>NC_091487.1:19583529-20792895 GCF_947461875.1 Haliaeetus albicilla
CTTCCCGCCCGCGGGGGGGGCCGCCGTCCGCCCCGTCCTCTGCCCAGCCCCGGGCCGTGGGGCGGAGGAGCGCTGTGCCGCCCGGCGTAACGGGGCCTCTGACGGAGACCGGGAGGAAAAATCTGCAGCTGACGATATCTATGCCCCTACGATCAAAGCTAGAGAAATGACTCCCTTCTGCCAAAAGAGGGCACCTCTTTCTCTGCGGGCCTGGCTACCGATTGCCTTCTCGACCAGTTCCCGCATCTCCGTCTTCCAGCACTGGGCAGTCGAGGGGAAACTGTGTGTGGAAGACGGAGGCAGCTCTCCAGCTGCTGCCGTGTGGTTTATAAATGCATTATTTTCAGGGTCAAAGAGCTCTCAATCCAAACCTTCTGGAAAAATCATTGTTACTATAAAAAGAAAAAGCTAAACTCAGCAATATCTGGCAGTTGCTACAGTGCTGAATTCTACTTTAAAATAATTGGGGGCTAGAATTCAGCTCTGTAAAACATGCTAGTATATAAACGCTCTTTCTTTCCAGTGAAAGAAAACCTACATATATTTTATTTTAGAAAGCAGGTTAATTACTACAACATCTCAAGTCGTTGTGATAGTTGTAGGGATTGAGTGCACCCTCGGTAAGTTTGCAGATGACACCAAGCTGGGAGGGAGGGTTGATCAGCTCAAGGGTAGGAAGGCTCTACAGAGGGATCTGGACAGGCTGGATCGATGGGCCGAGGCCAATCGTATGAGGTTCAACAAGGCCAAGTGCCGGGTCCTGCACTTGGGTCACAACAGCCCCACGCAGCGCTACAGGCCTGGGGAAGGGTGGCTGGAAAGCTGCCCGGTGGGAAAGGACCTGGGGATGTTGGTCGACAGCCAGCTGAATATGAGCCGGCAGTGTGCCCAGGTGGCCAAGAAGGCCAACAGCATCCTGGCCTGTATCAGAAATAGTGTGGCCAGCAGGAGCAGGGAAGTGATCGTCCCCTGTACTGGGCACTGGTGAGGCCACACCTCAAGTACTGTGTTCAGTTTTGGGCCCCTCACTACAGGAAAGACATTGAGGTGCTGCAGCATGTCCAGAGAAGGGCAACCAAGCTGGTGAGGGGCCTGGAGCACAAGTCTTATGAGGAGCGGCTGAGGGAACTGGGGCTGTTTAGCCTGGAGAAGAGGAGGCTGAGGGGAGACCTTATCGCTCTCTACAACTACCTGAAAGGAGGGTGTAGTGAGGGGGGTGCTGGTCTGTTGTCCCAAGCAAGAAGGGATAGGATGAGAAGAAATGGCCTCAAATTGCAGCAGGGGAGGTTTAGGTTGGTTATTAGGGAAAATTTCTTCACTGAGAAAGGGTTGTCAAGCATTGGAACAGGCTGCCCAGGGAAGTGGCTGAGTCACCATCCCTGGAGGAATTTAAAAGACATGTAGAAGTGGTGCTTAGGGACATGGTTTAGTGGTGGACTTGTCACAGTCCTAACACAGGTTAACAGTTGGACTCCATGATCTTAAAGGTCTTGTCCAACCTAAACGAGTCTATGATTCTATGATCTACTTTTTTTTCTATTTTCTATTAATTATGTTGCAGTTAAAATGCAATGGGAATGGACACTAAGGTCTTAGTAATTAGAAATCTCCCTTAATGGTGGATAATCATACATTCAAAGAGTCATTGATGGTCTCACAGCCTGAGGTGGATTTGGTATTGGTCTGATCCCTGGGGGTGGACTGTGGGCAGTTCTCTGCTGGTGTTGGAGAGACGATCACCAAGTGTGTGGCAACAAATCTGCTTGGGCCGCATGCACAGAGAGAAGCCAAGTCCTTTTCCCACATCGCACAGTAAACCAACGTCCGAGGATGAATGGGACTCATGCTTCCTCTTTGTTTTTTTGTATTTGTTGTTATTCATAGATGATGCATAACACATCATGTTACAGGATTTTATTCCCTCCTCCTTAGTCTTCAGCATAGACTGACATATGGCAATTAAAATTAGCAATGCTGGAAGACATTAAACAGCCAAAAAAAGAGGAAGACGAGATGCCAGTCAAACTAATCAGACTCTGTGCCAAGGGCTAAAGGTAACGGCATGCTTTCATAAAAAATGCTGGTGTATCTTTAAAATTATTGATAGTTCCTATTAGAGGGACAGCCCCCCCCCCCCCATATTTCCCTGCTCTGCCAGTCTTTGCCAGCCAGAGGGAAAATGGATCTAAATCAGTGCTCTCCCAGACAGCAGAGACAGCAGAACTGCCTGAGCACCCTCAGTCGGCACTGAAGTCTCCATCCACTGAAGTTGTTCTTGGGTGGCTTAGATTAGCACAGTGAGAACAGGAGCTTTTAACTGCTTGCAACCATGATGTCACTGTGATTGCCTAAAGGAATGTGAAGAACAATCACATTATCCAAAGAATTATCCAAGGAAAATTACTCAAGGATATTGAGTTGAGGATATTATTTTGTTAGTCAGGAATACTTATTTTTGTGTTGGTCTTGGGTGTAGAGAGAGCATTACATTAATGCAGGTAAGAATATCTAGCACAGTTTTGAAAGTATACTACTGTTGCTGGGCATCAAAAATTGCAAGTTGCCTTGATTTTTCAAATCTGATCTTCACCAAACTAAAATGCTATAAAGGACGAGCAGTGATTTAATCTCTTGAGAAAGTGGCTTTTTAAGGACATGCTCACTATTAAGGTATAGGGCAAGTGTGAGTTGATATTGGCTGGAATCCTGAAGTAGAAAATGAGAAGGTGGCTGACAAATATCACAGGTGTGGCACCTTTTGTTGTTTTAATCTCCTTTTCTTCCTTTACTTCCCCTGTTTTAATTAAGGTACTTGTTCTAAAGAATACTTTCTTGTAAAAAAGGTCACTATTCCCTCTGCTCTTGGGTAGATAGCTAGAAAAACTTGAGTGTGTGGAGAGCACAAACAGTGTAATGATGCAGTCACCCATTCAGAGCATTCAAGCAAGGTTGAATAAAGAAATGCAATGTATTCACTAGCATAAGGAAAAAAAAGTTATCTTTTAGTTTCAAGTGAAAAAAAAATGGTTAAACATCTTGCTGACATTTAAATTAACCCCAAATTGAAGTTAACATCTTGTGAGCCTGAACACTGAATTGCCATTAACCTCAGTACAGTCACTTGTGGCATCATTATCAGGAAACCTGCTATGTTTGCTCTACCCCTCAACACCACAAGCACGCAGCTCCCTAGTGTCTGTGTGTGCAGGTATTTAGTGACAAAAAGATTGGTGGTGGTAAGGCTTAGCATGATTGTAAATAATAGAAAAAAATCTATGTATTTACTAGTTCTGTTGATAATTTTGAATGATAAACCTGTAATTAAGAAAGCTACAGTCATGGAGTACCCTAGTAACGATTACCAACAAGTGTCTGGTCAGAACAGAGCTATTATTAATGCATCAGCAAATTACTTGGAAGACTCACGCAGAGATTTAGTTACTCTCGCTCATTGACAGTGTCAGTACTTTTTAATTAACTATCTCCATTGGAAATGATAAGCTGGTACAGGTACACTTAACTAAAATGCACTGCTTATCTTTGGAGAAGCTATGGGAGAGCTGCAATTTACTCCCGAGAAAATTTTACACATAATGAAACATCTTGCTAGAGGAGCAAAGAAACCATCTCCAATATGTCATGAAGCCCAGCTGTGTTTGGGTTGCATAGGACTGACTGTTAAAGACTGTTGGTACTCTGGAGTTTTAGTTATCTTTGGACAGTTTATTCAAAACAAGTTTTCCTTGCCTTTCTGGAAGAGCATTGTTTGAACAGTTAAAACAGAACTACATGCATATCTGTTACAACCAAACTCAACCTTTACTTGAACCATTAGTTCGCCTCACACCACATACTGTCCAGCAAACCAAACCCCCAGCCTTCACTCTTCCCTCCACCTCTGCCACCCAGCAGTGCCTCACTTCCATGCTTATACCACAGTCCAAGTTGCTTTGGGTGACAGCTCTGTGTTGGAAAGATTTGCTGAGTTTTTCCTAGCAGAACTGATCACTTGGTTTATTTGTTCCCACCGAGGGACTTTGGAAGGATCTTCTGACAATGCATTAGTCTGAGCCCTGGAGAGTGTAAGTTAAATCACGCTAAGTTCCTGGAAACCAAAAAATTCCAGCTGGCATTTAACCAGGAATGCCTCAGAGCTTGTCAAATCACTCTACGACAAAGTAGAAATACTCATATATGTAGCATGAATAAATCACATTCTTCACAAATTAAGGATAAATGTCCATTAATTGTTAGCTGACCTTCCAGAACTCTTAAAGCTTTCCTCATATGAAGACATCTTCCTACTTAGAACTTCTCTAATTCTCACAGAATGAAAATAATTAAAATTATATACTCTGTTAAAAAGAAAGTTAACAATGGCTATGAAGCTGTTATTTCCGTTTTTAGAGCACACCGCTCCATTTTCGTGTTATTTTCCCTGATCCCTGTCTTTTCAGGCTCATCAGGGACAGCATCAGTTTCTGCATGTAGCATAAACAGTACAGATTCTCCATACAGAATCAAGGGAAGGTGAAAGCAGAAAGCAACCTTCCTATCTGTTCCATGGACATGCCAGCAGCACTCTGACCCGTACTTAGCTCACATTATTTACAAAGTTCTCAAAACCAGATAAAGCAACTGTAATGAGTACTGGGTCTCTAAATTGCCAACACAAGCTAAGAAAAGAACACCTAAGTTCCTGGTACTGCTGTGAAGAGTGAGTGTAAAATTCCTCTGTGTTATAGGCAAGGCTATTCCACTGTCTAGCTCCATTTACCCTTTGAATAAGAGACCGTACAATAATTTCCCCAACAATAACTCAAAGCCATAACCTTTTTGATTTGAAAGACCATCTGATAACCACACCAGAGAGGTGCAGAGAGGATATGAAAGATGGAAAAGAAGCAGTACTTCATGGAGTTTCTCTATGGACTGGTTGGCGACAGTGTACGAAAACAAAAGAAAACTCCTTGCTAGCCAGATGCCATATGATTTCCTAACCACACACCTTTTTTATAGTAATTTTTGAATGAAACAGAGATAGACATTAGATAAACATTAGGAAGTAGTGCACTCCCCAGTGCACTCCAAACCATCTTGGGGAATGACACTGCAAAATGAATGAGGTAGCATCGGAACAGCTACCCAGTCAGATTATTTGGGATCCAGAAGGAATTCTGAATGAAGTACCACACTAGCGCACAAGATTTCCAGGCTGCAGGACCAGTTGTTCATACATCCCACAGCACTACTTAAAACAACTCTTCAGCACCAAAGCCCACCCACTTCAATTTAGTGTTTTGGACAGTGCTTGGGTTTCTGAAAGGGGGGAACACCCCCCCCCTCCCCCCCGAGGCTTAGGAAATAACTGACCAGGAGCCAAATACTGCAAGAAGCCAACACAGCAAATATTAGAGCTTTCATTAGAAGTGATAATTGCAAAGCAAAGTTTCAATCCAATTTGAAATGTACACACTTAGAAGAAGATGGAACAAAGGATATATAAACAAGATTGACTTTATTTTTATTTAAATTTTACAAACAATAACTTTTATTCCAGCTACTTGGGGCCAACTGACAGTCTCACAGAACAGTAAATTTTAAACTCATTACAGCTAAAAATGCAGAGAGAACCTCTGAGGACAGTCTACACTTGTTTTAATCTTGAAAAGCGTATTAGGAACCACAGTGAGGATAAGGCATATAAAAAGGTATTTAAAAATGCCAGTTCATTTGTAATGATATGGTTATAGATTCTCCAAAAATCTCCCCGTTATCAACATTTGAATGTTTCTTTCAATTACAAATTAGCCATTATAGCAGACATTATAGCTTAAAAAACAGAAATAAGCAGTCTTGCAAGTAGAGCGGCAGGCTCAGTGTCAGTAAGTGAAACGTCACAGAATACTGGAAACATTCATGATGGAACCCACATATTTCCATGTGTATCAGGTGCGTTAGTGTAAGGAATATTCCAAATCCACGGTTGATCTGTAAACCAAACCCAAAAACACGCTCATGACTTTCAGTTATTAAATGTAAAATTTTGATGCTCTTCCTCCCCTCCCTTTGGAGGAAGAAGGTCAAAATTTCCACTGATTTTCACATAATCCCATGTGCAACTTCAGTATGCTGAAAATTTTTATTCACCTATTTTTTGAAAGGGTAAGATTTCGAGTTTTCAAAAGGCTTTGCTTCCCCCCAAATATTATTTTAAATATAATTATCATAACCCAACATACTCCCCACCAGCTGTAAAAGAATTTATTTCAGACAGTAAACAAGAACAGTAATGCAGCCAAATTTGGTTTGGCCCAAACGCAGCAACTTTTGTGCTGTGTATCTCTTAACCCAATGGAATTATTTATATAAATAAGTGCTGTAACACATTAGTATTTTCCACATGGACAGTAAGAATTCAGTATCTACGAATGACGCTGCCTGAACTCTGAAATGTTCGAGTTCACGCCTCACTTTTTCAAATATTACATCTTTAGATGAGCAACAGGTTTGCAGCAGACAGTTCCCTCCCTCCTTCTCAGAATACAGAAACTATTCCCACTCTTGGGAAGGAGAAAAGGCAACACAGAAGGAGCCAACTGCTAGTTCTGCAACCTGCTCTAGGCTCCTCCTTGTACCACATACATGATGCAGAAAAGCAGCTGGTCTGTGAAGCCGAGCTATTATTCTACTTCTCTCGGGCTACTCCTACTGAAATACAGAGAAAACTCCTTCAATGCTTTCAGTGATTCTTCTCAAATAAGAAGTTTATATAAATCTAGCCTGCTTCTTTTCTCCATCTACAAAATGAGCCCTGAAGGAAGACAGTGACATTAACCTGTACAACGCATAGGTTAAGCTGAATTGTACTGAGGATGATGGAGTAGTTCGTTTATCAAAAACAAGCAACTCATCTACATGTTATACTATATATACTTGCTAAAGAAGATTTGCTACATGGTTTTCAATTGAAATTTTACAGAAGCTATTAATTATGATTATTGTTGTCCAATTTTAAGTTTACAGGATCCAATGCCAGCTCTCACAATATATGAAGTGAGAATTACTGTAGCAAGAAGAGTAAGAAAGTGACAGAAGCAGTAATAAAGGGACATATAAATCACAAAACAGCACACTGTGACAAGTACCAGGCCAATTAAACATGGGGCAGGGAGAGGATTCCTGCTAAGTACTCATTATGACTTGCTACTAGAGTGCGTTTAGTTCTAGTACTGTAGATCCATACGTTACAGTGAAACATATCCCAGCTTTGCAAATGTTTTACAAAAGTGTCTGTTGAATCTGCCTCACTTGAAAAAAGACACTATGTTTAGAGTTTATGAAGACTGCTGGGATGTTACAAGCCACAGAAATGTGATCACCAGAGAAAGAACAGCCTGTGCAACAAATGCCATCTTTCACATAATGTTATTGTAAGAGGACAATAAAAGCAAACATCCATGTCTTCCCCTGATTTAAAATCATGATATATCTTCTAGGTGGAAGAAGTAGTTGGCTGTCTTTTGGGTACAGTGGATAGGTGATTTCCAAGCACAAAAAAATAAAAGGCATCGGAAACTGGAATAAACTATAGCACTTAACTCACAGTGCACTGCCAAAGAACACCTCTAGATTTCTGGGTCAACTGCAGGATATTGAAACTTTGAGTGATCTCTTAAAAAAAAAAAAAAAAGTAGCATCATTATTTCCCTAAGCTTATTTATCAGTCTCCTGCTTGAGAGCCATGTGTACCTTTTGTGTTTTAGGTGAATACCTTACCGCAGCGTAAATGTTAATAGTTATAAGAATAGGTACAGAATAAAGCAAATGTTGGAAAAAGCATCGAGGATTTCAAGCATACACCCAGATTTGATCACTGACCACTATCGATGACATCAGAAAAAATCCAGTTCCACTCAAGCACTGGAATCTGTCACCTGGAGTACATTATGCAGCTTGGACCTATCCATCTTTGCTACCATCTGCGGTTACTCTTAATTCAGCAAAACATACAGGCAGAGGAAGACTTAGATGTACAGAAATAACTTCAGTCACTCCTTAAAGTGCTCTGAGATACTTCAATATCTAATTTAGTTCTTTTTTATTGTGGCTATTTTAATAAAATTTTCTTAAGGTAGCTATGAATGTACTTGGAACTTTGTTCTATTAATGGGATGCTGTTGGTTTTATAAAACACCTGATTCTATTTTAATAAGCCATGTGTAAAACTATTGCTGAAACAAATTATAATTTGGTTGTTTTTAAAATGTCAGATCCAATTTAAAATTATTTATCACTTTTATCACTGACAGATGGTAGTATGGTATGTATAGACAAAACCAGAAAAGTCTGTGAATTACAGGAACATGCAATTGAACAGTAAAGTATAAAATACAATTAAAGCATCTTTGTGATCCTCTTCCTACAGTTTAAAATACAAGTGTCTTTTTCACTGTGAGTGATCTGGATGAGAGCTATTCCTGGTTGATTTCTAAACACAGAGACTAGATTCTTACATCATCTTTCACAATATTTCATGAGCCTTCCAATTGAAAAATGTAGCTTTAAAGTATTAAGTGTTCACATATATAGAAAGGTTACTCACAAATAACTGGAGTTCTTCAAGTCATTCTACACATACATTCTAACATGGCAAACTTACTCCCTGCTGCATGATGCTGGAAAGTTCTTCCTTTCAGTATTGGCAGAAGGCGCACACTACATTTCAGGCTCTTTTCTCCCCTTCCTTTGGATGAGCATGGCATTTAAAACAGAACTCATATTGTTCCTCTCAATGCAAAAATCATACCCGAAAGATCTCAAGAAGGGGGAAAGGCAGACAGGGTATAGATGTGGGATCTATAACAATATTCACAAACAAGGTAATAATTCCTGAAGGCCAGGACAATGAACACTCATTGGGGAAAAAAAAGAAAAAGAAAACAAAGCCAGTACTGCAGTTTAAAAACAGGATTTGCTTTGTTTCTCAAAGTGCTGATGTGATGAGAAAAAAAAAAAAGTCCCTTGCACTTTTCTGAGGCCTTTCCCAAGTTGTTCTAAAAAACCCCCTTGATGTACTTAATATATAAAGTTTCAAGTTCCTCCCATACAGCAGATTATTTCACCAGTCAGTAAACTGTGTAATATTTAAATCACAAATTCAGTGACATTCCCTGACTACAGCAAGCAGCTTGTACCTCTTCCCATGCAAAGGTACAAACCACCTCCCCCCACCACCCCCCCCGCCCGGGGGCTGTACCCCTTTGTGTAATGTAAGTCTGTTGTAAGAAACTTCTCAATAGGGTGAATCAAAAGTGATAGGGGTATCAGTCCTCAAGCACTCTAAATGAATTGCTGTACTTTCAAGAGAGAATCAGGTCAACTTGTATTGGTAAGAGAGATAATAGCAATATTGCAACTGAGATGTGACAATGGAGCTCATAAGAAGATAATTTTATACAACAAAATAGCAATACTCATCTGAAAGATTCTAGAGGGAAATAAAGATCTGAATATTATCAAAGGCATAAAGAAATTTTATTTATGAAGATATCTTGCTAAGTAAGATTGGCTGTTGTGTGCATGTTTCCCACATACCAGACTGGATCATTTTCTCTTTTCCTTCCAAGGAACTCTCAAATTATATTACTGGTCTACGGGTTTCTTTTATCTTAGTACCACCAATACATTCAGCTTTGTCATAGTCTTTTTTTTGTTATGACAGCCTGAATCTGTTGCTTAACAACAGAGGAGTTCAGGAGCTTGTTGTATCTATATAGTTTATCTATCAAGATAAGTAGCACTTACTAAGTAGCACTATCAGCTACCAGGTAATTTTATTTTTTTTAAATTCTTAAAATGTTTTGCCCTGAAGATGCATCTGCTGCCTACAAATGGCCTGCTGCTGCTCAGCTGACTATTGGAGGTGAACAACTGCAATTGCTCAAAGCAGCAATTTGCAAAGAGTTAATAACATACGTTGCACACACCAAATGTTATCTGCTAAAAATTAATGAGGCCCTTTGTCATTTCAGAGTAGGAATGATCTTAATCTTTATTTTAAAACTGCCAGATGTAAACTGTGTGTGTTATTTCCTGCAGCAAGAGAAAGATGCAAGCTATGTATATCATGCATAATAAAACTGGTTTGTGCTGGTAATTTAAAGCAGCTGGGAAGCAATAGTCTAAAGGAAAAATGTCTAAGTCTGTGCAACCTTAACTCTGATCTGTTAGGATGACATAGTTACATTTCCTCAGACTTCAACTACAAATCTTGCACTCTGCACAAGATGGATCAAATCAAATATAAGTTCAACAGCTAGGGTGGGCATCATACTTCTATCCTGAAAAGAATAACAAATATAAAGTGCTTTTTTAAATTCTTGGGTTGACCAACTATTGAAACAAAATATTGACCGTCTGGTGAATTTGCTGTCTCATGATGATGCTCTCAACTAATGATCTGAAGCATATTTTGGAAGATCTCTCTTAACCAAACACAAGCTTTGAGCTCAAAGAAATTGGCTAGTAATGTGGCAAAATCAGATGAATCTAGTAGCTCCTTCTGGTCTTCAAGTCTGTAACCCCATCAAAACAATACATAGAAGTGGTCAAACTAAATGGTGACTCTGTAACTCAAGCTTCCTCTTGTACAAAGTGTTAAATTTTTCACAGTCGTTATAAAAAGCTTGAAGAAAACCAGGTTTTGCCATATACTCGGATGTTACAATTGGACTCTGGGAGGCCATCTGAGGAAGCATCTGATGTCAAGTTGTCTTAAGAGAGCTTCAATCTCAAATTGCAGGTTTAGTCAATAATAATGCTTTTGGTTCCACCTAGGAAGGAAATGGATGCCAACACAGACTAAGATTGGTTCCAACACCTGCTCCACACCACCTGCCCTGGTATATGAACTACAATGACAATGTATACTTGCTGCTTGAAAAAACTGAAAAACTAAACTTCTAAACATACTCAGGTTTACATTTACCATTGCTCTGAGTGTTAAATAAGTGAAATATTTTCTATTCAATGTATTAGTATCACTAGAAACAGGACTAGCTTCTAGCTGTCATCTTCTCAGAAGAAAGGGTATTCTCTTAGAGTTTGTACCATATTAAGCATACTGAGAGGACCCAAAGTTCTCCAAAAATTCATATAGGATGCTGCCAGTCAAGTTCTTTCAAACTCTAGAAAGTACACAGGTTCCATGTATCTATGCAATATTAATTAGAAAAAAGTCTATTGAAAAATGTGAATGACTTGCCCAGAAGTCTTCTTTCTTAATTTCTTCAAAAGTGTTTTAATCACTTGACAGAGAAACTGGAGAATTCTAGAACTTCGGACAAAAAAACAAAGGTGGGAGAAAGGTAGAGGCCACATACAGTGACATTTTCCCAGAACTTATCTGACGTCCTGAGGATACAGCAGGTCCTCGTAAGGGACCTCAGAGTAGTAAAGGATTTCTCTAGCTTAGCTGGACAAAACACTGATCTCTTCTTTTAGGCAATCTGTCACTAGTAGAAGGCAGGATAAATGAAAATTATCCCCACTTTTTAAATAATAGGATAAGCACAAATATCTAAACCTACCAGAGCTGGAGGCAAATATGCCATGAAGTTTTTCTTGTTTTTATCCAACACAACAGCAGTTTATGCGTAATAAGTGAGATGGAGTGTTACTAGTTTCCTGAAATCACTACAAATATTTACCAAATGTAATTTCACCATACTCCCAATTCCCACTTATTGAATGCGAGACAAAATATAAAGTACTGAATATCTGAAGTTACAAGAAAAAGGTCAATTTGCTCTTCCACGTTAGCGTAGCAATGGCATATTGAACAGCAGGGCCCTTTCACAATGGAGAGCGCTGTTCCTGTGAGACATGTTACAGATACTTTTGTGTATCATTAAGAAAATGAAATCACAGCTGTCAGATGTTGAAAACTTCAGCTAGAGAACTAATGAATTGTTAAGCGGACTGTACATTTCTCAACAATGCTTCAACTTACATTAAA
This sequence comes from Haliaeetus albicilla, assembly GCF_947461875.1. Taxonomy (NCBI): domain Eukaryota; kingdom Metazoa; phylum Chordata; class Aves; order Accipitriformes; family Accipitridae; genus Haliaeetus; species Haliaeetus albicilla. The sequence goes on from NC_091487.1 coordinate 19,595,549, forward strand.
GCAAATTTCCATCTCATCTGCCCACCACTCTTCCAGCCTCTCATAGCATGAGATTTGACAGCTTTAGCCCCCAGTTACCAAGGTAAAATAGATTTTCCCGCCGGAAAATACTGAAATACATTTTAATACATTTTTACAAATTGTTAGAATGGCTCAGGAAAGAAGTCTTCAACAAAGAGCAAAATAACCAAAGACTAATGTAATTCATATAATTGGCATATATAGAGAATAAGATGTAGTTTCACTCTAACTTTAGATTAATCTGAACTGAGCTGGAACCTGTCTAATTTTCTTGTATACACATATATTTTCTCTATACTACTAGTCAATTGAACAGCCAGTTGCTTTCCTTGATTTAAATACATACATTGAGGAGAAAACTGAATGAGAAATAACTTGTTTATCAGAAATTACTTGCCCCCCTACTTTACGGGGTTCTCTTCCAGAGGGTTTGAGCAGTTCCAAAGCATTCTGAACTAAGAGCTCAGAAAAAGCTTATATAAATTCCTGCCTTGTAACCCAGTCACAGCTCAAAGAACTGCCGATAAATATATATTTTAAGTCATTCCCTTTTCAGTGGCGCTGTAAGAGAATTCTGTAACTAGTGCGTGAGATTAATAAATCTGAAATCTGGCAGAATAATAATAATGCAGAGAAATGTTTCAGATGTTTCACCTGCCGAGGACTCCCTAAAAAAGCAGAAAACAGAGCCAATTAAGCAGAAATCTAATCCCACTTAAATGTAACTAGAAAGTTAAATGCAACTCACTAGGAAAAAAAACAGATGTAGTAGCCCAAAATACTGAAGCTTACTATAATACAACAGTATGTGTTGTATTTGTTTACAACACATGTAATTCACTGATTCATTGAGCTAATTGATCACATAATCATTACTTTCTGACAATTTTTAGGTCCACAAATATTTTTTTCAAGCATTATAGTGTCATTTGTTGGTGGCTTTTTGTTTGTTTGTTTCTTTTTTTGGGGGTTTTTTTGTTCTTTTTTTTAAATCATCCTATGTAGTTAAAATGAGCTACTTGACATGAAAATATTTCTGCTATGATTTCTCTCACAGAAGAAATGTTACAAACTCCTCATCTCAACTTGAAGTGACTATGCTGCTACCAGCTATGGTTTGAGACCCAGTTAAATTTTATTCTTTGTTCCCTTCAGGAAGATCAAATTACTATGGTTGGCATAAGCAGATGGAGTTTACCTGTCCATGTATTGTAAAATGTGGCTCTGAGCAAGTTTGAAATACAGCTGAAAACTAAATGAGAGCAATGGGAAAATTTTAAATACGTTATATGTCACAGAGATGATGTATCATAATTGCCCTACCAGTGACATCTTAAAGCACATAAATGCATCCTTCAGTAACTATAGCTTAGCCTATGATTATGTTTCAGTGAAGGATAATCCATCCCTCTGGGAGAGAAAAACAGTGCAAAACCAGGAAGTTATCTGTCTCACAATGACCTCAATTTATACTCTTTAGAAATCTTCAGAAGAAGAAGAAAATCATCATTTTTTCTCCAAGAGATCCTCTTTTCCTGTTTTGCCTAAACTTGAGTTTTAGAATGAAACCCATTGACTAATGAGGCAAACCAGGCAAAGGTGGACAAGTCCTTTTTTTTTTTTTTCTCTCTGTTATATGGGGTGAGAGAAAAGTAGGACAGGGACCAAATTATTTCATTATTATTGAACATATGGACTAAAAAGGACTGTGGAACAACCTCATGAATTATTATGGCTGAAATCAGACAGATTATTTACATCATTTACGGACGAGTTTATCATTGTATGTCCTGAGATGTGTTTTATTGCTTTTCAAGATGCATTTACTCCACTATAACAATTTTCATGCTGGAAGTCCAGTCCAATCTGATAAACACCAATTAATATGACAGAAAGCCATTGTGACAAGATGACAAATAATTTCTGCAATTAAATTATTTCCACGAACTAAGGAACTGTTTTTCTTTCACTTTGTTACATTATATAATATAATTCTCTAACATTAGAGTATGTCTGATCCAAGATTTGAATTTGTACAAGTACAGAAAAAAACAATGCATTTTGATATACCCATCTTCTACTTAGAACTTTAAATGGCAAATCTATGGCCCTGCTCCTGACCATCTATCTGTTCACTATTGCACCTGCTTCTCCTCCCTCCTGCTCCTGATAGGAGTTTTCTGATTATATGAAAGTGATATGTACTTTGTTTTTCCATGGTTAAAGAGTCTGAGTTCATGGAAAATCCCCCAGAGCCTTTTCTCCTTCAATTATAGGGATCAGTCAATATGGTTTCTTTAGGGAAAGGCTAATTACTTGCATTTCTGCTTATCAAGACTTTATTAAAATACATCTGTTTATATCACTCCAGAGACTTTGGGAATTGATAACTGTATTGTTAAGGACAGATTATTTTATGAGTCCATCACATAACATGGGAATTCTTTAAACATCTCTTCCACCAGGACACTAAGGCACTGAAACAGAATATTCAGGAAAGAGATGTGAAAAGGCACAGGCAGCTGACTTTGCTTCCATTGCCAAAGCCTAGACAACTTGAATTCTGACATCTGTTCATATCATGGGAGAAAGCTGAGACCCAAAAGCTGAAGTACAGACAAATGAGTTCTCTACAGAAGTAAGCTTTCCATGCAAAAAGTGAAACAAGTTACTTGGAAAAAATTTTTACATTTAGTTGAAATATGCATAAAACTCACTGACACAGTAGGTTAAATGGAGGAATTAAAGCAAGAATAATATTAATTATACAACTACATTTTTGCACGAGGAAGACAGTATATATAACATATTTGAGAATACACACAGATGCTAATTTTTAATCTTTATTTTAAAATTTCCAAGAATTTAAGTATGACCCTTTAGAAAAACCTTCCAGAAAACATCAGTTTGAGCATTAGTTAACAAGAAGACAGTGCATACATGTCCCAGAGCACAACAGCTGGTTGTAGTATATTCTTCCCCTTTAGTTAGCTAGTAAACCAGGCATAACCCCTGCCACCACTTCCTGAAACAACATTAACAGTACGTAAACGGGTAGCATGTTTTGTACTAAATAAGCCACTATAATAGATTGTATTATCATTTCTATATTGAGCCAGTAATTTTTCTCTAGCAAAACCGAAATACCATTTAAGAATTCTTTTAGGTAAGTAGTAAGCTTTTAAAGCAGAAAAATCATCTTTGCAAGTTACAGAAATAACACGTATCATATTGAACAGATGAACTGTACAGCCTAGCTGTATAGCTGATGCCATACTCAAGGTTTTAGCTTCTATAATCATGGATCTACCTGTGAGAAGCCAGTTTTTTTGGGAGCTGATGGGATTCACCTGACCAAGTTGGCAAGCCTCTTTGCCAACAAGCTGGCCAGACATGTAAGTAGGGCTTTAATCTAGACTCAGTGACAGAAGGGGATGGAGTTTTGAGCAACACAGAAGAGCCAGGGGCTGCTGATGCATTAGGAACCAACAGGGCAACACCTGTGAAATGTGCAAAGGAACTAGGGCTTGTTTCTCTAAAAAGGTGAAATGGTCAACAGCACAGCTGAAGTGCCTCCACACAAATGCACACAGTATGGATAACAAATAGGAGTTGGAAGCCACTGTGCAGCTAGAAAGCTGTGATCTAACTGTTATCACTGAAACGTGGTGGGATGAATCACATGACTGGAGCACTGCAGTCAAAGGCTATAAACTGTTCAGAAGGGACAGGCAAGGAAGAAAAGGTGTGGGGGAGTTGGCCCACTATGTAAAAAAAAAAAAAAAAATTGGATTGACTGCACAGAGCTGTGTTTGAAAAACAGTGATGAACAGGTTGAGAGCTTATGGGTGAAAAATCAGAGGTCAAGCCAACAAACCAAAGAGGCCACCTGATCAAGAGGATGCTGCCGAAGCATTCTTACTTCAACTACAGGAAGCATCATGCTTACAGGCTCTGATCCTGCTGGGGTACTTCAGTCACCCCCAAATGATGCATCTTTACTGTTATTTACTATATAATACTCTATAAGTCTATTTACTTCTTAGCTTTTAAACAGTCTTTCTCCCCACATAATTTGTTAGTTCAAAAATCTACCGAAAGATTTGAGTGGCTATAAACACTATCTTTCCTGAACCCTTTCTTACTCTCTATTATTTCAAGCTCTGCTGTAGATGATGTCTTTTTTAAATCATGACTTCTCAAAAAAAAGTTAGTTTCAATCTTTTTGCATTAGTTTTTAAGAGCAAAAATATAAAAATTTACTATTCCCAAATGTTGCAGGTGCACATCAACATCATTATCTTCAATGTATTTTTAGGTTTTCAAGCCATCATCACCTCATAGCAGCACTTACTTATCGCTTTCCTGATTTGCATGTTCTAGAGAGAGTCTCATAAACCGAGAAGATTGAGATTTTGTGAATCTCTTCAAGTGTTATGAAATATACCCACTCCAAGGAGGATTACAACACAGATCTTCAAGAAAATGACATCTGAAACTATGAAATATAGAATGGACCAAAAGCAACTCTTCTTTCTACTGATTTACAGCAATTCTTTCACATTTGCTCTATAGTATTTATTTCACACCCCACTTCCAGAGGCTTGTGTTTTCCTCACACCTGCTCTCTTCCAAACATTCCTCTTTCAAGGCTCCTTCCCCCATTAGTTCTACAGAAAAACATTTTGATTCCATAAAGAATATCTATTTTCCTCATGCATACAAATATATTGGAAGAGGAATGAAAAAATAATATTTAGGTTGTTGATCCAAAACGTAAACAACAATAAAGAAAAAGTTAGAACCAAAGGACTATAGTTGCTTTCTTTGAAATTGCAAGCAGAATGTGGGACTGGCATCATCTCAAATGCAGTCATACCACAAAAATATTAAAATAAAGCTTTGGAACATAGCAGTGTTCAAATGACTCAGAGTTACTCAAATTAGTTTGCTCCATATATAACACACCTACTTTTCTTCTGAAGTCACACCTTACCTTTGCTTCCATACTGTTCTGGTGGCAGGTCATAAGGTACAGGAAAATATATCGCTGAATCATTACTTTCTGAAAGCACCTTCCCTCTCACATGAAAGTAACCTTTGTCAAATCCCTATGAAGAAAGGAAAACATACAGAAAAAAGACTTATCAGTTCTAGAGGAAAAAACCAAACCTAATCCACAATACATTCTTTCTCAATAGAGTTATTTTAATAAACAAAATGTTTTGCCTCCATTACTGAGATTAGATATTTCCTAATGCACCTTCTCTGTCTTAAGAGCTCAGCTTCAGCCTATTTTCAGGCTCTTCTTCTTTTGCATTCATTGGCTTGGCCCCACAGGTGGGTCCACATTGGATATACTCTACCTTCTCAGTCCCTTACACATATACCAATCTATTTCCATGTTCACTAGGTAAACACACTTGTGGCCTTGCTTGTGTGAGCAATTCTATCCAAATTGCCTAAGGTCTTTGCTAGTACCATATGGGCAGCACATCTCAATACAATGAGATGGCGCTTCTTTTACATAAATACTTACAGATATTGGAACCAAATTTTTAATAATTAAACAAAATACTAACACCTCTAGTGTTTAATATTCAACTAAAGGGAAAAGCTTTAAAATTTTTCTCTTTGCTGTTTAGCTTCATTCTGACCATATTAGTTAGATGTTCAATGTGTTTCATGAACTGAATTAAAATTCAACTTGTGATACAGAAACAAGTCTACAAACTATACTTTTCAGATATCTTGGGTAACGCTATCCATGTACACTAAAATAATTTAATGAAGATTTGAAACTTCTTGCATAAAAGTTTCAAAGACTACACTCATATTAGAACGACAGTGGATTTCAAACAAGATTAAGGACTACAGAAAAAACTCCTATAACGCAATACAATGGCAGATAGATTTAAAGCGATTCAGGTAACTTTGGCAGATGATACTGCTTAGCCATGTCTCCAGAGAAATTGGATCCCATTCATCAACTGTAATGAGTTATACCAAAGCAAATTTCTAATACTGAGATTTCCAATAGCCTATTGTCAGTCAAGTACAATTTGATTAGAACAGGCTAAAAGTTTAAAGGCTATCAAGCTTTTATTATTAATTTCTGAAGACATTACTGGACAACTGTATTTTTCTTTCTGAAATCATATAATACTTTGAGTTGGAAGGGACATTTAAAGGTCATCTAGTCCTACATCCCTGCCATGAGCATGGACATCTTCAACTAGATGAGGCTGCTGAGCCCCATCCAGCCCGGCCTTGAATGTTTGCAGGTATGGGGCATCTACCACCTCTTTGGGCAACCTGTGCCAGTGTTTCACTACCCTCATTGTAAAAAAAAAAGTCTTCCCTGTATCTAGTCTGAATCTACCCTCTTTTAGTTTAAACCAGTTATTCCTTGTCCTATTGCTACAGGCCCTGCTAAAAAGTCTGTCTCCATCTTTCTTATAAGCCCCCTTTTAAGTAGTGAAAGGCTGCAATAAGGTCTCCCTGGAGCCCTGTCTTCTCCAGGCTGAACAAACCCAACTCTCCCAGCCTTTCCTCATAGATAAGGTGTTCCATCACTCTGATCATTTTTGTGGCCATCCTCTGGACCTGCTCCAACAGGTCCACATCTTTCCTGTGCTGAGGACTCCAGAGCTGGACACAGTACTCCAGGTGGGCTCTCACTAGAGCGGAGCAGAGGGGCAGAATCACTTTCTTTGACCTGTTGGCCATACTTTTTATGCAGCCCAGGATACAGCTGGCTTGCTGGGCTGCAAGCACATATTGCCAGCTCATGTCTGAATATTAACTTATGCATTATCCAAGCTGTAGGATCCATCTGTCCAAGTTTTACTGGAGTACTGTTTTATAATAGTACAAGCAAGCTTCTTTATTACCACTGAATAATCCCATTTTATTCAAACATCATGTTGGCTGAATTGATAGTCCCATCTATATACAGTACTTTTGCGATACTAAGTTCTTCTTTACTGAAGTTTTACTTCATCAAATGGTAGCATTGTAAGCTGGAGAAAGCAACATTCATATGACCACAGAGCATGGGATACAAAGCAGCCTTACACCTTTTTCTTTGATATTCAAGAAGCATAGTAACAGAGAAAAGGGAGAGCTGGCAAAGACAGTGTCAAGCTGTATTACAGCAGTTCTAGCAAGTCAGTTCAAGAAACTCCTTTAGCATATAGATGCTTCTTTTGTCTCATGACCCAAAGTAACAGGAAACTACAAGTTATGACCTAAGAAACACTGTGTATTATTTCAAAGACTAGCTAAAAGCCACTGCCTTTTAAATGAAAGAACAGGAGAAACAAACAAACAAGGTCCATGATGAACACCAAAGTTGTACAGTTGTTGCCTGGCACCATCCAAGTTTGAAATTTGTATAACCATTGCTATCAAAGCACATAGCGTAGAACACCACTTACTTAGGCCTCTACATATATACATAGTAATCTCAGTTAATTCAAATATCAAGAGCTATGCCACATGTATTCCACGCTGAAGTTCATAGCAGTGGGTGCTTTTCACAAAACATAAAATGCACCACTTGTGGGACATTTTTAATCTCATTTTCTTTCCTGTTAGCCATCTTTTTTTCAACCCAGTAATGTTTCCATTTCTGCTTCATTTCTTCTACCCTCTGTTCCCTGTTATTACTTCAGTGTGTTTCTTTTCAGGCATTTTGCTTCCTTCTCTTGTTCTACGCCTTTGCTTTCCTCTTCATTCTTCCTCAGTAGCCACCAGTTATATTTTCCTCTCCTTTGAGTCTTATGTCTTCTCTGATACTGTCCTCCAAGCCCACTGGACTCCATCAGTTGATTCCCAAATTGTTTTGTCTGTCAGAATTTAACCTGTAGAGATCTTCCATTCAGGAAATGCTAATCTAGGAAAAGATACTTAGTTTTCCTCTTAACATCCTGGAGTAAGGGTCTGGGTTATAGAATACATCCTTTAATAAAGCTCTCTGAGAAGATTCACATGCTTTTAAAAGTAACTCTCATGTCTGTCTTCACACAGATCACACAGAAACTGAAATGTCATACATTTTGTCTGTTTTGAGCATTTCCTGAACATTGACAGTTCTCATTGCTGTTTCCAAAAAACAAACCAGCAGGATTGTGCCTAAAAAAATTCTGCCTGTCTTTTAAATTTTCCTCAGCCATATTCTATTCTTTCAGAATTTTTCCCTCTGCAGCTCTATTTTGTTCTTTGACTACTGTTCACAGCAATACATTTTGAAATGTTAAGAGATACATTTCTCAGTTGGGAAAGCCTATTTTTTTAAATACTATTGTGGGTTCTATTAGTGCCTTACCATCATACAGTGTAAAAGTAGGCATTAGGAAGAAGAATGGGAGAAGGAAGTAGAACAGCTTTTAAAATTCTGCTTTCCAACCTTTTTTTACCCCAAACAAGGCAGACTGGAGACTATAAAAAAACCCATCACATAAGACAGAGGTAAGAGTTGCCATCCCTACTTAAGTAGGAATTAACACTGATATCACTACAGTATTTTGATACGAGTGAAGTAACTCCTACAGGAAACAGCTGATTATTCCACTGGATGATTATGGGACTATCCTTTCCCATGCCAGTAAACAGAAAAAGGCTTGCTCTTCAGCAAAACTATTTAAAAACTCACTAGTATAGGCAGTTAAGAATTAAGGATGCACACAAACTTGACAGTGACCATGCTCCTCTGGCCAGAAGAATACACAATGAAATCCTTACTCAACATTGAGGCATATTTATTCAAACCAGGGCTTTACTCAACTGTGTCAGAACATTTTTTTGTAAGAAGCCCACAGTGACAAATTCAGGTATCTAAAGCCAAAGTACCTTGGCTTGGAAAACATGCCTCAGGGTGTCTTTACCACTGGAGTTTGAAAACCTTGTAGCAGTTCTGTGAACAGTAAAAGCAAGGTTTAATTAACATCCTAAAATCCACATATAAAATCTCAGTTTACCTACATTGTATTTATTTCCCCACCCCCACTATTTCAAACAGGATAGAAGACTTCATCTGAAACTAGATAAATCAAAGAAGAAAGTGTTACTACATTACATTGGAAGTTAATATTACAGTCAAGAGCTTAACCTACTTTTAGTTCTGGTCTAAGTTAAGCTATGATTGAAGGTGCTTGGTTCAACTGTTTGAACTCAGCAAAAATTTAAGCAGTTCAGTTCTGATGACACACACATAATGGCTGGCTGCTCTCTAATCCAGATTCAGCTCATACACCCATCCCCACAGGCAACTAACTGTAAGACAGCATTTTACTCATTACCAGTGAGTATTCACCAAACAGCATTTCAGAATCTGAAATACTATTGTTAGTTGTCTGTGATTATCTAGATATAATTGTAGCATCTGGTAGTACTAGGTAGGCAATCATGGGTAAGTTCTCAGTTTAATAGCAACTACTATATTTCTCTGAGTTTCTATTTCTAAAAGCTGACTGGCTAGTACCACATTCTTCAACAGACCTGTTAGAAGATTTAAGTATTCCACAAACTTTTATACCATTTTACAGGTCAAGCTCCATTTATCTTACAACCTTATGAGACACGGAAGCTGTGAGGAGGAACTATTTAGTTAAAAAGCTTTCCATTAGACACTTTCAGGATTTTTCAAACAAAATAATTACTGCAACATGCTTCCCAGAAGTCCGTATTGTTAGGTGATGTTTCTCTCAACATGTTTTACATGTTAAAGATTAACTTATTTCAGTCTCTAGAAAGGAATCCCCAGCAGCTGAAAGAGCAAGCTGAACATGAGCGAGAGTGAAGGTGTAGGAGGTGAGAAAAAAAATGGAGATAGAAAGGGAAATGCAGTTCAAACAGAGGACACTATCTTTTGTATAAACATTATTTTTTAATCAAGAGAAGCTTGTGATCTAATGTCAGCATCAGCTGATTTTTCCCTAAACACTAAAATTGCAAATGATGACAGCTGCTGCTCTGTTGAGAACAACCATTCAACATATTTCTGAGAGTCTGCATTAGCACACCAGGCCAAGACCCAACCCCAAAGCATAACTTCTGGAAGCATTTTAAAAAACAGACAAAACCTGGCAGTCAACAGCTGGCAAGTGAGGAACAATCCACTTCCAAATTTGTATTCAGCAGAAAATAGAAAGCCCAAACCACAGAGCTAATGGAGTTTTTAAGATTAGGAATATTATATGTGTGCTATGTGAGTGCACCAGGGTAGTGTGGCCGAGCGGTCTAAGGCGCTGGATTAAGGCTCCAGTCTCTTCGGGGGCGTGGGTTCGAATCCCACCGCTGCCAAGAATGTTTTAACAGTTGGACTCTATGATCTTCAAGGTCTTTTCCAACCTAAACAATTCTATGATTCCAAGTCTTAACTTCTACCAGAATAAAGTGTCATTAACTTTGTGATCAAACTGCATGAAACAATCTGAAGAAACAGAACTATCAGAAATTGGCAGTATTAAATTGGCATTCCAGTAGCTAGAGTGTGCCGAGTCTCAAGGCCCAGGAATGCTCAGTTATGTTTCAAAGCACTTCATCTAGCTTGTATTCTGTATATTTTTAATTGCAAACAAACTTTAGAAAATTCAGTTTCTAAATGTTAGTCGATTCCTAGTTCTCCATTATCTTCACCTAAGACCATTCTGCCACATATGTTAAAACCACATTGAACAAACAATGGTCTTGACAACCAGACTAAGTTATCAAAGGACGACTTTTTATACAGTTAACTACAGGGCATATACATAAGAGATTCACGAGCTAAGCATTGCAACTTGAGTATCAGATGACAGCATGTACATAAGGCAAGTATTAATATTTGTCTCTCTGACTACCTCCTCATTATCAGGTGACTCCACAGGCACTTCCCAGTGAGGAAAGGAAAGACAGCTGCAGTCTCTCTCCCCATTTTGCTCCCATATACACCATATCATGTGACTACTGACAGGTGACTTAATTTGAAGACTGGCAACCAGAAAAAACAAGTATCAATATTTAGGAAACTGGGAGGAAACTAATATGTATTAAATGTTACATTCTTGCAAGTTTTAGATGAGGTTGAATTAAGTTGCATTCTGAGAGTTCTGAAACTCAAACATAAGATTATCTCATGCACACTTTAGATTTTAGTCCAGCCACATGTATAGAAGCACATATTTGCTTGCTTTCTGTAATTTATGTAGGACAAGTAAGAGCTGAGAGGGCTGCAGAGAAAGCATTGTACTTACACAAAGCATCTTTGCGTTGCATATGTTTTAATTACACTACTCAACAAAAGCAAACTGAACTTTATCATGAAGTATGATATATTAGAATTGTGCTTCTCATATGTACACATTTCTGTCAATTCTGGACAAACAACTTTGTCTTTCAACAAGTGAATGAGAATCAGAGGCTAACCTATTACATACCATTTTGTAAAAAAAATACAGCAGGCCAAACAGACTCAGTAACTGAGGAGAACCTTGAGAACATCACTGTGTCACAGACTTGTATCTGGATCTGTTTCTTCAGATTTATACTTGCATCTCACATGCACCTTTGTCCCTCCACTCACTACCCTTCCACCTCAAATGATACAGAAGAAAAAAAAAAGAGAGAAAAAATGAAGAACAATCAAACAATCTCCACCCTAGGAGCAACTGAGCAGGCTAAGGACTCTTCAGCCTAGAAACAGATACAGGTGTATAGAAAGAGGAGTATGGAAAAGGTGAATAGAGATCACATGGTTATTTCATCTTTCAATGCAAGATGAAACATCAAATGAAACTAATTTTCAGAACACTGTGCTTCATGTGACATTAAGTTGTGGAACTCAGCCAGAGCAGGTGTGAATGCTAGGAGCTTATAGGCATTTAAGAGAAGACAAGAGATGCTCACAGAAGAGGCTATAGCCTCCAAGTCAAGAAATCTTCAGGGATAAACTACTACATACATGCCTGACCATTATACTTTTCCATATGTGTCTGCTTTTGGCCACTGAGAGTTTTGAGATGTTCCTTTGATATGACAAAGTAAAGCCTTCTACTCCCCCAACAGTGGCTACTGTAAAGTAACCAGTGTGACAAAAAGGGAAATATCTGGGGACTTGGCTCTACCATTTATAGCGCACAACACATTTTCCTCAGTCAGGTCCTAGCCATTTACACCCATTTTCATCCAAAACCTCAATGATAAGCCTTTTCCACAGGCACTGGTTCCAAAACCAGGCCAAAAGAAGGTTATCTCAATGTGATCCTACACTCACCTCCGTGCTCTCTGCCACCTTGAACTTGCTTCTTCCTAATTCTTCCTTGCATCAGAACTCACCTGATCATGTTGAGCTGGTGCATGGAAAAACTCTTTGAAAACTTGTGCAATTTGGTTTTGGCCAGTCTGAGCGGGTTTAAACCACAAAGAATCCACTGAGCACCAGTGCCAGTACAACTAAGGGAGTGAAGACAGCCACAGACAGGCTACTATAATGGTGGGGCCAACTGATGATGCAGTTCCACATACTAAGCTAATCTACTACTTTGATATGTTTGAGAAGCCAGACTCCAACCTATCTTATCAGGTGGTTAATTCTCTAAGAGACTAATCTGCTGAGTCAGACAGGTACAGCAACCTACCTGTCACCAGAATATGATCTTGAGTTACAGCAAAGCTTCACTATATATTATTCTTCCTAGGCTGAGAGCCTAAGCCTGCAGCAGTTATAGGTTTAAAGAAGAGAGGCCTTGAACAAACAAAAATGACTGACGCATCCCAAGATTGTCAGCATCCTTTCTGCAACTCTGAACTTGCCCTATAACTACTCAGTGAGATCAAGATCTTGGCCAGGTTTGTGTGAGTAACTTTTGTTGTTTTGATCTGCTGTATGTATAGAAATTAATTTACTCTGAGTAACTACTTCAATTCCTGCTGAAGGCTCCTTTTTTACTGCATAGTTACAAAACTTCCATAGACTTTGATGACAAAGGATGGCCCATTAGACAAAATTCTCATCTCTAAGGGTTAACGACACCTTTGAAATAAATGATTTTTGACAAATGGAGATCCCAAGGGTCAGATCCTATCACTTAGAAATCTGCTGCAGTGCATCATTAGACTGAAACACAGCCTTAGAGCAAGTTATCTCAAGTTATGGATGCTAAATTAAATCTCATTTGAAGATATTCAGAACCATCTTCTAGAAATGCTGACTCCTAAAGCTGCATAAAAGGAAAAACTTTGCCAAAAGCATTGGTTTCTACTAAAACATTACAAATGGATTTAATTCATGAAAGGCATGTCGCTGTAATGACAGCAGCTTCTACAAATATGCCTGAGGAAGGCTTAAACTAATGTGGACACTGCTAGCACAGTATAACATGATACTTACCTTGCCTGTGTATTAGCTCTAGTTCTTGGACAGTTTTGCCAACTTGTACTGAACTCTACTGCTATAACCATCAACTGGCAATTCTCAAAAAACATCTTGTGTGCATTAAGCTATTTTTGTTTTTTAGATATGAGACTGCATTATGCATGCATCATAAGGATAAATTTATAATGCAGAAAAAAACATCAGCCATTCAAATCCTTGATGACTACGGTTAAATTTGTTTCCAGCAGCACTTGTTCACTTGTTGATAGTAACTCATGTTCCCAATATGTATTTCTGCACTTTCCAAAAAGCCATTTGGTTCCCTAACAACCACTCTACTTCCCCCCCCCCGCCCCCCAAAGCGGCTTACTTACACTTCTATAACCATGTTAGGAGCACAAGTGAAAGTTCAGTTTTGAAAATACTGGCCCTTAGCTTTTGCATTTGACACTGACTATATTAAATATAAGTTGTGTTTATTTTCAACTTTAAAAAGAAATCACAAAGCAGTATAGAAATTGTATTTTTCATGACAGTTTTTTTCTTATTAAGAGAGAAGGTGGACACTCCCAAGATGAAAACTAGAATTTCATGACTGCTGTAAAGTTGACAGTTACACAGGTGTTAGATAAGACAGCACAGTAACACTGTTACAGTCTCAAAGCCTGAAATCTTTTTCTAGGGGACAGTCACAACAATCAGATAGCAGGGAGCAGTGGAGTAGATGATCAGTGGACAAATCCTACTTCTCTAATTAATCAGATATTACCTTGCAGGCATACTATACAAGATTACAGTTCTTGATCCCAGTGTATGAAACATATTAATTCTCCCACCTTTTTGCTACTACAAACATTAAAAACAAAATAAACATTTTTCATCTCTTTACTGAATGGTCAAATTTTCAGCAGTGACTCTTCTGCACTGCAGAAGTTTTCACACTGCTTGCTGCTTCAATGAATGTCAAAACAACATAGACTTATATAGCAATAGGTGAATTTGATCTTTTCTTGAACATAGTGGGGACTGGAACCAGAATACCCTGACTGCCTTTTCCAAAAGGCTGATCAAAAGGAAAAAAACACAATGCCAGGAGTCAACGACTCTTACACATTTAAAAAAAAACAAGTGTTCTCTGGGGTTCATTTCATAAACGAATTTAGAGTGTGTATATGAATGTAGAATGCAGCAAAAATTGCTGAAAAGCCTTTAAGATTCAAAGCAATGCAGCCCCCCTCCCACACCAAGTGGAATTATCTCTAGTCCCTAAACAGAGGTTTGGCAGAGGGAGAAAAGAGGTCAAATTTTTGCAGTGTTTCAGTGAAACCTTTCCTCTCATGAGAGCAGCCCCAGCCAATGTCTTTTTTGCCTCTCACTTGATGACCACAAGGCTTGAGCTTCATTAGGAACTGTTTACCCAAGAGTATTTAGCAAACCTGTTCTTTCCAGTTGTCATTACTAGTAGAGTACTCACACTGGATTTATAGCAGAATCTATCTCTAACTTTTGTGTAAACAGGCCTGCAGGCTTCTGCTAAAGGCTGGAGCAGATGCTTAATAAGTATCCAGTGTGCTCTTAATCATCAGTAAACTTAGCTTAGACACTGCATTTAAATTCTGGTTATTTTGATGCAACACAAGAATAAAAACACTTCATTTCTAATAATTCTTAATCTCTTAAATGTCTAAGTGGATTTTACTCCAACTGCTAAGACTGGGCTGTGAGCAGAAACAAAAACATTAATAATTTTGGCCTAAATAAACACCCAGAATGATGAAAAAGTCATTAACAGCAGAAAGTTCTAACTAGCTGGCAAAGAAGGTAAAGTTGTAACTTCAGATTGCTGAAATCTTCCAAGGTTCAAGTGGCTCAGAACCTTTTGTATTTCTGATAAACTAAATGCTCCTGAACAGATAACTCTGTTCATCAAATTGAAGTCTGATTTTAGAATGAAACGCGAGTTATAGAAAAACCTCACAAGAATCAGATCAAAGGCATTATGACTTACAATATTAGGTGCAAGGAAGAAAATTCATAAGTTTTGGCCCTCTGAAAAGTGTTCTGGTGATCCCCCCCTCCCCTGCTCCACATGCAAAAAATCCTGTGTAGAACGCAAGATTCAAGATGGAATGCAAGCCAAATGTTTTCACATGGATTTTTCTTTGGGGTTTGGATTTTTGTTGTTGTTGTTTTGGGGTTTTTTGTTTGGTTGGTTTTGTTTTGTTTTTTTTGTTTGTTTAGGTTTAAGTGAAAACTCTGCAGATTGGTCAGATCTGAAACAGGTATGGTCACTCTTGGCAAAAAGACTAACTCAATTATTCCTCATTTTCTACCCATTTGAAGTATGTTTTCCAAAACTAGCAATGCATGGAAAAAGCTAGTCAGAAGAGGAGTATTCAAATTATGTAAAATGACTGCACAATCTGGTGATCAGTTATGTTCATACAAAAAACTTCATTCACTAAGTAGAATCATACCAATACCATACGTAAATTCTTTGCTCAGCAGCATGTGGAGATAACAGCCACCTCCTTAGAACATTATTTTATCCCTTGAGGTCAGTTGCTGTTAAAAGTAAAATCTTTTTGCACAATTTTTTGCCCAACACTTCATTATTCTGTTATTAATAGTTGTTTATGCAAGTGATGGGTTTTGGTGGGTTTGGGTTTTTTTTGTTAGTTTGGGTTTTTTTAAGATTGCAGTGATATCAAAACCAATGCTTCCTACTATAGGAAGGTTGTAGGATTTTTCTTGTTTCAGTCTAATCAACACATTTTCTCTAAAAGTTTTCTTCCACATAACCATGCTGGAGAATGATGTCTGAGATTGGTCTCTGAAATTGTGAACCTTAGAGACACACTGCTATGTAAACTCCTTAATAAATGTCAAGTGAGATATAGTTCTTTAGCTACAGCCAGAAACCATCAATCTTAACATTGCTATCTTAGGAGACTATAATTATATAGTTATGGTAGGTAAACATTTTTATGATGTCACAGTACTAGTAAATATTCACGTGGAACTACATTACTAATCAACAGAAATGATGAAACATTATGTGAACAGCTGTGAACATTATCTAGGAAAGATGTATTCTTCATCAGAAAAGTATTTCTAAGGACTTTTAGCATACAAACGCTTTTTCAGAGAAACTTGCAATTTCTTCTCTGGAAAAGAAGAAATTTCACACAGGAAGGAGATTGAATGGTTTCTGATCATAGACTAACTGATGTTGATAAACACATCACATCTCCCAATCCTCTGCTCCACACACTAGAATAATAGTTATTTTGGGTCAAACTTGTCTTCTACATACCAAGACTGCTGTCACATTGGTTTGGAAGATACAATCCTTCAACTTTTAAACAGCCTTTTATGAAAGTGTTCTTAGATTTGTATCGGAGATTTTTGAAAATGCATTTGAGAATTTCTTCTCAAAGCAGAAAGTTTGAGAAGAGACAGTCACATGGTTTTGCAAATGCATTTCAGGGAAAGAGCAAGATCAGCCACCTTGTTTTTCAGGTTACAACCCATATGCATCACTTCAATGTGATTATGCGCTTGCAGCCTACTTTTAAGAAGCACAGAAGAGATTTGATCATCCTTTCCAGCAACATTTAGTTATGTTACAATTTTAAAATATTATTGCCTTTCAGTAACACAACAAAAGTCACATCAATACCAAATCTGTACTTGCTGTGTAGGAAAACAGACTATTTCTAGTTTAAAGAATACCTTGTATAAATTCCATTTGCTATTAGCTTTCTAAAAGAGAAACACAGAACCTAGTAAGTAGATTATTCAGGCACACTTGTATTCATCAATGTTTGCAGATTCTCAGCATATCCCAGGACTTGTACTTGAACTATGAACTTACAAATGCTGAAGGCAAGAAAAGGACTCCAAGTTCATAAGAACGGATCATCAGTTGGGTGCCATTTTTTTCCAGGGCTCCCCAGGCTGCTTTAGATAGATTGGCACTACAAAGAGAAACAAAGCATTTCAACAAGGCATAATTTTCACAGCAGAAAATGCTTAAGTACCACAGCTGTAGCAATGCACTTCTAGCAGGAGAACTTCAATCAGAACAGTCTTTTCAGAGAAAGTGATCTGGGTGTTATTCCTTATTGCTATTTTTACAGCACAGTGGGAGCAGTAGAGACAATATGTAAGAGGGTATTCATACAACACATGTGGATAATTATACAAGCCTCCTTGTGTCATACAGATCTAGAAGACAAATTCAGCCTTCCGAATCTTCTCTCCAGATTTCAGAAAGGAACTTGGTATTTGTAAATAACTTCAATTTCATGACTTGGATCAAACACCAGCTCAATTATGACTAGTTACATAATACATTTAGTACAAAGGATTTTTGCAAGTGTTAAACAATCATTTACTCCTAGCATTTTGTTCTTTAATATATTTATGAAAACAAGTATTTATCAAAGAGGTATTTTTGTTTCAATGTGCTATTCAGCACCATGTTGTAGTTAATCCTTCATCAGTATCTTCTGTGAAGTAGATCAAGTTGGGAGTCAATACCAAATACAATTCTGTTGTCAAAAATACAAAGAGCAAAGTACAAAGCTTCAACATTATGTTTTAACTGACAGACATACTAGATGCTTTTTGATAGTAGCAAAGGGTAGACTAGAAGAAACATGAGAAAAAATAAAAGCAACCATGAATTTCTGTATTAGGTGGACTCAGCATCACATTTGAATGACTTAAATCCTTTAAAAAAGCACCTTAGTCATTACTACTATTGCAGGCAACAGTATTGAGTAATAGAATTTAAAAAGCCAGAATAAAAAGAGGAAAAAATAAAGTAACTGAGCATTTAAGAGTAAAGATAGAAAGATCATAATCTATAGTACATATGGTTGCACAAAAATCAGTTTTGGCAAAACTGAAACCTATCTGTATTTTTTCATTCACAATAAGACCTTCTCCCTCATGCCAAGAAATTTCTTGCTCCCTCTTTTGGCTTCTTTAAAAACAAAGAACAGAAATGCAAACCTAGACTTCAAGCTAGACTGCTGAACAACTCAATCTGACAAAAGGTCAGATTTCAAACACTAGGTATCTACATGTTTTGTAACAATAAGGCAGCACAAGGAAAAACTTCAGTTTAACCCACATCTATTTTGTACAAACTAGCACATTCATGTACAGCATGTGTTAAAGAAACTTAACCCGAGGTTTAAAAATACTTATTTCAGTTGATGCTGAACCCTGAAATTGGCAGTTACAGCTCAGGCAAGATTTTGGTGTGATTGCCAACAGTTCCTGGCATAATCATTTCAACGTGCAGCCCCAAAAGGGGCAATGCAATGAAGAAACAAAATATGACCAAAAATTCCTATCACTACTTATAGTAGTATGAAGATTATGGCATTATATTTTTGCACCTGGGCCTGCAACTGACAAGAACTTTATATATGACTAAGTGAGAGGTGTATGGTTAGTTGTTTACCTTGTAACTAAGAACCATGCAATCTTCTGGAAGTCAGGAGAGGGTCTCATGTACGTCTTAATGTGAGGTATAGCATGACTTCGACCCGAGACTTCTGCTGACCATTTGCTAGAAAAAGAAAAGGAATTATTTTCATATACAGTTTTAGTTTGAGGTCTAAAAACCTCACCATACTACAATGCCATGTTTTGCATAATACCACCCTACACTTGTCACATTTAATACTAATCTCCCCTACAGAAAGGCTGAAAATACTTTAACTGAATTTTTAATCCTGAAATCCAATCTTACTAGTAGTCATAATAGCAGGATTTTTTTTCTTTACAAATATAGACAGACAGATATTCTCCTCAGTGTATCAGGATCTCCTAACAAGTTTTTCCATTCCTCTACTCCAGCTAGCACTCAAGAAACTAAGCCCAAACTTCCAGCCAATATTTCTTCTTTGAAAGCTATCAATGGTTATGCCTTTAAGCAAAGGAGCTTGGCACCAAACTAAACCTCACAAAATTCCCCAAGCTTATTACAATTTATTATGCATGAAGTAGAGGCAGGGAACAATTGATAGATTGTTGACAACTACCCTTCCTCTTCCCTTTTCTGTGCCCCTAAGCCACTAAGAAATTTGAGGGCTTAAGAGAGAAGAGGTCTTATCTATGTGTATATATAAAAACTAGTTTAAAACAACAAGCCATTGCTGGGGTAATTCAGCATCAATGTTACAGAACTAAACTGTAAGCAAGCAGTAAGTATATGTACATAACTGAAGGTATGTAATCATGGTATTTGGAACCGCTTTCCACCCACAGCTGTTAGTCCTCATTCAAAATCAGGAAGAAGGCTTCCAAATACACCTTCCTCCACCCAGAGACTTTTCTTTCCTTAGTTTGGAATACAATAGGCTCTGGTTGTCACAGTCTTGTTTCCCTAATTTAGCATTCTGTTCTAAAAGGCAAATAAAAAAGAATTGATCAGCTCTGAAAAACCTCTTAAGTGAACTGTGTTTGTTTAAAAGCCTAAGAAACCTGAAGTGGAAGGGCTGGAATTATTTACTGAAGTTGACTTCCAGGACTAACTTTCACATTAGTTAAGTCAAGAGGCTTTGCAGTTCAGGGATCAAGACCTACTTACTTTAAACAACCCTATCCTCTGGTAAAGGAACGAAAACTGTTTTTGAGAACTGGTCCTGTAAACCTAAAGGGCAAGAGCTGAAACACTGTATGCATGTTTGAGCAAACTAGACATCTTTATATTTTGATGCAAGCCACACTGAAGTCTGTTTCTGAAGAACAGACTAAGATATGTATGATACAGAAACTTGTGCACCCCTACAGAGCTCTACACTTGCCATACATACAGATTCTAAGTCTATACCATAACTCAACAGCTCTTGTTAATAGCTTTTATGTTACAACTAACAGTTTAGGCAAACATTATCTTTAAGTTTAAGGCACAAAAATAATTAGGTAACTACTGAAATTGTAGAAATGAAGACCAGAAAAAATAGTAGAATTGGGAACTGAACACAGATTTTCTTTAGCTCTATCTTGCTGCCTTACTTGAGGACCAACTTCTCCCCCCACTATTAACTGCAATAATTTTGAGATTAGTATCTCAGTCTACTGCCTTTTTGCCTCCTTATCTTTGACAGATACTGTCTTTTAGCAGTATTACCCCTTCTCTTCGATTTACTAAACATAGTAATCTAACAGCAGTTAGTCTCAATTACAAGTGGTTGAAACTGTTACTCCAGAAGTTAAAATCAGAAAGGGGAGCATACATTTTCGCCACATTTTCTTTAGCAGGACAAAACAAACATGTAAGGACAAAAGGAGGAAAGAAAGTGATTATGTTCTCCAATGAGGTTTCGGGGGGGGGGGCGGTTGTTGTGTTGTTGGTGTTTTGTTGGTGGTTTT
Organism: Haliaeetus albicilla; assembly: GCF_947461875.1. Lineage (NCBI taxonomy): Eukaryota > Metazoa > Chordata > Aves > Accipitriformes > Accipitridae > Haliaeetus > Haliaeetus albicilla. Next base: position 19,616,322 of record NC_091487.1, read on the forward strand.
TTTTTTTAAAAAATTACCTCATTAAAAACTCAGATTCTTTTAGTAAAAGCATTATTAGCAAAGAAGTGTTTAAGAAGTGTTTTCTCTTCAACCTAAAAGTCAGCTTATCTTCAAACTGCATAATGGAATGATAAACCAAAAGAACTGGAAGGGGTTTCAGATGAGTACAATATCTCATTTAATCTATTCTTAATACAGCTAAATTTCAACTTCACCATGGAACTTTCCTGGCATATTTTAGGAAAAAAAAAAGTCATAACAGATTACAAAAAGCCTGAAGTAAAATACAAGAGCAGTTGCTTTGCACAGCAAGGATGAGAGCATACGTCAATATAACAATTTCAGGCTACTTCTAGTCGAATTGACTTAACATGTTTTAAGCTGTAAACTTTTCATCAGAATGCAGCTGGCAGAGCATGTACACAGGACTGATCTCATGTTGCAGTAAACTTCAGGAATATTCAGTATCAGAGATAAATATGGTAAGGTAAATGAAACTAGCTTTGAGAAATGTTATGGAGCAAAACCACAACTTGAAGTAGCTATTTTTCTGACAGCTAGAGGTCATGGTACCATGTAAGCTAAAAGCTCAGGTGTGGTGTGAAGAAAAGGAGTTAAGCAAGTAGGTGTTATCAGAATATGAACAGTAAAACATGAAAGCCTTTTTGGTAGTTTTTTATTCTTTTACACCCCTAGGACTAGAACTCCTTATCACTAATACAGCTTAACACTAACTTTAGACCACTAATCCTGACATTTTTACTAGTAACTTGCTGCTACTTCATCCCTCCCAGTCTTTTGTGGCATTTCAATCAACAGCTTTTCTTTTTTCTTTTTTATTACACAGCCTCTAATGTGATTATTAAGTGCACCGAATTAAAGAGGTAATCTACATTCCAACTCTTAAAATGCAACAGCTTTTGCCCCTCCCATCCCTTTATTTTTCCAATAGCTATTTTTGAGTTTCACATAATTTGGTTTTTTCGGGAAAGGAGAAGGGGAAAAATGTTCTCTACCATGAACAAGGTATCTTTTGCAATATAGAAAATACTGTGGACTCACTTGCACTGCACTAAAAATGTGAATGCTTACAAGTTGTTGCTTTTATATCTACTTAACTACTTGCAAAATTTCTTAAGTATGTTTTAAACATTTGATAAATATTTGTTTTACTCTGTGATGAATTTTTGAGTTTGAAAGGGAGACTACACTGCAATCACAGTGCATGTAGCTGGAAGACATATAGCAAGTATCAATTGCCACCAATGTCTGATATTTCTGGCACAAATGAGGTAAAGGAGCAGACAGAGGCCCCTTTACAAGTGGAGCTAAGAGATGAGGAAGCCAGATAATCCTAACATCCTGAAAATTAATCTGTGCAGACAGTCAGCCCCTAAGCAGAGCCAGGAATAACTCATTTTCTACAATACCACCTCTTTCACCATTTAGTTCTTACTTCAAATAGTGAATGGGCTTTCCATCTCAAGATACTGGCAACAAGGCTTGAGCAGAATTAAAACAACTCACACCAGTAGTCTCAACCATAAGAGAACAGTAGGTCCTTTGTGTAAATGCTCCATATCTCATCTTTTATGATATTAGGGGAACAACACTGTAGTTCTTTGAACTGAGAAGAAAGATGTTCTTCAAAACTCTGCAGACCTAGAGAATACATAAAGCTCTAATACAACTACTTTTGTAGACTTGTCAACAACAAGTCAAACCAACTTCCTCCATTCTTTGAAAATAAAAATTTCACAAGGTAACTGCACAAACATAAGGCACGTGGTATTAAAAGACAATCAATTAAAATGAGCATTAAAATACAATGTTATGTACTGTTAAAGCTGATCAACTGTTTCAAAAGCAGCAATTAACAGAAATCATTAAGCATTACAAATCTCTCCTTATCAATTAGTAATACTGAATACGGAAAGAAAAAAACAGCAACCCTACCAGAGAGAAAACTGAACAAATTGCACCATTTACACAGTAGCTAATCAAAACCAAAAGAGTCTAGGAATCATTTGCTATGATCAGAAATCTGAAATCAATATTAAGCTTAGTCACCTTATTCTTTTGAGAAAGTACTTTGAGAAATTTGCAAAATTACAATTCAGAGCTGCATTATAGGTTAGTTAAATACACTCGACTGGCAGAAAAGAGAATAGCAGCCCACAGATATTATAAAAGTCATATGCTTGGAGCAGAGTTCTACCTCTTTGGGTGAGACTATAGGACACCATTTATCCAACTCCATTAATCTCTCCCTACTTGTAAAAAGGAGCTATTCCTTCTCCTTTACTGTAAGTATAAAAGTATTTACCTTCTTTCAACTCCAGTAGGTTCCCTAGTTTCTTGCTGGTTTTGTATTATCTTCCAGTAAGGTAAAGACAAATTTCTCTAATCCCTCTACTGCCCAAAGCTTTGCATTATGGCTAGTCTTTAAAATAGCTCACCTTATATTTAATCCTATTGAAACAGGACCTACCATTTTCTGTGTGTCTCAGGTTACCACATATAAGCTGCTGTATGTCATCTGCTCCACGGTAACAGCTTACAGGCAGGCTGTCCTTAAGGGCTAGCATCTTCTACTACTACAGGGTAAGAATCTGCATCTGGGTAGTCACTACAGAGCCATTATGCAGGGCCACTCATCATCTGCAACCAATTTGACAGATGAATTTAAAACAGCCCTTCTGTTGCCAGAGCAGGACCCTAGGATGCCCAATGAGACAGGTATGTGGGTGTTTTCTCATTGAACAGTAATAAAACAATGAATGATCTCATTATCAAGTAACATTCTGTGCACTTAATAAGAGACTACACTAAGAGACTAACCAACAGAAGGTTACATTTTTCTTCCAGTAAGATTCTCATGAGGTATATACTTATAGAAACTGAATTAAGGTTGCACAAACACCCCCAGTTTTATGGCCTCCTCACTTTTTGAATCATGACTGAACAATCTTGAAGTCTTGAAGGTGTTTGTAGCCTTCTTCCTTTGCTGAATGTGCTCAGAGGGCACACTTCAAAGGCAGGAGACAAAGCCTCATGTCTTTCTGTTCCAGTTCCATTCCTTGGACATTGACCAGTAAGGCTCACAGCAGCAATCATGTTCACTCCAGAATGGAGTATGCTCTCTGCAACTAGCAATTGTGTATATATTCAGAGTGCTGAAAATACAACTTCACACACTCTTACTCAGATACGGGTAGACTACCTTATTGGAACAACTTTCACCTGGAAGAGTTAAAAGTTTCTGGTAAAAGGGGGAGCTGTAGTTTCTAAGAGGTTACAAGATTTAGGTTTTTTGTTTTGCACAGATCAAAAAAACCCACAACTTTTCCTATTGTTCTCAAAACACGCTTAAGTTTTTAAAGATTCAGCCTGAGGGAGACATCTGGCATGGCATGTGTCAGACTGTTAGAATTTGGCAAAATTAGTAGCATGTGAAAATAGAAGTTCTTAATGGAAAACGTCAGGCACCTTTAACAAAAGATGATATTACCATAAGGGACTGAGAATTTTTGCAGCAGGACTGCTGCACTCAAAAAAAACAAACAAAAAAGCCTTCCTAACCCTGTTGTGGTTCAGCTGAAATCCTGTTAATGCCAAGGCACAAGTGGGAAAGTGAAATACAACTGTAAATAAAAAAAGGAAAAAAGAGGAGTAACATTATTCCAGTTTAGAGAAGGAAAGCTTAAATAGAAGTTTACAGAATCCAAAATCTGGTAGTGTCCTCCATTAGCAACAGTATCCCATATCTTTTTTACAGGTAAATAGCATGTTTTGACTATGTTCTGGAGACAAGACCAGCAGATAAGAAACGTAAGGCTTTTATTTTAAGGAGTTTAATAATATCATGCTTCTCACCACTTCCCCTTAATTTGCTTTTAACACTCAAGCATTACAGCATTGTAAGTTTAAACATACAGTCTAAGGAAGAAAAAAAAAATAACACTCAAAGCATTGAGTTCTACTTACTGAAAATAGGAATGCAACCACAGCTGTTTCTGTGCTGTCTGTATACTGTATGGAAGTGAGCCACCAGCTTAAGGAAAAAAAAACACCAAACATGTACATTTATATTTTGAATGACATTTTAAAAGCAGCAAGCATCGTGGGGAATAAGCTATCTGTACTATCCTCATGACTTATTTTCAGAAAATGGTTAAATGCTCCAATAGTATAAAATGATATAAAGTTGGGGTTTTTTTTTCATTCTTACTATTTAGTAAGTTACTCAACACTACATAGCAGATTTACACTAGGAAAGAGAAACAGTATACAGGCTATACAATTAAGTCCTCTTAAAGATAAGTGCTTATGGGTACTTTTTTGTTATGATACCATCTGATATCATCAGATTAGAATCACTACCCATACAAGCTAAAGGGAATAAAACAAGCAGCTTTCAGAAAAAAAAAAAAAACAAACAAAAAAACTCCCAAACCACAAAACCAAAAGAATACAAAAAAACATCAACCAACATTATCAACATTATTTTAAAAAGCAATAACTTCTCTGATGAAATTGTATTTGTATTGATTTGGCCTTTGGCTAATGCACGTTGTGATTTCTTGAAATGGATTTAACAAAGAATCAGCCATGGCATACTGAGTTATATTAGTGTTGCATATCAAAAACATGATGCAAAACCTACTGCATTCAACCTGTCCTAGAAGACACTACAAGGACCTGTTACAAAAGCTTTACTACTCTCACAAATGCACTAACTGCAGGAGTCCATGGAGCTGTTAATTTGCACAAATACAGAGTTACATAATTCACTAAGTTATTTCACAATATGAAAGAAATGACAGTAACAAGTCGTTGTGCAGATTGCATCTCTGACTTTCAAGAGTATCAACTTTGCTAAACAGATGCTGTAGACAACCAGATGTATTTCAAAAGACTCTAACTTACTTGTAGAAATGATAGATACCTGTAAACTCACTAGCTGCAGTTTCTACATATGTCCAAACACTGCTCAAATCAGAAGATAGAGAGCTGAAAGCATTTTTGCTAGCCCTGTGTTCAAATTCCATCAATTGTTAGAAGAGTTCAACAGCTACTCCATACGACACAGGAGCATAGGCATTTGGCTTGGAACAAGAACACATGTTTATGGATTCAGCAATGCCAAAGAATCATTGAATTGCTGAAGCTGGAAGCACCCTCTGGAGATCATATAGAATAACTCCTTGCTCAAAGCAGGGTCAAACAGAGCATGTGGCTCAGTACAGTATCCTACCAGGTTTTGAGTATCTCCAAGAATGGAGGGTCTCCAACCTCTCTGAGCAACCTGTTCCATTTAAACATCAGAATACATTTTTGCTGTAAGGGTACACTGGAATCTCCTGTATCTCAATTTATGTCCATTGCTTCTTGTTCTTTCACTGGTCACCATGCAAAGAATCTGCCTCTACTTTGCATCCTCCTATCAGATATTTATACACATTGATAGGGTCTCCCAGGAAAGTTCTCTTCTCCAGGTTGAAGAATTATCCAGCTCTCTCAGCCTCTCCTTGTATGACAGATGCATCAATCCCTTATTCATCTTTGTGGCCTTTTGCTGGACTTGGTTCAGCATGTCCACATCTGTCTTGTACTGGGAAGCCAACAACTGGACACAGCACTCCAGATGTGATCTGACCAGTGCTAAATAGAGGGCATGGGTCACCTCCTGACAACGTGCCTACTATGCCCGGTATGCTGTTGGCCTTCTTGCCACAAGGGTGCACTGCTGGCTCATCTTCAGCTTAGTCACCACCAGCACTCCCAGGTCTTTTTCTGCAGAGCTGCTTTCCCACCAGTCAACCCCTAGTGTGTACTGATGCCTGGGATTGTTCTTGCCCCAGCACAGTACTTTGCACTTCCCTCTGTTGAACTGCATGAGGTTCCTGTCAGCCCATTTCTCCAGCCTGTACAATCCCTCTGAATGGCAGCACAATCACCTGATACCTCAACCACTGCTCTTGAGTTTGCATCATTTGCAAACTCACTTAGGGTGTACTCTGCCCCACCATCCAGGTCGTTAATGAAGATATTCAATGCATGGCCCCAGTATCAATGCTTGGCACACACCACCACTAGTGGCTGACCTCCAGCTGGCCTTTGTGCCATTGATCACCACCACTGAGGCCTGGCAGTTAAGCCAGTTTCCATTCCGCCTCCCTGTCCACTCATGCAGCCTGTACTTCATCAGGCTGTCTGTAATGTTACAGGAGACAGCGTCGAAAGTCTTATTAAAGTTAAGATAAACAACATCCAGTGCACTCCTTTCATTCATCAAGCCAGTCATCTCATTATAGAAGTACATCAGGTTAATTAATCATAATTTCTCCTTTATAAATCCATGCTGACTACTCCCAATCACCTTGTCCATCATATGTTCGGAAATGGTTTCCAGGATTCTTTGCTCCACCATGTTCCCAGGGATAAAGGTGAGGCTGACAGGCCTACAGTTTCTCAGATCCTCCTTCTTACCCTTCCTGAAGGCAGGAAAGAATTATTTTTTCAGTCCTCATCAATCTCTTCCAATTGCCTTGACCTTTTGAAGACTAATCAAAACCAGCCTCACATTGACATCAGCCAGCTCCCTTAGCATGACAGGTGTAACCCAGGCAAGTCCTTGCTTTTGAGAAACAGAAGCTTCGCTACATCAGAATACTACAGTACCTCTTCCTCTTTCAGGTTGGCTGGGACTATGCTTTCTATACAAATATACTGACTTCATGAACACAAACATGGGAAGACTGAACAGAACAATTGCAGATTACCATATTAAAAAAATTACTAATGAGTAGTGAAACATCTTATTCTCCTTTGTATCTGATGTGCAGGATGACACTGCAAAGAAAACACAAGGAGGAGAACTTGGCACACTCAAATCTGAATTTTCTGCCAAAATGAAGTATGACTGGAGTTAGAACAGTGAGCAAGAGCTGTTTTTTCCTATACAGCAACATATGAACATGGCTATACAGACTTAAACATTATAGGCAAATGCCCGCAAAGCTTTTTCTATTCAATCACAATAAGAGAGATGGAGTCAGAGCTCCAGTAACAGTAATAAAAGGATTCTACTGCCACCTATTCTACCAAGTTCTCAGCAAGAAGACAACTTCAGGTTCATTGAGCATCAACCACTGAAGTGATTTTGCAGGACATTACGACCATAAAAAGCTAATAAATAGAGGTTCATGTGCTTACCAGGATAGCCTTCCAGACTTTGCCTCACGTTGTTCACAGTTGGATAAACCTTCATGGAGGGAGGGGGGGGGGGGGAGGTAACTTGAACAAAGCTCTAAATACACAAGGTGTCAATTTTTGAACAAAAATCACCTTAAAGAAAACTTACGGGGGGCGGGGGGACGACAACGACACCAAAACATTAAAAGCTTCATTTTTCAGAATGAATAAAATTACACTGCAGCTTAAAACTAGTTCTGTGCCAGTAACAAAGAAATTCTTTAATATTTTTGCCACTCTTGCAGAGCCTACCAAAATTAGCTAGCAAGACTCAAACAATCCTGCTTCAACCACTTCCATGGTGGTCAAAGTAAGCTCTTAACATTATTTTATGAGATTTTTAGACTCATATCTCAAATATGAGTATACAGGGGCAATTAGCACATGCTAAGGGCATAGTTTGACAACATTTGCTCCTTGATTTAACAAGCTCCTGCCACAAACTTGTTTCTGCCCCTCCCCTTATTTGATTATTAGCACAATTAACCAGGTTAGAAAATAATTTGGTTTATGTATTAATCACTCAAGGTTCAGTTACATCTCAGTAGCAGAAACAGTTGTATCTACAAAACTCAATGGAAGACAAGCTATAGAATAAGAATATAATTTTGATTAGATTATATATACACTCTAGTGTCATGCAGATGGAAATTATAGTACATTTTTATAGTGTACCATACACAAGTGTCACTAAGGGGGATCCTTATGATTTCAGGACAAAAACTACATTAATGTCCTCCAAAAGTTCAAAGCAAGTCAATGATTAAGATTTAAACAAGTGAATAAATGTTAAATAAAGGCAGCTAGCATCTAAAAGGCATACCAAATGAATTGGAACATCACATTTAAGGAGAGTTGTCACACTGCTGCCTGCAGCCACCAGGCTCTCCTGGAACTCCGAGCACAGCCATTTGGACCCATCAGCTCCCATTGAACCAATGCTTGAGAACTGTCCAACAACAGGCCAGGACTCCTGTGCTGGTATTGACGAAGCATGCTCTTTCAAAAGCTAGTGAGGGAAATTAAAACAGTTAGACTTCCACAGGTAAAGAATACCTTAATTAGTGGTTTGATATTGCTTCTGATATAATAAATCCTCTGTAATTCACTTCTGACAACAAAAGATGTTAACATTCATACTATCTATTTAACTCTGCAATAAAAAAAGTCATCAGGCTCTCCAAATAAACCCACTGTTCCTTCAAGAGAAGATCAAACATCACAAGTTTTATCCAAAAGCACAGAAGCCAACCATTAAATAATGGGTAAAAAGAATGCTAGCAGCTCTTCCTAAAAGCATGAAACATTAGCTTCAGAAGTCACAATAAATTAAACAACTAAATCTTTTTATATTTGGTGGTTGTTGGCCATAAAATTCCTCTCATATCCTAAAGCCCCAGCTACAATAGAAGCCTACAATAAGAAGGGAAAAAAAGAACAATTGAAGAGAAAATTGAAATAATCCTTTTAGAGGAGTTCTTTAGCTGTGAATGGAATTTAAAGTTACATTAAAAACAGATGGATACAGACACATATTAAGTTATATGTAGTGGCTAGCTTCTTCCACCTCTAGAGAGGACACAACTCAATGGCTTCCATCAGTGTAGTGTCACCAGGTCTATCTGCATTGTTACTAGAAAAATTAATCTTTTTAATCACAGAAACATTTGTCACAAGACCATCTTTACAGGCTTTTTCTGGTTTGTTGTTTTCATTCAGTGTCTTCCTAGGCAAAAACACATGCAGACAACACATATCAGAAAAGGCAAGCTCTTTACGAGCAAGGGGAGGTCTGAAAGAATAACCTTATGTTGAAAAGCAATGTGATAAAAAGACATTTTCTAAGTCATTGAAGTTTGCCATGAACAGCATTAGAATTCCATGTAAAATTCACAACGGAATTTGAAATAATGCCATTTCAGCAGGAGGTGCAGGTTGAAAATTCCCCAATTATGAGAGGCATTTAACAGATGACATAAAATACCTTACCTGATTCTAAATAAATACTGAAAAAGAAAGGGCCCTATGAACTTGAGTCATGTAATCTTGTACGAAGATCTACCATTGTGGCTTATATAAATAACGTGAGGGGGCAGGGTAAAAAAATTCATGTTCCTAATTATTCAGTTCATTAATAATAATAATAAAAAAAATCAAGATCTTAGAAACGTAGTAGAACAAAACTAAAAACCTGACTGAATTGATGACATCTGCTATGTGCAAACTGATTTTTAATTTGATGGGTTTTTGCCAGGTCATTAGGGAAAGAGAAACTATAATAGCCCTTAACATTTAAGTAAATAAAATAAGCCTGTTCCCTATGTGCAGGCAAGTCTGTATCAACACATCTTTCCTCTGCGAGTGCCTTTGCAAAAGGCTATATTTGGTTCCCAGTCACAGAAGACTGGATTTTGGTAGTGTCACACTGGTTAGAAACACCAACAGCAGATAGGAAGTCATTTGAGTAATGGTGACTCCTCAGATATCTGTAAGCACATGACAACTCAGACCACAAACTGACCGTGGTAATAATGCCCAGGAATATTATGTGCATAGTCTACACTGTCATAAATTCCAAGCTTATGTTATTGCTAACTTAAACTGTAACAATGTATTAAAAGATTGCTGATCACAGCTAGAAAAATTGAAAGCAACTAAAGAACAGTCTTCAAAATTATATTTACATTTAAAAGGATATTAATAAAAAAGGTTACAGTTTTAGTACCTTTCTGAGCCTAAGATGACCCCACTTTTCTTTATCACTACCTTGATATCGTCCAGGGGTAGAACCAAGCAGATACACTCTACAGAAACAAAAAAACACCAAGTTATTTGCAGCTATGGGGTGTTTTGGTTTGTAAAGCATTAAGGTATTTAAGTAAAACCTATCAGCAAGGTTGAACATAGAAGTGCAACCAGAAATATTTAATCTTTCATACTTAAGATTTACAATACAATGAAAAGTGGATTTTCAGCTGTATAATTTATTACTAGCATTCTATATGCTGTCATGCACCATGAGGCTGTTCTACAGCCTAGATAAGAACTGCATCTATTTCTGTGTATAGAAATGCAGAAGGCAGATTATGTTAGCAATAAACGCAAATAGTTTTTGTTTGACACAGAACTGGACATGTAATTTTGAGTAAAGCCTATCTATTGCTACATCCAAATCAGCAGATTCAGGTATGAGATTTCATTTGGGCACCTAATAGTTCAGATGCAAAGTACAGCTTTTTCAACTGTCTTCCTAATAATGGTTTAGTAGCCTGTTTGACTTTGCCCTGAAAACAGAAGACACCTGCCCAGAGTCACAACAAACAGATGTTTTAAGAAGCTGTCCTTACTGCATCTCATGCCTAGCTTTATTTATGAATGAATCTCCTATATATTTTATATGGCAAGGAACCGATCCTTATCCTAACAAGTGACTCTTCCCTAACCCATGCATAAACTCACATCAGCTAGGGCTCAGCCAACCTGTCCAAACTCATGCAGATGACCAAGCGACTAACAACAGTAGCTCAGGCTGTTAGTTCACCTGACTATAAGGTACATACTTTTTTTTTTTACCCCCTCCAATCTTGTAAGACTCCATGTAAAGAAAAAAGCACATTTTTTTATTTTATGTATTAAGCTAGACAATGCTTCAGTCTCTATTTCCACCACAGTTTATGACCTTTTTCAGCTTTTCTTTTCAACAAATTTTTGCCAGCTTATAAAACTGCTATTAAGCAGCCAAGGAGATTTACACTTTCTGAAGTATTTCAGTGGAAATGCAGGATGTATTTTTTAGAAGTAAATTAAGCATCCTGAATTATGTTAAGTAATATCAGCAAAGTGATATTAGAGAAGCCTGTTTCAAGACAAAGTATATTATTATTTAATATAACACTGCCTACCAGACACAATCCATGCCTATTAACAGGCAAAATTCTATACATATGTATATGGATTGAACTTCACCTTATAAATACAGAAGGCTATTCTTAATAAAATACCCATTATAATAACCTTTGCTTACATGATCCCTCTTACATGACAAACCCAAACAACATTTTTTGACTGGTAATTTTATTGGAGCAAATATTTAAGCCAGACTAACTTAAATGAAATTGAGTCCCTATTACTTACAGCTTCTATCAAGTTAGTGCTGATGCCTGTTTTTTTCATTCCTTTAAAATGTATGTTCATAAAACTAAAAGTTGGTCAATTCAACATAATCTACAGAAGATAGACTTAAAAAACTGGCTAAAGTTAGACTCAAGTTTGAACACTTAAGTCTGAAACAATGTAAGCTTAAAAAACAAACCCATGGTCTAATAGATCCTAACAGAGGTGTTTAATTTTTTTGGAAAAAAACACGCAAGTTACTACAAACACAAGACAACATATACCTTGTCTCTGATAAATCATGTTCTTGAATCAGATCTATCCATTCCTTGAGCGTAGGAGAATTGTAAGCCAACAAGTAACTTATTAGGTCAGATTTAAAATTAGTTTCAGATTCACCAGCAGAACCAGTTGTTCCCTGAGGTAGCCTTGGATATAAAGGGCTTAGCCATATCCTAAAAACAAAGCCACAACAACAAGGACACCACACATTAACACGTGGTTTTAGTAAGTGATTAAAGCACATCTGAAGGTCCTAAATGACTACTAGACAAATTTATTGTGATACTAACTATAAAGCAACTTGCCTTTATTTTACAATTACAGAATCAAGTCTTACACTCAATATCATAAAAGTAATACTGCCAAATGAAAACAATCTCAGCACATTTATCTGTCCATACGTTTACAGCTTTCACCACTGTTAAACAGGCCAGGCTCAAACTTACCAACCAGCAATCCTTTTGTCAAGATTTTCTGTATGAATAGAACACCGCAATGCATTCTGCTAAGCTACTGGTTTGTGTAATGATACAGAAAAACACTAATTAGAGTGTCTGAAAGTTCTGCATAGTTTTAAGAGTAGCCCACAACAGTAACTTGCCTCCCAAGAACTTCCATCAGAATAAAATAGGGTGGGCATTATGCAGGGAAAACATGTAGCATTTCTTTCCAGTCACACATTATTGTAGCCATGGAAACCAAAGGTTCTGCATTATCGACTTTACAACATGTTGAGACTATCCTTTGTAATTCAGAAGCCTATAAAACAGAGAAGCCAGTGAACCGTCATATTGGTGATACTGCATATTATTGCAGTGTGCAAAAGCTAAAAATAAAAATGTTTTTCATGTTTGACAAGTAGAGCAACTTGTTAAGCATCCCAAATAGATATTTTCATGCCTTCTTGGCTTTCTGAAAAGCTAACTGCCAAAAGATACTAAAACCATCCCCGAGGAAAAGATTTAAAGACAAAAAAATCGGTGGCTATACTTTTGCCACTCAAAAACCCTTATGAGAGCTTGCCTCCGACAAGTGAAAAGCCTCAAAACCTTGCCATATTTAATGGCAGCAAAATGGACGTCACAGTGACAGTAACTTCTGAAAAACATTTTCAATTAGTTTGATGAAGAAATCTTATACCTTGAGTTACTGTGGAGATAACTAAAAAATGCACCCATAAAAATAGTCAAGAAAACAAGATGTTGAGGGGCCTTATATTAACATGTCACTTAGTCCTATTTTTTGTGGTCTAAACAAAACTATGTCCCAAGCTGGCCGTTAAGTTTAGAAACTTCTACCAAAAAAAAAAACCCCAAGAAAAAAATTCTTTCCAAGAAAAGGATACTAGGTCATCTACTGTAACAAGGAACCAATAGTACCCAGCATTTATCAGGTTACATTCTAGATACAGTCACAGCAGAAGCAGAACATTTGCACATTTGCATTATTCTTACAGTATTAAGATAACTTTTAAATAGCTGCTTCAGATTTGTATGAAGAGTACTTTATAGCTAGGTAGTTTTTTCATAAAGTGACAGCATGGCATAATAAAAGACCTTAAATCAGTCAGACCAAATTTCAGGTAACAGCCAGCTCAGGAAAATTTTGTTCACAGCAGAAAGCAAGTAGAGTTCAGGCTTAGACAGCTACCACCATTCTAGGTTTGATTTTTTGGTTTTTGCAGGATAGCTCTATCTTAGGAGTGTAAGACTTGTAGCACTGGATCATCTGACCTAGTATCCTGTCTCCAGCAGTACAGAAAGTATTAAAGTGAACATACACCTGCTAGAGACTGTTGCTTACCCCTGAGTTTTCTGGTGCCAATCTTCAGCAATAAGATTGGATGTATGTATGACAACTCGAAGACCTTCCTCATATAACAGCAACATCATTTTCCTTTAAAAAAAAAGATATAGAACACTTCATCTATTTCAAGTACACTGAGAGTATGAGATAAATTACCAATTCATTAAAATGCTCCAAGATAACTATTTTCAAAAGATTTGTTCTGCATAGTGTAACCACTTAGACTCTATCCATGTGCATGCCAAACTCACATGACAGTCATTAGACTATTGCCATATATTTTGTCAGCAGCATCACACAATATATTCCAGAGTACAGTTTAACATCTCATGCAACTGGTTTCCAAAAGCAAAAATGAATACTTGTGGAATACCTTCTATATTTGCTATGTTCTTCAGATAAACTTATTCCTTACAGATAGCTAAAAAAAGAATTAAGGAACACTAAAAGGCCTTTGCTTATAGCTGAATTTATTAAAACATAGTTCTTTTCTCTTAAACTGACAACTTTTAAAGTAAAAGAAGGCATGTAGGTAACTATCCATTGGGATGGCAAAAGCTATTATCTACCATAAATCTAAACTCAAGCTACAGCAGAAAGGAGTTTTAAAACTAGTAACGAAGTTAAAAATAGATGTCTGTATTTTTTCTAACATAAAGGCTCAAATTTTCATATACAAGTTTTCAACAGTTGTGTAAAGACAGCATATCCATGTGTCCTTGAAGGATGATATAGCTTCCATAGAAAACTGCTCAAGAATAAAAGCTGTAAGCAAAAATACACTTATTTTCATTGCTGTCCCATGGCAAGATAATGCTATGCAAATCACATCAGTCTCAAATTCAGACAATTATTTATTCAGTAATTTCTGCTTTTAATGTTAGAGTTCAGCAAACTAACATTCAGGTACCTGCACACGTTCTCCTGTGCTGAATGCATAGTTTATGCAATACGCAAGACCCCCTAACTATAAAAATAGTTTGCCACATCTGTGCTATGCCTTGATCTAAGCACAAATTGAGTTGAAAGTAAAATAAGTATTTTACAGCAAAATAAAGTGCAAGATTAAGGTATGTAAAAGTGATAACTGACCAAAACACCACTACCTCAAAAAAAAAAATCACCGACGTAATTTTTTATATCATACAACAGGAATGACATGAATTTAAGTCTTTATATTTGATGGGCTGAAATCTGTTAAGTTTCCCTTGGAACAAAATTGTTTCATTACCTACCAAGATCCAATTTACTGGTCTGCCACCCACTTGTTGTGTTCCATCTGCAGTGGAACATGCATTCAGAAATACACTACCCAGAAGAAACCTTTAAAATATAGGGTTAAAGAACCGCAGCATTTAAGACCACTATCACTTATTTGTCCTAAAGTGTGGTGAAAGAAAAAAAAAAAAAAATAAAATTGAAGTTGAGCATACAGAGAATGAGAGCTGCTGCTTGAACTGCTTAAGTAAAATAAGCTAAAGCTTTAAAAATGATCAATTTGAAAAACCACCTCAGTTCCTTCTATGTCCCTCACTAAACCTGAGAGAAAAGTAAGACCCATTTTTTGAATGCTGATTTCTTTCCTTTATTCGCATATTCTTCTCCAAAAAGACAATGAGGAGGTGAGTATGCTTTCTACCAGAAAGACAGATGCACCTTAAATGGGCATTTCAGATCAATGTTTTAACGTAATGTCATGTTTTACAAAACAAATCATACAAACGGACTAATTGATTAAAAAATACTGCAGTGCCTTGAAACCAAAGATCTTTGGTATGAGACATAAAATTAAATCCATTCTTATCTCTAGCTTGCAATCTACAATATTCCCTTTGTGATACTTCTATAACATCAAATTAAAGTCTCTTCTTTGAAAGGACCCCAAAATTCAGTAATTATTTCCAGATGCTCCACGACAGCTGCAAAAGCTGAGCAGCAAATCAGTGTTGTGTCCAACCTGCCAATGACTGATCAAGTCTCCATTACAGTTTAGGTATTAAGGCATGAGTTAAGAGCCAGGACCTGCAGTTCACTGACTTCAATTGTCTAACTTGCACATCTCATATCTACCTAATAGCAGATTTGTTTCATTAAACTAGAACAATCCTATAATCTATAAATACAAAATAATTAAGGACATTTTTCTTTTAAGACTCATCAATTTCTATGAAACCCAGTTTTATGGCTTTAAAATTACTTGCAGATAAATTAAACAGATACACATAGAACATGAAACATACTACTTTTAAATTTCATCAATGTATATTAGGCCTTCAGAATTGTGTTTTCACAAACAGTAATAACCTATCTTCCTATCCTATAAATACTTCAAGACACTAGTTAGTAGTCCAATCATGGTAACTGCATGTACCAATGCTGTGGTCATCTTTAGAAGTGCAGCTTCCTGCTTCAGAGCTGTTACTTACGTATGGTGAGTTCCAAATGCAATATCCAGTTTAGCCTATAAAATTAAAAAGTTGATCATTAAAAATTCCTATTATGCATTCCTACATGTTAAAGTAGTGCTTCATTTTGTTTTATTTCACTGCTCTCTAGTGGACAGAACACAAAATACATTATTTTCCCCCTCAACATCTTTAAATGTACTCTGTAATTTCCAGAAGTTAGTCTTTAAATGGCAATGCAACTGTTTGCTGGAACTGCTCCAGCAGAATTTCTGGTCTCATACCAGCAGTATTTTCAGAAACGGCTTTGCAGAAAAGGACCTGAGGTTCCTGCTGGTCACCAAGTTGAACAGGAGCCAGCAATGTGCCCTTGAAGCAAAGATGACTTAACAGTGTCCTGGGCTGCATTAGGAGGAATCTTCACAGCAGTTCAAGGGAGGTGATCCTTCCCCTCTACTCAACATTGGTGAGGCCACACCTGCAGTACTGGGTCCATTTCAAGGCTCCCCAGTACAGGAGAGACATGGACATACTGCAGAGTCCAATGAAGGACCATGAAGACAATTAAGGGACTGGAGCATGTCTGCTATGAGGAGAGGCTAGGAGAGCTAGGGCTGTTTAATCTGGAGAAGAGAAGGCTCAGATGAGATCTGATCAGTGTGTATACATACCTAAAGAAAGGGTGAAAAGAAGATGGAACCAGGCTCTTTTCAGTGGTGCCCAGTGACAGGACCAGAGGCAGTGGGCACAAATTGAAACACAGGAGGTTCCCTCTGAACATCAGGAAACACTTTTTTACTGCAAGGGTGACTGAGTACTGGCATGGGTTGCCCATGGAGGTTATGGAGCCTACATCCTTGTAGGTATTTAAAACCTATCTGGACATTGTCCTGGACAACTGGCTCTAAGTCACCCTGCTCGAGCAGGAGAGTTGGATCAGATGACCTCTAGAGGTCCCTTCCAACCTCAACCACTCTGTGATTCTGAAGCATATGACAACTGTTAAAAGCAGTTTAATGGCTAACATTGCAAAGAAAAGACAGAAGCCAGAGAGAAATGCTTTTTTATCAGTGTTTTGCTTTTACTAAAGAGTATTTACAGCACAATTTCTAGAGAGAGAATGAAACATGAGTTACAGGTGTTAAGAAGATACTTTACCCAATGATGGCTCCAACATCGTGCCTAGTTAATATGGGCGTGGAGGAGAAGATGAAATGTAAATATTTTCATTTTGGGGTACTACCATAACGGAATGCATGTAGACTACCAGAAGAATCCAGAGCAGTATACTCAAATAGGAAAACCATCACAAACACACATTTTCACCTGCTACTTGCTATTAATTACACTGACAAGTTTATCATATAGAACATACTACATTTAAATTCTTGTTGTATGTGAAAAGGAAACATTATATGCAAACCCATTAATTTATTGTTAGCATATTTGAAACCTTAATCTAAAATTGTTGCTACTCCACAACTTAGTGCAAACACCTGATTATTATAGCACACAGCAGCCCAGAAATCCTGGCCTTGAGAACTCACTATGTTTGGCACCAATACAGTGATCTCTAGGAAGCTCATGGTTACCAGACTGCCTGAGAAGGAAGAAAATTCCAAGCTCATCCTTCTCCTAATAAAGGGTAAGATATCCCCATGACCAATAATATATTCCACCCAGCAAAATCATGAAACACTGGCAAGCTGCCATAACCACATCCTTCCCCTAGGCTGAAGCCAATAACTTTACAACTCAGGGACAGCAAAAGAGTGAGCATAACATCAGAGAGAAAGTGGCATGTGCCAGGAAGTGCACTCACAGCAATTTCAATGGTATTATGGAGACTATTTGTAACAGCCTTTTCTTGTGTAAAACATATTTGGACAAATAATAATTCTGTGATGAGACTTAAGATTACAGTGACACTAGGACTAAGTTCTGCACTTTACACAAAAAGTGCTCCATTTTCAGCCATTGCAAGAATTTGAGTGTAACATGCTAGTGGAGAAGGTGTGCAGCTCTTCTGTGAGATCCATGACATTTTTGTGGGCAGCATTCTGTGCAAACCTTTTGTGGGTGACAGGCTACCATAACTACAGAAGACCAGGGACATAGTTACCATGTTCCTAAGGTCCTAGTAAGTATACTCCTTAAAGCATAACAATAAATTCCTGACTTCCCATACAAGGTACGTCTCTTCATCCATAACAAGATTTTGAGTGCAACAGATAGCTTAACTTCAGCCAAAGGATGATACAAATGTTAGTTACCTGACAAAAGCTAATGTTCTCATAAGGGCGCGCTTGTGCAAGCAGTTCAGCTTTGGATTCTCTCTTTTCACCATGAACTATCAGCAATGGCTTCTTCCTTAAATAAAAGGAGATTACTATTAAAACATCAAATGAACTAGTAGTCTAAACCACTCCTTCATGTAGCTATGACTTCTGGCCCCTAAATCTGATAGCCCAGAAGGAAGATGGCACTAAAGTCTATGTGCCTCATTAACTATCTCAAAAAAGTAGTAACTACAATAGGACCTCTAAGAGAAAGACACTAGAAAACTTTAATAAAAAAAAGGGAAAACAAGAAGCATGGAGTAAACCAGACACCAAAATAGAAACTAGTAATACAAGATCTTGTAAGGAACTCTTGTCTGCATAGCTGGAAACAGACAAATAAAAGCTCTCAGAAGTATTGATATACACAGTGTGTATCCAAGAAAATTTAATCATTGTTACCTTACAGAGAAGACAGGAAGAATGAGAGGGAAAAGGAGAGGGCTAGGTCTATTCTGGCAGTAGTTTCACATTCACTTCCTAATACTCTGTTCTACAGCATTTCCAGTAAAATGCAAAAAAAAGGAGAGAAAATTGTACGTCGTACACTCACTTCATTTGCAGTAGGCTGCAATTATCAGAAAGGAATTTCAAGCAAATGTAAGAACTGCTTCCATGATGATATCCAGCCACGCCAACCATATCATATCCATGACATACAATCCTGGATCATTTTTGCATGGTTTTCTTGTGCCCTTCCTATATTCACCCTTTCTCTTCCATTACCTTGCTCTTGGCTCAGTACCCTGTATGGCAAAAAACCTTCTTGTTCTGTCTTTACAGGTCATCTACTGCATTGCCATCATGGCCCACAATGGGACCTCCAAAGTGTTAATTAATAAAAATCAGAAACCAGCCATACTGAACTCTGACCATTTAACAGTCTTGAAAAGAGGCAAGAAATCAAGAGAGAGCTACAAGTCTGGAATAAGTGTACAAGGAAAACCAGGAGTCTACACAGACACAATTGGTAACAGTAATTTACAACTTATAACAGGAACTTGCACGAACAGGATTTGGAAACTATGTCATTTCAACTTTGCAAAATAAACATACCTGAATTCCTGTGGATACTGTCTTACAAGCCATCCCACATCTATACAGTAGTTAAACTTGTACATAAAAAAAGAAAACCAGACTCATTAAAAAGAAAAATCAGAGTTTGCCAGAACAATTAACTACAGCAAAAAAGGTTCCTGCGTAGTCATTACTCAATACCACTTACATCATACACAGCATGTTTCAAAAACAGGTGTAGTTTTTGAATTTCACATACTGTATTTCATGTCTCAACAATTCAGGAATGAATTTAAGTTATTTAAAAGCATGTATTAGTCTTCATAAAATGTAAAATGCAGAAAAAAAGAATCACATACGCCTAATGCAAAAGCTTTGATTCAAGAACCATCTCTTTGCCATGTGCTTATATCACAGATCATAGCAAAAGCTTCTATGCAATAACAAAAATACCATTCCTAAATTGCAAAGCTTTTTTCTTTCAAAAAAATCATTTACACGCACATAAATACACTTTTTTCAGTTGCATTCCCCAAAAACACAAGAGAAAGCAGTCTTATAGTTACCTGAATTCTAAGCAGAACATGGTATGATTTTTATATTTCAATAAATTTTTGTACTGTTGAAAACATTTAGAGTTCCCTCTGTATTTTAACAAAGTTCCCTGCTAATATCAGCTACATGGCACAAACATGGATTATCAAGTTTAAGGTTAATAAAGTGAAATAAGCAAGTGAAATCAATTTGGCAAACAAGAAACTCACCTGGGCAGAAGATACAAGAGTCCCAAAAAGAGGAGACAAAATATCTATTAAAAACATTAAAGCATAATTGAGTAAAAAAGGTTCAGGTAAACATTTCGCATCTTGAACAGTTTGATAACTACCACAAGTGCCAGATTGTTCACAGACTTGGTGAAACAGAGACATTCCCAATTAAGTTTACTGTTCTGAACATTCAAGTCACCAATTCTCCTGTGAAACCCTTATGGTCTTATATTTATAAAAAGCATGAAACCTCTCAAAGTAGAAAACAAGTTTTAAACACTCATTAGGAGGAAGACCAAGATGATATGGAGAAAGAGACAAATTACTCTCTACACTATAGTGAGGGTTTGAAGAACTGTGGCAGGGTGGAAGCAATAAGGGCATAGTTAATGCTTAAAGACTTATCTACTGGAGACTAACTGTAGGATATGTGTATCCTTAGTTCATTCACGGTAACACAGACAACTAATCTGACTGAGGATGTATAACCTGAATAACTGAAGCACAGCAGCAACTCAGAAACATATCCTACAAATACCTTCTAGGATAGACAAAATATTTCATGCCCCATCTCTACAGAAATCTGGTTTTCCAAGTTAAACAAAAAAACCTCAGCCCCTCCACCAGCTCAACTAATCACCTAGCAGGACAACTAGTCCTAAGAGAGGGCACGCCAAAAGCCACAATGAATTCACAAAGCAGATAAAAGACATACAGTAGTAAAACAATTGAGATCTGACACCAGGCTGCCATCAATAATCAACACTCACATGGAACACATGAAGTTGAGGAAAAGCTACAACCTGATTGTATGGGTCTTTAGTCACTTGCTCTCCTTCAAAGGACTACAAAATTTTTTGGCATTTTACTGTATTTCTGTACATAAACCTTGTATTAATGCTTGTTTCTGATTCTGTCTTGTGATGTATGAGATTTCATTTCTTAATGAGGGGATGTTTACAGGTGCACAGAGCTGTTCCCCCTTACATCAAACTACTACACAGCATTCCTGAAGCATCAGTATTGTACACTGAATACTTCACTCCGTCTTGACTTATGCTTACTTCTAATTGAACTGAAATGGGGCCATGAATCCCAGCTACAGAGCTTCAGAAGTACTATCTTTTATTGCATCAAGTAATAGTGAATTACTAGGTCCAAACCACTCAAGTGCAAACAACTACTCAGGGAGAATGGTTAGGCACACATGAAGAGCATCCCTTTAAAAGCCACGAAAGCAAGTGGTTTTCCCCAGATTAACTCAAGAGAAAGCAGCAATAAGCATCATATGAATTGCCTTGACTCAATGCACATTAGATTTGTACAGCGTAACTCACAAGTTACAACAGAATCGGTATCAGCAAATTAATGCTTTATACACTATACTTCCAAAAGAGAAAGGCAAAGGTAACAGAACCAATTCCTACAACTTGCACATTCAGAATATGAAGCCAAAGCTACACCAAGGAATATATGCATTTAAAAATACCCCACAAACTAAAAATAAGCATTGTCTTGCAAACAAGTCTCCCAAAAGCCCACTTCTGTAGAAGCTACTTGTTCACCTTTTATGTGCAGGGCTCCAGAATTATAGCTCTGTTCAATTCCTCTGACTTTAGTGAGAAAAAAACTAAAAGGGTTCTCTCCATTCAACAAATCCCAGGTATCTTGGGCTTCACTGGGTGTTTCGTTATACTCCTCTGCTTTCTGATTCTCTGAGAGTTCATCACCTTTGCAAAGATTCAGAAGATATTCTTTGGGTGCACCACATTTTTCTTCTTTCACTGTTTCTTTGCGGGCATGCCTTCCCCGATCTTCAGGCTCTTCATCACTACTAGAAAGACACCAGCCTAAGCCTTCTTGGCTAGTTCTCTGTTTTCCTGCTGGAGGTATTTCTGTAGAAAAACTTCTATCACTGAGCTTCAGGGGAGAAGCTTTTCTCTTGTGAGCAGCTTTCCTAGCTTCAGAGCATGGATATTGTGGCCCACTTGTTCTGCCACGTGCAGCATCCAATAGTGAAGATGTAGATGGTTTTTCACTGTCAGAATTTTCCTCAGTACTTTCATCACTGCTAGATACTGTCCATTTTCCGTGTGCACCCTCCTGAAGCATGTTCCTAGGGATTAAAAAACAAAACACCACAAAAATTGTGCATTTTTGCTATGCAAAAGTCTGCTTCCCTTCCTAGTTTTCATTTGCTTACTACTAGGGAACTTTGCCTTTTCCATTTAGCAGAATCTCCATACAAGTACTGACTCGGGAAAATTTCAGTGTACAAGGCTTATTCGTTCCTGTGCCCAGGAAACAAAGAAACACGTGCAGTGGGAGCAGCCATCAAGTGGGAAGCACCTAACGTGGAAATCTGCACGCAGAAAACAGGCTAGGATAGGGGCACGGACAGGAAAGCACTTCAAAATTCAAAAGAGCAATTTACATCACGCAGGTATTTCTCCTACCGACCCTGACGCTTCGGGGTCCAGCGCGCTCTGCTGAGGAGACGCGGGAGCAGGGAGCCGAGTGGCGGCCGCCCTTTCCGGCCGCCTCTGCGGAACCACAGCCTGGGACCGCCGCCCCCCACGGGGCCCTCAGCCGCGCCTCTCCCCTCAGCCGAGGGCGGCAGAAGCCCGGGCACCGCCGCCCCGACCGCCGCGGGCCCTGTGGACGCGACCGCTGTTCCCGCCGGCTTCGGCGCCGCCCCGCGAGGAAGACAGAGCCTGCGGCCGGGGCGGGAGTCGCCACCGGCCGCCGCCGGCTCAAGGGGCGCGAACCAGCGGGCCAAGGGGCGCAGCGGCCGCGGCCGCTGCCGCCCCGCAGCCGCCGGGACCTCGCGAGCCCGGCCGGTCGCCCCGGCCGCCAGCGCCCGCCCCTTCCCGCTCCGGGCGGGCGAGCGGACGGCGGCTTACCTGTAGGCCCGACGCCCGGGCGGCGCGCCCCGAGCCCGAGAGGAAGAGGAGAAGGCCCAGCCCGCCTTCACCCCGCGCAGCCCCGCCCCGCCTCCCCAGCCCATGGCGCGCGCCTGATGCTAGCCAATCGACGCCGGCGCTGCGCTCGCCCCGCGGGAGTTGGTGGCGGCGCGCGGGTTGCTAGGCAGCGCGGGGCCTGTCGCCGCCGCGGGCCCGTGGCAGCGGCCGCGGCCCGAAGGGAGCTTCCCCGTCCGCCGCGGTGCGACTGGGGGTGAGGAGCCCGAGGGGCGGCGGGACCGACCCTTCGGGGCCCGGCGATGCCTGAAGGGCCTTTCCGGCCTCCCAGGGGCGCGCGGGCGTCGAGAGGCGCTCGAGCAGCTTTGGCATCTCTCTCCAAGCCGCTAAACCGGCAAAACGGTCACGTCTTAGTGAGCTGAATTAATCTTTTAAGTCTTTATTTGACCTTAGTATTAGTTCAGGGCAGGTGCAGCATTTGCATAATCGTTCATTCAGCTCGGTGTTAATTACTGTGTCTGAAGTGCCCTGCTAATGAGGTAACTGCGTGACGACTTCAAGAAGGGGGTGGAAGGAAAACAGGTGTAAAATTAATCAAAGGAAGAGCATGGACTACATCAAAGCTTGCTCTGTCTACCAAAATGAACTGTCTCGGCGTTTGGTTCTCATTACTCTAATTTATTACAAGCTTGTGACTGCAGTTAGCGTAAGCGTCTTGTATCAGCGTGCAAGAAAATCGGCAAGCTACACCTAGAAAAACATTAATGAAATTTCAACCTGTTTGTGTGATTTTTATTAGTACTTTTCTGCAGAGTTGCATGTAATGCTTCTTCCTGAATCTATCTCTGGATATGCTCTTCAGTACTATGAGATTAAATGGTTTATTATCAACCCTAGCAGAAGGTCTTCTGTGGGAAAAGCTCTGAGAAAAGTTGCATGTTTTTCTATGTTATGTGCATAACCTCTTGTCTAAGTATAGCCTCTGGAAAGGGTATTTGTTTTCTAAAAGTACTTTGGAAAATTTGATGGCTTCTGACTATGCTTGCATTCCAGTCTCTCCTCATAGTTCCTGTCTATATTGTGACTTAGCTGAGAATTAAAGATGCCTGGCGCTTTTCAAGAAAAAATTCAAGATCTTGCAGAAATAAATTTAATGTAATTTGGTTTCTAGAAGTCTGTACCATATATTCTGAGTGTGCAAAAAGCCTTTTCATAATAAGCATATAAAATGTAGAAGTAGGAAAACTTTAACTTAACAAAAATTTAAAATTAAATGGCCTCAGTCCATTTTCAGCTACTGTAACAGAGTAGATGAACAGAATTCTGACAGAGATGTGACTAATCTTCAATAGTTTTTTAAATAGTATCATTTTTTCAGCAAGTGCCTATTTTATTCTTCCCATAACACTTATTCAAAGTAAAAAATATTAGGTCAGGTTTATTGTTTTATAATGCAAGTCACTTTCTGTAGATTTCTGAAGCGTGTGATGAAGATAACAAAGGCTATTTAAGCAGAGAGGACTTTAAAGTTGCTGTAGTAATGTTGTTTGGTTATAAACCATCAAAGGCATTTATTGTTTCATTTACGTTCTGAAGATCCAGCTTATATAGATGTCTCACTATTGAGAACTCTGTGTACTGGC
Source organism: Haliaeetus albicilla (assembly GCF_947461875.1). Taxonomy (NCBI): domain Eukaryota; kingdom Metazoa; phylum Chordata; class Aves; order Accipitriformes; family Accipitridae; genus Haliaeetus; species Haliaeetus albicilla. The sequence goes on from NC_091487.1 coordinate 19,640,869, forward strand.
TGGTCCGCACTAATTGGAGTGGATTACTGTAGGTTTGGTAAACAGAAATACCTACAGATTCTTAAAGTAATTTTCTTATCTGGGGGTATTTATTTCAAAAGAAAATAATCAACCCCCTGCCTTTCCTGCTGCAGACTGTGATGAACAGAAGGATGCACTGTATGTGTACAAGACGTATGAAACGAGTGACTTACTGAGCTTTTTATTGATCATTATTGGTTTTTATTAGTGGTACACTCCATTTCTTTACTTGGTGGTTTCAGTAGATGTGAAACTACTGCATGTCCCAATAATAAACATGTATGCTCAAAAATGTAGCTGGTTTTGGTTTCATGTAACAGTTGGGCATTTTTAGTCTTCACTTCTCTAATATAAATCTATAGATGTACAAAAAGAAAGGTTTATTGAGAGAAATCACGTGTTGCATACTCACAGGAGGATACAGGATAAATTGTATGGCTTAATGTAGGTCTGGAAGTTACATTTCTACTCTAGTATTGCATGATCTCAAAAAGAGTATGAAGAACACATGCAAGATTTCAGAATAAATACACGTGTGTCTGTGAGTTTGTCTTTCTCATGGCATGTCAATACAAGCTTGATGAATATACTACAAAGTATGTTTAGCATAGAAATTATGATTCATCTTTTTTCTCCAGTTTGAGCAATCTTCTTCCCCAAGGACCACTTGTGACTAATTTTTTTTTTTTTACTTAAATACTTATTTTAAGAAAATAGTTTTAACAAGGTCATAAACAAAATTTTGTCTATGATCATTTAAAGTAAAAACCACAGAAATGTTTTATTAAACTGAAAGTAGTAATCTCTCATACATTTCAGCTGTGGGTAAACATTTTCTCAATGAACTAGGGCCAGATCTAAAAATAATTTTAGACTTCTAAAGTGAGCCTTAACTGCTGAATTATGAACCTGAAAATGCTCAGCTTCCTCTTATCTATTTTTACCTTCATGTAAAAACTAGCTGTTCTGTTAAATTCCCTGAATGTTTCTTCCAGTAAGAGTACTCAAAACATGCTTAAGGCATTCAAACAAGAGCAGATTCTGTGCATAAGTCACTGATAGCTTGTTCTTGGAAAGACGATAGAAGTCAAGGACTGCTGGGAAGAAAGGAGGTGCAGGTTTAGTTATTTCTTCCTGAAAATGTGCCAAGTCACACCTGCTGTGTCTCTAGGCAGTGCCACGACCACCTGGCTGTAGACCATTTTGTCTGTGCAGCTGCATGAAAATTAATTAAAAACATTTGTTCCAGGACTGATTCTGTCGTCTAGTGGTTTTGCTAGCTCCTTAAGTGGGCCCAATTCCAGCAACTGTTGCTTTTTACCCAATGACTGCTCATTATGAAGTACTAAGAGATCCCTGGATAGACAGATACTTTCCTTTGTGGCTTTTGCTAACATGAATTAACTATGGTTTATGGCACAGCCCCACCTTTTGCTTTTCCTCATGGCTAGGCCTTGTAAGTGTTCCTTTCAACATCTTGGTAGTTTTTAATCTAGTTCTGAGAAACATAACTTTGTGCACTAGATAGGAACCAAACATGGAAGTTACAATCCTAAAAATTGATTGTTAAGATCCAGTTCTTGACCATGTTGTTGTGCATTTTACTTTGTTGTCAAAATGATTATAATCAGAGACTATAGTAACTGCCCTTGTATTTCTTCGGAAGTCACTAAGAACAGCCCTGGCAAGGAGAGTACTTTCAAGAGCTTTTCCAAGACATAGGGAATGGTGTGCACATGTTACCTATTAAGTTCTTAAGGTGAAACTGTTTCCTCAACTACACTACATACTAACATAAATTTTTCAAAGAAATGGCAATTGCTTAGCATCAGCTGCAATCAAGCAAGTGCATTTTTAGCAAATTGTTGCTGCATGGTTTTTTTGGTCATGTTTTCATTTAATCTATAAATTAGAAGTAATACTAACTTTTCCCGCTAGATGTCATTAATGGACTCTTTACTGGAGAAGGTAGGACCTAAGAATTTGAATCGCTTGCTTTTTCAAAATAATTTGTTACAACAATTCTGTATTAGTTTTTTATAAAAATATTGGTTTTGTGTGGTTATTCATAGAGATTCTGAACTTACTACTGTTTAAAATTAAGCTGAGACAAGTGGGAAAACATGAAAATGGAAAGAGATTAACCTGATTGTTGGACTGATTATTTTTATCTGATATATTTATTAGCATATAAAAATCACCACTTCTGGGAACTAGCACCATTGTGGGAATCGTGTTTGTGGGACTTACACTTTCTTCCTCTGAAAGTTTGATTCAATGATCCTCTTTTCCCCAAAATTATTTGAACTGATCTCATATTTCAACAGCTGTTCAGCTAGCTAACTGCACATTCAGGTGTTAAGTGTTTCAAATGGAAAGGGTACTGCAGGAATAGTAGTCATGAAAATATATCATTTTTCAAGCTGAAGTTTCATTCCTGGTACTGTTACACTTAGATCTAACTAAAAGCACTCTCTACACTGCCTAGGAGGCAAGGCCCCCCAAAATATCCAGTGTTTTTGTGACCCAACTCTGTACCTTCACATCAGGACACCGGTAGGTCAGCATCTGCTGCTGAACAAGATGCCAACAGCAGGGCACCCTGACATCCAGAGTACAGAAAGGCAGTCTGAGCTCAGGGCTGCTTACAACTTCCAGCTGCCTTTCTGGCACATCTTATCAAAGCTTTCTAAAAAGGCCTCCCTAGTCTATTTGTATGCCTGACACAGTCTATGTGAAAAGTGTTGTAGGCCAAATGGAACATATAGTCTTAGGTTAACTGGTCATGGCATGTTTGGCTTGTCGGTTCTCCAGAATGTAGTACGTTTAGGTTGCACTAGAAGCTCCTAACATGTCATCTCATGTGAGTTGTCTCAGTGCTGCAATTATGTGCAGTCTTGTATTCTAATAACATAGATGTGAGAGTTTGGACTCATGAGCACTCAGTCATGCTAAAAAGCAGTATAAATATAGCCCAAAATGGATGGCTGTGCTTTCTTGGATGTATACTCCCTTTCTGTTCCTTACATTGTTCAAAGATCTTCTCCAGTGATCTCTTGGTCATCTCCCAATTCAGTTCCGAAAAGTCAATTTTTTTGTTTTCATCATGTCATTTAGCTTTTTGCTTTTGTACTATTAATGAATCTTGGTAACACACTAATATTAGTGAGTATTAGTGAATCTTTGTAACGTGCTAATCAACATGTAAGTGTCACTCCTGTGTTCCTATCAGATAAAATTGTGAGGTAAGATCTTATTGAATGACAGTAAAGGAGATACATAGTACATAAAATGAGACAGTAGTGGATTGGTTTTAGGAAAGTTGTAGAAGCTGGATGGTGCAAACAGTTTTTTTTCATTTCCTTCTCATTTTTTTATTCTCTACATTTTATTTTAGATGGATTTACCAAATGAATTTTGATCAAACTAGATTTCAGGAAATAGTTGGTCTCCAGTCTGAATACTGAAACAGAAAGTTCTTTCATTGTTTAAGGGAAATGACAAATTTGGGGGCTGATGCTCCAGAAGTTAATTTTGAATATTACAGTGCCTTTGTGTGCAGTTGAACTCCAATCTGTATAAAGTTAAGCATGTTTGTTTAAGCATACTTAGTTTAAGATTTATATATTGATTAGGATTCTATTAGGCATACATATATACTTAGTTTACTGGATGAAAAAAAGGTGGTTTTATTTTAATTAGTATAAAATTTTTTTTTTTACGTAAATGCCATAGATGATACTGTTGTGTAATCAGTATTATTATGAGATCAGTATTTAGCGAAATCACATACTAGTGATAAAAAATGGAAATCATACAGGAGTTCAGATTTATCACTTCTGTAGAAAACCACTGTGTCATATCGTCTGTGTTCCAGGTGGAGGTGGATTCAGTAATGTCTTCTGTGAGACCATGAAATTCCAGTAATACGCAAACACCTGTTGACGATTTCTACTCCTTTTTCATTCATAAATTTAAAAATCTGAAGCTTAGGCTCTCAAGAGTTTTGAAGAACCTGATCTAGATTAATGATAATATATGCAATTGTATGAGGTTCAACAAGGCCAAGTGCCGGGTCCTGCACTTGGGTCACAACAGCCCCACGCAGCGCTACAGGCCTGGGGAAGGGTGGCTGGAAAGCTGCCCGGTGGGAAAGGACCTGGGGGTGTTGGTCGACAGCCAGCTGAATATGAGCCGGCAGTGTGCCCAGGTGGCCAAGAAGGCCAACAGCATCCTGGCCTGTATCAGAAATAGTGTGGCCAGCAGGAGCAGGGAAGTGATCGTCCCCTGTACTGGCGAGGCTGCAGCTTGAGTACTGTGTTCAGTTTTGGGCCCCTCACTACAGGAAAGACATTGAGGTGCTGGAGCGTGTCCAGAGAAGGGCAACCAAGCTGGTGAGGGGCCTGGAGCACAAGTCTTATGAGGAGCGGCTGAGGGAACTGGGGCTGTTTAGCCTGGAGAAGAGGAGGCTGAGAGGAGACCTTATCGCTCTCTACAACTACCTGAAAGGAGGTGGGTGCTGGTCTTTTCTGTCAAGTGGCTGGAGATAGGACAAGAGGAAATGGCCTCAAGTTGCAGCAGGGGAGGTTTAGGTTGGATATTAGGAAAAATTTCTTCACTGAGAAAGGATTGTCAAGCATGGGAACCAGCTGCCCAGGGAAGTGGCTGAGTCACCATCCCTGGAGGAATTTAAAAGACGTGTAGATGTGGTGCTTAGGGACATGGTTTAGTGGTGGACTTGGCAGTGTTAGGTTAACGGTTGGAGTTGATGATCTTAAGGGTCTTTTCCAACCTAAATGATTCTATTCTATGATTCTATAAATGAGCTGACCATGGCTATTAAAGAGAATCATATGATTTAATTTAGTTTTGTAATATTTTTGTGCCTGTATGTTACATTTAGCTTGAACTTACTCTTGCTTCTCTAAGTTGCATTTCTTAATAGTAACATTATATAGATTAGTGATAGAGAAAAGTAATTAGTAATTCTTAGGGTTCAAGTTGTTAAGTGATGAAGAAGTTTCTATCAGTTCTTTGATACTGTTCCACTATTTACTTGGGCAAATACTGGAGTCTTACACCACAGTTCAAAAAATACCTCTTTCTGTAACAACCCTCCCATTTATATAGTTCTGCTTGTTTTTTTCTTATCCTTGACCTTATCAGTTACGCCCATCCATCTGTTTGTGGGGTCATGTGGCAAGTCTTATTGGGGAAATGATTCATATAAAAAATGAAGTGGCAAAAAAATGTGGTTACTTTTATCAATAAGTTCCCTCATCCCTCTTGCCACATGGCCCCACAAGTATTTGTATCAATACGTTTGAAGGGCATTGTGGAGGCTGGTTCTGTTTATTCTAGCATTGATGCCAGAAACCATGTTCATCAAACCACACCCTTACTTGTAAATCTTTAATTTAGGCAGCAAATACAGAATAAAGCTTTTACACAGATTTTTTTCAAGAGAACAACCACATGAATGTCTGAAAGAAAAATAGTGAACTAAGATATAAAGATAGATTATAGATTTGTTAATACCTAATTGGCTTTGATATTTTTTTAAGATGACCTTTTTGTCTGTTGAGATAGCTTTACAGCCTGTTCTAGTCGCACATAAATTGCCAACTCTCAAGATCAATGAATAGGCGGCACTCTATTATAGGAGTCATTCTATAAAAGGAAAATTGTATACTATAATTTTCTGGGCTCGTATGTTACTCTGAAAGAGAAAAAAATAAATGGATGGAAAGCTTGTATTGCTTTTTATGGTTTCACTTCCATAGTTATCCAATTGAATGGAAAGCCTTTCACGCAGGCAAGTTCAGTATGTTTAGGCAACCTCTGTTATTAAAGAAATTGTGCATGTATAGAACCTAGCAGTTGAAAGCAGCAAGACTTTGTAATCCTGGAAACTGAGACTGTAACAGTTCTTAATATACGATTTTTCAAGGAGAAATAAGGAAAGAAACACTGGAAATCCATACGCTTGGAGTTTAAGATTTGAATTGAGACAGCAGGTGGAGCTGAAGGAGTTGTGCTTTTGAACAACTGCAGAAAGAATAGGATATGAATGAACCAAAGAAAGAGAAGTGCAGAGCTTTTGTTATGTTATTTGATAAAGAAAAATTCCTGCAGGATACAGTCATGTTGCCTTCTAAAGAAAACTAAATTGTTTACAATGAGCATAAAGCATATATTAGAAAGTTATGAGAAAAGAATATTTGTCTGTGTTTAAATATTGAGCTGAAGTGGGATTTTTTTTGTCAAAAAAAAAAATGTATCTGCAGAGTTTTTATGTCAAGATTTTTGCATGTTTCATGGGGAGGCCTGAAGTTTTGGGGGGCAGATTTTTGTTTCTAAATTTTTATGGTTTACTTTTGATTTTAGAAGAAATGGTCAATTAAGAACTTACAAACTAGGTTTGCATTTCAATTTCTTTCTTTTTTGATTCATTAAAAGGATAAGATAAAGACTTTCATATAGTATACAGGAGGAATAACCCATTCAGTTTTACATTCAATTTTATTATGAATTTCATAAGAATCTCTATCTGAGGTTATAGATTATTTCAGAGTTCTCTCACTGCTGGGAATGATGCCAGATAAATTGTTTAAGCAGCATGGATCTTTATCCATGGCATGCAAGTGCTATTGACTTAGAAAAGTCCATGTTTCTCTCCAGTGCAAAGAACCATGAGATGGCAGGTAACAAGAAGAAAAAAGTAGAAGTAAACAGAATTATTATACTCAAGTGTAGAAAATATGTGAGAAAATTTAAACAATATGAAATATTTGCATGATCATGATCTAACTTTGAAGGCTGTTATTTCAGTTTTATTTTTGTGTTTGTTTATATAATTAAAATTATTCATAATGAGTATACCACAGTCATACATATTTTTAACGAGAAAAAACTGACTTTTTTGCAGGGAGATTTATTTATATTTTACATTTTTCTAAGTCTAATATTTGGAAAGTTTTTAAATCTCATGAGTGCAATGAAGGCTGCACAGTTATACAGTAATGAAACAAGGAAAATGTTTTCAGCTTTTGCTGCGCAAGGTAAGTTCTTCTCCTAAATATTTGGAGTATTAATTTAATTCTAAAACAATTAAGGAAAACAGAACACCTGAAGGAAATGAAAAGAAGTTGAGATGTCCTGGATGCTGCAAAGTTAAGTAAAACAGTACCAGACTAACAAAGATCGTGATGATATTACTGTAAAGTCAGGGTCAGTAGGCTGTGGAGTTCTAGGTGGTAGCACTGTATTGTCTGATGTACTATGAGCTCCTCCAGCTGTTAGAAGAAATCTCTAGCCATTCACCCTACCTGCTTGCTGTTACTGCCTCTCATTATTTCCATGTTACTCATACTCATATATCTCCACTCACTTATTTATGTCATATATTTTACAGATTTCTGTCCCTGGTGATGGCTATAGATCTTTTTTATTTCTCATGATAGACCAAGGAAGGGAAACCAAAGCACCAAGGATTTTTTCTTGTTCCTGTCGGGAAGTAGATGTGGTGATTCTTTTTCACTCCTGTTAGATAGCAGAGGATCTCCCATCGCCAAACTGAAAAAAAGGAAACTTCATCAGTAGCCTCCAAGCCGGTAGACATTCAGATGATCCTTTGCCTTTTTCTCCTGACCTGAGATAGGTCGATAGTCCTTGAAAAGAGGGAGAGTGAAACATATGGCAGATCAGATGATGTTGGGATGATCAGATAAGCATCCACTCAGCTTTTTGCCATGAACTGAAAGTAGCTTTTGAAGTGTTATTTTTAGTGAATTATTTCAAAGGACTTAACTGTTTCAAGCACTATGGTTTTGTTTGTCTTGCTATCTGCTGCACACAATCTGTGATAGCCCTGTTTGAGATGCTTTATTTTCCAGTTGGGTCTGGAAGTGAGTTCATAACCTAAGTGACTGATCAGTTGATATTACTCTGGTATAATGTATTCAGGATCTTAAGTCTGCAGCAGGATTAAACTGAAGGAGAAATTTTTTATGAAAAAAATTTTTGAAACACAATGCTCAGATTGAGATGTCAATGAAAATTATAGATTTGAAATGTAATTTTGCGTATTTTAGAGTTTATATTTGCAAAGTTTTACAGATCTGAAATTTTCAATTCAAGATGTCTACTTTTAAAACTAGAACTTCAATAAGAGAGTTGTAGATGTTGTAGGCACGGTACTGTTGAACAGGGTTCACAGTGGCAAAAAGGAATTGTCAGTATAAAATCCTTCTTAGACTGTTCATCTATGTAATGTAGCCATCCTAAAATATTTTGCAAATACAGTAACTTAAAGAGTGTATAATCGTTTCAGAAATATGAATCGATTAGCTCACATGCAAACATAATAGTATTAAGTAGTTTAACCTCCCCCCCCTTAATTTATATTATTTTTCTCTTGTCTATTCTTGATTTAAAAGATAGAGGATTTTTGACTTTTGAAGACTTCCAGAGAGCCTTCAATTCTGTTTCTCCTAAGTTATCTGAAAAAAGTCATAGTCGAAGCCTTCACGTAAGATTAACAGAGCAGGCTTTTTGTTGTGTATGTTTCAGTTAATTGAAATTATTAGATTCTATCATGCAGCTGAAGATATAAGCTTCAGCACATTAGTGTTTCAGTGCTTTTAATAATAAATATTATAAATATAAATAATATGTGTAAATAATATAAATTGTATAACTAGAAATAATAAAAACAATAACTATAATTAAAATAATAAATATTACCAGATACAGAAAGTAATTTGTTGCCTGTACTGTTTCTTAAGAAGCCTAAAATTATTTACTTTTACATTTCCCTCCTGTAATCAGGAAATCTACATTCAACAGCTGTCTCTTCAAAAATTCAGTTAAACCGTAGTGTATAATGCAAGGCAGTAGTGGTGAGTTTTCTTGCAAGGTGAGATTGACTCAGAAGTGAAAGGATAAAATTTTGAGAGTAATTTGCAGATCATAAAAAATTGGTCTTACCTCTGCAGTTGCCAGTAAACATTATTTAAAAAATGTTTTGGAAAACAATGCATTGCAAAGCCTAAAACTTCCTTCTTGTCATGTGAATGTTTTGTTTGGAAGTAACTCAGTCATTGAGAAAAGCCTTCACTTTTGAAGACATGGCATCAGATAGCTTGCTGAGCACCATCTTTAAAAGGTGGTGTTGGATTTTGGTTTGTTTTTCTTTTTTGCAGTTATCTGGAGTCATAGTACAAAGCATTATAGCAGAACAGGAATTGCTCCATACATCTTTCAAGCCACTGGCATACAATAACAAAATCAAAGTATAGAGTGACTAATGTCTTCTTAGATGATAATCTTGTGGTTTTGCACTAAAGACATAATATATTTTGGGGAGAGTAAGTATTTTAAGAAGGTTTGAAAAGTTATGTGGTATATTTTTCTTAATGTCCAAGTGATTTTACTATCACTTTTTGGTATATTTTCAAGAAATGAATAGGAAAATGTAGGTAGAATATCTTCAGGTATTATCCTTTCAAAATATTTTATTTCAAGGACTTCTATGAAGGGCCTAATGTTCAATTTTCCTGTACAGTGATTAAAATGGTTTTCTTGAATATGAATGCTTTTTAGGTCAGAAAAGCATATGTTTTATTTTGCATTTTTACATATATTTTTTCATTATCTTTCTCATTTGAAAAATTGTCAAATAAATTCAGACTTAGCTTCATATTGTAAAATAGTTCTGAAAACTTTTGACCCATCTTTCTGTCAATGAAACTCCCCAATTTCAAATCTAAATGATAATAATGATGAATTTAATAAATGAAGTAAAGTTCAACCAAATGTTATGGTATACTATGTATCTAGTAAAGAAGACAAGTCACGATCAACAGTGGCTCTAATGCTAGCATATTAGAGTCCAGCAAATGAAACTTATGATTGCATATTTATGAACAAGGTATGGAACCTGAAGAGAAACGTAGAAAAACTTCTTTTTCAGGAAGAGGTTTGCATGTTTCTTTGGCTACTCTTGAAAGAAATTGCACAGTAGTATTGTGTAATACAGATTTCTTTAGGACTGAACAGGCCAAATCTGCATGGAACTCTTCAGAATTGTAATTTGAAATCAGAGTCCTAAATCCTCTTTTAGGTACACATCCTTTGGGGATATTTCTTTTAACTCTTGGTATGTATGTTGAACTTTATGTAGGGAAACAGAGCTAAGACTTTTGTCCTAAATTGAGCTGTACAATTGGATTAAAACTGTATGAAAAGAAAACCAGAGGAAATATTTTGGACATAGATATTTGTCAGAAGTTTCAATGTATTTGTGGCACAAAATCCATATGACAATGGATTGCTAAAACAAACAGTATATATAATTTTATATTTGCAGATATGTTTCTTGTTCTTCCTTCTTTTCAGTACAGAGACCAAAATCAAGTTTTGGGACTGAACATAGTTTTAAAATATTTCTTTCATGTTAAATAAAATAATTTACAATACATATACATGTAAGATGTTTAGCATCTTTAGGTGTGATGACTCTAATCAAGTATGAGTTCTAAAATTATATATATATTAGCAATTAATACAGCACATAAGAATCAGGTCTGTAGAGCAAGAAGTTCATGCTGGGGATCCGGTATCTGTATGACATTCATTGAGGGAGTTACTTGGACTAATTCTAGTCTGGCCAACAGGCTGATTAATTACTGGAAGTTGGAGTGCTTTGGGTGCATGCCGGGAACACGTCTTTCGGTTTAATTCCATCTGGAAGCAATGCAGTTTGTATACTGTGATCACTGTGATTTTAACCATAGTACAATCAGTGGGGAAGACTGGGAGATTCAACTCAAAAGAGCATTCCAAATCTTAAGTGAAACATAGTGACAGATTAAGAGAAGGAAAAAAAAAAAAGCTTAATTAGAAAAGCTAATTTCAGAGCTTCAGGAAATTATTATATGAAAAGGGTATTTCATGTTTGTGGAAATACTATCTCCAAACCATGTCAGGTATTGGTGGGTTCCTTTAATTTGGAGGGTTGCATGTATTATTTTCTTACACTTTAAATGAAGTAAAATGTTACAGAATAAGCTAAGTCTGTGGTTAGTGTCTCAAAGGCTAAAAGGGAAGGAACGGGAAGTAGGAAAAGAAGGCGCATACATAATACTTAGCTTCTCTGCTTACCATACAGAGCAAGGAATTATTTTCTGCTATAGAGTGTAATTCTCAACATATTCTTAGATATAAAAATGAAAACAAGAACACAAGGAAGGAGGAATATCAGTAATTGATTTATGTTAAGAATGAAGGGCCACACCAAAGTAATTTAGCTTTCAGACCAAGTAGACTTGATTTGTAGGTGCATAATGAGGCATCCATACATGTTGAATGGATTTTAACAAACTTGAGGCTTGAAAATAGAATTGTTGTATTTATCATTCATATATTTTATTCATATGAAAATAGTCTTAAAATGTTTAATATAATACAGTAAGAAGCTAAAGAATAACAGATTATTTTTCTAACCTACCTGTAAACAACTCTTATGCTCAAAATCTTTTTATGGCTACAAAGAACACACACCTGATACATAAAGCCAATATTTATTTTTACTGTAACTGAAATCTTAGCAGTCTAGTCAAAGAATTATTATTAGTACAGATTTAATAATTGAAAAAAAAAAGAAAAATAAAATAAAGAATACTATGCTACATAAAGTCTTAATGCAGTTAACTGTGTTACACACCTCCTAACATCTACCCCTTTTTCTGTTATTCTCAGTCTTCCACTGTCCCTCTCAGTCCTGAGGTTGGCAGGTTCAAGGCAGGCATGGCAGGGTGAATTGCCATTATCCTGACTTCTTCACCAGAGGGAGTATGATACTCATACTGATGTTTTCTTGTCTGTCACTCTAGCATCCACTCTGGGTCATTTTTGTATGTTTTCCAACACAGTTTACACCTTCCTCTTTCTTCATTGGTCTGCAAGCCCACATTGCATCCAAATTCACTATATGTGGCATACATTACATATTTCAGATACTTGTTCTTTGCTCTCTTTGTCATCCATAAACCCACTTTTTTCCAGCTCCTGTGTCTGCATTTCTTTAACTGACCGTTGGTGAGCTGTTTATAGTCTTGATCCTCCAGTGTTAGCCTGTGCCCTGTATCTTAACATCCCATGCCTGTGCTCCTCTACTCTATATGCTATGTCTTTACATCTGAAGGGCTCTGCTATCATGCCAGGTCTACATTTCTCTACATCATTATCTTAAACTCATAAATATTTCATTTTACATAGAAGACATTTTTGTTACTACTGTCTGCATAAAGCTATGTTTATACTGTATAAAGGTAAGAAGAACAAATTAGACATAGCCATCTGGTCCTTAAAAGAACTGCTGTTACAGATAAAGCGAGTAAAATCTCCATGCAGGTCAAGCAAGTTCAGACAGTCTGACAAGCCTCAGTCCTCAGACCTTGCAACTCAGTATAGAGTTTGTGGCCTATTATTAGCAATGGCTTACTGTATTTACTGGAATACAAGGCTATGAAACATACAGTTAATATTTCTGCTTTACTTTAACATTGTATATTCTTTTATAAATGTGTAAAGATGTAGTGAATTAATTTGAATTGGTAATACAGCTTCAGGATGGAGTGGTGGTGTTAAATGCTCTATTTTATGAAAGAAAAAAGACACCTCATTCAGTAGTGTTTCTAAGTATAACATGTGGGTGGTTTGTTGTTGTTTTTTGGTTTTTTTTAATTCCATGGGAATAGGAACAAACATAAATATATTTTCATCTCATACTGATAAAAGAATACTTAAAGTAGATGTTCTTTCTCCTGAGGGATTGTTTTCTTACAGATGCCAGTAATATACTGCACTTAGCTGTTGCTAAAGTTTGCAAAATGTGGGGTTTTAGTTCATATTTGATTGTATTAACTGACCATAATCTTGCCTGAACAAGTAGCATAACAATTATTGTTTCTGAGCTAATAATTGCAGTTATACTGAACAAAATGCTCAAGTGCTTATCATGCACCTGGTGTGCACCTGATTAGAATGCCATTGTGCCATAAAAACTCAACATTCTTGACACAGGAGTTGCAGAAGTACCTGCTAAGGTAAATGGTATGATGATATGTTCTTTCATGATGGGGCTTTTTGTAATGGGTACCACACACAAGAATTTCTTCATAATAACGCTGCTGCTCTGCATGTAGCTACATGGATATGAAATGTGACAAGTCCTTTGCAATAATAATTTCTGATAAATGGCTGTCTGTAAGTGAACATGTCTTTTAAAGCTGGATTCAAATTCTTAAAAAAATATTTCAAGTATTGTTTTGCTTTTTTGTTGTGAATATGAACATAATTCGAATTATACAATATTATTAATTACTGCTGCTGAAAATGTATTTATCTTAGCTGTACCATTTGTTTAGAAAAAATAGGTTATTTGTATGCCAAATCCTTAGACCATGATAATGGAAATAGTGACAGAAGTAAGCTGAAAACCAATCACATGTGAATGTGAGTGAACCTGTAAATGATGAAAAATGTCTTACAAACCAAAAGTGGACAGAAAAGTCTCATACAGTTTTTAAAGCTAGCAAGCATAGATCAGATCTTGAGGAAGAAAAGAAGGCATTCATGATCTGCATTTTATGCTGCTGTGCCTTTAGATTGATAGGATCACACACTAGAGGTATATTAGTACTTTTCTATGTATTGGTACTTTCCATACGAAAACCGACCTAATTGTCTCGTATTTCTTTCATGTAATTATCTAGTAATGAGAAAATAACCTGTTTTTCAGAGCTACCCCACGGAAGAAATCTTATGCTCTTTTATGCAAGTTTGATTTATAGAGACATGTACTGCAGAGCACAGTGAATATGAGACATTCATCTTCCTATGGCTAGTTGCCATGGAAACATAGTACACAGTACAATGTCATTCCAGCTCTGGTGATGCCTGCAGTAGTTTATTCCTTTGTTGTTCTTGTTTCTTAAGCAACTGTCTTGCAGCCTTTCATATTATCACACTTCATCACCTATACAAGTCTTTTTCCTTATCTCTTGAGAACCATCTCTAACAGAAAAGATCCGGGTTTTGCCTACACATGCATATCAGTTTATGTACTTTTTTTTCAAATCATGGGTTAAAAGCTTGTCTCATGCCCACAAATAATATACCATTGCCCTAAAACTGGTAAAAGAATATGGTAAACCAGACTGAACATCAAAGCGTAAAGGACGTGGCTCAGCATCTTTATTTACTATCTCCTATCAGGGACTGGAGTTAAGAATGTTTTTCTGTAACCAGTATCTCACTCTAGGAAGACAGAAAGTGAAAATAATCCAACAGATTCTCTTACCTGTCCTTAGCTGGCATTTGTGAGGTTGACAAAAATCCAACATCTGTCTTATAATATTGTCCTGGTTTCAGCTGGGATAGAGTTAATTTTCTTTGTAGTAGCTGGTATAGTGTTTTGTTTTGGATTTAGTATGAAAAGAATGTTGATAACACACTGATGTTTTCAGTTGTTGTTAAGTAGTGTTTGTACTAAGTCAAGGATTTTTCAGCTTCTCATGCATGGCTGGCAAGAAGGTTGGAGGGGCACAAGAAGTTGGGAGAGTATTGTTATTTTATTATTATTATTATTTTTATCATCATTATTGTTATTTTCTTCCTTTCTGTCCTATTAAACTGTCTTTGTCTCAACCCATGAGTTTTACTTTTTTTCGATTCTCCCCCCCATCCCACTGGGTGGGGGGGAGTGAGCAAGTGGCTGAGTGGTGCTTATTTGCGTCCTGGGGTTAAACCATGACAGTCCTTTTTGGTGCCCAACATTGGGCCCAACGGGTTGAGATAATGACAAATCTGACTGGAACACGTTAGAACAAATGTGTTATAGGCATTCATTATATTAGTTCAATAGTTGCTGGTCACAATGTCAATTTATTTGCTCTCAAAGTTGGTGTGCTTCTTGAAGCTGCGTTTTGTAATACCTCACTTGCAGTGTATGCTCACTGTTGTGCCATTTATCACCCATGGGAACTGGGCTAAAGTTATGATGTTGTTGTACTTTGTAACACTGGCTTATGCTATGATAGAATTGCTGGTTGTGAAACTGATCTGGTATTTGCACTCAGCATTGCTGTCATCTCCGTTCTTCGGGAGCCATCTATCACAAACTATTAATAATTACACCTTTTACCTTTTCTCCTCGGAGAGCCAATCCATGGGGGAGACACATTTCTTCACCTTCCTCTTCTCCTCCAGGCAAATTATAATAGCTCTTGAGAATTTTTAATATCCTTGGGATGTTCAAGCCAGCATGTTCCTATTTCTGTATCTCCTAAATGTGTTCCAGGTCTTGTTTAAGGTTAAACAACTATTTAAGAATATCACCCAGAGATCTGCCCCGAGGCTAGATAATCATGGGTGACATGGCATGTGGGAAAATATGGGCAGGTATCTGGTGAACTTCTCACCTCCAATGGTTTGGAACTTTGCTCCCAAACAACTGCAGGACCCTGATAAAGTGATAGAATATTTGACAGGAAAATGCTGTGGCTATTCCAAAGACACACAACTTACCACACTTTGCTGGGTCCTGCCCAGTATCTACCAAACACTGCTCAATATTATGGAGCACCCTCAGAGAGAAGGGAGGGAAAACGAACTGAAAGGCACTGCAGCTACTCCAGCCCCGGTGATAAGCACTGCAGCTACTCCAATCCCACCTACAGGCACTGCAGCTACTCCATAGCCCGTGACAGGCACTACAGGTGAACCAAGAACCAACCTCTGCCAGTATCAGTTGCCCCTATACAGAAGAAGAAATATACAAAAAAATCAGTTCACTTAGTAAGAGATGAAGATGAACCAGGGTCCTCATGAGAACAGGAGGAAGAGGCAGAACCAGAGGTAATCACCTGATCCCTGTCCCTGAGTGAGCTGTGGGATATGCAAAAAGATTTCAGCTGTTGTCCAGGTGAGCACATTGTCACCTGGCTGCTCCTATGCTGGGACAGTGGGGCCAGTAGCCTGGAATTAGAGGGTAGAGAAGCCAAGCAGTCGGGATCATTTTCTAGGGAAGGGGGCGTTGACAAGGCAATTGGAAAAGGGACACAAGCCCTCAAGCTCTGGAGGCAACTTCTGTCAGGCGTGAAGTAAAGGTACCCCTTCAAGGAAGATGTTATATGTGAACCAGGCAAATGGACTACCGTGGAGAGAGGTATCCACTATCTGAGGGGATTAGCCATGCTAGGGATGATTTATTACGACCTGGACAACACAAAACTACTCACAGATCTAATGCATGTGACCCATGTGGCGGAAGTTTGTACGGAGCACACTGTCATTGTATGCCAACCCATTGGCAGTACTGAGCTGGAAGGACAAAGGGACACTGACAGTGGATGAAATGGGTCGCCGTCTCTGGCAATACAAAGAAAATCTCTCTTCCTCCCTACAAGCCTGCATCCTGGCTGTGGAAAAACTGTCCGAAATGTCCAAAAACTGATGAAACTGATCAAAAAGTCCTACTCCCCACCTGTATCTCAGCTATTAGGAGTGAGTGTTCCTCTGCTCAAGAGAGAGAATATAGAGAGTACACACCATGGGGTACCCTGTGGTTTTACCTGTGTGACCATGGAGAGGACATGAAGTGGGATGGAAAACCTACCTTGACGTTAGATGCACGGGTACATGAGTTGCGAGGAAAAGCAACCACAAAAGGGGATTCTTTCAGGAAAAATGCTGCTCCAGTTTCCAGCAGGCAATTCTGCAGGCAGAGTAGAAGGGCTGATCTTATGTCTGATCCTCTTGAAGGGACTTCTAATTTGTTTTTACAAAAAGTGAGTAATGAATACTCTGACTGGGATTAGAGGGGCCTTATCTCCAGCCAGGTGGAGGAAAGGGACAACTGGCTTTATTGGGCTGTGTGGATTTGATGGCCTGGCACATTAGACCTACAGGAGTATAAGGCTCTAGGAGACACCAGTGCACAGTGTACCCTAATGCCATCAAGTTATAAAGGGGCAGAACCCATCTGTATTTCTGGTGTGACGGGGGGGTCCCACAGCCAACTGTATTGGAGGCTGAAGTGAGTCTAACTGGGAATGAGTGGCAGAAATGCCCCATTGTGACTGGCCCAGAGGCTCCATGCATCTTTGGCATAGACTGTCTCAGGAGAGAGTATTTTAAGGACCCAAAGGGGTATAGATGGGCTTTTGGTATAGCTGCCTTGGAGGCAGAGGAAATTGAACAGCTGTGTACCCTGCCTCGTCTCTCCGAGGACCCTTCGGTTGTGGGGTTGCTGCAGGCTGACGAACAACAAGTGCCAATTGCTACCACAATGGTGTACCAGCAGCAATAGCATGTGAACCAAGACTCCCTGATTCCCATCCACAAGTTGATTCGTTGACTGGAGAGCCAAGGAGCGATCAGCAAAACTCGCTCACCCTTTAACAGTCCCATATGGCCAGTGCGACAGTCTAATGGAGAGTGGAGACTAGCAGTTGACTATCGTGGCCTGAATGAAGTCACGCCACCGCTGAGTGCTGCCTTGCTAGGCAGGCTAGAACTTCAATATGAATTGGAGTCAAAGGCAGCCAGGTGGTACACCACAACTGGTATCACTAATGTGTTTTTCTCAATCCCTTTGGCAGCAGAGTGCTGGCTGCAGTTTGCTTTCACTTGGAGGGGTGTCCAGTACACCTGGAATCGACTGCCCCAGGGGTGGAAACACAGCCCCACCATTTGCCATGGACTAATCCAGACTGCACTGGAAAAGGGTGAGGCTCCAGAACACCTCAGTACATTGATGACATCATCATACGGGGCAACACAGCAGCAGAAGTTTTTGAGAAAGGGAAGAAAATAATCCAAATACTTCTGAAAGCTGGATTTGCCATAAAATAAAGTAAGGTCAAGGGATCTGCAGATGGCAAGATGGATGTCATCAAATCCCAATGGATGTGATCAACAAGATAGAAGCTATGTCTCCAACTAATAAAAAGGAAACACAGGCCTTCTTAGGCATTGTGGGTTTTTGGAGAATGCATATCCCAAATTACAGTCTGATTGTAAGCCCTCTCTATCAAGTGGCCCAGAAGAAGAACAATTTTAAATGGGGCCCTGAGCAACAACAAGCCTTTGAACAAATTAAACGGGAGATTGTTCATGCAGTAGCTCTTGGGCCAGCCCGGGGTGGACAAGATGTTGAAAATGTGCTCTATACTGCAGCTGGGGAGAATGGCCCTACCTGGAGTCTCTGGCAGAAAGCACCCGGGGAGACCTGAGGTTGACCCCTGGGGTTTTGGACTCAGGGTTATCAAAGATCTGAGGGTCACCGTACACCAACTGAAAAGGAGATATTGGCAGCATATGGAGTTTGAGCTGCCTCCAAAATGGTTGGTACTGAAACTCAGCTCCTATTAGCACCCTGACTGCTGGTGCTGGGCTGGATGTTCAAAGGGAAGGTTCCCTCTACACATCACGCAACTGATGCTGTGTGGAGTAAATGGGTTGTGCTGATCACACAACAAACTCGAATAGGAAACCTATTGCCCAGGAATTTTGGAAGTGCTCATGGACTAGCCAGAAGGCAAAGATTTTGGTATATTGCCAGAGGAGGAGGTTACGTATGCTGACGAGGTTCACTGTATAATAAAGTGCCAGAAAATGAGAGGCAATATGCCCTGTTTACTGATGGGTCCTGTCACTTTGTAGGAAAGCATCAGAGGTGGAAGGCTGCTGTGTGGAGTCCTATATGACAAGCTGCAGAAACTGCTGAAGGAGAAGGTGAATCGAGTCAGTTTGCAGAGGTGAAAGCCATCCAGCTAGCTTTAGATATTGCTGAATGAGAAAAGTGGCCACTGCTCTATCTCTATACTGACTCAGGGGTGGTGGCAAATGCCCTATGGGGGTGGTTACAGCAATAGAAGCAGAGCAACTGGCAGCACAGAGGTAAACCCATCTGGGCTGCTGCACTGTGGCAAGATATTGCATCCTGGCTAGAGAATATGGTTGTAAAAGTACATCCCATAGATGCTCATGTACCCAAGAGTTGGGCCACTGAAGGACATCAAAACAACCAGCACATGGATAAGGCTGCTAAGATTGAAGTGGATCTGGACTGGCAACATAAGGGTCAATTATTTATAGCTCTGTGGGCCCATGACGCCTCAGGCCATCAGGCAAGAGATGCAACATATAGATGGGCTCATGACCAAGGGGTGGACTTGACCACAGATACTATCACACAGGTTATCCATGAATGTGAAATGTGCTGCAGTCATGCAAGCCAAACAGTTAAAGTCTCTGTGGTATGGAGGACGATGGCTGAAATATAAATATGGGGAGGCCTGGCAGATTGACTATATCACACTCCCACAAACCTGCCAAGGCAAGTCCATGCGCTTACAATGGTGGAAGCAACCACCGGATGGCTGGAAACATATCCCGTGCCCCATGCCACTGCCCGGAACACTATCCCGGGCCTTGAAAAGCAAGTCTTATGGTGACATGGCACCCCAGAAAGAACTGAGTCAGACAACGGGACTCATTTCTGAAACAACCTGGGCCAAAGAGCATGGCATTGAGTGGGTATATCATATCCCCTATCATGCACCAGCCTCCAGGAAAATCAAACGATACGATGGACTGTTAAAGACGACATTGAGAGCAATGAGGGGTGGAACCTTCAAACTTCGGGATACGCATTTAACAAAAGCCCCCTGGTTAGTCAACACCAGAGGATCTACCAATCTGACTGGCCCTGCCAATCAGAACTTTTACGTGCTGTAGAAGGGGATGAAGTCCCTGTAGTGCACATTAAAAATATGCCAGGGAAGACAGCCTGGGTTACTTCTGTCTCAGGCAAAGGCAAACGCATCGAAGGGATTGCTTTTGCTCAAGGACCTGGGTGCACTTGGTGGGTGATGTGGAAGGATGGGGAATTCTGATATGCATCTAAAGGGGATTTGATTTTAGGAGAGAATAGCCAATGAATTGAATTGTATGATGTTAATTGCTATATAACCCTGCTACTGTATGTCCTCATTACTAGAATTGTTATGTGCTATATCAATGGTATTACAGTAAGAATCACTTAGATTAATGAAGAAGGAACTTCAATAAAACTGAGCAAAGTGCAGTAGTGGTGGAACCACAACTGACTTCAGCATGCAACAATCCAACACTACGCACCATCCTCCTGCTGCGCCCAATGTCACCTGCTCACTGAACCGCACTGAAGCCCGATCCCGCTCTGCTGACTGAGCGGACTTCACAGCATCCTTCCTGCCCAGAAAGACTGTTATGCCAGATGGAGTCCAAAGTCATGGGCTAAATGAACTCAAAAGACATTTTATAGGGATGGCCCATAGACTAAGGGAATGATACCTCTGTGTGTGTATATATACATTTATATCTATCTATATATATCAAAGGACAGGGAAGGTGATTGTGGTTAATGGGTATGTGTTGGCAAGTGTGGGATCTGAGCATGACATAAATGGTACAGAATAAGAGGTACATACTGTCCTGATTTCGGCTGGGATAGAGTTAATTTTCTTTCTAGTAGTTGGTATAGTGCTATGTTTTGGATTTGGCTTGAGAATAACATTGATAACACACTGAAGTTTTTAGTTGTTGCTAAGTAGTGTTTATAGCAAGTCAAGGATTTTTCAGCTTCTCATGCCCAGCTAGCAAGAAGGCTGGAGGGGCACAAGAAGTTGGGAGGGGACGTATCTGGGACAGGTGACCCAAACTGGGCAAAGGGGTATTCCATACCATATGATGTCATGCCCAGTATACAAACTGTGGGGAGTTGGCCGGAGCGGGGGGCGGATTGCTGCTTGGGGACTGACTGGACATCGGGTGGCAAATGGTGAGCAATTGCATTGTGCATCACTTGTTCTGTATATTCCATTTCTTTTATTATTATTATTGTCATAATGTTGTTGTTATTATTATTATTAATTATTATTATTACTTTCTTCCTTTCTCTCCTATTAAACTGTCTTTATCTCAGCCCATGAGTTTTATTTTTTTCTGATTCTCTCCCCCATCCCACTGGGTGGGGGGAGTGAGCAAGCAGCTGCGTGGTGCTTAGTTGCTGGCTGGGGTTAAACCACAAGAAATACCCACTCTGTTTCACCCTTGTGAGATAAGAAATCAGAGAAACTGGGAAAAAAAAAAAAAGGACATCCTCATAATTACTCTAAAAAGGTACTAAGGGGTTCAGGGGGACAAGGGTCAAATTGAATGATTTCTATATTGAGAAGCTATACCCTAACACAAGTTCTTTTTCAAGGCAGTACCTGTTGCATGATTCATTACACAGAGAACCAATACACAATTAAGGCTGTATGTGTCCCAGGTTCTGCTTAAGTGGGGTGATGCTTTGCAAGAAAACATGTATGGTTGAAAACATTTTGTAGAGTATCCTGAGTTAACACCTAAAGATAGATGTATCTTTTGGGTAATATTAATAATGAGTTTTGGTTTGTTTTTCCTATCTATAACTCTGTTACCAATTTTGTAATCCAATTACTTAACAACTTACTTCGCTACTTGTGGTGGGTTGTCCCTGGCCAGCAATTAAGCACCCACCCAGTGACTCACTAACTGCCCCTATAGTGGGACAGGAGAGAGAATCAAAAGAGCAAGAGCAAGAAAACTCATGCGTTGAAGTTAGGACACTTTAAAGACTGAAGCAAAGCTGTGCATGCAAGTAAAGCAGGATATGGAATTTGTTCATTACTTCTCATTGGCAGGCAGATGTTTAGCTGCTTCCTGTTTAGCGTAACGGTTACTTGGAAAGATAAACACCATAACCACAAACATCCCCTCCTTCCTCATCCTTTCCCCAAGCTTCTACTGCTGAACATGATGTCACAGAATCATAGAATGTTTTGGGTTGCAAGGAACCTTTAAAGCTCATCTGGTTCCAACCCCCCTGCCATGGGCAGGGACACCTTCCACTAGACCAGGTTGCTCAGAGCCCCATCCAACCTGGCCTTGAACACTGCCAGGGATGGGGCATTCACAACCTTTCTGAGCAACCTGTTCCAGTGTCTCACCACCCTCACAGTGAAAAATTTCTTCCTTATAGCCAATCTAAATCTACCCTTTTTCATTTTAGAACTATTGCCCCTGTCCTGTCACTACAGGCCTTGGTGACAAGTGTCTCTCCATCTTTCTTATAAGCCTCCTTTACATATTGCAAGACTGCAAAAAGGTGTCCCTGGAGCCTTCTCTTCTCCAGGCTGAATGGCCTCAACTCTCTCAGCCTTTCTTTTATTGCAACAATAGGTGATATCGTAAGTCTCTTTACAGCATGAGCAACAAATTCCATATGCTATGGAAGATCCTTTTGGTCAGTTTGGGTAAGCTGTCCCAGCTGTGTCCCCTCCTAACTTCTTGCCCACCTCTAGCCTACTCACTAGGGGAACAGAGTGGGAAAAAGAAAGCCTGGAGGCTGTGCAAGCACTGCTCAGCAGTAGTCAAAACACTGGTGTATTATCAACACTGTTCTAGTCACAGATCCAAAACACAGCACCATTCATGCTACTGTGAAGCAAATTAACTCCATCCCAGTCAGACCCAGTACGCTACTGTAAATTCAAATTGTTCATTCATTCAAACACTTGTCTAATAAAAAACATCACTAGCTAAATCCTTCAGGAACTGGGCATGCTGTTCCTATGGGGCAGTAAGCCGTTATACATCTATCTCACATCTAGTGAAAGCATGGAGCTTTCACTATAAAAAAATTAACACCAAATCATCCTAAAAATAATTTTACATAGAATTTCTAGCAGATATGACCCAGGTCTATCTATTTTCCCAATCCAACAGAAAATTAATTTAAAATTTTGAACTTTTTTTGTGTATCACTATCCGAAGAGAAAGGGACTGCTGAAACAATTGACATAAGCACACATTTGCAAGCAAAACCTAGCATGCGACTGTTATACAGTATGCTGCACATTTACATGCTCATTCCTTCTAAATAGTTCAACATACTTTTTTCTAATTTGGGAAAAAGTACTACATGAAATAAATCTTAAAATATTTTTTAAAGTTAGCAATTTAAATTAAATTTGTATTTAAATTAAAAATTTGTGCTTTTTCTATTTTTGAGGATATGTCCAAACAAGTATTTGCAATTATGTTAGCAAATTTAAATAAGTCACTGGTTAATGCCTCTTAGTTATCACTCCTGCCGTTCACACTGGCCTTCTTTCATTAGTCCTTGAAGTGCAAAGTAAATTGTTTTAACATAAACCATTCTTAGTTCACATGAATCCATTTTATTTTGCCTTGCCATGGAGTAGGGATATGCATGTGGTCAGTTACCATAATGCATTCATGGTAATACAACTTACTAAAACATGTTATGCCGCAATGAGTGCTTAGCTGGTCATATCCTCAGGGCTCTCTTTTAAAGACAGTTTCTTTCAGATGGGATAAAACTGTGACATATAATTAAAAATATTAGAATGTGGCAGCTACAAAATAGACCAAATTCACAACAACAAAGATTATTTTTTTTTTTATTATGAATAACATCTGGGATAATAGCAGTGCAGATATCTTTTTCTCACCTGCCAACATGCCTCAAATGTGAATCAGTTCTTTAGCAGGAGCTTATATTTATTCAGTTTGGTGATCTCTTTACAGGGACTACCTACATAGATGCTGATTATTTTTTAATTGCATTGGATGATAGAAACTGGGAAAAAGACTGACCCCACCAAACTCATTTCAAATAAACTATTAAACAACCATTAGATGACAGCAATTCTTGTTCATTTTCATCCAAAGCTGAATCTCCACCCTGAAGGGGAAAATATTCCTTAAACTCTTTCAGGGCATACTTTTTACTAAAAGTAGATTTTTCTCCAGTGTTAAGAATACATTTTTTTTTGCAAAATAAACTGCATCTTTTATTTGATGTGTAACCTTTGATGTGTGCTGGTAGACTGAAAACCAGATATATTTGGATTTTTTTTACTTTAATCAGTAGAATAGAATAGAATAGAATGAAATAGAATAGAATAGAATGGAATAGAATAGACTATTTCAGTTGGAAGGGGCCTACTACAATCTTCTAGTCCAACAGCCTGACCAATTCAGGGCTGGCCAAGTTAAAGCATGTTAAGAGCACTGTCCAAATGCCTCTTACAACACTGACAGGCTTCGGTCATGGACCACTACTCTAGAAAGCTTGTTCCAGTTCTTGACCAACCTCTTGGTAAAGAAAGGCTTCCTAATGTCCAGTCTAAACCTCCCCTGGTGCAGCTTTGAACCATTCCCACACATCCTGTCGCAGGATCCCAGGGAGAAGAGCTCAGCACCTCCCTCTCCACTTCCCCTCCTCAGGAAGCTGCAGAGAGCAATGAGGTCGCCCCTCAGCCTCCTTTTCTCCAAACCAGAGAAGCCCAAAGTCCTTAGCTACTCCTCACAGGACATTCCTTCCAGCCCTTTCACCAGCTTTGTTGCCCTACTCTGGACGCATTCAAGGACCTTCACATCCTTCTTAAATTCTTGGACCCAGAACTGCACACAGTATTCAAGGTGAGGCCGCACCAAGGCTGTATATAGCTGGAGAATCACCTCTTTTGACTGGCTGGTTACACTGTGTTTGATGCTCCCCAGGATGCGGTTTGCCCTCTTGGCTGCCAGGGCACACATCGGACTCCTGTTGAGCCTGCTGTCAACCAGCACCCCCAGAGCCCTTTCTGCAGGGCTGCTCTCCAGCCACTCCTCTCCCAATTTATACTTGTGCCTGGCGTTTCTCTGTCCCACGTGCAGAATCTGGCATTTGGACTTGTTAAATTTCATCCCATTAATCATAGCCCAATGGTCCAATCTATCTAGATCCCTCTGCAAGGCCTCCTGTTCCTCAGAAGAATCGACAGCACCTCCCAGTTCAGTATCATTATCAAACTTGCTAATGGTGCATTCAACTCCTGCATCCAGACCATTGATAAATATATTGAACACAACTGGCCCTAGAATTGAAGCCGAGGGAACACTGTGGGTCACTGGTCACCGGCCAGATGTAGCCCCATTCACTACAACCCTTTGAGCTCTGCCCTTCAGCCAGTTCTTCACCCAGTGCACCATGAAACCGCTCATCCCACAGTTGGACAATTTGTCCAGAATGATGTTGTGAGGGACAGTATCAAAAGCCTTAACAAAATCCAGAAAAACTACATCCACCGCCTTCCCTTCCTCCACGAAGCGAGTGACCTTATCATAGAAGGATATCAAATTAGTTAAACAGGTCTTTCCCTTTGTGAACCCATGTTGACTGTGCCTGATGATTGCGTTGTTCTTTAAACGCCTTTCAACAGTACCCAGTATAATCTTCTCCATAATTTTTCCAGGAACTGAGGTTAGACTAACAGGTCTGTAGCTCTCTGGGTCTGCCCTCACGCCCTTTTTGTGAATTGCAATAACACTGGCTAGCTTTCAGTCAGCAGGGACCTCCCCAGACTCTCAAGACCTTTGATGGATGGTGGAGAGGGGTCCTGCCACAACATCCGCTAGCTCCTTCAGAACTCTGGGATGAATCCCATCAGGCCCCATGGACTTGTGAACATTCAGCTGGTACAGCTGGTCCCTTACAATTTCAGTGTCCACAAATGGAAAGTCATAGTTCCCACACTCGTGGTCCTCTGACTCAGGGGACTGGGCAGCCCAAGGTCTATCAGTATTATTAAAGACTAAGGCAAAAACTGCACTGAATAGAGTAGAATAATATAGTATGAATAGTATGAATAGTAGAGAATATAAATAGCGATAACTCTGCAGCAGCAAAGAAGTGTTTGCAAAGTCTAGGGTCCCTTTACAGTAGAAAAAAAGCTGTGACAAAAATAAAAATGAGCCAGTCTACAGCATAATAAAAAGAACAGCCTTCTGTCAAATTGTTATCTAGTTTTCTTTGGTTTTAGATTTTGTTCTTTTTTCTTACAATCTTTGCTGCATTTTGAGAAAACGAATCAGCATCAGAGTTGCAACACAATTGAAAAGGGGATATTGTAATATTACGTCCTAACAAGACTTAAATTAACAGCTAGTTTAAAGAAATACCTGATGGCAGTGCTTGTTTTTAACATGACAGACTAAATTATTACTTGATTTGATAAATGCTCTCAAGTTAATTGGCAGCATGTACTGTTTATGACATAGCAACACAGTGTCCCTTTACTTCATTTTTAGTATTTTGTTTAAATTAGGCATAAAATATTATTAATAGCATTTAAATGATGTATAAGCTCTTAGCAATCTTTACATTCTGGAATTGGACAAAGTTTATAAAAGTGTTCGTGTTTCAGCTTTACAAGAATTTCTGTGAGTTTTTTTAACTGACTTCTTATAAGGCTTGTAGGATAATGGGTGTCCTCTCACTGATACCTTTGGAACTTACAGACTGGTTTCAGCAAAGTATCACAAAGAGCTGAGATCAAATAAATAATTGGATTTCTGCAAATTTCATATAAATAGGTGAACAAAGAAGAAGAGAGAGATGCTATAAGTGCCCCCAACATAGGAAAGGACTGTTATGTGAGTTAATGAATCTTAACAGGCATCACAAAGTCTACTTGGAAGGAAGACCTTACAAAGGGCGAACTGTGGAGAAGCTTCAGACAAAGATTTCATCATAGACTCTAATGTCAGTCAATCACAAGATGCAAATCTACAGGAAATCGGCTATCGTTAGCTCAACTATTCACAGAATTTTTTGTTTAATACAATTTATAACTATTGTATTCTTTCGTTGTAATATTTCCCTCAGAAGTTTGAAAAGCATAATGCCATAAATCCTGAAGTATTTAATAATCAAAGATGATTTCTGAATTTTTAAAGCGTATCCACTGAATTTTTCCTCCAGATCTTTTGTACATTGTGCAAATTCTCTTAAAATAAGTTTGATAACAAGAGAAGATTCCCTTTTAATAATGGAATCCTAGAAAAAATAAGATTACAGATACCCTTGAGCATGTGCTGCATCTTGTGGTTTAGTACATTGATGATACTACAAAAGAGGAGTCTTCAGTGCACAAATTCATACAGTCACAAAAAAGGTCCCAGCATAGCACAATGATGTACCATGACAAGAGGCAATGTGTACAAGTTGTGTTGGGGGAAATTCCATCTGAATATGGAAAGAAAATCTTCATTGTTGAGGAGAATTAACATTGGAATAGGTTACCCAGAGAAGCGGTGGAATGTCCCTTCCTGGAAATATTCAATGCTCAGCTTGACAGGGCCCTGGGTAACCTAATCTAAGACCCTACTTTCAACATAACTAGGTGATCTCCAGAAGTCCCTTCCAACCCAGAGTTTTATATGATTCTATGTTTCTATGATTTCTGTTATAGCACAAGAACTTCAGAAGTCACAGGATATTCAGTAGCCCTTGAGAGACTTAACTAGAGGACTAGGGTCACACATTGCACTAGGCGATATACAAATACTTAGCAAAATACCGTTTCTTTCCCAAAGATCTTGTGAGTTACCACTGAGCAAATAGTAATACATATGAGAGGCAGTAGGTTCCAGAACCTGAGTTCTTCTTTTCATCTTAGAGAAACGAGCTATGTTTCTCTGGGTGCTGAGGACATTTTGAGAATGCAACACCTCCACAGTTTTACGACCTGTGGCATTTATCTCAGTTAGATAGAGATATGGAACTAACGATCCTTAATGTTTTTGGAAAATTATCTTAAGACTCAGAAACATATGCACCTGTCATAGAACACAAACTGGAATGGTAAAAAAGAAGTCAGTATGCCAAAGCAAAAGATTGTTCTGCATTAGATAGAGTTGGACTACTATCATTATGTGGGTTAGTAGTCCACATCAGGCCTGACACTATGTTAGGTAAGATGTGTCTTATGCCAAAAAGATAGCAATAAATGGTGGGTTTTTTTCTCCCAACAAAGATTGTCTAGTATGACTATTTGGTGATGGAACAATGTAGTTAAAAGAGTGATTGAGAGTGATTCACTGATGTGCTCTGGATAAAATTTCAAAGTGTTGGTAATTGGAATCAATCAACAGATTTTGTTAACTTCATAACCAGTTCTTTTAACAAACTCTTTCTGTGGGTTGGTGGTCTGTATGCCTTTCCTTGCTTTTTCTCTTACAAATACAGTGCTTCTAATGTAAGAAAGACCATATGTGGCTTTCACACAGAACTTCAGTGTAATTCCCAGGGAGTTGGTACAGAGAAAGCTCTATTCAATCCATTGATTCAGTACAGTCAAGAGGATTCCATTTCCTGTCATTGTGAACAATTTTTAGATATTCCAAATAAAATGCTGGCCATTTAGGATCCTCTGTTAATATCATCCTTGAGACCCTGCAGTACTTACCTGCCACATATTCTGGAGAAACATACCCTCTTGTGTTATTATTTTGTTTGAAAAGAGCTTTCTGTGAAAAGGCCTTAATTGCCCCACTCTAGACTTCCTTCTCACAGACATGACCAGAAATTGTGGCTTCAGATTTGCCCACTCTGTTTATGTACTGTAGCAGTTGTAGGAAAGGTAATTGATTCATGCTAAATTCTCTTTTCCTTTGCAAAAAAGATCTTTCATGACAATTTCTTACCCCATTGGTCTTTGGTTTCTAGACTCTTAAGGTCCTATAATTTCTAATTCTTTCATCCCATCCCACTCCATCCCTGTGAATTCACAGCTCTTTTTTCCTATTTTTCTTTCTTTGTCTATGTTGGTTATTAACTAGGAATAGGAAAAAAAACTTATTAGTGAGTAAAGTGCTCCATAATTATTCTTTATTTGGAACATCTGATGGTGCCCACTCTGATAGGCAGGTAATGGGGGAGGAAACTGTTTATTTGTCAGATATGCTGTTGTTATTGCCATATTTCTATAGAACAACGTTCTTTTTCCTAGGAATCATGTCATGCTTTTTAGAAACTTTTCAATAATTCAAACTGTTAGTTTCCCATATGAAACTCATAGTTCCATTTAAACCAGGAACTGTCCCCCATCCAGGTTCTGTATCCTAGAATTGTACAGCAGCTGTAATTGTAGTCTCTGCATTGAACATAGACTCTTCTAAATCAATTCTTTTTATTTATTCATTTTCACAGCTTAGCCAAGGCTGTTGAAAGTTTGTTTCCAATTCTGTCATCACATGATATGGCATCTGAGTAACCTGATGTGACCTCTTCTCATTATTTTTTATATTTGGATCCAGACAGGTATTAAAAAGACAAAATGAGCAGAAGAGCCTTTTGTCAAAATCTGATGTACCAGCAATGCTCTACGTCCTCCGTTAGGACTACTTGGCATGACATAATCTTTCTGTCTTGATATGGGAAATGCCATGTATATGCTATATGAGTATCGCAGGTGTATTCAATCTACTTCCAATCCTTACATGTGTTTAACAAACACTAAATGTCTGAGAAATTCATTCAACAGTTTGGATCATGGTTGTTTCCTTTTTAGGATGGTTTCCTCCAAGTTCATAGTCAAGTACCAATAGGCGTTAGACCTTTAAAGCACATTGCTGATGTCCAGACTGTTGGTTAGGTGTGAAGCAGAGATTCCCCTCCTCTTTTCCTTCCACAATTCCAAACTTCTGCTAACAATCTAGAATTCATCAAGACTTCCTAGCTAGATAGGGTTGTGGGTTTTATCCACCGTGGAGTCACTTATACCAGTTAAAGTGCTTTCTTTACAAAGTTTGACTAAATGTTTGAATCTTATAAGAATTATGAAAGAAATGGTTTGGGAATTGCAAACCAATTTCAACAAAACCGAAGTTTTGCTGGGTTATGATGTGTCAATCAATTACTTGATTGACTCCCTATTGAAAGCCTGTTGTCAGAATTATGTAAGTAGAAGGCATCAGAATACATGTTCACTTTCCAAGCAGTAGAGCACATTCCTGGGGTTGCTTGGACACGTGCAGAGGTCATATTTCTTACTCTCAAAAAAGCATAAGGAAACTGATTTGGATCTTCCTATCAAGGTAATGCATCGCTCCATATTGCCAAATAGCCTGCAGAAACAGGTATGAAATTATTTCAAGTCCTTCGTGATTTGAAGTCTTATTCTCCAAGCTAGTTACAAGTTTTTGCTGAAAGTAAGCCAGATTCCATACTTAGAATACAGTTTTACTGCTGAGAAATTGATCAAAGATCTCTGTAATTTAACTGGTAATTACATTTAGCAAAGCAAAAATAATGATCATTTTATAACTATCTTGTATTAAGGATTATTTTTTATTATTATTTAGTATATTCCTAGTCAGCCTGTCTACCGTGTTTTATCTGTGTGTTTTTGTCCCCTGATTATAAACTTCTAGTACTGTTAATCTCTTCTGGAATCAAATAATTTTAGGAAATGAACAAATGAACAACCCTTGCTTTCTCAACAGATAGTTTTGATTCCTCTTGTCTACTGTAAATGACAGTGTGTCTTTTCTTCATCTAATAAATACTAAGCAGTTTGTCTCACACATCTAAATTGCAAACTTGGCAGCAAATTCTCTTCTTCCTTCTATTGGTCTTTATCTGCTGGGTTTTTCTCCCATGAGTAACATTAATATGGTGTATGCACTACAATGCCAAATGCAATGTTAATTCTTTACCTAAGTTGGTGAATATAAATACATAGTGTCATTGTCTGCTGCTTATGCATAAATATACATAATATGCTGTGACCAGAATTTTTGAGCATGAGTGCTATTCCAGTTTAAGGACCTAATAAAATTTTCCTTATATTAATTATATAGTGAAAAATAGTAATTCTGAAAAAAATTAAACATTTTAGTGTAATTTTGAAGGGCATATCAAGTTTTATTTGAAAGAATTACATCAACTATTTACTCTTTTCCTCTGGCTTCTTATGTTGGAAGGTTAATAAATTCTTCAGCCTATCTTTTTCATGCTGACAAACTGCGCTTCATAAACACTTCAAATGGAGTCTTGTCTGGAGTCATCTAGTAAAAAAGGTCAGTAAGGAGTCACTGATGCATTTAATTAACAAGACTGTAATTAACTAATTTGTTCTCTGGCCCTCACCTTAGTGTTGGGGTTTTTTTCTGAAGATTGGTTTTAGTAAATGTGTTATGCTTATTTTCATATATGTATATAGCACAGCCATTCTGTTTTACAAACTCATTCCTCTGTTTTTCATACTTTTCAAATCCTGACTGTTTGGGACTGGAAGCTTTTCATAGTCAGCCCCTTCTGGAAATGAATTTTGTTTTTCATTTGCTGATGTCCTTCATTTAGAAGAAAGTAAACAATGGCCATACCTCACATATATACCTAAAGATAACTACGGACGGTATGAATTTTAGCGACTATAGCTTCTGAAGTGAAGTGACTAATATTATTGGTGTTCAGAGATCATTCATATCCCCCGAGCAGTATCCGTAGTTAGAATTTAATGGGTT
Source organism: Haliaeetus albicilla (assembly GCF_947461875.1). Classification (NCBI taxonomy): domain Eukaryota; kingdom Metazoa; phylum Chordata; class Aves; order Accipitriformes; family Accipitridae; genus Haliaeetus; species Haliaeetus albicilla. The sequence goes on from NC_091487.1 coordinate 19,672,345, forward strand.
TGGAAAATACAGATCTTACATGTTAACTGTTCTCCATAGTAATGGCTTGTAACAGTTTGGACATTTTTGTCTTTTATATTGTTTTATACTTTCAATTTTAGGGGTGGAAAACCTAAGTACCTACACAGAAGTTGGAAATAACTTCTTTCTGTTCTTCAGTTAATATAGTTTTTGGTAGCAACAAATGCTAATTTAAGTCCAGAGCTCAATTAATAATGTCAAGAAATCTGGTGACAGTCCCGTAAAAATTTATAGAAAGTTTTTGATCTGTTTATGAAGCATGATTAAGATTGTTTCACTGGCATGAATTGAAAAGATGTTATCTTGCTGAACTGAATGTATAATGAAGCCTGCAGAGGCACATATATACATTTGCTGCTTATTTAGAGCATATAATGTTATTCCATTTTAAAATCTGCATGACCTTGCAATGTAATAAGATACCCCATACAGCCTCCTAGTGTCATGTGAACTCTTTCATAGTCTTGTGTCTTGATAGTAGGAGGTCTTTTAGATGTCAAAGGAACTTTTATCTACTACTGCAGCTTTAATGGGGAATCATGAAGCATTCTTGATAGTCTTTAGGGTCATTCAGGTTAAATTGGTTTAACCTTCTGAAACTTCAGGAAAATCCAGCATGGTGGCACATGTCCAGCCACAACCAGGAGCAACTGTGATTTACCTTTGGTGATCAGAGAGATATGGGGTCTCTGATCTGGCTGGCTTCTTTGCTGAGGCTGGTGCTGCCCATGGTTCCTGATGGTCTAGGAAGAGTTTGTTGGCCACTACATGCAGGGCCTGCTTTGCAGGGAATAACAATGAAGAAAAACACACATTTATTTTGGTTCAAGATGTCATCCTCAAATACAGCAGAAGAGAGAAGTTGGCAAAAGTCAAAGTGAAATGATGAAAAATAGTGTAAACAAAGAGATTCCTATTTAAACAGATTGCAGACAAATAAGTAAAAATCCCCTCTTACATCTGTGCTTTTTTACTAAGTGCCAGAGGCCTGACATGTAAATGGGGAAAGTAGAATGCTTTATATAAAGTTAGTTGACATTATAGATTAATTGAAAACTTGAGGAAAGGAGGGCAATCAGTAGAACATGGATGTGGACTAAATCATGCACATGTATGAATGATATCATATATTAACGAAAATCTTAGGACAAATTGTTATATTGATGAAACTGTTCATTTCTCCTCCTTTCCTCTTCACCCCTTTTAATGATCCATAGTCCCATGAAGACATGTATAAAATGGAACAAGATTTTTGGAGTAAATGGGAAAATTAGATGAAGATAAAGTTCCATGCCAAAGAATAAAGATTTCTCCTTAGTGTCAGAAGAGTGATTCAAGACTAACATATCACATAACTGCCATTTAGGAAACACACATCTGGTGCATTGCTTGCTGATGGTGCCATTTGGCTTACTTTCACATTGGGGTACAGAATACTTTTGTCAGTGCTTGAATATAGTTTTGATTTAAGGGGTCAGTCTTTACTGTATAGTTCAGTGCAAAGTTAGAGGCCTTTTGAAAGGATCATGTATGTGCTGACATGTAGAAGAAAGACTTAAGAAAGGGTAGCTGAAGCAAATTACAACTTGCTGCCTACACTGGAGTAGGGAGACACTTGACTTTTAATTCTATATGGTGACTTTTGATCAGTACTACCTCTATTTTTTATTTCATCATATACCATTCTGTTTTTTTAGGGAAGTAAGTCTTATGCATTCATATTTTCTGTCTATCCTGCCTTAATTATTTTTAATACATTGGCCAATTTCAACCAAACCGGAGACAAATAGAAATCTAAACTATCCTAAATTTCTGGAACTTAAAATTTTAGCAACGTGTTGCTGAGGCAGAAAACATTCTATTTATTCATTCTGAGAAATAGAAGCATGTTATCTGTTAAGCCTGTATTTACTAATTTCTTACATATATGTAGTTTTTAAACATATATAAACATATATAAAGCTCCAGTCAGTTGTGGCACATACTGCCTCTTCCTCAGCCGAACAACAAGGAAAAGGAAAAGGGTGAGAAGCATGAAGAGAATTGGAAGTATTGTAAAGGCAGAAGTCACTGAGGAATCAGGTTGTTGTGGTAGGTAGATGAAGCAAATCTATAGAAGGCTAGATTCGTTATTTCTCTACTCATTAAACATGTTGTTTCTGCTCCTCTAAGTAATTTTTTTTCTAAAAGAGAAAATTGGATGGATGCTGACAGCATCTGTTATTTGGTAAGGCTAATTCCTTAGGACATTATTTACCCCTTTCTACCCTGCCATAACCCTGTGTGGCTTTTTGGAGAGAATTTATTAAAATATTCAGTGATTCTGAAAGAATGTAAGAGAACAAAAATGAACAGAGTTAGGGGAGACTGAAGGATGGCAGGAGGCTGAATTTCTTTCATATGCTATAATAGTTTATAACCAGGCTTTTTCAATTTTTAGTGTTAATATGAACCCTTAAAAGTAGACACCTGTGTTGTCTATATAGTAAGTCTTAAAAATCTTTCAGAGAAGGCTTACTAAAGTTAACCTGTTTGCTATTCTGTATAGCTTTCAGGAAACATACAGGACCAAAGCCTTCTATTTCCTAATTGCTGAAGTAATTGGTTTATCCAAGTCATTCTGTGTTTTAAGTCCTACATTTGCCCTGTGTCTTAGCTACATCAAATTTACACTTTTCTCTACCTTCAAGACCCCACCATATTTATGAAACAAGGTCCATCTTAGATGCTAACTCATGTCATCTTTTGCCCTTCTTGCATGTACATTTTTGGTAGCCTTTCTCTCTCTTCTAGTCTTGACTTCATACCTGTGCCCAAGTTAACAGATACATTTCTTCATACAGAATATTTTCTGTATCAACTTTTTTTTTTTAAATTGAAGAGAGATAAAAAAGAAAAAAGAGTGTCAACATTGAGTATTAAAATTATATTGGCTGGTTAGGAATTATTTAAAAAAATATATAGATACTCTTAGGCAAGTTACTCCGAACAAAGTGTGAAAAAAGGTGGAAATCAACAGCAGCATTGAATGGGATAAAGTATTGGGAAAGAATGACACAAAAAGGAAGTCGAACGTCTTCAAAGATAAATGAATGTATGGCCTAATGTTATGCATGTTGCTTAGCAACAGGCAGTAAAAGTGTGGATGAACAAGTAAGTACAAAAAGTAATTAAAAAGGCATGTGCATGGCATGGTATAGTATAATAACCGGGAATACAAAAAAGATGAGAAATGCAAAGATGGAGAAAAAACAGATTTAAAGAATGTTAAGAGAAATATTGAAATATTTTTTATTCTTTGTGGACTGATTTTTTCCCTGTAACGTTAGCTAGAAAAAAATAGGCAGCAACTTCGTCTGTAATAATGCCTTAATATAATATAGCTTACCCTAAGGAAACATAAATTTAAAAATGTGAATTGATTACGAAGAAAAATGTAAAAAACCCCCACAAATAATAAATTTAAAATATAATAAAAGTTTATTTTGCAATGTAGAATTAACACAGGTTTTTAATTATTTTAGTTACTTAGAAAATGAGCATTTGAAATAATACCATTCTCTATTAGCAAGAATCCAATTTACCACAGTTTCTGCCTCTGAATCAGTTCTCAAAAGAGTGTGTTCGTATGGCTGCTTTTAAACCTTCATTTTCTAATACTTAGACAAAATTCCTTATAGTACAGTTTTCCACTTAACTGTCTTCAAATATGGTTTGGAATTTATGAAGAATTTTTTATAAAAATTATCAAATTAAATATTAGGCTTTTTTTGCTCTGTGCCCTGAATTAGAATGTTATGCTAAGGGTGTCTAACATACACAGATCAATGAATGTGTTTAGAATTACTGTCCTGTAAGAGGAGTGAGAAGATCTGTGCTTTATATACCTGCCAAAGGTTATTGCATACTCTTCCGCAAATTGCTGTATTGTGCCTCAGTTTCCTCATCGCAAAATGGCATTTCTCACCAGCCACACTGGGCACATTAATATCATAGTCACAAATGCTTTTTCAAAGTTTGACTATTCATAAAGTGATCATGTTGTAAAGGAGGACTGCAAAATATTTTTGTAAAGTATGCCTGTTAATACATGAAACTTATTCTCATAATTTGCATAATCAGTAAAAATTGTTGAAAAACAGGCTATTTAACAATAGATATCAATCTAATTTAAGTTCTAGTCTGTTGTTCAGGTGTAGTTTTTTATATTTGTTATGGCTATAATAATTTGAATGATGACTTGAATAAAGCCATGTTGTAACAAGGGGCTGAAATCTAAAATTAATAGGAAGGACTCTACAAGAGATATTTGGAAATATGGGATAATTTGGAATCCCAGGACTCTTGAGATTCTGTATTCCCCTACTCAGCAGGAATTTGTGACATCATTACAGTGCTCCAATTCCACATATAAGGATAAAAGTTGTTAGTATATATAAATATATACACACATATGTATGTATATTCTGTTAGCTCAATTGATGGTAGGATAGATTCCAACTCTAATCATAAGCTATTTGAATACTATCATACCTGTACTTGTTTTTTTTGAAAACATGGAAAAAATGTGTTTACAAAGTTTGTTTTAAAGGAATATTAAATTTGCAGAATCAAGCAATCAAAGATGGATTTGATGCATGGTTTTATTTGAGCCACTTGAAGATTATGCATTTTGTAAGGGTCTTCAGTTTTGTGGCTACATATTGCTTTCTTTTCTTTTTTAAAGAAAGAATTCCCATTTCATTGTTTCATTCAGAGTCATCAAGTGAAGTTTTTCAATTAATGAGCATCTGCTCAGTGTTACTGCTGAGTGCATGGCCTTGTGCCTAGTTTAATCCATACCGTTCAAATGCTGCAAAGTTAATTCAGGTGTGATTAATCAAACTGTAAAGCCATTTTCATGTTACTGTATCCCCTGGTCCTGCACCACCAGTAAGTGTTGAGACTTCCAGAGTCATAGCGTGTGGTTCTTGAAAGAGTAACCTTCTTTAAAAAAAAAAACCAGCTAGGAGATAGAAGCTTCTTTGTGACAGCAAAAGATAGGAGGGTTAATATTTATCTTGGAAGGTATGTAATAGAAGGATATTCATGTCTAAATTTGCAAGAAGATCCCATTGTTAACTAGGCCCTTTAAAAGCTTAGTCCCAGGTTGCATATGGAATTTACTTGATAGCTTCTGGTGACCATTCCAGTGGTTTCTTCACATTGCCTCATTGTCTGTCTTCCACCTAGCTGAGTCACAGTGAACAGCCATATATACAGTTTTCCAGAGTACTGATGTACAAGACAATCTCAGGGCTGTTAGGATATCACAGATTTAAGTGTGAAGATGGCATTTATTTAAGCGGAACAGTTATATTATTCTGTGATTTTACTGGATAAAACAATGTGCTGTGTTACTAACACTGAAACAAAAGTCTGCTTTAACTAAAATCGGTGATAAACTGTATAATACTATGTCAAACTAAGTTGACCACTGGTCTTTAAGTACTATCTGTGAAAAGGAATGCCCCCAAAACATCAATGAAAAAACCAAATTATTCCTGTTATCCAGAACACAACATTACCTAAAACCAAAAGAAAATCCTTTGTCAGTAGTAATACTGCTTGCTTGCCTTCCTCAGTCTTGATACTGCTTGCATAGCCATTGATGATTCCAGTTCTGTGATTAAGGGCAGTTCCTGCAATCCTGTTTGTAAATACCTGGAAATATCTCTGCTACCTCTTTGTACGTAGAACACCTATTCCTAAGCCTGTCAGGAACAGGAACAGTTCGGCAACAGCAAAGCTATTGTTCCTCTTTTCAGCCATGAAAGCGAAAGAATAAAGAATGGAAAACCAAACTGAAGAAGATCTAAGACTCTCTGGTCACAGTTCACAGCTAGTTTACAGAGAGAAAAGAAACAGATTTAGATTAACATTTGAAACTTACTGAAGTTGTCCAATGTGTATCAGTGTTCTAACAAAACCATTATGAATATGTATATCATTATCCACTTCTCCAAGGACACAAAAATAAATAATAAGTATCTTTCCTCTGTAACTGTTTCTGCTGGCCTTTTCAAAGGTGCAGTATCAGCGAATAATTGTCATTTTCCTTCATATTTTATACTTGGTCCCCATGAGGAAAATCAACTACTTTGTGTGGAATGTGCTCTTAAAGTGGAAGTGTAAAGTACTTATATTCTTACAAGATGTAGGCCTGCCTTGATTCAGCAGTAGTGAAATAAACAAAATGAATACTTTAATTAATCTGACTTGCAGAGCACTTGAAACAATGAACTCTGTACAGAAGCATAGAAACAGTAAGTGTCCCAGAGGAGACAGCTCAGGCTTGTAGAATAACTGGATGAGAATGCTTAGAAAACAGAAAAATTAGATCCACTAGGTTCCAAAATACTTTCAATCCAAAAATTGTTGAATTCTATACCAAGATAATGCTGAGATTAATCTTAGCTTGTACATCTCCTTTTTTTTTTTTTTTTTAAATTAGAAACTTATTTTCAATATGCAACTTGCCTTTAATGAAGATGCTATTTACATGTTGGTGGAAAGACAAGAAAACACTTTTTTCCTCTAAGGGTGGTCAAACACTGGAACAGGTTGCACACAGAGTTTGTGGAGTCTTGTTGCGGTTTAACCCCAGCCAGCAACTAAGCGCCGCATAGCTGCTCACTCACTTCCCCCCCTGTCCAGTGGGATGGGGGAGAGAATTGGGAAAAGAAGTAAAACTCGTGGGTTGAGATAAGAACAGTTTAATAGAACAGAAAAGAAGAAACTAATAATGATAATGATAACACTAATAAAATGACAATAGTAATAATAAAAGGATTAGAATATACAAGTGATGCACAATGCAATTGCTCACCACCCGCCGATCGATGCCCAGCCAGGCCCCGAGCGGCGATCCCCCTGCCCCCACTCCCCCCAGTTTGTATACTAGACGTGACGTCCCATGATATGGAATAGCCCCTTGGCCACTTTGGGTCAGCTGCCCTGGCTGTGTCCCCTCCTAACTTCTTGTGCCCCTCCAGCCTTCTTGCTGGCTGGGCATGAGAAGCTGAAAAATCCCTGACTTTAGACTAAACACTACTGAGCAACAACTGAAAACATCAGTGTGTTATCAACATTCTTCTCATACCTAATTCAAAAAACACAGCACTGTACCAGCTACTAGGAAGGCGATTAACTCTGTCCCAGCTGAAACCAGGACAAGTCTCCATCTCTGAAGATATTCAAGAACCAACTCGATACAATCCTGGACAATCTAGCTGGCAAGGGGGTTAGACTAGATGATCTTAAGAGGTTCCTTCCAACCTTAATGATTCTGTGGTGACATTGAATTTAAAGATAGGTATGTCTATTCTCAAGAAAGACTATGGTTCTGAAGTACTCCATAAATATTAACTGAAGTCAAGCTCCCAGGATTCTTGAAGGCTTTTTAGAATAACCTTTTGGTGAAACTTCAATGATGTTAGCTATCAGTTAAAATGTATTTCTGTACAATGGTGAATGAGAATAAAAGAATTAGAAAAATTAGGCCATTTTTAATTTTCAAAAGACTTGTAAGGAAATGCCTAAGGGTTTTAAAATCCAATATAGGAGATGAACAATCAGGTAACAATACTTACAAATGACATAATGGTATTTACCTTAGTTATACATAGAGAAAGTTTTGAGGAGTCAGAGGCACCCAGTAAAATGAGGAGGAATGATTGATAATTGACCAATGATTGATAAGAGATGTTTTCAACAATAAAGCTAATACAAATTAGAATGAATAATTATTGGGTTTCAGATATCTTTCATCAAATTAAGAGAAGTGCTAATGTTGATTTTTTCAGTGGAAATGTGAAATTAATTTCAAAGAGCACTAAAATATCCAATAAGACTAGGATAGAAAAAATACTATGAACAAGTATAGAAATGTGTGAATCAAAGATATTTTCTGCCTTTGAATACTAGCTCTCTCCAGCTTAAAAAGAACTTAAGGAAACTGGAGCAAGCCTGGTTAGACTTCTACATGAGAGGAGACCACAATGTTGGGGACTCTTTAGGAAGCAGATAAGTGTTAGGATACATGGTACCAGTTCCTATAATGGATGTAAAGTATTGTAATTCCATTTTTCGTCTGATGAGGGTAGTAAAGCAAAGGGGTAGTAATAGACCTGAATGAAAGAATTTCATTTTGCTGGAAGGATATACTTTTTGATATTTGTTTTGGCCAAGACCAGAGAATAGCTAAAGAATGCATTCCATGAAAGGTAACCCAAAGTCTAAAGCTTAGCTGTACTGAAGAAGTTGAGACAGTTATATGAGTAATAAGGGTATTTGCAGCTATATTAGTTATTTGCAGTTACATTGACAAAAGCAGCTTCACAGCCACCAAATAAGAAGTGGCAAAAGCAGGCTTGGGGAATAGTGGATAGAAAGCTGCCTGGTGGAAAAAGACCTGGGGGTTTTGGTCCACGGCCGGCTGAATGTGAGCCAGCAGTGTGCCCAGGTGGCCAAGAGGGTCAACAGCATCCTGGCCTGTATCAGAAATAGTGTGGCCAGCAGGAGCAGGGAAGTGATCGTCCCCTGTACTGGGCACTGGTGAGGCCGCACCTGGAGTACTGTGTTCAGTTTTGGGCCCCTCACTACAGGAAAGACATTGAGGTGCTGGAGCATGTCCAGAGAAGGGCAACCAAGCTGGTGAGGGGCCTGGAGCACAAGTCTTATGAGGAGCGGCTGAGGGAACTGGGGCTGTTTAGCCTGGAGAAGAGGAGGCTGAGGGGAGACCTTATCGCTCTCTACAACTACCTGAAAGGAGGTTGTAGTGAGGGGGCTGCTGGTCTCTTCTGTCAGGTGGCTGGAGATAGGACGAGAGGAAATGGCCTCAAGTTGCAGCAGGGGAGGTTTAGGTTGGATATTAGGAAAAATTTCTTCACTGAGAAAGGGTTGTCAAGCATTGGAACCAGCTACCCAGGGAAGTGGCTGAGTCACCATCCCTGGAGGTATTTAAAAGATGTATAGATGTAGTACGTAGGGACATGGTTTAGTGGTGGACTTGGCAGTGCTAGGTTAACAGTTGGACTCGATGATCTTAAAGGTCTTTTCAAACCTAAACGATTCTATGAATATACATCTGTTATATAGACCAAGAACTGACTGAATAGTTTTCAGAAAGTCATTGGAAAATTATCATTGAATTCAGATGCTTCCTTTTGGGTTTTGCAATTATTAATACAAGGCTTCATTTTATTAAATATTTTTGTGATTTTTCAGTGCTGGTAGAATATATCAATGACACTAAGATGAGCAAAATAACAAAGAACAATGGTGAAAAGGCAGTTAGAGAGTGGCCATTGGAACAAATTATCAAGAGAAATAGTGAACTACCTACTACCTGTTATTTTTAAATAAATATTGGCTACTTTAACTACATAGAAGTTATTTGACTCAATGCAGCCAATTAACAAAAAAAATGGCGTCATTGCAGTACCGGAAGTCACACTAGATTTTCTAGTGATTCCTTTTAACTTTAAATTTTATTAATCTATGAAAAACTACCCCAATAGCCAGTAGTCATATCGCTTGTTCCAGTAGCAGAAGACAACTAAGTCTGTTTGTATTGCTTTTAGGAACAGTTGTGATCAGTTGGATTAGCATATTAATGTCTATGATAAACCTCGGACAGCCTATATGGGTATGCATAATAATGTACCCAGCTACTAAGCACACCCATATGCATGGCTCACCATTCGCAGAGAATGTCTTCAGGCTACTCCTCGGGCTGTTGTTATAGGCTCACAGGATGATGTAGACATACACAGCCAAGACCTCGACTAGCAGCAGCACTGTAAATGATACTAGTGAGTCAGTCCAGTGAGATGCAGAATGCATCATTTCTAGATCTGGGTCAAAACCAACCATCTGCTTTAAATTCAAGGTCCCATACCAACAATGAGGCATAATTGCTACTGAGAGTTCACATCTCATCTAGCTTGGACAGAAGGAGCAAAATTTAATTATAGTTTTAATAATGCTGTTTGGTTAATGAGTTTCTGAAGTGTCTGGTATTTGTTTAGCTCAAAACTGAGCTTCCTAAACCATGACAAAGTGCTATTAGTTTTTCTTTGGAAGTTACAGTAAAGACTGTGCTTTTTACAGCTACCATTTAGAGGCAATCGGAACTATCAGACAATATATCCAGGCTCTTCACATTGCTCTAATGGAATTATGCCAGAGCTGAGGGAAATGGGAAGTGAAATAAATATGGGGTTTAATTCTCATTTGACAGATCAACAACTGAGTCACAGAAATGAGACAGACAGAAGATAACACACAAAATCTGTAGGTGAAACAGAAACTGAACACAAGTTTATGAGTGTAGGCAGGTATAGGGACCTCAAGGTCATTCTGCTTTCCTTGGACAGGTCTTTTTTCCCCCACTCATGCCTGTTGTAACTGTTTTGCCAACCATTTCCACTTCCATCTTCTAATATTGTGAAGAAGACATTCAGTAACATAGTTCTATTACTGAATGTGCATGGGTCTATGTACTTCAGCAAAAGGAAACAAATTCAGAGTTACTGCATGGCTACTGCCATCTTTCTGAAATAATTACATGGTTTTTATATTTTGCCTCAGGTTCTGTGTGTGCCTCACCTTCATTAACTCTGCTCAGAAAGCAAAGTGCAAACTGAAATTACTGCACCATAGCTGCTAAAATTAGGCAAACGTTGCAATTTTGTTATTGGAGACTTGGTACTAGTCTGCAGTTAGTCTTGTTACCCAGTTACATGTAGGTAAGCACTGAACAAACATAGAAACACCGAAGACTGGCATAAAAAGAAATAGTTACCTGCTTGTTATGCTAACATTGAAGAAGAAGTAGGGTTAAAGCTAGCCTCCTTCTCCTTCCATCTTCTCTTCTCAACACCAATTAGTAATGAAACACGGTTCTCTCCAGGGAGTCCCGAGTCTTAAAACATGCTTTGGCAGGGTTATAGGTGATATGGTAATTATTTAAAGATGAATCAATTATGGACACTGGGGCTGTAGGCAACACATCACTTTGACTCCTACTTCAGTATTTGCCCAATTTTCATTAAAACAATTGGTCATATAATACCCGTGATATGAATAGATTCCAGAGTTCTTTAACAAGAAGTAAAACTGTGATAACTTGATCTTTGAGCTCCAGAGGTCAAAAACTTAACCTTTTTGTAGAGCTCATTAAAATGAACATGATAGATATGTGCAACTATATAAGAAGTTCGGAAGACTCCGTCAGTAAAGAAAGAGACTTCCTTTAAATAGAAGTCCCTACCTGCCCTATATGCGTATTTTTTTATGATTACCAGCCAGTACTAATGATCTTAACCACCTCTTCTCTTTAATAAAGATACATAAGCAGTAGTAGCAGTTCTGCAAGATACCTAAGAAAAACATAGAGCCTGAACAACTTTTTTTTACATGTGCTGTATATGACTGAGGATCTTAAGTTTAATATGTGAAAATTCTATTCCACATAAGCCCATTAGTATTTTGCATTTATGCTTTCCTTCTGCAAAATAAATACTATGAATGTTAAGGTTCCCCAGAAACATTACATTTGAAATCTTTAAATGATTAAAACTGAAGAACTTGTGTGGAATCTGCAGGCCCTGATAATGACTTAAAAATCTGTGCTCCAGTTTTGAAAGTTAAAAACATAATGTTATTAAAGATCAAAAGAATGTGTAGTGTTTCAAAACCATGCTACTAGTATATTTTTCCTCAGACACTAGTAATATGCAAAAGTTTACTCAATAATGGTTTAAAATGAGTAATGTTTTATTGTAGGAATGTGTCATAAAAATCAAGGAAAAATAAATCACAGCTCTTGTTTCTTTGTAATCAAATTAAATATTCCAAAATAATTCCATAATCTCAAATTATCCAAAGATATCTCTTTGCTTATATGAATGTACAGAAAGACTGTATTTAAAATCATGTGCTATAGGTACAGTTCCACTGTGTGCTGTTCTACACTGCCCATTTCTTGTGCTTCAAACCTAGGCTCAAGGAGTCCACTGTAACAGTAAGAAAATCATTCCATTTCATGCCAATTTTACCACTTGATTCCTGTGTTTTCAGAGCTTTCAACCCCTAGTTTCTTTGCTGAGACTGCCAATGAAGTTGTTGTAGGTGGTATGTTTTTGGCAGAGGCACAAGCTTGTAGGGAACTAGACTAACACTCTCACTGGGTAACCATTGGTTTTAACAATTCTAAGAATTTTAAAGAATTTATATAAGATACGATCTGGTAAATTGAAGGTGGAGTCCTCTGTCCAATTATAAATCTCTTCCAAGTCAGCCCAGTTCCCCAAAATATACAATTATTCAAAGTACTTACTAGTATGAAGAGTGGAAAAAAAGACAGGAATTCCATACCTCGTTGCATTTTTAAGTTTTTTGAGCAGAAGGGGCATTATTGTACACAGGAATTTGAGAATTTTTGCTTCTGGAATAGATTCTCTTTTAATATGGTCACCCAATAGTTGTTACATGTGAAGAAATGTGTGCATGTTCTCTTTCAGCTTGTATTATGTTTTCTGAAGTGATTGCACTGAAGTGTTCTCTATTTTATGTTGTATCACCTTAGTACAAACAAATGTAAAATTAAAACAGTAAAGAAAATTACTGAAGTTGCGTAATGTTCACATTTTGAATTAATCATATTTATACTTTGGGAGATTTTAAATATTGTTTTTTAAGAATATATATGGATACTCTTCTTGAAACATTATTATCTTCAGAATATTTTAGTATTTTTAATCCCCTCCCCGCCCCAAGCAACATCTACTGAAATTGAGATCAGCATAATAGGTGGGTTATTCTATAAATCAGTTAGGTTCTTCAACTTCAGAAAACCATGGTAGTTTTCAGATTAATGCTTTCCTCATGTAACCTATTCTATTAATCCAAAATCTTGAATTTTGTCTAAAGAGTAAACATCATTATTGGCCAAAGTTAGTAGCAGTCTGAGGTTTACTCATTTTTCTTAAGATACCAAGTTTTGAATGTGTTTGTTAGGATCTCTATTCCTGGCTAACTTTAACTAATAGTAACAATAAATAATAGAAGCTGTTCAGCATTGTTTCTCTTGGTTCACCAAAAATGTCAGCTCCAAGCATAAATTTACCAGGGAGATGCCCCCCTGTAGCATTTCTGTCCAGCAGACTGAGTCATCACCATCTACATACACTCTCAGTTAAATGGTTAATTCCGTTACAATTATGAATTCCTATTGGCTTTGTGGGACAGGATTTCATCCAAAGAGATGAAATGGAGTTCTAATTTGGTCACTTGTGTTCTCAGTAATATCTCTTTAGATTATCTTGGAAAGATATCTTCAATTTATTTTTGTTTTAATTTCTGTGGCAGTTTCTAGTGCTTCAGAGGTCAGCCAACAAGAGGGTCTTTCATGCAGGACATGCTTTCTCCATGGTTAGTGGAGGCAAAAATTAGCATGTTCTCAACAGAATCTCTCAGGTGGTTATTTGGAATTCCTTTTGCTGGAAATAAAAATGACATTGTAAGGTACATCCTTTTGCTGCAAATTCCAGTTAGAGATTTTGTTATGTAAGTCTAGATTAATAAAAGAATCCTACATATTTCTACTATATAGCTCCAATCAGCTGGCCTAGTTTCTGCCACCTTTTACTCCCTTCCTGTTCTATTATTTGCTTTTATTTACTTACTCCCATAGATTGCTTGAGATTTAACAGGTTTCTTCCTTGAAAAGTAATCCTGACTGTTATTGCATCTTCTTACTGAGTGGTCTTCTATCAATGTGCCTAGCTGCAAAGAGCTAAGAATATGTGCCTACAAAAATATATTAGCCTATCCTCCTCTTCAAAGGCAAGAGACTCCTCAACATACCACATTTATAAAAAGATACCCACAAAACAGGCCCATTCAGCTATTGCTGAATTCTGTTTTTTCCTTGATTTGACGTTTCTCTACGCCCCTGAATTTGTAAAAGGCAAGCAATGGATTTATATATCATAATGACTAGAGTAGTCTATTTAAATGCTGTCCTGGCTTCAGCTGGGACAGAGTTAATTTTCTTCCTAGTAGCTGGTACAGTGCTGTGTTTTGGATTTAGTATGAGAATAATGTTGGTAACACACTGATGTTTCAGTTGTTGCTAAGTAGCGCTTGTCCTAAGTCAAGGACTTTTCAGTTTCCCATGCTCTGCCAGCAAGGAGGCATACAAGAAGCTGGGAGGGAGCATGGCCAGGACAGCTGACCTGAACTAGCCAAAGGGATATTCCATACCATAGGACATCATGCTCAGGATATAAATGGGGGGGAGTTGGCTGGGAGGGGTGGCTCGCAGCTCGGGGAACTGGCTGGGCATCAGTCACAAAGTGGTGAGCAATTGCATTGCGCATCACTTGTCTTTTTTTCTTGGGCCTTATTTCCCTCTCTTTTTGTTATCTTCTCTTCATTCTTCTTCTTCTTCTTTTATTTCAATTACTAAACTGTTCTTATCTCAACCCACAAGTTTTACTTTTTTTCTGATTCTCTTCCCCATCCCACCAGGCAGGCAGGGGGGAGTGAGCAGCTGTGTGTTGCTTAGTTGCCAGCTGGGGTTAAACCACAACAATGCTTTTCCTAAAAAGCTGCCTCATCAATGGTTAAAACCAGGAAACCTCTCAGTGCATATGCAGTTCCGCAGCATTCCTAAAATCCTTATTGAAAGTATTGCTTTGCTAAAATTGTTGTTTACTATAAAATCAGTGAACTCATGTTTCTGGTGAAGCACAGCTATCTAAATATAGATGGACTGGTATGTGGTTTATATAGATATGCTACAATTTGATTCTGTTCATGAAGAAGCTGTCAATATTAATAACCTCAGAATTTACATAAACAGATACAAGAGTTCTAGATCTTATCCCTGTGTGTGTAATCTTGATTATCTTTTCTATTATTTTAAAGAAATATAAGAAAGTAATATTGAAGTGTTCATTTTATTTGTACAGATGTAACTCTTAAAAGATAAGCTGGAATTCACTTTTTGATATGTTAGTAAATTGAAATTATTTATGTTCAAAACCTTATGAAGATTTGAATAAGTAATTCATTGCCAGCAGCCCACTGCTTTTCTTCTTCTTGAAACTGTTTTTTTTTTACATATTCTGTTACACACATGAAAAATATTTTTCAGATGTGTGATTATTGCAGCACTCTGCTTTCCATGCCTTCCTCATGTTTACATCAAAAGTTTCCCCTCACTTGGGTGTATCAACCTTTTATGACTAGGTTTGGGGGTTTTTTTACTTAGTTGAAAATGCAAGCAACATGTTTCTCCTAGAAAACATATTTAGTGAAATTACAGTCTTGTTTGCCATATGGTGCTTCATACAGATGGATGATTATTATGCAAATCTTTTGATTAGTGAGTTTCTGCTATTCTAGGAATCATTTGTATGTGTTGGCTTTGTACACATTTAGTTCCATTCTTAGGATGATCTGGGACTGTGCCAGATCTTTGATAATCTTGGTGATACAATTTTTTACAACTTTAAACTTTTTCTTGTATTTATGGTTCATTCCATTTTCTTTGTTCATCAGGCAAAAGAATGAACTTTTACTTCAATTTACCATATGAGAAATATAATGCAAGAAGCATCACTCCATGCCGAATGAAATCAATAGCAAAATTTGCATCTTTTCATCACAGACTTTGCCTCCATGATTATAGGCATGTAAGATTGGTGAGGGGACCTGTCAAATAAAATATTTAATTTCATATGCAGTATTTCGTGTGCAACCAGAATCTAGACGAATGGTTCCTACTAGCTTTTCGCCAAATAGCAAGTTTTGTAGTTGAGCACTGGACAGATTGATACATAATGCTAGGGGTTTTTTGTTTCTACATAGTTCATAAAGATTTCGGGTAGGAATTTTATCTTCAGCTCTTCTTCTGTGAACATGGAAAGTGAAAATTGTATGTGAAAATAAAATGTTACTTACTGTAGCTAGCCCTTCTGTTAACTTCAGATACCTTAGATACAAGGGTCTAAGGTCTGTGAGTGATGGAAAGCATTCAGTATATGTTTAAGTAAGTCCCTTACTAACATAATGTGGTCTGTATTACGATTTGTTGAGACTCATGTAAAAATCAGTTTTTTCCACTGCCTTGAGCAGGCCCAATATTCATAAAAATTAAAGCATTCCTAAGTGATATAGTTGAGGTGCATGAACAGGAGCATCAGGCTTCTTATTTCTTCATAGAGGTAAAAATTAAACCTTAGTACAGCTGAGATCCAAGAAAATACGAGAGATGTCATTTAGGCTCTGCCACAGAATGGTAATGCTGCACATCACAGTGTGTGTTCCAGGAGTGGATTTTTGTAAATTAAACTAATCTTTTATCTTTGTCACAAAACATTCTAATGAATGAGTCTACTAAAATGAAATTTAGGTTTTTAAATGTTTTATTTCATGCAATCTTTTGATGTGGTGCAAATATTTCAGACATAAACAGTGTAAAATTATACTGTTATAACTTAACAGTATAAAATGTTATAAAGTGATATTCCTTAACTATATAATTCAAGGTTATAGTGAAGGAGATGGTTTCCAAGACTAAAATAGTATTTTATGATCAAAGCTGTTGCCTTTCATCCATTTATCTAAATCAGCTCATTAAAATGTTTAATGAATATATAGATACCTATCCCATAGAAAGCAGCTCTTATTTCTTCAAAGGTTGCTGAAAATAAAGCAGTTTTATCTATATCTATATTAGGTAAAAACCTAATTTGACTAGCTGTAAAGCCAAACTGAATAATTTACTTCATCAGAGGCATTATTGGTTGGAAATTTTGGGGCCTATTACGCATCGAGGAAGACTAGGTGGTTATAGCAAGCCATTTCATTTTTAACCCCATGAATCTATTAATCATCTGTCTGTAATCAGTTGAATTGTAGATTTTTTAAGCCACTACAAGTTAAAGGAACAATTTCACTGTTGTCAGATGGAGAATCATTTGAAACACTGTGTTTCTGTATTTTGAAAAAATACTCTTTTATCTTCTCACTAGTTAAGACTTTGATGTAGTAAGAAGTGTTTTTTGCAACCTGTAAACCATTATGCCTATATGATATTATTCTCTTAATTAGCTTTTGAAAATGTCTGTAATACTTGGTAATCTAAATACTGGAAATGTTCCAGAAGCAGGTCCTACTTTGAGAGACAGTAGAGCCATCATCAGACCTTCTTTTTCAGTCTGATTACATATGTGAAGAATTTTACTGTTTAATACTAAATATTTATCACTTTGCTCACTCTCTCCTGAATTTTTCACTGTATCAAAATGAGATGTTTGTTTTAGTAAGGGCCTTCTAAATGGCCTATCCACAACAGTAAACAGACAGATAGGGCAACAGCTGACAAATAAAGAAACCAAATCACCTGAGGAAAGGTTCAATACCAAATCAGTCAGAATTTAGAAAATTTCTTTTGTAGGGAAGTACAGAGGCTGGATGACTTGGTTTCTCAGTTTCCTATCTGAACCTTTTAAATACATGATTCCTTATCCCTCCTGGTTGCAAGTCTTAGTTCTGCTGTCAGTTTCTTTTTAATCTGCTTGACAGTCCTATCTGGGAGGGTTATGACCCTCAGATCTGGCGTAGCACATGTCCTACACTGAAATATTATAGCACTATTCTCTAGTTCTTGACAAGACTTACATATAATACTGTGTAGTGAGCTTTCAGTGCCTATTAATGATTGCTACGAATTGCATGAGTAAATGCTAATTTTCTCTGTTTTAAAAACCTTATAAAAATATCTTTCTTCAGAATCTTCTGATATGGAAATACCCAGTTTGTATTGCTCCTATAGCACTTTACTTGGAATACAATTCTTGTCAATCAGTCTAAACTTTGGCAATTTTTCACCCCCTCCGAAGACACTGATGAAGAAACTGTTGCTGTATGTCCAAAATGTTCATCATTTGACTTAGACCATTTAGCTATAATTATTTTCCAACCAGTACATTACTAATTTAACAACATCATTTTCTAATATATTTTCAATAGGAGTAACAAGGAAAATGCATATAGGTGGTACTGTTCCTGCATACAGCTCTTAGGTTTTATTAGGAATTTAGGAAGGCGCTGGTAAGAGAGAAAGAAAGAACAATAAAGGGGAATATATTTTCTTTGAAAGCACTGAAAATTTAAGCAATAGGAGAAAAGCTAAGGTAGTCTGGAAAGATGAATATGATTTTAGAGAAAAGAAAAAAATTTAAGAATGATAAGAGGGGAATTAGGCTGTAAATGCCACTGTGTTAATAGAGGAGAAGCAGGTAGCGTGTAGATTCAAACTATACTGAGACATTAAACTGATTTCTTCCTTTTTTTATTAGTTTGCATATCTGCTTTCTGACCCATTCACACATGAGAAATATTGTTTTTCTTTCTCTAAAACACTTCATACAAAAAAATTATTCTTAAAACCATGTTATCTGCACAGAAGTATTTAATAAGTAATCTACTGGAAAATATGGTGAACTTATGACCTGTGAATATCTACTAATCCGTAAAGTCATAGTAAAGGATTAACAGTATTTTGTACCCTTCAGAACTGTATTTTCTTTGTGGATATGTTAGAGTGTATATGAATTTGGTTTTATTGTTCTCTTTCATAGTTATGAGGTTAAATCTGTATTTTGATGCCACTATCATTAAAATTTCAATAGACAGAAATATTCCCTCATTACAAACAAATTTATTGCTTCATTGGTTTGCATAGTAAAAATGTGAGGAGCTACAAATTAAAAGCATGACTCTCTTCTATAACAGAAAAATGGTTGGATGGAAGGAAGGTAAATACCATTTACTACAAATGTATAATGTTTGTCTTGCATAATTACCCACCAGAATTCATAGACAGCTATACACTTTTCAGCACTTAACTTTAGTATTTTGTTCTATTGGGCTGATGATGATTGAAAGTGTAATTTCTAAAACACTAAATGCACTATGTTCTGCACAAATGGATAAAGCTGGTCAGATGCAATGAAGAAAATTACTTTTGGAGAATGATGGTCAGCAAACATTTTTCCTTCCAAAATCCCACCACTATTGTCAGATATTGACAAAATAAAAATTCACATGTAATTTATTTATAGAAATTGTGAATTAATATCTTCACTAGCTCTACTAAGAGTTGAGAAAGTCAGATATAGTCGATCTTTTAACATTTAGACCATTATTCCTCATTGTTTTCAGTGTAGCTAAGAGCTTTATGTACCTTAGCCCTTTAGATGTCATACATAAAAGAACTTCTTTCAGTGGTGGCCTCCAAGTGTGCTAAAATCTAGCATGTGCTATTTTTGTTTTTAAAAATTCTTGGTTTTGTTAAAGCTCCCTTTATCTTACTTCCATTTAAATTATAATATTGTATTTAATGCATTTTTTCTATTTTAAAAAAATCAATTCATTTAAAAGAAACAAAATTTGAAGAACTTGTATGCTTGAAATCTTGCCTGATTTATCCAACTGTCTAATGAAATATATTACCTCTTCCCAAGAATTTTTCAATTCTTGGACTATCATCTCAGTTGTGACAACATTATATTGATTTTATCATAACTGATATTCCGAAACCAAAAAATTCTTTGTCTTACAGAAACTGGATGTTGGATTTCCAAATTAAAGAACTATCTACTAATTTAGAAATGCATGGGGAACTATTCTTATTCAGAGACATGAAATTCCCTTTATAACATGTCTCTTATTTTTCAAAGTTAAGAGAGTTGAGCCATGCCATATTTACATTTTCTAACTTTTTAGCAACTGATCAACAATGAAGAAAAAGATTAGAATACACAAAAGCTGCATTAATTTTATAAAAATATCTTTCCTTTTGTCATTGAAAATAATGATGAGCATCTTCTTCTGTGATGACAAAAAGCTTACGTATGGAATTTGGAAAGTTAGTTTTTCTTTCATTTATAATGCTAGGCTTAGACTAATAGAGGTTATTGACATGCAGCAGTCCTTAATGTCAGCTCTATGCAGTCGTCATTCAGCTCTACATCTCCTTTACACTTTTCACAGATCGTGCTGCCTTCCAATTCTTCATCTGTCTGGATGAGACTAAAGCTGGCTAAAACACCTCTGAAAAGAAACTTCAAGGGTGGATTAGAGGACCTTTTTCTTCAAGCTGCCAAGTCACCTTTCAGACTGCAATTGATATCCTTTTGGAATCCATAGAGTTACTGGGTGAGCCAGAAATGTGCAAAAACATACTTTTTTTGTGTGTGTGTGCGTATGCAAATAAATAGAAGACTGCATTCTGTTGTACAACTTGTAGGCTGTGCTACAGTGATGCTTGCCTTCACGAACTAATGAAGATTCCAATATGTTAGTCTTTGCTGTAGCAATCCATGTGCTCAGCTAAGCTGTTTAAGACCATTAGTCTGGCGTTTCCTACCCAGCAATAAAGTATCCTGTTATGTATAGCTGAATTTGGTGGTTTAGGGTTCATATTAAATACTTTTAACAATATTGGTAAAAGGCGTGTGGTGATTTAAGCCCAGCCGGCAACAAAGCACCATGAGGCTTCTCGCTCACTCCTCCCCCCTGATGAGATGAGGAGGAGAAAATATAAAGAAAAGCTCATGGGTCAAGGACAGGGAGGGATCACTCACCACTTATGGTCACAGGCAAAACAGACTTGACTTGGGGGAAAAAAAAATCAATTTAATTTACTACCAATCACATCAAAACAAGGATAATAAGAAGTAAAACCAAATCTTAAAACACCTTCCCCCCACCCCTCCCTCCTTCCCAGCTCAACTCCACTCCCAGTTTTCTCTACCTCCTCCCCTCCAGCGGTGCAGGGGGATGGGGAATGGGGTTTACGGTCAGTTCATCACACGTTATCTCTGCTGCTTCATCCTCCTCAGTGGCAGGACTCATCACACTCTTGCCCTGCTCCAGCGTGGGGTCCTTCCCATGGGAGACAGGCCTCCACGAACTTCTCCAGCATGGGTCCTTCCCATGGGCTGCAGTTCTTCACAAACTGCTCCAGTGTGGGTCCCTTCCACAGGCTGCAGTCCTTCAGGCACAGACTGCTCCAGCACGGGCTTTCCCATGGAGTCACAGCCATTTTGGGGGCATCCACCTGCTCCAGCATGGGGTGCTCCTTGAGCTGCAAATGGGGATCTGCTCCACCATTTACTTTCATGGGCTGCAGGGGCACCCCCTCCTCCGGCGGACCTCCTCCCTCTGACCTCTTCACTGACCTCCGTGTCTGCAGAGAAGTCCCTCTCACATCCCACTCCCCTCTCCACTGCAGGTTTCCCTTCTTAAATCTGTTCTCCCAGAGGCGCTACCACCGTCACTGATGGGCTTGGCCTTGGCCAGAGGCGGGTCCAACTCGGAGCCGGGGAAGCTTCCGACATCTTCTCACAGGAGCCACCCCGTAGCCCCTCCCCACTACCAAAACCCTGCCACACAAACCCAAAGCAGGTGCGGGAGGTAGTGCTTCCCAAATTCCAGTAATGACTTTTCAACTCTTAAATCCGTTGTGAACTACAAGCTGAGTTTCCTCAATGCAAGTGAAGAAGCTTTAAAGCTCTTAGCAGAAGAAAGTTGACCTAGTCTTGTCTTCAGGACCAAATACAAATTCATTACTTCAACTCTTTTTCAATAGCTGCAATGAAAGAACAGCAAAAAAGAATGAAAACAGAGGAAAAGAAGCACAGGTAGGAATGAAAAGAGGAAAATAACCCCTTAACTGCATTTGGCTCATGGTTAAACTACTAAGCAGCTGTGATTTTATCTATATGTTGGCCAAAACAGTGAAAAAAGGTCTTCTTGTGCTGGATATCATAATAAAATTATGAATTACCTTAGTGATGAGTGTAGTAAATTTCTTAGGAACTTTTATGTCCTCAGACTAGGATCTGAGTATCCTGCAGCCACTTTTGAAGCATATAATGAGAGGTTTTGGGGGAACTGAAGGCTTGCATTCTCTCTGTGTTGTAAACAGGAAAGTTGAAGTGCAGAGTAGATGAAATGGCTTGGCTGGTGTTACATGTGGAACAAATAGCAACACCAGTAACTGAACACAGTCCTCCAGTTCTAGACTAGACCATCTGTCTACCAGCCATATTTCTTCTTTATGATTCTGTCTATGATTGGTTATTAAATTCATATATCAATTTTTAAGTGGAATGACACATTCCACTGTTTATGCAGTGCCTTTCCAATTGTATATGATTTCCTTTGAGAAACAGAAGTGTAACTTATTTACAGAGCAACTACAAGTCTTCATTGGAAAGAATATTGTATTTATATCTAAATAGTAAAATAGACATTACTTACTACTCTGCTTTCATTTGTTTTTCTGTTTTGCTTATAGAGCTGTTGACAGTTTGTTTGCAGTATTTCAACATAAGATAAACAGTTGCATCTGATCACAGAGATTTCTTGTCATAGAGAAAACCAAATTGTAATAAATAAAGATAATTATATTTCCATGTAGATTAATAATATCATGTGGTAGAAGATTTACTAAATTTTCTAAAACATTCACCATTGCAGGTTGGCTGTCTCCTTTTTCACATGATCTTTTTACATAATCTACACTGCTAAATGGTGGCATCTCATTACTTTCCTTGGGACTTATCGGTATAGGGGATCCAGTTTACCTAACTGCTCTTACGTATTTAATTTGAATTGTTTTTCACCTAGCCTTGGCAGGTGTGGAAGTAGGAGAAAAAGCACGCTTACTTTCAGAAAGAGCATTTAGGGTGGGGAAAAATATGTTTCTTTTCACAAAGACCCTAGAGATCCTTTACGGACATTTTACTTTTTGTTCCATACAAGCTTCCATGCTGATCAGAGCTTTGGGCACTTTCAGGATTAGGACTATGTCTATGTCAGAAAAAACCAGAAAAGTACATGCATAAAATAAAGAGTAAACTGCAAACATGAGACTTGAATAGTGGGATGGCATCTGATTAAATCCTACTTTTTTGATACATTCATTAACTAAAATGGGGTGAATAACAAAGTTACTAATAGTAAAGAATATCAGATTATTTATGTTGGTTGAGACTGTGTGAGTTTATCAAGATATCTAATGGAACCTTCAATGCAAAGTAAATTGGTAGCCCAATAGGAGATGTACACCATTACCTAAAGAATTAACGTTATATATAGCCAAAGGAATGGTTTGCAATAGTCATGTGCATTTTCAGTTCTAAATTAACTCAGCAACTATGCTAAGTAATTACCTGCATATTGTCATAGCCATGTCAATAAATATCTCTGCTTGTATTCAGCAATATCAAAAACATATGGGGATAGTGTTGGGAAGTGAAAGGAACAAGAAAAAAAGCAATATTGCAATATTTGTAACACACTGGTGTAAATTGCTGTTATTCCTTTCCTTTGGTTGCTCCATGTGATTCGGTGGAAACGTATAGTCTCATCTCTCATATTCTTTCAAGGATCATTTACAGGGGATGATTGACCCCACCTATCTTAGATGCTTGTGGTAGGATGGGATGCCTTCCTCTCAGGAAGTGCCTCTCCCTCTCTC
Organism: Haliaeetus albicilla; assembly: GCF_947461875.1. Taxonomy (NCBI): domain Eukaryota; kingdom Metazoa; phylum Chordata; class Aves; order Accipitriformes; family Accipitridae; genus Haliaeetus; species Haliaeetus albicilla. The sequence goes on from NC_091487.1 coordinate 19,695,974, forward strand.
CAGTGGCTAGATGAAACCAAGATAACTAGTTTCGACTTGACAGAACTTTTTGATGACAAGTTAGACCCCATAAATTCTACCTCCTGACTCAGAAGGGCTTTGTTTTTAATGAAAAAAATCCAGAAATGGGCAAAAAGTACTATGGATAAGGGCAAACTTGCATGTGAGAAGAAATTGGAAAGACTGGGATCAGTTAGCTTGGATAAGAGATGAATAAGAACATGCATGAATAAAAGAAACAAAAAAAGAGGATGTTAAAGAAGACAAAGAACTCCGAACTAGTACTTATCTTCTAGTGTAGTAAACGTACAAGCACCATTTGAAAAAAATGCAAATGAGGCTTGCATGAACACAGAACATGTTATATCAATCCTAATATTCAATAGCATTCAGAAAGGCTTAAGCCTTTTACTTCTATGAGGAGTAAAAGTACAGAAAGTTATATTAATTAGATTTTTATTTAGGTGAGAAAATATGAATGCTTAGAGTATAAGGCAGCCACATATCAATCAGCACTGGGAAGAACATTCCTCTGTGAATGCCTGTTTCAATACATAGGACTATTGGCAAGTACTAGTATTTTTTCATGAAGTTTCTCCTACTGATAACTGTCAATGGCTGGGTACAAGACAAAACCAATTATTTGATCCAGAATGGCAATTTTTGTGTTTATATTCTTTATTTCTAATGTGAAAACATAAGGTTAAAAGGAAAGCTAGTTCATTTCAGATGCTATGCAAATGAATTAGGTTTTGCATTAAATCTTCTTATGGTGTTAGAGGGTGCAGTTGTACCAGAACATTTATCCATAAAATGTGAAGTAGCTTTCTATAGATAGCTGTAGGAATGTATAAATTTTGAAAAACGTGAAGTGCCAGTGAAAAATTATGCTCTCTGAGTCTAATCAGATTCTTGTTTTGAAAACATCATCTTGTTGTTTTTACTCTTTCCCACTACCTTTCTTATCTGTTGCAGTCATATCTCAATAGCAGAGAGAAAACTATAGAACTGATTCCTGGAAGAAAAAGAAATTTTACCAGTGGGTGGAAGAATTTAAGTGTAAATTCTTTGATTTTCTCACTTCTTTAGAGCTTTTCTTTAAATTAGTCTGTGGACATCCCCACAACAGCAAACAACATAGCTTTTAATGAAACTCAGTATGGAATATTGTATTCGTGATGTAGCATACACCTGGTTCACAGACCTCTGCTTTCCACAGTGAAAGCATGCACTTCCCAGTACTGGGGATTGGCTGAAACAGAAAGCTCTAGCTTCATGGACTGGTAAATAGCCTTCTTTTTCTTTAGGAATTTTGAATATAAATGTGTTGCTTCTCTTTCTGAGACATAGCATATGCTCGTATTGTGCATCTTGAAATAACTTCAATATGATATTGGTAAAACCAGGTTATTCTTCTTTAGTACATCTATAAAGTCTTTTTTTTAATGTAAATAAAGACAGTTTAATGAAAATATGGTTTGGCCAGTGTAGAATAATGAATTCTATAAAACATATTTATTTAGTAAGTTTAGTAAATAACTAGGATTTCTTCTGAATTTAAGATTTCTGTAAATCTGAGAAGAAATTTATTTACCTCTACTGTTTTCTTCTTAAAACTGCTTTTAGTATGTAGTTGTATTTTTATGCTTTGATGCATATCTTTACTTCTTGTTGAATACAGTACTGCTGTATAGGAGCACACCTAATGAAGCGTGCAGGTTTAATGATAGTTTAGTTCAGTGTTTAAAGTATAGAGTAACATATCTTTTACTGAAATAGTCTAGATAGCTGGCCTGGTTTTCTTTAAATAAATACTGAAAGTTCCCTTTTATAAAGAAAAGGTATAACTTCAGCAACTGCACAGTTAAAGATTATCTTTCTATGATCCCATCTGTTTTTATCAAGGCAGCTTTTGAGGCAGTTTATGTTACCCAGTTCTATGCTACCCTTATGTGATGCTTTATACTGAAACAGATGGTGAATCCAGTTGCTAAACAGGAAGGAAAATGAGAAGAATTAATAAGAAGTCATAAATACCTGAAAACCTCAGTGAAACAAGTCTGACGCACAGCTCATGCTATTTTTACCTCTTAAACAATGGGTTTTGCCCAATAATATTTAGTAAATAGAAAAAACGAAGCACAAAAGTGATTTCAGATTCATTGTAACTAACACTTTTTTCAAGTTCATTTGTTTTTAAAATAGTTTCCTAAAATAATTTCCTAGAAAGTCTCTTAATATCTAGAAAAATTTATTTTCGGTGTTCTCAAATTGACATGGAGGTGCATAGGAAAAATGTGGGAGAAAACAGAACACTAAAATATCAATTCTTTGAATGCAAGTATTTATTTTAAGGTGTCCATCATGTGACGTACTCTTACTAGAATGCAGATAGCATCAGTGAAATGTGTAAATTCCTGATAACATTTTCAGAATTTAGTATTACCTCCTGATTGATGTTCCTTCAGATTTATGCCTCAAAACAAATAATATAGTCTGGCCTATTGGTACTGGAAAAAAAAACAACCTATGATTTACAGAGTAGAATACAAATACTTTTAGAAACTTGCATTTTTGCATCAGTTCACATTTCACAATCATAAATGCAAACTCATTAACCCATCACTGCAATAAAGGCACCTCTGAGGAGAAATGTGGCAGAAATGTATGGTAATGCAAGAATCAAGTTGGAATCAATATGTAAGGCTTACTGTATGCAATTACAGAGAGTTGTTTAGGTAGGCAGAATGTAATAATAAAAGGTATAAGGTTGACTGCGTGCTTCAGTAATTCTTACTTACCTCATGAAGGATTTATCTTTCATGTAATGCTAGTCACAGAAACCATAGTGCCTATATTTCTTAAAGTACACAGAAGACTGAGAAGTCTGTTCTGGTTAATTAGTAGTATCAATACATGATCACAAGGAGACTTTCTGATGCAAATAAAATTAATTGAGAGATAATCATTTTCCACTAAGCATAAAAATATTTTAGCAAACATTCTTATTAAAAGCCAAGTACATACAAATTACAAAATCTCATATGACTACCAATGCTTTAAAAAGAGGTCTTGTTGACATTTTAGTTTTTCCAGTAGCGCATGTAACAAAATGTTCACATTCTTCCTTTTTCTATAAAATATTACGGAAAAGTTGTGTATCTGAAGTTGACCTCAGAAACTGAATCTTTAAATAATATTACAGTTCATGCATAGTTTAAGGAATCAGTTATGTAAATCTGAAGGTGGAAGATGCAGTCTGATAGGTCTACTAAGTGAAGTATTAATACAAACCTATTATGACTGTAACTCTGTGCTTCAGTAAGTCAAGAGGTATGTATTAATTCCAACTGCTGTTAACAACACATGGCAATATTACGAACCAGAGCTCTATGTTGTATACTGTTCCCTTTGTGTAGCACAATAACTGATATTAGTTCCTATTTTCCATTGGTTTTGTTTTATTTTGTTCAAGGAAATTGTGTTGTGGTTTGAAAAGGATAACCTATGTTGAATGCTGCCCTCCCTAGACCACATAGAATGTTATAAAAAGAAATTAAATTAGTCATAAATATTTGGTAACCTGTATACAAAACAGATCTTACAAATCAAGTTTAATCAAATGTTGCTGTGCTAGTTGCTTTAGTGGTATTTTTACTAGTTTTCTTCTTGAAACTAGTCTTTTAGACCGCATGCAAGTTTGATTTAGATCTCAACATAATGGTAGTTCCATGTTTACTCAGCCACCAAGGGGCATCTGGTTAAAACATTTTAAAACATTTGACAGTCACAGACAAGCTTCTCTGAAGTATTTCAAAATTGCAATTGAAAATGTAAAAGCAGACTCAGCAAAAATTACCTGGTAGGAAGGCTATATAGTCATCTTCATGCTCTTATAAAGACACAGCGTAGACGGGGAGCTCTTGGTAGGAAGCTGTTTTGGAAGCGGTGTTCTGCTGCCCACCCCGCGGGAAGGTGGTGTCGGGGTTCCACGGGGACAACAATGTTCCTGCAGACCTCAGGACACCCCAGGCATGCCTTCTTCCAGGGATCCACCACAGTCTCTTAGCAGCAAAGAACGCCAGCAAGCCGGCAAATAGGTTGGTTGTACTTAGTCAAACGTCCTCAGGGGATCCATGGAAGTCCCTCCTGAGCAGCCGCACTGCCTTCTTTTCCCGCAGCCCACCTTGAAGCTGCGTGGGTATTGGTGTGTCATCTGTCTGCATCTTCAGTCTGGGAATCACGACTAGGATTTTGTTTGAATATATCACTGAGTGTACAGGCAGAACCATGCTGTCTCTCACCCCATCCAGTCCCACGTGCGTATATAGCCTCAGCAGCCAGGACTGGCTTATATGTATTAATCCCTGCTAGGTTAGTTCTGAAGTTACAAATCCTCACCGCAGCTGATGATAGGAACTCGTCACTGTCAAAGACTGCATCAGCACACTCATCTATGACACCATCTGTTAAAGTGGTCAGTTTTCCTGTATTGCTTCTCTTGAAGAACTTTCCATTACTGTGAAAATTCTGTTACTGGAAACATAATTTTCCTCACTGTTATACTTCTTTTCTAGCTGGATCATAACATACTAGAATACTGTTGAGCACAAAGTGGAAAGCTCTTCAGAATAGCTGTTCTTAAGGGATTAAATGATTACCATCTCTGTCCCATTTCTTTCATCTTATAATCAACTTCAAGATGGTACTGGATAGCTTAGTTGAAGTGATTATATATTTGAAATAAAAATTATTTGATCTCCTTTTTGGTATCACAGTGTTTAAGACAGACGGATTTCTTTCCATTAATGTTAATATACTTACGGTTCCTTGTAACTGTCCCCTTACTTGAAGACTTGAGTGACATTTAGAGAGTAAATCTATCTAACAGGAACTGATAAGCTGGAGGTAAGATTTCAAACTCTCTTATTTACATTGATGCTAATAAATACAATTAAGAAATTGAGAAATGTTTCTGTGCCTGAATTAGGTGTAGAAAATGGGAACTTGATGCCTCAGAGAAGACTTAATGGGAGGCAGGTCTTTTCACTTGAATAATCATCAGTTTTCAAAAGCTTTTATTGCATAATGATTATATAATTCATAGTATTCCTAAGGTGAATTGATTACAGAACAGTTTTTGTTGATAAAACCAATGTTTTTGTTAATATTACATGGCATCCATTTTGATAATTTGTACAGAGTTACTAAGATTAGTATATCCCTGAAGAAATTTTCATTTATATTTATCCTTTGCTGAATAGAGTGTTTCTGGATTTCCAGTCCTTTTTTTAATTTAATCTTTGCACATGAGATGTGGCATGAGAAATTCAGGTTTTTATATCACCTTAAATATATTACTGTCTAATAAAATTTAAATAGAATTACTAAAAGTGCCTAACACACACATTACTTTCCGGGTCTGTTAGGCATTTACAATTCTGTCTCACTGAAAATAAATTACACTTTGAGCCTCAAACTTTTTAAGTGGTTTGGAAATTTTTACATTGCCTCTTAATATTTTGCTTTTTTCCTAAAGGTTTCTAAAACATGTTTCTCTGATGTATTTTTTTTTTAGCAATTAGATTAATCATCTCTGACATGGAATATCCTGGTTCATGTAAGACATACAGTGCCACTACATTTGGAAGAAACAGCGAATGCTCTTCTACTCAGATATTTATACATACTTTATTATCTTTATAGCTGAGTCATTTCCAGAACAAATAGGGGTAACACTTAAGTGTGATTCTATTTTCCTTCATTGTCTTCTATTACAGCAAACAAAAACTTGTTAGATTTTTGTGATTTTGTTTCAAACTGCTGTATTATTATTACAAAAGGACTAGTTTTTGAGATTAAGATCCAAAAAGTACATCTTGTACTTAATAGCAAGTGATGATGCTTTAAATGTTACAAGCATTTGTTCAACTGCTTTAGACTATTCTCTGTCAAAGCTCTACCTACAGCACAAAATAAGCTTTGTCCTTAATGGGACAGAGCTGCAGGTTCCCAGTTGATCCTTTAGGTATTCTGTTCCTAGACTATTGGACACCTTAAAGATAATGACAAAGACATAAAAATTGGCTCAGTATTTTATAGGAGCTACTGTAGAAGATGAAAGCAGATTTGATGTGCCTATAGTACCCTGGGTTGCAGCGGAAATGTGCTGCTGTGTTCTGTACTATTTTGAGTTTCCTAAGGGCTAATGGCTTTGTGCCTAGGATATTGCATTGCTGTAGCCCAGCTGAAAGGTGAGAAAAGCACGTATTACAGAGGCCAAATCATCAACAGTAAGGACAGGATGAATTCTTGTACCTGTTTTAGAGTTATTGTCAGAGAGAGAAGTCCAGGATCAGTTCTAAATTATAGACTAACTTGCCTAAATGGGGTTGTGTAACATCAGCCAGTAGGTACTTCACTGTGCCACAAGCTCCTTAAAGCATTTCCTCCTGCCACCAAGTGTAACTTATCTTTTTCTCAGTTTCTGCTTCTATCTTCTGCTTTTTATCCATGAGCTCAAGTACTGAGGCAGTTTGGTGACATTGCGTTACTGTGAGCAATACAATATGATAAAAGGGTGGAATTTTGTAATGCCTACATAGTGTTTTCACTGGAGTTCACGACACCTTTCCAGTTCTTTCAGTCTCTGTGTCTGTATTTTAAATAAGGTTGAAGAAAAAGGGAACTGTGAGCTACATTTTTCTACTGCTCCTCTCTGGTTTTGGCTCTCTTGAAATAAACTGTTTCAAAAGAGTCAGCCTCTTTTACGTACAGTTCATAGTTCATTAGCTATGGCAAATGCTGCAGAGAGGTAAAAAAAAGGGAGCAGGGATGACTATGGTGCTCATAGTGTGGATTGTCTGAGTGTGACTGTAATGCTCTTTCTACCTATGTCCTGCAACAAATTCAGATCATGACAGGTGATTGGTAGCATCCAGTTGAAAGCGTAGGCAACAAGAATATAGTAATCAAGATCTAGCAAGAATATCTTTTGAATGTGACATTGGATTCAGATGGGTGCATGTAAGTGCTACCACGTCAAGGTGCCATCTTAACTTGTGAAGTTCAAAGCATAAACGTTGCTGCAGCATGGCAGCTGCACACAGATGAGCAGATGTGCATTTGAAAGCATGAGAAACAAGCAGGCTGTTCATGAAAGATAAACATTTAAGAGTGTGAGAAAATTGCATCATTCATCAAGGACGACATTTGCCACTTCTTTCAAAGTTCGCATCATGGGTTTGCAGCTTTGGACAAATAGGAGAGCTCAACTCACCACCTCTCAGCCTATTCACGTGCCCATGACCTTCAATACTCAACTGTAATCTTTGTAGAAAGATAGTAGCTGATGTCACAGATTATCTACTTTGTTCATGCTAGAACATTGTTTCAAGAATGACTTAGAGGAATGAATATTGGAACACTAACATTATTCTTTGCCAATGTATGCATTTTATTTGAAACTTTTCAGATCTGATCCTACCTAGTTTGCAAGATCTGAGAGTGCGGCTTTAAATAGTAAGAAAAACCATGAAATATATGTATGTGTTTTTTTCCCGCAGTCTGCAAGTTAGCTAGAGAATAGTATTCTTCTTTTACAGTATTAGAATAAAAAATGTTAGGACATGAAGGAGGCAAAAATTGGACACCGTCTAGTTACATTGAATTCAGTTCTTGATGATGTTTAACTATTTACACTTCTCCAGGGAACATGGGGAGAGTGCAGGTGACCATCTGCTCACACTGGAGCTTTAGGTGGTTACGTGCCCTCCTCCACTTCTACCAAACCTGGGTGAGCAAGGCCAAACAACTGTCACATGGGATCCTTGGCTAAGCAAAGTGATGTCTAATGAGCTATCGCAAAGATTCAGCAGCTCTGGAAAGCAGGGTGACCATTTGCCACCTGGAGTCGAAGGAAGTTTTAACTTAAGTTCCAATTTAGACAGCACTTTGTTGGACTAGTACGCATCTACTTTGATTAGTTTTTTTCATGTCTTCTTTTTAGGTATAAGCTCATTTTTTCCAGGTTTTGTCTTCTGTATTTTATAGTTCCTTGTTAAATGAGACCTCAAGCCTGATTAGGGCTTTTAGGCAACAGCAGAAGACGAATATTAATGATTAGAATAGTTAAATATGTAGCCATGAAGTAAGGCATTTCATGTTTTCAAATAAATCTATTCAGAGGAAATAAAAGGATGGAAATATTAAATACATTAGATATATCTAAACCCTTGATTTTTAAACTCCCTTTTTTCCTCATCTGGTGAGTTAGTACTATGGAGAAAATAGTCAATCTTTGAGTCAGCCTCAGTGCTTTTACCGAGCAATTAAAGACAGAATTAGTAGCTCTAAAGTTAGGTGCCCACTCCTCAGCAAGGGTGATGGTTTTAAAGCAGTTACACTTAGTAAAATTGGAGGAGATGAGGGATTATATGAACTTTTGATGTAAGCATAGTGATTAAGATTTTTTAAAGATACTAGCTTGAATATTTGTAAATTACATGCTATATAATTTGACTGGTTTTTTTCCTAAACATTTTTGGTTTATTCTTCATTTTTTCTTTTCTTAGCCTTTGTCACTGGTTCTGGTTCACTAGCCCTTTGATATTGAGTATCTTCTCTACGGAGGTACACTATGGTCATGTCAACAGCGTCTGATGGAAACGGAGGAACTGAATTCCTTGGGCAATTTCTGTTTCCAAATGATTTTTTGGCAGGCTAGGTTTCTGCATCATCTAATGTTCTAAGTATTCTTTTCAAAAAACAGACACCAAGGTTGAATGCAGTATTCCAGTATTGGTGTTATCCATGGCATTTTGCATCTGCAGCATAAATAGCACTTCTCCCTTATTTGTGTAACTAAAACTGGGTTCACTCTTTATGTCTTGACTGCTCCTTAAAAGCTCATGCTGGGTTGCTTTTCCACTAAGATTCCAGAGCTCTTTATGATCATCTTTCTATGATAAACCTCCCATTGAGGATATAATCTGCATTTCTTTTTTCTAGGCTTCTAGTTCTGACTCTGCAAAAAGTGATTTTGTTTGAACAGGCAAGCTTACTGCACAATTCAGACTGTTGTATCCAACTACTATGTCTTCCATGTTGCACACTGTTGCATCATTCTCTGAATCATCCATAAATTATATAATATTTATAATTATAATTTTATAAGATTGTATAATTATATAATGATTACATTCTGTATTACACATTAAATATTCTCTATTAAGTATTATATTATATATTATATATTATGTTGTACATATAATTATATTATTATCTATTATAATAATACATATAATATATTATAAATTCTACTTAATTCTAAGTCAGGGATGAAAATATTTATTAATGGTGTTGTTCCTACAACTGCTCATTAAATAAATCTGACAGAAACACACACATTTGGTAGCGATTCCAAATGGCAGTTCTTTCCTGAGCTCTGCAAGGCATTTCTTAATTCACTTATAAAACCTGGAGATCATTGTAGATTTCAGTAGATCTTTTCTAAGAGGCCGAAGCTTAAGAACAAGCAGTAAAAAATATTGACATAAGCAAGGGTCATTTATATTTAAAGGGTAAATTATTTTTCCTGAGTGAAAGAGAGTGAGAAGCTGTCAGGAGACAAGCTACAGTGGGCAGCTGCACACCAAAAAAATTCAAGATTAGCTACAAAACACACTCAGAGAAGTAGAGGCTCAGAGGTTCTTCCATGGTGCTCTCCTGGTCAGCAGAAAAAGAAGGCAGAAGTGACCAAGACAGGAGGGTCTGGGGTAGTTTGCTTACGGAGAAGCGTTCGGAGAAATAAACTGAAGAGCTACTCCACCCAACTACCACTACTAGAGCCATGGGATCAACCACGGCATGAATGATAAAGACTTCAGAAAAAAAGAACCAGTTAAGAAAGAAGGGACAAAATTTGGCAGGACTAGGGTGTCCAAGACTATTTCCATTGTTCAGAGAGAAGAAAATCAGGGAAAGCATGCATCAATGGATAAGGAACATTGCAGGTAGAAAATTGGGCATCAAGAAGAAAGTATGTTACAGTTGAGAGCAGTAGTAAGGCAGTGCACTCAGAAAAAAAGGACAGTATTTATCCCAGAGAAGAAATAACTGAAGTCAGTATATTGTTGGTGCAGTTCTCCCCTCAGCAGTAATTCATTCATTCTCTACTTTTAAAGATAATTTCAAAAACCTGAGCAGCATTGAAGGTAAAGTGAAGTGCATTTCTACCTTAATATAATTCTATGACAATTTAAATACTTCCTTAAGCTCTCCTACCTAACTGAAACTTCTGACTGCTGGTACTCCAACAGCATGTCCTGTTTCAGGAAGCAAACCCAGGCATATCTTCATAATTCTTCCATGTTTACTAAAGATCAGAATGGCTTTTCTCAACACTTAGGTTTTTAAAGAAGTGAAATTAATATATGCATTAGTAACAAAACAGCTGCGGAGCTCTGCAGGAATCCCATCAACAAGGAAGCAAGCAGGATGAGTAGAAAGAACCAGCTGGTTAATCAGAAGAGAAGGCAGCTTGTTGAAGAAGCTGTCATCTTTGAATCTTCAGTTGGTGGGTCATTTTGTCCTCGGCAGGGACTCCTTGCATGAAGTGTAATTTTTACTTTCACTGCTCAATCAGTATGACAGCTTTGGTTCTAAATGCAGTAAAAGTCTGGGCTCTGATTTAAATTGTTCCCTGATGGTTTATTTAAAAATATCAAATAAATGTAATAGCAATAAAATTTGGATGTAAAAAATATAATCAATTTTAAATTCTGTATGCGAAAACTTTATTCTTAAACTGTTGAGATTATATATATGTGATCAATTTCTGCAGTTTCTAGCAATTGTTTTCAGGTTATTTGGTGGTGGTAGTTTTTTTTCTCAATACTCTTCAAGTAGTGAGTTTTTACTCAGAGCAATACAAATTGTGAAATACAAGTTTTCAGGTGTTTTAGACCCATAGGTCTGTATGGTCATTGTATAGTTTAATGCATATTCAAGTGATATTTCTGCTTACTCTCTGGAATTATATTGTAATCATACGGAATATTTTTATGAATCAGTTTGTTTCACAGGCTGGTACTCTGGAATGTCTCAGAAAGTGTTCTGTTCTTTTCATTGCTGTTTCCATGAGCAGTTTGCATAGGAGAAAAAAAAAGGGGGCTTTTTCCAGTTAATATGACTTATTTTTCTAGCTCATGATAATTGCCTATTGGAGCCAATATTAATTTATAAAACTGTGACCATATAGTAGGAAAACATGTTTAAGAGACCTGTATTTGTAAATTGTCTTATTTTTAGTTTTTTTAAAATTATTATTTGTATTGTAATTCCCAAAGAAAGAAGTCAGGATTGGAGTTCTCAGTCAGATAGCAAAGACATAAAAGAAAATTCTGAGCCCTGTGTTCTTAACATTTAATCTGAGTTAAAAGGCAATAAAGCAGTCATCTCCGACTCATGGCAGGCAGGCAACATGTTACCCTACAGATCTTTTGACATTGTTCTAGTCACAAGGAATAAGTTAAAATGAAGGCCAACAGGATGAGAGCCAAGTAGTATTTACCCATATTGCTTTGAAGCTCAGTGCATCAAGGAGGGTTGGGAGAACATTGTAACAAGTGGCTCTAGAGCAAATTAACGTGGAAGACAAGGATGTCAGTAATAAGGTTAAATAGAATTTGCATACAGTAGACAAACAAAATTTGGAAAATTTTATCACCGGGGCACGTACAACTGATGATAAAGTTTTAATGGGAAAGATGGTTCCCTTGGAAATTGAATCCAGATTTTCTGACTGAAGCAGAAACCAAGGGGTTTCCTGCATAGACTGGGTCCCTATGATGTTCATATTAGATTTCCATAAATAATACAATGAGAAAAGTTTTTTTAGTAGAAAATGTGTTTGGGATTGTCACAGCCAGGTCAGAAGAGTGAAAGTAAGGCAGACGTTGTTAGACCTGAATGGTGCTGGGACCTTAAGCATAAAAGAACTATATGTCCAAAAATACTTGCAGAAAAGACTGAAGGCCTAAATCATTCATAGCAAGCAATCCTGCTGGCCTCTGGTGTCTGAGTAAGATACAGCATTTGAAATGTAGAAAATATTTAATGAGACAATAAATGTATTGTGAGAGATGCAAGGCAGTACAGCTGAATGGCTCACAGTACTTAAGAGCAGTTCAGATACAATCTAGCATGGTAATTCAGGAAACTGCACTCCTTAGCACTTCTCTGAAATAATCTAAAGAAAATGCACAACTTCTCTTTAGTCACAATATACACCTAAATATTGAGATAGCAGGGAACTTGACACACATAGGTTTTGGAGACTCATGATAGAAATCTGTATGAATGCTTAATCTCATTTGTATGGCTACAACAAATAGGGAAAACCCATTGCTATTCTTGGTATGTCCTAAAACCAGGGAAATGTAAATTGCAGAGAAATTGTGATTTGAAGACCCAGCCCTGTGTGCCTGGCATGCTTTTGTCTCTAATTCAGGAGGACTAGTATATAATATTGCTAAGTCTTTCATTGTGGAAGAAAACATACGGACAATTAAGAAAATCGCTCTAGTTCATGGACTATTGCAGAAATAAGTTACTTATACATATGGTATATCTTATTATGTCTTCAACTGCTCTGAGAAAATGGTTGTTATATAGCAATGCATAAAAAGCCATGTATTATGCCTCCACATGTAGGCTTTTGATAAATTGCAGCTATGTATGGAAAGTAGGGGCCTCTGTAACTTGTTGTTTCTCATAATACCTCAGTTAACTGGAAACTAAAAGTGTTTAGAAACAAGTATTTAAAATTCCTCAAATTTCTAACTTTATGTTTATTTGTAAACAGAAAGTAGTCTTTTTATATTCAGTTATGTTAACTGTTAATGCTATTTTACCCAAACTTAAATGTATTATTAATGCTTTTAAGTCATACATTAGACAATAAATTATCTGGAAAGTCAAGTAACCATTCCTACTACTTTTAAAGAAATACTATTTTTTTTTTTTTTTAGCAGTAACCAAAGTGAACCCCTATTCATGTAAAATGCTTTGAGAAGGAACCTTGAAGTTTTCATTCTCAATGGTATATCCCATATGTTATATTTCTCTTCCTGTATTTCATTTATGTGATATATCTGGTGTTTTCTCCTCACTGATCTCTATGAAAACTTCTGCCTGCATAAAATATATTAAATGAAAACTTTCTTCCCAAGGGTTAACTTCAGTTCTTTCAAAGTCAAAGTGAAGACCATCCATCCTCAGCAGTATAATTAATGATCTCTAAGGATGTTTACATAGCAGAGAAATCTAAGCTAGTTTTAAGCCACCTTCTTCACTCGCATATATCTGATGTATGGCCATGACATCAGAGATCTGAGCAGAGTTTAATTTATCCTGGCTCTTATTCGACTTTGGGGCTTGTCCTGCTGAGCTAACCAGTTGAAAGCCAACTCAATGGCAGTCTCTGCTGGCTCTGCAGTGCATTCACTACTCTTTTTTTTAAGTAAGAGAAATGATTGCTTAATTCTGTGATGTACCACTTAGGACAGATACTCAATTATCTAGAGAAATACAGGGTAGAATTAAAATCTTTGATCTATACTTTTGCATGTTTTGAACAGATATGATGGATTAATGAAAAAAATTATGTATAAATCACATAGATACAGTATATTTCAAATTGTGTGCCTACACATAAAAGGTGGTGCTTATGTGAGAGTCTTTCTGTTCAAAAAGAAGAAACATTCTGGCCAAATTCTGTATTTGTGTTTTTATCTCAAGAACTACAAGATCTGACCATATGTAAATTGTTGTGGGTTTAGTTGGGAAAAAGCTTAAGAAACTGATTAGTATATACAGCTATTTTTAAAATAAAAAGCTAGGCTGTATTTGCATGTGGATACTTTTCTGATAAGTATTCATTTCATTGAATTAATAAACACAAAACTTCAAGAGGCAACTTATATTAAACATTAGTCTTTTAGGTTATTCATTTACTCTACTCAGATTTACAGTTAAAATATTCCTGTCAGAAGGAAAGTACCATTTATCTAATCCAGTTTCCTATGAAAATACACTTAGGTGATTTGGGGAGTCTTCAATTACCTAATTGTATAAGAGAATAATTTATATCTCACAGTCAGTAACTTGTGATGCTGATTATTACTCAATTTTCAGTGAAAGATCAGACAATCTACCCGAGGCACTACATACCTTGAAATGTCTATATATATTTTACTAAGAATGTTAAATGAATAGTGACCTGTGAAATAAAGATCAATATGCTGTGACATAGTATTTTCATAGTCACAAGGACGAATATATCATTTGCTTCAGCTAGATGAAAATGAAAATTTAACACTGCAAGGCCATTCTCACTTTCAGATTACTTTTGGCAAGGCTCCAAAAATCCATAACATTTAAATAAACGTAGTGTTTCTTCAGATTACAACAGCTAACTACTTACCAGTTTATTTGTCATTTATTTATCACCCAACATATCTTGCTAATCTCTGCTGAAAGGTTGTTCAGAAAGTGATTCTTAATTCAAAGAGTCATTTAGTGGCTTTCAGGGTGTTGAACAAACACCATGTAAAGTTGAGGGCCATTTTTCAAGAGCAGCTTCCAAACAGGCACATATATAAACCTTAAAGATGTGATTTATGCCCATAACTCAGATATTTTGGGTGAAATCCTTGCCTCCTAAAAATTAATGGCAAAACTCCCATTAACTTCAGTTTAGCCAGATTGTCAGCACTGACTTCTAAAACACTCACAAAGTGATCTTCCAGAATTAAATTCTGAGAATACATCATAACACTAAAAAAATAGATTTTGCTATTTGATTATTATACATTCTCTCAGGTATTTAAATCTGTACATTTTCTTTGAATGAAGTAGTTTACTTGCAAACAGCACAGGTTATATTAATAATTACTGTCATTAAAATAGGCTTTTAAAAAAAAATGCTTCAGTGGTTGATCTTTAAAAACAGATCCCTTTTATGCACCCTTAGATACATACAGTCACTGAGAAAGGTACTTAAATTATAAGGAGTATCAAATTACTTGCAGGTTCAAAACGGGCTTCACATCAGTTCAGAAAGCTGTTAGACAAATCCATGTAATAAATATATATCACAAATAATTACGTGCAGACATACATGTGTGGTTTAGGAAACTCCTGAACGTACAGAGAATACACCAAGAGAGGGTAAATCAAGGAAGTATCACTTCCCATATCCCTGGGTGAGTTACCTCAATAGCTCATCAACCTCATTTAACAGAAACCACCTTATATAAGTCATAAATTTTTCTAGCTTTGGCTTCAACTTGTGCCTATCATCATGTCTTTCCTTGTAGGCTTAAAAAGATATTTACTATCCTAAATATTTTCCCTAGAGATACTTATAGTCTTGATTTGATTGGATCAGTTCTCCAATCTTTTTTTGAACAAAGTATTTTAATGTCTCATTATAAGGCATGTTTTCCACAACTTGTATACTGTAGTTATTGTATCAGTTCTTTTAAGTTTCTCAGTATCCTTTTTGAAGTGCTGGCACCAGAAAGTAGACACAGTATTTCCTTCACAATTTTCCTAACACCGTATTCTGAAATAAAATCAGTCTTGTATTTGGTTTAGATATTACCCTGCCTATACATTCAAGGATCATATTCACCCTCTCATGTAAAGCATCACAGTAGGAGATAATCTTAATTTCATTATTTTCTACAACTCCTCAGTCCTTTTCAGTCACTGCTTTCCAGGACAGCATCTCCAGTTTGTAATTATGACCTGCATTCATTCTTCACTGGTGAGTAAGTTTGCATTTCTTTGTATTATAACATGTGGTGTTTGAAAGGATCCCTTTCACCAAGAAACTGAGTGACTGGTCCACCTCCAGCTATCACGTTGTCCCTAAAGACGTGATTGAGGGTGATCATCACCTCAAACTTGTCCTTACATGAAAAGCAATAGAATATCATCATGCTTTAGTCTTAATCTAGACCCAACAATGATCTGAAAGAATTAATTTAATTTAAATATTTCCATAACAACAGGGTGTCATTTCATATGTTTATGGCTATGTAAGGTTCATTATTGCACCATGAGGCTTGAACTTTGTCTGATCAACTCTACTTCACCAGAGGTTAATAGTTCATTGATAGCAAAGTTAAGCACTAGTACAGATTGTTTATTGCCAAGAGATGAATGTTACCAAATGATGTTAAAAGTTCCAAAGAGGTGGGAAGTTGGTAGTCTGAGGGATTCTTGAAAAAGATGAAGATTAATAATTTTTATTGAAGGAGAGAATAATAACATTTTGATCTAAATAGTACTTCTTCAGGGAAAGGGGAAGCACATATTCCAAATCAAGACCCTCTTCTGTGAGGAAAAACTTAAAGATGTAGTATTTTTTTCAGAAGAAATCTTTCTTTAGTCCCATGATTTGGTAGTCATTGATGTCTTGAAAGCTGGATAATCTAGAGAGGCTGCTTGCAACTGAGGTAAGGATAGGCAGATGTAAGCAGTTTTCTGTTTTCTCAGTCTT
This sequence comes from Haliaeetus albicilla, assembly GCF_947461875.1. NCBI lineage: Eukaryota > Metazoa > Chordata > Aves > Accipitriformes > Accipitridae > Haliaeetus > Haliaeetus albicilla. The sequence continues at coordinate 19,712,544 of NC_091487.1, forward strand.
CGTAACCTTTGTAACTGTGTTTCTGTATTTGAAGCTGTTGTAAATAAATTATTTTCTTTTACCTTTACTAGGCTTTTCTCAAGAGTGTGTTTAGAATAAGTGTCAAACAGGACATCCTATCCCTTTGTGTAAGGCTTTCTTTAAAACTGAATTACTGTACTAGTTCTTCAGGGTATAGAATGTCTTTGAAATTTCCAGGGCATTCAAAGGATAATAAAATATGTCTCTGCTAAACAGCATGGATTATTTTGGAATTTTCAATTTTGTCTATGTAGAAGATACATCCCATTTTGCATTCTGCAAGATGGTAGGGCTACTCTCATTGAACACTGATGGTAATGGCAAAGTTTGCAGCACTATAATTCTAGCAATCTTTATGTCATCTGTAAATTTTATCAGTAATAATCATAAATTTTATTCCAAATTATGAATAAAATTATGTACTGCGTCTCAGTATAAACCAGTCAAATATTTTCCAAGATGATGAGGGAATGTTGAGATCCAACAATTAATCATTTTTTTTATTATTTAATTTTAACTTTTTTATAAGTGTCATATTTCTAGTAAGAAAGCTAGGCAGAACTAAGACAAATACTTTACAGAATGCTATTTTGTCAGCCTAATTTATAACTACATCAAATAATTTTGCAAAATGTATTTGATAAAACTTAGCCCTGTGTGTTAATGGCATTAATTGAATTGCCATCTTATATTACAGAAATAAATATTAACAGCTTTTAATTTTCAAAGACTTTTTTTTACTATTGGAATATCCACTTTAGCATATACTAACATACAAATTAGCTTTTTTTTTTTTCTTACAATCACAAGGAGTAGGTCGTCTGTTAACATAATCTTTGTTTCAAAATAAGCTGCTTGCAGCATGTGGAAGGTCATGGGGCAATTTGGGAAATTTTTAATGTAAGTTTGCGGTATCTTAAGACCTAGAAGTCTTGGGTTGCATGGTGTGTTACAGAACTTAGAGGATCTCTGTCACAGGTGATTGAATTTGGGGAATTAGGGATGAGGTGTAAGAACTAAATTTGTGCTAAAAGTGCTAAATTTGCACAAGTCATATTGTAAATAACATTTACATCCTGTTGAATGCACGTAATGATACTTGTTCTTCTTTTTTAAAAATCTTTGAGATCCTCGTATGAGATGTACTACACAAAAAGCATTTTTTAGTTCATTAATTCTTTGTATAGAATTCAAGTGGTAGGAGTCTTGAGCTCTTCAAAAACAATATTGGTGTTGGATATCAACAGCTAAATATAATGTCTGTTTTACATAATGTCTTTTGGGTTTTAAATACCAAATCTCTTCTCTCTTACAGAGAAGTTGATCAGGATTCTGATGGCTGCATCAGCTTCAAAGAGTTTGAATCTGCAATGAAGTACGGACAAGATGAAGTATCACCAGTGTACTTTGCCTAAAGAATATTCTCTGGTGAAAAGACAAAGTGAAAACTTCTGATCTCAAGATATTTAAAAATCAATGAAACTTCATTTGTTTCAGCCAGCATTTTAAGAACTTTGACTGTAAGTGTAGCTCTGAAGAACAGCCTTTGAAGCTTTACTGTTGACAAGTTGGGTGTATTAATTTACATGTGTATGTGTGTGTAGAATACTTAAAATATTTGAAATCTCAATTGATTCCTAATCACTCTAGTTAGGAACTGTAACTCTGTACTTTTTCTTCTTGACTTAACAGATGAAAAAGGAGCGACTCTGATTTCCAGTTACTGTGAAATTTATTTGTTCACTTTTTGAACAGCCCTTTGTTGACAGACCACAATATCTCCCATGTATAGAAACTGATTAAATTTATGGCAGATAATGCCTGCTTTTTTTAAATCAGTAGTATATTTGTCTTTCCTTTATTGTTTCACTTTTGTATATTGTTCTTTTTTATATAGTACACTCTTTAAAAAATTTAACATTTATTGGTTAATTAGCTACCTGATTTATTTCTGAACAATTATCATGAACTGTGTATGTAAGGAAGTAAGGTAAGCATAAATACTTATCTTTTTTTTTTTAAACAATTTTTTTTAAATGGAGGTAATAAATCTTTAAAGTGTGCATTATGGACCTCAGTCTCAGAGGCTGAAAATTCTGTGTACTCAAACCTTCGGCTGACTTTTAGGGAAGAATTTGGATATATATATACACTTTAGCAAGATCAGAGAATTTCCCAACATCTGAGGGGAAGTATAAGGTAGAATCTGTCATTGTCTACAAAGCTATCTTCCCTTCTCTCTCTCTTATCCAGTAACTGGGAGGTGTTCTTTCCTGCTGTAACTTTATATACATCCATCCATCCAAGCTGTGCTAGAATGAGATAGATAAATCTTTCTTATTCAATTTATTTTATCTGTGATCACTTACTTCCTACTGCCTTTGTGTGCTCATATTAATAGTAACAGATAATAGAGATTTCGTTATGGGCACTGTCTCTGATCATATGGTCCACTCTGTTGCTTCTTTTCTGTTTACCTGCCAGTTGTTAAATTGCTTGGATTAGGGATTTCTTTTAAAACTGTCCAGAAGCAATCCTCTCCTCAAGCGAGCTTACAGACTGTAGCACATACTTAATACTACTGTAAATAAATAACAAATAATAATGATCAGTAAGAGGAAGAGAGTATCAATTCTACTCTTAAGTTAAGAGAGTCTCTAATTTCTTTCAAATTTTAGTGAGGCATTCCAGAGTACAATTTACTCTGGAATGTAGGCAAAGTATTTATAAAATGATGTCTGTGTTTTCTGTTCCCATTACACGTATGTATCTCACTAGGTACAGGCAAAGTGAAATCTTTCTTTTCTTTAATTCCAAGGCAGATAATATACAAATAATGGGAGGATGTTGGAAACAGTGAATATATCAGCAGATGTATCTGATTCTATATATAAGAACCAGACACCCGTTAGGTGAAATGAGCTGTAACTCAAATAGCATACTTTATGTGCTAATCAGTGGGAGCAAACTGGTGTTACCTTTGAAAGGTGATGGCAAGACATGCTAATAGATTGGAGGTTTTGCCACAGAAATGCCATTTCCCAATAGATGACTGTTTTCATAAAAGAATCATCACCATGGATGTTAATTAGCAATATCATCACAGCCTCTTCTGAGATGCAGGAGATTGAATTATTATCTGACAGGGATAGTCGCTACAGGTCTAGACACATTCATGAAAAAATGTATGATGATTTGCTGTGATATTACTTACCTTGTATTTTTTTGGTCAGAAGACTTCAGTTTTTATTTTGCCCAGACCGTGTACCCTTCCTAAACACTGAGTCCATGCAGTATTATTTTATTATTATATATTATTTTTTTATTATTTATTATTTTACTTATTTAAAAAATAATTATTTTGTTTATAAGGAGCAGTTAAAAAGTCTATGGCCTCTTGTTTATATTTCTCATCCAGCTGTGATTTGTTGTCCAAATAGCTGACAATATATCTGCTATTTGTCTTCTGTTAAATATTATAACAGACAGAAGGGTCTTTGTATACTTTTCATTTTAAGAAATATATATGTCTTGTATATATGGCAAGGAACTCTAGAGAGGAAAGTGCTCTCTATCTCTTTTATTTCCCTATGTTCTCAATCCTCGTTTTCTCAAGGACTTGAAAAGTAGCTATGAACCTGAATTACTGAGAACATAAACTCCAGGAGAGGCCAATGAAATTATTTTACCATGTTGGAAATTTTTTTTAGAAAAAAACAGAAGTGTATTAAAGGTTCATAAGTGTTCTCATTTCTCCTCCCATGAGGACTGACAGAAAGAAACTGCAGATGACCACAGCTGAGTGGAACTGAGTAGGCCCTGGTGACACTCTTCCTGCTGAATAGTTGAATAAAAATTAATTACTAGCTACTGCTTATCTGGGTTTTGGCTAGCAAACTGCAGAAACACTTCAGCTCTCACTGCAAATTGATAAAATTAAGAATGACATTTATTAGGTGGGTTAGGTGGTGGCCTATTTTCAGTTATGGTTTGGGAAACAATAAAAGCAATAGGTACCCAGCTATTGGATGAAAGAGGCCACACACTCTTCATTTTTCTCTGTTTTCTACTGCTGATGTAACAGCTCAACATGAAAGGTCAACATGAAAGGATCAGCAGAGCTAAGAGCTATGATCAGCCTTAGCGCACAAGCTGCAACTCTGACAACTCATGTCAACTCTGGAGTGACATAAAATGGAACTATACACTCATTAGCAGGTTACATTCTTAACTGCAACATTTCCAAGCATGTAAGGACATCAATGATGTGACTTAAATCAGCCCAGATAAGTTTTCTTTTGTTTGATGGCTACCATCTTGGGCACAACCCTGGGAAATGAATTGTGGCTGAACCTCCAGCACAGAAGAAAGGAGTTGCAGTAGCTAAGGAGCCATAGCTCTTCAACAAATAATTATTCATGTACCCTATGGAACAGCACAGAGGTGGATCTTCAGGATTTACTTACCAGAATGTTATACTATCTTTTCCAAGTTTATTAGGACATTTGCTTTCTTATTATGTAGACTTTTTGTTGTTTTCTGACACCTCAGTTACTTAACAAGCAGAATTGCCTTGTTAAAAATATCCATAAAAAGAATATTTACTTTTCTCAAGTTTTCAAATGAGGAATCATCTGTTTAAATTATTTGCAAGTGGATACTTCATACATGTAGCTTATCGCTGCCATTTTACGGCAAATAGATAAATTATATAACCATAAACACTATCAAAGTATATTTGTTTTGTTCCCCTGGGGCTTCTGTAATTCACTATAGCCGTTGAAATCTAGTAATCTGTAATTTCCTTTTAAAGGATTCAGATGATTTAGACTTTTTACCAAGGTCTGTAGTGACAGGACAAGGTGCAACAGTTTTAAACTGAAAGAGGGTAGATTTAGATTGGACAAGTTGCTCAGAGAAGCTGTGGATGCCGCATCCCTGGAAGTGTTCAGCGCCAAGTTGGATGGGGCTTTGAGCAACCTGGTCTAGTGGAAGGTGTCCCTGCCCATGGCAGGGGGGTTGGAACTAGATGGTCTTCAAGGTCCCTTCCAACCCAAACCATTCTATGATTCTATTATTTTATTGATTGAATGAGTGGTTGTTAAACTATGGTCTTTGAGCAACATAACATTCCTGGTAGCCTGCAAGTATAGTATACTGAAATCTGGGAAAGCTTTGACTAAAAAAGAATTCAAACAATTAAGGAAATCTGGGAAAGCTTTGACTAAAAAAGAATTCAAACAATTAAGCCCAATATCAAGACTGTCCTCACTGAAATATTTTGTTTACTTTTTTTTTCCTGGTGTGTCAAATAATGAGTATTTAATCCATTTGTTCAATAATTAGAAGAATCAGAAAATAAGTATGTGCAGTACATCATAGAATATGCAATATGTCCCTATAAGGTTCCCAAAATAAAACTTAGTGTAAAGATAGTACATTAGGTTTGTGGCAGTGTTACTGTGTCTTCTATCTTTAATCAGCTGGGTGGGTGGTGGCTGACAAGTCAAACCCAGTAACTAGCTGACACACAAAATGTCACAGTTCAAAGAAAAGCTTTGGCATGACTCTCATTTACTATAACATACCAGCTTTACACTTCTCTGGCAATGAAATGCAGTCTCAAAATTAGGATGAATTACAGCTGCATCCCTGCTTTGATTCCTTAACACTGTTCTTTGGGAAGGCTGCCCAAATGTAAAAAAGAGTCAGACCTGTTTGTATAATTTTTGTGTAGAGATTGCCAATAACAATTTGAGAAAATATGTTGCACCATTGTCCATAAGAAACAGGAATAACTTTTATCATAGTTATTTAAGGTTCCATATCTGAGCCTCTTATCTACCAGAAATAAAAAAATCAGTGATTAATTTTAAAAGAGCTCAGAGGTTGCACGTGCCTTAACATTTTGACTCAAAACGTAGTGTAGTTCTGAAGTGAATCCCCTGATCTTCCCCACTTTCTGTGTATTGGTTCAGTTTGCAGAGTCATTATGGTATGTGCAAATCAAGATTTATCTTGGAGGAAAGTAAATTAGAAGACCACTCTGGGCATGCATGAAACATGCTTCAATACCTAATGGAGAAATTAGTCTGAATGATGACTAACTTGCACTACCATGAAGCTCCCCAAGTGCTCCAGCACATATCAAGCAGTCCAGCTGACCATCAGCAAAACACTTACAGCAGCAAGGCATCCCATTCTCCATGACTGGTACTTCCTTTGAAAGAAAAGCCAGTGTCACTGCCATCACAGTGTCCTCTCGGATTTCTTTCCACGGCTCCAGGCCTTCATTAGTCCCTTCAATGGGATCTTTGGATGTTGCTCAAACTTAGAGCGAGGGCAGAGTTTGGCAACCAGCATCGTGGTGTCAGCTAGAAACGAGCAGGAACAGAAATAAAGCTGCTTTTCAATTTGAGACCGTAAGGAGACAGGGCAGTGACAAGCTACTGTCTTCTGCATGAGACAGACAAAAGGATGGCATGGAGTTTCCTAGGGTAGAGGATCCTCTGGACAAGAAAGCCACAGTTCTGTGGCATAGCTTTTATTCAGACAAGTTTGAACAAAATGTGTGGTGAGAACATTTCACCTAGTGACTCAGCACCAATGGCATCATAATCTTAAACCACTGCTTTTGCACTGAAGTATTTGCTAATGTAGAGTTAGCCAGGGAGTCTGGTGTTTAAAATTGCTTTGATACCTATGCTATGGTCAAAATCTCAGCCTTAGTCAGATGAAATCTCTCACTGACGCCAAGGAGGAGTATTTCTATGTGCACTCCAGTCAAGTTTGCATTTAGACACATAATTCTGTTAGAGTCATTCTAATTTAAATACATTTAATATGTAAAGTGAAAATTCTGTTTCTTTTACAGTTAGCTTTACTAAATTCAAGAAAATGTTTAAGAATGTAACTAAAGATGGCTTACAAACTAGCTATGAAAAATAAGACACCTACAATAGTACATCTTAGGATAAGTTGCTGCGTTAAAAGACCTGAGATAGGTCTACTGAGAAAACCCTAGTAGCTGCAGAACATTTATGCTAGAAAGGAATGAACTTTGAAATACTTAATCTTTCTTGGAGAAGAAAGCTGTGATAGATGTTAAATAATTGTGAAATATTCAGTGACATATTGAGAAGTAACAGATGCTACGGAATCATGTCATAGTCAAACATTGTACTAATTTTCTAAGTGTCGTATATTTGTTAGCATTCTTATTCCTGGCTAAGGGCAATCTTTAGAGTTAGTAATATGAAATTCTAGTGATAAAAGAGTACAAATAACAACTCATTTGAAGCTCTACTTACTCTGTTGGGGAAGCAGCACACAGACACATTTAACTGTCTCAAAAGGCCTCAGAAGGTGAATTACATGTAATTCTGACTTTTGACAGCATTGTTTTGGAAGAGAAAAGCCCTATTCCAGAACTGATATGCTCTGCCCAAAGAGAGGAGCCCTGAAAAAGGACCCCAAGTATCCTAGATTTTCCAACTCCCCATTTGGGGAGTAAGTCACCGCCTGATAAGATACCAAATATATTAGCAACATGTTTTAAGCTTTCTTTTTTTCTGAGATGCTCTTGATCCGAATTAATATGTTTAATTACATGTTTTGGGGTTTTTGGTTTGTTCTTTTTGTAGTTGCCTTTGTGAAATGAACACATTTTACTCGAGATTTTAATACTGCTCTGAAGTCAGACCTACAGGGACAATTGCAGAATAGTGCAGATGATGGAGCCCAAAAGCCCTGTCTGGACAGAGACAGAATTTCACTACAAAAAAAGATTAAAAGCAGAGTCCTGAAACTTAAGCTAAATTCCAGAAAATTGTAACTGTTGTACAGGACAGACCTAAGATCCACCTCTTCAATGTCCAGTCTCTGACAGTTGGCAGTAGTGATGATTAGCCATATAGCAGTAGGGGTGTAGAAGAGTGAGTGTCCAGAGGTTTACAACTCCATTCTATTATGTCCCATACTGTAGAAGTGATTCTGTCTTGAATGACATTTGCTCCTTTCTCTGTGTTTTTTTCAGTCCTAGTATAATCTTTTTGAGATGATCAGAACTGTGCTCACTACTGAAGTTGTGGAAATAGCTGTGGCTTTGTACAGCAGCATAATGTTTCCTATTTTATATTCTATAGCTTTCATAATAATAATTTGAAGATTCAGTAGTGAAATGGATGTACAATTAATTCAGAAACGATGTCAGGGAGCAGTTAGATTTCTCTTTATTTTTGCCACTATCTTCATTCATACATTACGTAGCTTTACTATCGTAAATAAAAATACATATATATATATCATAAATGAGACATAAAAATTAGAATAAAAATATTAGGTGCAATATTTAAGCACCTAATTAAATAGGAAGAAGGCTCTTGTAATCTGCAAAATGGTTGAGGCAGCTAAGTGCTAGCTTCTACTGGAATCTAATAGTTCATGCACGAACTACATAACACAGCTCTGAAAATCCTGAAGGAATCAGCCTGCATTTTTAAGTTTTTAAAATAAGACACTTCATATGAATAAATAGGAGAAAGAAGAACTTTAAAAATCAGACACATATAATAGACAGCCTCACTCCCACAGTTCACTGAGAACTTGAGGTCTTCAGACAGGTACTTGACCACTGGTGTATTTATACGCTGCAGGGCAATATCATGCAAAATGCTGCCCAGAAGCAAGATTTGGGTCCTGTGCTCTGCTGTGCTGACACAGCTGTCCTGCTCTGAGTGGTGGAGCAGTCCTCCTCAGCGCCTGCTAGGAACCCTCTGCAGTGCTCTCCCATGCTTGGTCTCCTTTCTTAGGCAAGTAGCATTCACACCTTTGTGCAGTGCCACAACATGGGTCTATTATGATCAGAGAGAGACTACTTCATAGAGGGATTTTCTCTGTTCATAGTGATCCGTGAGAACAGCTGCGGATTTCTAAACTTCGCAAATCACCTAAATTTACTGGAGCTTAAGAAAATTGAGTCATCCAGATTTATTAAAAACTATCATTTGATACTGAAACTTATTAGGTGCCTTTGACAAAGACTGGTCAGAAACTATGTTTACATTGTTGCCATGATGGTAATATTTTCCTCCTAATTGTGAAAACAATCTGCAAGTTGGTATGATGTATTAAAATTTAGATCAGGAAAAGACCAATTCTTAGACATATAGAACTGAGGACTGTAAGTCAAGGGTGAGAAATCATGTTGGATCTCTAGTTGAGAGCTGGTCATGGCAAAAAGAACGGTAGGATCATAAAGAAAATATTTGTAGCTCTCTGATTTGTACCAGTTCTCCTTTGCAGTGATTCATCATTGCAGTTCTCTGTTCTTTATGGCAGTTCTCTAACTATAGTATGGAACAAAGAAATTTAGAAATGGTGTACATAGGTCAAGGGACATAAAGAAGTTCAGGCACTTTTGTCCTACTAAAATCATAAGAACTTTAGAAATGACCTATGGGGTCAGGTCTGTGATCCATCTCATTCAATAGCCTGTTTCCAACCATGCCCATGGGAAACACTATTTAGAAAGAGCACACAAGCCTGGACGCTACCTGCAGTTCAGTCCCCTCATACTGCCCCAGCATCCATAGCCACCAGATTAAGAAAGTTGGATGGCACACTGCTAGTCTTAAAGATCTATAAGGGGGGGGGGGGGGGGGGAACATTTATTTTTACAAGAATTGCTAAACACAGGCTAAACTATACTTGAAATGGCTTGGACTCTTCCAATCATCTTGAAAAAATGAAATCTAGACTCTGTCATAAGAAAAAGTAAACAGTCAAAGGCTTTCAAAGTATATTTATGATCTTTTATATAGATATGTCATTCACTGTTCTTTTACAGCATGCTCCTTTTTTCTAGGAAGCATACAAACGAGATTAGATTTTAACTGCTAATTAATAGTCTTCCACAGCCTTCTGACAACAGAGGAAAATCTTCAGTGGCAGCTTTGCTCTCCCTTACACCTACTTTCTTTTAAATGACTTTTATCATGCTTTCAGCAAAGATATAGCTCTTAACAGGGACCTTGGTATCAAAGATGGAAAGATCCAAAGATGGACTTGCATACAGAAGAAGAAGTAGAAAATCCTTCAGTTATATTTTACTTCAAAACCTGTATCTATTTGGGCTGAAAATAAGAAAATTATTTTTTCTCGATGACGTATCCCTGCATTTCACAAAGATGTGCCTGATGTGGTGTGTGTATTGCATCAAGTGTTTAACTGTGGTAAATAATGAGCTGTCCACTTAATTATTTGCAAGTCTTCATAAATCTACAACCTAACACAATCATTAAAGAATAACATATTAATAAAGAAAGATCACAAAATTACTTTTCTGGAAAATAATTCAGAAAAGATTCCTTGTGAACTCAGAAATGAGGATATTTTTGGACACTTGAATCCCTTTAGTGTATGCTGTGTTGCTTTTATACAGTAATTTCAAAATCCAAATGTTGTTTAGTACTGAGTCAAAGGCCTCACAGAGGCTGTCATATCAGAACAACATTAATACACCAGACTTGTAATTTCATAGGAAAATCACGTCAAGTTTATTTAACAAGATCTGATTTTTAAAAATGTGTTGATTGACGTAAGTACAGTACCATCCTGTGATTTCTTATTGAATGGGTATTAAATCATCTCATTCATTATCTACAATTCTTATTTATATTTAGGCCTTTTTATGTCATTCTCACACTGCAAAGGGATATTAGAATGAGTGTAAATGTAGTTTATACTCTTTTGAACATCCATTTATATTCCTAAAATGGTATAAAATGAACAAATGAAGATCATAGGCATAGTTATTTTTATGTAACTTTGTGTGTCTTTAAAGTTGTGGGCTTCTCTGAGAGCTTGTACAGAGTATCTCAGATTCCAGGAAATATTACATCTTCCCAAGTGAATGGCAATAATTGAAGTACCTATCTTCCATCTCTCACTTTAGAGGTTTTCTTCACTCTTTCTGTTACACAATAGTTACAGACGTGACATCCTGTTATTACATGAAAAAGTGGAGATTTCCAGGAGATAAAATCTCAGTTAATGCAAGGACCCTTTGAGCGTATATCTCTGGGAAGTCTACCTAAAAATTCTTCTGAAGGAGAATCTGAAGTGAAGACAAATGTTAAACAGATTGTATTTCACTGTTTTCCAGAGGTAACCTGAATCTTCATATTCTAACATGAATGACTCCAAATTCCTTTCTACTTGCTTTTCTATTTACTTTTCAAGAGCATGAATTTAGTTTACACTAGTTTAAACAAAATGTAGACTTCTGTCGATAAAGTTGTTATGCACAAAGAGGAGGTTTAAATACGTTACTGTCTTTAAACTGCTGATGGTATAGCAGAAATGCTGATACAGACTTATTAAGGACACTGGTTTGGAGAACAGAACTGAGAAGGGTCCAGAAACAAACTAGACCAAGCCTGTCTGGCTGACAGAGCACCTCAGGAGAATTGAGAGAACCTTGGAAAATGACACTAGAATTGCACTTAAAGTACAGAGGGAGATGATACACAAATTAAATTGTGGTTTTCATACAAAAGCAGTTATAGTAACATGAAACTTTTTTGTTTGATATATTTTTATTTGATAGGCATGATTTATAATAGCAATATTAGTTGTGTCTGCTGATTTGTAATCCATTTCACCCAATGCAAATCCAACACTGGCAGGGCTACATAGGCATCAGTGAAGGTAAAAGCGGGATTTTCAAAAGCATCTATGAAAGTTAGTGGCATGCCTCACTGAAGTTACATACAACACATCATGGCTGAATACCTTAGAGCTTGACTCAGGACATAAAGATATGCATGAGCTAATTTATGTCAGTGAAACGTAGCTGAAGTTAAGCTGGTTTCAATATCTGATCTAGTTCATCTATTGCTAACTGTAGATATCTCTAAACTGTGCTCCACAGCAGAGAAATACCCTGGGACATATTTCAATATCCCTTCCATAGTGGAATCAGAGGTGTCAGTGAAGATTTTATTTTGTTGGCAGAATCTTGAATTCTGATGATAATGCATGAAAACAGTAACCTAGTTACATGTCAACTTCCGTTGGAAGTTTTGTTGGAACATTTGCAACTACGTGAAGCACCTTTTTACTTACAACTTATATTCGATTCAAAAATCATTGCTGCCCAATAAACAAGAAGCACCATGATATCATTTTATAGTCACTTTTCAGAGCATAGCAGTTAATCTAACTACAGTTACACTGCTACTGTACATTACAAAATATATGTGATGTTCACTTACCTGCCATATGGGCTAGGGTTATCTTAAACTTTGTATTTTTATGACTTTTAAAGCCAGCATGCTGGAAACTGCATGTAATCCAGTAAAAAAACCCTTTTCTTTCCTTTAAATACACTTGATCACTATTTCAGGAATATTTTCTGCAGCAGCATCTATCCTTGCACAGGATCACAGTAGGCAAAGTACTCCACAAACATGTCTAAAAGGGTCTCTGCCTCTGAGAACTGGGTACATAGTTCGTCTTTCTTCCTGCTGAGATAACGTCCTTACTCCACTGTTTTCTGACTGATTTTACTGATCTCCAGCTATGCGAATACTGCATTTTTGCATGTTTTGCAAAAGCTATTAATATCCCTTCCTGAATCAATCAACAGCAAACCTAAATATTTCACCTCTGTGAAATAGTCTCTGGTTTTAGCATAAAAATCACATGGGCAACAGTAGGTTGGCAAGCTATGTTTGATATTTCTCCTTCCTGTGCCAGATAATATATGTGCATAATTGCTCAAGTGCCATCTGGTTGCAACTTAAGATGTGTTGCTCATTGATAATGAAAGCACTGATTTGGTCCCACACATGAAACAGAAGTGTGTTTAATGTAAGCCTGCATGCTTTTGTAGGACCCCGATATAAAAAAAGAGCAATGCCTTGTCAAAACCTTTCAAGAAATGTGCATTTTAATAATAATTTTTCTAAATGGAATGAAAATATGGCTGAAAGATACCTGATTATTTTGGGACTGAAAAATTTAGTTTTCACTATGAGCATAGAGTGGCAGTGTGAAGCCTTCAGCCCATTTTATCACACACTGCTAGGGCTTCGCTGGCAGAGAGGAAATGGCAGAGAAAAGGGGAATTCAAAGGTGGCTGGGGCTCAGGCCAGCATCCACTGCAGTAAATGGCAAAACTCCCTTTGACACAAGTGTCTATGGCATTGCCCTTCACCCGAAACAGGGTGGTGTCAGAGCAATTGGAAAAAATCCCAGGAAGAAGTGAAAACTGAGCAAGGACATGGTAACATTATTCAAATGCACAAAAGACTTGCAGATATGAAAAAAAAATTTTAAAAATCCTTTTCTTCATGTCCATTGATAGTACAAAAAGTGATGTGATTAAACTGCAGCAAGTGAGATTACTTTAAAGCAGGAAAATCTCTTTAATGATCAGGGAGTGACTGGCAGGGATCTATTGCCTGGAGCCGTTGTCATTAACAGGGGGGCTCTAAGAACAGGCTGAATGTATACCTGCCAAGAAAACCTTAGGTATAGTCCATTCTTCCATGGGGCAAGGAGATGAAAGAACGACCTCTGAGATCCTTCCAGCCCCTGCTGTGGTCCTCTGTATTCTGTGTGAAGACTTCCCGTCTCCCATGCCTTTATACCAACATTTGTGCATAACTTGTCATTCAAAGGAGCAATGCCCTTAGCAGTTCTTCCCTTTGACCCATATTTGAGACAAGAAAATGGTGAAATATTATATATAGGCTCTTTTAAAATCAGTTTTAAAATTTGCTTGTCTACCCGATAATGTCCATTTTAGACACAGACTATTGTCATTTCAAATGTGCGCAAAAGTGATAAGGGAGGTGACTAGAAGCTTATTATTAATTTGCTGCTTTTATCTTTGGGAAATTAACATTCTGGCAAGGAATTTAATTGGACTTTTTTGTTAATTCTCACAGTGAAGCTTTGTTTTTTTCTTTTGGGACTGGAGAGAAGAACCAGCATCTGGTGTTTGAGGATGCTAGGGATTTACACCATATTATGTGTAATATCTCTACTGTAAATAAACAAAATGAATAATTAAGTGAATAATGAGGTGTCCTGAATGAAGACTTCTCTGACTGTATCCATGGAGTGTTCGTACTCCTGTCATTTGTTCTCTGTTGGGCATCTTGGGCATCACATTGCCCAAATGGATATTAGCCATGTATTCTTTCAAGCAGAAGCCAGAAATAATATTAATGAAGGTTGTCAGATATGCAGAGGGGCTTTTTCTTTTCAGTACTGTATCTGTCTGTATGAGAGGGTAAAACATAAGAATAGTAGAATTTGTATCATGTCCCTGAGGACACTGATGGGCCCGACTGGGAGCCACCAGCCCGTGCTGCCGCAACAGGTTGTAAGGTGGTTTCTTTTAAGTTCAGAAGAAGTGTAGAAGAGCTACACTGGAAGTGTTGTACGGTCTGTGCTGATACAAACCTGAGTTCTGTGCGTTGTTGTTTTCTTGCCGCAGGGAGAGACCCAAGGGTTTGTTCACCTCCTGGATGCGGACGGTGTCCAGCACCTGCCCACCATGTGCGGCGCAGGGCGGTCACACAGTCCTGCCGCGCCACCCGAAACAAGGCCAGGCCTCCTCTGGGGCTGGAAAATCCAAGTCCCCATCTTCACGCTTTTAGGACTCCTGAGGTAATGCTGCCGTTCCCTCACCAGCTCCTCCCGAAACACCAGGACTTGGTAGCGTGTTGGATGTAGCTGCTGCCTTTCGTACGTAACAATTTTGCCATGGATGGTGGTAGGAAATGTTCAAATCACCAGTACGTCAGTGGCGAGAAGGGCAACTCTCCTCACAGTCCATGCAGCAGCGAAGGACAGAGCCGGGGCCGGAGCTGCTGGGTTCGGCCACAGGCCTGCCTCAGCATTGCAGAGCAATTGCTTATTTTATCTGTTCCTTGTATTTCTTAAAAAATAAATTGGAGGCAATCTGATTTGCTGATTTAATTTGCCTTTACAGAAAAAAGAAGGTGACAACACGAGTGACTACTCAGTACCTCGGTAAATGTGTGGCATCAGAAAAAGTGAAGGCATGATTTTTTTTTCCTACGAACACTTTATTAATATGCTTGTGATTAGCGCTGAGCAAGCTGGGACCTGGATTTCTGCCGCTGTGTGAGGCAACAGGAGACACCTCCCTCAGCTGGATTTCAGGTGAACTTTCTGAAGACTACAACAGGGCCAGAGCCACAGGATTCCACAGGAGAACACCCCCACCTCCTGACCATCCTTCTTTAGGTAGATTACTGGGGACACCTGACACCAGGGCAGCTGGAAGTTGTGGCTGGAATTAATATTATCTCAGTTCCAGCTTTCCACCTGGAATGTAGCTGTGTATAAGTAGAACGCAAAGTGATTTTTATCTATATGTGATATGATAATCAAACTTAGCACTTTCTCAGCATTTGCTATTCAGAACTGTAAAGGAAAGCTAAATGGATTGCCAAGGAGACACAGTGAAAATTAGTGATGGGGATAGGACTCAGAAGGGCTGTTGGCATCTGGGCTCAGTGCTCTTCCGAACACCCTGTCATTGGTTAAAATCTGTTAATATCACCTTAGGTGAGCATCCTTGGCTTTTCCCTGACAACTCCACTGGCTACTAGCTATGCTTTTGTGCCTTCATTTCCAGCCCAGTGCCAGACATGCTGTTCTCCTCCTCCTCAGGGAGAAGGCTGAGCCGAATTGGCAGATGACTGCTGCAACTGTCCCACCTCCGTGCTCTGTCCCCCGGAGCCTGTGCCCACTGCCAGGGGTCAAGGTACCTGGTCACAGGTATGCAATCCCCCGACTTCCTATCGGCTGCTTAGGAAGGATAAACTTTTAACACCTGTGCCAGAAAACATCCAAAGCTCTAACAAGTAATGCCACTGTCAGTGACGGAAAACTGCATAAATCTCACTCTGAACCGCAACTGTACAAACACAAGTGAAAAAGCACTGGTGCTCTGCCACAACATCACTAAGACTTGATGAAATGGCAGTTCTTGGGAAAAAAAAAAAGGATTCTTATGTTTGCCTTAAAACACAATCTTATATAACAACTCATATTCCCAGTAACATGGCATGAAACCCTTAGACATCACAACTACATGAAGTATGGTTTGTCCAATGTTAAACCACCAGCAAGGACAAACTATTTTTAGAGCTGTCATATATTATTGCACCTGAGCTTTATTTGTCTTCTGATTAAAAGAGATTTTCCTTCAGAGAAGTTCACTTGAATTTTATACTCATTTACTAAGTCTTATGTTCCTATTCAATTTATTTTAAAGCAGATTCTTTGGGGAAAATTATAAAGCTAATTTGAATTGATTCTTTAGAGATTCAGGCTTAAATGAAGTGCCATAAAATTGGCAGTCAAAGTGAAAAAATAGAATTGAATTTTATACTTGTATTACTCAATGGACATAGGCACCTTGCTCTTTGCTGCTGCTGAGGGTTTTGATGTAGTATATTTCAGACAATTTAAACACACCTAAGAATTAAACTTCACTGAAGTTTTAGTTACTAAGGAACCACAGAGTTTTCCTTGTTCAAATATATTTCATCAGATTACGAATTTATGGCTGGCAGGTTCACAAAGTTAGTCATGCTCTCCAGTTTTTCAAAACTAATTCTATAAACTCCTAGTGGTATTAATCTTAATTTTGGGTAAATAAAATAAAGTTCTATATCTGTAGGACTTCTGGAAGATGGTACTTTAGCATCTAGCTGTGGACCTGTCAGAGTAATGTTCCTCATCAAGAATGTCCCCTTTCTCTATTTCCAAGTCCACCAGCTAACATTTGGGTAAAAATACTGAGCTGTTTAGGGTATCCAGCAGTTTGGACTCCCAATTTAAAACATTTTGTAAAAGGTCTGAGGTTTGGGTGGCAGATATGTGGCTTTTTTCTGAAACCAACATATTTTTTTTTAGATTTTAGGATCCCATATTACTGGGTATCTAAAATCATTAACATTTTTGGCCAATTTTGGCCACCATGTTAATTCATAATCAAACAAGTAAACATTTGGTCTTACAGGTTTTCTATCAACAAGTTAATTCTGAGGGTTTTTTCCCATAAAGCCTGTTGACATACCTAGAAAAATGAGACCTTTTGCTTAACAGAATTTATGTTTTTCTGTTACTGTTTGATGCATTTACAGCTTGGGAAATTCACAGAAATAATGGCCAAGGAGATGGTTGTTCAATTTCCTGTCACATAAATTACTGGGTAGATGTTCATTAATCCATCCCAGCACTGTGCTTCCAACCTAATCAGAAGCAGAAGTGAGGATATGAAAAGACGTAGTGGAGAAAACTCCAGTCTACTCTATTATTTGCTCCACACACATGGTCCTGTATTAGAAATGACTGTTATTTTGTATGAGTAAATACATTAAGAAATACTTGAATATTAAAAGAAAATAATATTGCTTTGTTCTAGTAGTCTTTATGTGAAAACAATTTTCCTGAAAGAAGTCTTCATTCCCAGCATTATTTTCTGATGGGCTCAGCTTTCCAAAAAGTATTAGTCAGGAGCAGACATGCTTATTTGCTTTGGCTCCCATTGTAAGTGTTCGACACCTGAAGTTAGGCACCAAAGTTGATATTTAAATGTGGAAACTAAAATCCCCCAATCTTTCACACATGCTAAATTGCTACAACCCTCAGTGATCTCAGTGGGAGCTGTAGCTGCTCAACATTTTGAAAATCTCGCTGTTTGAAGTGAGGTGCTTAGTGAAGGAGATAGATGTCTGACTGCCTTGATAGCGCTCGAATGCTCCCTGGAACTGGATGGAAGCAAGGGGGATGCAATGCTGCTCGTGTTTGCTGTGCTGCTGAGCCGACAGAAACCCACGGACTGCTCTCCCCTGTGCCCCTGGCTTTCTGAAAGCAGAGCTTGGCACCTGCTATTCAGAAACTTTCTTCTACCCCCTTTTTGCTTAAGACATTGAGCAGAATTTGCCCAGATGCTGCCAGCTACAAGTGAATCTAGGTGTTGGGGTCTGCAAAGTGGCATGTGGTACATTATCTCATTTGTAGGGCAGAATTTTGATAGACTGAGATGATCTCTGGATCCCTGGAAATCCTTTACCATCTGTCATGATTACAAAATGCATAACGCTTGCTCAAAGACAGAGACCTTTCCTTGGTTTATATCAATGGCTGAGAATCTGAAATTTCCCTCTATTAAAAATGGAATTGTTTCTGAATGCTGTATGCATTAAGAATGTAACAACATGAAGGACAAAATAAAAAATAAGAAAAGTAAATTTTATCCAGTTGTCTCTGCTTTGCATTTCCATTCTTACTCCACCAGAAGCCTGAGTCTCTCCTCTCCATGCAGCACAGCACTTTGGGAACTAGCACTTACCTGTGATGCAACCCTGAGCCAGGCACATCCCTCTTTTTCTTCAAAATGAGCATGTGAAAAGACATCAGCACTGTCCAGTCCTTAGAGCTTTGTCTTATTCATAGAATCATAGAATCATTTCGGTTGGAAAAGACCTTCAAGATCATTGAGTCCAACCATCAACCATGCCCACTAAACCATGTCCTGAAGTACCCCGTCTACTCGCTTTTTAATACCTCCAGGGATGGTGACTCAACCACTTCCCTGGGCAGCCTGTTCCAATGTGTGACAACCCTCTCAGTAAAAAAATTTTTCCTAATATCTAACCTAAATCTCCCTTGCCTCAACTTGAGGCCATTTATTGGTATACTATAATATTGAACTAAACCAGGATAACCGTTTTCAGTAGATTAACTCAGCTTCCTGGCCCAAAACAGAGCACAAGGTTTGGAAACCAGCCTCCTTCCTGCCCTCATCTCCCTGCAGGGTACATCCTTCCCCCAAGCCTGGCTTTCCCATCCTGTGATTTTCAGTGGCTTTTTAGGCTGGGTAAGCCCGTGAAGCTCTCTCCCAGTTCCCTGGGGAAACCTGCTGCTCCCTGGGTCCCCACAGGTCTGGGTCTGCTCCCTTCTGCCACCTCCTGGGGTCCCCCAGGGCCCTCCCCGTGGCCCCTTCTGGTCCCCCCAAGCTGAGGAGGCTTCCCAGCAAACTTTTCTACCAACGTGTATAAAGATGTGCAATGATTCGTTAAAAACCTTTTTTTGGTCCTGTTGAATTCAGGGTAAATTGCGAGTTTCCTCTTTTTACCCATTGATCTCTCTGATGATTTTTTTTTCTTGGAGACGGAAGATGGCTGGCAGTTTTGGTTGTTACTCAGTTGTAAATAACAATGTAAACGGTTATTTACATGATACTTATTTATCTGCTGAAGATTAATAAAGGCCCTTTAAGAACCCCAGCAGGTATGGGGGGATTATTAAATCATGTGGTAAAAGGATGGATCTATACTTGATTCTAAGGGGCAAATTTATTCCACTTAAGGTCTATAGAAAGTATACAAGTAGAAGGAAAGACACTTCATATTTTTTAGAAACTAGCTGCATGAGAACAGGAACTAATTGCAAACAATTTAAATAACATAAGCTTTTTTCTAATTAGACTTTTGTAATTTCAGTGAATTGTCCCTTTTGCATAACTGTGTCTGAGTCTCCTTTCTGATCTGAGTGCTGTCCCTCAAACAGGGGGTCTTGTGTCTCATTTATCTCAGGATGAAAACTCATCATTTTCTCAGGTTTCTATAAGAGTTTAGGTGTAAGCATGTCTATCTTCTAATCATTGTTTTAAATAGACCCAACTGTATTTGGGTATTTATTTGATCTTGTCACCAGAAATAGTAACATAGTAAAAACAAGTCTGTTTATTAGCTTAGACAATATAAGCTCAGACAACAAAAGAGCTCACATATCTATTCAGCCTCATCCAGTGCTATGCTTTGCTACAAATTAAAAGAGGTAAGTTTTCTCTGTGAGTTAAGCAACAGCAGATGGAATACACATTCTTTTAGCCAGCACAGTCGTTTTCTTTAGAAAATTATTTGGAAATGTTCTTTTGAAAGGTTCTGACTTTTTTTGTTCTCATCTCTTTTAGGGGCAATGTGAAAGAAGTAAGGGAGGAAATTCAAGAGCAGGATGAGAAAAAGGAAGAAACTCAGGAGAAACAGAAAAATGGAAATGGAATAAATCTAACAAATCTTTTCATAGGAAGCTGAGCAAGTGCACATCGTTTATTTCAAAACTACCTATAGAAATAGTAGCATAAATGAAAATATTTGCCAACATTACAAGCTGCCCATAGGCAGTCTTACTGTAATTATTTTTTACTCCATGTATAATGCTAAGGTATCACACCATGGAGATAAGTGCTTTAGAGATGCCAATAGATAGATAGGCTTTTGAAAGTAAATCACATCGTAGTATTCAAGGTGAGAAATAGTACAATGGAAAGGGAATTGCCTTTATTTGAGAACTGGGAGCACATCTCCATAGCAGAGCTGAGGGCAAAGCAGAGCATGTGCCGCACAGCACTGCGCGTCCTTGCTGCCCATGCTGTCGGCGAGCAAAGCGGAGAGCCTGGCTGCGATGGTGCTGGCACCCAGCGTGCTACCCAGCAGCTGCAGTGCCCCACACCTTTGCAAGTGTATCGACAGCTCGTATTCTGTGCAGACAGTGCACTTTTGCTCTCCAGTGCTTTCCAGGTATAATTACAATGGGACATCAATATCCAGTTCCAGCCACAGCTACCTTCGCTCTTTTTTAATTATCTGGTGACCTTGGTGACTCCATTTATTTTATCATTTTGTCTAGCTATCTATCAGAAAAGTAAAATCTGAAAAATACATCTGAAGAACAAGAGAATGTAGAAAATAGACATCTTTACAGAAGCCACAATTGTGAAATGACTACAGATAATTATCTATCACAGCATTTACAAAACAAGACTTAAAAGCAAGGAAATTAATACTTAAAGACTGTGCAAGCCTCATCGTAAATCTTGTAGGTCAATATACATAACAAACATAAAAGCACTGTCACATCGAGTAACAAATTCCCTTTTCCTCATCACATAGCAAGACCTCTGACTTAAGGTGCCCCCCCGAATAGTCTGACTTGTTCTTTGCTTGTTGTCCACATTAAATCCAGCACATCTTCCCCTTCCACATAGTTTTGACTTTTAGAATTAGTTTGACATTTTATTATTAATGATAGTAAGCAGAAAACATTATCAACAGATTTTAACTTAACAGTTACTTACATTGTCCTACCTGACAATGAAGACATACATTTTTAGATACCTACATATAAGTGTATTCCAAGATGCAGAACATTTTTAGTTCCAGAAGTTTGTTCCCTTTCTTAAGGCTAGTACAAGTAGCTGAACAAACTGATCTCCAAAGAAGCCCGAGTCACTTCAATGGTTTTACAGTAAAGGTAAGTTACAGCTTCTTCTAATCTGATACATCCTCTGAAAGGCTGAGGAAATGAAAGGCATGATTCACTAGACTAAGGTAAGTGCTCCAAGGAATGTGAAACTCAGAAAAATTATATGTTTCTGTGACAAAATGCTAAGTACTTTGTATTTGCTTTAGTAGTAATAATAGCATAATTATTAGATTGATTTTATTAGATATTATTATTAGATATAAAACTAGAATAATAAAGAAATATCAGCATGCTTAATATGCTTCGGTCACAGAACTACGTGCAAGCTGTGCTTAGGCATCTTTGAAAACTTGCCCTGCTTCCTGTAATTATAATATATGGAGGATCTAGGCTGCCATCTCTAACATAGGTGCCATCCCCCTTAAATTGCCTGGTCACTGCACCATGTAATTGAGGGCAGAAATGGCCCAAGATCTGTCTGCTCGTATATGTCAGCAAGGAATTATCTATTATGATTCTTTGCCCATTTATCATTTGGTAGAAGATTTTGCATTACTTTCTCCAGCTCTCGTGCATGCCCACTCCACAGTCATGTTTGCATTGTGTTTCGTTGGCATGTGTTGAAAACAGTCATTAGCGCACGATGAAGACTATCAAACGGGATGTTTGCAGCTGTCATTTTGCAGGATTATCTTTTGCTGTTCCCTCCCGTTCGGGCTAATTATGTCTGTTGTCACCGGGCAGTTGGAGGATCGTGTAACAGGGGCCGAATGCAAGACTCTCCTCATCAGATGGTACTTAGGGGTAGGAAACCCAGGGAAATTAATGCAGAGGACATGAAAAGAGCAAATAAGCTCAGAGAAGGAATAACAGTTTTGTTCATAGCTGAGTGATGTTTCATAAATCCAGCATGATTTGGCTTTTTGATGAAGCTAATGCTTCATTCAATGCAACTTCATTTTAAAATTATCTACAAATTCAAAATGATCTTCTGACTACATCATCTGGTCTGACTCAGACATGGCAAATATGGCTACAAGCAACTCCACATGGCTATGGCACTGCAGCCTGCAGCTGGGCAAGCCTGAGGCATTTCCTCAAATTCCCACTGAAGTGGCCAGGAGGTTTCCCTGAATAAAGGAAGTGAAGTGCCTGTGATCAGACTACAGTCCTCACAGTGTAGGGATGTGCCAGGAGAAATCCCCTGTATCTGAAGGCTTGTCAAAAATACAACCCACAGCACATGCAGCGTTTCACAGCTGAGAGCCAGATGGTTGCAGGATACCCTTCACCCAGTCCCCTTTCTCCACCTTTGTTTTGTCTCAGATTTTTAAGGCAGAGAGAAGGGAGTAAGTAAATAACCATATGTAGGCTGGGAGAAGTGTAGGATATTACACTCAAGGAGTAAAAATGCTCACAGGCACTTGATGCCTTGCTGCACTGAGAACTACTCACAAGTTGCTGCTCCTAAAGTCCAGCCATATGTGTTAGGAAAGCTAGTGTGAAGTTTTAATGTGCAAGTAGATAGTTAGACAGGCACATTAATATTTCATGGAGAATTGTTAGACTCAGATAAATATGCAAAAGGCTTTTATTCAGATCCAAATTTGCCTTTACTCAGGCATTGAATTCAGTAGACGAGGGGTTCAATATTTGATGCTTGAGTGTAGGTATCCATATGAATCGATGCTTTTCAGTTAGATAGTGGGTGTTTCTTTAAAATAAGTCCTCAATCTAATATAGTTTAAATGAAGGCAGGGGCACACAGGATGTGCCGCAGGTAGGAGAGCGATAAGACAAGTATGGCTCTGCATAACACATGCATTTTTTATATTGTACTCTTCAGCTCTTCAGATTTTGTCTGCAGGAGGAGTTTGGTGGAATCAGTCACAGATCTTACAGGAAAACAGAAATTCGTTGACACTAATAATCCTCCTTAAGACAGAGCTTTGTACCACTCGTCCCTCATCTCCCGCTCCTCGCCTGCCAAAATGAGAGCGAGCATCGGTGCGGGTTCCTGCGGGGAGCTGTTTTGGCTGGAGCCTGGCAGGCACAGATGGCCGACAAGCTGCAGCCCCCGGTCCTCCTTGGCTGAACAACCGCCCCGGGTCATCTAATGGATCCTCGGCAGCCAGCGAGAGCACCGGTTTGCTCTGAACCACAGCTCCCCCAGTTTCCTTGGGCTGACAACAACAGGAACATCGTGGTCCCTCTCTCAACAAATTCTCTGCTGCCTGCTTCAGGCTTGTGGCAAGCCTCATGGACGCCTTCTCCTCTTCCTCCTCCCACTGTATTGGTTTTATGTGGCAAGGTTTTGGTAGCGGGGGGGGTTACAGGGGTGGCTCCTGTAAGAAGCTGCTGGAAGTTACTCGGGCTCTTTCATTGCATTTCTTTCTTTCCTCACAGGGTTTTTTTCTCCCCCCTCTGTTTTGTACTTCTCTCCCCACCATATCCAGCCCTGCAGTCTCCTTGCCCATGCTGGAATAAGGAGGAATCTGTGATAATAGTACAAGAGTGTCTTGTGACTATGACACAGTGGTAGATGGCTCTGACAGCACAATTATGTTGAAGACAGTGGAACTGAGCCTTTTTTTTTTCCACAGCTGAGAATCTGACTCCTATATTCAAAAGATTAATTCTTTTCAGGTTTACAGAAGTCAGCCAATGTCTACTTCTTGCTGTTGCTTTTTCTTGTCAAAGCACTTTACATTTCTGCGCTTACAACAATTTTGGGGGGGGGAACAATGAAGGAGTTTTATAAGAATAATGGTCTTGTGTATGATGCTCATTCAATATAATTTTCAAGCCTCTTCAAAGTTTGCCAAGCTCGACAGCTTAAAAATCCACATTTCAGCTTCTCACAGCAAGCGTGAGATGCTGCCTAAATTTCTGGGCAGTTGGAGCATTTGCTATCCTCAGGCAACATCAATTTGTCCATTACCACAATGAGCCGAAATTGCTCTCCGTGGTTTGATTCAGTTCCAGGGGCAAATTATAAGATTTAGGCACAACTGAGAAAATATAGGTGGGAATTTCAGAAGTTCCTCCAGCACATACAAGCTCAGCTCCCCTTAAAACTCACTAGCACTTGTGCTCCAGGTCAGTCAGTAACAACGTCTGCTCACATAACACTTTATTATACCTCTGCTAAGGTGTGTTAGGAGAGCCCAGCAGGCATACTTCTTATTTCTGAATTAACTGCAAGCTGGTGAATAGATGTGATTCCCTCTACCCTCCTGCAAAGTTATGCGGGTAATTTCACCTGCAGACATGCAGATGAATATTTACTTGGTGCAGGCAAACTACTTACATCTGCTGCATTATTTCTCTTCGTTATTTTTCTGACATTGTCAGGAAGGCTTTTACATTTCTTGGCCAAAGCACCTCAAACAATAATTCTGTGGATAAACTGAATATAGACAATGAACTCATCTGAGTGATTTGTGACCATGCCCCCAGTCAGGCTACTAAGAGTGCACGTTCCTGCCATGGGGCCATTGCTCATGCAGGTATATATTCTTCAGATGTACTACAATGTAGTTTTTGCATTGAAAAAAACTGCCAACATTTTGGCATAAAACACATTAAAAGAAGCAATTCCTTAAAGTTTATTCAATGAAAATAATAATAATAATAATAATAATAATAAAAAAATGGTACTAAACCTGAAAGAAGAGTATGTATTGAAAAAAGACAAAAAGTGGTTTGCTACTGTGGAGCAGAGGGTTGGGGTACTGAATGTCAACCTAATGAATTCTAAAATAGAGGCTTCTCTGTATTTCTGTGCTATGAGAAATAATCATATTGGACAACACATTTTACAGCTTCTATTCTCTTGTGACACTGCAGCTGAGAAAACTGAGATCAGGTCTTAATTCCCTTTTACTTAGTTTGTTTACTTTTTATGGTTTTGCATTTAGTAACATTGCACTTCTGTATCTGTTTACTTTTACTGTCAATATTACTTCTAGGCTTTGATGTTTCAATACAATAATACTTCTGTGTTCAATTAGAAAATACTGTCAGGACATACTTATTTGTGTTTAAACACATTTCGGTGGAAAGAATTGAAAAAGAAAGCACTTGAAAACATGCCTGTTGATCTCTGATTATGTGAAATATCTTTTACCTCAATTGTATGCCAGATTTGTCCCTTTAACATTGCTTTTACAAGAACAGGAAAGAATACTATTTAAAATACATTAAAGAATAGGGAAAGAGCTGATATATCGTCTTACTATTCAAACGGTGTCTCAAGCAGAAAACAAAAGGTGAAGAGTGAGTAAATATCTTGAAAAGCACAGCAAGACAGAATCTATCTTTTTATTTAGAATGGTCCCATGTGTTGAGTTGCAGTGGGAGTCCCAGATACTTTCCACTTACGAAAATCAGACCAGACCAGTTTAACCTAAATCCCCAGAAGTGGATTTGGTACTTATACACCTATGAAAGCTCAGCTGTAAAGTTCAGCCGCTGCCCCAGAAGGTTCCATGGGGGAGCAGCACAAATTAAGGCGTTAGCGTCCTGTGCTTCTGCTTTCCCTTGTTCTTGTGCCTCGGTCTTTACCTTGGGGGCAAGGCTGAGATTTGGTGCGCTGAGTGTATTTCATCCCTTGGCCAGCAGCACCATGGATCACATGCCAGCATCTGCGGGTCCCTGCTCTGTGGGGGGACAGGAAGGGAAGCTGGAGGTAACCATGTAGAGACGCAGTTGCAGGACATGCTACATAGCCTGGGAGCCCCATAAAAGCTCCCCAACACCCCAGCGCCCCAGGAAAGGTCCTTCTCCTTGCCCCAGGAGGGCTTGCTGCGAGCTCCTCTTTCTAATCCCACTTGTGGATGTGCACTGTAGGGAAAGGTGCCGCGAAGAGGTACCCCAAGGCACAGCCTGGCATTGATGGCAGTGATGCTGAGCAGGTGAAGCGTGACTTGGATGCCCTGCAGAAGCTGTGCCCATGCTTTTAAGGCTGAACAGACTGAAACGGCTGTGGAGCGCTGCCTTGCAGTACCCATGCACTGGCCCTCGGTGGGCAATGCTAAAGCAAACATACTCCTGTCTCTCCATTAATCACATGTAAAGCAGCTTCCTTCTCTATTTAGTTCCCTGGGCAAACCATAATTTTTTCTTCTCTGATATGGTCAGAAATGTTATGTATAGGTAAACACAAGCCTGAACTCCCCGATGTGACAGGATCACTCACCTTTGCTTACCTCCGCACGCTGCTTTGTGAAATAGGCCCAGCCACACCTCCCCTCCCTGGACGCTGTGCTAGTGTTTCTGAAGTGCTTTGCGCACAGGTGATTTTGTAGGAGCGGTTTTAGAGTGACCATGGAACACATCTGTTAAGGAATACAGATCAAGTTTTGCATATCAAATACCAGTCTATGCAATTGTGCATTGAATTGTTTCCGTTCAACTCTTCATGGTGTTTCTGTAGCTCTAGAAACAGCCTGAGTCAAGATGCCAGCATCCCGCGTACCCCGCACTCCCAAGGCTAGTCCGCTGAGCTGCAGTTGTGTCTGCTCTGATGACCACGTGAGCCCCATGCGCAGGTACAAGCTGAAGATCCAACACCTTCTCCTCCCTCACATATTTCTTTCCGTGCAAAGAAAACTGGGCATGTAGGAGGCCAGAGAGGGTTGTGGGGAACCACCCCAGTGAGACCAGATGGCAGGGTTCACTGCAAAGTAGTCGTGCCCACAGCGTAGAGGCTGCCTTGGCACTGAAGGGTCCCTAAGAGCCCATATTTGGAAAGGGAGTTTTTTGCTTAGTTTCTGTATAAATAGTGAGCTTCTCACACCATTCCTGCACTTTGTCCAATGACACTTGCACTACGGGAATTTGGCAATAACACCCCATCTCTAGGTGACAAGCTCTGGTCATTCCCCTCCTTGAACACCCTCTAACCTTCTTTTTCCTTCCTTGAATCCCTCATCCCAGTTTCATTTCTTTGTCAAAATCTGAAGAGTTATTTGTGTGCAACATTCTTCTATGCTACTTCTTCAAGTAAAGGGCCTAGCCCTGTGTTCATGGGGAAGTTCAGGTGTGGCAGGCTTGACAGAGTGGGGCTATGGCCTCAGCACGTTGCCCAAACACCTTGCACAGGTTGTTATAACTTGACTTTTTCATGTGACCAAGATACTCACATTTGGAAAATAACCACTGAGTATGCAAAGTAGGTCATTCCATACACTTTGTGTATGCAGTGATGTGCGCATGCTAACTGCAGTAAAAGAGATCTTCATACACTATTACCAAACCCAGCAGGAATTTATGGACCAAATGCTTTGTCTTGAAAAGGCTAAGCAGATGAACTCTTTCTCTGGCTACCTTTACACTTTCTTATCAGCTTGGAGCTGAGCCCACCCTTTCCCCACAGCCCACTTGTATTTGTAATTTCTGCATGTTTGGTTGTTCATTCCAGTATGTTTGCAAGCAGCTAAACCTGTGCTGATGTGGAGAAGCTGGCCAGTGCACAAGCCCGAGGCCCAAGAGCAATACAGGTGCCAGCAGCACCCACCTGCCTTGACCCGGCTCATCTACTCCTTCCAAATGTGCCTTCAGAGGCAATTAGAAACACCTGCCCTGTTTGTGAGGTGTTGAACGTGTAAGGGTTCCTGCTGATATGCTGCCTCTTTAGTAGGGTACTCAGGACTCAGCTCTGGTTAAGGTAACTGTGAGTATCTCTGGTGTGAGAAGTTGGGCAGTCTGGTACTCTAATCCTGTTCATGATGCTACCTGCAGGTGCTGGCTTGCGGCAAAGAGGCCAGAAGGTACTGCCGCACAATGTCTTGGTTGCATTAGGGTATACGAAGTGGCCTGGATATTCCCCAGGCCCTTTGAACTGGGGCAAAGCAGTATATTTTTTTTATTTTAATTTTTGTATACACATAGCACTAGGCTCCTCTGGGCAGACTGTAACAGGTCAGTATATTTTTTTTATTTTAATTTTTGTATACACATAGCACTAGGCTCCTCTGGGCAGACTGTAACAGGTCACTGATATGTATATGCTGCTGCTAATGTAGTTTGCAAAGCCATATGGCGTAAGCGAAAGCACTATGTGTTTGGCAGTTGTAAACATGGGGTGGAACGGTGTGTCCCAGTCTCTCAAATGCATTTTTTGCAATTGCAATGGGCTGCTTCTCTCCATGCTGCGTTTTGCCAAGTTGAGGGTAGCTGTGTTGTCTAGGGAAATAGCAGAGACCTGAGATACAGGAATGGCTTGTACTCTGAACCTTATTCGGAAAAATTGCTCTGAGCCGAGCTTTCAGTTGGGCACCTCTGTGCAACAGGGTACCCACTCGTATGGGAAAGGGCCATCTGTGTACCGAGAGGCCGAAGTGGACAGGATGCCTGTCAGAGGCCATGCTGGAGATTTAGGGCATGACGGGTGCCAGCTGCGTGTCCTCGAAGGTCCCTGCATGCAGAGAGAAGAGGTATGGGAGATGGGAGCCAGCCTGCCAAAATACTTCATGCGCCAGCTGCCGGAGTGTGTGGCTGCGATGGGCTTGGGCCCCGTGGCCCAGTGAACCTGAGTCTGAACTTCGATGATTTTTATAGCCAGGAGAAACGTAACCTGTGGTGTTTCTGGGCAGAGCTATTTGCAGATTAACCTTGGTAATCTTGGATTCTAATAACGCAGTAACTTTAAGGCTAATGTAGCAAATTTAAGCAGTGAAGATCTTTCAGGTGACGCTTGCATAATGATTCCACTTTAAAAATAAAGTGTGGATTAGAAAGAATATATTAGTTCAAACATTTTGCAGCTATTTGGGACTTGACATCATAATTCTCTGGAATTAATGAGGGTTGTCTGTAATATTCTGGCAAATGTTTCCTTCCCTGTTCCTTGTTTCTCAGCTCTATTGTACCTTGTCATGTTTTTAGTCTATGCTAAGAGGCTAATCAAAAGCCAAATAAAATAGACTGAAAGATCTCTGCTAATTTCAGAGGTCTCTGGAGCAGATTGTAATACTATTAATCTTTTAGAATAGGGACCCAATTTTGAAGGCATTTATACTGATGGAATAACTGCTTGCTCCAGGAAGTTACTCTGCATTTCCATCATTTAAACTCTTCCCCTTTTATTCACCTAACTGCATCACCAGGCAACACAACTGTGATTTATAAATAAGAGTGAGTAACAGACAGTGATTGTATCCTCATGCCCTTTTACAAGGACTTTATTTTCTATTAAGTTCTAAGCAAAAAGTAAAAAAAAAAAAAAAAAAAAAAAAAAAAGAGGGGGGGTAACAGCTTTATGCTTCAGATTTACTTTGGTTTTGTGCCACTTAAGTTTTTCATCTGTATAAGGTCATTGTCCCCCTCCAGTCCTTCCCAGCCCTCTCCTGCCCCTAGCTGCTCCTCAGCATTTTAGTCAATAGGAGCTTCATTGGTGCAAGCACATTAGGAATTAGCCCAAGAGCAAGAGTGTTATGAGAAAGGAAATAATAGGAAACTAAGAGAAGGTAAAAGCAAAGGAAGGAACCAAGTATATACTGAGCAAAACAAGGACAACAGACAGGTACAGGAGCAAGGAGGGAAGATCTGTTAAACTTGCCTTCCACTCGGTAGAAAGAGAATGGGGCCAAGACTTGTAGTGTGTCTGCAATTACCATACAGTGCTTTGGGACAGTGATTTCCAGTCTGCTATTTCCCACTTTGTTTAATTTTTAGTTCAAATTGTGTACTAAAAACAGGGAGCATTTTGGAGCTGAAAAGATGTGAATGGCATAGGGGTAAAAACCAGAAACTGCAAGAGGAATGCTGCTGTAGCTGAAACAGCCCTGCTGGGATTTTCTAGCTTTGCATCTCAGTCAGTTATGGTTACAAAATGCAGATTTGCCTTATCTGGGTCATTTTGGCTGAGAGAGCACATGGTAGTCCCTTTGTGAAATAAACAATAAGCCAGAATGAGTGGTCATCTGTCTAACACTGTTTCTGTAGCTACTGCTATTCTCTTTTTTTGTGAAGATGTTTGTATAGCTGATTATTAATAGCAGGAAGCTTTTAGTTTTTTGGAAGTTTTATAAAAAATGCTGGAGCCTCCAGTTTTCAATTAGTATCACTGCAGCATGGCTTGCTTGTCCAGAACTAGAAGGTCAAGATACTTTTATCTGGATAAAATTATGAAACCTTATGCTTATGCATTAGCCTCCTCTCCAGAGAATACTGGAGAATTTTTTGCCTGAAGTCCCAATTCAGCAACTGCTCTGAAAAGATCCCTTAAAAAAGCAGAGATATCTCTTCTCTAGGCTAAGCAAGAAAATCAGCTGAAAAATCAGAAATCAGTCTCATCTAATTCTTAAAGAGTTGTTCTTCGCAATCCTTAGAAGTCTTCCAGCATGAGTATATGCATGTGGTGTAGGAAACACTCTTTCCAGCAGCCATTTGAGGTAATGCTGCCGCCTCTGGCTTTGGATGTGTAATATGTTGAGTCTAGCATCTTCATCTTTCCATAAAATAGCAGATTTGGGGTGATACAGACACAAACCAGGAAACTTTCAGAACTTCAGGCTTTGTTTTAGGTCCAAGTTATGCAAAGTTTTGTGAATTGTAATATTTGTAACATCTTCTCATATCTTTGCCTAAATTTCTGTGGACTTCAGTTTGATGAAACACATTTGTCTATGTCACATATTAAATCTTATACCCAGGGAGGTTGAAACAGAATTAATTATCCTGAATTTTGCAAAGCCCCATCCTTCTTTCCAGAGGATGAGAGCTGTAGGGCTTTTCTAAGGTTCTCCAACCATGTCAAACTGGAAGGATTGTTATACCCTAATGAACTTGCTTCTCCCTTAGAAAATACTGGCTCCTCCAACTAAAGCAGAGAGTATTTTAGAAAAAAATATTCCATATATTTAATTTCCTGCCATTTTTAAAACTAATAATCAATCTTGGTTCAGAGTAACCAAGGAAAACTAAAGGGATTTAAGTGCTTAACTCAAGGTTGGACTGTAGTTTTCTGATTTAAAATGACATTGATAGAAATTGGGTACCAACAGATACTGCCAAATATACTACTTGATGCCTGCTTCCAGATCCTGCTTAGCTTTGTAAAATCTGCCCCCCTGAATGTTAAGACTGAGTGGAGTACTTAAAAGCCCTCAATTGCACTGTCAGTCAAGGAATTGGCTTTCTTCTCCCAGAAAGCTTAGAAAAGTTTTTGGGTTTTTGGTTGTTTGTTGTTTGGGTTTTTTGGTGGTTTTTTTTTTTTTTTCCTTTCATCAAAAGTTGTTTCCAGTTTCTAATATGCTCTAGGGCTGACAGTTGGTTTTAAGTTACAATCAACCATAAGCATCCAGGGTTGAATGAGGATTAACTTACTTTTTAAGACAAGGATTTCAGCTCAGAGGTGAGCCAGGTGATATTCCAGAAGCAGTGAATTTTGTCCAGCCCTGGTGTGATGGACCACTGGTGTCTGAGCTGCAGCTTACGGTTTACAAACATTTTGTGATTATATGTGTCTAGGAAGGGGTAGTACAGATAGGTACCCTTATTGTTCTCTGAAATTAGTATATGTCTCTATAGGTGAATTGGTTTCCATACCTGACAGTCTCTCTTGTTTTCTGTCACTGTTGGAGAAGAGATACTAGGGACAACTGAAAGCAAATTAGTGGTGTGTTGCGTTAGGCTGGAACTGAGCAGTGCTGGACTAGTACAGCATGTTGTCACTGCGGAAGAGGAAGGCAGAGCTAGGTGTGCTGCATCTGCTCTTCTTGGCATCCTGGCAGCATTATTTCTCCTGCAGTAAAGTGTGTTGGAAAGCTTAAATAAACCTTTCAGGAGCACGGCTCATGACACAGTCTTGGTGCAGTGGGGACATGGCCCATGTAAGTGAGGGGAGCCTGGGATGAAAAGAAGACTCTTGCATCTTTCAGTGAAATAATTCCCCAATCAAGTTTGAAGTTCAGCACAAGTGGGGAAAAAATAGCTTGCTGTGTAGGATCACCTGAAGTAACTGCGCCTTGCAGAGCAAGAAGTAACTCCTTGATATCCTGATGACACATCAAGACAGCAATCCTTTAACACTTACAGAGTGCTTTTTATCTTCAAAGCTTCATGAACATCAGCTAATTAATCCTCAGAAAGCCTGAGGGAGCTACGTATGTATTGTTACAAGCCACGGGCCAACAAAGGACTTCACAGTTGTTACCATGCCTCATGCTGTGGCTACTGCTGGCATCAGCCAGGGCAGAAATTAAGATCTTCTTACTAAAAAGCACTCTCCTTTCCTCCCCCAGCAAGCAGCAGTTCAATGAGACTCTCCACAGTGATGTAGAAACTGGGATTCAAAATGAAGCTGGGCTGCTTCTATCCATCACAGTGTTATATAGCCAGTCACAGCCAATGCCTTTTACCCAGTGGGCTGCAAGCTACAGCCCAGGGAACTGGGGTGTAGAGCCTCCAGGGGTGTTGCACAGTCAAAATCCCAGCAAGCCAGTGCCAACTCTCTTACACTGCTGGAGCCAGGCTACAGCCCTGAAGTTTCATCTTCACATCTCTGGGAAATGCAGAAGTAGATCTATAGGAGAGACGCATGGAGAAACTGAGCAGCGTTGAGGTAGCTCTACAGAAACTGCATCTCTGTCTTGCCTCTCTTGCTGCTTCTTCTAGAGCCATGATACCAGGGGTGAAGTAACAGCCTTGGAGCATCTTGCTGCTGCAGTAGAAAGAAAATGTGCTCTTTCTTAGCATAGATAAGGGCCATCTGTTCATGGCTGAAGTGAGATAATGTTTAGGAGCCTCCCAGGATACTAAAGACTGCACTTTCTTTGATGTCTTGTGCTGTTGGAGCTCATGGCAGTGCTCCCTTTGAACTCACTGTGTTTTGTAGTTCTCCCTACTTGCATAAATTGAAGTAGAATGCAATGGTTCATATCAATAATATGGCTCAGGGAGGGCACATGTAACAGTGTACATGCTGATATGAGCCAGTTGATGCTTGGACATCACAGGTCCCTGTACAGTGTACCAGGAGGTTTGACATCTATGTTGCTACATCCATCAGTCAATAAACTCCATGCTGCCTGCCTTTAGAGGGTGAGTTACATGGGGAGAACAGTTTTCTCTGTAGTTACCAGGACTGAGAGAGAGCACTGGGATTTGGGGGACTGGCGTGGAAGCTGTTGTGCTAGACATGGCTTATGGAATAGAGGTAGATGTGGTGGCAAGGTGTCAGTTTTCTGCTTGACTGGAAGTCAGACTATGCACCCTGAAGGATGTTTGTCTTAGCCTGTTGTTAAAGACCTTCTTTAATGGTGATTCGACTGCCGCCTCAGTGACTCTCTTCTAGTGCATCTCTATCCTGTTTATGGTTTTCCTAATATCTAACCTAAATCTCTCAAATTGTCACTGTTGCAATTACATTCTCGTCCGTTACTTCTCCGCAATTACTTCCTGTCCAATCCATCATGGACATGGAAATTACTTTATTTCCTTTCTCTGTGCAACAGCCTGGTTGTACTTAAAGGAGGCTGTTAATGTTCCAGTTCAGACTTCCCTTTAGTTTAATCAGCCCTGGTTCATTTAGCCTGTTCTTGCAGATTGTGATTTTATAAGCAGCTGATCTCTTTTGATCCTCCCATCTGGTATGTCCCTGGTTGTTCCAGGTCCTCCTTGGGACATACTGGAGATGTGACCTCACCAGTGCTGAACCAACAAGCAAGAATTACCTCATATGTTTTTAAGATTACCCAGTCAGAGTTCTCTGCCTTTTGGGTGTGTCAGTGTTCACTGGGGGCCCAGGATGGGCATGGACCCACGCGGCAAGGAGAGACAGCATTTCCCAGTGGTCCAGAAAACAATTCAATGATACATTTACCACCCTATTTTCAGTTCTTCCCTTTTTCACTATATCAAGTTGTCATAGTTTAACCCCAGCCAGCAACTAAGCACCATGCAGCCACTCATTCACTTCCCGCCCCCTCCCCCCCAGTGGGATGGGGGAGAAAATCGGGAAAAGAAGTAAAACTCGTGGGTTGAGATAAGAACGGTTGAATAGAACAGAAAAGAAGAAACTAATAATGATAACACTAATAAAATGGCAACAGTAATAATAAAAGGATTGGAATATACAAATGATGCACAGTGCAATTGCTCACCACCTGCCGATTGACGCCCAGTTAGTCCCCGAGCTGGTTCTCCCCCCCCCCCCCCCGCCCAGTTTATATACTAGACTTGATGTCACATAGTATGGAATACCCCTTTGGCCACTTTGGGTCAGCTGTCCTGGCTGTGTCCCCTCCTAACTTCTTGTGCCCCTCCAGCTTTCTTGCTGGCTGGGCATGAGAAGCTGAAAAATCCCTGACTTTAGACTAAACGTTACTGAGCAACAACTGAAAACATCAGTCTGTTACCAACATTCTTCTCATACCTAACTCAAAAACACAGCACTGTACCAGCTACTAGGAAGACAGTTAACTTTATCCCAGCTGAAACTAGCACACAAGTGCAGTAGTAAAGGAAACTTGCCTCTGTTAAGAAATCTCATCTTGTATCTTCCTAATTTAAGACTGCTAAAGCGCAGCAGCACTAGTGATGATATCCCAGCTGTACTAGAAAATTCATTCCAAAATTAACATACCCAAGACTCCACCAAGTGAAGCAAACATATTGTAATGGTGAGTCATGATAAACTGTAGAAAAAAGGGAGTTCAGGATATTTAGCAGAAAGATCGAAGGTCATATGAGAAACACATGAAGGTCAGTATGAGAATAACTATGTTATAACATCTTAACTTTTGCTCCTTCAGAAAGTAAATCATGTAATTCCAATTGAAAGTCAAGTACAAGTAGCCTTTTGGAGAAAGACAAAACAAACCAAATAGCAAGGCACGAGTATGCAGAAGTACATAATTTGTTACCAATATCCTGAACCTGGCCAAGGGGTGTTACACTGGTGAGTAGCTGCAACTTGACCGATATTGTTTTCCAAGTAAAATCAAGGGCACGCTTTGACCAGGAAATGTAAAAAGGGGAAGATAAATAGCACTGCAAGAGATAGGGGATGGTGTTTCATCAAAAGCAAAATAGTGTTTGGTGACCAGAAAATTTGATACTTTGGAAAAGGATCTTAGCAATAGGGGAGTGACCTCCAAGTTGCAGGTACTTCTGCCACTTCTCCAGTGCTTGTCAAAAAAGCTGATGAACAGTCCTCCCTGCATTTGTCACTATGTGTTGCAGGAAATGAAAGCAACAAAACTCAGTGTAAGACCTTATGAAAAGGGAGGGTGATTTTATTTGAAACAATTTTATTTCTAGTCCCTCATGCTCATTCTCTCAGATTGCTCATGTATGCACACACATGCATTTCTCACATGCATTCACACCCACTCAAGAGCTTTCTTCTGTCTGTGCCCGGGGAGGCAAGGACAAGGGATGCTGAGCCTTGAGCCCTCATCATGTCTCTTGGCTTCCTCTTTTCTGGCAATGACAAACTCCCTTTTGGATAGTCCTTTTATACTCTCTAGGAGTTGAGAAATTACTGTGGTGTAATACATTGGCCTCAGATCTTACTCGGTCCTTGCTCCAAGGATGTAAAGCAAGGTTGCTCCCCTTTGTCTTTGTTTCCCTGTCTTAAGATTATAATCCTCTTTCCTGTTGAGACAAAAGGAGGATGATGACAAAAGAGTTATGGTATATCCTTGCTCCCATCTTGCTGTTACCAAATTACAAGACTTCTGCTGGTGAACCATCTCTGATGGGGCCTTATTGCAGAGTAGCCAACTGGTCTTCATGGGAACAGACTCCCCAGCATTTATAGCTCAATTTCTGCCAGATGCATCCTTGGTAATCAACATAGGATATTCTTTTAAACTTTGCTCTCATTTCTTATGGTGCTTTGACACGGAGGCATTTCTATTCATATGTCAGCTAGATTAATCTTAATATATATATATATCACAAATGTCTACATAGTTAACAACCTGCAGCCAGGACCTTGCAACTTGAGACATGTTTCTCCAGACTCCCAAAATCTCCTAACCCAGCAGAGGCTGCCAGATGGAGAGAGCAGCCTGATACGGCCCAAACACACCTCTCATCCCAGTGAGGAGGGGGATCATTGCTGCCACAGCACTCACTGTTGGTCTTATAACTCAATAAGGCTGGATAAGAAAGGCATATGTTTATTTTATTTAGGTAAAGCAAGGGCCAAAAATGCAGGCTGGCAACAGTGAAAGCTGTTACTAAAAAAAAGAGCTATAAGAGAGAAAAAAGCAATTCTGCGTTATCAGTTAAGATCTTCCTAAGTTGTTTCACCATTTCCTAGCCCAGGAGATTTGCCTCCTCACCATCCCACCCAGCCCCAGGACGGGTGCATCCTGGGGCTTGCTTAGGGCCACAGCTTCCCCCTTTCCACTGCTGAGGACACGTCACCCCAGGCGGGCAGGTGAAGAGCCATCCCTCTCTTCTCTTTCCAAGAGCCAGGCTGTTTTGTGTGTTTCCTCCTGACTGCCAGGTTTCTTGTGTTAAGGATACAGCGGTAAAACTTTATAAATTGCAGCCCTTGAAAAAAAAGACATTTTACAATCACTTTATTAGAGTTGCACTGTCCATCCTGCACTGGGCTCTTAAAGATCAGAAATGATGTGGCTGTTAGATTAAGCATCCATCTCTGTATACCTACACAGTTAGTTTTAGGGTGACACTCTCAGCCAGGTCCATCAGGAGGAAAAGGATAATATGCTGTTAAAGTTGCAATTACTGTATTAGGTCCAAAATATAAATCCATATACTAGCTATAATAACCTAGATAAAGAGGGGGTAGGAATCTGGCAAATTATTTTTGTGGAGTTTTATATAGCTACTCATAATACTGAAATTAAATGAATGCATGTGTATGTGTGTACAGCTAGATTTATAGACTCTCCTTAAAACATAAGTATTTCAGTCCTGCTGAAGTAGCGCAGAAACAGAACCCAGGATTGTTTCACCTGCATAGCTGGCTTCAGCTCTCGTGTATTTGGATACGCTTGGCAATACTAGAGGGACTCATGCTTCATGCAGCCATTTCTTGGGGCAGTTGTGAAAATTTGGGGATTTGAGCCTTGGAGCACCGTGATGCAGGAAAGAAGTTAACACTGCAAAAAGCATTTCCTTTGGCAAGTGTTACCCCTTCTCTGCGCCAGGACCCCTCAGTGAACCAGAGCCTTCAGGGCACCAGTGCTAGCTATGACACAAAGCCCTGCTTAATATCTGTGGTTTTTTCATGTATTTTCTCTCCTCCGTTAGATATTTTTGGCTAGATCTCTAGCCAGGACAAGCTAACGTAGATTTGCTGGTTTGGAGTACCCGAGGATGTAACCCTCAGTCAACAGAAATGAAGTGCCTTGTTCTGCTGCCAGGATGTTATTTGAGCTGCAGGACAGTGTGTACCTGGAAGTATGCACAAGAAGCAAAATAAGTTATAAATATGACAAACTTTGTTATCTGGGGTGGTGGACAGGGAAAGGAGAGATTTTGGCCAGGGTCCACGGTGGGGCAGGCGCTGAAGAGGCATTTCTCTCTCTGCCGGAATCCAGCGTGGGCTCTGCAGGGCTTGAGAGCTCTGGCTCAGGCACTGCTGCCTCTGTGCCTCGTGCCACCTCGCCGCGTCGGACACCCCCTCGGAGGTGGGCTGCGACCCTGCGATGGCCCCGCGCGGCCCCGCGCACCCCCGCTGCGGGACGCGAGGTCTGCTTGGGCTCGGCGGGACCGGCGGCAGCGAGCCCCGTCCTGAAGGACTTTTCCTTGCTCCTAGTTGCACGGCCCTGCTCAGTCTGGATGGTTTTGCCTCCAGCATTGCCCCGTGCACAACTGATTTACTTTAATATAATGAGTTCTTCTCGCTCCTTCGTATTTCACTTCCTTGCTATGTTCACTCCTCCCAGCCTTGACTTTCTCTGAGCAGAGCAGCCCCCACACCTCCAGACTCCTCGTGCAGGACGGGCAGACCTTCAGGCCTGGCAGAAGTCCTTCCCCATCTGTTCAGGTCCGAATTCCTCTTTGCGTGTCACCCGCTGCCCGAACGGTACAGACATCCGCAGCGGACCCTGCTCAGTGGCTGCAATGGCACAGATGCTTCTCCGGGGATAAGTAACAGTTCTCAGTTCATTCACCACAGTCTAGGAGTGCGTATGATCATCTTATAGAAGTACTCACCCTGCAGCTGAGCACCCTGTGATTTTTATCTTCTTTAACTAATTTTCAGCTTTCCATCTTACTGCAACAGTTTTGCTACCAGCCTTTGCTTTTCCGGATAAATTCAGCCTATTTCTGTTTTTCAAAGCCATCTAGGTCTTTCTGCGTGATATTCCAACCCTTTGCTGCTCTGGCAATGCTTCCTAAACTTGTGACATCAGAACATTTTATTAATAGAAATATATATTTAAATATTATATATTAATATAAATTCCTTTTTTGTAAATGCCTCTGATGAAGTTATTGTACAAGAGCAGCCCATGGGCATTACTTCAGTGCTTCCCTGTGCAGAAATCTCCCTCAGCGCGGTCCTTCCTTTTTCAGTAAAGCCTGTGGTCCCGTTGCACCAGCCACATCACTGCCTGCTGCACGGCTGTGCTGTGCATTGCACATGCTGATTTAAATGGTAACTTCCCACTGTTGCAAATGCCTTGCCAAAGTCCAGATAGTTACAATTCTTTTCTTTTCTTTCTCCAGAAGAATATATTATTCGGTAAGCTCAGGTTACATTTTATCCCATTTACTTTCATGTCCTCAACTTTTATTTTATTCAGAAACTGTCCTAACAAATTGCACAGAACTGATCTCGGGCAAAAGGACATGTAATTGTCCAGATTACTTTTCATTTTCTTTCTGTAGGTGCTACCAGTGCTGTTATCCAGGAAGCCAGTGCCCCTTGACAGTGTCATTTGGTGTCCTGGTTACCGTGCTGCATCGATCAGAATCAGGGAGGGACAACACCTACTCTTGCTCCCTCCTTCCCCACCTGAACACACTACCTTCCACTTCCAGGTAAGGACTTTCTTTCCTATTGTCCATTCAGCTTTCTGCCATTAAAGTCAGTATTGCTGTCATTACAGAAAACCAAAGTATAGTACTCATTTAGGTTTGGAACCACACTTGAATTACCTTTAATCTTCACATCGTTCCCATTTCAGAGCAGTTCCATTTTTTCCTTGTTCTCCTTTTATTTATATAGCTGAGGAGTCATTTGTTATTTTAATTTCCTTTGCAATGCTTCACTTTCAACAGTTTCCACTGTATTTCTCCACTCTCTGACCTCCAAGTCAGTTTTCATTGCTGATCTGTCTCTTTTTCCATTTCTTGTAAGTGCTTTGATTACTTAGACTTCAAGCGATTCACTTTGCTTTGTTATAAAAGGGACATTGTGTCTTGTGGCAAGAGGCACATCCCCCGCATTGGGGTGTGTGACTTGGCGAGGGGCTGATGTTCTCCCCATCTTTCTGTCGTGGTGGCATTGGGAATGGGATCGTTCTTGCTGCCTGGAGAGGGGACAAGGAAAATCCAGAGCCCTGTAGTGTCTCAGAGATTTTTGCAAGAATATATATAGGGCAATCTCTATCTTGCAGGATGGCTCTGGCAATCTGGGATGTCTGATCTCCCTATGAGTAATAGCCATTTTGAAGTGATTATTCATCCTGTTAGATCTGAAGCATTTCACTAGAAGCTGTTGTTTTTTCCCCCAATTTCCTTGAAGGTTTCTTTGATCTAAATGTCAAGCCCTTCCTAAATTGAAGTCCTTGAGTTATTTGGTCAACTTATTTTCACTAGTTGTTTCCTGGTAGTTAGTTCAATAAATAGTAACAGGTCTATTTTTGTTTATTCTTTGATTTAATTTTAACTGAGCCAGCCCATGTCCTCTCATTGCAAAATTCTTGTCTATGATTAGCTCTTGCGTGATGCATTCCCTGCTCACCAAAACCAGGTCTTAACTGCTGCTCTGCATATTGATTCAGTGACTCTTTGATGAAGAAATCTGAGTGTCTCGATCCACGAGTATTTAGGCTGTAATATTGCTGGTAGTGTTTGTTCTGCAACTGAGGCATGGGGTGTGATATTTCTGTAAGAGCATTATGGAGAATGATAACCTTTCCTGATGCTGTTTCTGGGGGCTGTTAGAGATGCAGTAGAACCAATCTTTACTGTCCTTCCTCAGACTTATTTTAGCCTGAACAGATTGCTTCCCGTCCGTGCTGCCTTATCTCTTTCCTTTATGAACTACCGCATCATGGCACTACAATGTTAATCTGCCATGATAATCTCTATTTCCATCTTTCCTGAACAGCATGTACCTTCCAAGGATTTGTGAAACACAAGCAAATCAAGTCATTTTTAGGATAGCATTTTCCTTAGGCCTTTCAAATCCTTTAATCTGCACTAGTAAAGACTAAGTAGCCCTTTCTCTAACTTTTCTTAACCTTATCTTCTGCCTTAGGCCGACAGGGAATAGAGGCACATACTTTAATCTGTGTACTGAATCATGTAAAGTTTCAGTTACATCCTTTCTTTTTCCTCTTGCACTGAAGTTTACTGTGAGATCCCAACAAAAATAACAATGTTAACCATTTTTTCTCTCTTTCTGGTGCTCTCTCTTTTTTTTAAAAGTTGGTTTCCAGATTAAAAAAAAAAAAAAAGGCAGTAAAGCCTTCCCTTGGAAACCTGTTTGCCTTGTATGAGGAACAGGTATTTCAAGGTCTTTATTGGGAATACCTGAGTTGTACAAATACTGTACTAATGTTCACTGCCCCCCTGGAGGAAAAGAAGTGCGTGTTTACCACATATCATCCCCACCTGAGGCATGCCAGAGACACCAGCCTCCTTGGTTTTTCCTCATCCTTTATTGTGTACTCCACTCTCCATCTATTATGAGTCACTCATAAACCTAACCTAATCATGACAAATATGTGAAGAACTAATTTGCAGTTCATAAGATGAACTGAAGTGGATTGAATAATGAGGACACTGATGCCACTAACGTGTTTTGATTTGTATGTGTTTAGACACATTTTGAAGTCAACAGGGAAGTATATATAACTTGCTGAGCTCAGATATTTCCTGGTTATTATCTTACCTTTTCTAATAATCAAATTCATTTGCAAATAACCACAACCAAGCAACCCAATAACAAAAGATTTATACCATATTACCAGTTGAAATGGTCATTTGATTTCCAATGGGTGTAAAAGATTTATACCATATTACCAGTTGAAATGGTCATTTGATTTCCAATGGGTGTCTGTTGCCAGGTAGATCCTCAACAGTGTTTCTCATCTTCAGATCTACCTATTTACACAATCTTTATGATTTACCATATCACAGAGAAGAATCCATTACAATTTCTGCAAGTAAGCTAGATGCTACATTAGATAAACACGTTTCCTAGAGCTATTAGCCATATATATTCCAGATAAATTGTTTTCCTCATGTTATTAAGTCAGAGTAAACCTGCTAAAACAATAACACTATATATCAATATCCTAAATTTCCTATTAAGTTCCATTTGCCTGCAGCTCCTCCAGCTGGGGGGAGACCAGGTCGAACAGCTCAGGGAAGTAACATTTCTAACATCCTAATGCAAAACAGTGCAGGGCCATATTGTGAAAGCGAAGCTCATGTGTCATGAAGAAAGTAATGTTTTATTGAATCAAGAACTTGATGTCAACCGAGCTTTTCAGTTGCAGAAGCCTGTTGTTTATTGCAGCAGCACATTTTGTGTAAGTTCCTTCCTGATTTACGATGATTCACATTGATAGACTTCTAGTCTATGACACTGCCATCACAAACGGTAATTTATAACAGCTTCAGCTCTGCTCTTTCAGTGCTGGTTTTCAAGGACTAGAGCCAAGATCTATTCACCAGAAGTAAATCTGGAAGGAAGTTCACTTACTATGAATATTAATTAATGTTTATATACTATGGTTTATTTTGTTAAGCAGTGATTTAATTCAGAACATTCAAAATGGTGATGTATGGGTGAAAAGAATCAGCAGCCATGTGCTCAATTCATTTCAGAGATAAACCTGGTTCCATTCATTTTCTTTTATGGTGAAACCTGAAAACAAGCTTTAGTAAACGCGGCAGAATGGAGAGTGCATAAGCCAGTGACAAGTGGTGCTTCTCTGTTCTCTGTAATTATGCAATAAAGAGAAGATGTTCAGCTTCACCTCAAAGTCCTTCTCTGCATTGCTCTTCCTATGCAATGGAGTGAACCTCTTCACTTTTTGCTACTTTCTTTTTATTCAGACTAATCATCTCCTTGTGGAGACACTAGCGGAAGTGATTGAGACTAAGCAATATAGCATCATCTTGATGCTGAAGAGCATTCATGGAAGCAGAGTGCATGACTCCCCAGCAGAATGAGAGAAGAATACACAGCAGAACCATATTTTTCTGTGTCTGTAAGAAAAACAGGAATGGCCAAGTCCTTACAGGTCACTAGCATGCTTGGTTTTTTTATGTTATAGCATATAAAGGTATTGTCTTATTTTCTATCTTGTTAATACAAAGCCTGCAGTCTTGTTTGTGATCCCTGAAAAACTTTTGGTTTATGAGGTTATGCTCTCAAAAGCACTCACATCAATTCATAAGCCACCTCCTTACTGGATCAGCACAAAAATTCTGCGCTCACACAATGCAAACAGGCTTTCAGTCTAGCCACTCTCCTTCTTCACGAGCCAACCCCAAGTACAGCCGTCTGTCCAGCACCAGACAGGGGTTCCCAAGGCATGCCAGTGAGCAGAGCCTGTTGGGTTCAGGTCATCTTCATAAGAGGGTGAAGCAGCTGCCGTCCCCGATAGCTGGTGACTGCTGTGCTGGGATGCCTCTCTTCCCACCAGCCCACATGTGGAGCACAGCCCCTCCTCAGCCACCCCTTTACAACTGGCTTTTCAAAGGGCCTCTTGCTCACGGCTGCTCTGTGAAGCTGGTGTTGCTGGCTGCCCTCACCCAGCAGGCACACCAGCCTAGCGAGACCTTTCCTTGCAGTTTCTATGCATGGTATACGTTAGATAAGCCTTAAATAGATTGCACCTACTTCAGTAAGTAGATGAAAGTGTAACATACCACAGCAATGAAGAAAACCCCTTATTCCATTAGATTAGGTGTTGGGCATAATGTGAGCTGCATTCCTCCTTCATGTACACCCAGATTTCCTCACTGAAGTCAATTGGAGCTGCACCTTTAGGATTAAGAAAATAATTTGACCCAGTTAGGTGTCACAGAACAGACTTCAGTGGATTGCACAGACTGAAGAGAGAGCAGAATGTTGCCCATTGTATTTACTATCATGTTTGTTTTGGGAGCTAAATTATTCCTCCTAATTCTGCTAGCAGTGTAATACGCTGTCTCAGTAATGGAAAGCATATGAAAGCAAGCAGATGGTGAAAGCAGAAAAAAACCCCAGCATGTCCTGATAATGTAGTAAGCAAGTTCATTTTTTTGGCATTAGGCTTTCATAACCAAGGCATGGTGATAACAAGTACAGACACATTTTTAGAGCGCAGTTCATCAAAAAATATAGCCAGTTTCATTGCAGGGCAATGGAAGATTACTTTTTGAACTCCTATATAGATAAAAGCTAGATGTGAATGTTGTTGAATTAGACCCATCGTTTATTATTGCTAGAAGATGAGTGACAGAACAGATACTGGTCAGAGTGATTCCGTCACGGCTCCTGTGATCCCTCATATCATTATAAATGTAGAAAGTTTCACCCATTGATTTGCAAATATGCAGCCACCCTGCATTCCAGAAATACCACAGACACTTCGATATAGGTTGTTATCACAGTGGGCAGTATTGGAAATTCAAAACATTTTATTTTGCTTTATAAGTATGCAGCCTCCAGTTTGAAATTTTGAAGTTCAAGGTTGTTGCTTCTTGGATATTTGTGTGTGTGAGTGTGTGTGTATCTGCAGTACGTGAAGCTCCCAGCCTGCCTCCGGCGGCCCCTTGCTTCTCCCACCCACATGCCCCATACTTCCAGAACGGAAGGCAAAACAGCCTCAGTGGGAAATGCTCCCATTTGTTTAGCAAGTTTGATAAAATTGAGACAACCTTGACTCGCTGGCTGAGCAAAAGACCCTGAAATGTGATTTCTGGGGAGGACACTGATCACCTCCAAACTACATTTTTAAGTCTCTCATGACAAAACATAGGCAGAAATGAGGCCAGATTCACCGCTTATC
The DNA here is from genome assembly GCF_947461875.1 of Haliaeetus albicilla. Classification (NCBI taxonomy): domain Eukaryota; kingdom Metazoa; phylum Chordata; class Aves; order Accipitriformes; family Accipitridae; genus Haliaeetus; species Haliaeetus albicilla. Next base: position 19,757,063 of record NC_091487.1, read on the forward strand.
ATTTTAAGATTCTTCAAAGAAGGGGTAAATTAATCTTTGTTATAATTTTCATTTGATGCAATGAAGCCACATCTTCATGTAGCTGCAACACAGACCTTCCTTCAGCTTCCAAGAGTTCCAGTTTCAGACAGAGCAAGGGAGGAGGAGCCACTAAAGACACTGCTGCAGTCATGAGAGCAAATGCCAGTGTACAATCGAGGGAACAAACCCAGATCTGAGCACACCGATCTCTTCTGCGGGGAAAGGGGGCGAGGAGAGAGAGCCCCGTTTCTCATTAAAGCATATAATTGGTTACAATGCTCTTTTTTCACCATGCAGTAACGCAGCATACTAAGTAATGCAAGGGTTTGGTTTTTTGAAAATATTTCATATGCATCTGGTTCATTCCTGACTTAAAGAAACAACGGCAAAAGAGTATTCTTGATTGCTTGATCCCTCTGAGGACCCTATGCTTGCTGCTTCCTCAGGAAAGTTGTCTCCCTTTATCTTTTTTGTTAATGCCTTGCTGATTTAACCTCCCAGGACATAATGTGTTTTCTTCCGGATTGCTTTTAGTGTCTCTGGGAGGTGGCAGGTGGCATCATTCAGATTTCTTTGATGTCCCTGTGTCCTCTTGTTTTCATTACCGGGCAGGACCTGGAGCAGGGAGGAAATGGGATCAACATCACATTCCCAGGTCCCAGCTGTTTTCCCGCTCCTCTGCCTGTGCCACCATCTTTTCCTGACGCCACCTCCCCTTTCCAGGTCTTGGGGACATGGTACAGCAGCCAGGTGACACAGGGCCACCTTTGCTGCCAGGGCCACATGGCTTTGGCAGCCTGAGAAGGGGCAAAGCCTGAGCATTTCTCCTGGCAGAGTCTTGGGCAGGGGCCGACCTGGGGAGAGGCCCCAAAATGCCCAGCTCAGACCCACAGGCTGGGCTGGAAGCGAGTTGGGGGAGCGGTGGGCTCAGCTAAGCCGCTGGCTGAAACGGCTGGCGGGTCACGTCGGCGTATCGCTTTCCTCTGCTGCGTTGCCTTTCTGTAATCTGTGAATCTCTCTCAGGGCAAGAGCCTGAGGTCCCTCCTGCAGTGAAATTAGACCTTGATCCCAAATTGGTTAGACTGAGGTCAGCAAGCCTGTTTACAAAGCAAAGCCCTGCTTTCCGTGAATAAATCTCCCTCTCAATTTTTGCTTGACAATCCCGCAGCAAATGGCTTTAAATGCAGTGTCTGTATGTAACTGCTCTTTTTGGTGCCTTTCCCGTAATGAGCCATAACATATGTGTTGTGTCTTTACACACCTCAGAACAATGCTATGCAAGCATTAGGAGATTTTTCTAACAACTAGTGAATGTGCTGCTTTTCACAGCTCACCCAAGCGCTCCTGGCTGGTAAGCCTGGCCACTCGAGGGACGTTATCTGTATTTCTAGGATCAGAGGAAAAGCAAAAAAAAAAAGGTGGGAGGCATATCTGAATATTTTAAACAGCTAATTCTGATGGAAACAAGTCATGCAGAGGACACTTCTCAGATGGGAGGAGGCCTGAGGAGGTGTGTTTGTGGAGCCATAACACTGTCCAGAGAAGAAAGTTCAGTGAGAAATGCAGAGACTCGAACTCTTTGCTCCTTCCTCTCTCTTGTGCATCCTTGAGTGATTTGTCCCATTTCTCCCTTTGGCAAGTGCAATGACAGTATATCCACAGTGATGCTCAAACATTTTAATTCACAGTAAGTGAATTAAATCCACAGCAGCACCATGTGTACCTCTCACGTGTGTATAACAGTGCAGGAGCAGTATTTGTCCCAGTGATGTCCCGTCTTCGTTAGGGGAGTGAAGTGTGGTACACACATGGTGAAGAGCCCTTACTCACCACAGCAGGCGCAGCACCTCCAGAGCTGGGCAGCTGGGGTGCTCTCCCTCAGTCTGACTGCCTGCACGCTCCTGAACTACCCCTGCTAGAAGTGACCTAGCCCCAGCGCTCAGAAAACATCTTTCTGAAGAATAAGTTTTTTGCTGCCTTACTGATTTTTACCTGAAGCAACCCAGCCTGCACTAGCTAACAGGCATTTTTCGGAAGGATCTTTAGGCCGAGTCCCTCATATTTTGGTAACAGAGCTGCACTGTTATTCGACGCATTGCATTTTCCAGAAATAGACATTTCCAGGAAAATATAGCTGGGTGTTTTTGCCCAGTGGTACTTCTTCCATCTTTGGTTATGGTCATGAGCAAAAGACCTTGCCGTAGTCCATCCTCCCTGTGAGGATGAGCCCCTGAGACACGGTGTTCCCGCAGGACGAGCAAGAGGGGAAGCAATGCCCGGCGGTGGAGGACTGCATGGCTGGAAAGCATGCTTGCTGGGCAAAATATCATGTGCATCTTTGTTGAAAGATAATCTAAGTCCAATTCCAGCTTCAGCAGGCACACAGGAGTCCCCCCGATATACACCAAACCCCCAACCGTGCCCAATGCTAGCACCAACTCCACAGCCCTGCCCGACTCCCAGCCGGACCATGTTACCCTGTGCAGAGATTTTTATCTGCACCAAGGTCAGGAAATTCCCAGTTATAGTTCCCACAACAACCATAAAACTAGGTATTTTGGATTAATAATGTACATTAAAACTCTGAAGGTGGCCCCACAAGTGTTTCTCAGTGGGTGCATGAGGGACCCCAGGGTACAGCGGGTTGGGAGGTGCTGCCTGTAACCTCCACGCCTGCCCGTGCAAAACCTGAGCACAGCTGAAGGAGGGGTTTGGGGGTAAAACCTTTCAGTGGCTGATGTCAGGCATCAGGTGTTCTGGGGTAGCTGTGGAGTTTCTGGTGACCTGAGGCTATAATCTTGGTATTGGAGAAGGTGGCGACCACCGAGAGCCAGTAAGCAGCGGGTGTTTGCTGAACTCCGCAGCGATGCAGGCTAACTGGCATCCTCACACAACGCTGTATCTTCTGCTCTATTTACCACACTTAAGTGGCCTTCATCGCTTTGGTAGCTGAGGGCTTTGCACTTGTTAATGTGTTTATCTGTGCAGCGGCTCTGTGAAGTAGGGAAGAACTGTTATCCCCATTTCACAGGGAGGGACTGAACTAGCAAGAGGCCAAACATCCACCCCAAGGTCTCAGAGAGTCTGCAGCAGAGTCTGGGCCTCCCAAGTCTGAGGTTCATAACCTTGTTTTCCAGTAGTGACAGAATAGGATACAGAACCAAAATTTCATGGGTAAATAAGTGCCAGCACCTGCTGGCTGGAATCCGCAAGCTGTGACCTCCTATCTCCACCAGCATTCGTACTTTCCTCTATTATTTCTGTTATTTCAAATATTTTATCATAGCATTACCTTGTCTAGTGTAAACAATGGTGCCATTTGTTCTTGAGAGTTGTATTCTGTGGAGGAAAACGTTGACAAATTTTCTTATTCCCAGAGTTTGGGCCCAGACACAGAGGGGGGGATGCACAGAGTCAGGACCCCTCCACTCCTCTGCCAGCCCCAGCCTGCGCAATCTGCGTGCAGCCACACAGTGCGAGAGCCACCACCAGCCACACAGTCCCCTCCCGCCTGCGCCGGGGCTGTGCTCCTTCCCCCAGCACAGGGACACAGCTATCTCTGTAGTGTGGAGGATCTGTGTAGCCTTGGTGGCATCGCTCCAGATAGATGTTAATCTAGGACAGGAGAAAAAAATGGGCCCCATGTTCCAAGCTGACCCACCATAGAGAAAGATCCAAGCCGTGATGCTCCCACCCCTGGATATGCCATCTCTTAAAGCAGGTAGTGGTTCAGATCTCCAGCTCCGCTTCAGTTCTGTTCCTTTGTAAAAACCCAGGTGTTACTGAAAGAACTATCCACGTCTGCTTTGGCATGTGAAGAATGCGTCACTTGCCTCATTGCCTTAAAAGCAATAAATCTCTCTTTATCTTGATGGTCACTTAGTAATGAAAACCAGTGGCCACATCAGTTATCTGAAAGAGGCTAAATGACAACTTGCTCCACACTCTATACAAATCAGCCAGATAGCTTCAAAGCCCTTATCGGTTCCACGTGGCTGGATATATCCAGAGTGGCCAAAACAGGCCAGCATACAGAGCTTTGTCATCCTGGCACCTCCTACCCCTCGTGCTGCTGGCCGAACAAGGACACACGGGGATTTCTGAGCTTCCACTGTGATTAGACACAGCATCGTGTAACAGTTTATGAACAAAAGGCAACTGTATTTAATCATTCCTTATAATTTGGTAAATGTCCCACCCAGCTATGTCAAAGCATTTCACAAGCCTGTTCCTTCTCTCGACTCAGGTATTCATTGCAGTGGGTAAGACCCTTTCATAGGGATTTGCTTGCATTCTCCATTTTCCACCTGCAAATTGGGAAGAAGGCTATTCAGCCACCTTTGCAAAGGCCTTTAGGAACTCTGCAAGGAGAGTGCTATTTAGGCATCAGATATCTGTATTAGCTGGGGAAGGGCTGGCTCTCTTGTTGCAGCACTCGTTGAGGACTCAACTCCCAGATGTATTAAGACTCCATGTGTGTCTGTCTTAGTCTTTTTGCGCCTTCATGCCTCACCTGTAAAATGGAGACAGTAACGTTTCATTGATTGCATGAATGTTGAGAAGTAGTACACTAATGGTACTGAGACCATCACGATGCAAATACCTGCAATGGATAATTTTGCAATTGCTGCAGACACAGCATTCATTTGCATTTTTATTTCATGAACTATTGAAGGAACCAGACTATTAACACCCCAGTTCTAGGGGGAAATGCCTGGAGACCCAGACATCCAGGTGTTGCTGAACTTCATGGGGTGCGGTGTCCAAACCTGGGCTTGAATGTAGATTGCACAGCTAATCCCCGCTTAATTTATAATAGCCCAAACGTCAATGTGAACTCCAACCACTGACTTATTAGAAATCTGAATCTGGATTCGGCTGCCCATTTTGTATCTTGGCTCTACGGCTTAAAATTACACCATTGTCTGCTTCAATCTACTCTGAAGCTGGAGATTTATTTCTACAGGAGGCAGGGAAACATATTATGTTGCCAAACTACTTCCAGTCTTTTCCAGAATTACAAGTCAGGGGATGGTGGGTAAGTCTTGTGATTTCCATCCTACAATCTAAACCAGATGGGCTACCCTTGCAGCATAAACATTTAAGCAAGAAAAGCAAAAAATTGGCAGAAAAAGTTCTGTTTTCTGATTAACTGCATTATTATGACTTACATTATTTAATGGCAAAAAGCTAGTTTACAAGACAACTTGATCACTGTCTTTGATTCATCCCAGTAAAATGTGGAGGTTTTGTTTTCTCAGGGACAAGGAGGTGACCATAGAATAATATAGCGCTTGTGCTTATTAGAAACAGAAAACTCTCAGCCTGCAGAAGGAAAGACTCTTTCAGTAAAGCTCATGTTAAATTAATCCAAATATACGAACAATTAAATGTGATCCAGAAAAGCCACGTTACTAATATCAGCCCAAGTGAGATTAATAGAACAGAGCACAAACTTCGGCAAGTGAGAAAGAGGGAGATTGTGAGGAAATCTGTGGTCAGGGTTCTCCATCCCTCTCAAGGCAGAACAGCCGAAAGGCTCTTGTCCTCTTACAGCACAACACTCCAGTCCTACTGCTTGTATCAGGTATGGGGGCTAATACCTGTGAGATTTCCTTGTTTACTTTTGCTTCCTTCATTTTGATACAGGTATCAGGATTTTTTAAAATGCCTAAGAAGTATCAAACATGTAGTTGGCATGTTGGACAAATAGGATGGTAGTAGAAATATCTTTCCTGTCCATTTACTCTTTACACACATGAAAGACAAGACCATATCAGAAGCAGAGAAGAAAAACCAAAAGACCCAATGAATTAGATACCATTCATTTCAGAACCTGAAAGCCAGTGAAATAACCAAGATGCTGGAAAAAAACCCTGCCATAATTAAAATGGCTGACTGGTGAGTGCCCTGATGAAGGCCAGGGTATAATTTGTCAGGAGCCTTGCTAAAAACATTGCTGGAAGGAGCCAGATCTACTTAACTGGGAAATGCAAAGCCAGATGAAGTTACACAGGAGTTTCAAAATGCAGGCTTGCAGGATGAACGATTAGCCTCAGCGGCACACAGCAAGTTAGCACAACACCAGAGCAGACCCGAAGCTGCTCCTCCACAGCCCTGGGCACCGGTAGAGCTAAGACTGCCATCACCCGCCCAAGCCGGGTCTCGGGAAGCTGCCAAGCACAGCCGTCATGCCAGGTGCAGCCCCAAGTTTTGACAAATCCCCAAGTAACAGAGATTAAGAGATTAATGGTCTGATCTTCACTCTTTTTGGCTTTATGCATGTGCTGTGCTACCCAGGTCTGCAGCATCGTGGCAGCCCAAAGCCTCTGCGGCAGGTTTGGGGATGGGGTGGCCGGATTTGCTGAGCTGGCAAAGAGCTCCGGGAGACCTGTTGGGGCAGCTGCAGAAGCCACTTGCAGCAGCATCGTAGCACTTTCTGGCTGCTCCTCAGCCACAAAGAACTGGGGTGCTCTACATTTTTAGTCCATTTCTATGGTAAATAAAGTAGATTTGCTTGAACCGCCTGAAAAAATGACCTGGAGCTTTTGCTGTGCTGTCACACAGGGCGTGATGGTGGCTCAGCAGTGTCACTTCAGAGGGGGAGCAGAGCTACACCAAGGAGCAAAATCCTTAAACCCCCAAGCGAGATGCAGGAAAACTCATCTCCCCGTGCTTGGCAGCACTGCGGGGCAGCCTGAGAAGGGCGGAAAGAAGTGGAAAAACGAGAACGGGGAGAGGCCTGGGGAGCAGATGTTGATGTGAATGAGGAGGCAGAGTGAGCATCCCTTTGCCCCAGGGTAGACCTAGAAGAGCCAGAAAAACTGAGTGAATCTTATTGGCGTGGTTGCAACCTAAATAACACCTGTAACTACTGTGTAAATTCCAGGATGTTTAATCAAAGAATTGAAAAGAAAAGAAAAATTAGTTCTGCAAAACATCGCAGACTACCATGCTTCCCAGTGATCCCCTCAGACAGACAGGTAGGACTAAGTTTGGCAGTACCACAAGAGCTTCATAAATGTTTTCTGGTAGTTTTATGTTATTCTAAAATTTGCCTCTGAATAGTCAATCAGTCTTTTTTCCACTGGCAATAAAGCATATGCTCTCTTGGATCCTAGTTGCATGAGGTTAATACATAACCTTCTTCTTATTTTTTGCTTTCAGACTTTCAGCATTTCTGCCACTGAAGATCCTCTTCTATGGCTTCAAGTCGAAAAATCTTTGTGGCAGATTTGGCATTGCCTGTAATAATTTATGAATGTGATGTGTTGACATGTTTACTGTGTGCATACATTGAACTACTTCAATAGCTGGATTGTCAAGATGTGTACCCAGGAGAGAGAAGATGGATCCAGGCATACATTTTTGAGGAAACACTTGGGAAACAAAGCAAGCGCCCTTCACTGTGATGTTTTGGCTGTGCCCCTCCTAGGCTCGCTAGAGAGATGTCCCTGGGAGGAATGTGGGTGCCTGGAAAGCAAGACATGAAAGACCCCAGAGAATTTACAGAGAACCATTTAAACAGAGGTTTTTGAGAGCAAGACTCCAAAAGGGGTTGAAAGTGCTCAGATCTGTAGATGTTTAATTTAGTAGACGTTGGCAAGACTACAAGATAAAGTGGATGTGAAATATTTTTTAACCAACATGCTTTATTACAATGGTTAAATGGCTCTTCTGTTCTAAAAATGTTGTTTGGGTCATGCAGGAAGGCTGAAGGTCTCTGTTCTCATGTACACTTGTGAGCTTGGAGAAGGCACCGGGTATGTAGGCTGGAGGTTGCTATAAGCGTGCGAGAATCAGATTATCCCATCCACAGAAAGGTAAAAGCTCAAGACCTGGCATAAGCAGAGGGTAAGTCAGAAAGACCACTGACAGCCAGAGGTACAGCAGTAACCATAACAACACCATCATCTTTCTTATAAGTCCTTGCACGTAATTCTACTAATGACTTTTATTAAACATTTAAGCCTTAGCATTCAAGTGATTCATATTTGTTACAAAAAACCATCCCATTAACACAAAGTACAAGCCGAAACAAAGTTAATGAGCCCTAATACTTGCAGGATAATTCAAAGTTTAAGGGTGATATTAACAAAAATAAAATAAGGAAGAGTGGAAGAAATCCAGTTTCATTGTCCACCAGAGAACCTGAGTTTTATCCTTTTGGTTCATAAAATCAAATCTATTGCTCAAGTGACTCTTATACTGTTATTAAAGTAGTACAAGAACACATATATGTGCATAATTAAGTACCCCTTTGTGACCATAAAAGGTCTGTCTGGCTGTCCATGGGGAATGCGAGTGGGACTTGATTCATAAGCATGAAAGAGGGAATGTCATTACCGTAATCTCCCTGTATTTCACTACTTTGTCTGGGGCTCAGCCTTACGTGGTGGAGTGGTTGGGTGTACAGCACGGGAAACAGGAATGTTTCAGTGCAGGGTCTGGGCTGTATGCCCTGTACCTCTGAGAGGCAACAGTGTATTGACCTGGAACTGCACAGGTGAGTATTTGTCCTATGAAAATCTTAAGTATAACTCAAGTCAGGCACACAAAAATCTGAGGTACTAGGTATATTTTGTATATCTGAAAGGTGAGATGAATATATTTTTTTTATTTGGCTTCTGGTTTTGCACTGTCAGATACAAATGGCAAATGGGTAAGTGGAAAAAAGTCACTGACATCTTCCTGCCCTTGAAAACATGTGATCTGGCTTAAAGCACTGGCATTTTCATCTTTGTGTTCAAATGAAGAGACTAAACTTGTTCAAGAAACAAAAAGGGTAGACAGCACAGCTATAAAATGCCATTTTGGAAGTGACGAGTGAGCAGTTGTACGGTGACCAATTTCCTAACACAGTTATGTTCATTTTTATGTGGCTCCCATTACCCATGATACCGGGCCTGGGAGCTCCTCAGCCATCCCAGTCTTGATAAACAATTTTGGGAGTGTGTCGTGCCCAGCCAGCAGCTAAGCACCATGCAGCTGCGCACTCACTTCCCCCCCACCCAGTGGGATGGGGGAGAAAATTGGGAAAAGAAGTAAAACTTGTGGGTTAAGATAAGAACGGTTTAAGAGAACAGAAAAGAAGAAACTAATAATGATAATGATAACACTAAGAAAATGACAGTAGTGATAATAAAAGGATTGGAATATACAAGTGATGTACAATGCAATTGCTCACCACCTGCCGACAGATGCCCAGTTAGTTCCCGAGCAGCAATCCCTCCCCGCCCAACTCCCCCCAGTTTATATACTGGGCATGACATCACATGGTATGGAATACCCCGTTGGCCAGTTTGGGTCAGCTGTCCTGGCTGTGTCCTGTGACAACTTCTTGTGCCCCTCCAGCCTTCTCGCTGGCTGGGCATGAGAAGCTGAAAAATCCTTGACTTAGTCTAAACACTACTGAGCAACAACTGAAAACATCAGTGTGTTATCAACATTCTTCGCATACTGAACTCAAAACATAGCACTGTACCAGCTACGGGGAAGACAATTAACTCTATCCCTGCTGAAACCAGGACAGAGTGAAAAAAGGGAATGGGTAACAACATCACACGACAGTTGTGGAGCAGGGCACACACAGGAGCACTGCGCACATCTCCTGCAACACCTCCGAACTCGGCTCCTTGGTAAATAATCACATGGTGCTACAGCAAGTCCTTGAAGAGACACGAGGGGGTTTATAGCAGGACCTACAGCTACTTTGTAGATGCAGTCAAGCTTCTTTTAAGCTGCCTTCCCTGTGGGACTGGAGCCATTCCCAAGAGGGATCCCTGCGGCAAAGTGCCTCTCATCTGTCTGTCCCCGGATCGAGCACCGCGTTGTGCTGGCAGCAGAGAGGAGGCGGGAGGGACGATTTTTCTTGAGGTAGGAGAAGAGCCGCCTGCACCCTGGGGCTGCTCTTGGGGGCCATAAGCTCTTGGGCCAAGAGGCCAGAAATAACCCAGGAGCTGCCAGCTGGAGAGCCTGGATTTACAGACTCTCCAAGAAAACAAGGCTTAATGAAAAACTTGAAGGATAATTAGAGAAAATGGACTGACGTGGACATGGGAAAACGTTCTACAGGATAAATCATAAATTCTCCCCCGTTTGGAGAGAGGTAAGAATTTCATCTCCATTAATTTCATCCGGCAGATACAGATAACAAAGCAGCCCTCTACATGGGAGAGTTAACAGTGCTAAGATTGATATGGAGAGACAAGATGCACTTGGACACACAGGAAAAATGCATCTCTGAGAAAGTTTCCACTATTAATATTTTTCCCTTGCAAATGTGGGTCTTCTAAACCACTCTTTTCTTTAGGAAGGATCTAAATGAAGAGGAGGTGGGAAGTAGAGCTACAAAGCGTGTAAGAAAGCCTCAAATACATGAGTGGGAGGAAGGAGGAAGAAATGAAAGAATAATGAAGCTTGCATCACTGGGAGCAAACAACAGAAAAAGGGAAATGCACATACTTGTGGCTAAATTTTGCAGGAATTTAGGCTGAGGTTTAAAACTGCTGTGGTTAGCATAGATACAGGCAGAGAGTAATTCAGATGACCTGATCAAAGGATGAAGAAACGCTACTACTGATTTCATTAGGAAAATTACCTGGCTTAGAGTTTAATGGGTAAGCAGAGGAAAAAATGCCTTCTTTATAATGTTGATATGGAGCAGTCCTGCAAAGGGTAATCAGCACCTGTAGTGTCTCCAATGATTATGCGATTTGGGGATTCCTTCAACAGGGTCAGGATTTTGCCCTTCGTGGAGACTCCTGTTGGCATCTGTGGGATTTCCTTATGTGGTGATGTTGCAAACAGATATTTACATTTTTGAAAACAATTAATAGATGTCTTGTTATTAACTGGGTGCCCAGGGTCCCCAGCTCCAGCTGGATCGATAGCTGAGCCCAAATGCTCAGCTACTCTTGGGGTGTTTTCATTAAAACTAAATCAGGTGTTTCTGCTTTGAGAGCATCTCCAGTGGCCGCCATGCCAATGGCCACCCCTCCCAACTAGGAAACAAGCCTGGAAAAGGAGCCCAGGGCTGGGTTTATTCCACGCCTTCCGATTTTTTTGTCAGTGCTTTGCTGTAAGACTTTGCCGCAGTCTTAGGCAGTCAGTAGAAAACTTTCAACCGAACAGGACGAGGGACCTGTGTGTCTTAATGCAGGAATCCTGTGGGATGGGAATGCCTCCATCTCCCTGTCACCAAAACCACCTGTAAAAGGAAAGCTGTAACTTTGCTCAGGAAACCCCAGGGTTTTTTATTCACTTCAGAATAAACTGAGCCTGTCCATCCATTGAAGGTGCGAGCATCAGGGAGTCAACAGGAGGTTATGGCCATCTGCACAGACGAGTAGTGACCAGGGATATAGCTAGGACTGAGGTGGGGGCAGGGAGAAGTTTCATGCCAGCAATTTTTACAAATGAAAGGACCGAGCTGCTACTTCAACTTGTGCTGGCTTATCAAAATCCATCCTGAGACAGCAAGAAAAAGGGGCAGAGGAACATTTCCATTCCCTTCTACCAGTAATGCCGTATTTGCTAGAGATACAGAAAAACATTCCCTTCTTTTTTTTTTTTTCCAAATCTTATCATCAAAATTCAGAGTTGCTACTTTTTGTATATTGTTGAGCTCCAAAGGTTGCAATACGCTGGTGCAGAATCTGGGTTTCTCTGTGTGCCTCCCACACCAGCGTGCGTTGGGTCTGGGAGCCTTGTACAGTTGAGTAGTGGAGTTTGGGTAGGCAGGAAGAAGGGTTGGCAGGACATAGCTCTCGTTCTGCCCTCTGTCCAGACTCGGTGTCAAGGAAAGGGTGTATCCCCTTGGGGTAAAAAGATCTCATCCCATCCCGAGCCAGTCATTCCCACAGTCTGGCAAAATAAATCTAAAGGGATAAAGCTAGGCTGTTCCTATAATCACTACAGCAATCGCGTGTACCTTGAGTTGTCGCTCTATAGGGTTGGTTGGAGAAAGGTAAATTTACGATGAATAATTAAATGCCCTTTACAGGCTTGACACTTCCCCGAGCGTGTGGCAGCGCTGACGGCGCCAGCTCCCCCTGAGACCCTGCCAGCCTTTGCACTCACAGACGGGTCCCAAGCTCGCTCTCGCCCGCTTTCATGGGAGGGCAGGAGAGGCAGCAGGAGGGGGCTGGCACCAGGGTTGCAAAGGGGTACTGCAAGCTGTCCTGGCGTGGGGGAGTTTTCTGTTTTCAGCTGTAAAGAACAGAGTTTTACGAGGTGCCAGGCCTCGTCTGGAGCTCCCGGTTGGTGAAAAGGTGACAAAAATACCAGTTTTAGGTCTGCATGTCTCAGTTTTCAATACGTAGAGAAGACTGGCTCCAGTGGCACGAAGGTCGCTCGCGGTTGCAACGCGATGGCCGAGGAAGGCAGCCAAGGCGCGCAGGCATTCACCGGGGGTCGCGCCCCTCCCGGCTGGCGGGACGGGGACAGGGCTGCTGCCCGCACCACAAGTCGCCCGGGCCGGGCAGGGAGGGCGCCCCGGTGGGGCAGCGGGCCCGAGCGGCGTTTCCCCTGCGAGGAACGGGAAAGAAAACGTGGGACCGGCCATCTGCCGCCTTCCCCCAGCCCCAGGGCAGCTGCGTCCCCACGCACCCGCGGGAAAACCCCCCCCGGCAAGCGGCACCCGCCAGCCCGCTCCCGCCGGCTCCCCGCTCTGCCGCTCCCCCCCCCCCCCCCGTCCCGAAGTTTCCTTCGGGGAGGCCCGGCCCGGGCACCCGCCGCCAGCTCCGGGGGCGGGGGGGGCAGCCCGGCGGGGCGGGGAGGGGCGGGGCGGGCGGGCGGCGCTAGGGCCCGGCGGGGCGCGGCGCCGCCGCCGGGGGTGGGTGGGGGGGGGCGGCAGGCGGCGGCGCGGGCTGCGGCTGCCTCCCGCCGCGGGGCGCGGAGCGGGGCCGGCCGCGGGGAGCACCCACCCCCGCGGCGGCGGGAGCCGAGGGCCGCGGCGAGGAGGTAACGACCGCGGCGATGGCGTTTCGCGGTGTCACCGGCAGCGTGCGCGTGTATGTGAGCGCGGGTGGGCGGGTGGGCGCCGGCCAGTCGCCGCCGCCCCCGCGCCCCGTCCCTCCGGCGGCGGGGAGCCCCGGCCAAACTTTTGGGGCCGCCGGGCCGTTGGGCGCCGCGGGGCGGGGAGTTAGCCTAGTCGGGGCTGCCCCGCGCCGCCCGCCCCCCCCCCCCCCGTCCCGCCGCCGAGCCCCGCCGGGCGCGCAGCCCCGCCGCGCCGGGGACGCGGGAGGAGGGCGGCGCGGAGGCGGCCGCCCGGCGGGGGGCGGGGGGGGGTGCCCCCCGGGGCGAGCGGGGGACGCGTGCGGGGCGGCCGGGGGGCCGCATCCCGGGCGGGCTGTGCCCCGACAGCGCCGGCCCCGGCCCCGGCCCCGGCTCCGCGGGGGGCGCCCGGCCGCGGCCCTTTTGTTCCTGCCCGCGAGATCCGCGCCCGGGGAGAAGCCGCTCGGTACTTCAGGGGCTCCGTCCGTGCCTGCGCGCACGCCTGAAGGGCATCCTCTGGTAGGGCTGGTCTGCCAGAGCCGCCGGGAAGGGTGTTTTCTTGTTCTCACGTCGTCTCTCCCGCGCTTGCTGTTCTTCAGTGCTGACTCTTAACTTGTCTGGAGTTACGGTGAATTAATTCCCGCACGATAGATGCGTGTGCCCCTGCCCCCTGGAGAAGCGTTTCCTTACGAACCTGCCAACCGCGCTGCGGTCAGTTGTTATTTGTATTGTCAAAAATATGTCTGTGAAAATCTGTTTGCGCGGCTACGGCACGACTGCTCTTACAAGCCAGTCTACTGAAACTTTAATTGCAGCAGGCGACGTTTTACTGTGGAGCCATTTACGTCAGAGCAGACCGTTACTCCGGTGGGATAACGGCGCCTCTTAGACAGTCGTTTTTCACGCAGGGAGAGCTTGTGCTGTTTCATGGGATGAATCAGAAACAAAAATGAACAAACAATGAAAACGAGTTTGTGCGGTATTAAAAAACCCAACGTGGTAACGTCTGTTACGGGCACGGTAAATCAGGCAGCAAACCCCCGGTTTTCTCCAGCGTAGCCCACGTATCAGCCGGTAAACAACGTAAACTGTGATCACTTTGCAGCCAAAAATATAAGGCCTTGCAGCCCTGGCTGCCTGAGCGTTACGTGTCATTAAAGTAGCTCTCTTGGAGGAGAGGGACTGTCCCAGGAGCTGTAAAATCTATAAACACTTTTCTGATTGGTTTAAAAATTTAGACACAGGAAGCGGATGGTATCTAATAACAGACAAGTGGAGACACTGTTGTCATGGAAACTGAGAAGACTACCCCCCCCATTTATTTAAAAAAAAAAAAGAAAAAGAAAAAAGTCTGCATATCATCAGAAATGCCTGCAGACTGCCTTGGCTGCTGTTGCCTTTCCCACAGCATCTGTTGAAACCTGAGAACGTGCCTGTCAAATCAAGGTCATTTTACAATAAAACCCCGTGCCGCCGTCTCCCCTCTTTCCTCTCTGGACGTTGTCCCGCACTTTCCACCCAAGGAGGAGTTAGGGAGACAGAGCCCACCTGCCCCGTGCCCACCGGGCTGCCCTCCGTGTGGTGGGTGTCCTGCCCCAGCTGCTGCTGGGGGCTGCCTGCTGTGGGTGGAAAGGCTCAAAGCAGCAGGACCAAGGGGGTTAAAATAAATAGTAGCGAGGGATGACTTTTTTTTTTTTTTTTTTTTAATCGAATGACCAGGCCATGTGTCTTTTCGTGGGAATCTATGGACCTGGGAGAGAAAGCTGGGATTGATTAGATCTCCCTCTGTTCCTCCTCATTTCAATGTTCTATTAAAATGTAATAATTTGGACTTGAGTATTAAGGCCATTTCACAACTCTGCCTCACCTGCAAAAAAAAAAAAAAAAAAAAAAAGAGGCAAATGGCTATGGGAAACCCTGTGCAATTGCTTTTAATAAAAAAAAAAAAATCACCATTTGGTTATAGCATGCTATTTGAGGACAAAAGCAGAGATATGAGAATAAAATGTACTTCATTACTGATAAATGCAGCATGAGAAAATCAGACTATTATTGTGGTAAATTGAAGTTTTACTTTGCTGGACTATTGAAAGTTTATTGTGTGTGAAAGGAGAGAGCTATTTTGCTTTTGGAGCTGGAGAGAAGTATTTCACAGCAAACTCACAAGAAAGGTTTTAGTGTTTTTTGCTTATTTTCTTCGGCAGCAGCCATTGATTTCAGATGTTTGTGATGGAGATATGTCTTTGAGTATTCACTGTGTTTTCTCCAAAACGTTTCATTTTGTTGCTCCCTTTAATCTTCATTTTGCAGTGACCAAGCCGAGAAGAAGCATTTGAATGCTTCACCCACTGTATAAATCATCGCTTTGAAACCTTAGATGACCGCTTTGACCTCTGTTGCCTCTTTGCTTGCATAGTTCACTTTTTGCATTATTATTTCTGAAGAAAACCAGGGGCTGGTGAGCAGGCCTTGTGCATCAGGAGGTAAATCCTGCAGGGCGCGGAGGCGAAGGTGCTCAGCGCCCTCTCCGCCCACACCTTTGGATCTTGCTATCCGAAAAACCCGAGGCCTGGCTTTAAAGTCTGGCTGTCGGCAGAGCAGCCTAAAGGGAGGGTAAGGTCCGAGGGAGCAGCGCCCGCTTCTGGGCGAGGAGTCCCCGTTGGGTGCTGGGCTGGGCTGGCACTGGGGTGTGGGAGCTGCTGGGACCCCCCTCCCTGCGTCGGGGAAAGACCTGGGGAGTCGGGCAGTTGCTCGTTTAATCCCGCTCACCTCCGATTAGCCAGATGCTGCTTTTAATAGCTGTGGAGTTCAAATGGAGAAAGTTTGGCTTGGTAGCGAAAGTGTGCTTGCTTCTAGAAGTGAGTTTCCTGTTGTCGGGAGCACCCTTATCTGCAGGAAGGTTCGCCGGCAGGAAGTGTGTCAGTTACTTGTTTTTGCACAGTGAAGGAAATGAGCTGGATTAGGTACTTTCTAGATTTACCCTCCATCATCCTTCATGTCTGTGCTACTCTTATTTATCTCTAATGGTTTTAGTTTGTAAAAGTTTCATAATGTCAGTCGTTCCCAAGGGAAATGCAAGAAATTAAATGCTTGTGTTGTCCTGCCATTTTTTTGCAGTTATAAAAAACCACCCCACCAACCTCTCTGGGCCACATTTTCAAAAGTATCCAATTTGCAATTTATACCTTTTGAGCCTCATTAATTATACTCCGATAGGCTTTTTTTTCTTCCCCCCCGCTTAGAATGAAAGATCAAAAAATGCACCAGTTATTTTACTAATAGGAGCAGTCCTTACACTTCTGAACTGCCTTTCATCATGGATCATAAATCACTTTACAGAAATTCATTTATTAATATCCACAAAAGTTGTATGAGCATAGGAAGCCAAAATGTAGCCTTTCACATGGACTGCCCAAAGTTGCAAGGCAAATTAGGAGCAGAGCTCGGAGTCAAATTAATTACCCCTTAATTAGCAATTGCTAATGGATTGAAACTTTGAAAATGTGTCTGCCTTTCCTGAGTGCACTCGTGCTAATGCGTCAATGCAGCGTGTATGTATTTGGGATGATGTGGGGTCAGGGGTGAGAATATAAGCAGTGGTTCCAGAAAATACCAGTCGTTTACTGGTCCCTGTCCAGCGTGGCATGGCTGGGATGCCAGGTTGGAGGCTTGTAAGATTAGACACGGCTTTGGATGAAGGTCCAGACTAAAGGTGAGCGCTTGGGTTTAGGTCTTTGTGTTCTAGTAAGCAGGGAGGTTCAGGGAAAAAAATGTTATTTCTCCCATGTTGACTCACAACGGAGAATTTATGGTGTTAAGCTGAACTTTTCGCAGAGGGTTTTGAGGAGGAAACGTGGAAAAGTTACATAAACTTGTAAGAAGCTGCTTGGCATGCTGAGTGGCTTCAAGTAGTGATTTTTGGCATAGGAGATGTCTTGGTGTTAGGAGCTGTTCCTGGCAGAAGAGGCTGCCAGGGCTGTCGAGAAGCCTAAGCGGGGCTGGAACGGGACTGTCCTGGCTGATGCTGGAATTTGCCAGTTCATGACTTCAGACGTAATACAGTGCAGCACGACTTTGGCCACAATTTTGAAATATTTTTAATGAAACCGCATTTGGCTTGTTACCTGCTCTCATGGCCAAGCCAAAGTAAAACTGTAACAAAATAATGAAGAAAAAAAAAAGGACTCCAACAAAACAGCATTTCATTTAAATGTAAAACTTATGGCTGAAGCCATCGCAGAAGCGATCAGCTGGTTCTGGGAAAGCAGCCTGAAGCTCTGCAAGGCAAGGCAGTTTTGGGGAAGCAACTCTCTCCTAGGCTTTGGAAATCCTACTCCATTTAAGGTGCCCAAAGTCGAACTGCCAAGCGTCAGGGCAACTCAAACCCTCCGTAACTTCACTGTAACGCTTTAGGTGTCTTTAGCAGTCTTGGGACTTCAGTTGATCTAGACTGAAGCTGGTTGTCTAGCTTAAAGTTTGCACCTTGGCTGCCTGCGTAGCCCACAGTGGAGCGAGGCTCCCTGTGCCCCAGTTGTGCCCCTTGAGGATGGGCGTGAAGCGGTGGGATAGCCCCACTCTGGAGGTGGCTGGTGAGAGGGGTCTGGGGAATGGTTAAAACTTGCCATGGCTGGACACATGACTTTCAGGTGGTTCAGGTCGTGTAGGATCACCCTCATGATAGCCTAGGTGCGGGTGGCCGCTTGCTTGCCAGGGGTCAGTTTTTCCCCACCTCTCTCGGCGAGGGACAGAAGTGACATTAGGCTCCTTCAAAACTCTCCATAAAGCTCATCTGTTCCATAATGTCTGCAAAAATTGGACAGGCTAAGTCTGCTGGAGGTGAAACTTCTGCTTATTACGCTGGACAGTATTTTGTCGCTCTTCCCTTTTAATTCTCTGTCTGTAGTCTAAGAGTCTCTTTGCTGGAGATGGTCTTTGTCTCTGTCGACACTGACGGCAGGACAGATGGATGGCAAGGCTGTGTGATCTGTGGTCAGCATTCGTAGGTGCCGCTGAATGGAAGGATCTGCCTGGCTGTTTGACACTGTTGCTTTTTCCAACATGAGCAGGAATTTATATTAATGCTAGCCGATACAATGAAATTTCCTACACTAGATGTTTCTACCTTTTACTGAAAATAGGTTAAAACCAAATAAAGATTGTTATTATTTAAGGGCTGGGATGGTTTTGGCCCACACCAGCTTCTTCCTTTGCTCACCTCCCACGTGCTGTGTTGTGGTGGGACCCTGTATGTGAACTCTGTTTGCTCAGGCTGAGTGTGAGGTTCCCCAGTGGGAGCCTAATGGCAAACTGCTTACCTGCCACCTGTTTGCTGATAAAGCCCACTCGTCATGTCTGGGCATATTTTCGTTGCAAGGAAAATACACCAGACTTCCTAACAGACGGGGCTTTACGTACGAGGCAATCCAAGCTAGATTCTGGAAAGCATTTCACAGAAACAGCAGCTTTATTGGAAATTGCTTCTTAATACTGTATGGCAAAGCTGTTGCTCTTTTTAGTGTAGTTCTTTGCAAGACCTGTGCCCGCCCTGCTGAACCAAGGAGCGGCCTCGTGTCTTCTGTGACCCTGTCTCCTGTCTCAGGCTCGCCAGGCTCCCCTCTCCAACCCCTGGCAGCTCTGCGGCTCCCTGGTATAGAGCTGCTTTTTGTTTTTTCTCTTGGGCTTTGTAGAGAGGCCAACCTTTTCCCTGGATGAAGTCGGTTTCTGGCACAGCAAGCAGATGCGAGCTCCCCAGCCCAGCCCATCCTTACAGAACTGTGCTCGGTGTTACTCCCCTCAGTGAGATCTTCTCGTTGCCAATTTAATTGCTGGCTAGGCTTGCTGTGGAAAGAAGCGGAGACATTAGAGGGGTTACAAGAGGTTATTAGAGATGGGAGGAAGCTGAAAGTCTGACCCATCCAGATTTAACTGGATTAAATCTTATTTTACCCCCTACTTCAACTTGTTTTGATCTGGGTTTTACAGTAGATCATTCGTAGAAGCTACCCAATTAATATGTTAATTTTAACACCAGATTTTGTAAAGCTTTTTTGTTGGAGGTGGAGAAGGGATCCAAATGTTTTGATCCTATTTTTATTATTATCTTCACTGAGTTTTTCCTCACTCTCTGCTTTGCAGAGAGGAGCGAAATTTTAATAATTCACTAATATACTTTCACTTCATTAACATTTTATCATTCTGGCATTGTGCATATGGTGAACTCCTTAGCAGTCTCATTAAGGGCCTGATCTTGCCCCCATACTCTCACATCCCTCCAGGTGTGGAAAACCCTAAATGCGGGTGCTATTGTGCTTTTTGGAAAGAGCTTTTCTCTTTTTCCAATAGATAGTAAACTGAACAAAACATGCAAGGGTTTTTTGTGGGTTTTTTGTTTGGTTGGTTGGTTGGGTTTTTTACAAAATGGAAACATTTGTACAAAAATAGCAGCGATGGTTAGGTTGGAGCCACTAAGTGCCAAGCGTCCAACCATTACAAAACTGAACGGTGTGGTCTAGAGAGCATGAAGACACATGGGTGTTGTTGTTTGCATCATTTTGCACTGCAACATGTTTGGTTTAAGCAGAGGTTTATACTGGTATTAAAATGGTTATGAAACTTCCAGGTGCCTTACCTGGGATAGCACAGTGCTTGGTATTAGGATGGCACAAATAAGATGTAACACTTCATGTAGTCTTGGTGATTAAGTAGGTAAATTTGCAGGTGTGTGCCCACATTGTGTTAAACAGGTGCTTTTTAATTGTGTCCCAATCTGAAATTGGGTGTTGAACTTCCATGGTGACTCTCCTTCCTTTTTTTTCCCTTTTTTTCTTTTTTTTTTTTAAGCATAAAATAAGCCTCTGAATTAGTACATGATTTATTACTGCTAATTAAATACTGTAAGCACACCAAATTACTTCATGCATATTCAGAAGGCAAAGGAAGCCAAGCGTGGCTGAGGAGTGGACAGTGGGTAAGTACAGGAGGCTTCAGAGTGGAAGGGAAACTTCTGGGTTGTGAGCAGTGGAGAACTAAGGGCCGGGTAAGAATTTCAGGAGGTTACGTGTATTGGAAAGAGTGTGCCTGTTGGGAGACTGGAGAGGACAAGAGATCACAGTAATAAATGCAGTAGATGTTGAGGGACCTGGCTGGAGGTTTTTACTTGTCAAATAGAATATATTTGCTTTTAGAGGCACGAGGACAGAAACTCCTCTCTTGTGAATTGGTAGAACACCATTGGAGTTAGTGGAATTACACTGACTTACACCAGCTGATGGTCTTTCTGGTGGTATTACAAGAAGAGTGAAGATGTGAAGGATGAGGAAACTGGAAGGGGTTACAGGCCAGAGCAACAGGGAGGATGGAAGTTTGTTCAAAAGTGATAGAGAGGCCACGCAAGTGAAGAAAGATCAAAACGTCCATTGCAGCTATATTGGGTTTGATTTGACGACAAGATGCCCAGCCAAGAGATGTCAGCAAAGCAGGTTGAGAGATGGGCTTGGCTGGAGAGGAGAGTCGGCGACGGAAAGTACGTTTCTCATTGGCAGGGTAGCGATGGATGTGTGAGTGAATAAGATCACGCCTGGTGAGTGGGGGGGGAGGACGTGGAGGTACAGAGCCATCGCTGGACGAGGAGGGCCAGAAGACAGCGTCTCATGAAGCCAAGGCAGAACAAAAGTCCTTCAGTCTGGAAGCAAGAATAGAAAAACCTTATCACATATTATTTAGGGTTGAGAAGAGAAAGGGAATGACATTGACTTCTTTAGAGATGTGAGCCCTGAATAGTCTACTACAATTAGTAAATTTTGAAAAGCTGAGCTATAAATAAACTACATCTTAACTGGTATGCCTGATTCTTTTCTTTTTTTTTTTCTCCCTGTCTTCTGTTGTTGCAAAGTAGTCTCATGTAATGGTGCAGATCAACGTCCTGGGGATAGTTACGGCAGCATCACTAATTGACGCTGTGCTGCATGGTGCTGCTGTGGCTGCTCTGTGCAGAGCTCTGTGCCTCGCTGTTCCGGGGGGTGAGGTGGCCGCGTCAGCCCTGCTTTACCCTGGGCACCTCCAGCTGGGTGCTGTGCTGGCTGCAGTCGGGGTCCTGGGGTAGGCGTTGCAGTCAGGGTATTGCTCAGGACATTCAAACAGGTGCCGGGATGTCACAGGGTTTTGATTAAATATACCGGCGTTGTAGCTGTGGTTGCCAGACCCCAGTTATTAGGGGAGAGGGGTGGTGCTGAACCACCCGTGGGCATGGGGGTCCCGGGAGGCAGCGGGTGGGTTCTCCTCTGGTCTGCCATGTCTGGTGGGAGCAGGGCTGGGGCGTGGTGAAGACGGTCTGAGGAAAATACCACAGCTTCAGCTTGTGTTGTGACCGAGCAGGAGATTGCAGTCTGGACGCATATCACCACGGAGCAGCTTTGTGCAAGGAGGAAGAAAGCGCAGATGGGAAAAAATGAGGTAAAATGTAGGAAAAAAGAGGTAAAGTGTAGAAATTAGGCCTGTGTGTTAGGATGGTCACCCTTGTTCACAAGCAGGTCTCATTACTGGAGCAACTGCAACCCATTTACAGTCCTGGGGCCTGCTGCAGTGACTGGAAACAGCCTGACTAGAAATGAGACTGGTTTAATTGTACCAAGACAAGAAAAATAAAAAAACCCACAGCATCAAGTAAAGTGCATTTTAAAAATCCTTTTGGTTTTTGTAAGCTGGGGTGCCATTTCCGATGGGTGGGGACATTCCCATTCCCTGTTCGTGACTGGTGATCTCTCTGTCCAGAGGTGGCCAGGGGGATAATTTCACAGTGTTAGTAGCAAAGGCTTTTTTACCAGAAAAGCTGCGTTATCTTTCGTTAAGGGGCTGCATGCAACAGCCGTTGCTGTGCTGATGATAAGAATAGTATCAGTCTTGCCCACTTGCCCCTTCTCCCTGAGAGGGTTATGTCCCAAGCTGGTGGACTCTGCCCACTCCCTGTGTGAGCTGCACTTTGTTTATTCAAGCCAGGCTTCCTCCCTTTTTCTTTTTTTGTGCAAAGTGCTCTCTGCTCAAATGAGGATGCCTGTTCATGGTGTGATGTGGGCAGTTCAGGAATTGCTTTGAAATCTGGAGCAGATTTTTTTTTTGTCGTAGTAATTTTCATTCCGAGTTTGTGTTCAGTCTTGCTTACTACTGTTAACTACCGCTAATTGTGTGTGGGGTTAAGAGCTGGGACCACAGAGCAGCAGGGATCCCGAGCACCCAGCTCTGTCATGGACATAGTGTGGAAAGAAGATTTTCTTTCTGACCCCAAAAACCTACAGCCTAAACAAGGTATTTGATGCAAAAATTACTCCAGTATAGAAGTCTCTACACCAATATAATTATCTGTCCTGCTTTCATATTTCACATGCTTTATTTAAGTTCCTGTCACCTGCTAATAGCATATGAACATTGGGGAAATTTGGAGGGTATGCACAGTATTATTGGCATTTCTCAAGCAGCTGCTACTGGCCTGCTTACGTTCAGTGGATTTCTTACTGTCAAAAACACTTTCAGCACATGAATGAATGGGCAGGAAACCACCTAAATATTGATTAATATAGACAGAAACTGCCCTCCCAGCTCTCGCTCATCCAAAACAACAACAACAACAAAGTCAGGCAGCAGGATTCAGCTCATGGGCTGTTGGGAAGAGCTTGTTTTATTTTGAAAGTAGAGCTTTGTTTTGATAGAGACTCTCAGGTACTAGTGCTGGGAATGAAACTTTTGTTTCAAATGGAAAGGACAAGAGGTTCAGCCCAGGTGCAACATCTGTAGGTGAGAAAGTGCCTTCACTTCTACAAATGTTGAAGCAAGCAGCATAGCACTTTGGAAAATCTAGCCAGTCATTCCTTCTGGTGCCAATGTGGGCATGAACACTGGCAAAATTTGAAGCTTGTCTCTTTTCATGCCAAAATCTATCGACTGTGGTTGTCTTAGCTGATTTCAGTGAAGTTTTTGTCTGAGCAAATAGCTTGGTATTTGATCATGTAGGTGGTTGATATTTAAAGTCTACCTCCATGTATTCATGTGGAGCTCCCATGGGATGCAGTGGCAGTTGCATCTGATTTTATGGATACAGAAATTGATGCTCCACTGCCATCACTGATATAGTGATGGTGATGGTGGTTATTATTAATTTGTATTCCAATGGCAGGTAAACAATGTTAATATTTGGGTCTTCCCCAACTAGCCTCGCTCTCTCAAGCGCGTTCGCCATTGGTACCAAAGGTGATTTATGTGAGTATTCCCACTCTGGCAGTGTAAGTGATGCACATACGGCTCTTTGGAGCTAGTGGATGAGAAGACCTCTTTATGCACAGATATGTTGCAACATAGATTTATATTGCTGTAACTGTGTGTCCTGGTTTCAGCTGGGATGTAGTTAACTGTCTTCCTAGTAGCTGGTACAGTGCTATGTTCTGAGTTCAGTATGAGAAGAATGTTGATAACACTGATGTTTTCAGTTGTTGCTCAGTAGTGTTTAGACTATAGTCAAGGATTTTTCAGCTTCTCATGCCCAGCCAGGGCACCTGACCCAAACTGGCCAACAGTGTATTCCATACCATGGGACGTCCCATCTAGTTTAGGAACTGGGAAGGGGGGGGCAGGGATTTCGCCGCTCGGGGACTGGCTGGGTGTCGGTCGGCGGGTGGTGAGCAATTGCCCTGAGCATCGTTTGTACATTTCAATCCTTTTATTACTACTGTTGTCATTTCATTAGTGTTATCATTATCATTATTAGTTTCTTCTTTTCTGTTCTATTAAATTGTTCTTATCTCAACCCAGGAGTTTTACTTCTTTTCCTGATTTTCTTCAAAAATCAGGGGGGGAGTGAGTGAGCGGCTGCGTGGTGCTTAGTTGCTGGCTGGGGTTAAACCACGACACTGTGAAATCTGTATCTTGTTATGAACAACATGCAGTTCATTACTTGTTTGTACAAAATTCAACACCTTACCAGCCAATGAAGTGAGGAGCAGAGGGCCAAACTTAGCCCCCTGGGCGCAGTGTATTGGCAGACCCTTAAGCCCGTAGACTGATCTCGAAGTCTTGTGACTATGGGATCAAATGAAGATGGGTTGTCAACGCGTTTGTCTTGTGGAGATAAACTCTGATGTCTAATGACTGAACCCAGGTAGCAGCCTTTCCCTGAGTTAGCATACTCATAAGGTCTCTGTCTTGGCCACTGTGATTTACAGAACTGCAAGAAGCTAGTTGTCTTTAAATTTAAATTTGATTGGCTAAATCTACTAAGGAGGAGACAGACAGACAGACGTGGACAGCAGGATGATTGAAGCCTTTTTTAATAGCCAATAAAGCTAACCCTCTTCCCCTAAAGTAGCAGCCTAAAGAACTGCTTCGTCTGTGAGCTGCAGAAGAAGAAAAAACTGGTTAGATTACAGAAATGCATGTAATGAGTTTATTACAATGCATTAATTACCACTGCCAGTAGTTATCTTCATTGTTAAAGCAACTTCCCTCAAGATAAAATAATGAAATGTACATTTTCTTTGCCAGTCAGAAGCTCAAGAAGAGATTCCTGTTCCACTTCTATCTTGTGGTATAAAGTAATGCAACTCCAGTGGAGTCAAGAGGTGGGTAGCTGGGCAGAAGGCAGCTTTTTTACTAGAGAGCTTTAATGCAACATTGTTTTATTTCTGTACATTAAAGTTAATAACACAGCAAGTGTATTTTGAAGTTAAGTCTTTCTAGGATCTCTATGTTAAATAACTGCGAACAAACTTTATAGTCACTCTATAGGCCCTCACAATATATCATTTTGAGCTGCCTTCTATCTATTACATTTTATCTGCCTGCAAAATCCATTTCTAATTCTGGCCATATCTCCTTTGCGATCACTTGCCAGAAATCTATTCCCAGGATTCTCCTTATTTTAGTGAAATATCTCTGCTTCAGCACCTTTCCCAAGGTGGCTGATCTAATCACGGCACTATCAGTTATCACTTCTCATTTCCTTTGCTAGCTCTGTCAAATGCAATGCACAGCCTAACAAAGTGACATTCAAATACTCTCAGTGACCAAGGCTATTTCCCTCTCTTTTACTCCTCAAAACTGGAATTGTATGTGACTTCTTAAAACACGTGCCCTTCGCTCCAGGAATGTGACTTGTAAAGCACGCTGTGAGAAGAGTTAATATTAAGCAGATGAAATAGCTGCCTCTGTTTATCACAGGTAGGTTCCATTTATAGTGACCATCTGGATATTAAACGCCACATCCACGACCTCTTTTTTCAGGTAGAGGAGAGCAATGCTTCATTCCTGCCAACTGGCAAGAGAGCCCTACCTTGCCGTCAGAGAAATAAAATTTGTCACCTCCCTGTTCCTAACCTCCATTCTTGTCAGTTTATATATACATGTTTCCCTTTTACATATGAGTGTGACTGTACGCAAAGGTCAGCATATACGAAACAGGGTGCTTGTGTTTCTCAAGTAAGGAGTCACCGGTGTAGTGGGACTTTCTGTTGAGGTTAAATGTGGTTTCTATGGACACAGGTCCAGCAATAGCATCTTTTTTTGGCTTCTATTTTTTTTTCCTTGGGTGACAAACCTTTTAGTGTTATCTTAGATTGTTATCACAGACTAATACTTGTTTTAATAAGTGTGTGGCTGACTACTCCATCCGCTCTGGAAGATAAAGTTATCCGCGTGCGTCCTCACAGCCCTTCCTGCTTTGTGCCATTTAACACATGCTGTCAGGAGCCCTGCTTTGCCGCAGTCTCATTTCTCCATTGTTTTTTGCGAGGGATGAACCCTAAATCTTGCTTTTTTGGAGAAAGCAGGGAGCGAGCTCTCACCAGACTGTCTAGGAGTGTGGGGAGAGCCCTCTCCATGCACCCGTCCTGGCTCCAGAGCACCATGAAGTTCAACACTTGCATGGTGCTGGGAGTTTACCATGAGCAGCACAGCTCTGAATTTCCTCTGAAATCATACAACCTGGGTTTGGGGGGTTTTTTGTTTTTGTTTTTTTTTCCCCACTGTGTGAATCAAATAAACCCATCTTGCAGTCTGCAGCAGATCAACACACATATTTTCCCTGTAGCCTGTTACAGGTTGCAGAATTGAGTTTGTTTCAGACAGCGAGGGGAAAAATTAGGAAAATGGGTTTTAAGCTGACAATAAGAACCAGTCTGTTTTGTTCTTTATGGCCCAAGGTACAACACCAACCAGGTGCTTTGTGTTTTCAGTTCTTTGGCACATACTTTGATGAGCCATGTCACAGCCTGGCAAGCTTCCAGGGCAAGGTGTTTGCAGTCCCTTCTGACTGTCCCTTGGACACTGTTCCTCCGGTTGGCTGTGGAGATGCAAACTGGGGAGCATCTGCCCTAACAGGGGATGGCAGAGTGAGCTTCTGTGTGTCCTTAAATGGTCATTTCCAATATGGCTAAATAACAAGGATGGCGTCTAATGGCTTAAAAAGCTGCTCATTGCTGCATTTTTTTCTAGCTATTTCTTCGCTGTAGGAAGGTAGAGAAATCTGTGTTAAAATAATAATTAAATGCTGACAGTACTAAATTTCCACCCAGCATGAGTTGGCAGCAGTTGCAAACCAAAACATTAGGTCATTAAAGAAAAAAAACCCACCTGATTAAATACCTCTGTATGTTTTTCTGATTAGCTATTCTTAAAAAGAGTGGTGTGTGGCTGTAATAGAAGGGTGTACTTGACAGCAGTGATTGCTTTTTGGGGGGAAAGGTAAAATACTCAAGTTTTAATGTGTATGTATATGTGTTTGAAAGGATTTCTTGCTGATCTTAGCTATGGGGATTTATATCTTACTAATCATCCATTTTTAAAAGCCACCATGAAATCTCCCTGCCAGGAAATATGTGAAAACCTCTCAATATTATGTTTCTGGAAAGAACAGTTAACAGTGACTAATGCTCGGGGTTTTGTTTTGGTCTCTTTTTTTCCTCTTCTCTGGCTAGACAGAGCTGATTTTGCTCTTGAGAGTCAAACATCCGTGGTGGACCCTGCTATAGCATTGATGGTGTTGAAGCACTATGAGGCTCAGGGGCTGGCTGCAGTGTGCATCCTGCAGACATGCAGATAAAAGGGTTTCTGCCCCAAAGAGCTTGCTGGGCTGGGAAGGTATGTGAAGGCAGGTGAGGATTCAGAAGGGGGAGAGGGGGTAATGTTGGGAAAACAAGCCCCTGTTTACCCCAATGCCCACTCATGGCCGGAGGTCCGCTGCTCTCAGAGGCAGGCTGAAGCTGGCTCTCTTGACTATATTTTATTAAAGCACCGTTGGCTGAGGAGACTGCAAAGTAAAAATTGTCAAAAGGTGCATTTACAGACTGCCGCTTTTTACCACCTGTTTCTTCCTTTGACGTGCTCTACCATATATCTGCTCCGGTGTGCTCCATAGCAATGTTTTAAGGGCTGATACCTACAGCAGACATATGTTTGGAGCTCCTTCCAGGTCCTCTTTAAGGGATATTGCTGGAGCTAGTGAGGAGGGGAGCATCCAGTGCTGGTGGGGACTTGGGTCGCGGCAGGAGAGTTCTGGCTGCTGCTGGCCCCGTGGGAAGCGCTGGAGCTTGAGAGGGGTTGGTGCATTGAACCGAGCATCCCCTCTCTGAGTGCTGGCAGCGTCTCTGAAAGCTGTATGACCTCTGTGGCCAAGACACACTTCCCAAGCACGTACTGAGTGTGGAAGGACATCCTGGCTGCTGTGGCTCCTGCTCCCGTCGTATCAGAGCAACTCATGGTCTGTGGTGCGTGTATTACAGTGCCAGCCCTGCAAGGCACCGCAGGGTCGTCCTTCCCTCTCCCTTCCTTCTGGCCCTTTCTTCCACACTTACATTTGAGGAACCAAGGTACAGAGGGGTTAAGGGAGAGGTTTTGTAAATTATTTCAAACTATTCTGTTGTTTGAAGACATAGCGTAGGGTAATACAACCTTTTGTTGTATTAGTATACTCCTGTCTGCACCCAGAAGTTGCGTATGAACAGCGGTCTCACAAACATAATTTCTGCTACCTGAAAGACATAGGGAAATGGTTCATCTGAAGGAGTTCGAAGGAGGCTCAGCATCATGTGCTTACAAATTTACTCAGCACGTTTACTGGACTCTTTCATTTTTCCCCTGGGAGCTGTATAAGTTACCTACATTTTTTTTTCTTCACTGTACATTCCAGAAAGCAATTTCTCAGGAAGAGTGGTTCCAGTTTAATCTCCAGATTATCTGTTGTTTCTTTTTCCCCCAGATAAAGCAGATGAATAATCAGCTAACCCTAATTCAGGGAGAGCTGGGGACTATGTATGGGCATACGTGTGGGGATCCAGATCTGAGGAGTGCTGCTTTAGGCTGCAGTGTTTCAGCTGTATAGCCTGAGCACACGAGTTATTCGGAGGTGAGCACAGGTGCTCCAGCGAGCCTGGCCACTGCTCAGGAGTTGGGTCCTGAGCCCCATGGAAACACACCAGATTTGTAAAACAGAGCAAAAGGCGTATTTCTGCAAATGTTAGAGTGGTGAATTCTTTGCAATTCAATGCAGCGACCAAGAGGAAGAGAAAATTTTGGCCCGTATTTCTCTCCTGTACGAAGATGTGCCAAGCAAAGAACAGATGGGGTCAGGGGGCTGCCTGCGGTTGTCTGAGTCTCGGGCTGTCTCCACCCCAGCCCTGGCCGGAGGCAGTGACCTGTTCTCGCTTACATCTGCTGCCTTTGCTGCCCTGAAGCTCCCACCTCAGAGTCCTGCAGGGTGGCACGTGCGATGTGCCCCGGCCGGGACATCCCTCCGCTGTGTGCTGCAGGGGAGCTAAAGTCCTTCTGCGTCGGGACCCTTCCTCATGAGAATCGGCCACCACTAAACCTTAGTGATGGAAAGTGGCTCTGAGTGCCTGGCCCTCATATCTCCAAGTTCATTGGGTCCTTGTAGTGCTAGCACCAGGTTGAGACAAAGTATTTCTCTGCTGACGTTTATGTGCTTGACCCTATAGAGCACAAGGTAGCCAAGCAGTTACAGGCCGTTAATCTCCAATTGCTCTTGTCAGGTATTCTATTCATTAATCCAGGGCCAAACAGTGGTTTAGTTGTCAGCGTAGACCACGATAAGACTTTTTTTAGCTCCTTGGTTAGTGCCAAGTTAGGATCTAGTTAGTAGTGTTTGCAACTGTGTGGACAGATGCCCTCGAGTATAGAGTGCTTTGATACGCCAGGCTGTGATAATTGTGTATAGAGGGGTGTCCTTTTGTAGCTTGAATTGCTATAAAAGACTTCAGTAGCCTCTCTCTGGCAAACTGCTGGTACCTGTAGTTGGGAGTTTGAGCAAGTTTTGCAAGCTCAGTGCCACCGTACACATATTGGTCTGTGGCTGCTCCTGAGGTGAAAACTGTTTATGTTTTAATACATTAAGTTCTGCTTGCACCATTCTGTATGGAAGTCTTGTTTTGAAGGTATAAGAAAAACAAGAAGAAAGAATGTTGAGATGTTTTAACACAGCAAAAAGCATTTTCTTCCTACACAGTGCCATTTCAGAGAGGGAACAGCTTCTCCTTCAGTTCTGTTTCGGTCTAGGTCTCTCTCTTCTTAGATTTAAACATATGCTTGTATCAGTTCCTCAGCTGGCATGTATCTGTTGACATAGTATATCTACTGACAAAATGCGCTTTCTGTGTTTACACCTGATATTTTTCCTGTGCACCTTTAAACTTAGCAGATTCTTCAGGTTTTAAACATGGTCCTTTAACAAAGCTGTAACATACGGGCTTTGGGGCTTTTTGTTTTCGTGAGAAGAATGTTGACATAATTACCAGTAGGAAAAGAATGAGATTAGGAAGTTGTTTTTTATCCTGACATCTATAGGATTTCTTGCATCCCACAAAGCAATTGCCCTTATTCAGCAGATGGGGACCGTGATGCTCCAGGTGGCTGGATATCACCTAGCAGTCTGTGGCACACCTGGAGCAAAATCCAGATGTGCTGGTGTCTGTGAAGTGTTGTCACTGCAAGGCTTGCCCTTCTCTCAGGAAGCTGCCTGCAGCTGTCCATGCTGGTGAGGCACGCAGCATACTCTGGCTTTGCAGCTGGTGCCGCTTTAGATCTGGGGCAAAGTGGGGATTTCCAGAAGTACGTAGGTAAAGATGGAGCACACATCCATGGAAAATCCATGTGTGTCCAGGTAAGCAGCTGAGATCACTTGCAAACAGTCACTCTCCTCAGCAGAAACGGAAAGGAGCACGTTTGGGAACTGTTGGGGCTGTTGTGCCTGGCCATAGGAGGCTTGGCTTTCAGATTTTATTTGTTTGTGGGATTTTGTCCTAGGTGAAATAGCATTTGAGGAGCTGGAGTAGCAACTGTAACCTCTGTTCAGGCCATCTGCAGAAAAGATGTTAATTATCAGAGACTCGGATAAAATCCTCGTCCTAATGAAGGGTCTTGATGACTTTTGAGGATCCTGAGATCATCTGTGGTAGGTTGACCATATCACCTCTTAGATACTGTGAAAGAGACTCTGGTAGGCCACAGGAATGTAGTTCTCTAATTTTTGTTCTCTTGATTGCCCCTGTTGTCCTGGTGGTGTTTTTTTGTTTTCCCCCAAAATCTAAGCATTATTATATTTTCATCCTATGTCCCACATATGGATTCTTCTGCTAATGAAGAAAAGAAAATGGTCGTGCTCAGATTTTGGTCCTTAAAAAACAAGACCATCTTGATTTTGTTACATTTTTGGACAGGCTACAAGGGATAAAGTTGAACTTGTCTGAGGATAAATGGACACCATCATACTGAGAGTTAACTAAGTGCAAAGTGATTTGGAAATAAGTTTGGGTTTTTTCCTATAAAAATTAAAGGCACCAAATAAGCTGAAGTGATTTCTGATGCAGTGCCTGGGATTTTTTTTTTTTCCCCAGTTTTTCAGTTCTGTGCTACAGAAGAGCCGGTTTTTGAAACTATGTTGAATGGAAGCAAGGAGTGCCTAAATTGTGTAGTTTGGGTGTGAGACTTCAAGCTAGTTCAGCTGTTACTAGGACCACTCTTAAATAAATCCTTTAGGCTGATGTAGGTGACTTCCTGCCATAAACACCATGCAGTTTCTATTTTATGTGGTTTGATTTCATTAGAAAAATTCTACTCATTCATCTGCCCTACTATGATTTCTTTGCTTATTGTTTAAAGGAACGTCTATTGCAACTTTTTTGCAGGCCGGTATGATACCAACTTGGTGCTCAAGACCTGCTCTCATGCTGCAGTTGTTCACACTGTTAGGATAAGGCAGTCACGGAGGATTCCCATCCCAAGGATGTGTCCTCTGCTA
The DNA here is from genome assembly GCF_947461875.1 of Haliaeetus albicilla. NCBI lineage: Eukaryota > Metazoa > Chordata > Aves > Accipitriformes > Accipitridae > Haliaeetus > Haliaeetus albicilla. The sequence continues at coordinate 19,788,369 of NC_091487.1, forward strand.
CTGCAACTTGGGGACTGCAATCAGACAGGGTAATTTCACCTGGCTGGGTCCATGGGGGTGCACTGACTTCAGTTACGGTACTGGGGACTGTGTAATCGGCAGCTGTGTTAATGAGAATAAGAGTTCAAGGTGTTTTGTCAAATCTGACAGTGAGTTGCCTTCTGCTTGCTTTTTGTTCGGCAATTCATTGTAAAGCCATAGCTACAAGTTTTACCTTCCACAGGGATGTTCCTATTTTTTGCCTTTCCTAGGCAAGCTAACCAGAAATTGTTGGAGCCTGCTCCTATCTGTTGCTTATATCTATCATCATGCTGTACACAGATATCCTCTCCTCTTCTAAAATATGGAAGATTTCCAGTTAATTGTCTGGAAATTGGGGAGGGGGTGGGATTTTTTCCTGTGGTCTTCTTGTTACTCTCTTGTGTACAGCCACTCATTGTTTTGCGTTAACTGTTCATACTTGAAGATTTCTGAGAAGAGGATTGATACAGTGAACCCTTAAAGAACAAGATTAGATGAGGTGGAACTGGCTTTGATTGCCACTTTGGTCTATGATGCTGTGCTCTTTTCACTGCAGCACAGATGAAAGCATATGTTTATTTGTAAAATAAATAATGATCTGATGCTCACCTGAATTTAGCTATTGGAGGAAAAAGGTTTCCTTAGAAATGAGAAGGCGATTCAAAAATCTGTGTTGGGCATTTTAATTGCAGCGTGCAACGAATCCTTTGAAGTTTTATTACCTATTATATATTTGATTCAAAAGTTGCCTTTTGCAATAGCTTAAGGTTTTTTATTTGCCTGAGAATATTAACATTTCTGTTTCAAGCTTTGAAAGAGCAAACTTTGTGAACATGATTATGAACATTAGGTTAATGCATAATCCCCACTCAGAGGTTCTCCTAGATTTCCATGTGCTTGTTTAGAGGCTGTTCAAAGGTGCTTAGCTTTAATTGCCATTATGTGAGCACACAGAAATAAGGACCCAAGAGTCTTATCAATTATTCTGTTCATAAATTCATTTTTAGATTGTCTCAGAGCTGTTCTAAGTTGACTTTACATTGAAGGTACTGGGAGGTGTAAAGGTTTTCATCTAAATGGGGAAAAGGTTCCGTTGTGTCCTTATTTAAATGCTCAGTGGTTATATCTTTTTTGGTCTTAATGTAATTGCTGATGATTTTTTTTTTCTGTTACGTTGTTTTTTGCAGATATTTTACCTGCCTTGCATGTACATGTGCAAGCTTTTAGGTGCCCACATAGAAATAACAATACAGGTTGGTTTAGAAATGGCACACATGACCGAGTTTCTGTGGCTTTCAATGAGCTGTAAGATCTTAAATACTTCAGTTGGAATGGAAAAAGGACCTTGCCTTTCAACTGCCTTTGAAAATGTTACTTGGAGGCCTGGAAGTGGGGCAACATAACTGAAAGGTGGCTGGACCTGCATCTTCCACCATCCAAGAGAAGCCTTTCTGTAGTCACAGTTCCTGCTTCAGTGTCTTCTTACCTAAAGATCTGTGAAGTCCACAAGGGAATTTAGAGTGAGTCATTGTTGAATAAGAAACTGGAAATGTGTTTCTAGAATGCAGGAAAGCACTAGTGTGCGGGGAAGAGCTCTCTGGTGCAGCCTGCTCAATACTAGAAGGTCACAATAAGATTGAGAGAAAAAAATCAACCATTTTGTGCATTACACTGCAAAACAGAGTAGAAAAAATATTTTTACATGGTTGTATTGTAGAATCAAAATTTGACTTCTAGAGATCATACAGAAATACCCTGTACTTAATGCTATGTGTTACCCAAATTATGACCAGCTTTCTGGCACTGAAGATACTAACATCAGCATCAATAGCAATAAAACACAATGGGCTAAAATCTGTTGCATTAGAAGAATTCAAACGGTCTCTGACCTTGCTTGTCCCACCCATGTGCATCAGCTGTACATGGGGTACTCCAGAAGTCAGGCTCCACGGATTTGTGGTCTCTTAGCTAATGACAGCCAATAGTCCCCTTATATGTATATTGAAACGAATAACATGTGCTGGCGAGGAGTACAGAAACACTGTTTTGAGCCCTGCCACAACCAGATGTTAAGACCCTGAGGAATGCCCCAGTCAGTTAGAGTTAGTTTGTTGAGCCCAATGCGGTGGCAGAGGCTGCCCAGCATCCTGCAGCCCTGTCCCCGCTGGTGGCCCCAGTCCTGGTGGTGGGTGTTCATGGTCCCCTCCCCAGCCCAGTCCCAGCAGTAATGTCCCTGCTGCCACCTGGGGCTGCTTGCACTGCACCTGATGCCGGTCTTGGAGAGATAAATAATGCACACGCGGTGTGGTTATCCTCATCAGCTTCCTTCGCCTGCCTTGCAGGTCTGAGTTTCTTGTCCTTGAAGTTACTAGGTTCTGCCCAGCTCCTTGTTTGTACCTGCCCAAAGCCTTGTGCGTTACTGTATTCTCGGCACGGCGTTCACCACACTGGCATGATCTGCTGCCTTAATCTCCGATTCCCATTCAGCTCTTAGGTCATTTTCCATTTTGCCTTTTCATCTTTTTTTTTTTTAAACTCAGGGGTAACTAAAACATTTTATATATATATATATATATATATATATTTTTTTTTTTTTACATTAAATATTTTTGGTTTAGTTAAAATTCTCCCCCTTTCTGACAAAACGCCCTGTGTGTGTTTTGTGGAAGAAGATTTGTCAGTTTTTCAGTAAAAAATTTCAGTTAGAATAAAACTTTTCATCTGCAAAAAACCCAAGGTTCTGTTTTTGGGTCACAAGCCTGGTACACGTTTCCAGGGTATCATGAAAAACAGTCACCACCAGATTTTCAGAGCTCTCCAGGAACAGCAAGTGCAGTTTGTCATGAATCCTGGTTAATTTATTCCCCATTCCATAAATGTTATCCCCTACCAGTCCAAAGGCTGTCATTACGCTGCTGTCATTAACCATCTGTTTAGCATGTAAAACTCCTCGGGGCAGGGATCCTATCTTTGCTTTGTACTGTGTAAAGCTGAGCCTGTAGCTGACACTTGAGAAACAATTAATGATAATGCAGCTCAGTAGGGTACTTGGATACCAAGCTAATAAGAGTGGTATAAATGCGTGGCTGGATCGGATTAGAGGGAACTTCTGCGTCCCAGTGGTGCATCTCCAGCAGGTAAAGGGAAATAGTCTTAAAACATCATCTGACAAGGAGCAGTGAAAAAATAGATGGCATTTCTGAAGGATGCGAAAGAGTCGAGGATGCAAGAGAATCAGCGTTTGGGCATGTATCTGTGTTTTGCTTTATTATTATTATTATGAGATTTTACCAACTAAATATTTTTCTCTACCATAGAATAAGGGATCACTTCAGAGCATTAATCTCATTAGTGCCCGCGTTTTCCTTTGCACGGTCTTCTGCACGCATTATAAGTCGATGCTTTATCGTATTTTTCTTTGTATCTTAATGATCCCTGTGTGTCGGGGGGAGAGAGAGAGAAGCGCAGTAGATTTTCATCTTATGTTAATCCATCAAAATCAAGTTAGTTGCGAGTGATGGAGGAGGCGCGCGTGTGCGTGCAGACGTCAGTGCCCAGCCAAAAGCTTGCCAGTTGCCCAGCAACCTTCCCGGAGGAAGATGGATGTCCTGCCACCCGCTCTGCTTTTAGCTGAGCCACAATATATTCCCAGTACCGCATCCTCTGCGCACGGAGGGGACGGGTGCGCGGGCTCAGCCGGCAGGGGATGTCGGGTTTCTCAATAGTTGGCTCTTGCGCCAGGGCCAGATAAAATGTGTGTCACATCATCCTTGTTAAAACTGTTAATTCAGTTGACTACATCACCTCGGTTTGGGAGCAGGTGCTGCGAGCTGTTCAGATCACTGGCGTTGTGCTTCCCCTCCCTCGGGCTCTTAAAGCCATGTTGCCAGCACCATTTCTCCCTCCTTTTTAGAAAGGCCGTTATCTGTAATAACAAATAAAACCACGGGCTGTAGGAGCTCAGCGAATACCATATGTGTCACTGACCTCTCGCTCTTTGGTTGTTTCTTCAGTTCCTGAATCAGGCTCAGCTGGGGCAGGTCCAGGTCTGACCTGCACTTCGGTTGTACTTCCCTGTCCTGTGGTTGTCCAGCGTTAGGACTCCCGGCCATGCACGCGGTAGGACAGGCACCATTGGGATGCAGCCTGAGAAGCCTCTGGAGAAATCAAGGGGCTCTTTCTATTGGAGAGTGTTGTGTAATGCCAACGTTTTGAAGCCAGATAGAACCTGACAGTGTCTCTTTAATTTTATGGAATATTTAATTATTCTGGGATGCATTTATTCACTGTTTGGATTTCTTTAGAAGAGGTGCCAATCTCACACTCTAGGATGAATTTAAAATTCTTGCACATTTACAATGGTTGGAGCTAAATCATGCTGAAAAGCTCACACAAAATCCTATCTGCGTAATCACAGGTATCTTTCATGGTCTAGCTCTGGTGACTTTATTTATGTTGACAAGCTCTTTACTTATGGTTTGATTCAGGAAAGCAGTTATGGATGTACTTGACTTTAAATCTTTTAATAGTCCCTGCTGGATCTGGACCTGTGTGAGCGGTGTCGTTGAGCCAGCAGGACCTGGGAGCCTGGGGAAGACAGTAAAGGTGCCATTGGCACGGGTGCTGTCGGATCAGGTTCTTGACCACTGCAAATTAGGGTATAGAAACACAAAAGGGATATCAGGGAAAGCGCCAGCTGTCCTAAGGAGAAAAAAATTTGCAGCCACATGATGCAGCCCCTTAAACTGAGATAAATCTGCCCCAACCCAAGAAACATTGCTCCAGTTTCATCTGTGTTCCTCCCTCCATCACCCCACCAAGCAGCAGCTGTTTGTGGGCGCGCAGCTGCTCTGAGGCTCTTCCTCATATGCCTGTCCTGGGGTGACTCCGTCCACGTGCCTGTGACCTTAGGGGAGCAGGGACTGCCTCTGAGATGATATTTGTGTTAGCAGGTGGCAAAAACATGCAGCAGCAGTGAGCTGCATGTGGAATGGTTCAGCATGGCTCTTGCTTACTCTGTTCTTATATATGTGGCAATTACGTGTCATTTTCAATGGACTTTCTGATGGCAACCTATTTATCAACTGACTATTGAACTTGTTATTTCCTAAAGCATATGGTCTGTGGCTCCTGACTGAAAAGCTGCTGTTCTGTCTCCTCGTTCTTCCACCTTACACGGATTCTTTCCTATTCATTTTGTTAAAGTCCTTCAACTCTAGATTGATAACTTCCATCACCTGGATAGTGGAGCTTTGTTCAATGACAATGCCGTTGTTTTTGTCTGTGCTGTTTCCAAAATGGCTGTACACAGGGTGGAAGAGAGAAGTACCTGGAAGCAGAGCATCAGATGCCTGCAATTCAAAAGGAGGAATGTTTTCAGAATGCTGGTGTGCTTATTTGTTGGGAAAAGAATAAGGACTGTGAAAAACTAATGTCATGTTTACTGGATGGGAGCCTGGATAACAGAAAAAAGCTACATATTAAGGTTTTAATTGAATGAATCGCAGGTTGTTGGTGAGAAACATTTCTTAAAATAGAAAGTGTGATCAGGGAAGAAGTGGTCTTGCTCCTGTCCCAGTCCAAGCACAACTCTTGCCGTATTCACTCTTAATTATGAGAGATTGGTGTCTGGTCCTCTCTTTAGCTGAGTCCAGTGGGGGTGGGTCCTGCTCCTTTTGACAGAGATAGTGGTTTGCAGCTCACAGGTTCCCATTTCAGGGAAAGGTCAAAGAGACTTCCCTTCCCATGTTGACATCAACTTTTTTTCTCCCCCCCTCACTGAGGGGTCAGAGGGGAATGTGCTGTAAGCTGCATACCAAAGAGTCAGTTGGAGTCTTTGCAGGGGAGCCTGCTCACCCTTACCAGTACTGGTCCTAATGAGTATGTCATCAATTTGCACTGTTAAAGACTGCTGATGAGCCTGGCTCTGACCTATGATCCTGCCATTACTCAGTGCTGTATAAACACAAACCGAAAAGGACCATTTCCCACCTTAAAGGGTTTACATTATAAGAAATTACCCTGTAGTACGTGTAGGTAAACTGTTAGATTAGAGCCTATATTACAGCTGGAGGAAGTGTTTCAGCCCTGCTGTTTGTCCTGTGTGGTGGGACTCGCCTGGCCGGTGCGGTCTGGATGCCCTATGTGCCGAAAGCAGCCGGCGCCCCTCTGTAGTCCGCAGAGAGAAACGGGTGCTCAGGGTGCAAACTGGCTCAGCCCAAGGAGTGCTTCTGACGAGGTGATTGCCTCTGTGAATGCTGCTCTGCCTCTCTTCTGGAGCCCAGGCGACCAGTGCAGCCATAGGCAGAGGTTAGCACTTCGCAGCATCCTAGATTACGTGGTATGGATCACAAATGTAACACCAAAGTGGGCCCACAGCGTGGTTTCACTTAACTGCGATATGTTCAGAGCTTGATTCTGCTTGATGCTGGGTGTTTCTACTTTCCCTTCAGATGAGGAGGAATTGAGTTCACCCAGTGCCATCCAGCGTGGTGTCCTAGAGAAGCATGGAGGAATGGTACAGAAGCCAGGTAGCCAATCACAAAGAGCTACTAAAGCAGCAACAAGAATATCTCCTCTTATTTGAGATCATTTAATCTTTTTGAATGAGTAATATAATATTTATAATATTATAGTAGCTGTAATAACTTGCTTAAAAATTAAAAATAGTTAATGGGCGAAGTGGAATAAGCGTGTTTAATGCTTCTCATTCAAGTGCTGCTGTACCTCCTGGTAGAAGAGTTTTATTTAAATGCATAATTTTCTCCCATTTTAACAACACTGACTGGAGCAAACACACTGGCTCTGTATTCCCTTCTGGATGCACATCAGGCTGATGGGATTTATTAAGCTCCGTCTGGTATGTGTCCTAGCTATCTGGAGCACCACCTCCTACCATCAGACAAATTATCCCTAGGCAGCAGAGGGCATTTCAGCAAAATGCATTGATCTGTCACGTCCCTTTTTGGGATACAATACTAGGTCTTTTGTGGTAGGTGAATTTTGTGTATTATTTTATGTATTATTAGATAAGATTCCCTTAATTCCTGGGAGGTTAGCCCCAGACTCAGCACAGCTCACAGGAAAGTGCTGTTTCCTGCACTGCTTTCCCAATGCAGTGGAAAGCTCTACTGTGCTTGAAGACCCAAACTGCTGACCACAGCCCTCAGTTGGGCACTGCTGGAGATATTGTAGACAGCTTGGACCCGTTCTGTGGAGGACTTGGTGAACAGAAGAAAACACTGGTCTGGATTTGATAGAGTTGGGTGGTGCAAAGCTTATGGGACAGCCACGTCTTGTGTTGTGGAAGAGGTGCACAAGGCATTTCGTACAAGTAGCAGCAGTCTCCATAGCACTGAAGGCTTCATGCCTGGGTAGATTGCATGGCTGTTGCTAATTGAGAGGTGATAAACCACAAAAAGTTGCAGTAAGGTCATCATCTACTAGAATGGGGAGAGATTCCTACCCGAAGTTGATAGAAAGTATTTTGTTGCTCACAAAGATTGCTGTGGGATAGTTTAGTCTCGGTGTGAAATGTAAGCCTGGCTTACTGACTGGGTTGACTGACGGGAATGGGGTAGGGAGCAAGGGAGAGCATTCCTTAAAATGAAGGGACCTGCTCGGTGTGAGCGGACTCCTCAGTGCTGTCCTTTTCCACCAAACTCATCTTTGCCTTCTCAGATCTTAGGCGGTCAGTCTTTGTCAGTGGCGTGACCCCGCTGCGCGTGGTGAAGGCTAGGTAGAGCTATGCGTTGTATTCGCAGCGTCGGCAGTTCAGCCTGTACCATCCAGGGAAGTGAGGTAGCGTTTAAATGTTTTCAGATGAGTGGGGCCAGATAACTTCTAGTCAAAAATCCTGAAAGAAGTTGATGTAGAAGATCTTTGGTCTGCTTCTGTTAACTTCTTACACCTGTTGGAAATTCACAATGGGTGAATGTGTGCAAGAGGAACATCCCGGGTAACTGCAGGCAGCTTAGCCTGACATCAATCCTGGGCAACAGAATAGAAGAACTGATAGAGGATTTAGAGAATTAAAGGTAGGGAATATAATTAATGCCATTCAACATTCTTTTTTGGAGAATATATCTTGTCAAACAAACCTGATTTATCTGATGAGATTGCAAGTTTGGGGGATAAGATGACTGTGTAGATGTAATATACTTCTGTAAGGCGTTTGATTTTATTCCACATGACATTATGATTAAAATATTAGTACTATAAACTTTCACTGAAGCACCTGTTAAATGTAGTAAGAACTGGGTAACTGACAGAGCTCAAAAAGTAGTTGTCAATAGGGAATCATCACTGAATGGGAACACTTTTAATGTAACTCTGCAGGGAGCAGTCAGAGCCCCCATACTATTCATCATTTTTGGCAGTGATCTGAAAGTAAATATAAAATTATTTCTGATAAAATTTGTGGGTGACACAAAGATTGATGAAGTGAGAATGAGGGCAGTAGGATACAGTTCTCTTGGCCACTTGGTTAATTGTCCCTACTGGAACAAAATTCCAAAATTCCTTTAAATCTAATTAAGTAATAAAGTTTTCATGCATCTGGAGAGGAGTGCAGCACAGAGCTGTTGCCCAGCCTGGAAAGCAGGGTTTATGAGAATCCTTTCAGTCTGCTGGCCTCTCTGGAGAAATGGGGCTTCCTTAGGGAAGAGCCTGTTTGCCTGCAGGATCCCTTTGGCCTCTGTGTGACAGCGGTGGTGGTCCATGGCTCGGCAGTGCTGCTGTTCAAGGAGCCTCCCTGAGGAGGCTGCTGATATGAAACAGCTCTTCATCCAGAGTGCTGTGGAAGGCCTAAGAAAAATGTGGATTTGGGACTCATTAAATTTCTGTGTTTGGCTGTGTATCTGTGAAATCTTGAGTATGTTTTCTCATTCACCTTTGTCCGTTGGAGGTATTTGAAGATGGCCCTACACCTGTATGACAGAAACACAGGAACCAGACTTAGCAGTAGAGTTTAGCCTGAATATGGGGCAGGGTCCACCCTGGTGTGACTGGCTTGTAATTCTCTGTTAGCACCTCCAAACTTAAACAAGGCTACAGCAGCAGAGGACATACAGCAGTGACATGGAAACACAGGTATCATGTACCCATATCATGGCTATATTATGTTAGTGGCTTAGCATGTAACAGAGGCTCTTCTTAAGTGCAAAGCTCCTTGCATCCATGGTTACTTGCACACCACAGGTGCACATGTGTGCACTCTATGGCATGCCAAGGCTTTTCCTCCTGGTGGGACCAGGAGAGAAGTTGTGTACCCATGTAGTGCACCCTGTTGGCAGTAGGGGTATAAGGTACCACATTATGAAGAGGGGCATACCAGTGCCAAGGGCCTTCGGCAGTGGCTAGGGATAAATGCACAGGAGTAAGATTCTGGAAGCTTCTTCAGCTTTGTTATATTAGAAATTTTGAAAAGGCAGAGGAGGTAACAACTCTTCTGCTACTGCTTTTGGCTTTGACTGAGACAGATCTGCCTGTGCATGTAGTGCCGGGACCTTCCTTGTTTTCAAAACCTGAACATAGCATCACAGAATTACAGAGTCATACTTTAGACTGGAAGGGACTTCTGGCGATCATCTGGTCCAACAGCCTGCTCAGGGCCAACAAGAGCCAGTCGCTCCCAGATGGAGATTTCACAGCCTCTCTGGGTGGTCTGCTCAAACACCACCCTAATTTTAAGGTTTTTTTTGTTCATGATCCGACTGGAACTTTCTGTGTTCAGCTTGTGTCTGTTGTCTCTTGCCTCTTGCCCTGTTCCTCTAGACCTCCAAGGGAAATCCAGCTCAGCTTCTTACACCCTCCCATTAGATAGTTGTTGACAGTGGTAAGCTCTCCCCAGAGCCTTGTCTTATGTAAAGCTTAGCTTTTCTCAGCACGATCCTAGCGCATGGCTGTTTTAAAACCCATAGAGGGGAAGTGAGGTTCAGTCAGATCAGAACAAGACATACGAGCAGCGAAGTGCCCCCTGGAGGGGTCCACCTCAGAGCCAGCTATGGCTCAGCCAGGTCTCTGGGATCCTCAGCTGTGTAACTACCTTGCACTAGAGGTACAGTGTAGATAGAAATGCCCGTGATGAGACTGATGGGAACTTCAGGTCCAAATAACAAAGTGCATCAGGCCGTGGTCCTTCCTTCCCTGTACTGCACCGCTGCTTAATGTCTGATGCACACAGTTTTTCCATCGCTGTTTGAGGGACCGGGGGCCATTCATAAACAGACCAACTTCTAGTGTAACTTTCCAGCCACAAGTTTCCCTAAGCTAAAACAGTGTATCTTACTAAATAAATGATTAGATGTCAATGATTTTCTGCCTTCTAGAGCAGAGTTATTTGGAAGCATGAAAGGAAATTGCTGCAGCAGTATAAAACCACTGCCCTTTGCACTTGTATCTTTCCCACAGAGTAATCCTTCATTCATTGTTTACTTAATGAGAAAAGAAAGAGGTTAATTTATAAAACCAAATAAAAAACAGACAGAAGACTTTATTTGTGGAACAAAAAACTGAATTAAATGAATAGTCTATCCATTAATGCTGCTAATTGTGCCATAGTCCACTGAGGAAAATACACAGGTCTGCTAGTATTTTGCTCTTGCCGGTGGAGTCCACAGGCCCCCTCCAGTGAGGGTCCAAGTCAGCACTCTGTGGCAAGAGTTTCCTAAAAAGTTTTCTTGCTTGGTGAATTAATTTCAGCTCCCAGTCTGTGACAGGCTCAGCCTCTCAGGGTTTCTTAAAATTAATAGATAGAATAATTGGCAGAGCTGATCTTGCTGGTGAATGCTGCTGTCTGAATCATTCGCAAATTCTTATGAACATCTGCAGAGAGCTGCTGCAAGGAAGAGAAAGAGGGACTCCTTAATTCGTTTTCCCTGCTCCAGAGAAGTCTGTTGTACCCATGTTGTAATTCAGCAGTTTCTAGGCTATTTCTGTTGACTAAAGGATGTTGCAGAGGTTGGAATGAAACCCAGGTGGGGGGGAAGTTTTGCATTTTACCCGAGTCTCCTGTGGTAGCCATTCATCTTCGCTAGGCAGTGCAAGTCTGAAATCTCCACCATCCTGATCGGGTAGAGAAAGTTCATGGGGAGGGGAGCAGGGTAGCTGTGCCGTGATCTAGATGGGTGCATGGATGATGGATACTTGATGCTGAGGCCAGCTGGGGGCTAAAGCTGCTGTATCTCCCTCTCTTTCTTGAGTAAGCCTGCAGAGGAGTGAAGGGGCAGGGGAGACCTGGGCAAGCGTGAGTCTGTAATGGTTTGGAAAGGGTGGTCAGTTCATGAAGACGTCTAGGAGTAGTTCATGAAGACACCTAGGAATAATGTTTGATTCCCTTTGGGAATTTGGGGATTACTGTGAAGTGTAGATGAAGAAAAACATGTCTGGAAAAAAAAAATTAAAGTTGTTTTGCTGGAATTCCCTGTAAGGGTTTAGAAGATTTTGTGTCGGAAAAGGCACTTTCCTCTGGACTGCAACTGAAACTAAAGGAAATACATATAGAAGGTTAATGTATTTACTGAACTTTACCAGCTACCCTGTGAATGTTAAGGCTTCATGGTCTGTCTTTACCTGGTGGGGCATGAGGGCTTATCAGTCCCAGCTGCCGCCCTGCTGAAAGGACCTTGGGAGAGTTTGTTCCTCACTAACTTCTCATCACCTTTGTCAGCCGGTCCTAAACCTTTGATTTTTCAGATTGGAAAAGCAAGAGTGAAATGCTAATTGTGAAAACAGTTAGTAAAAATTGAAACTGAACTGGTACCACAGAACATGTGCAGATTTTAATGTGAAAGAAAAACCTGAAGCAGAAATGTTTTTTCCGTCCTTATGTCAGGCAGATTCATCACTCTTGAATTTAATTTGCAATTTGTTTATTTCTGACATGATAAAATTCTACTTAACTTTAAACAAGACTCGTTCCTATAAATATGTATTTTAAGCGTATATATAATGTATATGTGTAAAGTATATGTATTTATGTATACAAATGAATATGTATGTATTATGAGTGTATATATATGAAAAAGTATGTAGTTGTTGCTCTGAGATAGCTTTCTGGCACACAGAATCATATGCAGTCTTTGGAAAGTGGATTATTTGAAATGTAGCCGTCTCTTTGTTAAGTATTCAAAGAACATAGTAATTATTGCTGTGAATATCTTTTAAACACTCAGTAGAAAAATGCAAACATTTTTGTTAGAACATGTATTTGTTTGTAACCTGTTCAGTACATCACCTGCTTGTATGCCAGCTGGCTTCCTTTCAAAAATGTACTATTAAGAAGATAATTTTTTTTTTATCATTGTGATATATTTTTATGCTGTTGTCACACTTTAATGGAGATCTGACCCTTCCATAATATCTTCGGGAAATATTTGGGAAACATAAGACTATGCTTTTTCTGGATATATTGGCAAAATTGTTCTTGGCTTCAGTTTGGACATGCGAGTGATTTTTTTTTTACACCCCCCCCCCCCCCCCCCCCAATTCAAAGTAACATAGTTGTGCTTGCCAATGGTTACATCAACATGGCTGTGTTCATTTTGTCTAGAAGGTACGTAAGCTATAATGTCTTCATGTCTGAAACTGTGGCTCTGGAATGGGTTTGGGTCCTGGGGATGGACTGCTGGGCAGGTGGAGTCCGTGGCTGACAGTGGCTCACAGAGCGAGCACCGGGTCAAGGAGGCACCTCAAGCGCCATGTGCTTGCTGGCTTCTCTTTGTCTTCCCACGGAGCGACCTGTGGTTGTGGTTCTTCATCTGACGATGCTGCAAGCTGCTTCATCTGCAAGCTGCTTGTGCCTCACTTGAGGTTTTGAACATTGCAGGACACGTGTCATTTTTTATGTTCGTGTTTAAACACAGGGCTGCAAGTCAGGAGAGTGATTTTGCAGTACAACCAACTTCTGTATGGTTGTGTTGGTAAAGCCGAACCCCTCTCCCGGTCGGCAGCAGTCTCAGCTCCTGCGGTCTGCTCCCCCGTCTGCCTAGCCCCTTCCTGCTGGGGCATGGGCTGCCATGTGGGGTGGCTGGGCGAGACCTTCTTCTAGTGAAGCCCAAATCAAAGTTAGGATCTGGAAGAAATCTCCACTGGTTCCCCAGCCTCTGGGCTTGGGCAGTCAGCCGCTTTGTCCACTCAGTTTTGGTTTTTAGCTTTTCTGGCTCATTTCTGAGAGCAAGGGCGATGCATTTTTTTAGTGGAAGCTGAGATTCTCCTCTGCATAATTCCTCCAGGGCTGGGGACTTTACAGCGCCAGAGGTTGTTTGGCTGGTAGCTTTTCTCCTTTTCTGGTTTTCCCTGCTCACTTAAAAAGTGAAGCTGGCCCATCTTGGAAAATACCTTTTCTGTGTTAAAAAGACATAGCTGTGCTTTCATGCTTGTATCCTTCATGGTCATTCAGAGCAACCTCTGAACAGGGACGAGGAACCCACCTCTGTGGTGGGCTCAGGTGGGTCCCTTCTCCTCCTGAGCTCTCCCTGGACTGTGCTGTGGTCTCAAGGGGGAGGCCATGGTGTTTTATGGATGCATTTAAAAATGGCTCATTTTTTTTGCAGGCTATTCTGCTTAAATCTGGCAGAAAACCGTAGTAGATTGAAGTAGCTAAAATTGCCTGTCTGTAGTTAGTGTGGTGGGTGTTGTGGGCAGGATATCCTCGGCCCCCACCGGCCGGGCTGCGTCATGCTGCCACAGCAAGCAGCCGGAGTGAGAAGAGAAACCTGAGATACACAACATGTAAATACTCCATAAATACTAGGAATTTGGCAAGGAGGCAGCAGCGGCTTCCTCTGTCCCTGAAGATACCACCATATGCCCAGAGATGAATCCGGTTATTTCAGCAGCGTTGGCAAAACCCGATTTTGACTCCCTGCCGCTCCTGGGCTGGCATGAGCACCAGTCCTGTCTACTCAGCACCAGGGAGCTGCAGGGTAAGGGGGTACCAGGGAGAGCAGGGAAGAGCACTGCCATGGGAGTACCAGGACCTCTGGTGATGGCAGCCGGGATGTGGGGCAGGCAAGGTGGTGCGTAAAGCAGCGGGCTGGGGCGAAGGGCAGGGCATCCTCATGCATGCCGCCCCCCCGACCTGGTTTTGGGGTGTAGAGTCGGGGCCGATGTGGGGGGGTGAGCACTGGTGGCAGGATGAGTGCCTGGGCACCTCCTGCTCTCGCCCTGCGCCTCCTCTGGGTTTTGAGATCTGATGGGATCGTGGCACAAGGTGGAATAGCCGCAGGCAAATCACTGTTATGACAGATATATTACTGCAATAAAATTACAAATTTATGGCAGTCAGAGATCTAGGCATGTGCCCGTAACTTTTCCTCACTTCTGTGTATTGTCCCAGTCAGATGGCATATAAACTAAACCGAGCTGTAGAAGAAAGAGATGATACTGGGTTCGCTGTGCCCTCCTGCTTAGCACCTTGGGCCCTGGCACTCTGCCCTGGAGCGTGGCACCACGAGGGGCTGCTGGAACGCCGAAACACAACGGGGGCTTTTGTGTGGGTTTGGATAGTAGGAAACAAGCTACTGCTACAGCACCTCCTCTGAAAGACGTTATTTATCTGCCTGTGGCAAACCTCAGGCTCACGCTCTTCAATGGCAGCACTTTTCTAGCTCCGCATTACTGCTACAAATGGAAGGTACAAGGTGTGGGTTTTGTTTTGGGGCTTTTTTGTGTGGCGGTTTTTTTCTTTGGGTTTGGGGTTTTTTTTAGTTTTTTTTTTTTATTTGCTTCTCCACGAGATGGGGAGGTATTTCAAAGGGTGGAAATATCAGGGGTAAAAATTCACGTCCAGCTCCTGGCTCTACTCTTTTGTACATAGCCCTTCTCTCTCCACACCATCTGTCTGTTGAAATTAATGCTTTAATAACCTCTGCAGGGTAGCACTGCTATTTATTTATTCCAATGTTTAAGGGGTTTTTTTTGACTTTCAGGATTAAGCTGGAGTGCTCAGGTGCCCTTGTGGACTGTGAAAATCCCTGAGCTGGAGCGTCACAGGCTCTTGAAAAGGAGGAAAATGTGGGAGATGGTGGTTTCTCTTGTGTTTTCCTTGGCTTGCTTTCCTAGCTGCAGCTCCCAGGGCAGGGGAGGAGACCGAGGCCCTAGACTCTGTGGTATGACCCAAAGCAGAGGCAACATACAATGTGCAATGCCCGGGGGTCCTGATGGATCCCACCTTGCTGCTCACCTGCTCCTGGCAGCCCTTCCCTGCCTGCTGCTCTCTGGACTTCAAGCACAGTCTCCTTGGAGTAACCCTGGAGCTGCTAGTCTTCTGACTTATATGTTTGGGTTTTTTTTCTTCAGAGGTAACCAGAGCCTGAGACCACCCCACAGTAGTACTTTAACAGAAGAAAAATTAGAAGTATCATAACCCAAATAGCAACAGGCCCTGTGTTCCTCACCTCGTTCTGCCACCAGGAGCATCTCCTGGATTGGGCTCAGGATTGCCTGGATCCCACCTGCACCTGCAGCATGTCCTGGGAAACCTCTTCCTTTTTACTGCCCGTAGTTTCTTTGCTGTATTGTTTTCTATCTCGGGCGGGGGGGGGGGGGCATTGTTTGGGGTTTTTTTTGGCTCAAGTCTAATGTGTGACACAGCATTGCTGCATGTTTTGTTCTGCTTGCTGCTTGCTGCATCTCGGAAACATCCTGGTGCTTCCAGCTGATACCACGAAAGTGTCTCACCCTAAATCCATGGCTGCAATCTTCTACGAGTCACTATCCTCCTTTGCCTGCCAAGGTCTTCCCTTGGCCATGCCAGCCTGTGGTGGATACCACATTTATCTGGAGACCGTTGTGCTCGTTAGCCAGTAATTGTCACACTAATCGCTTTGTGATAACTACATAGTATCAAGCAGGGTTCACGCAGACAGATTGCCCTGCTTATCCCACCAGTTTGTCTGCCCTGGCACCCTCTGGGTGTCCACTGAGCTGCTGGGGAGCTCACCTCCTACCGTCAATTTGCATACCTGGAGATGATGCTTTCTTTCCTGCGTGTCTGGATAGAGTATGTCCTTTTTATTTTGCATCCTGGAGCCTTTAATTACTCTCAACAAGTCCCTTTCACACTTTGAAAATCCTGTAGCAATTTCAATTTGAATTGCTTTCTCTGAGGCTTCTGTTTAGATGAGTGCACCTGCTCTGGGGTCCCACTGGTAATTGGGCTGTAATAGTTATGATCCTTTAAATGCACTTAAGGTACCACGAGCTTTAAGAATTGGTAACGATGCAATCTGGCATCTCAGCACCAGTTTTGTCTTGTCTCCGAGCTGAGCATTTTGGGTTTAATTGTATTGTTTTGCATTCGTGAAGATTACAAATATTCGCACGCTGTAGAACTTGGATGTATTTAATTAAATGCTGCCCGGTGCTTATGTACCCGTCCTGCAGGTCTGGGTCCTGGGCTGCTCCTCAGTTCCCGCTCTGCCAAATCCCTGCTGAATTCAGTGGGAGTTTTGCCAGAACAGGGCCCTAAAAAAGAAGTGTGGCTCATTTGAGCAGTCGTGCTCATTTGTGCGCCAGCCCAGGCTCATGTTAAAAGGAAATTAAACAAAAAATACTAAAGAACCTACTTGTCTTGTCCTTGCCCAGAGCAAACCTTTATCCTGGGACTGGTCAGCAGCTTAAAGATGGAGTTTACTCTGGTTTGTGTGTTACCTAGGATTTTGTATTGTGGGTACTGTGAATAGATCAAAGCATTTAAAGTTCTCTGCTGCCTTAATTCCTCTCTAAGGAGAGGGGGAGGGGGAAAAGAAGAGAGAAAGACATCTCTCTCAGGCATGTCTCAATACAGTAGCAAGAGGTGTGCAGCCTGTAGCCTGCTGCTGTACTCAGAATATAAAATTTCCAAAATTACAAGTCACGAGTTTGATAATGAACTGAAAGTAAATACGGTTCAGTTTGTTGTGAATTATTCTTTGGGGGTTTAATTGGACTCAGATGAGCTGACATTGTTGCGGTGCAAGAATAGAGTTGTTTCAGAATTAGACAGGCGTCATTGCTCGGCAGACCAGAGCTGCAGCATCTGAGCGGCACTGGGGAAACCTTGTCCTCAAAGAAGCTTCCCAGGATGGATCGAGGAAGGTCTCTGCGCAAGGAAGGAGCCAGCAGCTCCCACAAGCCCCCGAGATTGGGGAATTTACCTGCTGGTACTGGAGGCTGTCTCTGCTCTTTGAATTGCTTTCAGATGAACACTATGAGTTAAGGTTGTCACCATGAGATGGAAGGCTTTACTTCACCCTAAAAGCCTTCTAAGCTCTTCTGGCAGGGAAAAGCGTGCATGAAATGATAGTAATGGAAACCGCTATAATGGGATGTTGCAGCAAATGAAAGTGAGCATTTTGTGCTCTTCCTTCCAGCAGGAATTTGAGATCCCAAAGCAGAACCATCAGTGGCTCAGACGGCATGTTGCGTCCAAGCAAGGACAATACTTTCCTTAGCAAAGCGAATGCAGTTTGGCTCCATGAGAGAGAGCTGGGATGATACCCTAACGTGGTGTTTGACTAGGGTAGCTTGACTACACTGGGGATGTTCAGAGAACTTAAGCTCAGGAACTGTCCGGTAATGGAGAGAGACAGAAATTGTGTATGACCCTCTTTAAAGCCATGATCGTGATTATGGGATGAGGTTTTTAACCTGCTGCAAGGAGATTTATATAAGCGATTCTCATTAATGCCAGTGGGAATTACTCAGCTATACAAGTGTATCACAATAAGAAATGTGCCTTGGCAGTTCACTATTAATATTTGAAGATAGTAAAAGCAAAGTCTCTTTCTCTGAGTCAAGTGGGCAAAAACTAGTGATATTTTTTGGGAAAAAAAAAATCTGTTATTTTAGTCTTCCGAGAGGTGAACCATTCATACTTACAGGTCCTCAAAAATAAGGAATTTCTTATATATGTGGCATGTTAACTGTTCCCATGATTATAACTGCAGATGCTTAGCTACTGTCTGCTGGTTACTGAGGGGCAACAGCCTAGATCTGTTTTTAGGTGCTGCCGACCATCTCTGCTGACTCACTTAGTCCCAGGGCTTCGGTCCTGTCTCTTGCTCACCATGGGACAGGAAAGGTTGGTCCCATTCTGCTTGCAGTTCCATCCTGTAGTAAAATGGGATGGGGACCCTGCAGGCAGCAGAAGAAAGGCACAAGCAAAATCAGAATTTTTGATTTTGGTCTAGTGAAATATCTCAAAGAGCTTGCTTCTTTTGAAGTGGCCATTGAAGTGGGTAGAAAGGACTGTGTATTTATGTGAGGTACAGAGAGAGGCAGACATTGACCTCTACTTGATGTTTCCGAGTTAGTCATTATTCTTCTGTTCGGTTTGTATCAGTAAGAAGCTTTCAAGTTGGATTCTTCAAACTTTGGCTTTCTGTTTTTTTTAGCTACAGTTGGCATGAAGTTTGAATCTTAAAATCTGAGTTCCAGCAGCAAGCGTTATTTTAGGTGCGGGTCCTGTCCTGCATTGTACCAAGTACGCCCACGCAGCCTTCGTCTCTGGTTCACCTTCCTCCTGCGGACGGCAGGGCTTGGGCTGCGTCTGTTAGCTGTGTGTGTTGCTGTGGTTCTTGCCCAGTCCCTGTAAGACCTGTGGCTAATTGCTGCCATGCTGTTTCGACTGGTTTTCTTTATTATTCTTAGCATTATTTACATAATTTTTTATTGGAAGCCCATTTCACTTAAATGAGAGAAAGTAAAATTTACTATTCCTGACAGATGTCCACAGCTTTGGAACAATGCAGGACATGGTGATTGTGTCCCAGCAATGCCACTGGCTTGGAAGAAGGTTCACCGAAGCAGCTGAGTCTTGCCTCTCACCCTGCAGATGATAAATGCCAAAGCTAACCTTTATAACAGTACACTGCAGGTGACGGTCCACCCCAAAGCCCAGGGTTCCCAGCTGAGAAGGTCCTTGCTCATGGCTGCACAAGTTGAATTTCATCAGTTTTCACATTCCCAGCGAATAAACTAGTGAGGTAGAAGTTGGTGCTATGGATGGCTTGGTGCTAACCTTCTTCAGGATTATTTTGAAAAGTCGAGGGTCTTGGAGATCATCAGCTGCTAGATTAGTAACATCGAGGATGGCGGTGTATGCCCTCAGGGTATATTCGGGTGTGGAGCTAGAGGACAGCCACAGTGAAAGTGCATTCCAGTTTTTCAGCTGAGTGGTGGCCAAATCCTGGTCCAGTGTGTATACATCTTACCACCTCTGTATGAGGTGGGTACTCTCATAGGAGGGTTTGACATTACAATGGTATGTGCTGTTTTAATACTTCAACAGAGATAATAGAATACTGAAATAAACCCTGTTTGATGCTTAGATAAGGATTTCATCCTGCTGTCTGTAGGCAGATAACAAACAGTTTATAATTCACTCTCCAAGGATTTGATCCTTTCTTTCACTTTCTTTTGCATTCCAACTTACAGTATTTTAACTGTATAGAAATTACCATAAGGAAACAAAGAACATAGTCACATTATAGTTGCACAGAATCAAGTCAGCAGATAATAAGGTGTTGGGAACCATAGACCTAGGAAGGTCCAGTTACTTGCTTAATACAAATATCATATTGGACATTAAAAAGCAGAAATTCTTGAATGTTCACTCCTTTCCTGTTGTTAAAAAACGATCAGACGAACCCAAGTGAGGGTACATGTGTCCCTGGCCCTGCTATGCGGCAACAGTTACGGGGTGTTTTACAAACAATTCCCAAAACACCCTACCACTGCTATCATCTCTGCTGGTTGACAGCTGTTAGTACCAGTGAGGCCCTGCTGGGAGCACTGGGCTCCTAAGGCCAGACCAGCTTTTAGACTACTGTGCTAGTTAAACCTGATTGAAGCCGAGCCTGGCTGTGGGATGGGTACAGCCACAGGAGCCTGGCTGAAGTGTGGTTCCCTCCCGAATGCAGGCGTGGGTCGGTGGTGGCAGCTGGGGACAGCTGTGAGCACCAAGGAGGGTACCCAGGTGAGGGCAGCCAGGTTGTTCAGAAGGGAAAAAGATGTTTTTATTCCAGCAGCTAAAACCCTTTTGTATTTTGGTTTTTCTCAGCAGCTCTTTATCCAAAACATTTGGGAGAAAAGCTGTCTCTTTATTAAATATTTAACACCCTTGCCTTTAGCTGTGGGCTGAGAAAGCTCCCAATCCACATGTGAGTCACCAAGAACTCCTCCGACAAAACTAGAGGAAGTCTAGATTGGAGATTGCTACAGGAAAAAATATTGTTTGCTGATTTGGAAAAAGCCCAGAATGGTTCACATCTCTCGTATATCATAAAATGAGCACAGCAGTCACTGTGTCGTGTACGTGGATAAGGACTTCTAGAGTCCCAGATTTTAAGTGGAGAAGATGTCAATGTTCTAGGTAACATCACACCCTGTATAACGCAGATGAGTAATGCACCTAATAATTGGTCTTTTATTAAACGCTGTTCGAATTCGTATACTGACATGTCAGAGATGACAAGACATAGATCACTGTTTCCCTTAGTAGTTTGTCCCATTGGTAAATTATTGCTATTTTTAATCTTAGGCTGCTTAATTTTCACCAGCCATCAGTTGGATGTGCATCTCTCTGCAAAGCAAGGAGATCCATGTTTTGAAGGTGCCATGCTCTCTCAGGACGACAGCCTGGGACTCGTCTTCAGAGAGCCGGGAGTGCAGGCTCCTGCAAAACCAGTGTATGGTAACAAATCATGTGTAAGAACAATGTGTGATAAAACAGATAACAAAAAAGGTTACGGCTAAAGTTTAGCTATTCCAGCACTACTGGTGGTGAATAATATTGTGCACTGTGCTTACATGTGCTATGCATGCATTCTGCTTGTAACCAAATCTGCTATTTATTTCTGTTGAAGTGATAGGAACTGAATGAATGAAACTAAGATGAAACTTTTTTGGCATCTTTCTCCCTTTGGCCAAATTATTTTTTTCAATATCCAGATGAATTACCTGTTGCAGAGATAGGTGGCAATCTCTGTCCCTTAGCCAATTACAGAGATGTCTCCAGCAGTGGTTTTACACCTCTTTCCACTGTGGACCACTTAAAAATCTTTCCTGGTGATGTGGGTTCCTTGTATAGCAAATGTACGCCTACTGTCAAGAGGTTTACTCCTCCTCATTACTATTTGCAGATACTTTAAATGTAATTCACTGTTTTTGCTGGTAGAAAATCATTAGTCTGTGACACAGGTAGTTTCTGTGCACTCTGAGATCCCTTCTATAGGGAAGGCATAGATGTAAAACACTTCTTCAGGCTATATGCTCTGAGTACTTTTAAACAACTTACTGTAGCTGATGGGCCTGATTCTGATTTCAAAGTACCATTTATATATCAGCTTGTGGTAAGGTTATTCCTGATTTAAGACTACGAAAGCAAGATCCTTTTTTTTTCCAGATGTTCAGCTTAGAAATACAAGCCTTATAGTCTCCTCCGCCTGCCCTGGTATGGTGCTTATTGGAAGGTGAGGGGTAACACCAGTAACGTCTGTTAGTGACACATCACCAGCTGAGCAGCACTAACTGGCCAACATGTTCTGGTGCAAGTCACTTGGCCCCTTTGCTCCTCTGACCTCCTCTGCCTTGTGCAGGTGGGACCTGGACAACTACATTTTGTACATGTCTGGCTTTTGGGTAGCCAAGGTTAATGGATATGACTCTTTTTTCCGTAGTTGGCCTGTGCTGTCCCCCCCTTTCTGGGAAGTGAGAATGACATTGCCAAAAGTCGGTTTGAACATTAAAGACTGAAAGCTCTCAGATACCACTTTGATGGGCATTCTGCAAATACCTGGAGACAAGACGGTCAGGAGACAGTTTGTACCAGCATTTTGGAAAATGTTAAGACCCTTTTTAAAACTTGTTGCTCAGATGTGCTGCAACATGTACCTGGATGAACACATGTGTAAGGACTCCTCAGTGGGAGGAGCTGGTGTGGCCATCCACCTGCACCTGAGCTGGCTGATACAGCTGGCAACCTCATTCCCTACCCACCGCTCGAATTGCCTAATACCGCAATTGCCAGCCTCTTTGATGAAAGGCAGGTTCATGTATCAGATTGTTGAGCATCAGGGATAGGGGATTAGATTTGCAGTGTAATCTTCCGGTAGCATTCCTCTTGATCCGGAGACTGTGCTTTATAAAAGAACTCTTTTCTCTCTGACATTGTGGTGGCCTGCTAAGGGATGACTGTCTTCCACCTTCATTTGGAGATAGTAAGGCTGCTACTAACCTGATGTTCATGAAGGTCACAGCTGCACCAGGCAAAATTAGTTCTGTGCAGGACAGTTAAGTAGATTGGATTTTCTCAGTTGTAGCTGACTTGCTTTCATCTGGGTTCCTCTTGCAAAGCCGTTTAAAGTCCATTCCCCTCTGCCCCCCATTGCCCGTCTATGGGAAAAGACTGAAAAGGGGAGATTGCTGATCCTGCTTCAAGCCCTGTTCTCATATCTTTCCGTGACAGTGTCTGGACAGAGGCTGGGCTGGGCTTCACAGTTGCTCTGAAGCCTCAGACTATATTTCATCCCATCACAAATGTTGTAGGGCCAGTAGGGATGGTCTTCCCCTGTGCCAGCAGACTGTAGCTTTGCACTCTCTGCTTTGGATCCAGGACCCTGCGGGGATGCTTCTGCAGATTCCTGGTAACGTCGCTGAAGATGTGGCTGAGACCCTTTCCAGTCCAGCTTTTTTCTTCTTGTGGCTGAATGTCCCTGCAGATTTTGGAGCCTGATGGAGCCAGTTAATTTGGGTCAAAAGGCAGGCAAAGCCCATGACTTCTAATCAGAAAAAACAACTTCTGCTGATGTCATTTGAGTACCAGATTTGGCCGGTTAAGTCTGGCCACGAGGAAACGTGTCAGATACCTGTCTGTACTGGTAAAACATGGCATATGGTTGTGCGTGAGAAGCCCGTTCATTGTGAGCATGGTGAGACACAAGAGGGAGAGTGAGTTCCACCTAGACACATTTTACTTCAGTGACTTTGCCAGTGGGATGTAATTATGGTGGAGTTTTGCCTGTTGCCCCGGGTTGCAAAGCAACCACTGATGGAAAATGCCTCTTGTCTTCCAGGCATCCTCCTCGTTTCACTCCCTTTCACTGTACATTGTAGTGAAACCTGAAGTGCGCAGCAATTGCTGCCTGGTGAGTTTGGGAAGTGATACTGGAGGTTGCGGCGGAGAACTGACGGAGAGAGGGCTATGTGATACTGGTGATGGACTGTGTGATCCCAGTTCAGCTCCACAGTGCAAATGGGGAAAATTCGTAGGGAGATTTGCTCGAGGGGCGTGGCGTGTGAAGGGGATATTTCCTTCTTCACAAAGTCACCTTCGGCCTGTATCAAAAATCCACGCCGTTTGGGACTGTATGGAAAAAGGGTGTATGGCTATAACTGAAGTAAAGGAGAACTGCTGTATGGTATGTTCCCTCCTCCCCAAAACTGTAGCTGATGCAGAGTTAAAAGCAGATGAACCTTAATTGCTCCCAGAGCTGTGTGTCTCTCCTCTCTGGATAGCAGAGCTGCACTGGAGCAGTGTGGGCAGCACTGCTGGGTCCTGTGCAGCAGGGTCTGGCACACCTCGGGGAGCCGGGAGGGCCACAGAGAGCACCTCTGCATCCCCATCCCTGGGACCTTGTGCGTTGTGGTCCCCTCGTGCCAGGCAGGTTCCCTTGACTTGGTTGTGCCAGTCAGCTGTATGAACACAGAGTCTGGCTGACTCTGGGACCGTGGCATGCTGCAGAATGTCCTGCAACTGATGCTGCAATGTCCTAGTGTGGAAACTGTTGCAGAGGAGAAGCACCAGATCGCCTGATTATAAATGCAGCCAAATCAAGATTTTCAGATTCCATTTTCTTTTCTAAAAGCTCTGGTAACTATCATTTTCCCGTACTGCGCTGAAAAACATGCAATGACCCTGGTTTGTCTTTGGCATTTTCTATTACTTTTTATTGGCATCTCCCTTTATATTATGACAGTTTGTCCTGTACTGGCTTACAGGTATAAATATTGCTTCGAGGTTTGGGCTTTTTAGTCAACATGCACTTGGGAAAGGTGCTAGTGACTGTCGAGGGGTCAGCATGCAGCATGTGAATGTGCAGTCGTTGGAAACATCAACATCCTCTGTGTCTGTGTTTCAGAACAGGTCTGAGGCGTGAGGATTTTAGGTTTTCCATTCAGACAGTGTTATATTAGGAGTATGAAGTATTTGACAGTTCTTTTATATTTACTCTTTTAATGTCAAAATGTGTCACATCTGGTATTAATTGGTGGAAAATTATGGCTCTAATTTACCAATTTGATTGTCTGGGAAAATTGAAAAGAGTGTAACATAATAAATGAATGCTATTAATCTTTTAAATTTGTCTGTTTACCACCAACTACTATCTGCTAAAATGGCTTGTTGCATGGTGCTGTAAACAGCTTTTCCGAAATACTAGTATTCATGAAGAGGAATTACTACTTGGGAGGGCTGTGGCCAATGCATTTTGGACTCACTAAGGGGAGGATGGGGCCCGGAGAAGTGCTGGGGCCAGCTGTCGCGGTTTAACCCCAGCCAGCAACTAAGCACCACGCAGCTGCTCACTCACTTCCACCCCCACCCAGTGGGATGGGGGAGAAAATTGGGAAAAGAAGTAAAACTCGTGGGTTGAGATAAGAACAGTTTAATAGAACAGAAAAGAAGAAACTAATAAAGATAATGATAACACTAATAAAATAAGAACAGTAATAATAGAAGGTTTGGAGTATACCAATGGTGCACAGTGCAATTGCTCACCATCTGCTGATCGATGCCCAGTTACTCCCTGAGCGACGATCCCCACCCCCAGTTTATATACTAGGCATGATGTCTATTGGTATGAAATATTCCTTTGGCCAGTTTGGGTCAGCTGCCCTGGCTGTGTCCTGTGACAACTTCTTGTGCCCCTCCAGTTTTCTCGCTGGCTGGGCATGAGAAGCTGAAAAATCCTTGACTTTAGTCTAAACACTACTGAGCAACAACTGAAAACATCAGTGTGTTATCAACATTCTTCTCATACCAAACTCAAAAACCTAGCACTGTACCAGCTACTAGGAAGACAGTTAACTCTATCCCAGCTGAAACCAGGACACCATCGGTGGCTGAGACTCACCTGAGACAGGGTCTCCTCCAGGCTGTCCCCCCCTCAGGGGAGGAAGGAGGCTGCTATTTAGTAGTAATCCTGGGGGGGTGACGGCACAGCGTCCCTGTTCCTGTGTGCATGCTGGTCCCGTCCCCCGCTGTCCTGGGTGCAGGGACGGAGGAGCAGCCCGCTGGGGACATGGCCTTTACTCTCCTCCTTTCCTCCACCTGGGGCTATCTTCTCCACGTGGGTTTCTTAGTCCCAGGCACAGGCTAACGCTTCGTTGGTGCCCACCACAAATATGCGTATTTGTCCACTGTAATTGTTTTAATCATTACTAATGAACATTAATTATTTCCAACCAGAGGTCTCCAAAAGCCTTGATTTTTTTCAGACTTGCTGACAGAGGAGCATTAGCAAAAGAAGTTGGGTTGTTCTTCCTGGGGTTGCAAATGAAAAATTTTGTCTCAGAGGCAACGTGTGGATCAAACCCAAACTGCCGATACACTTTGGCAAGGCACTGTCACTCTGTCCTGACAACTCCAGCTGTAACAAGACGGGTCGCTGCTGCCTTTCCAACTGACACACAGGTGAAGCAAAGGAAGCCGGTGGCAGTACACTGTTATTTGGGTAGTGTATGTGGATGGTGACAAGCCCTGTAGCTTTTCTATCAAAAGACACCCATGTGGTTGTGAAAATACATTTTTGGAGGATCAAATACCAGGTGCTTATTTTAGTAGCAGAAATCCCTGAAACATGCCAACTCTGGAATAAGCTGATTCTGAAAACTGACACATTCTGTATGATTATTCCGGTATATACCATCTGTCAGTAGCATATCCAAATATTTATGTATTTTGATTATTGTAACTGTTATGAGGATACTCAAGCTCATAAATAATTTCATTTTCAGCAATCATTTTATTATTCTTCCGTGGTTTGATAACGATGTTTTGCATGTGGCCGCTTAGGCTCTGACACAGGGAACAGAGTCACAGCGTGGCTATGCAAGTGACACCCTTCACACAAAAAGCCTGTGGCCAGGGGATGCCTGAGCCTGTGTCCCCTCCGGGTCTGTGCCGTCTCCCACTTACTTCATCTCCTTGGGCTTCAGATCGTGCTGCGCTTTCATTCAACTCCATCCCGCCTTGTCAAGTGACTGTGCTTAGATTGGCAAATGATATAATATGACTAATTATGTTTAATGCAGATAATGTCTTATAATCAAAATAAAGAGTGGATTGCAAACAGATCCTTAAAGGGCACCAGGCACAGAATTGCCACTGTATTTATTACCAATAACATCACTGAAGTGCTAACAGCTGCTTGGCTCTGGCAAGTGTGGCCCCTTTGCAGAGTTTTCCAGAAGAAGGGCTAAGTGCATCGGAAGCGCATTATTGCTGATAATAGTAATCAGTTCAGTAGAGCTCGAAATGTTTTGTAAAATATTATTATCCCGATTTTGCAACTCTGCAAACCCCAGCACAGAGAAACAGCTTCCTCGGCTCGGAGGAGTCGCTGCTGGCCATGGAGATGGCCCTGGCCCTGGGTGTAGGGCTGCTGCCCCTCTTGTTGGACTATGTTGCTCTCTTAGCTGACTCCAGAAGTAGAAGGGATATCCCCTCCGTATCTCTGCCTTTAGCAAAGACGCTTCAGTAGATGGAGAAATGCACTGATGTGAAAGCAGATTTGGGTGTTACATTTTTGAAAAGCCATTGTTAAGCTAAAAAAGGAAACTGCAAGCTGTAAAGGTTGACGAAGCTCCTCAGTAAGGGACTCTTATTTTGCTGTGTACATTTGTTTTCTCTTGCTTACTAAAGGGATAAAGTGCAATCTAGGTTTCAGAGAGAGATGGCTGATTAATCTGTCTGCCAGGTACATATGGAAATAAATTAGCAAATGGTGCATCTGGGATTAAACTACTGCAGAGATGATAAATTATTGCCATCTTCCATGGCTGTATTACTGAAGCTTCACTGGGTTCCCAGTACTCAGTTACTTGCTATTCACGCGGTATCACCGTGGCTGTGGAATGGAAAGCCTCTGCATTTGAAGCAATTTTCTGTGATACGCTAGTTCGAGAATAGATCTAGGCAGACCTATAGGGATATGCAGTATACTTAGATTAAGTATAAGTGAAGAGATTTGATTCGGTCCTTCTGCTCTGGATGAAATTCTGCTGGTGTCTGAGGGCAGGCATGTTTGGGAAGGGGAAAGGCAAGGACCTGCAAGAGGTTTTTCTGCTATCTGCAGTCACCCCTCCCCCCCCCCCCTTTATCCCAAATAGCAGAGAGTTATCTATGCTAGCACAAAGTTGTAAGAGCCTGGAAGTGAGCATCCTCTGGCCTGAACCTCTCCCACACCCTGGGCTTGACTCAGATGTAGCTCCAGATTGCACAACTCCCAGCTTATCTCTGAGATCAAGACTGAGATGAAACACCACTGGGGCAGGTGGTATTTGCATTGAATCCTGATACAGGCTTCTCAGCTGTGTCTCCGCTTCTGCTGCATTTTTCATGTCCATTTGAACTGATGTATAGCTGATGGGCTGGCAGCTGAGACATACCAGTGATGCCTACAACAGGACATGCAAGTGGACTAAGTGTAACAGCAGACGTGGTATGCCACATTTCTGGAGAAAGAAAGGGTCATACAGAAGTTCTCATCAAGGCTTCTGCATTATAATACTTACTAAGATTATGGCTGTGTCCACAGCACTTGTTGAGAGCTCTCTGTGGTTCATCTGGACTATCATTTTCTTTCCCATCCATGTACCTGGGTTTCATTTCAAAGGAAACTGGGACAGCTGCGGAGATGATACAAAAAACCAGTAGCTGTACTTGCTTGGCCAGGAGAGGTTCCTTATCTATACAAAGGTGATCTATGATAGCAGTGCAGAGTAACAAAAGGTCTTGTTCTGGTTTCCTTATTTCCTGAGGCCTTTACTTGGGGTCGTAACACTTGCTCTGGGCTCGCTCTTCCCTAGGAGTTGAGGGGATAAAGCAACTCTGCGAATGGTCACAAAGAAGTTGAGGAGGGGGCAAGTGGGAGCAGTGTTGGACACAGAGATAAATCAAAGAGCAAGTTTTGCTTAACAGCCTGTGTTTAAAAGCTTGTATTTTAGTTTGAGAACGTATCGAAAGAGTAGGTTGGCTTGTCCTAGGGCAGGTCTGCAGCGCGGAGGGGCCAGATCCCGTGGGACACCAGCGAGCTGTGGGAGTGGGAGCAGCGTGGCTGGAAGAGCTGCAGCCAGGCTTCCGCAGGGAGTTTGCAGCCCGCCGTGGAGAGCTGGTGTCTCCACGTCGACCTCCCGGGCCCCACATGGGCCTGCCAGGTCTCTCGAGATCGGTCACGGCGCAGGGAGCTCTGCCGGGGACGGATCCCGCAGGCTGGCCCTGGGGCGCCGGGAGAGGTGTGCGGAAAGGGACGCTTGCGGAGCTGGGAGCTGCCGGGCGCCGGTCGTCCCTCGGCTCCCGTCGGTGGCTCTGGCGAGCGGACGCGAGCCTGTCGCCGGGCTCGGGCAGCCGTGGGACGGGTCCGCTGCGTCTTCAGGCTTGGCAAGCGGCGAGAGCTGGGCTTGAGGGACAGTCACTGGGTGACTGTGCCCTCTGGTTTTATTCTCCGAGTCACTTGTCACGGTGCTTGAGTCAAGCACAATTAGGACGTATGCGTTTGTAATTGAAAAATACTAACAGCAACGTGTTTCGTTACAGGATGCATGGGTGGATGCCGGGCTGTAAATCCAAGCTAGCAAGGACTAGCTCTGTTCAATTAATTCAAACACAGAAATATTTACTAGAAATAGATTTATCTTCCAGTGACTTTATTTGCAAATTTTGGTTAACAACAACAGTTTGCTTGTAATATAATCATGTCAAGCAGCAAGTGGGACTTACTGTCGTTCCTGGCCTTTCCCACAAAGTATTTGGAGCAGAATGCGCAGTGAGTCAAAGGAAGTACTGGCTGATGGATGAACAGATTGTGGCACAGTCATCTATTCTACTGCGCACTTCCAGGGAAACCCCTGCAAATTAGATGTGCGGTTTTCAAATGTACAGAGAAAACTAAAGAAATGACATTACGAATGAAAAATTAGATGGAAATGTCTATTCCTGTCTCATAAGCAGTTCAGGAATAACTCCCTCTAAAATATTCTGCTTTAAGCACACATTTAATCTGTGCTCTGGGAGCAAAATAAAGTTGCTAAGATAAAACATTCTAATAATGATTTATGTAAATTTATTTGAACAAAGCAATGATGTAGTTGCCTACAGCAAATTGTTTGGAATGTGAAATGGTATTTACGAGCTGCTTCTCTCTATATGAATACAATAGATGATAGGAGATGCTACATAAAGAAAACATAATTGTACATTCAAAATGGACTCTGATGCCATGTTTAGTAAGCGGGAAAGCCAGTTGAACAGATTGCTGAGTGTCTGATAAAATAATCTCCAGCTTGATTCTTCCTAGGCTATTTATAGTATGTGTTTAATTTAAAATTTAGGTATGTGCCACAGATGACCATAACAATCATACCAGGGCCATGTATGATAGATAATACAAATTGTCCCACGTTGTACCTACACAAAAATCTCAAGTTGCTTTGCAAGCAGAAAATCAGGCTCCGTAGCCTCAAAATATGGATGAAAAGAGGAAAACAATTGTAGTACCCAGCTGCTACAGGCATACGGGGCCAAATTTATCCAGTCTGTTGAAGGTTATGGAGTTCCGCCAGGGATGACTTTGATCCCGTGTGTCTTGCAAAGTGGAACCAATATGTCAGTATAAGACATCCTGCTACTTCTGATGTTCTCCCAATAAAACGACGTCATTCAAAGTGGCTTGAATTTCCCCAGTGCCCAAGTCACAAACATGATCAAGGGGGATATTTCAAAAGTGTTCTGATTCTTGCTACATTGATATTAAAGCAGTGAACAACAAATTGGCTTTTTCGTCAATGAGGACTTAAGCCTAGTAGTTGCTGGAATAAGCGTGTGTGCATCAGCCCTAGGCACAGAAGACCAAGGGCCATTTGAAGCATTTTAACAAAACACAGCAGGACAGAGAGCTGTTTCTGCATTCAGGTAAAGCAAAGCATGTTTTACTTGAAAAGCTTTTTTCAAATCAGGAATGAGAATGCCATGTAGAAATAATAGGGTTATTTACTGTATTTGCTTTGGCATACTAAGGCATCTCTAGATACCTAGTGATGGGCTGAGCCACAAAGTTTGCATTCAGCTTCAGCCATTTACGAGTTTAAGCGACATTTGAATCTCTTGCTTTGAACAGGGCTGTTTTCCTAGTCCCCAGCAGCTACTCTCTTGGGGACATAAGGCACTTGTAAAGTAAATTCAGGGGAGCACCACGTGAAGATAGGCACATCTGGCTATTGTACAAGAGCTGAAAAGTCTGTCTGTGCAAAATTGTGCCTGTGGGAAACCTAGAGGGGTTAAGGTAAAATAGTGTTCTACCATCTGATTAGAGTTCGGGCAACATTTTTTTCAGAGTTAAGTTCCTCCTGGTTTATTCTGGACTAGCACTAAGTGTACAGTGTAGGAAAGCTACGGCTACTGCTCAGGACTTCACTGGTGGCAACAGAATGGTCCGTCCAGCACCAGACTGGCATATTAAAGGCAATAATGAACTGAAAGTAATGCTCTTTGGTCTCATGCTTACAGGCTGTTGTTTTGGGCCCTTCATGCGTATCTGAGTGAGGCTAGGAAAATCATATAAATGCCGGCATGACGAACCTGCAAGTGAGAATCTGACCAAGTTGGTGTTTATTTCCAGCGATGCTACATTGGACTGTATGAAAGGCAGGTCTTGGTAAACACTGTTCCTTAGCATAGCTGACAAAATTTTACATAAAAAGATCCTGGGAGATGATTGTAGAGTTTAAAATTTAACCACAGACATTTATAATAAAATTACTTTGCACCTATTCAGTATATAGGGCCTTGTAAAGAGGATTTTGCATGGCTGTGGACAGAGCCGCTCCAGTCTCTGTTTATAAAGCATGTAGGCACTGTTATCGCAGAGTGAAGAGGTATAAAGGTACAGTAGACTCACCACACAAGCAGCGACTGGAAGATCATCTATTTTGCTCTATTTATTCCTTTGTGACCACTCTCTTCTGCCTGGGGCTTTCTCATCTGCACACTCTGCATTACTTATGGACTGCCAGGCCAAATCTCCAAAGACATCTGAGAAAGCCTGACAGGTTCACTTTCGAATCTTGATCAATGCTGGTTTGCCCTCCAAATCAGAATTAGCTGCACAGACAGTAGCCCCTGGAAATTGGGGTGAAGCTGTATGTGCCTTTTTTTTTTGCTCTTTGGGAAGCCATTCCTTTGCTGCAACAGTTCAAAACCTGGGAGATCACCAAGTTATTTACTGAGATGGCACATCTTCCTTCAGAAATGTGCAGGACTCAGTTAATTTTAATAGCTCACCTATTTAATGTGCTGGGTTATAGCTAACACCGTCTATTACATGTAATGAACTAAACTGGGACATGTCTGTCACTTGAGGGTGCTACAGCTGCAAGGGGGGTTTCAGAAGAAGCTCTTGATCTGTCAGTGGCGACCGTAGCTCAGGCATCTTTAGCTGAGATAAAAGCTTTGTTTGCTTAACAGGATCGAATTTTCCTCAAAGAAATAATTGAAACAATAGAAGAATCGCCCAAACCTGTGCTGAGCATTAGCAGATGAGCTGTTTTGAAATCGATCCATTTGGAAAGGAAATAATGTGCAGATTGGTCAAGGTAATGATGGTATTGGATGATAAAGTAGATGCAGGGGTGGAGAAAGCTTGTGAGGGATATAGTGTCACCTAAAAGCTTTGCAGAAGTGCTTTTATTACCCTGAATCAGCTTGGCTTTGCACTGACACTTAGCTGTTTGCAAAAGAATTATACCTGCTTCTGAGATAAATACATCTGACAGTGAACTCTTAACCCCTCTTTTGCAGGCCCCTTCTGGGTAGTAGCCGTGGAGAACGAGATGCCTTCAATTTTTCTGAATACAGAGTTAGACAAAATGGGGTGCAAAACTGTGGTACATAATTTTCTAGTGAGCAGAACGCTTCAGGAAAATTACAGTCATTATTGAAAGTAATGAAACCTGACAAATTAGAGTTTCATAGGCCCTCCTTGAGATTAGCGTGATCCATTAAACATGCTCTCTGACTGCTAAATGGCATTGTCCCATTTCACCATAAGAACTTGAGAAATCCTGAGGTAACTCTGGCTAACAGCTGATTGAAAGCACCCAATCAAGAGCTCTTTAAAGTAAGAGGAGAAATTATCCTTATTATTTCCAAGAAGGTACTCTCTGAGTAGGCTGTAAATTGTGTTAGGAGCATTTGGATATTGCAGGGAAGACCAAATTCGACACTGAAGTGGCCACAAAGTAATGTACGAAGTGGAGTGATCAAGGGAAGAACATTTTGTTGATTATGGTGGGAAAATTGAATTACTCTGAGTTGCATAGCTATTCAGAATATGTACATTAAAGTGAATGATACTCAGTTGAAAAGAAGAGCAAGCAAATATGAAGAGCAGAAAAAGGCCCTTTCCCAAATCCTTCTTGCCTCATGATTTACATCTTAAGAATGTTTTCACAAGGAATAGTGTGGCACACTCGTCATGAATACCTTATCCATTATGCTAAGACATCCCAGTGATGCAAACTAAATCAATACAATAGTATTCCTTAAAATGATTGCTTTTTCCTTGACTGATTGTGCATTAAAAGCAACCTTTAAATGATGGCCATTAGCACCTGAGACCTGGTCACTGGCGCTGACTGAGCTGACATGAGATAAATTGCGAAGGATCTGTGCGAGAGTTGGTACAATCCTTCTGAATTTCACAATGGAGCCTTCAAACAGGGAGTCAATGAGAGCGTGTGTAAATCGCCAGTACGGGATAGAGGGTCTTTATCCTGTGGAAGAGGTAGCACATGGGTATACTCTAGTGCCCGGTCCTTCAGGGCGCTAAGACCACCTTAGATAGTTTTTGTTGGCATTGGCATAAGTAAAGGAGAGAGCGCTGTGGCTGTAGGTGAGCATAATAGCATTCCAGCAACAGATGAGCCTCTCCCTCAGTAATCTGTCTAAAAATCCAAATCCTACATCTAAAACCAGTATATAGCATATGTGCAATGGAGTGATGCAACTGCAATTTAGTTTCGCTCGTTCCGTCTCTTGGTCTCACCCATCACCTGTCCCACGTCCCAGTTTGGGAGGTGCAGCACGCTCACTGCTAGGCAGAGTCTGCAACATCTTTTTGAAGCTTCCAGTGCAGCGATGCATGACACTGAAATGCAATAAAAATTAAAATCTGGAATAATGGAAGGCATTAATAGATATTTCTGTAGTTCTGGGGCAAAGATTTAAATGAAATTCTAAATGTCAAATTAAAAGGGCCACCTGACTACAATTTAATGCTAGGAGCTGTCTAGTCTGGTAATGTCATCTCATTTCATGACATCCTCAATGACTAAAGCTGATACCAAAGATTGATTTGTGGTATTTTTCCAGGCTCACTTATTAAAAATGGCTCAGTTAGTGGTGCTCTGGGTGTTGTTTCAGCCAGAGCAATGGGCACTGGTATAGTGGTAGAGTGCCCATATATCATGGCATATACAGGAGAGTTGAAGCAAGAAGCATTGAAAGTTTGGAAAACAAAACAAGCATTTGAAATACAAATAAGATTCCCATAATCTTACCTCTGCCTAAAAGAAGGAGTCTGTCAGCATGGCTGATGTGGTGGAGAGCAGACCATGATGAACATGAACACAATCCCAGAGAAGTTAAGTTTATTTCCCCCTAATCTAACTTCTTAGAAGCATTTATGGTGCCCATCCGTGTAATATCTGAGCTATATTTGACATTGTTGTTCAGGGCTGGCAGCTCATGTCTGCTATCAAGAGCAGATCTTTAAGGAAGATCTCTGTTGGCTATGATGTAGCTTATACATAAAAATATTTGCGGTAGCTGCTTACATCTATCCTCTTCTGAAAGATAAAGCACTTGAGTGCACACTGAATGCGTGCTACCTTCTCATCTCCCTGACATTCATTATAAACCGAGAAGCCAAGTTTTTTTAAAAGCTATTTAGATGTTTTGTGCTGTAACTTTCTCTAATAGATATATTCCTATTGATTGCAATGAAACACAGAGTAGAACAGAACAGATCAATTGAAAAGTAAAGTTAAGACAGCAAGTACACTTCTTTTCCACTTACCTTAATGGAAACAGTTACGGCTAGATCTATCCCAGGTGTAATGCTGCTGAAGTCAATGGAGTTGTACCAGCGATGAATTTGGCTCCTAGTGTTTTGTTTTGACCTTTTCAGAAGGTTGCTCTGCAGGAGCAAAACTATTACACACAGCCAGCGATACCTTAAGTCGAAATATAGAAAAGGCAAAGCTAGAGTGCATAGCACCTTTTTCATTAAGGAAGAGGCCTGACTTTTATAGAGTGAGGGCGAAAGAATTGATTCCAGATAAGTGCTAAACTTAGTTTCAGGTTTCCCTGGTGAATAACAATCCCAAGCTGGCCTGAGACTTGGACATCTCTGCATTCACGCACAGCTGTCTGGAAAGGGCTGCATGGTCTTTCTGTATGTCTGTGCATCAGGATGGTAGTTCCTGCAGGTAGGCTATTCATCCGCTCACCAAAGATCCATGTAAACCAACTGAACATGCTAACAGTTCAAGTGTCCTGAAATTGCCTGGCAGTGCTCCGTGTGGTGATCTTTATTAGCAGGTATTTTTGGATTTCAGTAGACAACACAGATTCTTCGTGCACTGTAGTTGTCTCAGGAAGGCGGGGAATAGCGCCGTGACTTTGGAGTATTTTCAGCTTCAAGCCATTCTGTTTTACACCTTTGTGTGCACTAATCCAGGCTAAGAGCCAGCAGCATGTTTTATGGCAACTGACAGGCAGCAGTGCAACTGAGAATGGGCCCTCAGTATTGGCACCATCTCCCTCCTGCTGCAACGCCCTTTTGTTCTCCACTGAAATTTCCAATGATCTCCGAAAGCAGGCAGCAGTGAGCCACGCGCGATGGGCAGGGGCTTTGCTAACGAGGAGGGAGACAGGCAGAAAAGCTCCGTTTCCTCCTCAGATAGCTGGATTTGGAAGGATGGCAGAAGTCAGAGAGGTGTATCGGAGGTGTGCCCGGGAGGTCCCCTTGCCTGCAGCGGGGCTCAGGGCAGCGGGAGCCAACACCGGGTGCTGCCGCGGCCACAGCGGGAGCTGCAGGAGGGGGTGGCCGGAGATGGCCGTACCGCTGCGCCGCCTTGGCCCAGGGGCGATGCTGGGCCGGCGCTCCGCTCCTGGGTGCTGTCTGTGTGCTCCTACCCCTCTTCTCATAGCTGCTTCTCTTTCTCTTTTTCCACGTCCCGGCATCCCCTGCCCTTTCCTTTCATGGGCCCCTTTCCTCCCGTCCTCCCCAACAAAGCCGCTCCCCAGCTGTGTTTAAGTTGTTGGTGCCAACCCGACATTTGCAGACCATCGGTCTGCTCGTGCAGGGTGCTGCTGTCCGCAGCCCTAAGGCGGGCTGTGGGCTTTTGGCGGGCAATGTCTGACCCTGCATGGCCTGGCTCAAACGGACCAAGGCCTCCCCTTCTCCTTGGCTACTTGTATAGTAAGTGCGTTGATGTGCAACAACTCCTGATTTTCCTGGTGGGAGAGGGAGGAGGAGTAGGTCTAAAGATTCCTTGAGTCACTCGCACCTACTTACTATCCTGCACATGTAGGTGAGGTGAGAGGATTTCAACGCTGACAACTCAGAATAAGACTGTTGTTCATGGTAATGGAAAGTTTCATTGATAATATTGCTCACTGTTTTCCATGCTACCTTTTGGTTTGGGTGTTTTTTTTTTAAAGTCAAATACAACCTCAAATTCCTCATTTGTGCTAATCCTTGCACCTCGTAAATCCTTTACTAAGTGAGGCTTGAGTCCCTGTCCCAGTAGAGGTTTCAGAGCAGGAGGCCACAGGGCAGTCTCCCGCAGCAAGGGCTTTCTTACTTCAGTGGAGTCTACTGCACTATGTTTACTAGTTTCTTCTGAAGTGTTATCATAAATAATTAAAGCTAAACTGTGCTTGTTAAATAAATGAGGAATGCACATGTTCAGATGCATTATCTATGCTTTAATTGCACTCATTTGTTGAGGCCCTCCTCCCGTAAGGAGGCAGGAGCCTTCTGCCTGAATGGAGGGCTGTGGGAGCTGCAGGACCTGGGCTGAACTACTGGGCCCTCACTCGTTTGCCCAAGAATTTTTAAAGCACGTTTTTAGCGTCGTGGTGAACGTCATCCATTGCTGTGAGATGATGTTCCTGGAGGCAGGAGCTGTCCTTTTGCTACGGGCTTTAAAAATGCAGAGGAACTATTTCATGGGGTGAAACCTTTACAGAGGGAGTGTCTTACATCCAGGCTGCCATTCAGCGTGTACAGGACAACCAGGTGAAGCCCAGCGTCTCTCGCGTTTACAGCCGTGTAGGTTCGTGCTGCGCGCTTCACGGGGCACGCTGCCCGCGCGTGCCCCCATCAGCCTCCCGGGGGCTGGGCTGCGGGGCTCCCCGACGCGCTCCCCGCGCTGCCTCCTGCACGTGGGTTTCTGGTTGTTTTAATTTCTCCTGCAACCTTCTCGTGTGCTTTTAGTCCTTCCGTGCTTACGTAACACATACACGCCAATGCACATGCCGCATATGACCTCATAGGTCCCGGTTAGTGGCTGCTGCGCAGCTGTAGGCGCACGGGGCCCCTTGGGGTTCACCGATGTAGCATCCCTTTCAGAAAGCGATCCAACTTCATCTTAAAACTGGTTTTAACACTAATTGCTGCACAGAGTCTCACAGCCATCCTGATCAGTGATTTAAAACTTCTGGACTCAGTAACTCTATCTTCATTAGGAAGATCTGTTTTTATAATAATTGTCTCTAAAGAGGACCTGGGGGATTATTAAGAGATGGCATTCATTATCAGTAAAAATACCATGAAGAAATTTCCTAGACAAATGTTGATGTTCTGGATGTTGTTAATTTTTTTCCACAAGGAAACAGAATTTTATTTAAAAAGCATGATTATCTTAATAATTATCTTGAAAGCTAAATTGGATTTTAAGGCTTAGTCTGTGATTTAAGGCTTGGTCAGTGATTTCTAGGTGGTTGACACCTGCAGAGCTGAGCAGCTGGGAAAGACTAAGGCTGATTATTTGGGGGAAAAAAACCAAACAAAAACCAACAGAAAAAAGGGTGTGAAGGAAGAGGAGTAGTAGTGTCATTGGTAAGGAAAGGCTTTGGTAGGATTTGACATTCAGGAAGCAGGCAAAATTGGAGAGAAGTGAACTCAGGCAGCAGAAACAAACTTTGGAGCTGGGAGAATATGGCAGATGGAGAATAAAGGATTTTGGGGTGCTTGGTGTTTTTTTTTTAATAACTAGGAGGGTTACGAGAGAGTCTAGTAGCTAGAAGATCTGCTAGAAGACTGTGTGATGACTAAATAACTAGCAAGAGGACTCGCTGGTGGCAGGACTGAGGCTGGTAGGTGGAGGTGCGGTAAGGCTGCCCTGGCTTAGGAAGAGATGGGCAGAGCAAGATGATGAACAAAAGGAACCGGTGGCTGCTGAATTTCTGGAGGTTTTCTAACTTTACAGAAACCAGATTTGGTGCAGATCAAAAGGAAGAGCAATACACTGATACAAGGCAGCTGTGAGATCAGAGTCAGATGTCCGTCTCTACGGTCACCAAAGGAACACAGGTATCCCTAGATACTTCTCACAGCATCTAAAATGGTTTTTATTGAAAGACTTTTGTCTTTATAGAGGACGTGGTTATAGAGCAAGAGGGAATGAATAGATTTGCTTTTTTTTCTGTACCTCAGCTTTGCCTTCTTGATGTTTATTTTGGTTATTGTGGCTTCTGAGGCTTTTTGAATTAGTGCTTATTTCTTAAACAGAGTGCCTGTGAATGGTCCAGAATCTCATGTCCAATGCTGCAGAAAACATATTTTAGTGAAAAGGAGTAGGAAAGCGAATTTTCTTTGAGGAGATAAGTTTTTGAATGATTGTTTGTATCTGCATCTAGAAGAAAGGAAATGAGTATTTCTTATGGCAGCTGAGAGATGGTCATGAGGAAAAGGAAGCCATTATTAATTAATCATCAATTATTACTTTAATATTTATGTAGCACTGTGTGACTGGTGCCCCACAGGGAAAGAGGATCATCTCTCTGCTTGAGGAGCCTACATTCTAAATTTAACCATGGTGAGGGCTGCTCATGGCAGATGATGTGTTTTCATCATTCCCTGCTCTGCCTCAGCTTTTCAGTTGAATCCCATTTTAATTCCCCATCCCCAACAGAGGGGAGCCTGCGCTAAGCAGAAATGGCGAGATCAGAGTCTA
This sequence comes from Haliaeetus albicilla, assembly GCF_947461875.1. Lineage (NCBI taxonomy): Eukaryota > Metazoa > Chordata > Aves > Accipitriformes > Accipitridae > Haliaeetus > Haliaeetus albicilla. The sequence continues at coordinate 19,826,892 of NC_091487.1, forward strand.
AAAGAGCACAATCAATGCAGTAAACAGAGAGGCAGGATTATAGGTCTGATCTCAGAGTTATATCTTGCAATCCTTACCCAGAATTGCAATAATGTAAATAAAACCTTTCCAAGAATAAAGAGTGCAGGATTCGGTGCCAATTTGGAGAGACCTGCCCTTCCTGGGCCCTCAGACTGGGGTCCAAGTAAAGTTTGGTTTGGTTTTTTTTTTTTTTTTTTCCAGAGTCTTTAAATTGACACACTTAATGGTGAGACCTGGCCTGCAGGCAGCAATACTGGATGTTTCTCTCACAGATGTTTGCCCTGACCTTACCTCTTGCTGAAGTCCCATTCCTATTTCTGTGCTTTGAAGCAATTGTTTCTAGATGCTGTGCCTGTACCTGATACTACGCTCAGCTGGCAGCAGTCAGCAGCGTAATGAACTCTGATAGATGTATTCTGATAAAACCCATGTATTTAGTTTCTAGTAATTAGCTGATACATCACAAGGGTTGTATTGTAAGGAGGTAGTTCTGCGAAGTGTCAAACTGAACTCTTTGATTTGAAGAATATGTGTATGTGGCAGCCCACTTGAAGTAGAGTGGATTTGAAAGGGCAACTGAAAATATGTAATACTGAGAGAAACCAATGTTTATGTAAAGTACCTATCATTGTCAAAAGTGTGGTGTAGTGGCTAGAACAGAAAATGGGAGCCAAACAGTCTAGGGTCTATTTTTGGCTGCAGCATATCTGTACTGAAGTCAAATTAATTGGAGCTAAATACAGAAGTGTTTCCTTATATAGGATTTTTGATCTACTTTCAGAACTCTGTAACAGGGATGTGCTATTTTGTTTTTCTAGAGGATGATCTAAAAGCATGGAAGGAAGTTGCTGTGTTTTCGTATTAATGTATGCAAGATTTTTCCATAAGCATCTGAGTTAGCATCAGACATATGACTTCTGTGCTATGATGAATGAATGTGTGGAAATCTATAGCTATTGCCAGATACCAGTCTTGATCAGAAATCTGTTTGCTTTACTGAAATTTTGCATAGATATTTTTCCCTGTCAGGTGACCTATTTAAATACAAGAAATACTGTATAACAGTCTTACAGAAGTTTCAGGGCAGAGAATCCCTCTTCTGCAGTGTAGAAGCCCAGGACAAAAAGACAAGTTTTCATTTATTGGTACGTTTTCCTTTATTTAAATAAAAATTAATTTTTTGAATGTGACTTTTGCTTGTTAAAAAAGATCCTTTAAAAAAACCAAACCAAAACAGTCTGTTGTCTCCAGGGGCATGCCTGTGTAGTGCTCTGTAAAGGTATCCTAGTGCTGTCTGAAGGTATCCCATTGAACTGCAGAGGAGCTCTCTTGAAGAAGTTCATCTACCTGGACTGTGAGTTTATCTTTGTGCTAACGTGGGGACATTGCTTACAGGACGTGCCATAGTTTGGCTGTCCCTACACTGTACCATGCAGGGGGTAGCAGATATATCCTTAGAAATTACCACACCAGAGGATGTTGTGATTCCCCTTAGTTTCAACTAGCTTCCAAATCTAGATGATTGCTCATATGTGCTCCCAAGAGTGGAGGCTTGCTAATAGTTACGGAGAAGAGACAATTTAAGCATATGGGAAGTGGACTCTGCAGAAACATGTTTTGGCAGTGGTTTCATCCTCTGGACTGGCTCGGGCCTCCATCGTGCTGAGTGTGCTCTCTCAGTCTGCACAGAGCTGGGCACGTCCCTTTTGGGGATCAGTACCTCTGTCGTGATTTAACCCCAGCCAGCAACTAAGCCCCACACAGCCGCTCACTCACTCCCCCCCAGTGGGACAGGGGAGAGAATCAAAAGGGTAAAAGTGAGAAGACTTGTGGGTTGAGATAAAGACAGTTTAATAGGTAAAGCAGAAGCCCCGCACACAAGCAAAGCAAAACAAGGAATTCATTCACTGCTTCCCATCGGCAGACAGGTGTTCAGCCATCTCCAGGAAAGCAGGGCTCCAGCACGCGTAACGGTGACTTGGGAAGACAAACGCCATCACTCCAAACATCCCCCTGCCCTCTTCCTTATTCCCCCAGCTTTATATGCTGAGCATGACGTCCTATGGTCTGGAATATCCATTTGGTCAGTTGGGGTCAGCTGTCCCGGCTGTGTCCCCTCCCAGCTTCTTGTGCACCCCCAGCCTGCTCGCTGGTGGGGTGGGGTTAGAAGCAGAAAAGGCCTTGACTCTGTGTAAGCACTGCTCAGCGATAACAAAAACATCTCGGCATTATCAACACTGTTTTCAGCACAAATCCAAAACATTGCCCCATACTAAATACTCTGAAGAAAATTAACTCTATCCCAGCCAAAACCAGCACAACCTCCTAGGAGCAGGACCTAAACCAGTACTTGCAATGCACAGTCCTGAAATAATTCACAGAAGAATCTGTATAACAGGGTGTGTTACCATCTCGTCCATGTGAGTTAGAAATTAAAAGTAGAGCTATCAGAGGGGGGGGAGACACCGATTCAGTTGTCTGTGTTGCTGTCTCCTGCCTGCTGCGCAGCAGGACGGGCACAGGACTAACAGCAGCCACAGACAGTTTGGCTGTACTGGTTTGTGTAATGGCTGAGGGCCAAATATACCCAGGGTCATGCTCATTTCTGTGCAGGACGTTGCCCTTAGGCAAGACAAGCATCTTGTAAGATGAATATCCTGCTATAACTGCCCTCCCCTCTCACAGGAGTGCTGTGTCAGTGGGGAGAGACAGGCAAACCTTTAGGCAGGGCTTTAAAATGACACTTTTCAAAGTACCTGAAGGCTGTAGCTATACTAACTTCACTGAAAGTCAATTAAAAGTCAGTGAGACTTGGGCTCTTAAATCTTTCCAGTGCTTTCCTTACAAGTTAACATCAGTACTTGAAAATCTAATCTGTTGGCTATGCCTCCATTGCACCATCCATCTGAGGATCTCTAATCAAAGCTGTAAATATCTATAAATCTGTAATACCCTATGAATTCTCTATATTGACTTGAGTTTTGGGATGTTTACTGTATGAGTATATTGATTTAGGTTAATAGGAAAAATAACCCAGTCAGTAATAAAAGCTGATGGTAAATCACTTTTCCAGGAGCGCGGTTCAGGTGGGTGACGGGCAGTATGAGGATGGAAGGATCCTGCAGGCAAAGGCTAGCAAGTTGGCATGAGTGGCTTGTGTGGCCAGTCCTTCCCTCACTGTGGCGAGGGAGAGTCCAAGGGAGAGCAGGGTCTCCTCAGGAGCTTGTGAATGAGTCAGCTGTAGCCATGTAACCGTCGGGTGACACAAGATACCACCTGCCCGCTCTTCTTTATCTGGCTGTTAAGTAACAACCTGAATTTAAAGGAACTGTTGTTACTGCTGTCACAAGCCTCTGACAGAAGTCCAGTGGAGTCCTCGCAGTTTGTTAGATAAACAGGGTTCATGCTCAGGGTGCTGCTTCTCAGGCCTGCCTCTCACAGTGGGAGCAGCTGCAGGATTGTGCCCCAAGAAAGCGAGTGATGCCTCACACCCAAGGAAGGTGCCAGCAGAACAGCAGAGGTATCACTAACTGCAGCACACTTCACCTGTATCCCATGCTCATGGAGGGAAACACCCGTAGGTTATCCCATCCAGCAGCTGGTATGGATCTGTACCATTTTGCCTGAAGCCATTCTGTAGACTGCAGGGAAAAATATTAGCGATCCGCAGGAAAAGCCAGGCTGCCTGACATGGATGTAATGTTAGGCTTAGCCGCAAGACCAGGAGCGGCAGAATTTGTAACCGGAGTATGTTTTTTCTCATCAAGCTCCTTGGGATGTTAACTCACATTGTTCTAACTCAATCTCTTGTCCTTGTGGTTTATAAAGCAAAAGAGCTTTTTTGCCCTGTTAATTTCCTGAAGCACAGTGTATTGCTTTCTTGTTTTAAATAAAGCTCCTGCTCTATTTTTGAATAACATAATGAGTGAAAAATGGCTTTATCCATCCTGGTGGCAGGACAGCAATTTGTTACGCTGCCAGCTGGAGGACCTGGATCAGAAACAAATTTGGGTTCCCAGGCTCTGTGCCAGAAGAGCTGAGACATATTTTTGAGGTGATGTGCTTGGACTCTAGAGGGAGATTGTTGACTGAACTGAGCTGCTTTCAAAAACATCCTGCCAGCTGAGCTGCAAAACACTGCTGGTCTTTGCCTCAAAATGGACAGGTCTCCTGCCCTGCACTGTGCACGGCAGTTAGGAAGTGCTCCCAGGAGCTGGAAGCACAGGTGAAGAATTCAGGATACTTTGAGCAGAAATTAAGTTCCTGCATGTATGTTCACCCTATTTATCAGTTATTATTATTGCATGGATCCAAGCACAAGGAGGTGATGTGTAATAATGAGTGCAGGTTGTTGGAGCAGGGGTTGCCCTTTTCACATGAGGCCAGAGCTGAAACTTGAGTACAAGATGATGCAAGGCCATTGCTTCCCATATCACCACCCTGGACTTGACATAGCCCCATGCCACTCTTTGAAAGCGCTCTCTCTCTGTCCCTTCCCCATAGCCCTTCCCACCACACTCCACAGTCCTTCCTTATCTCCCAGACCATTTCCACCTTGGCCATGCTCCTGCTGTCTTAGGCAGGTGCCAGGTGTAAGCCAGAGGCTGCAACTTGCACTGGACCACCCCAAGAAGTTTGGTAGCTCTGAAGCTGCAGCTTTTTTAAAGGACTGAACCTGCATAGGGCCTGATCCATTACAGCTTGTGTTTGTGTGAGGCAGTATCTTCCAGCTGCTGTTCTCTCCATGGATAAAGATATCGTCAGCTGGAATGATCTGCTTCCACATTTTGTATGGACATATTAAGTGCTTGGAAAAGCTCCAGGTACTTAAAGAGAGACTATAAAGGGAAAACTACAGAGTGCGACTACAAGGGAAAGCATGTTATTAGGACCATGTTATTGAAAAAGCACACTCTTTTCTCTTATCTGGGTAGACACAGTATTGATAATTATGACTATGATTAGATGGTCATTGATGGGTATGTTTATGTATTATGTTTTATTGTTAATGTATACCTGTAGTTACTTCAAAGAATGAAATGCAGAATTAAGCATATTAGTAGCAATGTCTGAGCACTAGAAAGGCACTATAAAATCAAGAGAAGTCTGCATAGACGTGAGTCACATGTCCTAGATATACAGTAATTATCATAGTACAAGAAATAGAGCTTTCAAGTAAAGCTATCAGGTGGCAGGTTTAAAGCAAAGGAAGAACTTTTTTCACACAGTCAATAGTTAAAAAGTGGAACTGCTTGCTACAGGCTGTTGATGCTGAAGCTTACATGAACCTTTTTTAGACAAGGTGATAGAAAAAAAAGTATCTTTGGGTTTATAGCATACCATAGCATCTGATCGCATTTAAGCAGCAGGTCTCTGGAAGTACAGGAGGATGCTGCAGAGTATCACTGTGCATTTGCCCTGCCTCTTCCTTAGGACATGGCTGGATGTGGGCAAGAGGAGCTTTGGTCTGACCAGCTTCTTCAGCTCTAACAGTAAAGGTTAAATGGGAGTTATGTGACAGGGACGTAAGGGGAGAAATAAAGGTAGAGGGTTGGATGCTGATTTAGTTAGCACTGGCGTAAATCCAAGGGTGCAATCAAATAGTGCAGGAGAGCCACAGTGCCCTGGGGTACCTGAGAGTAGCTTCAGCCCACCTCCCTAAGGACTCTGCAGGCACCAGTATCACACTTCCCACTCAATAAGGCAAGCACAGGCATAAATTTCCATCTGGGCACTTTCAAGATCTTATTCCATCTGCCTGACCTATGAAGGAACTCTGCTCAAGTGGAACCCGTTAATTTCAGTAAGAACCCCCTTTGGGTACTTGACAACCAAAATCCCAGTCTTGAAGAGACTTGGAGCACATACTTGCCATGGCATGCATGCACACACACACACCTCCCTGCACACACGTGCTTGCTCACTCATGGAGATTAGCTGCTCGACAGGGGCCGTTCTGCATGTACAGAGGGGTTCGCGGATGCCAAGTCAGCGTGTACAGGTGCGTTAGGAGAGCCATCAACAAAATCCAGTGAAAGTCCGCAGTCCTCCAAATCCAGCGGTGGGCACCTAAGTGGCCAAATTTGCCTTATTGTCCTCTTGTTTCCCTGTTGTCTCTTGAACTTGGCTGATTTTGATGCAGAGACAGTTGCTCTTCCTTTGCTTGCTCGGTACCTTACACCACAGGATCCTGGTCCACAGCTAGGGAGCACGTGCCAGGGTTACTCTCCCAGAGCAGCTCATGCGCCAGGGACCCCTCCCTGCGCTGGATTTGTGGGGAGTCTCCAGACAGAGAGCGTCTTTAGGCCCAGTTGCAGTCCTATGCTTCATGCGTGAGTGCAGCATGCCGCTGGCTCCCTAAATCTGATGGGTGTCTATGAGAATCCAGAGTCAACCATGGCTGTGTACAAGGAGTGTGCAAGACCAGCACTGTAGCAGAAGGGCAAGTAGTAAGTTACGGATGGCAGTGCTTGTTCTAGCCCATTCGTTTTACCTTCTCCACTATTGCAGAAGTTGTGATAATAGGTAGACGTAAGTAACAGTAAGGGTGATACATGTATTCTCTGGCCTCATCTGGCCAGCGTTTATGGACTTTTTCACTCTGCAAAGCTGTGCTCTCCCACTGACCACCCTGTAATCACTGGAGCATATAAATGTTAGCTTTCTTTGGATTGGGACCTGTGCGTGGTAATGGATGAGCAGAGAGGCAATTTCATACATAAGGAGGTGAGTATTGTGCAATTCAAAGAAGCCACAACTTTTCGTTTGAGTTGAATATGTGAATTTTTTGCTTTATGAACATCTGAATTTGCTGATTTCTGGTAAGAAATTCTACACTTTGTTGTAACGGTATGACCAAAACGCAGAGAAGTGCAACCTTCCTGACAGATGGGCACACACTGGGGTCTTGAGAACCATGAGATTGTGTGGTTTGGAGAGCTGAGAGGAAGGAGGAGTTGCAGGAGCAGTTTTCCAGTAGAGGTAACAGCTGCACACGGCTTTGGATTGGGCTGAGGTTGCCCTGGTACCTAGTGTCATCCAGCTGCCTTCACCTCAGCAACATCAGCTGGCCTCAAAGTGGTGGTGAGGATTACCCGGTTGGCTGGTGCTGGCTGTGCACCCTACCCATGGCATGGGAGTCTCGCATAAATTTGCTGAGACCGGTGTCTCGGGGACCCCCCCCAGGTGAGCTCTTAGGTCAAAGCCATCCAGGGCACCCTCAACAATAGTAGCATTGACCAGTCAACAGATTCTTTGGCAGTTGTAGCCAAGTGTTGGCTTTGTTGCACGCAGTTAAAAGCTGTACCGTCAGTTTGTTTGCTCATCCTCCTCCAGATTGGGCATTCCTCTGATTTTGTAGCCAACTGTAGGTTGCTTTTATTTGGACCAAATCATGCCTTGCAGCAAAACTGACATCACTGCTGGGCCTCGTTAGGGAAATGAGGAGCAGGGTGTGGGGAGCTGGCTGCAGGAAGCACCTCCGTTTCCCACCACTGAACCGGGAGGTGAACTCCGCTTGCCAGACAGGTTAGTGGGGTCCAGCATGTGACGGGTTTCAAAGCAGCCCTTTGCCAACACCCTTCAGCTACAAGAGGCTCAGGAATCTTGTCAGGTGGAGAGCTTTTGATAAGTTAAGACTTGCATGCTATGTGGTGTAGGCTGCTCTGTTGCTGTCTTGTGTTAGTTGGGGGATTTGTTTTTTTTTTTTAATCATCATTTTAAAAAGCAGTACTAACAGGGCAACAGGGTTTCTGTGCATCTCTGGTAAATTCAGAATCCTGGATGTAAATAAATGAAGACCAATCACATGGTTGTCGCTAGGTAGTAAAGTCCTTTTCTTCAAGTAGTGCAGAAGTTCTTACTCTGCTTAGTTACAGCACTTCCAGCTTGGAAGAGAGTGATTAGTAAAATTGCAATGGTTATTTAATTTGCAAACTTCCTTTTTTTTTCTTGTGTTTTGATATCACTATGATGTTGCCTTACATCTCCCACACTTTACCTTGTCTTATACCTTACACAGTGACTGGACTTTAGCTATGTAATTCCTGGCTTTCCATTTTATCTAGTTGTTTCCAACCTTTGGAGTTCGATTGTGTAACCAGAGGTGTGAGTAACGTTTTTCCACTGAAGATCAGACACATGTTATATAAGACAGTGTCTTTAATGTCACTTTGTAGTTGCTAGTTCAACATGCAGCAAGTTACTGAAGTTAATTTGTAAATATTGTGAGCAATTTATCTTCCAAAGAAAAGTACTGTTTGAAGAGAGCCAGTGCCTTTTCCAGCCACCCCAGCAGCAAACACCACCGTTTGCGCTGCTAACATTGAACTATAACCTGTCTCTTATTTCACGCTAAACAGGATAACAAAAGCATTCTTAGAAATGGGCTGTTTCTAAACATATCAGAAGCTTGTTTCAGTCCAGCACCTAAAAAAATGAAAAGAGTGTTTTTAAAGTCCTCTGTTTTCATTTTGGCACAAATCGTAGGTGTTCACAGAAGTATCAATAAGCACAGGCTCTGGAGATGGGCTGCTTCTCATTAAACATGCATGTGCCGTTGTCTTCTTACTTCTTTAGACCCAGTCTTCATTTTGAGGTCAGACTTTAATTTCTGAAGAATGTAGTTTAAAGCTATTTATAGCATTTCGCGATTACCTGCAACTACTAATGAAAAAGACTTGACAACAGAGAAATAAATACGTAGCAGCTGCAGCTGCTTTAACTTTGCTAGAGGTAGTAAAAAAGAAGGCCTAAATATCGCAGTGAGTTTAACAAGGGGGCAGAAGCAAGTGAAGTGTCTGTTTGATCGCAAAAAGTTTTACAGGCAGAAGCCGGCAACACAGGAGGCTCCGGATCCCTGTATTTAAAGTTTACTTTGCAGTTTGTCTTGAGTGGGGTCAGTGTTGTAGTGAATAATTTATAGGCAGCATGAATGAGCTCATTAGTCACCTTTTCAGAGCTTAAATGAGTTTTGTGGTTGTCATTACATGGGCCTTCTGTTCAACGGCACGGCAAAAGGACGGCTCAGCGGCTGGCTGGCTTGTGGCAGGACAGCCTGTCTCCTTCCAGCCTCAACTGGCCTTTGTCTTCTACTGAAACCCCTGCTCTGCTGCGCAGTGCTGGTCCAGTAACCTGCAGGGGTTTCTCCAGCGATAGCTTTTTTTTTTTTTTTTGGTTATATGTGACGTTTGGTTTGATACTGTGCTGTTTTCATGTTGTATTTCTTTTTTCCATTATGGAAAAAAATACTGAAGATTATGGGACAAATGATGTGGAATAAGTAAAACGCTCTACCTATGTAGAAGCAATAAAAAGGATTTTTCTCCTCAAATGTGCTTCAAAATTTTGTTATAGCCATAGCATTTTTTTGTCCTTGAAATGTTTGTGGACGTGCTAAACTGTGCTGGAACTAGCTGAACCTTAGGAGGAGACATAACTATCAATGTTTACAGGACTGCAGATTTAAAGAAAAAAAAATTCCCAAGATAATTTCGTAGTGCTTTGGCTGCTAAGGCCCACTCTGTCCTTGGGGCATCCTTGTGATAAACCTGTGGAATGAGAAAATTGCCTGCAAAAGATCTGTGAGGTGTCAGATGGGCAGTACCCAGATGTCTGCAGCTGTTAACTGAAGTTACCTGTTGCCAAAAAGACTAGAGCAGTGCCAAAAGACCTGGCATAAATTAATGCCCCAGTGGATAAGTCAGACCATAATCATAATGAACTTTTGTCACCATGGAGAAGCCAAAAGCTACTTGGGGACACCCACCTCACAGGACATGAATCTGGCAGCCAGGGGGTGGTTCTCTGGCCATAACTGGCAACCGAAGTTGCTGCTGGGATGTGGGTAATTTAGTTGTGCTTTTTTTCTGTGCCAGCTTTCCTCCTTCTTTCCCAAATCTCGCTTACCTGCTCTGCCTGGCAGCTGCTCTCAGGTTCAGCCATGGAGCCCGCCCCACCTGTGGCTGTGGAGGGGAGCACAGGACAGCGCAGAAGCTTTCTGCAGATGCTACTGACTCTTTTTAGTCCTCCCACTGCACTTTTTCATTGCTTTCCATTCCTTGCTCCCTGATGCGTTTGGTAGGCTGGTATATAGTACTGAAAACACACCAAGGATAAAAGTCTGCTTAATCATTTTATGACATTTTGGTTGTTTCCCCAAACCTGCATCCTCTCAGCATCCCTTCGCAGACACAACTGTAGGTCAGTCTTGCTTGTGCTTCATCACTGCATCACCTCATACAGGCTCTTGTAGCTGCCTCTGCGTTGCCACAGTCTGGGAATCTAGACCCACATCTCACAGGATTTCCTCCGGGAACAGTGTTCAAGAAATGTACAGGAAGAGTAGTGCCGAGTGCTAAGTAGAGGAAAGCACCCTGGAATATCCTGTGCTACAAAGAGCTGGAAATCAAGCTGGGACTCGGTACAGTCGTGGCTAGGAAATCCACCTGGCGCAAACAAACGGTCAGAGGAGAATAATCGCTTACTAGCTCTAGTGATAGCAAATTGTGTTTAGTGTCAGGTCGCGAGATCCTCAGTTGAATGAGATGTGAACACAAACTTCACTACCTGTGAGGTCCTGTTGCAACTTAATTTTGCGTGCATAGATGCAAAAATAAAGGACAAACTCCTGAAGTCTGATGAAATGAACAGCTTGTATTCAGGAAAGCTGAGGCAGGACTTCAGATGTTGTCCAGAAAGAATTTTGTCTTAGTTTTAGAAATTAAATTTGGCAATACTGTTTGGGAACTTTATAAAAGAACTTGGTTCTCTGTTACAGTTTTCCCCCAAACTTCTGATCTTTACTTCTGTGCAGTGTTGGCTGCTGTTTTTCCTCCACCTTGCTTTTAAGAACAAAAATCCAGTTGATTTCTGGTTCTGCTGATTACTTGTAAGTTTGACTTCAGCTGCCAAATGGTGAATACTAATGTTGAGATAACTCCAGGCCACATTTTGCAGCATTACACCTGTACAGCAGATAGCAGAGTCCAGGCACCAAACCTCAGAAAACAGTTCTTTCTTTTTTCAGCCTCTTCAAACACTGCAACAGTACCAGAAATACTGGCTTGTATTGCAATTAATGTTCCAGCTGTGCTAGGTTAGGTGTGATTTCAGACCAATATAGCCATTATAGCAGAAGACTCCAGTAAAGATACGTTTATCCCAGCAACATTTTGCTTTTGCTTCTGTCCTGGTTTTGGCTGGGATAGAGTTAATTGTCTTCCTAGTAGCTGGTGTAGTGTTATGTCTTGGATTCAGTATGAGAAGAATGTTGATAACAGACTGATGTTTTCAGTTGTTGCTAAGTAATGTTTAGACTAAAGTCAAGGATTTTTCAGCTTCTCATGCCCAGCCAGCAAGAAGGCTGGAGGGGCACAAGAAGTTGGGAGGGGACACAACCAGGACAGCTGACCCAAACTGGCCAAAGGGCTATTCCATACTGTGTGACGTCATGTCTAGTATATAAACTGGGGGGAGTTGGCCAGGGGGTGCAGATCGCTGCTCTGGGACTGACTGGGCATTGTTTGGTGAGTGGTGAGCAATTGCATTGTGCATCACTTGTTTTGTATATTCCAATTCTTGTATTATTATTATTGTCATTTTATTATTATTAGCATTATTATTTTCTTCCTGTCTGTCCTATTAACCTGTCTTTATCTCAACCCACAAGTTTTACTTTTTTTCTGATTCTCTCCCCCATCCCACTGGGTGGGGGGGGTCTGAGCGAGCAGCTGCGTGGTACTTAGCTGCTGGCTGGGGTTAAACCACAACAAAGTGTTCCTACAATAACATCGTAAATGTGCCTACATCATTTCATAAAGGTACTATTTCATAAAAACGCTGGATTTTATTGTAAGGAATGCATTATATTTTAGCCTGTGAAACAGAAATGCTGTAGATACTTTTGTTTGCTTGCACTTCTGACAAAGCTTCATATTGGTGCTCCTTTTCTCACTGATTCAGTTCTGTTTCTGTTGGGTTTCGCCAGCTGGCGTAAATGAGAACTTGAAGAATAATTAAATGAAAGGCTGGGAAAATGCTTTGTAAATCTGATTCCATGGTCTCAAGTGAGTAAGCAAAAGATAGATCTCCTATCAGTAAGCTGGAGTAAGCTGGGCCTTCATTGCCTGTGCAGCTTGTATCTTTCTAGTGCTTGGGGTGGGAGAAGAAAGGGGGAGTGCGTGCTTGTAGAAGACATGGGGCAGGAAGGCAGGGTACGGACTGCGCTCGGAGCAGCTGCGAGGCAAGAGCTGCTCTTTTTCATGGAGCGAGGCACTGTTTGTCATCCGGGTTAGGTGTGTTACCTCTGTATGAGGCAGAGACTCCGGCTGTTCGGGTGGGAATTCAGATATGGCTGTTTCTCTGCCCCAAAAGTGGGCATAGCGCAAACAACAAAACCAGGCTGGTCTGGTGTGGTTAAAAATAAAAAAGTGTTGATGCTGCAGGTTCTGTATGAGGGACTGGAGAAGAACGCTGGGAACAGGAGTTGTGAAAGAGGAAACACGTATTGTATTCACAATTTAGTTTTTAATAGTGCCTGAAGGTGTTCATCGTGCTTCTGCTCTGTACAAGGTTACATCCATTACCTCAGAGAAAATAGAAGTTTTGAAATGGCAAAAGTGATGGGGGACGCCATTCTGCATGGGGGAAGAATGGGAGCAAAACGAGATGGCCAGGGTACCGTGTGAGAGCCTGACATGTGTCCCACTATGAGGGTCTGATTGCTGATCACAAGGGGCAGCAGCCCTGTCCACTTCCATCTTTGAAAGGTACCCTGCACATCAGGACCCTTTCAGAATTGGGAGGTTTTTGGGTACAGCTGCATGTCAAATTATAAATCCTAATGAGCAAGCTTAGTTGGGAAACTTGCAACAGACCTCAGGGAAGAAATCTGACTCTGATGTAGAGAGAATAAACATTACAAGGATGCCAGTCAAGGAAGACATTATAATTGGAGATCAGGTTAGGAATGGGGGCTTAAAGGTGAGGATAAAAAGTGCAGGTCTCTTGAATGGTGAGACTGGTGAGGTCAGAGGGCAGAAAGTAGAAATATTTAGCAAGGTCATGTGGCATGGTCATAATACTAGCAAAGGAAGATGTTCCCAGCAGAGATGGAAATGGAGGGGGGAAGATGAGCTTTGGAGGGTTGATAAAGAGCCCATGACCCTTGCTGTGCTCATGTGCTCGATGGCTTGTGGGACGTTATCAGGGATTCCAATCTAGAGGAGGATAAGAGATAAAGGAGCATAGGGCGATGGCTGGAAATCCTCATTAAATAAGATGCTGCAACATCTGCAGTTGGTATTCTGAAATCTGAGTGGAAAGATTAGAGTGTTGTATATTAGCCCACAAGGCTAAAGTGCAGCTCTGCACTGTTGGTACTTCTAATCGGCCTTCGGTACGGCAGATACTTCGCTCTTGATGTACAAACAGTTTTCATCTGTCAGCATTGCAAATCTTCTGCTAAATGAGTTAATATTATTCCTGTCTTAGAAATGGGGAAATTGACACCCTAATAAATTTGGTCGCTTGCTTAAGATTACAGTGAGCTACTTGATGGTCATACGTCAGATGTTCTGCTGCTGCTGTAGTCTCTAAGCCAGCAGTTAATGATCTTTCAGTGGTGCCGTGTTAGACAGTATTCTCCTTTCTTAAAGAAGTTGTATTAAGTATTCCAGCAAAGAGTCAGAAGCAGCTGGGGGACAGTCTTCCCAAGAGGCAAGATACCGGTGTTTACCTCACTGCTGGTGTTTTACTGCTCTGCAAGCCAGCAGCTCCGGTTGCTGCTGAGCGCAGGGGTGAGTGGGAGCCAGCGAGAGGCTGCCCCGCACCGCTGCCCCACGCGGGGTGCCTCAGCCGGGAGCCCCGCGCCAGCCCTCCGACCCGGCATGCAGTCTGTCCCCCTGCTCTCCTAGGCTTCTGTGTCACCCGCTGCTGGCCCCTGCGCTCGATCACGCTGGCTTTTCTGTCTACACGGCAAATGTCTCGCAGCGGTCCTTCACTGTAATCCTTAGAGTGTGCTCTGGGGAAACTCCTACCCACCACGGAAAAGGCATAAAACTCTGGAACTGATCTTATCCACCCATATCGATGGGGAATTTGGCACTAACTCTGAACAGAACTGAGCCGTGTACCTGAACAGGACGCATACCTAATGCATTCAAGGTGTAATATTCTTTGCATGCTATTCTGCATCTCAGGAGGCTTCCCCCTTCTCACTTCAGAAATACTTCTCATTAGCTGAATTCTTCTTGGTAGTCTGTTCTAAGACACTTGACTTTTACAGGTGATGATAAATGTGATAAATCTCCTTGCTTGCTGATAAAGAGAAGTGTTGATTCACTCAGAAAAACGTCTGAAGCATTTGGAGTAAATCCAGGTGGGTGGAGTTACGACTTGGTAATTTAGTTTGGGTTTGAAATCAAACGGCCATGAGATAAGAACTGTGTAAACTAATGGTCTGCTGACTGCTGGAGTGCTAGGGCTGGTGGAGTCACAGGGCAGGGTTGCTGGTGGGTAACAATGATAGTCTGCTGCCTGGTAGGTATTCTTCCCATTCTTCAATCTAGCTGCTGGCCTGTCTTCTTGAAAATATGCAAGAATGTGAAATAGCAGTTCACTGGGTAGGGGAGGGTAAGCTATCAGCAAAAGGTCTTAGCGAGTTATGACAGGAATTTCTAGTTCGAGAGAACCAAGGAAATGCTTTTCAGCCCTGCGCTTTGAGAATGAGTTAGTTGCCACTCTTGTCTAAAAATGTGAATTTCGCAAGTGTCAGAGAGATTAAGAGAGGTAACCTGTGCCTTGGGAAATGACTAAGTACGGACACAGACATGCAGGAGGATACAGTGGTGATCCTGGTTAAGCAGGATAATATCGACTGTGTGGGCCAGCACAGTATTCCTGCAAGGTCTCAAGACAGCTGTCCTAACTTTTCTGAATAAAATGGCTAAAATGCTTTTCTTCTTGGCTTAGGGATAACTTCTGTGTCCAGGGCTGCACTGGAAAGGATCTACCAATACACCTGTATTTCTAACTCATACTATGTTGTTCGTACCTTTCTGCAGCAGACCTTCTCTAATACTGAAAGGAAAATTAATTTTGAAGTGTGCTAAATCTGCAAGCCTCGTTTGCCCAGAGTGGAAAATCCTTGATTTTTGTGGATCGGCTACGAAACAATTTCGTGTCCTTGTTTTGCGGGTGGACAGCCATACCTTAATTCTGTGCTGCGAATCGCTGAAGCTGCTTGAGGTCAAGCATGCTGCATGTGGGAGACCGTACGTTTAACTAGTGCTGTCTAGACCGGCCAACTTTTTTTAAATCGAGTTAGTTCCCTCCAATTCATTTAACCGACGGCAAGTGTTTCTTTTTTACTCGGGTTAATACTGGTTATGTCAAGGTACGGTAGCAGAGGAGAAGATGCACCGTTCTTCCCAATTAAATCGGGCCTTACTTTAAAGCACATTTCCTTAGACTAAAGAAATAAAGTGGGTTTTTTTCCTGGGCAGTCATTGGCGATTTCTGCAGCGTGGTTCCCCCCCGCCCCAGGCGAAGACAGGCCCTCCGCAGAGGCCGCGGTTTCAGGATGCGCTGCGGCAGCAGCAGAAGCAGAGACCCTTGCCTTACCCCCGCTCCTTGCTGCCCGCAGGCCTGCCCTCCTCCCCTGCCCGGCCGCCTCTGCAGGACCTGCCTCGGGACGGACGTGCTCGAAGCTGCCTGCCGGGCTCCCCTCGCACCGGAGGCTCGAGCCACGGGTCCCTGCAGGTTTTGCCCCTCGTGGGCAGGAGTTAACTGCCCGCCGGGAGATGCGCGGGACGGAGCCCGCCGTTTCGGCGGCGAAGGATGTCTCCCCTGCTCCTGCCGAGGGGGGAGGGGGAAGCGAGGCTCCGGCGTCTCGGTCTTTGGACCTCCGGGGCTTGGCGGTGCCTTCAGCGGCCACGGCGCAGCTGATCGCAGTTGAGCCGCGGCCGGTCGCTCTGGCCGGGCCTCCCGCGGCCGCCAGGCCACGGGCGGGGGCAGAGACTCGTACAAGTGGGAGCGCCGCCGCCGCCGCCGGTGCGGGCCGGCAGCGCTGTCCGTTCTCTCCGCACCGCAGACTCGTCCCCGGGCGCTTCCCGCCTTCCTCCCGACCTCGGAGACCCGCCCGCCCCAGGCAGACGCCGCCGGCCCGGCGCGACCCCGACGCCGCGAGGCCCGCGGCCCCCGCCCGCCCGCCTCGGAGGCGACCCCGCCGCCACGCCGGCGGGCGGGGGCCGGGGCGGGCGCGGGAGGGACCGCCTCCCGGCGGCGGGGGCGGGCGGCGGCGGGCGCCCCTGGGGGGCGGCGGCGGGCCGGGGTCCGTCCCCGCGGCCTGCCGTGAGGCGCGCCGCCCGCGCCGCCGCCCTCCCCCACCGCCGGCGGCCCTCCCTTCCGCGGCTTCTCCCGTCTCGGCTGGCCCAGCCCACGTTTTCCCTCTCTCCCCTCCCTCCCTGGTCATGTGTCGCCTTTTTTGTTTGCAGTGGAAACAATTTCTCGCTCTTCGGCTCGCACCGAGGCGGACCGCTGCCCGTCGGGAGCGCGGGGCGGGCGGGGGGGCGGGCGGCGGCCGGGCCCCATGCTGGCGGCGGTGCCCCCTGCGCCGGGACCCCCGCGGCACCCTCGGGGCTCGGGCTGAGGCGGGGGGCGCGCGATGCCCGGCTCCGTCAGATGAAAGTTTGCGCCACGGCCATGAAGGGACCGCGGTGAAACCGCCGCCCCCCCCGCCCCCCTCCCTCCCCGCCAGGTAAGTTGTTGTCGTCGTCGTTCGCGGGGATTGCGCGAGGCGCCGGCGGGCCCGGCCCGGCCCGGCCCCGCGCCACAACTTGGCCAGGAGTTGGCGCGCGGCCGCGGCGTGCGCGCCGCCGCGTCCCCGCCGAGCTCGGCCGCCCGCGCCGCGGGGCCGAGCCGCGGGGCCGCCTCCGGCCCGAGGTGGTCCCGCCGGGGGCTTCAGGGAGCTGCCGGGGCAAGGACTTCGGGACACGCTCACGCACACACACGCGCGTACAAAACAGAGGCTGGAGGAGGCGCCGCCCGGCGGGCCGCGAGCGGCGGGGCGGCCGCGGGGAGAAGTTGCCTTCCCGGCGCGGCGCGGCGCGGCCGGCGAGGGCCGGTGACATCTGGCCGGCATTGGAGGTATGCGCGCCGCCGGCCGCCCTCCCTCGCCCGCCCAGCCGGAGCAGTCCCAGTCTCCTAGCAACGCCATTGATTGGCTGCCGCGGCGGCCAATGGGCGCCCGCCCCCTGCTTTCCCTCCTCACCCCCCCCCCCCCCGTGCGACAAGTACGGTGGGAGCGCTGCGCGGGGGGGCCGCCCCGGTGCACCCCCGCCCGGGGTTGTTCCCTCGCCCCCCTCCGCCGCCGGGCCGCGGAGGCCCCCTCGGGCGAGCGGCCGCGTAGATGCGTGGTGGAGCACCCGCAACTGGCAGCGGATTAAAAATGTTCGCCCAACTGCGGGCTCTCATGTGACCGGCGCTCCTTTGTCTGGCGGCGGGGCGCCGCGGCAGCCGCCGCGGGCCTCGTTACCCCCCCCCCCCTCACACACACCCCCCGGGCGCAGCCACGGCCGGGCCCTGCCGTCGGGGCGGGCGGCCCCGGGCGCTCCTCCTCGCCCGCGGCGGCCCCGCCGGGGAGGCTGTCCGGCCGGGCTCCGCCGGGCCTCCCTGCGGAGGGGGCTCCGCGGGGCCGCGGCCGCCCGGTCACCCCCGGGGACCGCTGCCTGGAGAGGGGAAAAAAGAAAGAAAGGGGAAAAAAAGGGGGGGGGGGGTATGGTGTGATACGGCCCTTTGGGAGGATACTGGCAAATAAGCAAATTAAACAGAAAGAGAGCAGCATGTTGTCATAGCAACAGTGCAATTAAATTACTTTACTGTCAGCCATCATATAATTTTCCTGTTTAGAAGCTCATGGGATGTAACTTCCATTTGGAGTCAAAGTTGAGTGTGCGGCGTAGGTAGGCGATGCCGGTGCCCCTGGACGCCGGCGATACTCGTGTTTACCTTCTGGCTGTGCGGGACGCTGTTTTGAAAGCTAGGAAGTGGGACCTACGTAAGTTTGGCCTCCCGGTGTTTATATCTGCCTCGGTATTTTTTCCTCTTCCAGATACTTGTGTAAAACTACACATGTTCGCTGGGCTTGTTGGGTGATGGTGTGTATTAAGGGGCTTCTCTGCATAAAAGTTCTGTATGTTTCTCTCTTGGTAATGGCTGCTTTGGTGTAAAGTGTTTATAGGAAGACCCAAAGAACTTTCCTTTTTCATTTTTGCCCTTTTGTAACAGCCGAAATGAAGTCCATCGTTTCTCTTTCACTGAATGGCTATCTTGCTCTTTTTTTTTTCCCTGTAGATGGGTGGTTCATTCTGATGTTACCTGTAGTTTTTTTGCCCTTCGTTTACAGTATTGACTGTGTGACAGCATGACTTCAGGGAACTGCTGAGGATACATTTTAGATACAGGGAATCATTTTGCTCTCCTTCAGCGCTTGTGCAGGAAGTTTCGTTGGTTTTAAATCCGTTATTAACTCCTTCCAATTTTAATTTTGTTCTGTTCACATCTCCAGACCTAAATCCTGGCAGTTTTACTGTACGGAGAAGCTAAGGGAGCCTGTCTCCTGCTTCTGAAGTAGAATTGTTGGGCTCCTGTCTGCTGCTGTTAGGTTGGTCAGGTGCCCAACCTCAGCCGGCTTCTGAAGGGCTCGGGTCCTCCCGAACGTTACCACTCACAGGTGTTTGCCCGGGGCCTGCTGCTGCAGTAACCTCGGCAGCTTGTCCCACCTCTCCTGGGCCACTGTTGAGCATCACAGTAGTCTTTCTGTTTTCTACTGTGTTTGAAATGCAGTTCAGCTTCTGTTAGTCTTCTCTGTTAATATGTTTTTAAAGTGCTCTAGTCCTCTGTCGCTTGTTCTCCCATGTCTTGTCCCTGGTCCCAAAACTACTGTGGTTGCTTTCCCCTCTTCCTTTTTCCCACCCTTACTGGTTTTGAAGTTCTGCTGTCATTTCTGAGTTTTGTTGCAACTGCAACTGTAGTCAGATTGGATGCTTGTCTGCCTCAGCCTTTAGCCAGAGTGGCTTTAATCACGGTGCTGTTGTATCATCCTCAAAAGTGAAACAGCTGAACTTAATCTGAAGCAACTGGCCTTAAGCCCCTCTATTTTTTTTTTTTAATTTTTTTATTTTTAGTTCACACGCTTATTAAAGTGATACAATCAGAATATTCAATGATTTGATACACATATTTGTCGTTAAAGGGACATGTCTTTACGATTTCCTGTGTGGGGCTTCACGTACATGCAGAACTGAAGTGTATCAGGATTATCATCTTGTTCCATCAACTGAAATTTCTTCCCTTGCCCTGACTTTAGATTATTTTACTCAACAGTTGCAGATGAGTGTTTATGTGAGTCTGTCATTTTTAATACAGATGGCAAAAGGCCGACTGACCGGTTAGGGAAAAGCTGTCAAAATGTTACGCGGTACCTTTTTATGAGCTAACTTTTCTCTCTGTTTCTTTCTCCCCTTCCTTCGGATTTGCTCTCCCAGGAGTTGCTGTCTAAATGGGTCCAGTCATGCCTCCCAGTAAGAAGCCAGAGGGCTCAGGAATTAGTGTTCCCAGCGGATTGAGCCAACGTTACCAAGATAGCGATTTATCAAAGGCGCTTCATGATGACGAGGACCTAGATTTCTCTTTGCCTGCCATCAGATTAGATAAAGGGGCCATGGAAGATGAAGAACTAACTAATTTGAACTGGTTACACGAGAGCAAGAACTTGCTGAAAAGCTTTGGGGACTCAGTGTTAAGGAGCGTTAGCCCCGTTCAGGACATCGGTGATGACACGCCGCCATCTCCTGCCCACTCTGACATGCCCTATGATGCCAAGCAGAACCCCAACTGCAAACCTCCTTATTCCTTTAGCTGCCTCATATTTATGGCCATTGAGGACTCGCCAACCAAAAGACTGCCCGTAAAGGATATATACAACTGGATCTTGGAACACTTTCCGTATTTTGCAAATGCACCCACTGGATGGAAAAATTCTGTGAGACATAATCTATCCTTGAATAAGTGTTTTAAGAAAGTGGACAAAGACAGAAGTCAGGTAAGTCTGGAACTATGGAAACCTGTCTGGCTCTGAAAATATTCACCTGCTAATCCCAGAATGTGTCCATAGCAGTGAAACGCAGGATATGCAACGCTGTCCCTGGTAATGTAGTTCATTAAATTCAGAGAGCCAACATTTCTTTAGCTTGGCTCATTCTGATTTTATTAAAGTCATTGTCTAGACATCTGTAAGAAAATACTTGGTGTGTGTGTGTGTTTTTTCTTTTCCCCCCAGCTGGTGTCTTCATGCATAGTGGTTAAATATTGTTTTTAGTTATCATGCTGTGGTAATGGTTTCCAGCTATACTAGATGAATGTAATCATGTTATAAATAGGCTGCTTGCTGTTCTTGGCTTATACAAATGTATAGTGAAAGGGTATGCCTTATGTAAGAGCCCATCGCTTTTTCCCTGTCTGTGTTGTAATCTGAAAAAACTGTTCTTTCTCTTAAACAGAACTAGTTCTGAATTTTGGTGATGAAGCTTCATTCCAATTCGAGCAGGTTTTAAAGTAACTCTTCAAAGAAAGGAGATAGGTCTGGCATCAAAGGTGAAAGTTACCATTCAGTAAAATTTTAGTTGTTCTCTCCCTGGGCTCGTGTAGCTTCTGTGACTGGTGTGGTGGCAGAAGCCCGGGGAGCACATTTTTGCTTTCAGATCTCTGTTGTTGTTGCCTGGTTTCATTGCTGAATCCTCAGCGGTGTCTGCAGGAAGGGGCTGTGTGTGAGGGAATGGGGAAGCGAGCCGAGCCAAGTGGTGGAGGCAGTCCTTTGCATAGCCTTCTACCTTGTCAATCTGCCTGGGAGCAGGTATCAGTTTCCGAAGGGGACCATCTCAAGAAGCAGTGGTCTGGATGAATCTTTGGCAAAGTACAAGTATACTGATAAAAATATCAGCTTGCAGATTAATTTCACAGGCCTTCTCACAGGTTAGTGAAATAAATAGCGGGTAAAATCGCATCACTGACTGTCTGTCTCTAAAATTGGCTGAAGATCAGAAAGAGGACACTTTCTCGTGGCAGAAACAATAGATGCACTCAACTTTTGTATTTCAGTGAAGTAAATGCCGTGATTGTCTTGTAACTGGTTACCCTGAAACTAGACTTCTGTTGGTGGTGCTGTTCTCCCTATTTTGTGTGCGATTTAACTTTAAATGCTGTGCAATAGGAGCTCAAGTAACTCTAGAGGAAGAGTCATACCTTACCATAAACTAGCAACTTCTCATTTTAGATGACTTAACTTTCTTTTCTCTGGAGCTTTCCTTTTTTAGACGATGGACGCTTTTATCTTTGTTTTTTTCTTCTTTATTTTAAATGTTACTCCCTAGAATCTGCTGTCCACATATTGCTGATCACACACTGTATGTTGGTATTTTTATAAACTAGTTGCTGTGAAAGATTATGCGTGAGATTAAAAAAACCTGTTCCTGAACTGGATCTTGTTTTGTGTAAACCGGAGTCTTAAATTCTTGTTTGGAAGTGAGACTATAATAACAAATGCCGCACCAGACTTTAATGATCCTGTCCCGGACCATAAGAAACCTTCACACAATACTTTTAAAAAACCACAAAATATTGTAACAGGCAAGGCATGTGTTTAACATTGCCATTTGTGTTTTGTTCTATTCCTCTTCCTCTGTTTACAAGTTGACTCTTTAGATTACAGCTTCCTTCCTATGAGGAACTTGTCTTCATGTCTATCTGTCAAATATCCAGCAGTCCGCTGAGCCCATATGAACAATACCACGACGCACTGCTTCTCCACAGGGAAGTGGCGGAGCACAATGCATGACTAGTCACCTGCGTCTCGAATTTATGATTAAATCCATGGTTACATAGCTAGACAACAAGGTGTGGTGGGAGGCCTTGCCTGTATGAATAACAACATGGCTTTTTATTCATTCCTGGAAAATCCCAGATTATGAGAAATAATTTCTTCTGTCTCCTGGAGATGCTAATAACTGCAGGTTGCCAGCATTAAGGTGAATGAGATGAGAATCTCAAATGTAAAATGCAGCAAGGCAGGTCATTTAAATCCCCTGCTGGGCTTTTTCTCGTGTCCTGGCCAAGGGACGTGGCAGACAGAGTCCGGAGTGCAGAATTGGCGCTCGGTCAGAGTTGCTGAATCAGGTGCTTGACAGCTAATTGTGGACTTGGAAAGCTGTAAACGTCAACTGCTGGCTTTGAAAATACCTTTGTGTGTGTACACACACACACACACTTGCTGTTGATTTGACTACCTTGCAGCAAGCATCTCGGCTGTTCAGAAGGAAGGTGTCCGTCTGAAAGGTTCTCTGGTTTTGGGCTGAGGCTTGGGGCAGGGGAAAGGGGTACTCTCCTTGGTAAGGAATCATTTCATGCCACTCTTTCCTCTTTCCAGGCAGATTCTGCAAATTGCAGGTTTGGAGTCTGCCTGTCTCACTGATTTTTTGGGGGGAAAAAAAAGCGTTTCACAAATGGCATGTTATAAAATGCTAACAAGATAGGCTCTGAAACATGTACAGTATGGGGAGGAAGGAGTTAATCAGTGCTGGGAATTGCAGGCATTTGCCGGTTGGTGTGCGTTGACACATTGTGAAAAGCTAGAAGCTTTTCCTCTCATAGTTGTGCTTTCCAGTGTTTGTGTAGCCTTTCAGTAATGATTTTTTTAAAAAAAGTTCTGCTGAACACTTAATTCTTTTTTGAATTCCCTCTGCATAGTAGTTTTCTCAATCTTGGGTGCCACTAATTTATATTCATGGGGCTAAATATGTATTTAGTAGTATGCAGCTTTTTCTGCCTGTCTACGAATGCTTGCATTTCCTAATGTGAGATCCTTGTATCATGGGGGAAAAAAATACTTACAGGCTGCATCACTTCAGTTTTTGTCTTGCCCTGTCCCAGTGCTTTTAGGTCTGGTGTGGAACGCCAGGAAAAGACATTTTTCTGCTTGGATTTGTTTATGCGTTGCTGCTATTCCACTTCAGCTGCAGTGCTATCAGGCTTACCTGGCAAGCCGACAGTGACTATTCATGTAACTTTGCGATGAGGCTGATCTCCTGGATCAAGGCAGAGAGCCGGGCCGAAGAAGGGAAAATGCTGAGCCCTTGATTGTACAAACCTCTTTGCATTGAGCTCAGCAGTTTAATAATAGTTGGCCAGAGTGTGAAGTATCACATGATGGGGAGTAGATGAGGAGTTCCCTGGCTTTGTTTATACTGCCGGACCTGTGAATTCAGTCATTCAGATTAATCCTATTGTGAACGTACAGATCTAAATGTCCTCTAGTGTGTGTCCCATTTAGTACAGCCCGTTAGCCCATGACTTCCCTGACTTCCCTACCATCTGGTCCTTGGCTATAGAGAGGAATTTTTCTTGTATATGTGTCTCCATAGCAACGAGTTTGCAGTTGATATGGAAAGTAAGCAGTTGCCCTAGCAACGGAGTTACTGATGTGGCAGCTTCTCTGCTTGCAGGGAAAGGGCTAAGCTAGTTCAGACGCATTATGTAGGTTTGCTGTAATTATAGCTGCGCCCACTAGTGCTGCTCTAGCTAAGGGTCTGTTGAAAAATTTTGTTACAAGCCCTATTTTTCTCCCCCTTGAAGATTTCTTTTATTTGTGTAGGGATTCCTGCTTTGAACAAGGGCTGGTAGGATTGTATTTTCAGGGCATGTGATACGTCTGCGCCTTTTATGAATGCAAACTTTCTCGATGATTATTGTCAAATGAGTGGATAAGGGGAAAGGATGTTTGACCTCGTTGGCTTCTCTGCAATTTTTTTGTCTCTGTGGACAGCCCATGGTTAGAGAAGCTGGGGCTGTCATCCCATACTCCTTTCCGCTATTCTGTCATCTTTTCCCTGGTTTGTGCTTCTTCGTGCATCCATCCTATCAAGAGGGTTCCTCTTTGTGTCTGCCCTGTGTTGTCTGAGATAGGGAAATGCACACATGCTCCTGGCTGTGTGAATGCTGAAGAAATTCACGTCCCTTAAAGGTTTGTTTGGCACTCATGCTGAGGGATGTCTTAATAAAAATGTAATGAGGGTAAAGGATATGTTTATGGGGACGGGAGAAGAAAATTCTCCTCGCTTGATGTGGAAGTTATTCTTAGAAGTATGTGGTCCATAACTGGGTCATGGAGATCCAGCCAGGCTCCTCCTCCATCTGGAGCAGGCTCTGAGATCTGAGGACTCCCGAGTGGTCCTTGGGCTCTGTGAGAGCCAATGACCAACTTGTCCTCATCGAATGCACTGCCTGCCTCTCGTAAGCACTCTGCCAGGGCACCAGATGAGAGCCATGGGGGACACTTTGGTCACAGGAGACTCTTCAGGAGTCCCTCCTGCCAACATCTTTCCTCTGATGTGGTAATGTCTGGGCTTTTGACAGGTAAAACCCTGCAGAAATGTAAGCGCTAGCTGGAGTGAGAGGAAAAGGAGCCTACTTGTTCTTCCTTAGAATCCCCTAATCCAATCTGCATATACACAAAGGCAAGGGACCAGGGACCCTGTCCTCCCTTTTTTAACATTATTTGAGGATACCTCCTGTGAAAGCACAGTGGCACTCTGGGAATAGGAATGGTCTCCTCCCTTTTTAATACTGTTATCACCTAGACTGACCCAAATAACACAAGCATCAGAATTTCACTGCGTTTATAACATCTGGTGGACCTAAAGTGTAAAAAACAAACAAACCGAAACAAAACAACCCTTCAGATTCATGTTAAAGACTTCAGATGATGTTGACTCCATTAATAAAATAATGTCCTAAATAAGCTGGTCCAACTGTTAATTTCCCAAATTGTTAAAAGGAGATGTTGTGTTTTTTAAGCTGGAATTTTTCTAGTGTAACTTGAAATCCATTTTCTTATACCCCAGTCTGTCATACTAAAAAGCTCTCTAGTATCAGAAATTTTCACCTCAAATTGCTATTTAGGGAAATGAGGGTCATCTCATTCTAGAGCAGTCATAAAAGTCTCTAGAACCATATTGTAATGTGGGGTTTCCAGATAGACGATTTATGGAGAGCTTTTCTTGAACCCTTTCAATTTTGTTTTTGAAGTGCAAACCCAAGAAATTATACAGAATATTTAAATAACAGATTTTCTAAAGCTGTGCATGGAAATCACATGTTTCCATTTCAGTAGCTTCCAGCTGGTTGACTTTACATCAGAGCTTACTCTTTTCAGTGGAGTCTGCCTGTATTAACTGGTTGTCCTGGTTTCAGCTGGGACAGAGTTAATTTTCTTCCTAGTAGCTGGTACAGTGCTGTGTTTTGGATTTAGTATGAGAATAATGTTGGTAACACACTGATGTTTTAGTTGTTGCTAAGTAGTGCTTGTCCTAAGTCAAGGACTTTTCAGTTTCCCATGCTCTGCCAGGTGCACAAGAAGCTGGGAGGGAGCATGGCCAGGACAGCTGACCCGAACTAGCCAAAGGGATATTCCATACCATAGGACATCATGCTCAGGATATAAATGGGGGGGAGTTGGCTGGGAGGGGCGAATCACTGCTCAGGGAACTGGCTGGGCATCGGTCACCAAGTGGCAAGCAATTGCATCATGCATCACTTGTTTTTCTTCCTGGGTTTTATTTCCCTCTCTTTTTGTTATATTCCTTTTCATTACTATTATTATTATTATTATATTTTATTTTATTTCAATTACTAAACTGTTCTTATCTCAACCCACGAGTTTTACCTTTTTTTTTCCGATTCTCCTCCCCATCCCACTGCAGGGGCAGGGAGGATGAGTGAGTGAGCGAGCGGCTGTGTGGTGCTTAATCGCTGGCTGGGGTTAAACCATGACACTGGTTTAGAGCTGTGCAAAGTATAATCAGTTCTTTTTCAAGTAGTGATGAAGAGCTGGCAATATCCAGAGACTCCTCTGGACCTTATATCTAAGGTACCTACATTATCTTGCTCTTGGTTAAGATAGCCTGTGGGCAGGTGCCCTGCTGGGTAACTGAGGTGTTAGTTGCACATTGACAGGCTATTGACCTACCAGAGGGTATTGGCTATTTAGGTTAAATAAACTGGAGCAACTGGCTGCGTCTGTGCTCGCGTCTGTGCTCGTAACCCATAGCAAAGATGATATGAAGTGTGTTAAGAAGCACTGAAAGAGCCCAGACAGGAAAACAGGAGCGAGCCACTCTTTACCTGTTGGGCTTGGGCTGTGGTGGGGTTGATGAGTCCTGTTTTTCAGCCATGGTCGCACCTCCCTTACTCCTGGCTGTTTGATCCAACACATTCCTGGCGGATGAACTTTTGCATTTCTGTGACAAACCAGGGATCTGGTCAGAGATCTGATCTGGCTGGATTTTTATCTTCCCTCTTTTTTTAATTCTTGAGTTGATTCTCAGCTTAATTCCCTGATTTGGGTCATAGCGCAGTCCAACAAACAGTTGTGCCAGCATGATGGAGGGAGTAGAGATGATGGGGACATTGGGGAATACCTCCGTTCGGGATTGCTAAGGAGGCAAGCCATTCCTGATGGAAGAGAGGTCTGGTAAGAGGCTGGCAGCTGCAAGGAGAGTCAGTGCATGAGTGCTTGGTGGGATAATGGATGTGGTCCCTACCACAAGGTAAAGAATAGGGTGAAATGAGAAAAGAAGTTTAAATACAGTGGGAGGCTTGCTTCTGCTGGAGACATTTCTTTTGGTTTTCCCCTAGGAGCAGGACTGTGTTATTTGTTGTTCAAGTGGCCTGTGTTAGTGGCTCTTTGTGGTGTTATACAGCTGATTTAAAGTGATCAAAATCTGGGCTGCCACCATCAGGCATGGTCCCTGCCCAACCTGGTCATCACCTGTTCCCTTTGCTGGGGGATTGAACCGATCCAGGGCTGTATTGCCTCCCCTCTTGAGCTCATACTGGCACGTGTGTCACCACACAGTAAGCAGACTGAAAACTATTTGTGTTTATTTTCGTTTGGGTTATTTTTCAGTGGGCGAATTTAGTTGGATTCATTTTCAGCTCCCTGCTTAGCTCATGGTCACTGTGGTCAGACGAGCACCCGTGTCAGCACAGGCCGTGGGCTCAGCAATGTTTAATCTGGCATGAAACCGTGCCCATGGCTTTCAGCCAGCTCAGAGCTGACCTGGCGGCAGTAGGAGAAGACAGGGGAGGGGAAGGGCGGAGGATGCTCTTACCCTCGAAAGCACAAGCTGTGCTGAAATCACTGGGGCTGCTTGTAATGTTCAGTCAGATACGTGCTTGGTGCTGGATTGGGCTTATATGACATGGGTGAAATGGTCCTAAGAAAACTGTGCAAGGATGGGTGTGCACACACACATGTGTTTTCTCAGCTTCGCAAGAAGTTTCTTTCTGTTGCCCAAAAGTCTTAATGCTCGCAGTAGGGGTGGCTCTGAGTGGAGCTGTGCTGTGGATCCTCTGAAAAGCTATTATGGAAGAGGGAAGGGCGTCCATAAAATCGATTGTCAGGCTTTTCTGCACAGCCATCTTTACATCCCCATCACCACCTAGGTTTCTTCCTAATTCTTGGAGACCTAGCGAACTGCCGCTGTCACTGCCAGCAAATGAAGCACGGACCCTGGGGCCGTGCTCTGTTTTCAGTGCAAGAGGCCTTGCTGATGATGGGGCTGGAGTACGTATATACACAGGAGCACTTTACGTGTCCATTAACGAGTGCTGGCCCGTGGGCAATCACCGTGAAACTCCTATGGCGGTAGGCACAGCATGCCCCTGAGGAGCAGGCTGACGATGGCACCTGCAACTACCTCCGGTTGTGGCTGAACGTCAGAGATGAACTGGGCTTGCTGGCCTGGCCAAGCATGTGCTTTTCTGTCTCGCACTTCAGTTCTTCAACAAAACATAAAATAATCCATTTTAATTACAAAATACATGTCCCTTCGACTTCTTCCTTCCTTTCCTGAAAGGGAAATGGAGTGTTTTACGTTGGCTTAAAGAGCACAGTAAATTGTGCTGCATGGCTTCTCTTCCTGGATGAAGACCTCATGAAAAAGCATTTAAAAGACTTGATTGTAATTGAGCAGTTGAAAATAATTGAGTAGTTGAAAATACTCTTCAGGCAGCCTGAAGTAGCCGTTGAGTTGCTGGAGAAGCTTCCTGTCCTTGCTCTGGTTTCAGGCAGTTGCTGTGTCCCACTTGCTGACCCAGGCAGCTGAAACGGTGGCTCATTCCTGTGGCAGCTCCATATTCCTGGTAAAGTCATTTGGACGACTGGCCTGGTGGGGTCTGACAAGGAGTCTCCAGGCTGCTCATACCTGCTCCTTCTGCGTTATTTTCAGCTAATTGCTGTATCTTCATCGTAAATGTAGTTAACGCAAATGAGTGGTCCAGGGTAACACAAGCTGGAATCCATATGAAAAAGGAACCCAGTGTGACTCTATTTTTAATTTAGTTTGTTGGTATTTGTACATTAGTCAGTGGTGGCTTAGCGTATAGAAGTAATTGACTTATGTCATTTCAAGACTGGGCAGACCATTGCTAGATGAGGTCGTGGTGCAAACATGGTATGTAGCTATAACAAAGCAATATGTTGTGATGCAGTTAATCTTGTGAACACAGATGTGCTTAAAAAAACCCCACCCACATGGCTGCCTCTGGTGAAGTTCTGCTCAGTAAGCATCTAGGGAAAGACTATGCTGCATGCTCGTAAGTATTTTTTAAGCTAGTAAAAATTTCTCTCAAGTATTTACTTCCATCTTTTGATTGATAATCTGGTATTTTGAACCAGTATAAGTCAAGTCTCCTGTTTTCTAGGTAAAGGAAGATTCTGAAGAAAGTTTACCTTAATGAGACACATATGAATCTTGCTGGTTTTCTGGTACTTCTGGTTTAAGTCAGTTTGATATCAAGTAGTTTAAGAACAGTGACATTTTGCTTTCTTCAGTAGTAGCAACGGGCTTGTTATCATTCAGTATTTAAGTTTTGGTCTCGAGGAAAAAACTGTCTAATTTTGCTTCCTCACATCTGTCATTCCATCTAGTTCCCAGTTAGTTTCAGTCCCTCCCACAACCATTCCCCACCTGCTCCAGTGTCTCAGAGCTGGCCAAAAGCAGGGTACTCGCTCAGCTCCAGAGCTGCAAAATTATTACAGGTGGGCTAGGGGGAGAGAGGAAGTGCCAAAATTGATTACCTGGCAGTGCTTAATTGACAAGCAGCAGAGAAACACAGGCAGTCCATTCTGGTGCGCTTATGAGTCCCTGTCCTTGACACTTGTGCTCTGAGGTCTTTAAGGTAAAATGGATCCTGTATATCTGCTTGAATGCTTACATCAGTCTTGTATCTTAGTTTTTCTGACTTAATTCCCGTGTGTGTTTGGAAGAATTCGGGCACAGAGGTAGTACCGTACGCTTTCTTTAATTGTGGAGGCAAAGGCGGCTCTTCTGAAGAAGCAGAAATGTTGTTGCTGTTGGACAGTGGCCCTGTGGATGGCTACTGGGACACCCACTCGCTGTTCAGCGGTCTGGCTGGCCTGGGGCTTCTCTTAGCCTGCCTTCAGATCTTACTGATGAAGTGGCTGGAGCTGCTTAGATGCGCAGTAGTTGAGATACTGCACCCACACCATGCTCATCGCTGCTGCCATGTCTGGTCATTTAGTGCAGATTATTGCAATGGCAATAAAACTGTGGTTATCTTTTCTGGAGCATAAGCGCATTTATAACAGTCTAGATGCTGACAAGATTTATATACTTACTGGCAACTCAACTGGCTTCCACAAAGTCCTATATTTCTTATAGCTGTAGGTGGTGTCAGACTCATCAGTGATAGAGGTCATGTGAGACATGCAACAGTAGGGAGGAAGAAGGGGAGTGACTTTTCTACTTTGGCATAAATTTTTTTTCCTCCTGAATTTTTGGTAGATCACTATTGGCCCTTCTCAGGCTGGGACGTTACTTGTTTTGTTCTATTCTCCCACCAATTTGGACTCCTGATTTCAGAGGAGCTGCTTTTGATTTACTCTTGAGTAAACAACAGCAGAATTGGGACTGAGCTGTGGAAAGCAACAGCTGTGGCCATAAATGATGTCTCTGGATCTTACTCAGTTATCCGTAATAGTAATTTTGGAGACAGTACATCTTAATTCGTTAGTTATGTTGTTCAAATTCTGTTCTGGGTGTTACGGAAACTTTTTCCTGGGAACTGATGTAGGAATTTGTGGGAGGACTCATTCCAAGGATCTTAAATGTGAGTGGGTTTTTTCATGCTACAGTAGAAAAGAAACCAAATTGCTGCCCTCAGCTAGTGACTTAAGATACCAAAACACTATCTACAGCATGCTGAATTGCTGTATTTTGTTGCAGCAGTGAATGGTAGCAATTTACCACTAGTTGAATGCCATCAGGATTTTGAAACGCTGGTGTAACTTGCTGAAAGACGACTGTTGGTAAGCAGAGGAATGAACGGGCTTCTGTATGGGGAATGGCATGGAAAAGTGTCTGTGGCAGTACGTGGAGCAGAAACCTACTGATGGGATTTTGTGTAAGATAATCTAGTTGAATGCTGAATTCACAGTCATTCAAGCTATGAGCAGAAAATTAGGCTCTGGTCCAGAGCTGTATTGATGAGATCCCATGGCTGTCTACTGTGGGAGGGTTACTCACTGAGATGAGGTAACTATTGGAAATGTTTTTCTGAGTTTACAGATGAAAAAAAATGCCTACGGTGCAACTTGCAGGGGCTGCAGGGGTTAATGCAAGACTAAGGTTAGGTACTTGGATACCTTATCTCAAGCTTTCATTTACATATTTTTATCTCTTTTCCTCACCCTTTAGGGTAGAGAGTGGTGACACACCTCTCCTTAGGTTATGTCTGTTCCAGTGAAAATAGGGAAATCGGTCATGAAATGGTCTGGTTTTAGGTTGAGTTGTGTGTGTAAACATCACTGTTAAGGTTAAGTGATACAGAACGTAATAAACGTAGCAGTTTTGCAGTTGGGTCTGTTTTCTTTAAGTTGTTGGGGAGAACTAAATAGTTTTTTGCATGGTTCATCTTCAGGAATAAAGTCCTTGCCATGCAGGAAAAGCTGTATTTGCAAGATTCTCCTTAGTACCACTACCTTGCACTGGCTGTCTGCGTGCAGCCTTCTCCAGCCCTAGAGTAACACAGAAGCACTGCACTTCCAGAGGTCCTCACTGCTCCTGGGAGCACTTTGAAGGCTTTTGGAGAGGAGTGCTTGACGGCTGTAAGAACTGCGTGCTGCCAGCTCAGATGGAGCTACAATTACACTTAGACTTTGAGAGAAAATGGTACAGAGCTCCTGGATCAAAAGGTATTTAGTTCTGCAGGAATCCCCTTCACAGATTATATTTATTTATAAATTTAACTGGAAATAATTATACGATTCTTACATAATTCCACCCTTCTTGAAGTACTTTAGGACTAAGGAGCTGTAGATGTATAGTGTGATTCGTTGGCTTGCCTGCATAGCTAAGTTAGGAAGAAATGCGTGGCGTGCATGGGAAATGCAGGTTTTCAGTCTTTATTTGGGAGAGGTGGAAAGTTAGAGAGTCAGGATGTGGTCGAGATGGCTGGGAATCAGACAAATGCTGGCGCTTTCAGCGTTGCATGGTTTGTTTTGAAGCAGATGAACTTGTCCAAAATGTTTTTTTTCCTGTTTTGGCACTTAATGCATTTATTGTTACATAATTACCTCGTTGCACTAATTTATTTGGATTTTCTCTCTGTTACCCCCTTCTCTAAAGATGAACGTTTTCCTCCTCAATGCTTGGCTTTAAATTTATAAACCTTGCTGTTGTAAAAGAGGGTAGATTTGTTTTTTACAATTTTATATCAAGTTCTAATACTTTCTAGACTTCTGGCTGCACAGCAGAGAAAGAGGAAGGAAGCTGTCATAGAGACAAATTGCGCAGAAGACTCAGTACGGTGCTAGCTCCCAGCTATTGAGACAAATGGGATTTTATTGTTCAGGCGGTACCTCCTTTGCTGCTTAAATTAATTCATTTTTGTATCTCTCTATCTGTATATGTATGTGTGTGTATACAAATGTATTTTATATATAAAAAGCATTACACAGTCGTACTGGTTTTTAGATCATCCAAACACTTTTAAGGCAAAATGGGAGCAAAAAGTAGTATGGATTTGGGCTGTCACACAAAGCTTTCTATCTACTTGCATCTCTGTGCTAGGAAAACAAGATGCTGTCATAGTGGTACATCTCTGCAAAATTTCCTTAGGACAGACGTGTTCTTTTGCCACAACTGGTTACCAATTAGTCTAAACAGATCACTCTAATTTAAGAGTCTTAACTAACCTGAACAGTGTCTCTTGTTTTTTCCAAAACAAACCACTCAAAATTTAGTAAAACACCTCCACTTTGACAAATTTTTTGTTCTTTCAGGTTTTGCTAAAACACCTGTAAGACATCACTGCCTTTTGGGCAGTGCTGCTTTTTTTCGGAGGACTGAAGTTCCCTGTTCTTGGCTTAGCACGTCTGCTTTGATGTGTCATTTGCTGTTGGCTTTTAGAGCAGAGTAATTTTGAATTTGGAAAAGCAGAAATGTAATTATGACCCTTTCCATTAAGAGACAAGCTTTTCTGTCACTCTTGTTTGAGAAGAAATATAAAATTTTCATTTCGAAAGCTTTGATTTTTATTTGTAGTATTGAAATTGTAGGAAAGATCTTGCTTTCTCATCCTGTTTTTCTGCTGACTAGGAAAAAAATAAGAAAATGTCTGTCCCCCCCGCTAAAATCCTTGCATTATTTTAGTTTCAAAGTAAACATGCTTATGATCTAACCACTTTTGCTAATTACCATCTGCTCCTTCACCAGCACTTGAGTACCACTCACCCTCCAGTGTCTAGTATGCCAAAAATGCGTTTGGCTGGGCTTGAGCTGACGGGACAAGAGTCCGTGTCTTAATCGTGGTATAATTATCCACTTGTGTGCCACATCAACTTCGATTTATTTCCCTCCTAATTTATAAAACAGGGCCCACAAACTTGTTGGATTTGCACTCTGAATCTTTAATTTAGACATACATTAAAAAGAAGAAGAATTTGCTTCATCAGTAAACTCTTGTTTTTTTCCTGTTTTGACTATGTGTTGATTCCTATTGTTTGGCATCAGGCTAGACAATAAAACAGTTCCAGAGCTGGTTTAAATGGCATTTCATTTCACGCCACATGTAGCCTTGGCCTTCTCGCACTGCGTAGAGACATGCTTTTGTTTGGAAAGGAAGGGAATTCTGTAATTGCCCAAATAAATTCTCTGTGTTTGTATTGCGTGGATCTTATTACTTAGATCAAGTAGTGTTAGCATCTAGGGGTGTGTGTGTAATAATATGGATGGATATGATAAGGATGGCGTGGAGGGCTATTTATATAGAGATTTGGGCCTTAGAAGTTACGAAATTAGCTTAAAAATCATGTTGTCATTTAAAATAATGGGGGAGGGGAGATATGTGCCTTCTTTTAGCGCCTTTAAGATCTTTTACAGGCTCTTTTACAGAAGTCAAGACAGATGGAAACATTTTGGTTTGGGTTTTTTTCCCCCGCATGATTTTGCACCATCTCGTGACTTTAGAAACACCTAGAATCCCAACATGCTAAAAATGCTATGAATTGGCAATATTAAAGCCAGATTCCGGAGGTTACGATAAAGCTGTAATCTGTCAAGTTTCTTTCAAACTGTTTTGGTGGTGGTGTGTTTTGTATTGCCCTGGAGAGTCTTCTGCAAGGAAAACACAGCAATTACAGAAATCCTCCTCTGTACAGTGCAGATGTCAGCATTTGTGGTCACTGGGTGTGACTATGAAGAGAAGAAGGACCCTTGGGAGGATGCCAGCCCTTTTTCATGGGCTGGTGCTTTGGAGCTGGTGTATCTGGCTTCCTTTTGTGGGGCAAGCAGTGGTGGATTTTCACTGCACCAGCATGCTCAAGGGCTGCTTACTGTTTTTCAGGAGGATTTGGTACATTATGCAGCTCTGAAAGGTAAGATCACTGCTGTCAAAGTTTTCCATCATCAGTAGGATGAATGGAGTCAATTACAAGGTGCCCCTTCCTTTTCGGTCAGTCTTTGGATAGGACCTTCAACAGTTTGGACC
This sequence comes from Haliaeetus albicilla, assembly GCF_947461875.1. Lineage (NCBI taxonomy): Eukaryota > Metazoa > Chordata > Aves > Accipitriformes > Accipitridae > Haliaeetus > Haliaeetus albicilla. Next base: position 19,861,035 of record NC_091487.1, read on the forward strand.
TCGTTTTCTAGCTACGCATTTTTCTCTATAAAGGAGTTTGTACCTTATTTTTGGTTGCTTTTCACATTCAGGTCTTCACTTCCGATTGCTATTTTTGTGGGGTTTTTCCCCTCTTTGTTCTCTCTTTTCTTACTTGCATCATCTAGAAATGGAACTGTTCATAAAAGTCTGTCTGAGGAACGTGTGGCAGGGGCAAGTGCTTTAAATCATTGTTGCACTGTGCTGAAAGTGCATTTGCATTTCGGAAAAAATTTGCGACCTTTTTTGAAGCAAGATTTTCATTTGTAAACCATCTGCTATTTTTGGTGTGTCAGATATGAAGGCTTCCTGTGTGAAGCTGATAGAAAAAAAGATCACAGGAGACCTGGAGCAGTGACTCAGGTCACAGCAGGCCTGTTTGCATGACACCTGTGTCATCAAAATAGCCTTGCTTTGGCATCCTTAAATGAGATTTTCTTTTCCTTTAGATGGTAGATCTGTTCAAAGGCATATTTGATCATGAATAATTTGGAGGAAAGCAATTTTCCATCCTTCTGAGAATGTCATACATCTTCTCCTCCTTGTTACTTATGAACTCTTCACAACATCAACATCTGATGTTGGGCAAGTTGTCAATTTTCATTACTGGAGTCTGCTCAGAAATTGTTTCTCCCTGTTGCCTTCCACTTCAGGCCTGTTAAGTCAGATAAATTCATACACTGATGTTTAATCACTGAGCACTAATCACCCTTGTGCAATATTGATCAGCAGCCTTTTTGTATACGGTGATCAGAATGAGTAATAGCTTGGTAGTAAACACCAAGGAGTGGGAGGGTGAAGACAGTGAGTTAGCGCAATGTAGAAGTTGATACAGCTTTACTAATCTCCAGACTCCATCAAACAGCATTGTCTTCTCTTTTTCCCCTCCCCTGCTCCAGACTGTTTTAATTCTTGTTCTCATGTTCAAGCCAAGCAGTAATCGTTCCTTTCTGTGGACGATGTGTCTTTCAGCAAGCGCCCCGGTCCCTCTTCTCGGGGCCGCTGGCGCTGCTGAGCTTGTCCATGGTCTCATTTTGCCGAGGAGCCTGTCATTTCTCCTTCTCCTCCTCCCGGCACTCTCGAATCGTGCACAGGCTTCCCATGCAGCCCTGTTTCATGGGGGCTACCTGTGAACATCGCACTTGAAAATGACTGCTTGCGAGATAATTCAGTTAAAAAGAGACCGGGGAAAACCCAAGTAGGCAGGGCTGTGGTGTGCCGGTTGAAAGGTCCCCCCCGCCTCCTCCCACTCTTTCTTTACTGGGTAAAAAAACTGGTCTGTGCCTGAACTTGCTATTTTAAATAACCTCTTCTCTGCACACAGCGACTGATGCTCACATCCTGTTTGCTACCAGCTTAGCCGAAAGAGCATCCTGAGAGTGACATTTCTATTTCTGTTGGGTTTGTTTCAGTAAGTTTGCAGGCTGGCTCTCTGCTGCTGCCTCCATCACGTGCCTTTTGATTTCTCTTCTGTGAATTTGAGGAAACCTACGCTTTTCCTTTGCTTTTTGTATGAAATGGCAAGATCACTGTGGGATTTGGAATCGCATCTGGAAAAATGAGATGGACTTTAAACAGAGGAAGAATCTATATTGAGTCAGGATCCTTAAGTATTTAGACTTCAATAGTATTTAGACACTCCCTAGTCTGTGTGGGAAATAACATGAATAAACCTGTGAATCGTATTCTTGCCAAGCTGTAGGTTGTGATCAGGGACTTGCTAGCTTCCTTGGAAAAAATTTAGATTTAAATATTCATTTTTTTTGCTTTAAATCCAGGCACACCAGTGAGTCTACGTATTATTTCTCTAATGTAATCACTTCGACATGTTTAATAAACTATCTGCACACTTTCAAATCTGTTTTACTGGTGGCGGTGCTCAGGGAAGCCGAAATGCAGTATTAATTATCCACTCTAAAATATGCTCGATTGAGTGGCTCATGCTCAGAAGTTCCTCATGCCAAGCTTTGTTGCATCTGCTGCTTTTAGCATTTTACCAGTAGCCATGCTTGTAAAAATACAGGCACCTAAAAAACCCGAGGCAACAAAAATCCTATAATTGTCAAATCTATTTTTGAGATGCCGTGTGGAGAAAAATAATAAAGGGAGTCTTCTTACAGTTTTAATGAATCTTGCTGTGAATAAGGCTTTGAAGGCTAAGCAAGTTCATCTTCTTACTGTTTTTACAAGCCTGTGCTTCTACAGTGGACTTAAAGTAAAAATGGGAGGAAATGTAAGCACATCCGAATTAATTGCTCCCGCAATGAGAAGTTCCCTTATCGTTCTTTTAACTTGCTGCACGCTGAGGATGACTTGGATGAGACATGGCAACATAGCTTGCTTTCTCCCCCTGCCGCCGCATCCTTCTGCTGAGAAGGACAATTTCTCACCTGCTTCTCCCACCCTGACCTTCGTGGTAGGACGCTCATCCCCTGGGGCTGGGCGCAGGGTGGGCCGGTGCCACACACCTGCAGGGAGGGCAAGGGGACTGCGCTTGCTGCCAGTGCGGCAGGGGTGGGAGGACACGCTGCGCTTAACCCGTAGGACACGGCGTCCCCTGCTTGCGCTTGTGGTAACGCCACAGCCCTGGCTGTCTCCTGCCGCCGGTGGGTTGGGGCGTCTCGCTAGCTGGAGCGGGAAGAGCTTTTGTGCGCTCCTGCACGGGTGGGCTGCGGTGCAGCTGCCGGCGGAGACCGGTGTTGAAGCTAGGATCGGGAGAGGGTGCTTTTTAGCGACCTGCCACATGGTAGCGGGTGGAGGCAGGCAGGCGGCTTAGCAGTCCGCTGCCCGTCTCTGCCTGGGTATGTAATTCCCTTATGGCCTTGAGGTCAGAGCCTCCCCATGCCGGACAGCTTTGATGCAGTCGAGGTGTGTGTCTGCCTCTCCCGGGAAGGGTCCTACGGCCAGCTCTCCAGAAGACACAAGGAGAGGTTAGTGCCGAAGGTGGGGGTGCTCCTCCTCCGCAGCTGGGCCTGGCGGGGGCTTGCTGCTCTCTCTCTGGCCGTGTGTATTTCTCAGCGGTGTGGCTCTCAGGTGGGCTTTCTTGCTTGTTTCGTATTACGATAAAAACAAGATGCCAAATCCCACCAGGCGAGGAAAGCCCCCTCCTGCAGGCGCTGCCATTTTAGTCCCGCCGGGGTGCCCGGTGTCTTAAGAGAGGGAGCGCACTTGCTGCAGCGGCCGGGTTTTGACCTCCCGGCAGGAGGCTGGTTTGCTCCTGGAGCTAAACTTGGTCTTGCCATGGTTCGCCTTCATTGCAGAGCTGTCGATCTTACTGACTAATTTAGGAGGTGTTTCTCAAGAGCCTTGCGATGGTACTTGGTGTTTGGGAGGAAGGAGGATTAGTGTAGGCTGCTCGCAAAGGTACCGAGTCGCAGTGAAGTCCCAGGTTTGTCGGAGTCCGTGAGGTTTGAGATTGTGACATTTGGGCTGTGGAGGCTCCTGAAGCCAGGCCCTGCCCTGGCGAGTTTGTGCTGATCTGTGCTGTGTGAGTGAGGTGAAGGCTTCAAATGCAGTCAATAAGTTGCCTCATTTTGGAGGATGTTTGCAGCATGGGGTGGTGTTTTGTTTTGCTTTCTGGGGTTTCATTCAGCCATGAGAAAGAGGAGTGGGAAAGAGAAATGATAGTAAAAAACAAGTATCTCTGAACTTAGTGTAGAAATGGGACACAAGCAGACTGGAGTATGTGTAAGTGGCAGAAATAATTTGTGTGTTGATAGATGTGCGATGACACTGAAGTCTCTGTTGCAGGAGGATGGTTTTTCTTTAGCGTGTGCCTGCTGCAGGTGATAGGGATCTGTTGAGGCTACCGAGCGGGGCTCAGGATGGAGCACAGCTTTGTTTCCCTAAGGAGCCCAGGGGACGCTTGGAAACCCCACATCCAGGCGGCCTCTCAAGCCATTTATCAAAGCGCCTGGTTTCCCCCCCTCAATTCATTGTGTGAACCAGTATTAAATACTAAGCAAGGAAAAACCCTGCGTGAAATGAACAGTTGTGGGGGAAATGGTGCAAATCCATTAGCTTTTGTCAGCTCTTCCTTATTTCTAATGGATTTAGTGCAACCTACTTCCTCCCACCCGTCTCTACCAGCTGTTAACCCCTTCCCCTGGAAATTCACTCACTGGCTTATTTCATCATTAATACACTAGTAGGCAAAAAATGACCTGTAAACCTTTAGCAGATACAAGTGTTGAATAATTTTTTAATATCTGTTGTGTGATGGGTTGTGTTTTAAAATTGTCACTAGGTTTTCATATATGATGTTCCTATATGTTTGTAAGAAAAGGCAATTTGTGTCTTTTCCAATTGTATAATCTAGATAACATGAAGAGTATCGGATGACTAGTGGGTATTTAAATGAGTGCCTTTCTGACATGAAATTAACACACCCCACTAAATGGGCTATTGGTCTGGAGTCTCAGGGATTTTTTTTCTTTTTTCTTTTTCCTTTGACTTTATAGGTGACCTTGAGCACTTAACTTCTTTTTTATTCTTTTGTTTCTGTGTCTCCTCAATTTTCTTTTCAATAGAGTAGGGATAATTACACTTTCCATGTATACACAGAAATTCTATAGGCTGAAACAGCATTATTAATGCTACTTGCTACCTAATGTCCCTGAAGAATGACATGTGACGGCCCGTCATGCTGACAGGCTTGTCTTTTGGGCTCTCCTGTCTTCCCAGCCCAGTCTCCCTGTGTCTGTTTGATCTTGCACTTTGTTCCTCCCTAGCAGTGTCACAGCTTGTCTTCTTCAGTGCCCAGACTTCAGCTAGCCTGGGGAGGCTTTGGGGAACGTCTGGGGTTGCTAGGCACTAGCATGAAACAACATACTACTACTTTATATAGGAGCCAGGCATTGTTTAAGGGCAGTTAATGATGGTGCTTTCTTCAGTTGCTTGCAGGATTTCCATATGGCAGCCTAATAGCTTTGTAGGGTGGTTTGCAGGTAAACTCAACAAGGAGATATTTAACAGGCTAAATGTGACTCTTGGAGTTGGGTGACACAATGCAACACCTCCTGAGCCTGTTGGAGGATGATGAGAGCAGTGGGAAGCTAATGTGGCGTAGCAGATCCACTGCCGGCTGTAGGCAATAGTATTTGTGAGCTTACCTGTACTAATGGACAATACAGTTGCTGGTGTGCGTGGAGGAGCAGTGGAGGAGCTAGAGGAGGAGCAGTGGATCAGCTGTGCCCGTGGTGTTATCTGGCAGTGGGTCACCGTGATTGAAATGACAATAGAGAATCATTCCAGACCCGGTGTAGAAGTGCCCCTTGTGGGATCAGGAGCCTGAACTCTGCGGACATGCCTTGGGTTTGTAGTCTTTGGCAGCAGTTCAGACTTGGTGGGTGTCGGTCACTCACTAGAAGACATTTCTGACTTCTCTGTACTCATGAGGCGGAGTGCCGAGGTAAAAAATTGCTTAAGATCCCATGAATACCTTCATTTGTGTAAAACCTGAACCGTCCACGCAGTCACTCCTGTGCTGTCTCGCAGCCATTGCAGTGGGATGTTACCCACCGTTTCTTTGCTCTACTTGTGGTAGGTAGTCAAGGCCATAGGACCTGTGCCTCTGGCTCTACTTATGGGGCACTCTTCAGAGGTTTGTATGCGGGCCAGCCTGTGAAGGCACTGCTGAACGGAGCAGGGCCCTTCACGCTGATAGCACATACAAGTCCAAAGGTAAAAAGAAAACTTCTAATGTGTCTTGTGCTGGTGAGACTTGAACTCCTTTAACATTGGAAGAGTACTGGACAGTGCGCGTTTCGGTAGCACTTTCTTGTGTTGCAGGATCTTACACTGCATCTTGCCTGTGAAATAGGCATTTTTTTCTTTGACTGTGGAATACCACAGCCTTTCCTTTTCTCCAGCTGTTACTTCCAGTGCTGGTCTGGCCTTTTTATTCCTGTAGCATTGTTTATTTGCATGCTTGGTTTCCCGTTTGGTTTGGGGGGTTTTGTTTTATTTTGTTTTGTGCTAAGTAGTCCTTTTCCACTATAATCATACTTCTCATTCTCAGTGAAGTTACTTACCTACCCAGCCTTTCCAGTTGGAAAGAGAGTGCCCATTTTGTAACTGGAAGGACACGAGAGGTATGGGCATGGTTAATGTCCCTGCACCACTTGGGGCAGAATCAGGCCATTTTCCTAAAGGCAAACCAGGGGTTTAAAAGGTTGAGGGCTGTGTTGGTGTCTGGGGTAGCTCACTGAGCAAGTGAGCTAAAATACCAAGAGATAAGCATGAAAAGCAGAGGCTTGGACTTGTGTGATTTGAACTAATGGATGTTTTTACTTGGAGCAAAATAAGATTTAAAAGGCCCCAACCTTTTGTTTTCTTGAGAAAAGTGGGTGATTTCTTGATGCAACTGGTTTACTTGAGTTGAACGCTATACTCCAGCAAGCCTTCCCATCAAACCTTTAATTTAATGCGTTAAATGAGCGTATATTTATGGTCATGTAATTGTGTTTTAGCTAGTCAGAGCTCTTTTTCAGCTTTGTGCCTGAGCTGAGCTGTGACTGCTAGTTTACTGAAAAAAGAGCTGAAAACATGCAGGAGGAGTGGGTGTGAGGGTTTTGTTATGCTGCATGCAAATACTACTTTAGTTTTCTCTTGCTGTCAAGCTCTCACATAACATTGCCAAACTTTCCTCAGGAGGGCAGGGGAAGTTTCTAACTCTTGAGTTCATAGGTAAGGGGGATTTTGTGTGAGGGTTTCTGAAAATTAAATGCTTACCATGCATTTGTTACTGTCATTAAAATGGCTGTTAAGGTCTATAGTGCAGTTCTTTAGAACTGACCATGTAGAATTTCACTGATCTGTGCTGGAAATGTTGGAAGAGAATGAAGAAAATCTACCCTTAAACTGCATGAATAGTTATTTGTAATTTTTATGTGAGATTACAGTGGATCTAAGGAATGTGTTTTATAATAATAGCAATCATTGGCAGTGGCTTTGTTTTTCTTTAAGAATTCCTTAGCAGTTATATTTCTTTCTTTTTTCTTTTTTTTTTTTTTTTAAAGTAGCTGACCTCAGATGATTCAAATGTTCTGTTTGTGTCTTTCTGCGAATTACTTCATTTGTTTAAAAAAGGAGTAACTAGAGAACCCGCCAGCCTCATCTGCAAGGTACATAGCTGTTGAAGAGGATAAAGGTTTACTATTAGCTGTGACCACTCATAAAAAAAACTATTTAAAACTGGAGAAAAAATGTAGGCAGGCAGAGCAAGCAGCATTATGTCTCCTGATAACTTGAAATACCGACGAGCAAAGATAACCAGCAGAGTTTTAAACAGACCAGCAGACTAACTTCGGCATCTTAATCTTAAATCTTCCTGAGCATTTGCCAGTTAAACAGTTTAAAATTTGTTACATACTATCTTTCCCCAGTTTTTGTACTAGTATGCTAATTCTGCCTCACGTAAATGAAGGAACTACAGTTCTGAGTTGGTCCTATTTTAGCAGTGATGCCCTTCATTTAGAGGAGGCTAACATGAGGGATGGGTAGCTGAACTAAAAAAGTAAGGCACACTCTTCTTGGCATCGCTGTCTGTGAGTGAATAGCACAGAGCTGGCCTTTGAGCAGTGTTCCTGGTTGCACAAGTTCTCTTTGGATATTGAAAAGCCTCTCTGCCCTTGCTGGTGCAGTGCTGATTCAACACGGCATCAGTGGTCGCAGTAGACTTGCATTTTCTAGTCTTGGTGAATTTTGTAATCGTGACCCACTTGTTTCCCATAGTGCCTGCACAGCGCTTGGAAACCTTCAAGAGTAGCGGCATATTTGGTGAAGGATGTGTAATCTGTGTTGTATTGCAGGGTGATTTTTAAGTCACTTGGCAGGTGTCTCTGCGTAGTGCAAGAAAGTTACTTAAGCAAGTCATTCCTCTCTTGAGGTGGATTTTAGAGTGATTTCTGTGTTCCTCTTGGTGCATTTCAGACCTGAAGGCAGGGTGTCACAAGGTGCCACTCGGAAAGTATTTTACTTCCCCTCCTCCCGCCTCTCCACCTCCTCACAAAAATCTCTCACTTTTCTTATGAAATAGATTTTTTGGTAAGGCGAGAAGAGGGGAATTTGTGTTTGCTGTCCCTGGGAACCAACCAGAAACCTGTTTTAGTGAAGGTTTCTAGAATCGCTCTGTGTTTTGGGTGACTGCAGTGTCGGGTGGTGAGTGAAATACCCTGCTCTTTTCATGGGTAGACGTTTCCATCGTGCCGGTTCTCTTGGGAGCTTGTATGGGTCCTTGCTGCCTGACAGCCCTGGGCATGCTCTCACCACCCCCAGAGGTTCCACGTGCAGGTGTGAGCAGCCAGCAGTGGTTCCAGAGACATGGCGTCTGTCAGGAGGAGGCTGATGACTTCGTGCCGCCGCAGTAGATGTGGTGCAGACACAGAAGCTGAGAAATGTTGTTCTTATTTGTACCTTATGCACAGAAATCTATTTCTGGTCTAAAAAAATTATTTTTTCAGATTCTGGTCCTGGCTGTAGTTACTTGAACAGTTGTTTTAAATTCTGTGGTGACATCATGGATATTTCTATCATCCAATTCTTTTTGATCCTATAGAAACTTTTCTGTGCTTGCATGGCATACTCGGACATCTGTAGAAGCTATATGGCATTCCCGTGGATAAACTTCGTGGCAAGTCTGTGTGAAGGCCTTGCTTCAAGCCCACTGTTGCAGGGTAGCTATGCACAATGTGCTCAGGATAAATATTTCTTTTGAGCAAGAACCTTTGATACCCAGTAATCTCTCCACTATTACTAGCAGAGAGATCATTTGCTGTGACAGTAGGTTTCATCCATGAGAGCAAACCCTTAGATCAGTAATAGTGAATACTGAAACCAAAAGATTCCTCATCACTGCAGAAGGTGTCCTTAGTGTTACTTATGGGTCCTGTGTTAATGGCTTCAAGAACTTACACTGAGCTAGGCAGGGACTAATAAGTCGCAGTGATGCGATTTAAAGATTTGATAGCATGGGACTGGAGATGCTAGTTGGAAGTGTCCTTTTTTTGAGTTGTATTGGGTTTGTGTGGCAGGGTTTTGGTAGCGAGGGAGGGACTGCGGGGTGGCTCTGGTGAGAAGATGCCAGAAGCTTCCCCGGCTCCAAGTCGGACCTGCCTCTGGCCCAGGCCAACACAATCAGTGACAGTGGTAGTGCCTCTGGGAGAACAGATTTAAGAAGGGAAACCTGCAGTGAGTAGTGGGATTGGAATGTGAGAGGAACCCCTCTGCAGACACCTAGGTCAGTGAAGAAGGAGGGAAGGAGGAGGAGCGGGGGAGGAGGGGATGCCCCTGCAGCCCATGGTGAGATGGCAGGCTGTCCCCCCCCCAGCCCATGGAGGGGAGCGGGAGAGCAGATGCCCACCTGCAGCCCAGGGAGGAGCCCACGCCAGAGCAGGTGGGTGCCCCTGAAGATGGCTGTGACTCCATGGGAGAGCCCACACTGGAGCAGTCTGTGCCTGAAGGACTGCAGCCTGTGGAAAGGACCCATGCTGGAGCAGTTTGTGAAGAACTGTCTCCCGCAGGAAGGACCCATGCTGGAGAAGTTTGTTGAAGCACTGTCTCCCGTTGGAGGGACCCCACAGTGAAGCAGGGGACGAGTGTGAGGAGTCCTCCCCCTGAGGAGGAAGGAGTGGCAGAGACAATGTGTGATGAGCTGACCGCAACCCCCATTCCCTGTCCCCCTGTGCCACTGGAGGGGGAGGAGGTCGAGAAAATCAGGAGTGGAGTTGAGCCTGGGAAGGAGGGAGGGGTGGGGGAAAGGTGTTTTGAGATTTGGGTTTACTTCTCATTATCGTTGTTTTGATTTGATTGGTAGTAAATTAAATTTACTTTGTTTTTTCCCCACGCTGAGTCTGTTTTTTGTCCATGGCCATAATTGGTGAGTGATCCCTCCCCACCCTTGTCTCAACCCATGAGCTTTTCATTTTTTCCTCCCCATCCCACCAGTGGGGAAGATTGAACAAGTGGCCTCATGGTGCTTTGTTGCTGGCTGCACTTAAACCATGACAAAGTAATGGGAAATGTGTGCTTTTTCTGTTTGCTTCCACAGTTCCTGAAGCAACCCTGCAACCAGCATGGCATGTTTCTCAAAGATGGTATACATCTACACCAATTCAGCCTGCGTAGCTGCCATATGCCTAATTCATATTGCTGACAGTTTTGGTTCAGGAGAGTCTAGCCACGGCCACTCATCCCCTCCTGGTTTGGTAGTGGAGAAGTAAAAGGACAGATCTACTCACTGGGGAGCTGTTGGCTTGGTTTTGGGTTTGTTCACTTGTTTGAAGTAGCAGGGTCCTTAACTTGAAGAGTTCAGTTTAATAATTTTCAGCTTGCTGGTGTAGCCTGGACACCTGTGCAGAGCTGTGGGGTCACTCATGCACTCGGGGGTCTCTTGTTTTGGTTCCTCTCCTCCAAGCCTCTGAGCCTACCCCTGTGTCGGTGCCTAGCATCTTGATGTCTCTGGTCTCGGCTGCATGGCTCTTCTGGTCTTTCCCTTGGGGCTGTGTCTGCCAGCCTCACTGCCCAGCTCACCCCAGCTCTCTCTCCCATGTACCCCTGCTCTACGTCACACCAGTTTTCCCATTCCTCTTCTGAGCTGCTTTGTGCCCAGCCAGAGTCCTGGTTTTCCTTTCTCAGTGTGCTGTTCTGAGAGATGCATTGAGTTTAAATGACTTGAAATTGTGCCCGCAAAATAGTTTTCTTCGAGGAAAATGACTGAAATGGGCTTGTAGAAGAAGGGCCGGGCACAGGCAAGAGGACAGAGAGGAGAGCATTGCAGCGAGGACCAGGGAAGCAGCAGCTCAGACCCCTCCATCCACTACATTCCTTTTGGGGGATGTTCCCTTAGGGGTCTGTTCCCTTAGAGGACCCTCTTGGTGGTGATGCTGCTGCGAGAGATGTGGGTGCCTGGAGCTGCTTCTCCCTGGTTCCAGCGCAGTCCCATGCACATTCAAAGCGAACGTGTAACTGGAGCTTCAGAAGGTACGATTTTAAATTGCCAGTGTCCCTCTGAGCCCGCGAGTTTTGCGGTTCCTGTATCTGCTCTCTTCCCAAAGCTTCATTTTGGGCAGACTGTTTGTATGGCAATGAAAAGGAAAAAAGTTGCATTCCTAACACATTTCAAGTCTGTGCTAAAATAACCAGGGAACAAAATTCCTCAAGTAAGTATTTTCTGGAATTTTTATATAGACAGGGTATATATTTTTTCTCAGCCATTGGTCTTGGAAAGAGCTCAACATGCAAGTTTTTTTTTTTATTGAGCTCTGGGCAGAATATAGGTGATATGTAAGGCCAGGCAGTTAGTTGTGAGGTATATGGAAGCAAAATCTTCATAATGAGATGTTTTAATAGTGGATAATGCTGTTATCCCCAACTATAACAACTGAAAGAGCTGACAGGCAGCATTTTAGTTCTTTTGAATTTCAAACTTTTTTTCAATTCTACTAAAAGATGACCAAACATTTTTGTTTGGATCCTAATAGGTTGCATAAAGTAGGATTTTAAAACTTTTATATGCAGTCCATTGGGAGTAAAAACAATTGGACACTGAGTGTATCACATACCTTTTCATGCCAATGCACTGGTTTTAATTGTTGGGGGGGGAATCAGATTTTCATATTTCAGATATGAGAAAGAGCAAATGAATTAATGAGTTGGGATTTAATACACAATATCCTGATAGAATCTACAATACTTAAAATATTAAATGACAGGAAAAGGCATAACAATTTCTTAATAGAAAGAATAATTACGAATTTTTTAAAAGAAAAAGTATTCAGTCATAAACTTTCATGGGGGAAACTTCTATGTGTTGCTTTCTCTCCCCATCAGTACCTCTGAAACAGCTTACCTGCAACTGTAGTCTACTCTTGGTCAAGGTGAAGGGGACTCGTAGTAACACTCCCCTTGTTTTTAATAACCTTAAAAATGAATGCAGAAGCAGTAACCTGTGATGGGCAGGAGGGAGGGAGGGAGGGAGGTGGCTGTATCTGGCCCTGAGAGGAAGCAGCATGTCAGGAGGTCTGAAAGCACTCCAGTGCTGAGATGATCAGGGGGCTGTTATCCACTCCTCAGTCACTTGTTGCCTGGGAGACAAATGTAATCCAGGGATTTTTTTTTCCCCTTCCTTGCTGGTTTTTGATTGGAGCCACTATTGACTTTTGGCTTGGAGGAGGTAGTGAAGCAGCACGCCAAGTGTCATAAGATGGAAATTAATCACTAACCGATGGGTCTGAGTTCCAATGATTTCCTTTCCCATGATTGCTCTGTATATGGGAAGAATAATGACACATCTAAACAGACAGTTAACGAAGCTCTTCACACCTCCGACAGTCAAGAAGGATTCTTAACCAGATGACACTTCAGTTTTCTTTTTATTTCTGCTCTCTTGTGTGATTGTGGAAAAAACAAAAGTAACTATCTTAAAAAAGGAGCTTTGCATGGTTGGAGAGCTTTGCCTTAAATTGCATTTGGTTTTGCTGCTAAATTATAAGACAGCTCAGTTGCAGTGAAAATGTGGCAAATCTGCTTTCCCAGTGTTTCTTCTAACAAGGAGTATAATTCTTCTCAATACTTTCTGTGTGAGAGAGTTTCTGTTTTTCAGTGAGATTATTTTTGGCTTTTGCAAGAATATGGGCAAGCCAAACAATTTTAGCTTAACAGTAATGAAAGGTTTTGAAGTTACTCTTCAGTAGTGACTTCATCTTGTAAGGCCCTCAACTTGAACTAACTCTGATGGGTTTTGGGGAGTAATCTCTTCCAGGTAGATGAAAAGTCTGTCTTGGAAGTAAATGAAAAAACAGAGAAGTTTGGAAACAATATGTTGTGTTCCAGTAAGTACAAATAAGGTAGATGGTATTCAAGTGTAGCTTTTTTTTAAAGCTTATCCCATGCTGTAAGGAGTAAGGAATCCAGCAAAGGTTTTCTCCTGAAAAACGTTCCTAGTTTTGCACGTTGCTTGCTTAAAAGGAAATTTTATGTTCTTCTTGCTCTGGCTCTTGGATAGAGCATGGAAGTGGAATTTGAGAAGTTTGGATGCTATTTTTGACTCTGTCCTTTGCCTAAAAAGTCACTTACTAGGCTTATCACGTCAAGTCTCTGGCTCATTGTCCCATATTTAAAAGAGGGCTAAACATAACCACCTCCTTTTTGCAAACTGGTTTGAGATGTGCGGCACACAGCTTCCACCACTGACACCAGCAGTGGATCTTTCAGTCATCTGCTGTAGTGCTTTACCAAGATGAGAGCCCTAGAGTCTTCCTTGCTCGCTCTCTCTAGCCCCTTGAATCTTGGGCTTTTTGGCCATGCAAGGGCCCCGCCTCACCTCGAGAGCTGGAAGAAGTCTCCCCTTAGACTGTTCAGTGGCCTTCTGGTAGAGTGTCCTTGGGAAGCAAGGGGAGAGACAGGCTTGAACCCTGCCGTCCTGAAGAGGCTTGACCCCATGTTCCTGGTTCCACCAGAGCAGCATGCAGAAGATGGTTCCTTCTTCATCCCTCCAGCAGATGTGCTTGTTTCTGAAAGAAAGCGGTTGTGGCCCCTGCAGGTTGTGCCAGCCCCTTTCCTTCTTTCAAGCCAAGTTTCATGCAGTGCTGTGAACTTGCTAGATGCTCCCACATAGCCACCCAGTGATGTTGGGGAAGATTTTTCTTTTTTATTCTTCTATTTTTTGGGGGGAGAATTGAGTGCAGATTTGCTGTCTGTAAGCTTGGAACAAGGTCTGTAAGCACTTTGCACATTGCCCTGTGTAGCCTAAAGCCATCTGTGAGGCAGAGGGCTTAGGAGTTGGTAGGGCTCTGCAAAGATGACAAGTTTTCGAAAGGAAACAAACGTCTTGGTCTTCCTTGTGGCTTTAGAAAATAATATTCCACTTTTGGTGTGATTTTTTGTGTGTGTGTGTGTGTGTGTGTTTGTTCTTCAACACATGAAACCGAGAGCCTTGCTCAAGTTGAAGTTGAGAAAAGGGATGGTCCTGTCCTGGGCTGAAAAGTGGCTAGAGGCAGTAGTGCAGCCTCCCCGACCTGTTCCAGAAAACGTCAACATTTACCAAAAATCTTATCATAATGCCTTGAAAGCCTGCCAGGGGAGTTCAGTCAACAGTTAGGGTTGGTGTTTGGTTTTACATATGTTCAAAAGCAGACCAAGGCTGCTCCTGAGCTATCATTTTGTATGCTTTCATAGTGGAGCCGAGGGAAAGTTGTTTTTCTGTTTGTTTGAGAACTCACACGAAACAATTCAGAATATCTGCACCCTGACCTCTGATGGGATTGAGACAAGAACTGAAATTGCACTGCTTGTAACTGCAGAATAAATACTGAGTTGTAGCGTAGTCTTCGCATTACCAATTGACTGCTTGAGTTGCTCCGTGTGTCCAGAAAGGGTAATTACAGTAACTGTTGTTTTAACCGATCACAATTTCACAACACCCTTAAATGGTTTAAACTCTGATTATACTGTGGGCTTTTTTGTTGTTGTTTTGGGTTTTGGGGATATTTTTTTTCCCCTTAGGGGAGAAGAGATGATTAATTTCCTCTTGTAGTATAATGGCACTGATGTCATGTGGGTTGAAGGATTAAGTCCTTTTATTTTTAAAACAGTTGCTAGGGTGTTTAAACCCCTCCTTTTTAGCCTTGTTTCTTGTTCGTATAACAGCAAAAGGGAAAGAAAATCACTTCTAAAAAGAGCCTACTTTTCTTCAAAGTTTCCATTTAACAGTAGCTTGTAGCTTCTTATTTTTCCAATGTGGGGTGATGGGGAAATTGCCAGATATTACTAAATCATATTCACTAGTAACAAGGGGCGGGGGAGGTGGGGGGGTGGGTAGGGAAGCAAGAAAACATTCGTTCTTAATTTTTTCCCCCCAGAAGCGTGATTTAAATCATACAGTTGCAATACGTTATTAATGGAGCAATAATCTCTGGCAAGCAAACTACGTTCACTTCTGTCAGACAAAAAACACAAACCCACTGCTTTTCCTGACAAATACTGCTAAATAAATAAGGCTATGCCATTAGATCAAATATTTGATTTTTTTTTTTAATTCTTTTTTCTTTGCAGAGTATTGGAAAGGGGTCCTTGTGGTGTATAGACCCAGAATATAGACAAAATCTTATTCAGGCTTTGAAAAAGACACCCTATCACCCATATTCGCATGTGTTCAATACACCTCCCACATCTCCTCAGGCATATCAAAGGTAAGAACTAGATGCATTTTACAACTCTAAATGTTTTCATCCAGTGTTGCGTATGAATCTTGGGTAAGACGTTAAATGTAATTAAGTGATGCCATTTGGAAACGTGCAAGCGAAGAAAGCCCGGGAGCGCCAGCGGCAGCCTGGCCTTGCTCCGGGTTTGGCCGGGACGCCTTACCTGCCCGTCCCCCTGCGCGGGCGGCAGCAGCGAGTCCCCGGAGCCGAGCTTGCGGTCCTGCTCCTGCGTGAGCCGCAGAGCCTTCTGGCAAAAGAACGCCTGAAATTAAAATGCGTATACCAGATGGAGAGCTCTGAGACGTCCGCTTATCCCCTTTGCAGTAGGTGAAAGCACGGGACCCTCGCTCGGAGGAGATGGGCTTGGTTTTTTCCCCCGAGCGAGCTACGGGGCCGGTGTTGCCTGTGCAACCTTCAGGTTCCCAGGCGAGCTCCCTGCCCGGGTGACTTCAACAGCCTTTGTTGTAGTTACGCGCTCCTGCGCCAGTGCCTGCCCTGGGGTTGTCCCGGAGGGGTGCGGGGGAGAGCCAGAGCCGGTTTTCTGCCTTGCTTGGGTGAAACAGGTGTGGGGCCTGTTTTTTTCATTTGTCTCGCGTTTGGTTTTGGTCCGGCCGTCGCTTGTGACTGACCTTAGTGAAGGAAGAGGGATCACCTGCGGCTGCCGTCCACCGAGCGGGGAAGCAAACGCCAGGTTTTGACACAACTGCTTTCTGCTCACTGCTAATACGGAAATCGTTTTCTTCACTTTTTCCAAACGTTGGCAGCGCGTCACGGCTGGGGCAGCAGTGCCGGTCGCGGCCAGCGCTGTACCGCACCCCACAAAATCAGGAGGGCGTCTCTAACCAGCCCTAGCCGGGGTCAGCAGCGTCGCCGGGACTAAGAAGTGACAGTGGTGGCTCTCGTGGGGCTTGGGGGCGTTGTTTGGTTTGGGGTTTTTTGTTGTTTGGGGGATTTTTTTTGTTTGTGTCTTTTCTTTTCTTTTCTCCGGAGCCGTTTCAGCGTCAGCGTTGCGGCCGGTGGGGAGGGCGGGGCGCGGCGGCGGGGCGGGGCGGGCCGGGGGGCGAGGGTGGGGCCGGGGACGCGGGGCCGGCGCCCGGTGAGCGTGATGGTCGCCATAGCAACGCGGGCGTCTCCCTGGCAACGCGTGGCCCAGGCGGGTGCCGTTGCATCACGGCGCTGCCGGGCGAAAGGGCCGGCCGTTGGGGCTCAGCCGCGCGCCGTTGCCGTGGCAACGGGTAACCTGCGCAGCAACGGCAGCCGCTCCGAAAGTTTTTGGAAAATCGGGATCCCGTACCGGGTTGTGCGGTCCGCGGAGAACTGCAGGCGCCGGGGTCTTACACCCCCCCCCACCCCTCCGTTTTGAAGTGAGCTTGGGGTCAGCCAGCAGCCGGAGGTGACAGGAGCTGGGGGTTTCCTGAAGCAGCGCGGCACCAGTGGTACAGCAGCAGCGCGGCGCACTCTGTCTTGCCTTTCATGTGGAGCTCTAGAAAAATATTTTCCGTAGTACCACCTTTAGAAGGGGTTTTTTCACTCTTCCCCTGCTCCCAGCGATCCCACCGCTGCTGTGCTTTGCAGAAGGATAGATAAATAATTTGAATAATAGCTTTAAAATTGTAATTTGTGCGTTTGAACAAGGCTTGGCTCCAGAGCCTTATCACTTCCGTTGCCTTTTTAAGAGTATTTTAATTATGCCCATACAGATTTATTCAGAGATTCTCGTATCAAGTAAAAGTGTAATGCACGTCTGACATAGAAATGGAGGGATTTTGATCCCTTCTAATCCCTGCAGGCAAAAAAAAAGTCCAGCAAACACACGCAGTGAAAAGCAGGAGGATCTCCGATTTTTTTTTTTTATGCTTGGAAGTGACTGTTGACTTAATGGGTCGGGTTTGCCAGAACCGCTGTGCAATTTGCTGGCAGACGTTGCCTGCAGGAGCTCGCAGATAGGTTTTCCAGGTTAGGTGGAAGGAAGCGGTGCAGCAGCGCTGGCGCGAGGGGTCCTTGCAGGGACGAGCCCGTAGAGATGCCCTGGCTGGGTGCCGGGTGTCAGGGAGCCTGCCCTGGGGCAGCTGCCCTGCATCCTGCACAGCCACGTGCCCGCTGCTCTCCCGTCCTCGCTGTGTGGGGCAAAGGACGTCTGCAGAGCCGCAGACCTCGGTAAGAGTTGTGCTGCCCTCCTCTAACGGGGTGGGTGGCCAGAACCTCAGAGCCTGTTTTCACGGGTGGGAGAGGAGAGATGTACTGGCACGTGCCAAAGAGCATGGGATTTAAGAAGGCGTTTTGAAAGGCTGCCTGCTTTTGCTGATGCCCAGATGTAGCTGGGCAAATGGGAAAGCTGTCTTCTGTGCGAGGGAGAGGGAGGGTGCTACCGAAACACCTGCAAGCGAGTCCCAAAACTGAAAGGGAAACTTCCTCTCCTTGGAAACCGTGGGATGTCAGAGCTGCTGCTGCACTGCTTCTGCTGCCAAGGGTTTTCAAGTCTTCCTTATAGTGACTGCATCATAAAACAAAGAGCTTGCATGGCTGCGGGAGCAAATGCCTCGCAAATAGACGCCCAAAGGAAGGAGGCCAGGTTTTGTATGAAGAAATCGTGGTCTTGCTGTTATTTTTAGCTGGCTATCTTGCAGCAGTTCCGCTGTCAAATAAATCTTAATCATCCCATGGTCTTCTAAAATATTTATTTATTCATATACTAATGACTGGTGAAACATCAACACGAGGCTGGTCTAGGCCATCGGTGACTGTTGAATTAATTGCGTTGGCAGTTACATGGCAAAATCATTTTTTCAAATATATTTCTGATATATTCACAACTAGTTGAACATGCCCTATGTGTTTGGAAAAGCAATAATCCCATATGTATGTGATTGCTTTCTCATGTGCACAAAGACTACCCAGTAACGGGTAGAAAATGTAAATCCACTCCACCGTCGTCAGATCTCCAGAGCAATACATCGTCATAGTAACAAATTCCAAGGGCAATTTTTCTGATGCTGAAGATAATATGTCTAGAAAAAATCCTTGGGTGGCAGAGGTTTTGCTGTCTATCCATCTTATGTAACTGAAGCCCACAACTACGAGAAATTATGCCACCTGATATTAATGAAATATGTCTGGAACCAGATAATTCACCAATGTTACTCCTGCCTCTAGGAACGGGATTAATCAGAGGAATTACAAGGTTTATAAGGATCAGTTGGTGTGATTCCACAGGGGCAAAGTGACCTATTGCTTGTATTTATCAGACGTTTTAAAAGAATAACGATACACAAATGAATCACATGTTCTGTTTAGTATCTGCATAAGCACCTTAGGGGTGAATTGAGCACAGAGTAAAGGAATGTATTGTAAAAATATCTCAACCAAGATGGTCACTGAACAGACAAATTCTCCTTTTCTGAGCAGAGTTAATTACATCAGATGATTTAGCTTTACAACTTCATTAGAGCATCCTGCATAAATGTAACAGGGAGGACCTTTTATGAAGGAGGTTTACAATGCGCACCCACACATTTGGATGGCTGAGTCAGTGTTGATACTAGTATCGTTTAAGATTAGACATATGACTCAAACCAGGAAGTTTGGATTATATTGGGCTCCATGTATAGAAGACCATAGTTTCAGGGAGAAAAGCAACCTTGCAGTGTTTGTACATAAGAAGGAACTTCAGACTGCAGTTGTCTGAATTGCTACTGCAATTCAGGGTGAAGATTAACAGTAAGCTAGAAGAAGACTGTAGTAATGTGAATTATTTAATTTTAGTTGGATTGGATGTGTATTCTTAAAAAACAATACTCATGCCAAACAAAAAAGAAAATCTTAGATTTTTATCTGGTTCTTGTAATTGAAGCATATATCATGTCATTTACGATGAATTTCTAGGGCAAACTAACAGTGATACACAGCGTTACAAGGAAAAAGCTCTCTCCATGGTGTGGAAAAATTGCTGGTTTAGTCTAATGTGTTTCTTTTTAAATATTTACAATCACGTTGGCAAGAGCAACCTTGAAATACATTTATAGACGCAAACTTGGTTAAGTAACTATGTAAGTCAGTGCCCTGATATTTTGTCTATATGGTTTATTTCCAGTTTTCTGACTTAACTGAGCTGTAGGTGGGATTTTCTCTTCTAGTAGCACTTTGAGGAGATCTTGAAGTGGATTTTTCTTTTCTCTGTGTGTATTACACGGGGCTAGTTCTCAATTGTATTTCTCCTTCTACTGCTGAAAACTATCAGGAAATGTAAAATAACAGAAATTATTAGTTTCACAGATGGATAAAAAATATTTGAAGATCTGGGTGACCACCTAGGAGTATTGGCTAGATCCCTTTACAGACTTGTGGAGCATTACTGCACTGCATTTCATTTTTCTGGTGTTTTTTGCTAGTTGTAGTTTGTTAAACCAGTGGCAAACATTGACGCATCTGTCCTAAGTTGCCGTGTAACTGATGAAATTGCAAACATGCCTGAGACAGAAACTGAAGAGTGGTTTCTTGTGTTGCTCCAGCCCGCCTGTTCATAAAGGCTTCGTTGGGTTCCGTGTTGGTTTGCTCCTTCCCATTGGAACAGCTCCGTGGGTGAGCTTGGCTGATAGGTTCTCCTTCAGGAAGGATTGAGACCCCAGTTAGTCCTGAACTGGATTTGTGCTTGGCTTTGGACATGGAGTCCACCTGTGCACATAAAAGCACTTTTATCAGAAAAATACCTCCTTTGGCATGCATCACTGCTTTCAGCCTGGCTGCCCTCCGTAGAGAGGGCTTGAGCCTTGCAGGGCTGGAACCCACAGGAAAACACGTAGCAAAAACTCAACTGCAGTGCAGTTTCGGTTGTTGGAGAGCAGAGTCGATCTGCAGTTGGTGTACGTGGTGTCTGCTGGTTGTTGGCAGAGCGGGTGCTGCAGAGCTGCCCCGCTGCGCTGCCGGGCTCCCGGCTGGTGCTGCAGCCTCGGCGGCTGGCGGGGACCAGGACCCACCAGGAGCCAGCAGAAAAACACCCCTGCTTCTTGTGTGGAGTCACTTTCCAGGACAGCATTTCATTTAGATGTGCTTGGCTTCGTGATCTGATTTTCCTTTCTCCATCCCTTGTTGAGGCATATGATACAGGTGTAGGCCAATGGATCACAGAGGGCCAGCAGGTACACGAGTGACCAAACAATTTATGGACCTTTGCCAGCCTGGGATTTGAAAAATTTGAAGTGGCTTCTGTTTTATGAAATTTAATGTCTCTTTTAACTATTTCCTGCCGCTGCTGGCTTCCCTAAAAATGCTATGAGCTCCTTAAACGTTCATCACTTCTCCAGTGTCTTGTCTTTTGATACCTGTTTCTGATAAAAGTGTTTTTCCTTATTCTTTATCCCGAGGTAGAGATTAAGAAAAGGTGACTTTGTGATTATGAACCCCTGTCTAACTTTTGAAATTTATTAATAGAGACACAGTGAAAAATTTCTGAAACTTGGATTTCAGGAAAAAAGCTTTAGCCGCCAGGACCTGCCGTCACTACTGACTGGAAGCCCTGTGGTAAACGGCAGGAGAGGTGGCCTGGGTACGCCTGCATTTGGATTTGAACTAAAAGAAAAAATTGCATTTGCCTGTCTTGAGACTGAAAACACACAGTCTTACCTCTCTTTAGTCCTAGCTTTCTACTTCCCTCTCACCAGTACCAGTCCTGCCGCCGTGCAGTGAGGAGGGCGAGGGGCGGCCGTGCAGCGGGAGGTCCCCGGGCAGGGCCCTCGCTGTGCCTGCGCCTCCCAGACCCCCGTGCCCCCCACGCACTGCTGCAGCAAAGCCCCTCGGGCAGTCACCCCCGCACGCTGTCGGTATGCAGTTGGCATACAGCCCGCTCAGGATGGGGAACTTCGAAGCTGTGGCTGCAAAACAGGCAAGTGTTCCCTGCCGAGGACGGCTGATGTGAATCGACTGCTTAGGAAACTGATGTTACTGGAACAGCTCCTCCAAATATTTGCGGGTTTTGGCTTTACCGTCACAAGCTTCTCCCTTTCGCAGTTGTTTATTGAAGCTAAACCTGCATCAAAGTCAGTATGTTATAGGTTATTGTTTTGGACAATGTGTAAGCACTCTTTTTATCCATACGCTTTATAAGTTGAGATCAGAAACGATCATCTGTGGCCATTTGGTGAAGTTGGTCAAACAACCTTTTTCCATTCACTGAAAACTTTGAAGCACTGAACGACACTGCACAGCATCTCCCTGCAGGAAGAGACTTGGAAATTAATTGGTTGTCCTTTGCAGTCTGGAAACATGGATTTAATTCTGTATTGTTGGTTTTGCTTTCGGTAGGAAACTAAGCTGACCATAGAGCAGTCTAATATTAATTTCTGTGCATGTTACAACCCCTTTATCAAGACTGATCTAGGTACTTTACTTCCCAGATAGAGTCAGAATGAGTTTTCTTCTCTTGGTGTGGTGTTAAGGTGGAGTCTTTGGGGAATTTTTTTTCACTGTTTTTGTAGTTCAGAAATCACAGAAAACACAAGTTCTTTCAAATTGTGCCCTCTGACACCATAACATGTCTTGATTTGGAGAGCATATATACTTTGGGATTATGCTGCTTTATTTCTGTTTTCTGGCAAGTTAGAGAACATCGATTCTGCTTGGTGCCAAGTAGGAATAGCAAAGAAAAAAGAACTTTTGCTTGAGTCTTGCTTGAGATGTCTGTAATGCTATCAGCGCATAAATGATTGAGGATTTGCCAGTCCAAGACTTGTTTTCTAACATATTCTTATCAGCTCACTAGCCAGTAGACTTTGGTGATATGGGAAGTATCCCACTGAGCATAGTTTTAGAAAACAAAACAGATCAGCTCTTAACTTTTAAAAGGAATGTTCTTGTACATTATAGTATGAGGGAGGTGAAGGGGAGGGAGATAAATCGGGAAAGGTGGCAGCAGATCCTGGACAGAAAAAGAAGAGCAGAAAGTCCCAAGTCTGCCCTCTTTTACACAACAGTTACATGCATCCTTTCTGCAGCACCGTTGTGCTCAGCAGGAACGGCTGGTAGAAATAAAAATAACTCTCTAATCACGTTTTCATTCCTCTCAAAATTAGGTAAATGCTTCTGAGCCTTCTCAGCTGAGATGTTTTCAACTCTTTCTCATCCATACCCCCAAAATAGTACAAATGTCTTGTTTTCCATTTGCCAAATACATAAAGATTTGGTTGAGTCTTTGTTTTGGCTGCGTGTTTGCAGACCTTTGGTAAAGAACTGTAAAGCAGCATCCTTAGCCTGTCATGTTTCTCTAGGTGCTGGGCAAACACCAGCTCCTTGCTTTATGTTGTTATTATTCATAGACCCATTTGTTGAACAGTCTTCCCAGTTACTTGGCTTTTTAAGCTTTTTCCCCCCTTCTCTGTGCCTTCTGTAGATAAATATAGCCTTATTCCAAAGATAGCTTGGAATGGTACCGTAAATATTTCCACTTCAGTTCATGGGAAAAGGAAAGTCTAGGGATGTGTTTTGAAATCTTTCTTTCTTTGTTTGTAAATCCCTCTCTAGCCCTGGGTGTTTCCCTATGAAAATTGTTAGAGTAGCCTCATTGACAGAGCTCTGAATTGCTGACTGCAGAAACTTGGAAGCATGTGAGTGCTGTGCTTCTGCAGATGTCTTCTGCAGCTCCCCATCCCTCTTCCTCGCTGTCCCCACGGTGTGTTCTTGTGCAGTTAGGGCATGTGTTGCGGAGTGCATGAGCCATATGGTATGGCAAAAAACAGAGCACGTGGCACAGCTCTCCTTTGGTTACTTGGCAGTGTTCAGTCAGTTTCTCACCCTCCGTCCCATTAATAGCCATTGCATCACTATTACAACTGCAGCAGTTGCATGGGTGGGGAAGCCTGTGTAACGAAATTCAGTAACAGTTCACTGACATTTTAGTAGTTGAAAATTAGGACTTGGGAGCTAGTGTTTGTGTGATGAAAAGTGGCCGACATGAGCATCACGTTTGTTAATCATACAATATTACAGTAGCGGAAATCATCTGATTTCTGCATTTGAAAACAGACTCATGAAGCTTGGGAAGCTGCAAATAGTATCATAGTGTGTCACATCTTATCGCTGTTGGATTCAGAAAAGGGGTTTTTATTTGTAGAACTCAAATTTGTTAAATTTATTTTTAATTTTTTTTCTTTTAGATTTTCTTCAGTTCTCTATTAGTTATTGGACTTCTTTCTGTTGGTGCCTGTATTAAGAAAGATTTACAAGGAAAGTCACCTTATTTGCAGTTCTGTTGTAAGACTGACATTCTTAGAACAGTTTCTAATCTGATATTAATAGTAATAAACTTTGTATGAGTAAAAAGTGTTAAAATTTCAGAGTCTTTCAAACAGTAGGTAAGGGGTGGCTTTTCCATGATGGTTACTCATGTGATTTTAAGGCATTTTGCAGTTTAACTCATCATTATTTATTTAGTATTAGTTTAGACTCAAAGTAAGGTGTGTAGACTATTTCCAAGAATTGCAGCTCTGTCTTAAAAACCTGGGTGGACCTTTCATCCTTTTACCGAACATTTGAATATATATTGGCGAATAGAGAACATGCTTTAAGCGTGAGGGAGCTGTTGCAGTTCATGCGAAACTCCCAATATCTGTGTAACCAATATATTCCATATGTAATATACTTCTGAGAGTGTCAGTTCTGCACACAGGTTCAATGGCCTTGGCTAAGGAAGAGGCCGAGCAGACTTGCTTGGCAGCTCCTCATCATCTTGGGACAGTCCACTTGAGTCCAAGAGCTGGAGGAACTGTCTGCGAGTGACCTGGCTTCTCCCCAGGTCATAACAGAAGGTGACAACTGTACCATAAAAATGCTGGTTGTCCATAGAGGAACATCCTGGGGGATGAGCATGGCTAGTGGCAATCAATTCCTCTTTTCTCTGCGCAACATCAGTGAGAAGCAGAACAATAAGAGGGTCCCGTTTCATTGCTGATCATGGTGCGACTGTGGAATATCCTAACAAGGTGGGGTCCAGATGATGGAGGTGGCCCATCTGGCCTTGGGTTACTCAGTAGAGGTGAAAAACTGAACTAGATGGTGGAGCCTCAGCCTGGGCTCTGGGCCAGCTGGCAGCAGGTTGGGAGATCTTGAGCTTCAGGGAAAGGTAGACTGACCTTCAGACCTCACAGACCAGCTGGTCTTTGTCCTGAACAAAATCTTCTCTGGTTTCCTTATCTCCCAGTCATAGGGGGCACCTGTATGAAGCCAGGCTTGTCACAATAGTGTTTCCAATTATTTTATACATACAGTTAAGAGAAAAGTGCATCTGTATTTCATACCTGTGTTAGGTGTCCACATAATCCCTGCCTCTGTATCTGACCCAGTATTTTTCAAAGGATTAATCAGTCTTTCTGCAAATGATTTTTTTAAAAAGTGCAGGTGTCCTAAACTTTTAGAGCTTTTACACTATCATATTGCAGTGCCCGTGGCCCTAAATCTTAAGCAAAAGGCAGTTCTCCTTGAAAGCTATTTCTTTCGTAAATATTTATTCTCAGATAAAAAGCTCAAAACAAGTTTCAGTGGGTTAGTCTTTTTGAATCTTTATTAGCCAACACACTTTTTCTGGGATATGTATGGTATCCCAGCATATAGATTATGTGTATATACAGTATTAAGGGCAACCATGTTGGTGAAGGGTGTAGAGCACAAGTCTTATGTAGAATGGCTGAGGGAGCTGGGGTTGTTTAGTCTGGAGAAGAGGAGGCTGAGGGGAGACCTTATCGCTCTCTACAACTACCTGAAAGGAGGTTGTAGCGAGGTGGGTGTTCGTCTCTTCTCCCAAGTAGCAAGTGATAGGACGAGAGGAAATGGCCTCAAGCTGTGCCAGGGGAGGTTTAGATTGGATATTAGGAAAAATTTCTTTACTGAAAGGGTTGTCAGGTGTTGGAACAGGCTGCCCAGGGAAGTGGTTGAGTCACCATCCCTGGCAGTGTTCAAAAAGCGCGTACACATGGCACTTCAGGACATGGTTTAGTGGGCATGGTTGATGGTTGGACTCGATGATCTTAAAGGTCTTCTCCAACCTAAATGATTCTATGATTCTATGCTGATAGTATAGTATCTCTATATATAGTTTGGTACACTTTCTGGAGAAGGCAGGTTTTTTAATTTGTTTGGTTGAAGAAAGTAAGTTTGGGGATAATTCTGTTTGTTAATAATTGAATGCTTGAATCGTGATTTTTTTCATCAACATTGCCACTTACGACTTCACTTCTGATGTCATAAAACCTCAGCTAAGGGCTGGAGTTGCCACGTGCAGGTCGGGATTACTGACCATGTTTTTTTCTGGCTTTTATAACTCCCTTCATCACCTGGATTTCTGGATACCTGGATTTCTGTTGTATCCAGTTTTTAATGTGTGTGAATCTGTCCTCTGATTGTACGATCCTACCATGTAAAAGTGATATTCCTCCTATTTTGATGAATAAAACTATTTTGCTAGAGTTGTCTCCTTTCACAAGAACTTCCATGGCTCAGAGGAATAAAAACTGAAAGGGCTTAAATAGTATTAAAATGTCTCATTCTGAAGTTTTGGAACAAAAAGCATAGAGTATTTTTTCATAATGAAACTTTTTTACACTTAGGTTTTGAATTTTGACTTGGAAAAATCAAGCTGCTTGTTTCATCAGAATGAAATACTTATATAAAAACTGTGTCTTGGAGGAGGTAGGGGGTCCTTAGAGAAATTTCCATCTTCAGCAGAACCCTGTGTGGCTGGGAAGAGAGACTGTCTTCCTCCCATGTTCACCTGTTTGTCCCAAAGTGACAAGACGGGAGGTGAGAGCTATAGCTCTTTGCTTGTCCAATGTGTTTTATACCACAGTGCCCTGATAAAATGTTCCTTCCCCTTTCCCCTTGCAAAACAGAAGTGCTCAGCACTTGCACTTCTTGTTCTTTTTCAGTAAAGCCACGATGAAACTCTGAAGGTTATATTTTATTATCTGGACTGTGTTTTTTCATAGATGTTTTGACTTAATTTTGGGAACCCCACAGTTGTTTAAAGAAAATCTGTCAAGCAATTTTGGTACGTCTAAGCATAAATGAGAATTAAGGGGCTGCGTTTTAGATAGATTTCAAGAAACTCTTGTTGGGTTTCTTTCCATTCCAGGTGTCCCCAGAGCAGTGTGTATGCATGGGGTGCTCGTCAGTGGCATTTGTTTTGTCTCTAAATTATGAAACTGTTTGTAAAATGCAGCATTTGCCTTTTTTTTTTTTTTTTTTTTTTTTGCTACTGGTTAAAAAAAGCAGGGCAGGAGGGTTAGGCAGTGTGTAAATTAGTTAATGGAAGTTGCTACCGCAGGAAAATGCCAAGGCTAAGGATTAAGCAATAGTCCCCCAAAAGGTGGAGTTTTGTTTAACTACCATGTCCAGAGCTAATACAAATGCATCTGGAAGAGGATACTAGACCTTGTGGGATTTTTAGGTTTAAATCAGTCTAATATTTCAAGTCCCCATGGGCTGTAGTAGCAAGCACAGATTTATCGTGTTATGCTGCTCTTCCACTTTCTGTGAAACTTTTATTTCTGTCATTGGGTCATGGAAGCCCTGGACCAAACAGGCTGTTGGTTTCATCCAGTTCAGTGGTTTTCATGTTGTTATACTTTTGATAAGATTCCCCGTTTTGCGTCTGAGGCTTTTTTTCCCCTATGACTGAATGTGGTTTTAGTGATAAATGTGCAAACCTCTGGGGGTTTCAGTGCATGGGTATATGTATATACAGTGTACTTTTTATGTCAAAAGGCAGCCTAGCTGCCAGGGAAGCGGCTCTCTTTGGCACTTAGAAACAAAATGTACTGTTTTAGTGCGGGTGATCTCTTTTCATTACAAAAGAGTAAATACAGCAACAGTGATAGGAGAATTGCTTGAGACAACTAGTCTGAAGTGGGTTTGTGTAAGCAGTTTGACTAGCAAACACATTAGAGAAGTTCATTTTGTTGATGAATAACTTGCAGATACGAGAAGAGGAGCATTGGTAAGGTGCAGCGTGGTTCGGCTGCTCAGAGCGAAGTTGGTTGGGTTGTTGTGTACACCTGTGTATCTGTTTACAAAGTAGCATGGTTTCTACCTCTGTGTTTTAAGATCATTTTTTCCTTTGTGAAAGGGGAATGACTGAAGAGATTGGCCAGCTCAGATGTAAGTGTGGATCAGAGTTCTATAAAAGATCTTTCCTTTCTTTTCATCCTGACTCATTTCTGCTTTGTTGGCAATCTCCTCCTGTTAATTGCCAGAACTCGCTCTGTGGGCTCATGTGTATGCTTCAGTTATGTATGGTAATTTTTCATTGCTCTGCTCTTAAAGCATCCAGGATTGCACAGCCAATGGGTCTTGCTAATACAAATGTAAATGTATTTCTTTCTTGGCTTGCTGCAGCATGCGTGCACTTGTTAAATTTTCTTTTCATTAGCTTGTATGACATATTTTTGGTATTAGAATCAGTACTACATGGACTTTATTTGTGAAAGTGAAATAACTGTAGTTGATTATTCTGCCCTTTTCAAAGGTAGTAGTCAGTGTCCAACTTTATACAGCTGATGGTTTTTTGCATTTGTTGCTTATGGCCCCTTATACCTGACTGTTGTTGCCAGTTGTTCTCTGTGCTGTAGTTTTTAACCTCACTGATAGGTACTCCTATGTTGTCTGCCTGAATAATATAAATATTGCAGAGCTCTATGCCTCTCACTGTTTTTTTCTGTAACTATTTTTATCAGGATTCCATTATATATCCTTCCAAAAAGAAATTCTGTTCAAACAGTGGTTACAGGCTTGATGGAAAACTTCCTAAGGTTAGTCTGAAAAACTGAGGTGCTCAGAACAGACTCTTTTTTGACGCTTTCACTTCAGTATTTGGAAGTGTGTATAATTCTGGGTTTTAGTCTTGTGTGAGTATGGTGGTGGTGGTGTTTTTTAAGACAGAATATGTAAAATTGGGAAAAATGAATTGCATAGTAATGCAGATACTGAAGATTATTAAAAATGTAGTGATGCTTTAATACATCCATGCAGCATTGGGAATTCATAACTGATGGCAGTGCAGGGTGCAGGTTCCAGTAAAAGTATATGAAAGATGTAAATTTAGCAAATTTGGCTTCATTTGGGTTTCATTAATTTTTATGTTTAATCTGGATTAGCAGATGGAGAAAAAAATGTAAACAAAAAAGAATTGGGTTACTTTTAATTATGTAACTTTCCTGAAGAGGCTTTTTTTCTAGGCAGCCATCTGATCAATGGCAAAATTCATAACAGCTCCCCAAGTGTTTAAGATCTCTATTAATTGGAGTTCCTTCTCTATATGAAAAATGTTCTCTCATTAGCTGTTTTGCATATGAAAGATGAAGACCATTTTTCTCATGAGACTAAAAAAATAAATAAAACAATTAATTAGAATGAAATAATTTTCTAAACTTAAGGGAATTAATAACAAACAAAGCTTCTGGAGTAGCCAGCTTTTATTTTGTAACTTCCAAATATAACATAATGTAAGAGGAAGACTTTATACAAACACATTTATTCCATGATAGTTTAAGAACCATAATCAGCTATATTGCTAAAGCAATGTAGATGTTTTGGTTATTAAGTATATTTTGCTGCTTTTGCCTTCAGATGTAGAAATAGACTTGCTCAGATTTGGGGGAAAAAGAGAGTGGAAATTTGTGCTGGAAGTGCTAGAGCTGGTGTTTTGCCATCTCCCTGGGGATATAACCATCAAAACCTTGCTTTGAAAACAGGGGGAAAGTTGTATTGATGAGCTCTGTATTTTGTAATGATATGGAGCACGAGCTTTAGGAGTTCAGTTTGTGTTGAGTGGCACTGCCAAAAAAAAAAAAAAAGTAGTTCATTTTTGCCTATTTCTGTGCCCATTTGCCATCCTCGGTTCTCTACGGTGGGTATGAGATGCCCCTGAGAAGAGCGGGCTAGTACTCTGTGGGTCGGCTTTCTTAAAGCATTCCTACCAGAGAAAATACGTCATTGAACCATAATCTTACTGAGACTAGTTAGATGGCGCAGTGCTGTGCTAGTAAAATTATGCTACGTCTGGCTCCCAAAGCAGAGTTTCTGCACAGAAGAGCATGGAGGCATCATCGTGCTTAGTGTTGACTTGGGTGTATTCTGGCGGATGAGTGCCACAATCGTGCCTTAAAGGTTTCTTGACTTGCAAACCTGTGTTGTCAAGTCACTTACATGCTATAGAAAAGTTTTCCAGTGCTGGGTGAAGCAACAGTTGGGGAGAGAGATGCTGCACCTCAACTTCATGATTCCTCAGTCTTCACAAGCTTGGTGAGAGAGGGTAATTCACATGGCACAGTTTGGCAGTCTGCTGCATCTCTCAGCCTATGCTCTAATGCAATAGCAGTAGAGCAGCCTGGGCTGGCACAGGAGTTTGGACCGCACCGAAGCATGCAAACACTACCCAGGGACTCCGACCTGGGGAGAGCAAACTGACTGCAGGAACTGATCTTCGCTTGCTGTCTTCTGATTTCCAGTTTTGAAACTGCAGGGTAGAAAATGGAGGTTTCTTTGGTGTTATAAACAAGTAAACAGTATCCCTCTGTGAACGCAGATGCTCAGATTTTCATGGGGATGTCTGTCTGGCTCTGTTGTATTGCTGTTGTGAACAGACTTTGACACTTGGATGGAAAACTTGCCGTTTTAGTAGCATGTGAGGAGGCGACAAGTACATAGACTCCAGCTTATCTTTCCTTGGTCACTGACCAGGTGCAAATAATAAACTTACTAGACTGAATTAATTTCTTAAAGGAAATGGTCTGAAATCCATCTGGTAGAATGCTGAAAAGCAGACTCAATAAAATCCTAGAAAATTGACTGTAGGAAGGAGTCTTCTGTTGTCAGAAAGCTGAATTGGATGACCTGAAGAGAGTCCTCCGTGTGAAATTTCTGATGGAAAGGCAAACAGAAATAAGCAATGGATCCTGAGCACAAGGTTTGCAAACTGCATCTTCAAGAGATGGGGAATTTAAATGCACTTGTTCCAGCTGATCTTCTGTAACATGATTCCCTCAGCGAGGTGTCGCACTGTGGGTGGCTTTAGTGTGGTGAGAGAGCCTAACATTCAGAGGATGGTAATATGCACAGAGCTGAGCATACCT
The DNA here is from genome assembly GCF_947461875.1 of Haliaeetus albicilla. Classification (NCBI taxonomy): domain Eukaryota; kingdom Metazoa; phylum Chordata; class Aves; order Accipitriformes; family Accipitridae; genus Haliaeetus; species Haliaeetus albicilla. Next base: position 19,891,363 of record NC_091487.1, read on the forward strand.
ATTACCCATCTTAATTCAGAAGCCACCGAGACACCGCCTGATCTCAATCTATGGTGCAAACGAAGAAAAATCGTCAGTAATTTCAGCTCTGCGTTCAAACCTGCTGTAGATTTCTGTGACTGGAGGTAAATAACAGGTTCTTACTGTGTGGTTGTTGTGTACCCATACTGTTTCTAGAGGGTACTTGCAGTGACAGACTGTGCTTTTTTCTCCAGTGATAGTCAGATGCCAGCCGAGTGTGCGAGAGAGTGTGCCTTTTTTACACAGAAACTTTTGGTGTTGCCTCTTTGCACTGGCAGTAGATTCCCTAAACCTAGTGAGACCTTGTGTCTTGTGTGCCAGCTTCTGCACGAGTCTCAGCACCCGACAGCCCGTCTCTTATTGATGCTGCGCAAGAACTGATCTTTCAGGAGAGTGAGGCAAGTTATATTTTTTTTTCCTTTTTTAATGCTAATGTATTCTTCATAGCATACCTGCTTACAGAAAAGTGCCGAAAAGCGTGCAGTAGTGAATGAGGGTGCGGACGTAGTCGCAACTGCATTTAAACTCCAGAGCACTCCTTGGGGCTACGATGGAAGCAATGTGTATCTCATCAGATGGAGTTTCTTGTGTCGTCCTTCAGCTTTGAGGCAGTAGAAGACACTGTACAACATCTAAGTGTCACAACTTTATGTGGACTCTTGGTGAGGCAGTCCTACCAGCTTGAAAAACTTTTGAAGCTTTTGGCTTATTTTGCCTGAATCAAAGCTCAAGGTTAGCCTTAGGTTTGCTGGAAACGGACAACCATTGGAAATAGCTTTTTTTGTGGTTTTGTTTTAATGCACTTGCTAGATTGAAGTTTCCAATTACAGAAAAACTAATTTTGCTTCCAAGTCTGGCTGGGAAGTAGTCCCTCAGTAAGAGAAGTCATTGTTCCTTTTTGGCACTACCTGCAAATACAGTCATTAGCTGAAAAGTAGCAGGCTTTCTTAAATCTCCTCTTTGCTCGTCGTTCTTCAGGGAATTGTATTCTGGAATACTTCTTAAACAAAGCCTGTCCTTTCACCACGCTGCCTCAGTCCTGTCACGTCAACGCCTTCCTGGGCGGCAGCACGGCCGGCCGCAGTGCCGGAGGTGAGGTGTGCCGGCGGCCCCCGTGCTGCCCTCCTCCATCCCGCTGCCGGCGGAGCTCCGGGAACGCCGGTGCTGCCCGTGCCGCCCTGCGTGCCCGGCTGGCAGGGCTTGGCCCGGGCACGGTGCCCGGCGCGCCGGCCGGCCCTCCCTCCCTCCCTCCCTCCCTCCGCGTGCCCGGCCTGCAGATCGCCTGCAAACTTGTGGAGCTCCTTGGGCAACAGTGAAGCAATTCTTTGGCTCTGCGAAATCCTGCTGCTCGTGCTGTGCAATCCAAAGACAAAATGCTTCCTGCTAATTATTAACAGTTACTCTGTAGGAACAGCCTCATTATAGGGGCACTGAACCCTGGCCCGCCGTCCTTTTCAGCACCTGAACAATGCGAGAGGGAGGGGGAAGAAACGGCGAGAGAAACTGGAGTGCTGGCACCAATTAGTCCCAAGATTAGGCCTGAAAGAGGATTGCGATTTCAAGGCCAAAAAGAGTAGGGAGTGGGTAAAAGGATTTGAAATGAGATTATAGGACCTAAAAGCGCCTTTCTTTTGTTAGGGAAATAATTCAGCAGTTTTGCTCGAGCCAGTGAGACAATCCAGTTTAGTGGCTGAAGTCGGAGATGTGTGTCCTGTTGCTTTTTAAGGTTCTTTAACTAAGTTGATCCGCGGTTGCATTTGTTAGTGCTTCCTGCGAAATCAAAGTGTTTTCAACAAACAAACAAAAACACGGAGGAAAGCTATTGCCTTGTCAAAAGGCCCATTGTCTTTCAGGAAGCTTATTTGTATTCTTTAAAAGGGGATCCAAGGAAAGGAGGCAGATTGAACTCCCTTTTTTTTCTTTGGGGAAACTTTTTTCCTGGTCGTTACTATGAGACCAGCACCGGAGTCACCCTTTCACCACCCATCCTACAGATGAGTTTCAGTGCCGGTTTTTGTTTGTTGGCCTGCTCAGAGATGCAAATCCGGCAGTTCCTACTTCAATTAAAAGCACCATCTCCTGTCAGTGCCATAGTGGTGTATGTCCTTCTCTTCCTCCGGGAGAGAAGCGGGCACTAAGCCTTGCTGCCCTACCAAAGAGACCACGATATGCACTCATGTAACAGTAGGCGTTCAAGTGTCAGAGGCTGAAGACTGGAGCTTGCTTGGAGACAGCAGAAAGAGAGGGCTTCCCCCTCCCCTCTCCCTCCAGAAGGAGAATTACAAAAGGGAGAATTACTAAAGAGAATTACAGACACCGTGGATTTAATAGGAAATGTTTTGGTTTAGTCTATTCACGCAAGACTGCATGAAACGGTGACTCTCTTTCTGCCCTTCCCAAGAGGGAAGCTGTTTCTCTTGGAGTGGCTTAGACTCAAAAGGTGTGGAGGGATCATGAATGTATCTATTACCAGCTTTTTTTTTTCTTTCTTTCCTTTTCTTTTTCAGTGGAACTTCTCAGTGTGAAACACTGATGTAGGCAGGCTTGAAAGCCTTGCTTTCAGTTTGCTATGCCCACAAGTTTAGGGGAGTTTCTCGGCATAAAGGAGTCGTGAGTTCTGCCACGCTCTTGATTTCCCTTACTGCTGCGTTTCACATGAGCCCTTGTTCAACCTGCTTTCGTAGGCAAATGCTTAAAGCTGTCTTCCAGTGTGGCACTGAGAGGTTAGCAGGCATCGTCTTGTCGCTAGTGTAGCCTGAGTAATGGGCAAGATTGGGTGGTATGGGGAATATACTGTTGAGAAAACCCTTTCTTTTAATAGAGGGACCCTTTTTCTCTAGACAAAGTCATTAAAATAGGACATTCTGCATACTGTTCTTGGAGTTGAGTTCTTCCCTTTGGACTTGTTTATAAGTAAGTGTCTTAATTCCCATCCAAAGCACTTATTAAATGCTAAATTTTTGTCCATTTTTTTTTATTCCATTACACTGCTGTCATATCATCTAGTGAATCTGGCTTGCTGCTTCCTAGCCTTCACAACCTATTCTAGAGTTCCTCCAAGAAAAGAGGGAGAGACCGAGAGGCGAACCCATCAGCAGAGTTTCCACACAAGTTGGTGAAGAAACACACACTCTTGTCCTGTCTATGGGACTTGTGTAAATGGCTTTAATAAGGCTTTTGTTGTGAAGTAGTCCCATGCTGAGATGCTAAAGGCTCTACAAAGTAGCCATAAACTTTCTGAAATAGAATAAAGACAATAATAAAACCCAAAAGGGATTCAGCAGAGGAGCTAATGTAGAGGAGGAGACAGTTTAAGCAGGGGTTGGCAATGACAACAGAATGGCAAGTCCTCTTAGGAGTAGGACAGAAAAACGGTTTGAAAAGGGTAAAGAGTGCAATGAGATGGCAACAACTTCTGCTGGTGCTATCCCAGTCCTGCTTTACTTCAGGTCATGTTTCTCTATGATCTAAAGTTTAGGTTCAGGGATTTCTAAAAAGGGGTTGTTGGTTGAGCATGTTCCAGTTGAACTGAGAGCCGCAGGTGGTATTTGCTGCACCTAGCAGAGGCAGCTACCTGGATGGATCAGTGCTGCAAATGGCTGGGCTTGCTGCTTTCCAATTTATGTGCATGTACTTTGTGTGTTGACTGGAAAATTCAGTGATGCACTGTATGTGACATTGAAAAAAGAGACTTGACTATCAATGAAACCACCAACATGAGAATTAACTGGAGTGGTTTGGCAAAGTTGTTTGTTCCACCCCCCCCCCCCCCCATGATTTGTCAGAAGTTACATTAACACATGAAGAAAATATTTCTGCTTAATTGGTTGTAGTAAACGGATGCGCTATAAATTAATTGCCTCTTTAATGTTTAAAAGGTTACGTCCCATTCATTTTATGACTGATTAGTATCATTTCACTAGAATGAGCAAGCTTGAGGTCATCTGATGTTTGAAAAGCATAGTTTGTTACTTTCTGTGATTTGCTGCTTTAGAGGGCTCAAATGCTATCTGGGGATGTCAGGGTGTCAGTGTCTCTTTCTAAACACCAGTGAACCATAATTAATTGTTTCCTGTAATCTAACTCATTGATTTTCTATATTTGAGGTGATCCAAGGAACAGCTTTACTCCAGGGATTAATTACAGAGAGAGAGTGAGAGTGCACATACACTCATGAACATATTTTTGCTAGTTAATACTAATGAGGATTTTTTGCAACCGCGTGGCAGATACTGATACAACTGGCAGGAGAATTACACAGTATCTGACAGATAACCATGCCTACCCTTAGCAGCAACTTTTGGTGCCCACAAAGATTGTGGTCTCCATTAGTGAAATACCTCTGGTTTTGGTGTTGCCCACCAGCAGATGGACCTCCCAGAACCTCTTGGTTTGTCGAGGAGAGAGCTTGTGATCTCCTCCACTGGCTGTTAAACCAGAGCTGTTCAGCGAGGGGCACAGAGGATTGCTCAATTGTCATATTTGGTTTTATTCTTTAACTTTCTTGAGCTTTATCAAGAGCGAGTGAATGGCCTAAACTCTATCTCTAGGCTTCTGTGTTTTGGCACAAGGTTGTTACCTAACTGCTGCTTAGATATGCCATGCAGAAACAGTAAACTTAGATATTTGCAACTTTTTGTGACTTTTTTTCGTGTTCATAACGACTTTTTTCAACCTTCCCCGCATGAAGTCACAGCGGATAAAGCAGAAGTGTAGAAACCAGTATCTCATCACAAAAGCAATTGCCTGCCCACCTTCACCTTCCTTCGTACAGCCTTCACTTCTACACCTCTGCTTCCTGCTATGAATTCCAAAGTGAAGAGCAGAGTGTTTAAGCCCTGTCTTACTGAGTCACGTCCAATTTCTGCACCAACAGCTGAGGAGAAGCAGCAAACAGTGGAAAACTTAGACCACATCATGGATTCCACCAGGGAAGCCGAGATTTGTTGAAATAACAATGCTGTTAGACAGTTCCTGGAAGAGTAGTCTCCTTCTTGGTAGAGATACAGCTTCATCAGTCGTATGAGGAATCGCTGGCTTAAAGGTAGAAGGGTGACTTCTCGCTGTAAATTATGTGAAGGTCAGCTTTTCTTTTCCTGAGTGAGTTCCTTCATTCGTGCAGGTAATATTGTAACTTGAGAGAATTATTAGAATATTACTAAGTACAATGTTAGTATTCTCAACAGGCTGAACAGCTGTTTGGAGAGGTAAGGATTAGGGATAAAGATGCACACTGAATTTTATTTCCCATTACAGGTAGGAGGTTTATTTTTCTGCTAAGATGAAAGTGGCTAAAGATAATTTAAAAATGAGTCAAAATGAAGTCCTCTGAGTATTCGTTTACAGTTAGATTTGCAGAAGGTGTGAAATTCATTATTTCATAGCTCTGCTTTGAAAATGTTAAGTAGAAGATACCGGGAGTTGGGTGCTGTGGTTATTGCTACTGTAAAAATAACTAGGAGTGCTCTTGTTCTGGAGACCAGAGAAGTACAGGTCACATGCAGTTCCCAACCACAGTTCAGTGGGACTTCTTCATTTTGGCAAAGGCTGTAAAGAGGGAAGAGACTTCTGCAGTGTAAATACCTGTGAGGTCTCATCTGCTCTGCCCCTTGAATTTGAGGCTTTGTTGAGTTGAAGACTTTTCTGGAATAAATGGAAAATTCCCATCTTCTCCTGATTGATTGGGCTGATAGCATAGAATTTAGTCAAACTTGTGCCAATTGCTTTAAATTTACTGTCCAGTGGAGGGCATATTATAATTCTGCTTTTAACTTCCCCTGCATACAACCTAAGGCATTTGGGATCCGTTCAGGAGAAACACTGAACTCTTGTAGGTGCAACTAATGTCAGTCAGTGAAGAGGAGCCCAAATACGATGGCAGTGTGGGTTGTCAGCAGGGGCCTGGAGCTGAGAAGTGGGGTGTCTAGGGGCTGGTCCTGATCTGCCGTGGGTTACTGGGACTTCTGGAGGTACGTTGTTATCTCTGTGTGTATGTTTCCCTTTCTGTGAATGGAAATGGTATCTCTATAGCTCTGTGGGTGGGAGGACTGATCTAGGTGATGTCTCTACAATGCTTCCTAACACAAAAAATACTGTATTCTCTTCCCTCTTTTGTTACATCTGTAGACCCAGACTGCAAGGTGAAACAGCCCAGTGTTAGGTGCTGTAGTTTCGTGTGTGTGTGTTGGTCTGTCTCTTCCCCCATCTCTAAAATACAGCTCTGAGTGCTTCAAACTGAGTAATCACAGGAATGTGAATGAGTGAAAACTGACAAATTTTGATACTCAATTTTTTATGCCTTAGCAATTTATTTCTAAAGATGTATCTTCAAGGATAACTTGATATTTATGCATTAAACTTTTGCACTGGAGATAGAAGCTCCCACAAACTATTGTTGTGGTTTAAGCCCAGCTGGCAACTAAGCACCATGCAGCCACTCACTCCCCTCATCCCCCCATGGTGGGATTGGGAGGAGAATCGGGAAAAAAAAAAAAGTAAAACTCGTGGGTTGAGCCAAGAATGGTTTAATAATTGAAATAAAATATCATAATAATAGTAATAATAGTAATGAAAAGGAAGATAACAAAAAGAGAGGGAAATAAAACCCAGGAAGAAAAACAAGTGATGCATGATGCAATTGCTCGCCACTTTGTGACTGATGCCCAGCCAGTTCCCCAAGCAGCGATCCACCCCTCCCAGCCAACTCCCCCCGTTTATATCCTGAGCATGATGTCCTATGGTATGGAATATCCCTTTGGCTAGTTCGGGTCAGCTGTCCTGGCCATGCTCCCTCCCAGCTTCTTGTGCACCTGGCAGAGCATGGGAAACTGAAAAGTCCTTGACTTAGGACAAGCACTACTTAGCAACAACTAAAACATCAGTGTGTTACCAACATTATTCTCATACTAAATCCAAAACACAGCACTGTACCAGCTACTAGGAAGAAAATTAACTCTGTCCCAGCTGAAACCAGAACAACTGTCTGTCATTCAACTTTTGAGCACCTTACACGCTGTGCAGTATGATCCTCAGGCACTGATCTTTTGGGGGATAAGAGTGTGACCATTGAATGCAGGACTCACATTTTTATGTGATATTCTGACATGTGCAGCAAATGTTTTGGTGTATGGCCTAGTGGCTGCAAATCTCTGCACACTCCTCTGCAGCAGTGCTGCGGAGCCTATAAGCACGTTAAGCTTTCCAGGGAAAAATACCCTCAGCATCTGGGAGAGGTTAGATGTTCCAGGGGAGAGGTTAAACATTCGTTTTGTCCTCTGCTGCTGTAATTCCAGAAGCCAGATTAGTTCTGAATCATCTGAACCACATTCATTCAAGATTAATGAGAAAGACCAAGTATGGAAAATTTCAGCTGGTAAGCGCCTTGGCTTTGAGCAGGTGGTGGAGGGGGAGTTCATGCTGGCAGCAGCCTGTGGGTCATGCTTAGTTTTGAGTTTCCTTAGTACTTAAATTGGTGAAATGGGGAATCGCACCACACCGGACAAGCAAGAATTTCAGCAAGCAATGTGAAGCATTTGGAGGGGGACTTAAAGGCCTCCCCTTTCTTTTTCCCATCTATTTCTGTTGCACTGCAGATCAGATTTGCCCTTTTGCATATGCACATGTTTATAATTTGTGCATGTTCAAGGTACGTTAGTGTCTTTAAAATTAACAAGCGGCATATTCTCAGTAATGGGTGACAAGCCATTCTAGCAGAGATGTGTGTTTGGTTAATCTCAAGTCCAATTGACTGACAGGCCATGGTTAAGCCATGGTTAGCAAGGTGAGTGGGAGCCTCATATAGAAAGTATTTATGAAATCCAGGCAGGTCTATCAGCAAAGCTGTTTGAAGTTCTGCAAAAATAATAAACGGAGAATTCGGGACTGGAATAACAGAAGTCAGTTGGGTGACCTTGGGCTTTTTAAAAATTTAATCAGTTTCAATTTGGGAGAAATGCTTCTTTTAGTAGAGCTTTACAGTGTTGTGCCTGGTTGGCAGCTCTGCGGGTCCACTGTGGTTTGGTTGCTCAGGTGGTCGGCATGGAAATTCTCTAGAGCCTTGTCTGTGCTGTAGCATTAAATATCAGAGCAGACTCATTACATGAAATTGAAAATGAAGGTGAGCCTAGATATAGGCAAATTGTTAGGAGTCATTTATTTTCTGGAATCTGAGATTAAAGACTTTTTTCCTTCCAGTGCAATTCTAATCAAGTAAAACCAAAACAGAAATGAACCTCTTCTTCCCCATCACTTGTTTTGCAACAAACGAAGGCTATCTTCAGAAAACTGGAGTGCTCCAGTTCTGATCTTGTGGAACATAAGAGAATCAAGCTTCTCCCCACTGGCCAGGTCAGCGTTTGATGCTGCTACAGCCCAAAAGAGGCCGTGGTCCTCTGTGGTCTCAGAGGCCAATGGCTGTCCGTAAATGGGATTTTCTATTCATCTGGGCTTCAGGGGACCGACCTGCCATGCCTGCATGAGCTGGCGCAGGCACGCTCCGTAGCACATGAGCAAGTTTAGATAACTGTGAAGTTTCCCCAGCCTGACAACCACCAGCTTTTCATCCAGTGATAGATAGTCTAGGAACCATTTAATAGCAGTTGTGAAATAAGGAGCAACACAGGACTACAGCATGTGAAGTAACCTGCAGTGTTTTTCCTTGCTTCAAAATAAGGAAAGCGGGAACAAATAACAACCCATGCACTAGAAGTGAGCTGTGTTGTTCCTTCTTTAACTACATGCACTTCAAAAGACTATTCCCTTACCTATTGTGTTGTTACTTAACAATTCCTTATTCCTCCCAGAGTTATGTAGACTATGTCGATAAGAACGTATTTCTGTTTTTAACACAAAAGAAGAAAAAAAAAAAAACTGAGACAGAAAGGATGAAATGACTTGCCTGAAGTTACTGTGTGATTCAGTGGTAGAGGCAAAATTAGAACTGGAGGCTGATAGCCAGTATCTCCCAATTCCCAATGGAGACAAATCTTTTTTAATTAAAAGTAACATGTGACAGTTGTCTCACCATGACTTTTCAAATATATCTGGACTTTTTTCTATTTCAGTATTCAGCCTAGAATTAGAATGTGTTGGGTTTAACCCCAACTGGCAACTAAGCACCACACAGCTGCTTTGCTCGCTCCCCTCTGGTGGGATGGGGGAGAGAATCAGAAGGGTAAAAGTGAGAAAACTCATGGCTTGAGGTAAAGGCAGTTTAATAGGTAAAGCAAAAGCCATGCATGCAAGCAAAGGAAAACAAGGAATTCATTCACCGCTTCCCATTGGCAGGCAGGTGTTCAGCCATCTACAGGAAACCAGGGCTCCATCACTCATAATGCTTACTTACTCCGAACATCCCCCGCTTCCTTCTTCTCCCCCCAGCTTTATATGCGGAGCATGACATCCTATGGTCTGGAATACCCCTGTGGTCAGTTGGGGTCAGCTGTCCCGGCTGTGTCCCCTCCCAACTTCTTGTGCACCCCCAGCCTGCTCGCTGGTGGGGTGGTGCAAGAAGCAGAAAATGCCTTGACTCTGTGTCAGCACTGCTCAGCAGTAATGAAAACATCCTTGTATTATCAACACCGTTTCCAGCACAAATCCAAAACATAGCCCCATACTAGCTACTATGAAGAAAATTAACTGTATCCCAGCCAAAACCAGCACATGTGTTCACAATAAATGTGTTAAAATATTTAAACATGGATTAGTGAGAAATTTGCATTTTGCACTGTGGCTGGCATACCTCAAATAGCCATCTCTTAAACAACTCTCTAGAAATTATGATGGTTTTATTTATTTAAAGAACAAATCCTCTGTTGTGCATGTATATTCAGCTCTTGGCAAAGACCAAAATTCTGGCTGAAGGCTACGGAGTCTCACCAAGGGGACAAGGCAGCTTCATGTATCATGTCAGCAGTGAGAGGAGTCTTTTGAGCACCACAGCAGAGTCATTGATGGGCTCCAAAAGACACACGACCATGTGGGTTTTTTTTGAAATCAGGAATTACCCTTTTTATCCCAAATTCTGAAAATTTGAGAAGATTTTTTTATCCTAGTTTTTTTTTTCTTTCTGTCCCTCTCTCTCTCTCTCTGTTTTCTTGCTTAATTACTTATTTTAAGTGGAGATAGTGGCAGGAGAATGGCTTTGGCTATTTGGAAAATGTAAAGATTTGGCTAACTTTCCACTTCATCCTTCAAAAACTACCATTAAATTTTATTTTCAGGCATTTTGTTCGTGAATAGCTTTCCCAAGCAACTTTTCTTTTGTCTTTAATAAAAATTTAGATATAATCCCTCTGGCAGTCGTGTCATATAGAAAACTCATTTAGAGTGTGCAAGAGATCAAAATTTTATTATTTGCTCAAAAATGTGTTAGACACCCTAGAGAAACCAGGAAAGACACCATCTAGGAGCTTAAAGTCTCAATCTCACATGTGGCAGTAAGTGAGAGATACTGAGAGACAATAAAAGAGGGAATTGCAGAGGAAAGAGAAGCATTACCAGAATATTAGATCAGCCTTCATAAATTAAAAATTAGTGTTGTGAATTCATAAATCGCTTTAAGAATAATGTTTTGTCAGTTCTGGAAAATTCGAGAAGATGGAGTAATGGGTTTATGTATTTAAAATCTCTGAAGTAATCAGTTTTCATTAAAATCAGGAAATACCTTAACACATACCTTCTAGATATTTTTTAATGTATTGTCATTAGCCTAGGTTAGTAGAGGTTTTTTCCCTTTGATTGGAGAGGAAGCTTCCTTGCCTGTTGCTAGGTGATTGCTAATTGTGATATTAACTGCCAGCAAGCTGCTGGCAGGGATTATAAATTTTTTTTTCCATGTTAACAAATCGCACGTGTTAGAGGTGCGGCAGTATCTAAATACTTCTGTATTGCTCAAAATTCTTAATGGGAGTGATAAATTCTTTAATAGAACTATGGTTATGTACCCAGGTGCAGAGCATTAACCCCTCTTTGCAGTGCAATAGTCTTGTTAGCCCCTGTCCAGTAATGGCATTAAAGTTGAGTGTAGAAGACTGAGCTGATATGGCAATAGAAGGATCTGAGCTCTGCTGTGCAAGCAGTGAAGAGCTGACAAGCGTTACAGGAGTCCTCAACCAGAACGAGATGCCGTCTGTCCCATGTTCACTCTGCAAGCTTGTGGCTGTGTGCTTTGGGACCGAGTGACCTCCTCCCGTGCCATCCAACAGCCGCTCTGCAGATCGTCTTTGTGTAGCGTGGGAGCCAAGAAGGCTGCTTGTTGCTGTAGTGATGAATATTTCTCATGCCTTACACAGGGTGACTGCCGTAATGAAGTACTATGCATCTTTCAGCATCAAGGGATGCTGTATTCCCACAGAAGTATACTGTTTAAAAGTTTTTTCTCACTTACCACCCCATCCTAAATTTACTTCTCAAGGAATGGTAAAAATTATGATTTTCCAGCTTATTTGGACATCCATTTATATACCTTATGGTAGCAGTCTTGAGTCCAGCTTGCATCAGGAGCTGAATGTACTTGTCAGGAGCATCCTTCCCTCCTGCCACTGGATACAGGGTTTCATGGGCTCCAGCCAGATAAAGGCATCTACAGCTATTGTTATCTCAGCAGCTTGAACATAAGAATAATTGTGGTTTAGTTGCTTTTCAGAAACTTTCGGAGGTGGGTTTCTATACCTACAAGATGCTCTTTGACAAAATGGTTTGTTGTTTCTAGGTTTGGTGTCCTTGATATTTCCTTCAGTTCACTGTTCATCAGAGGTGTAGGTGTGAGTTGCAGTGAAGTATTTTGTGCTGTGGGTGGTTGGTAATGGATTACTTGCAGCGAGGGTACAGCGATGCCTGCCTTCCGTTCATCTGGCAGCTGCAGCTTCTGCTCCTGGGAATTTTCAGTTGTATTGCTGACCTGATAACTGCCATCGACCCCAGGGCAAAGGGTGGTGATCGCAGTGAACTGGGTGCTCTCCTGTCCACTCGTTCTGCATTACTGGGAACTTACTGTGCTCGTCAGGAGGGGAAGAGTTGTATTTCTTCCTGCCACACCTTTTTGCAAAATCCATGGGCTGAGCTGCATGCAGAGGCGCTTCAGTCAATCTTCTTTGGCTTGTGCTCATCATTTTTGCCACGAGTAAGGGCTAGAGAGGGGTCTTCTGTGTCACTGCAGCCTGTTTGTTTTTGGTCTAGCAGCTGTTTGCTTACTGCAGGCTCTGTGTTGGGTATACTGTGTGCAACTGCTTGTTAGCTTGCAGCTGACCCCGTTCATGGTTCTATCCCTTACCGAGCTGTCTTGCCCTCTCCTCTAAGCTTTCCTGAGAGCCAGGGTGTACTTTGGCACCAGCTATGCCCCAGCAGCTGAGCCCACCACCTCTTGGCTGTGGTGGGCTGAGCTATGTGTGGAGCATCTTCCCTGCCTGAGCCTTCCTTCTTCTGGCTCTTAGCTTCAGGGGCCTTTGACTTGTGTGTTTGGGGGGGGGGGGTTGCCTTGTTTGTTTGTTTTCCCCCCTTTCTTTGTCCTCCTGTTTACCATCACCCTCTGGACATATTTGGTAACACAGTCATTGGCCTATATTTATTGCCTTTCTTCTGTGTTTTCATCATCCATTAATTGTGGTGTGTAGTCCCACACAATTGAATTTGTTTTGAATTTTTAGTTGTTTGGTGTTTTTAAATCTACTAATCAGGCCTCTCTGACAAAGAGGCCTGTGAGAGTTTTTGGCATAGTTGTGAAATACTGCAACTGTGAGAGAGAATTCATACCCTGGCTTTTTTTGAGTGCTTGGCTTTAAGAACTGCAGTCTCCTTGCTCTAATGTGAATTCCAGAAGACAAAGGATTTGTATTTCCTTTTTTAAGTCTTTTGAAGCCTATGCACCTTTTAAAGATTTTTATAAATCCGTGGCTTACATTTTGGTAGAAATATTGAAGCGGGGGGGGCTCACATGCGTTATTGCTTCTGTATGCCCTGGGAGCTCCTGGTTGGGCTGGCCGGCTGCCACGAACCCTCACTGGCTGGCCAGCCAGCCTTCACATCGGCCTGGTTTCCAGCACAAGTGGTATCCAAATCAACACATTCGCATGGAATGTTTTAGATTTCAGCAAAGCAACATTTTCCTATGGAAAAGCCTGCCCTCAGAAAAATCCCTGCTAGCTCTTGGTCAGGCAGCTTCCCATGCCTAGGGCCCTACAGCGTGACGAAGTTTCCTACTGGTTGTGTCATCAGAGGAGAAACAGTATATCGCTTGGCTTGAGTGGAAATCGAGTTCCACTCGTTGTTAAAAATCGATAGTGAATTCCCGGGAAGGGTTGGGTTTGATCAGGGGTGGCTCCTAGCTCCATTTATCTCATTTCACACAAGCAGATGCTCACGGGTTAAACACTGTTAGTCGTCAGTTCTCTCAGCTGCTGGTTTTCAGCAAGCGTGTGAATACTTCATTTGCTCCCTGTGGTGGTGCATGGATGCTGCAGTGACAATGACTGTGCTTCAGAGAGAGGTGGATTCTGCACTGGACAGACATGAACTTGCACCCCTGGATCCTGTTTTATGCGTTTGCTACAGACACTGTTGCAGCTTGGATAGCCCTTTGCTTGTAACGACAATATTTTCTGCAAATCAAACCAACAGTCCTTGACAGGTAACTGCTGGTGTTTCACATGTCGTCTTGGCCATAAACTATGCTAATTCATGTTCTTTCAAGTTGTTAATTTGAAATCTCAGGTCTTTATGATTGATCCAAGTCCATCTTTCCCTGCCCCCCTGCCAAGTGCCCTGTGGTGGGAGTTAAGTCAGTCCAAACCTGTGCATAATGAAAATGTGTTAGGCCACAAGTTTCTTTGCACTGATATAAGAGTTCAAACTAGTTACTGCTTTTCTTCTAGTAGGTGTGTGGGGATTTATTAGAAATTAAATGTTACTTTAGTCAGTGTGTTTAGTTCATAAGTTTGGGGAAAAACTCTGCCATCAATAATGCTAATTGCATAAATATTAATCTTACAGCATGTACTGATTATAAAAGGAAATTCTAAAACCAGATTTTGCATTTTTATTTTGCCTAAATATGGAATATGCTGTTGCTTCTATAGGACAACCAGCCACTTTTCTCCAGTAGCTTACAGACTACACTGAAGAAACAATTTGTTTGAAAAAACACCTGGGATGGACCAAATATTTTATTATAGATGGTCTTCAGAAGAATGAACTTCTTCAAATGGTTTCTTAATGTGGAACAGGGAGGAAGCAGCTTTTGAACACTTTAAAGTGAGAGATAGTTTAACTCTGTCATTTCTCAACTTGAAGTATGTTTTAATAATTAATACCATCTGAGACTTCAAGTGCAAAAGTTTGGGAACAGAAAGAGAATTTATCCAACACAGATCAGACATAGCTAAACTTCAGCAAAGCCCTGCAAACACAGAAGTTTGTTGTTTGAAGGGCTTGACCAGTTGCTGCGGTACATTATTTACATGCCTGAATTCCTTAGCTTCCTTCCCTGGGAAGGCACAGTTAATTTTTTCAGTTCATGTGGGTTTGTGCTGAATCAAATGGAGTTTTTTATGAGAGCCTTGGGCCTTTTTTCAAGTTGGAAAATAAGATAAATCACTATGGCTTTGTTTCTCTAGTGGAGACATTTTGTCTATTCAAATATATATGCTTTTCCCTCTCTTCTCTTTAACCCTCTTCCACCCACATACAGGCATACGTCAGCCTGGGAGTAAATTTTTTCTATGGCTTCATTTCAGAATTTCACCATTTTTTTCTTGGGGTTTTGAAAGGTATATAGTTGCCATGCTGTGATTTCTGATTTCTGTGGCAAATATGTACAGTATGAAGACTACGCTATGGGTTTCCACTTGTAGTTTGATGGGTCCTGTCCCAGAGATTATCCTGGACTCTGATGCGCTATAAAACTGTGAGCCTGTCCTACAGGAGTGTGAATGCCCTCAACCGCTCTTGACCTTCATGTGAGTTGAGGAGCTACACTTGAAGAGCTGGCGCTTACTATAAGGAATGCAAACAATTGGTTACATTAAGCCCTATGAAGTGAGCGTGTGTATTCAGATGAGCGCATGCCCCAGCACACTCCAGCACTTACAAATGTAGACCTACTTAACTTCTTTTTGGCCATTTTGCGCTCTCTCTCTCTCTCAACTCCCCTTTTTGTTCAGGAGTATTGAAGGCTTTTATTACTCATGTAATTGCTTTGGATCCTTTTACAGTCTGTATTTTAACACAGTGAAGTTTTTATACGTTAGCACAAGAGTCTCTGCAGAATAATTGTGAAAGCAGTGTGTTTTTTTATATATGGCATTTTATCAGAACTTTGCTAATGCTGTCAATGTAATAGACAACATCTGTTTTCATTTCATTGCATTTTGCGTAGCGGTAGTCAACTCAAGAGGAGACAAAAGTAACTTTGAACAGAAATGGCGTGTGGGGCTTGGTTCACGATTTGCATCCAAAGAGGAAGCTGGATTACCTTAAAAAAGCAGAGTGCCTTACAGTAATCTTAGCGAAGGATATTTAGTCCCTTGCTTTTAATTTGTGCTTGAATTTGGGCATAGGGCAGTTATTTATATATTGATGGCATAGTTTCATGCCATCGTGATACTAATGTCAATAAAAGCTGAGTACATTAAAATACCTATGGTTGTCTTCAAGCTTTAGAGGGCTCTGAAACATGTTTCATGACTACAGGAACGACCCCCCTGGCAATCTGTCTCTTCCACCTGCCTTGACAGCACTGCTACAAATCTTTTCCATGTTTTTAGGTATTTCCCCATGGTACTGTGCTTTTAAAATACTTGCTGTGCCTCAGCCCTCAGATGCGACCAGTGAACTCCTACAGGTAGTGCCTCCCCTGGCGAGGACTCCCCACGCAGCAAGAGCAGCAGCAGCGGTGGCACGCTGGCTCTGGGCAGCACCGCCTGTGGATTTCCCCGGGGAGGGCAAGCTGTGCCCTGGTGGAAGGAGGGGTGCACGTGGCCGACGGTCCTCTGCGCTGTTAAGAAAAGAGCAAGGTTGGCTTTTATGTCCGGGAAGTTTGGTCCTTCTGCCGACGGACGCGGCTGCGGGGCAGCCGCCGCAGGAAGGAGAGCTGTTCTGGTGTGGTGGTGTGGGTGCCGCGGTGCTCCGGTGCCTTTGCGGGAGAGGGGGGGCGCGGGCGGCCGTAAGGCCCTTCCTCACAGCCTCCCCGCTTCTCCGACCCGCCGACACCGCGGGTTGTTGGAGCGGGTGCTCCACAGTCCTGTTGCCCGCAGCACCGTGGGGCCGCTCCGAGGCAGCGAAGGAAACAAGGTTTAGAGGATCATCCCGATCTTGCCTCCTCTTCCTCCTCTTCCCTTTCCTGAGTTTGAATCCGTTCTTCGCCTGCAGCCACGCTTGTCACAGGAGAGGCCTGTCGGAGGCCGTTCTCTTCGGGCAGCCTCTGCGCGAGCAGGAGGCGAAGCGAAAGAGGGAGCTGGCGGTGGCCCGAGTTCGGGGAAGGGCTTTGGGGCAGGCGGGCGCTCGCGGGCGGCAGGTGCCCCAGGGCCGGCCGTGGCCGCCACCCTGCCGGGGGTCTCGCGGGAACCGTCAGGGTCACCAAGCAGGCGCGCGCAGCGGAGGCCGAGCTTCGCTAGTGCTGGTGCTCGCGGGACAGCTCGTTGAGCTGTGTCTTCTCTGATGCGGCAGGTGACCTCTGCGTGTGAGCGGGTTTGGTGGGCGAAGTGCTCTGGTGGAAGCACAGAAGCCGCCCGGTGTCTGGCCAAGGCTTTTCTGGGTTGATGTGTTAGCCGGGGTTGTTACGGCTGAGTAGAAGCCATAAAGCATTTGGGTTTTTAGCAGATGGCTTTGGGAAAAGGCGTATATGTTGCTGTACTGAGAATTCAGTAAATATTTTTGACATTGATTTGAGGGGGTTTTTATTATTTATTCCAAATTGCTTTTTTCTCTCTTCCTCTAAGAGAGTGTGGGCGTGTGCTTTGCTGAGGAGTGAATGTGAAGAGAAAGTGAATCTTGAATCAAATTAACCTATTTTTAACGTGAAATTGTAAACCCTTGCTTGAACGCAAAATGCCATAACGTTACATTAGCTTTAAACCAAAATGGAATTAATGCAAATAGTAATTTATAATTGATTAATGTAAATGAGATCTTCTTTACACTTATTTCTTATTACCTCTAGCACATCAGGTCCACCCATTTGGCCAGCAAGCACCTTTTTCAAGAGAAATGGAGCCCTTCTACAAGGTAGGTGATGGATACTACATCTTGGAGTAATTGTTCTGCTTAACAAATACCTCTTGCAAATTGCACAGCTTTTGTAATACTCGCTGGGCAAGAAGTAACCAAATGGTTTTTGTTTCCTTTAACCTGTCTCCTTTATTGCGCATCTGGTGCCTTGAAAATGACAATTTACTACATGCAGTGAGTGTAGTCTGTGAAAGTTGCTGCTTTTTTTCTTTCCTCAGATTATTAATTTGCTTACTGTAAAATATGGCAAAGGGTGGCTTTTTTTTTTCCTTTGTGTGGATAAAGAGTGCCCAGAAAGAAATGTTCCAGGAATACCACTTTTAGTTCTGTGGATGAAGTGAGGTTGTTCTTTGAGGGAGATCCTTTCTTTCACTCCCTAATTGTGCTGGTAGCAAAATGTGCCCAAAGGTAGATAGTGGTGTTGTAGTGGGGAAAACAGTGGCAGAGTATTTGTCTCAAGAAACCTACCATGTTTAATGGTGCTTATATTCATAGAGGAATATTAAATATCTTGCTTCCATTGGATGGACAATATAAACAGAAGCTGTATGACTGCAGTTGTAATAGGTGAAGTTCTTCAGTCTATCTTACCAGATTTCTTAAAATCATTATTCACTGCTGAGTGTGTTTATATTTCTGCCATAGAACTACTATCGCTCTTAATGGAAGTGTCTTGGGAACACAGATGGCTGTCTCTCCAGACTGCATGCATTTGTCTCTGGTGCAAAAGTAACTTACACCATTTAGGATGATTTTATGGTCTTTGCAAGTATTTGTCCATGAAGTGTCTGTTTTGTGTTCATTCTCATGGTGCCAAGAGTTTTCTGGCCTTCTTTCTGGCAGAAAATGCTGTATAATGTTCTCCGGAACATTTATCCAAATCACCTAGGATGGAGCCTTACTCACAGCTAGGCTCACAAGCAAGTAATTGGCAGGCAGTACTGCTCACCTTCCACACACCAAAGTAATCCAGCATCTGTAGTTTAGCGGAGAATATTTTTCAACTGATTCCTTGCACATACTTAGGAATTTGCATCATTCTGTTATCCAATATATATACTGAGATTTGTTCAAACAAATTTTAATTACATTAAAGCATTCAGATTATTTCTTAACACTAGGAGGTGGTATAAATTGTAGAGTTTGGCAGCTTTTGGCTTTAGTCTTGATGGGATAGACCTGCTACCTTTGCAGTCCTTCCTAATGTAAAGATTTAGAGTTTTTAATATTTTTTTTCGGTAAAGAACAAAAGAAACTGTTGTGAATGGATGTGCTTGATTCGTTTTCAGTTGTTCAACAATTCTGCTTTTAAATGTGTACCTGCACATACACAGTCTTCATAATTTGAGTTCATAAAATGTAAACTATTCTGTCAAGTCTGTATGGCACAAATGTTTTACCCCTTCTTATGATGCAAGATATTCAGGAATTAAGAACAACTCTTTTGTAATCCTTCCTATCTCAGTTGTTGCTAAAAGCCTTTTCCCAATAAAGAATAGTATGCTGTTCTCCACCCTCTTCTCATCTGCCCTCCTCTGCCTTCCCAATTGGGAAAAAAACCTAAAAGCCCAAAACATTTCAGCATATTAAAGAAATAGAGAAAAAGAGATGACTACCTTTTCAAGCAATTAAAAAAGCCTAACAGACCTTTAACTGAGTTGGCATTCTGCGTTGCCATCTCAAGTGGAAAACCAAGCCAATTTGAACTCTAATATGCATGATATGACTGAGGTTGGAAGGATGAGAGAGCATGAAGAAAAACCTCAATAAAGTAATTTTTTAATACTTCCTGGGTTTAATTTTAAAAAGAAAATAACCAAGCCTTTGTTTTTTTTCTTTCTGTCTTTCATTGTTCCCTACAATAAGCTGTTTCACATACAGGCTTCAGCAGGTTGTATGGAAATAGTGCATCCACCTCTTTGCTGCTTCTGACTGTCTTTTTCCAAAAGACCTGTGTAGAGGAATGCTAGCGGGTGCAGGGAGGTGTGAGATGAGGGGGTGGAGAGGTTTGTCGAGTCCTACCTTACATGCCCATCTTAAGTATTTTTTTCCAGTGCTTATATCCAGCTTCATGCAAACAGGAGAATGAAAAATTGACTCAATTATTGGTTTCAAGTTATAGTACTGCCTTTTGATTAGCAAAAGTTTAGGTAACAAAGGGATTTTAAATTATTTTTACTTGATAAATGTTTTGCTGCATTTGAAAAGAATGTTCAGGAGTGTTATAGACAATAATACAGAATAGTTCTGAAATTTTAGTAAATGTGATATTCATGTGCACTTGTCACACCTCATTTCTTCTGAGTTGTTAAGGAAAATGCTCATTTTCTGGTCTGGGGAATGAAGAGAAAAAAATTCCGCAATGTAAGTCGTACTTTTTTTAGCCAAGAAAGACTTGTAGATGCTCCTAGTTTCCATTCATTTTATATCTGAACTATTTGGCAAAGTAATCTTAACCATTGTAAAGCATTTAACATATCTCTCCAGAGAAAGTGACTGAGAAACCAGTTATCTGTGTACCTCAAAATAGCAAAGGAAGAGAAAGGGAAGCTAAAATTCATTGGCGCTATTCTGTGGCCTTAATGTCTTTGACATGAGCAGGATTAATTCTGTGTTCCTTTCTGGCTATCTTTGCTTGTACTTTGTTGAAGAATTTTGAACAAAATATTTATATGCCCTTTTCTTTTTGCCTATGATTTTATTAGATACAAGACAGCTACCTCAGTTTCTTTTTGAGGATCATGGTACTGTTGTTCCTAGCAATAACTCTCTAATCAAAACAAAGAAACAATAAATTGACTTTTTGTGTTGAGTAAGTCACCTGCTCAGGTGCTTTTTGAAATGTTGAGCTCCTCCTACTGGGTAAGGATTGCTCCTTATATCCTCGTGTTCTTTGGTCTTCTCATGAAGTCCCATGCAGAGCTTAATATAGGTAGGACCTTCACCTTACCAGACTCTGATACCTTCTCTCAAAACTTACTTGTACCTCTGTGGATATTGCTGCATTCCAGCCTTCAGGATTCCCAGATAAAACAGGTTTTTGCTCTTACTGCTTTACTTTTGCTGTCGGTTTTTGTAACTTGTTATTGTACGTACGTGTTTTTGTTTCAAATCTTGGCTTAATTTTTTTAAACTTTCTATATGGAGAGCCTTTGTTCCCACTGTTTTTTCTGTTCTCAGCTGTCATAACACATCAATTTTTATTTAATAAAATATATGACAGAAAAAAGTCTTTACAGTGCAAAAGGTTTAGACGTATTCTAAACTCTTCAGGAACTTGTGCTGGGTGAGATAGGTGGGGACATAATTACATTAACTTCAAGACCTTGAAACTAATGCATTGTGTTCATATAAGGTCAGTTTCATTGTCTCTGCTCTGGTCTTGGGTGTTAAGCTCATGTTATAGACTTGAGGATGCAGTTGCTCACAGATCAATGGTAATAATAGAACTATTTTGCTCTCAAGGTACCTAACATTCTCCCTGCATAAATTAAAAATACATTTGCAAGTTAACTTTTAGCAGCAGTCCTATAAATTCCAGCTGTTGAGTGCCACCTGTAAGATGTAACTGGACTGTGGAGGGTTTGGAGTTTGTTTCTTAAAGATAAAACTTTCATTTTGAGGAAAAAAAATACCGAACTTACCACTCTATTTTTGTTTTATTTGCCCTCACACTAAACTAAATGCAACGTATTACTATGTCGTCTTTTATTGAATTTGTCCTGTCCTGAGTTGCAAGGAAGCATATGTAGAAGGTGGTTGTGGGTGTAATTACAGCTGGCACAGAAACAGAGCGCTGTGCAGTGAAAACAGTGATCTGCATCTGCTGTTGCTGCTGCAGTGGGGATTGAAATGAGTGCAAGAGCTGCAGGAGTTGCCCCAGAAGATGTGAGAGCCCCATGACTGGGCAGTGGCTGACACAAAACGCCTCCCCTCTGGCTTACAGCAAGTACGCGTCTGCCAGACTTAATGCCATTCTTGGGTAAGTTTCCCGAGTTTCTAGTCAAAGCGTGGCAGAAGCAGGCCCTCATGGTAGCAGAGTTAGTGATTAGGGAAGGGAAGTGAACCTGGGTCATCCAGTCCCTATTGCTGTTGGAGCTGAAAACAGAGGTGGCCCTCATCACTGTGACTAAATGGTCCACCTTGGATTGCTGCTTCCAGCAGTTCCCAACCAACTGGAGGTACAAACATCCTTGCCGTGCTGTCTGCTTTCTTCTGTGACCAAAGTCCTACACTTCCTCTTCTGACGATCAGTACAGTTTAAATCTGCTGCCTGTGGATGTTAAATCAAAGATATGAGCTCTTGCTCCAGAGATCCTGCAGACCTGGACTCACACCTTTGAACAGGATTGCAGCAGTCAGTGAACTGAGTCCAGACTGCATGGCTTTCCTTTCAAGCCATGATTCTCTTTTAATTAGGATGGAAAAAAAGATTGGTAAAAATCCCTTCCCATTCACAGAACACAGGAGGGGAGGAGTGAGGAGTCGCGTGTGGCCTCCAGTCCCTCTTGGCTGAGGGAGCCTGAGAAAGGAGGGATTGTCTTTCCCAGACCTCACAAGCTGCTTTGTTCACTCTCTACCATTGGCTGCAGGGAACAGGCATCCTCATGCTCCAGAACAGAGCAAGCGATACGATGCTAACATGGGGATGGCTTGCCCTCTTCTTTGGGAGAGCACTGTATGAGACACTTTCATCTCTGACTGATGTTTCCAGCAGCCCGTGTGTGATCTGCCTTGGTCCAACTGCCATAGCTGTAGCTGGCACTGCCTGTGAGGAGCTCTGGCAGGAAAGAGTTGGAAGACATTGTCTTCACTGGGTCAGGTATCACCAAAATCAGCATGAGACAGTGACTCTGCAGTTCGTTGCAGAGCAGAGATGGAAACCCTGGGCACTGCTGCTGCATCAGTCCTTGATGCCCTCAATCTAAGATGGTGGCTTTCACATGTTAGTGTACTGACATCTGATACCTGACCATAACGTGAGATTTTAAGGAAATTGCCAAAGCACACAGATCACTTTATTCTTGGTTGAGAATGGTGATTTATTTGAGAGAGCAAGAAAATTGCATCCCTAATTCAGAAAGTTTATTTTGTACGAAATGTGGACAGACCAGACCTGAGAAATCCTACGTAAAAGGATGGGTAACCAGCTCGTTTATGAACATGTGCACACATTTGTACAGAGATCTTTTTCTTCTCTAGTAAGCTTGAGAATCCTTGAAATGACCAAACAGGCTGTTTAATCCATTGTCCATTGAGTAGTTGTAAGAAATGAGAGCAGATTTGGGACTTCACATTTCCAAGTGTTAGCTATTAATAGAGGTGCTTGTTCAGGTGGAAGTAAGCCACCGGGCAGGAGGCAGAAAAGGGGCAACTGTTTCTGGTTTCCCTTGAGAAGGCTAAATTAGAATCATTTGCTCTTATAAATGAAGATGTTCAGCCTGCGTTTTCATGTTAATAGTGACATGAGGATAAAAATATAACAACAGCAGGGAATGGTTTCTTTGAACAACAGGTATTGTCCATCCAAGCTACTCAGTCTTTTCTCTGGAGAGGTCTGGGAGGAGTTGTTCTCATTACCTTCAAGATGGAAGTTGACAACAAGTTCACAAAGAGGAGATGCCTATGTGCATGCAGCCACATGCATTTGCTCTCTAATAATGTGAACAATTGGGATGTGTTTGTCAGCGCCTACCAACAAATACCTGAGGGCCCCTGCAGGCATAGTGGGCTTCTTTCTTCTGGTGGAAATTCAGTTCACCTGCTCTTTCCACTGCATGAGCAGGACAGGTGCAAGTCCTGGGCATGTCGGGGAGAGGTGCAGCCCTTCCAGGAACACAAGGTATCCATACCTGCTGGTGCTAACGGGGGTGAGAAGAGGAGGAGCAGGGGAGAGCTGAAAGACAAGAGGATTCAGTAAGTCTCATGTGCATTTAACTTTCAGAATTGCATGTCTTAACACCTCAAAAGAAAACCAAACTTGGAGAGAAATGCTCTGTTTTCTTCTACTACCTAGAGGTGCAAACAAAAACCAACCTGGCAAGGTAGCATATATATTACAGATAATTTAATATTTTGTAATACTTTAATGATGACCATAAGGAGAAAGGCCAAAAGAAATGCAAGACAGTCCAGACTTAGGTGCTGTGATCTGTAACAGAATCTTGGGCAAGACCCTTATGCCCAAATCCAACTAAACATTGTTTCCTAATGTGCATTTGGATGTCTCGCGATCCCCAACAATCTAAATACTTTTTTTGCCTTGGGCTTATAATTCCTTGGTTTTCTGCTCTGTGAAATGAGGATAATAATAGTGGTTCTCACTGCCCTGAGCTGTCAGTCTACAAAATATTGGCTCTGTATCATATTCCAATCCTCCACTAATGGGAAAACCTTAAACAGGGGCAACCTAACTGTGAAAAGCAACAGTGCTGTTTGTTATCTTTTGCAGGGATGTGTGGTTTAGATTTTGGGTGGGTTTTTTTCCCATTGAAATTTCAATTAAGCTCCTTACTCTTAGAGATGCACTATAAGAAATTGGCTGTTTAACTCCATAAATGACTGTTTTGTATGGAGATCTGGGGTTTTGAGTGTCCAGATTAGTTCCAATTTGGTTGCTTTCATCAGAAGAGCACCAAACTTTTTGACTTCACCATGTTTTATCTTCAAATTTTGCTTCTCCAAGCTCCCGTTCCACCCTCTTTGAAACTGTGGTGACAGTCATGCTCTATGTTTGCTGGTGACTTGGCTTTGGTCAACCAATTTAATGAACAGCAAAGCTACTATGTCTCCTTGTTACAATAAATCACTCTTTATTCACGTGGCATTATTATTTAAATCAGCTTTTTTTTTTTCCTCTCCCCGCCCCCCCCCGCCTTCTCATCCTCCCCATCTCCCATGAAGGGTACCTGACAATCTCTTCAGGATTTTCTTTTCAGGAAGATGATTCATGGGGTGCTTCCATAGAGACCAAATTTTTGAATAATTTTTTTATTATTAACATTCATTGCGTTTGCAGTGGTGTTATTGAAAAAGTAGAATTAAGTCAGAGGGGTTGTGCACCATGTCTCTAAGGGAGTAATTTGAACAGCAGAGCTCTCCTTTGTTTGGGAAAGTGGGTAAAACCCTAGTGGGGCTGCTGGGGTCCTGAGGGTGCTGGTAAGGGCTTGTGTTTGTGAGAGGATTTTAAAATGGCTTAACACCGTGCATTCAATAAAAACCCAGTGAAAGACAGCATTTTGCAGTGATTCATACAGAAATGGTCACTTCGGTGTGACATTTTAGCTCTGTGTTCTGTGTAGGACTTTTTTTATATAGGTTGCTATGGATTAGTTATGCAGTATGTATATAGCCTTTTTATTCCTATTTTTCTAGTTGAGTGTGTAAGACAATGGCAAAAGCTGTAATTTATTAAGTGCCTGAAGTGTGGTCCTGTTAACATTGATCTTAGAGCCATTAGTAAGGAAATGTGACCACTGGCTGTTTATATTCCCTCTGACCAAAACATCTGAGCTACCTTTGGCCTCTAAAGTTGAGATGGAAGAAAGGCGAACTACGGCAGACAGGTGTCATTAATAGTAGATCACATTGCAACGTACACGAAGATAAGTTAAATTCCTACTGTGTTTAAACTTAGTAACTTAAGTTTTAGATCTGCATAGGTGTCTTTGCTGTCTTTACAGATAATTTTGCTTATTTTCTAACAGTCCTGCGTAGTGACTTTTGAAATTATTACTTCTGAGCGACTCAAGATGAAGTTTACTGGCTTTGTTTACTTTCCTTGCCAACTGGAGAGTGTGGGTGAGTGCTGCAAGGCAAGTCCTACTGCAGTGCTAACCTTGGGCAGAGAAGGGGATACATCTGTGTGTACCTGCCCGTTTCAACCTTCAGTGTCAACTGCTTTGTGAGCCATGGCAGTAAAACAGCACTTTGCAATACACACCGAAGAGAGAAATTGCTGCTGCTGCTGATGCAAGTCCCCGCAGTGCTGGCCTGGCTGCCTCAATAACTAGTGTAAGTGTAGGAAAGAACAGGGATGCTAACCAAAGTATGGAGGAGGTGAGGAGTTGGATGGTCCTTAACCAGAGTTCAGTGCTGAGGTAATCTACGGTTAGTGTTGCTCCAAGGATGCTGTTAAATAGCTTCAGATACGTTCTTAGCTTCTTTTCAGTTTGGTCCTGCAGGTGATGTGACTGTGACTTTGTGACTTGAACATTAGAATCTACTTCCTTTAAATTGCCATTAGCTGATCTCAGCTTTTTTAGGAAAAGTATTTTCTGTGACTGGCCCTTCTGTAGGGATTGGCACAGGTGTCCAGAGACATGCCCGTCCCACCCCCAAATACATCTGTGGGACTTACAAGTGGGAAACCATGCCACCCTTGGGTTTCAGTTCAGTGAAGGAAGATGTAGACTAGATACAGCAAGAGAAATGGCAAGTTCCTGTTCAGTGGCTTTCTCCTTTACCAGGACTGCCATACCTCCAGGATTCCATCAATGTTTTCCTTTCCCCAGCAGGAGCTACAGTCTGCTCAGAGCACGGGGGTTGTTTGCCAGTGCCCAGGGTTTCTGCATGCCTGGTGGCACATCTGCTAAGGCACTGTCGTGTAGCTGGGAAGTCCTGGGTGTGATCACTGCAGATACAGAGACAAGTCTGGCAACAGTTGGTGTCAAACCTTTTCTGTAGGTGGAATTTGGGGCCAGGCCACCTCTGGCTGGGCTGGGGCTTGGAGTAGGAAATTTCAGCGGCCTATGACAGGGACGTAGCATACCGCCAGTTAGATCCCATTTTACAACAGCAGTTCTCTGAACAAGTCGCGGTTAGAAACTAGCAGTAACATTTGTATGGCAACTCGGAAAATGGTCGAGTATGTAAAGATTTATTTTCTGTAACTGTGAGATTATTGTGCTTATTGCCATCAAAATCTCTGGGCTGATGAGCTGGAGCATATGCTCTGTGCTGAGAGCCTGTGAATGTTTGGCTTTCCTAAGATATGAAGGTGGCTGATATTAGAAGTAATCTTAGCTTTCCTAATTCTAGATTCTGTTTGAGAGCACAGCTACGAGACAGGCATAAGCCTGTGCTTTACATAGAGTTTACTTAAATAATAATATTGCAGTTGTGTTGCTATGAGCAGTTTTGGTGATGTGCAGATTTCTATGAGAAAGGGAAAGCTGTTGTCAAGTTGGGCTGTTCCTTGCCTACATGTCAGGTTTCTTGAGACAGACCTATATTGAGAGAATTAAAACAGAAGCTCTGGGAATTTTTAAGATGCTCTCTTACTATGACCTGCTTGTGTGATGGGCAGTTACATGTTTTTGGATCCCTGGGGAAGCCAAGGCTTCATAACTAGTAAACAGAAGAACATTAGGGGGAAAACAGTGGTGATGAAGTCCAAGTGCTGTTCATGTCTTGTGGTTTTTTGTATGCTGTCTGTGTTGATGATGTTCATGGTTGACATTGGCAATAATTTTTCCTCTCTAACATGCTAAGAATTTCTCCCTGCTGGTCAGAGCAGATCTGTGTGCTCCTGGTTAAAGACTGGTAAGTTCTTGGTTATATAAAACGCATTTCTTAAACATCTAGAAGAAATGGCAAATTAATGGAAATTACTTATTACTAAGAGAGCTTAATTTTATTTGAACAGTTGAGAAAAATACAGGCTATCTTAAATGGGAAGGGTGGTCAGTGGCTTGCACATTTCACTGCTGTGCGTTATTTAAGCTAAATGTGAAAAAAATCTGTTGGTTTCAGATATTGGAATAAATCTTACCACTAGAAACTCTTCAGTGGTACACTTGAGGGTATGCAGAGCTCTGGGATGGCCAAGTTGGTTCTTAAAACTGTGAATGCACCACTTCATTTTCCTGCAATTTATAACAGACCCAAAACTGAACTGGGACTTCAAGAGAGAAGGAGGCAGAATTTTTTTTCTTTATCAGTAGAAACACAGTATTTTCAGAAACCACCAAACCAAAGCTAGGGAGCCTTTTGGGATAAGTAGTGTTTTACACTACTGGTTTCAAGCCGCTTGAAATACACCTGCCAAGGCAGTAGGCTGTGAACATGAACCTACTGTATACAGCACTTCTTGCTCGCATACCTCCCCCTTCATAAAGGAAAGATAAGTTGCATCCAGATCCTGAAGGATGAGCTTTTACAAAACAGTCCTCTCTAATCAGCAGAATGGGATAAACTCTCATTTTCTTAAAAAGGTGACCTTTGGGAAGAGTCTGTAAGACTTTTAGGCTGGTAAAAGAATTTATCCTCTCTTTAATGCATTTAATACCAATCACAAATTAACAAAGAAAACATGACTTTTCTTTAAATTATCTCAGGACAACCTCTGTCAATTTGGAAATACCATTATAGCATCCTTGGCTTCATCTTATATGTTATTTCTCTTAGTTTCCTTTCTCTTTATCGGCCAAAGTCTCACAGTGCTTGCAATTGCATACAATAAAGGTAATAAATTCTCTTTCCCTCTTGACAGTATTTATTTCTATATCTAGCCCATCATACTGCTCTCTAGTGCAAGATAAGGTGAAGGATAAAGTGAAATTGAAATTGAAATTAAAATTGTTCATACAGTGATGGGAAATTCCAGTCCTGATTTTTACATATATGCCCAATTTGAATGAAGATACTAAGAACACTTCCTGCGTATCTTTCATTTTCATATTTCTACAGTATATCTATGCTTTGCAGCTTTTAAACATTATTTATTTTTTATGAATATGTACATTGTTTTTCTTTCTAATAAAATAGGATATGCTGCTGTGTGAACCACATGTTGAGTTTCAGCACTCAGTTTCTGATGCTAATTTATTAAGTTGTTTCCTCCCAAGAAATAAGAACAATAAGTCGTTTCTCCTGGAGATGAAAAAAAAAATAGCTAAGGCCAGACCACCTGATCAGCTGTGTGTGTACAAATACATCTGTGCCTGTGTGTATATTTAAATGAATGCATTTAAATATAAATATGTTTGGTTATCTAATACATTGAACATGTATGAAGAAATACACAGTTACGTAGAAAAGGATCACTTCTTGTGCTAGAGATTTGGTGCATCTACCCCATTCTCACATATACAAATAACTAACAAATAACCCTGTTCTGAAGTTGTTCCCTTAATGATTTTTTCCACCCCTCTCCCCTTCAAGCAGTTCCGGTTTTGATCACTGCAGTTGACATTGCTAATGCTTAAGGCAATTTGGAGTTAAAAAAATTAGGTGTCTTGTAAAGTTGTTTGGGTTTTTTTGAAAAAATAAATGAGTTTAATTAGTGTAAGCACTACCATGAGTTTGTGTTGACTTTTTCCCCTGGATGTTATTATGTCAGTAGCACCTTACTCTATTACCAAACAAAGACAGGTTTCTATATTTGTCTTAGGTAGAAGACACTTTATTTGCTGTATGATGTCTGGAGAGGTCAAGGTATACTTCTGGATCTGTCTCTTGCAAATTTTGCTATAGTGGCTGGTGAGAGAGGAGGGAATTTTTTTGGTTTTAATAATATCACAACTTGCCTTGGTCACACTGATAAACTGTAAGAATAACTAGGTCTACATTTTCAAACTTGTAGAAATGAGTTAGTGGCTTAGAGACATAAAATAGCAAATGCTGGCCAAGATGCATGATCAATTCAGAAATCAGAGACATTTATTTATTTATTTATTTATTTATTTATTTGGGTTGTAGTCAGTCTCTGAGGTTTTCTGTTTGGTTTTGCTTTTTTGCTTTTCTAGATAGTTCCTTTTAACTGTGCCTGCTCCTGTAGTATTTGTAAGAAGATGAAGCCTGAAACATGTGAACTGGTGTCTGAGTAGGGGTTTGACAACGACCAGTACAGAATACAGCACTGACGCTTGTTTTTAGTGCTTTGGACAGTATTAATCACTGACAAGGCAACCTGGTGTACAACATGAGTGCTCAAGAGTGCAGTTTCGTACAGAAAAGCAAGAGAAACAGCTTGGTACAGTCTCCTCAAATGGATACTCAAAATACCCAGCAAACCCTTAATTTTCCCGTACCATCTGTTGAACAGCTTAAGGCTTGGAGGCAGAAATGAGACAGGGCAGAACTGGATGGGGAGAGAACCTAGCGAGCACATGGTACTGCAAGGTCACAACTCCCTGGCTTTTCTGTTCAGTCATGACGGGGTTAGCAGAGCTCCAAGTACTTCTGAAGAACAGGATCCAAATTTACTGGAAGATTTCTGAAATGAATCCTTCTGAAATTTTGTTGCTAGGATCAGCAGTTACTCTCTTGCCAGACTTGCAAATGCATATAGGTTGGTGGTGTCATGATTTATATTGTAAACATTTCATGATTTGACTGCTATCTTTAGAGATGCCCCCTCTGTCTACATGTAGGTGGTTTTTTTTGAAGAGTGACACACATTAAGCTCTTCCAGGTAGCCCTTAGTTTCCACTCTTGGGAGGACAGTGAGCAAAGATTATAAAACAAACATTGCTGAGTTTTTTTATTGATATTTTGCTTTCTCTGTGATTAACTGCAACAACAAATCTTAAATATTTATTTTGCAAGAGGAGGAAAATTAATGAGATTTGCATATAACTAAAGGCATCTCTCGGGTTTTTTAGTTTATCTGAACAAGTAGAGATGTTGTGGCAGTACTTTGAGCAGGATAATAATCTTTTCCACTGAAGATTAGTTTAAAATAATACTAAGGAAAAAATGTACCTTAGAACAGATCTGTTATGTGAAAACAGATCCTAATGTATACAGTTCCTCTAGATGTTTTATTCAGCTGGTAAACCTGTTTTATAAGCTGAAATTCTTTTCCAGATAATATCCTAGGGGAGCGTGCTCTGTAAGCCTGACAGGAGGAGGGACAGCTTTATAGACCTGAGACAATACACGAAGAATCTTAAAACTGCTTCTTGGAAAAGCCTGTAACCTGCAATTTGGGGCACACCCAAGTGTTGCAGTGGCTGGCCAAGGGTCCCGAGAGAGGAGAGGAGCTGCGAGCTTCAGCAGTTCATGCTGCCTGTCTGCTGCCTTGGAAAACTCTGGTTTGAAAATGACTAGCTGTAGTTTCATTTTAAACTCTTAACTCACGCGGGCAACCGTGTCTGTAAATGTGTAGCCCCTCTGCCTTCCTTTGCACATATTTTAGGTTATTTTACAAATGCTACTTCACAAATAAATTGATGAAAATTGGAATATTCTTGTCAAAGGACATGAATTGCGTGAACCACTGTATGATAACTGTAATTAGCATCATGAGCCTCCACGTGTATGTCTGTGCTAGTTAAAACAGCCACCTGCACTGCTGTTTGGGACTGCCTGTTGTGTTCAAGTGTAGGACCCAACACACTTGAGGCATTGTCTTACTACAGGTATCTTTTTCAACACCTGAGCTTTCCTGGATTCTTCATTTAGGTTGTTTCTTCAGTATTCATTAACCTAAAATTGGGAAGCGAAATGCTGTTGAATTTACATAGGAAGCCAACAAGCTGAAGCCTGTTAGAAGTCCTTCCCTGCAGGCGCGACATTTGGTCATTCAGAAGCAAAAAAAGCCTGTGTGATAAGTAGCTCCAGGTATGCAAACTGCATGCAAAATAAGAAACGAGGGTTTCCCGTTGTCCTCACTGGTTGGAAGGCGGTGGTTGCCTTTGGCCAGGAGACTGGCCGCTTAAGGTTACGCGGCAGGGAGCTGCGGTCAGCCCTCCTTGGGGAAGGTGGTGATCCTCAGCTGGCTGGTGCCAGGAGGCCCCTGCAAAGGGCAGAGCCAGGTGGGTTCTGTAAAAGGAAACGGTCTCTCAGTTTGACCCCACCGGTCCTCTGAGCAGCTACTGTTTTGAAAAGAGGCAATTGGAAAAGCAACATTGAAACCCATGAAAGGAGAAACCAGGTGATGAGGTCTAGTTGGGGTAAACTATGCTTAGTATTAAAGATGTCTTGAGAAATGCCCCATTGCATCCTACTCACCTGTCCGAGAATTTGGGTATACGTTTTTCACTGCTTGGATTCTGTGAACTGGCAAGGAACAGTTTTACATTGAGTGCTAAGTTTCCTAAATGACTCATGATTTAGCCAGTTCTCATGAGTTCAGGACAAATGCTGAAGTTTGGGAAGATTTTTACATGCTGTTCTTGTTACACCAACACAAAGATTCGTCCCAGCTTTCGCTGCACTGCTTTGTGGTAGTGGTTTCACAAGTTGTATTGCTGAACCCCGTCAGGCTGCTGTTCTGCCTTAGTGTATTCTACTGACAAAGCTGACTGTCAGTTACATTAATTAGCTATTGGTAGTGATTTGTCTACTACAAGTAAAGTATAGGCTGGGGAAAAAAAAAAAAGCTTATGTCTTTCCATGCAGTTTTAATTCAACTCTCCTGTTACGTGTACTTAGGATACAGATCCTCTTATTATGTAATTGCTTAATCTTTTTTTTTTTTCCCATTAGTCTCCTGCTTTATTCAGTGCATTAACTGTGGAAACTGAGATTTGGGGGGCTACTGCAGATACATAGCATTTCTTAGCTTTTAAGTGCTTCACCTTTTGGTGGGTGGAGTTGGATTTGGGGTTTTTTGGTTCTGCCACCTTCATGACTTTCATTTAGGTCAGTTGTTTGTATATGTAAGAAAATCTGGACTACTGGTTCTGCCATGCTTTTGCATGCTGCATGCCAATTCTGTATAAGATGGAATGAGTTTGTTTATTGTATTATCAGAGGTGCTGGAAGGATAATAAAAAAGGAACTCCTGAGCACCCATTCTACTACTCAGGTAGAGACTGAGGTATCCATTTAACTAAAAAGATTATTCTGTTACTTAGTTGTTCAGTCGGGGGTTTATTCCCCTTGCCTCTGCCCATTACATGTGCTAGTGTCATTATTTATTATTTCCTTCACTGAATTGAATCTCTGGGTCAGTTTCTGTTACCAAAGAAAACTATTTGCATTTTTTAGGACTTCATAATCTGGTCACTCTAATAGAAGTAGTTTATGATACCTAAGTTTATTCAGGCAGTACTTTTCTGTAGATGGCATGGCACTTTGCAGAAAATCAAAATGACAGACCTTTGCCCTGCAGTATCCAGCATCTAAATGTAACATGTCTAAATACGACCCCTTAGATTTTTTTTTTTTTTGTCCTCAAAAATTATGAAATGTTTTCAATAATGATAAATTACTTGGATAACTCTGAGCGGTTGCCACATACAGCACTTCTGATCTTCAAAATACTTTAAAGCATAATCTAATTAAATCACACAGCACCCTTTTTAGTTGGTTTGGGTGAGCGTCAGTACCCCTGGCTTAAATGGAGAGTTTGAGCAACTTCTTCAGGGCAAGCCTGTTCCCATCAGGTGTGGCAGGAGCCACAGGATCCCTGATCCCTCCTTGATTCATCCACACTTTTAAAAAATCTACCTTGAAAGAGGTTCCCATCATAGTCTAGAAACGTGCCCCAGAATTGTTAAGTATCTGCCTGAATGTTTTGGACATGGAGTTTTGAAGGACTGAATGAATAATTGTGTGGTCTCTCAGTTTGGTAGGAAATTTGCCATAGGTTTTCTTTGTCGATGGTGGACATATACTGCAAGATTGCTTCACAAAACACCAGAAATAGGCAGGTGGTAAAGGGGGTGAAAGACCTTCTGCACTTGGTCAAGTGAGAAGGTGCACATCGTGACCAAGGAGTGGGGAAAGGAACCAGGGAATAACAGATTATCTGTGTGAAGTGGTTGTAAATCCCATTAGTACTTCCATGACCAGAAAGTATCTTTTTATCTCCGATAATCTGTATGACTCTCCACTGCAGGCATGGCTGCTGTGTAAGATCTGGGCTAGCTTCCATGTGACAAACCCCAGTGACACCTTCTGTTGTGGGTTCCTGAACTTTTGCATGTGAAGTCTCTGAAATTTCGGTCAGGAGACTAAGGATTTCTCAGGTGTTGTTGCTCGAGTGCCTGCACTGGCAGCTGGGGTTGCGCATACCCGTGCAGCTCACTCTGTCCGTACAGCTGTTGGAGCAGTCACATAAGCAATTATGAGGTCTGTCATTTCCTGCAGTATTTTCTCTATTTAAAGTACTCGAATCGCAGAGCACTCAAATTAAGCAGTTCATGCACTTTGGAATTGAAGAGACTGCCTTGGAGAAACTCTCCAACTGCAGCTGAATTAATGCTAACCAGGGCCTGAGGATTGCTAGAAATAGGAGCGGATGAGGGGCTGAGAAACCTGGCAGAGTTTCAGAATGCAAGGGTGGGGTGGCTGGGGAGCATTATCTTATCTAAATGGTAATTTCTATTCTGTACGTTAATTAAAACTCATAGTGTACAAACTAGCATTTAGGAAATCTCTCCGAGGATCTTCCCCTAAGGGGATGTTTTGGAAGTAAATTGCAAGTTCTACATGCCTGCTCAGTGCAGCCTCTATGAACTGTGCGGAAGCAAACAGTCCAAATTATATGCCCTGTTTAAGCAACGGGGGTTTATGTATGTTGACAGTTTTGGGGGAACTGTTTTTATTTTGTTCTTAATAATGCATTTTGGGTATCCTCCTTCTGTCAGGGAAGGAATAAAACCGTCTTTGTCAAATCAGTAGAGATTAGCAGTGTGAGATGGAGGACTCTGCTTCAAGAATACAGAAAAGAGTCATCAGTTTTAAAAGACATTTTTTTATAGCAATTAAGAAGTTTTACTTATTTCTTAATGATTCTCCTTCATGAAGACTACTTGAACAAACTTAACGAGGAACCAGTTTGTTTGTGTTAAACCTGTTATATGTGGGTCTGATTGTATATTTATTGTAAGTGTAGAAGCACGGTTCCCGTTTAGTAATCAAAAAAAGTTTACATGGGAGGCATGTTTTTTGTTATCTTGTCAGTCTTGCTTTCTTTGCTGTCTTACTGTGCATTCATAACTCTGATTTGTATGCATCCTTGCTTCTGCATGACATCCCATATTCTGTGTCTCAGGTGGAATGATCTCATGCAGTGGCAGAGGTGGGTACTGCTATTGTACTTGCTGCTTTGCCTTTTTTATGGAACTATAGGCACATACCACCTCAAAAAAACAGCAAACCAATCCCCCTGCAAAATATTTCTCAGCTGAAAAACTGTAGAATTTATCGGATTCTTAGTAATTGCAATGACCCCAGGTATAGCAAATAAATAACAATGAAAGCCAAATTACAGTCTTTTGCTGGGTTTAGAGGCAGGGATTTTGTTTTTTAAACTTTTGCAGAGGGACAAATTTTCCTGTCATGCGAAAAAGAAGGTACAGATGCCTTTGCGGAATTAAAAGGGATTCAGAAATGAAATGCAACCAAATATATGTGCCCCAAATATGAAATTGCATGTGGTTTGCCTGGGCATTTCAGGAAAATCCACTGTCCTAATCTAATCCAAATAATTAGATTTTGGATTAAGGTAGGCTATAGTCATCAAAACCAGAACAGGTAGAGATAATTTTTGCCCAGTCTGGACCCTCTCTTATTATGCCTAGATTATTTTTCCTATTTATAAACCTCTGTATCTTTGCCTTCAATGATTAATCTACAGGCAGAGTGCAAAAGTTATTAAGGCTAGAAACAGACAAAAAGATAAATGCTGACCTTTCTAATTGGCTCTTGAAACCTGAAATATTTACTGCTTGGAGGATTAATAATGTTTGTGGAACTATTTGTCATCCAAGCTAAGTATTTCTTACTTCTTCATGAAGCCATGCTAACCTCAGATAAATAAATATCTGCTGGTGCTTCCACGTAATGGATTTTTTGACATCATCATAGAAAGAAATCTTACTTCCAAGGGATTCACAACAAACTTCAGTAGCTGAGCATACTTTGCTCTTGGTTCCCTCGCTTGCTTTGCTAAGTGTGATCATGGCTGGAAATGAATGCTTCACTTCTTTATCTGAGGTCTTTGGCACCAGGAATCAAGACTTAATCATTCTCTGCATTGATGGGTAGCAGAGCATAACGGCTCTCTCAAAGCTGACAGGGTGGTATTTTGTTCTTTGCTCGTGTTCTCTGGAGTTAGTGGAAAGGGCTATAAAACCTGTGATTCTTTGCTCCACTATGGATTAGGGGTTTTCAAGCATAACTCGAAGGTTTTTTTCTCTCTGTTAATACTGAAGCTGAGATGTCTGGTAGTACCCTAGAAAGCATAACGATGTCGCCACTGAGAATGTGCTTGTTTTTACTGTGTTCTGCAAAGTAGCTAGGATTAAATATTTGCATTGCACTGTATTACAGCAAGTTTTATTAGCAGAGGATAGTAACTTCAGCATTTCACTGGCAAATCTATAGTCTCTCTTCACAATTGGGACTCAGTAAATGTGATGAAATGGATTGCCTTTGTTGGAGTGTTAGTCTGTTAAAAGTGCTGTGAAAAGAAAAGAATGCTAGAAAGTACTATACTTTTACAAAGGGGGGGGGGAAAGGCAAACATAAAAAAAACCAAAAAGACCTTTCCTGTGGCTTTGTTGCTGTGATAAATGCAGTGGGTTCCAGGGACTTCTGAAAGTGAGTCTTTAAAACTGGCCTGACACACGAAAGTGCAAACACTGAGCTAATCTTGAAAAGCAAGTAAAATCACATTGTATTTGACTTCAAAAGGAATGGTAAACTCTATCCTGCTGGACCCCTGATGGATAAATGAACATTGATGTTTCAGAATAAAAGTAGCCCATGTAAATTCAGTCTTACGTGTTATGTAACAGCTGAGGATTTTAGGAGAATTATGACGTAAAAGCCTGATGCTTATTTAATAAACTGATCATTAATTACAGTTAAACAATTTACTTCTGGAGTGAAATTAAGAGTAGCTTTGCAGCTCTTTTCATTTTAATTGCAGCATCTGTTGCAAGCCTAAGTTTCTCTTCCCTGGCAGAGTATTTTGCTGCATTGATGCTCTATGCGTATTATTGGCAGTGTTTTAGCACAGCTTGGTTGTTTATTATGGGGGGTGATACATGCCCGCTCCATGAGACGCTGACCAGTTTGCTCAGGGCAAACAGCAGGAGCAAATTGTTGATCCACTCTAGCTGGTTTTGATAATTGTTTCCTAGCTGTGCTTTTTCTTTTTTTTCCCCTCTTTCTACCACTTTCAATTAAATCACGTAATTGTAGAGGAAGGCACATGCCACTGTACCAGCATTATAAAAAGATGATTTTGTAGGTCATTTATGATTAAATTTGCTCAGAAGCTCTGCTGTGGCTGGTGGAGGGATCCGTCAGTAGCTAGCAAGCTCTCTAATCAAAAGCTCCAAATAAGGCACCAACTACTTAAAGTTTGGGACCGCCTATCAATTGCGCATCTGAACCTGCCCTGTACTGTGGCAGCCACTTCAACTTCAAAGTTGTTGCTCTGAAGTGAGAAGTAGGCTCGCACTCTCAAAATGTTTGAACTTTTGAATTGCCTCCATTTCAGCAGCAGTCACTGACTGAATCAAGAAAGAAGGATGGGCTTTTCATATTTACACTTTCCAAGGCAAGGATGTCCTGTCCTAGAAGGGAGATTGTGGAAACAGATGCAAGTGTTGTAGAGAAGGAAGAGTTTAGTAGCTGAGCTGCTAGATAAAAATAAAAAAAATCAGCAGTGACAAAGCACTACATGGGAGATCAGTTAAAAGGGAAAGTCAGTATTATCCTGTTGGACTAAAACCAGAACATCTTACAACTTCAGTTCTTCCTGAAAATCTTTATTTTCCAAGAACAATTAACCCTAAACTTTGCAGTGAAGAACTGAGCTTCTTGTTGTCCAGAGGTACAAATAAAAATTTACATTTCCTGAGAGGGTAAATAAATTCAACATAATGATGCTTCAGGTTTGATGATAATTCCTGCAGTCATTTTCTCCTGTGGCCATTAGCAGAATAAAAGCAAACAAGCTCCTCTTACTTGAGCCTGTGGTATAAGGCAGTGTTCACAGCAAGCAGTGCTGGGTGTTGGTAAAAGTAGTCTTGGGAAAATTTTTACCATTTCTTTTTAGGTGGGAAACCTGTTATTTCGCCCCCTAACCTTTTGACAGTGTTGTTTTGCTTAGTTTTTGGGGAAGTCCTGATTTCACACAGACACAGTAATAAAGAAAAAAAAGTTTGCACAAGATTTGCACTGTGCATATTTACTAGTGTGGATGCAGAGAACAGTGTTCCAGTGTTGCCTTGTCTAAAATTTGACAGGTTTTAATTGTTCTTCTTCTTTTATAAGGGAGCTTCAGGGAGTGGTATATCAGCTGATACAGCAGAATAAAAGTTTTGCGTACACAGTTTATGAATACGAGTACTAAAGCCACTTTTTTGTTGCCCATGTGTGGAGTCCTGGTACCAACCTGCACGTCTGGTACACGCAGTGCAGTGTCATCACTGGTAGGTGACAGGAACACCAGCAGTGATGTTCAGCTATGTCACATGAAGAACTAGCTGTTTGGCCCCTGGAAGTCTGTTGAGTTACAGGAGCTTTCACCAAAGGATTTCAGACTGCGCGTGTTCTCAGTGAAGGAAATTTAAAGAAGACTTTCCCATAAAGGCTGAGAGTTTGCTGTGGAAGTTAGTGCTGACAAGACCCTTTCATGTAACTGTAGTTTGAACAGGCAAAAAAGAGCTTGTTCCAAAATATTAGTGTAAATTGGAGACTTTAAGCTTAATTAGGGCATGTATGTTGTAAAATGAATTGCGGGGGGGGGGAAGTTTCCACCTTATTGTTAATTATATTTGTACAACTTTTTATACAGTAATTATGTGTTTTACTTGGAACATCAAGTTATATTGGGAAGTAAATGGTATAGGCTGAGTCTGAATTTTAAGTGTGAGCAATGTTTAAAAAGCAATTAACACAGAGAGGTGTACTGAGTGATAAATGGGGGAGGAGGTAAGCAATTGAAGGTGAAATGATCTTGCTGTAACAGTTTAATGTTCAAGAGATGCGGTAGAGAAACGACTCATGCATTGCCTGAATTTCTGCTGGGCTTTTGCACAAGGCAAATCCTGTGACAGTGCACCATTTGTATGCAAGGCTTCAGCTGGCAGCTTTGACTTTCCCAGTGGCTTTCCTTTGCCCACAGTATTGACAAGTGTTTAATTACATAAACATCGTTTACTGAATATAACCTAACTTTAATTCTAAAAAGTGTAAGTTTTATTGTGGGTTTAGAAGACATTAAAGAAGCAAGATTTCTATCTGTGTAACTTTTCCTCCTAGTGACTGATGGACCTTTATGCAGCACTCTGATAGTTGTATGATTTACAGCGGGGGCACGTGTTCAAAAGTAAACAGACTGAAACTCTGAAGAGGTTGCAGCAGTACTATCATGTTATCTAAGGGGCCTTTTGACTACTAATGAACTTGAAATATTTTCTTTGTATGCAGTTCTCTCACCCGTGTGGGTGTGTCTGACTGCCAGTCACGTTATTGGGGGCAACACGTGTACAGGAGGAGAACAGCCCCCCATGGCTTTTATTTAGTTGGATCTTTCAAGCAAGCATTTCCTTTCCTCCCAGAAACAACGGACAGAACCTGAAGTAATAGAATTTCTGAAGTAGATTTCGGGGAAATGCAATGGGTGATGAGTCATTACTTCAGTTCAGTTTCTGTATTTTAAAATGTTTATTTTGTCTGTAACCTAAAACTCTTCCCAAATGTTGGGCCGGTTTTAATGCTTTCTTGTGTTCAGGGCAGAGGGTGATTTACCAAAGTTAGGGAGAGTAAGTTATGGTACTGATTCAATTTGCCAAAAGAAATAAAGAAAATTAAGTTTCTGTACTGTTTTGAAAACTCATTTCTTTAAAGACCTTCCAGATCTTTAAGCTTCTAATTCTTGCAAGTGTAGTAGAAATGATTTAATATGCAAAGCAGCAGTATTTTGAAATATGAGTAACTTTTTAAAGCATCACTGCAATTACTATATTTTAAAGTACTTATTTGGAAATAATTCAGAGCACTTTTTCTTCATGGGCTGTGCTGTATTTCGTTCTACAAGAAATGCAGAACTGTAGCTGTACTGAGCACTAGGTTTGGGCAAATTTTGTGTTGGTGAGGGTTTGCTAATGTGGTTTTACAGGTAAATTCTTATTGCAAGAACACTGTGTACCACCAAAAAGCGTTTTTGCTGGCACAGTTGCATTTACTACCTAGAGTACATCTTCAGAGGCATCACCAAATACAAATTGGCACGCGGTGACTCTCTCTGCATTACACTGACGTAGCACTCCCTCACCAAGCCCGGGTACCTGCTGAGAACTGGCTGTGATCCGGTTCCTCGGGAGTGCAAGACGGTGCATGTGAGGATCATGCCCCAGCCCTGCTGCACTCTGCTCACCCCTGGTTTCATGTGAAGGTGACGTGGATGTGTCCCTGGCCAGCGGTGGGGCAGGATCCTGCTGCACTGGGACATGCGGCAGTAGCTGAGTGCCACCCCGGGGGGGACCCCACCAGTGTATGCCAACTATACCTCATCAAGAAGTTGGAATTGGCAAGTGTGTATCATTTATACTTACTAAAACTGGAAAATTTCTTAGCGTTGTTACTGCTGAACAGCTTCATGGCTGTGTGGATAAGACTGCCTTTTGGGGAAGAATTGCCACTATTAAAGCACTTGAGAGCACAGTGATAGTATCAGCAATAAGCAAAACTCCATAGCTGTAGATTAGATCACGCCTGTGATGGAAAGATTTTACTGGGAAGGACTGTTTCTTCTGGCACAGTGCTACACACCTTGCCTGTATTTGTGTGGTTTGTTGGCTCTTTGCTGTCTTGCAACAAAAACTACTCCAGACCACTGTTGCTATTGCTGAAAATGGAGCACAAGTTTGAAACCAAAAAGCTTTCTGGAGTTCAGGTTCCAGCAGTGATCGAGGAGGGCAGAAAATCAATGCTGCCAGTGGCAAAGCACCAAGCGAGCAGGGGGAATAAATCCAACTCTAAGGCTCTGAAAAGGAGGTTACAAGGATTGCCTATGCCATTATTTATGGTGGTTTTTATTTAGGAACAAAGACTCCATATACATTTGTAACCAGTTGCTTATACTGTAGGCCACTTCTATTTTCAGTAATACTCAGAAGTACATTGTAAGTTGGTATTTCTTTGCTATAACTAGTTTAAAATATAGACATAAAGGAATAGGGTTTGGGGGCTTTTTGAAGTCTTTTTTTCTTAAAAAATTGCTTCTATCAAATATGTTTTAAAATGTTTTGTTTTATATTGCCAGTTTGAAGTGCAGATCAAGTCAGCATTGCAGCAGCCACCGTGTATAGATGTAGGAAGAACATCTTTTTGTAAATATCAGTCGATACATCTTTGAGTGTTTTATGGAACGTAACATAAAAGGCACATTCCTTGCCAAAACTTCCTTTGTGCTGGGCTTCTCTCTAATGTAATTTCCATCAGTTAAAGAATAAAGAGAGCATGTTTTTGGGCCCATTTTGCTTGGCAGTGCACAAAGGAAAAGAAGGTTGGGGGGGGTTGAGAGTATTATTTCTCAGCTACTTCACACAAAGAAATACTGTACTGCTTTCAGAAATCTCTTAGTACAAATGCCTGCTGTCACAGGCGATCAGTGTTATGCCATTTTGACACAGCTGTACGGGATACTGTAGTGTGTTATAAAATTGTTGTCCTGGCCTCAGTACAGGAGGGCTGGAACTGGACAAGAGCCATAGGTCTGATTTTCCATACTCATATGGGTGCTAATTGTGGAGCAAGAATTGTTTCAGTGAGTAGCTCTTCGGAAACGGCATTGTCTAACACAGTGCATTTAAAGGACGAGGCTCACCTAGTGCAGAGCTGCTTGGAGAGAGGCTGACTTGGAAGGACTGAGGGTGTCTGTGTCTGTCTTTCTTTGGGTCTGTGCGGTCGTGCGTACTGTCTTAGAGGAAGGGGTAGAGACATCCTCCATTGCTTGCACAGCACTGACATTGACTTGGCCTTCTCATTTTGTCAGTATGTCTCTATCACAACCCTGATCATTTAAAATTGGGTTGGTTGTTCTTTCCCTAGTTTGAACTTAAACACAACAACTTGCTTGAACGCTCCATCTTAAAAGGGATCCAAACAATGTGGGAGGGCTTGACGTTTTGGGGACTTCTTATTTCAAGCCTTTATATCCATAGCAGTAGATGTCCTACCAGTGTGTTAGCCCAACCTGAAAAGTTTGACTGTAGAACACAGAGTGCATGGCTCTGTCTTCTACTGGCAGAGGGTTTTCTGCCAGTTCTCTGTACCAGGAGCCAAGGTCTGACTGGGAAAAAGAGCTGAACCCTCACTTCAGAGTGGCGGGGAGGGAAGAAGCCAGAAACCTGCAAACTCTGCCTAGAGTGGGCAGCGCTGCTACCAAAGAGGGAATGGCCCTGGCTGCCAGCAGTTAGCCCAGTTCAACAGCTGCCTAAAGATGTCGGGAGGAGAGACTCTGTGCTGCGTGCTTGGCGTGCACTGAAGTTGTTCTGCTGTCGTAGTCCCGTGCAGGGAAAAAGCAGAAGGTAAAGAGCTGAAGTTCCCCGTGATTGTTAGCATGAACATATGTACACGGACGTGCTTCATGCTTGTTAAACTTATATCCCTGTTGCCCTCTTTTCAAATGATCTGTTTAATACTGAAAATGAGTTTACAGTAAATAAAATGTTTAGACTATTTTGCAGCTGTCAATAAACAAATGTTTCCATTTTATGTTGTGTGCACACATTTGGTTATCAGATGTTTCCTGCAGTCCTGCTGCTTGATGCTCTTTGTATGTCTCTCCTTTTGGGACTAGCGTATGAATTTTCTCTCCTAATTACAATCTTGCACTGCTTAAACTAGTTTAGTAATGACGAGAGTGGCTGTTACTTCATTAATGTGTAAGAAGAAAGTAAGATTCAACTCCCTTGACTTCTGCTGGTCACAAGTACTTTGAAGGTAGGTGACTTTATTCCCATGCTTAAAATTTGAATATACTATCTTTTTTGTGCTAAAAATATATAACTTCCTCATTAGTGGACTTACTGTGAGAATATCCTCTAGATCTGACTCTTTGTCTTAAAACAGAAACTGAAAATTTAATCGTACTTATTTGTGTTACATTGAATTCCATCAGATTTTCTTGGTGTCCTTATATTTTTCAATTTTCATGAAAGTGCTTCGTTTAAAATTTAGTTGTAAGAGGTAGTTTCTTGATGTTGGTTCAATATTGCAGCCTGTTCTATTTGTAGTGTGTCTCCAGTACATGGCCCAATATAGCATGCTGTCATACTTGGCAAGGGGGGGGGTGTGTTTGGAGATTTGAGAGGAGGCAAAGGCCTGTGTGTACTTTTTTATGTTTGTTTGGGCTTTTTTGTTCAGTTCTAGTTCATTGCTTTTTAATAAGTGTGAGCCATTCAACTTCCAATGCTAGTTTTGTTTTTTCTGTTCTTGAAGTTGAGGAAACACATCAATATTTGTGATTCTAACACACTTTGAAACAGAATTGGCATATTTCTTTGCTAGTATGTTCTAGAAAAATTGCATAGGTATTGCATGATGAAAACAACTAATTTTGCCTCTGGGTATCCATTTTATCTGCAGTGATAAGGGGAATCCTGATGTGCAAATGAAGGGCACTCTGTATTTGCGTAAACTGTTTTCTTTCTTGGTCTTTCAGTCTGGTGTTTCCCTGCTATTTTGTCTATTGCAGGCATTTATACGTGTTCAGTTTAACAGTTTCCTTCGATAGTTTCTGAGGTTTTCCGGATTCATTTGGATGCTTACTCTTGTATTTCCTTTTAAAAGAATCTTCTGTCCCTCTGTAGATTAATTTGGCAGCTTTGCTCAAACTGCGAGGTCACAAATTCTGTGTCTTCAAGTGAACTGTAACTTTATGTTTAGCATGGGTTAGGTTCTAAGTTCTTTTGCTTTTAAATATGGTTTCATGCTTTATTTTCACAGTAAAGGCACACTGGCTGTTTCAGTGCAAGTACATGGTGTTCCTTTATATTTGCTGCTGGTGTGAATGTAGGCTACTGCTAACACAGTAAGAAGAAAGATTTTTATCGGTATTTATATAAGGTGTGTGGTTTATTTTTCCCCATTGGATGTGTTGTTAAATAATAACCACTATAGCTCAGT
This sequence comes from Haliaeetus albicilla, assembly GCF_947461875.1. Lineage (NCBI taxonomy): Eukaryota > Metazoa > Chordata > Aves > Accipitriformes > Accipitridae > Haliaeetus > Haliaeetus albicilla. Next base: position 19,934,650 of record NC_091487.1, read on the forward strand.
GTTATTTCTAGGTAAGTTTATAAAAGTACACGCATCACGTGAAGGACTAGGGGTTTTTTTCCCTAAACTGTTGCATGGAGACTACCATTCAGTATATAATGTGTTAGACTGCAGCAGTGAAAAATGTGTTCTCTAGGTAGAAAGAGAGAGATGTATGACACTCTAGTGACATGTATATAATTAGTTCTGGGGAAGCGAAAGCGAGTTACAGTTTGTGGTCAACTACATGTTAAAATAGGTCTGTGATATTTCCTTAAACAGATGTAGAAAGCTTTAACCAAATTGAAGTAGTCCTGGTAGTGCATTTTTCCTTGGCTTGGGTGGAGCAGCCTGCGCTCTGAGGGCAGAAGGGGACGGGTGCAAGTTACCTTATCATGGCACAAGAAACAACTATTTGCCTTATCATCTAGCCTTGGTTTTGGTCTGCCTCATACTTGGCTGAGATGGGGGGGGGGGCTTTGGGGCCCCCTTCTGCTTTCTGAGGCAGACACTGCCTCTGCACAGGCTGGGTCTGGTTTTGCCACCGCTTGGAAGCTCTGTGAGGAGGAGAGATGACTATGTCCAAGTTGGTTGGCGACTGCTTAAAGGGAGAGGTAAATGCTGAAAAAGCAAAGGCTGCCTCCTGTCTGGCTGACCGAAATGAGGCCGGCTGGGTATTTTGGCCAAACAAAACACTTCCCTCGGAGTGATTTAAAGCACGGTCCGCAGCCGAGCGTGCGGGGCGAGGGAGCGGTTTCTGACGAGCAGATGATTTCATCCAGCATCTGCGAGAGCTGGGGTCTCTCGCTCTCTGCTGTGTGGTTTTGCTTTGTCTTTAAGGAAGGTGGCTTTTAAGTATGGCACGGCGTTCCCTGTCCGGCCGGGTGAAGGGATGCGTTCCTTCCTCTGTGGTGTGTGGACTGCTGCCGGTTGCCATGGCAATAGAAAGCCTCCCCAGCTGAGGACAGAAATGCTCCATCGCGATGTCTTCGCTGGGAAATGGCTACAGCGACCGAGACGTCTCGTCCCGTTGGGGAGCAGAGCTGCCTTTGAGTATCTCATCGGTGACTGAAATGTACTGACCCTACCTGATGCAATTGTGGATCATAGGATGAGGGTGCTTATTTTTAGACTGAAAGGGTATCACGGTGTATTGAAATACATCTCTGCTCTTGTGTGGAAAAACAGACCTTTCTGGTGTACTGTGTTCTTTCTGCCTGGCAGGGATGCTTTCCCCTCACCTGCACCCACAGGCAGCACGAGTACCATATCGGACTCTCTTAGCTAGATCAATCAAATCCTGTATTTAGTCATCTTTCTCTTGCCTGGGAAGTTATGTTTCGGTACACCGTGAGCAAGTATAAAGATGATTCTTATATAAGCCACTTCAATTGAGTTTGTCGACTTTAATATCCCATTCTGATCTCTTTTGCTGCTCTTCAACTTCACTGACTTCAGCAGAATTATTTCTGATGCGCGGGATGATAAGGGAGGTTCACATCCGAAATGCCCAAGTGCTGCAGTGAGGGGGGAGGCAGCCGAGAGCGCTCCCTCGCATGTTGCTGTTTTCATGATGTGACCTTTCCGTCAGAGGATAATCCTCGTCCTCATGTGATGCAAATATCTATTGGTTAGAAGGGAAACTGATAGCTGTTTCTGTCTGCAGACAAAACACGTCCTGAGTTTCAAAGCTGTTGTATTCTCTCACTCTCTCTGCGCACATAGGAATTTCATATAATTAAGTTTGTAGACCATGGCCTGTATTTTCATAACTCCTTTTTTACCTCATCTAGCCTGCTGTGGGTGCTGCCACAATACAAAAAGCAAGAAATGAAGGGAATCTTCAGTAGGGTGTGTTTGAAAAGCTTTTATAATAGTTTATTTTAAATCCTTGCCTCTGTGTGGGTAAAATGTAATTAAAGCAAGAGCTGCATTGCGAATGATGCTAATTCTGAAAATACATTAAGTATATATCATCAAAGTTTTTATTTCTGAAAGCTCTAATTTTGTAAAAATACTGGAAAGCAATGGAAATGGAAGCCTGGTTGCATTGTAAATACCACAAAAGTATTTTAGTAACTGTAGTACTAATGAGCAGAACTTTTTTTTTTCCCTTTAATTTTTTTAAATGGCATTAGTATTCCAAACAGCAAAATCCCTGGCTGGAGAATTGTAGAAATGATGATTGCTCATTAGCAAATAGAATACAGATGTTCTGTTCATTTTGCCTGAGTGCTTCACATAAACACCTTGGGGAGTGACTGGCACAGAGTACAAAACTTGATAGCATAACAGTGTGCTAAACACTTCGGGGCTGGCAACAGAAGCAGAAGCATACCATGTAATTTTGTAAAATTTCATGTAATTTTTAATCATTTGTAGTGTTTGTGTAATGCGACAACCTTCGTGTGGGGAACGCGGCGGGGGGGAGTGTCTCTACAGGGCTGTAATCAACACCAGAAAGTAGAGTTGGGTCAACTTTGTGGAGGTCTGTTTATGTCTTTTTTGGTTGACTTTCTACCTTCAGCTTACAAAGGAGCAAACTTCTGTCCCCCTCCAGGTCCGTGAATCTTGTATCAGTTGTACATTTTTGTATTTGCCTGACCAGTTGCCCAGAATTTGTTGGGCCTCTGAGGCAGCATCTTTTTGGTTCTTTTCTCATACATCTTCAGGTGGTGTTACCAGGTAAGAAATCTGTTGTTCCTCTCCCGTTCTTCCATTCCTCCATCCTCTCCCCCAGCAAGAATCCCAATTACTTATTAAATTTTTAATCATATAGGTGCCATGATGGTTTTCGAGCACGTATTAAATAAGGAGTAAGGTAGCATTAGGGACTTTCTGATAGTTGTGTGTTAGTGGCTATGGGGTTTTTACATCCCAGTGTGATGTTGCTGAATTCACAGTTCTCTCTGCCAATGCCTGCAGTGCATATGGAGTAGCTGAAAGGGGAGATGCTCCTACTCTGCTGGAGGAGCCAAGTGAGCCTGTCTGTGTCCCCTGTTCTGGAACTCTGCTCCTTGCAGAATTTTGTAAGAGAGAGAGTTACATTTCAGTGAAGATGCAGGAATTGTTTGGTTTTTAAAACCCATGTAAGAAATGCTGAATCTCATTCGTGCAATCGGGTGGACTTTTAAAGAAAGGGGATTCCTAGCTGTGATATTACTCTGGCCCCTTGCCATGATGTGTATTGTACTTGTTTAGTTGCCAGGGCCAGGCTGGGAAGAAGCTCAATGAACTTTGAAAGTTTCAAAACACATTTATTTTATTAAAGAATATGCTGATTCCAGTGGGTTCTTTTTGTTAATTTTTTTTTTTTTTTACATTGGGTAAGAAGTCTTCAAATTACTGCCATAAAGTCATGTAGCAGTAAAGTTGCGCTTCAAAGCAGTACCTATTTCAAACTGCGGCTGAACTACCATATGCCAGACCTGATTGCCTGCTGCAGCTACTCTGCAAAATTATTATGCAGCAGTACATCCTTGGCAAGCAATTATTAAAAAATGCTTTTGTGGGTGTTTTTTAGACCTTTTAAAGTTGCTTTTTCTTTTCCACCTTAGTGGAAAAGTCTTAAAAGTATTAAGCAATGTTAGCACTGGGAATTGGTCAGATGATACAAACGAGAAGATGGCATTGTGCACCCAGAGAGCTAGTCAGAGCCACAGGGTTTGTTGGTTGTGAGCTCCCACCCCTCTTTTAAGCAAATACTCAAAACTAAATGGAACTTACTAACATTACTTTGTCCTGCTGAGTTGAAAACAATCTGTCTAAATGTAAAAAACCATAGTAGGTATCAAAGTTAAACCACTTCTAGAGGCGGAATCAAATTAAAGTGAATTGAAACAAGTTGGATCAGCATGAAGTGACTCTGTTTGTAAAGAGTACTTTGCATTTCTATATCTTTTCACAGCCATAATTGAGAGAAGAATATCGGCAACTTCACTTACAAAGCTGCTGTTTGCTTCCTTCTTTTGCCCTAAAGCAAATAAAATAGGCCAGCTCCCAATTTGGAATCTATTGAATGAACCCAGATCACTTATGTGCTGTTTAGTTGTCGTGGCAGCAAGGCAAATAGATGTGAAAAGATTAGCCAAACAAAAAAAGCAGAAACCTTGGCCCTCTTGTAAGGATTTGGAAACCCAGTTCGTAGTTCATCAATTGTCGAGGCTGCAGGGTGAAGGCATGTAGGAAAAAGCAAGCTGAAAGTAAAATGCCTCATCTGTGAGTTGTGTAGGAATAGGGGGATTCTTGGGATAACGTTTTAAGTTTTACGGTCATCTCCTCCTTTCTCTTCCTGTTTCTGTTTCATTGTAGCTTCAATGTGTATTGAAAATCACATTAACAAATAGCAAGGGTGTGAAGGAAAGCATGTTAAAGAAGAAAATTAATGATTATGTTAGCTTCATGACAGACACTGCTCTGTTTCGCAAAAAAAAGATATATCTGAGAAAGGTGTCAGTGAGGACATTAGGTTTCTTGTTCAGTCATGTTAAAAATATCTGAGAAATTGTAGACTTCAGGACATATATGTAATAAGACAGTCTTTGCCTCAAAAAGCTTGCAGAGTGAGTACACCAGCCAGGCAGCCTATGCAAAGGAGAAAAATTAAACTCCATCCATTTAGAAGGGAGAATGAAACACATTATCTGAAACCACAGTGTCTGCATGGAAATAGGATGTGAATTTGAGGCCGTGCTACTCCCAAGATTTTGCTGGCACAGGTTTGCTAGACATAGGTACAGGTGAAGAAGGACTGTTCCCATATATCATACCCTAGACTCCATCCTTGAATATGGGCCCAGGGCTTGGCAGAGAGAGTCCAGATGGATTGAGCCTTCAGTCTGCCATCAGTGCCTGGAGTCTGAGGTACTTTACTTTGAAATTGATAAATGGAGTGGTAGAGAATTGTTGCTGTCATATGAATTATTCCCACTGTTATTAAATAATAAACATGACCACAATGACCTACTCACTCTCTAGACTGGATTCTTTCTGTGGCTTAATCTTGGTAATGGCTTCATATTTGAACTACATAATGTCACGGGTGAGCTGCGGGCCGCTGAAGAAAGGGGCAGCAGAAGGAAGTTGGTAGATTGATACCATATCATGTGTATCATAAAATAAGGTAGTAAAAGGCCTCAGGAAATTGTATTTCTTAAGTAATGCAATCAGAATTGCACTTAGACAGAGAAGATTGCTTTGTATTTACTAGCTGTGTTTACTGCTTTTTCTGATGTGCCTAAATAGGAAAAACAGGTATTTGGAAACTTCAGGGAGTGGAAAATGCAGTTCTAGACCCAAATCTGTACAGTTACTTTTGGGAATAACACAGCAAAATGAGTGAGCTTGATTTGCTGCACAGCAGATGCCAGGATTATATGATGTGGAAGGAATTTTTTACTTTTAAACCCTTTCAGTATGATGAAATGCAGGGGAGAGGAAGGAGGGGCTGACATAAGTGCCCTCATTTTTTTTAACCTCTTCTGTGCTCTGAATCCGGAGATACCAGTTGATTCATTGCAAGCATAGCCTGTCTGCGTAGGTGGACTCTACCAAAACAGTAATTAAATGTAGGGTATGTTTCTGGGCTAGAGCTAAAAGGGAACAGAAAATAATACTATTTATTCTGTGGTTTAAAGCTGTGCTGCTATAAACAGAAAATGCAACAGACAGAGCACCGAGTTCACATGAAAATTGATGAAGAGTACAGTGTGTCTTTTTTGGTATTTATGCATTATTTAAAACAAGTTTAGCAGACTATAAAGCTTTTGATTATAGTCAGCTTGTAAGTGTGTTCTGCTACATTGTGCAGCATCTCAAAATAAAGTGGACCAGCAGTTGTTTACAAAAGCTAAAGGCTTTCAAGACCAGCTCATGGGAGGAGCAGATGGCATTTGGGCATTGTGTTGTGGTCTTGCAGTTCATGCGATGCCATGTTGGGTTGATTCATGGAGACCCATTTGCAGAGGCATCATAGTGAGCTGCTTCATTGAGAGAAGAAATGTTTGTCTTGCCTTTTGCACTGTATTTAGTAAATGCCATTGACTGCTGTTATATTTAAAGAAAATGACAAGAGTGTATCAGAGCCTTTTTTAAAATAAACTGGTGTCCTTTGCAAGCAGTGATCCTTCTGTTCAGGGGAGCTTTCTGTATCAGCTGTGATAAGGCGAAGAAGCTGTGTGGGTAAGGTTCAGCCCCAGGTTTTTATGGTGGGATCACTGAGGACTGTATTGGTGGGCCTGGCAAGCAGGCACCCCAGGTGTGCTTCTGCTGCGCGAAGGCCCAGTGTGCTGTCTCGCACCACCTTTCACTCCAAGGTCCGCTTCGTTGCGCAACTGAAAACTCCTGCAAACTGAAAAGTGTTCCCGCTCCCCTGCAGGCAGGGTGCTGCCCCCTCCCCACCTCCCATTCCCGCAGGTGCTTGCATGCAGCCCTGCTTCAGGCACACATAGTACTACGTGGGGACGCTTAAATGCTTTAGTTGGACAGGAGGGAAATGTTTTTCTTGACTTATTTAAAGAGCGTCAAAATACTTCCTTGCTAAGGGGGGGGAGCTGCACTAAAGCAGGGACAGCAGTGAAACCCCAAGTGACAAGGTCTTTGCAGTGTTTCCCTTTTAGGCACTAATAAAGCTCGAGGTGACTTAATAGTCAAAACCTGTTGAACCTGTTGGCAAGAACAGAGCCTTAGATCCTCATTGCAGACATTGCAGGTTTGTTTGTTGCTACCAACTGCATTTCAATTGCCTAGTGATAGTGTTTGTTTTCTTGGAATTTGCTTTCTGGTGCAAGGTTTCAGCGGTGGCTCCTGACCGAAGCCCTGCAAAGGCAAAGTTGCAGCGGGCCAAGGTACAGCGGGGCTGCGGGCACCCCATGAGCCCTGCCCTGCCGCCCGGAGGGCAACGGCAGAGCAGGAGCGTTGAGGCTTCGAAGGGGCTGAATGTGGGAATCAGGGGGGAAAACTGCAGTCGCTTCCTACTCCGCTGGCAGGCACGGTTGGCATTAAACCCGTTGCCTTTATAGGAACAAGCTGACCTACTTATCAACGCATTGTATTTCAGTGTTCAGCTATGGCTGTCTGCCCCGGAGGGGTTGTGTTTCTGACCCTGCCGAAACTCAGGCCCCAGCCCTGTCCCAGCCTGCTGGGGGTCTTAGGCAGAGGGTGTTGGTGCGTCTGTCCAGTGGTGAGGAGCTCTGGTACCACAGTGATGGGTACCATGCACTTACCTGTATGGAAAAAGGGAAAAAGCCTGCTGGAAGGACTGATATATGCCAAAGAGGAACAGGCAAATGGAAAGAAAGGAAAATTGGAGGGGAGTGATGTTTAAGTATTAACGAAAGGCTTTGACCAGAAATGTGTTTTCAGTTGCATTCTGTGGGGTAAAGAGGGGCAAGCCACTAATGGCAATAACTTTGGGTACGCTTAGGGTATCTGAAAGGAAAACTGTTTTGCCAGCTTGTGAAATACAGATGTAATGGTAGTCAGCTGCTCTTCCCTAGCCACATTCCTAAAGCAAGGTAAGGGTCGGTTTGATAAGAACGTGTGCAAACGAGCAAATTTGGAGAAGACTAAACATCTGTGTGGGGTCAGTGAGGAGCTTCCTCTAGATTTGGTCAGCTGGTAGCACTGTGGTGATGTAAGATTTGTGCATCTCCTGTCATGGAGGTGATGGCATCAGCTGACATGGGAGGCAATCGTGCAGCTCTTTGCAGCCAGGGCTTTGGTCTGTTGTACCAAATACAGATTTCTGTGAGCAAATGATAAAAGTGTGGTGGTGGAGAACATGGGACAACACTAGGGAATGTCCTTTCTGTGGCAGACCATTGCTTCTGCCTCTGCTCTGGGGGCCTTTCAGTTTTTCAGAGCTATTGGATGACCATTTTGCTAGGCCAGCGAGAAATATCTGCTCCATCCATCTTTAACAGTGGACTTAGAGCCTCTCTGTTGGTCTGGGTGGAATATATACCCTTACATGACTTTCCAATAAAAATGGATTTGCTGCTCTGACAGAACCCTTCAGCTGATTAAAAAAAAAAAAAAAAAAAAAGATCCTGCTACGTTGTATAGAGGCTCTTACAAATGTATCTGTTGAGTTTCCAGCCTGGAAAGCCAACATGGTTGTCCAAATAGTCAAAGCTTTCCAAGAGATTTCCTCCAGTTCTGCCCCCTGAAAAGCTGTGACCTCCTTCGGTAATTTCATTGCAGTGTAGCCTTAGCTTTGAGGACCATGGAAGGTGGAGTTCATGTAGGATACACACTCAGCCAGAGTGTTATCACAGGGTTTGCTGCAAAAATTCATTTTTCTACCTTCTGCACTTTTTCTCCAGTACCTTGTATGCATGTGCGTGTCTCTTTTTCTTTGATGTACACATATACCCTTAGTCAAACTACTTAATCTAAAAGTTTTGAAAGAAGAGAGAAGCTCTGTGTTTCAATTCTTGAGAGGCACTCTGCTATCATAATGGTAGAGCTGTAGGATTACCCAGAGATACAAAATGACAGACATCATAGTTAATACTCATCAGCATCCTTTCTAGCAATCTCAAAGCAGTCCCATCAGTAAAAAGCCTAAGCAAGCTGTGCTGCATTATCATGATTGAGGGCCAGATCAGATTTGATGTTGCTGGCTGGCATGAGAGGAGTAGAAAAGGAAGTTTTCCCACTTCTAAAACTAACTTTATAAGTAAGCTCTTTGTAACATTGCAAATAAATCCTCACACTTCTGTTAAAATACCAGTAATGACATGAAAACCAACCTCAAACGTGTTTCTGGATACTTTGCCGTGAAACTAAAAGGAAGGGAGCTGCTTACATTCATCCCTGGTAAAGGAAGATGTAGCTCAATGCTTTCCTGGCATTAAAAGTTTTGGGATTTATGAATTCCAGGCCCTTCCCAGCTAACATCAAGTCTAGCAACATTGATTTTTAATCAGGCATAATTACCACTGTTAGTCTCCTCTGAAACAAGTGAGTGATAGAACTTATCTCCAGCCATTTTAAGGCCTTACACTGTTTTCTGTAACTGTATTGTCGTTGTACAATCTAGCACTTGGTTTTCTGCACTAAGAAGTCCTGTAACTACCAGGTCTCTGACTTTACTGGAATTTCACTGACAGTTTTTCATAAAATAGAAATATTTTCATTTGTGTGTTCCCAATGGCAGAATATTTGTGGCTTTTATAACAAAGGCTCTACAAAGACTGTAATACATGCCATTAGTATGTTTGTTGTACCGGATGAAATGTTGCACCAGATTTATGAATAATTGTTTCCAAATTGGGGCATCAGGTATGTGTTAGGGGAGGGGAAAGGATCCCTGTAAGGTTTTCAGTTCTATTCCTGACTGCGTGCAAGACAGCTGTTTGCCTGTAAATGATGGCATTAAAAGGAAAAATAAATAGGAGCTTTTTTCTTTCTGCATTGGCTTTTCTGGAGGTCCGCCACCCTTATATTTTGAGATAGTTCTACCCCCTGCTGGAGAGAGGGAGAAGCAGGGAGGTTCAGAGTGGGAAGGGAAATCTTCAACAGACACTGGGCTACTTAGAAACTCTTCATCTTCTGGCCGTGAAGGGTGGTGAGATGAGTTGGGAGGGCGTCTGTGCGGTGGTGGGTCGCTGTCCGTTTGACTCTCCCGTGAGAGGGCAGGCGATCGTTACAGATTAGTGCGCAGAGAGGCAGAGATGGGGAGGGGAGCAAGACAAATGGGTTCTCTCTGTTTTGTTCTGTTGTAATCGATCTGATTACCAAACATTAAGATTTGTTTCCCCAGACAGCTGGTGCTTTACTCTCACAGACACACAGAACTGACACACAGATCACACTAGTAAATTGAATTTGAGCTGGCAGAGTTAGTATGAACTGTTTGCTGTATGTACATGAAGCAGAACTCTCTAAAAGGCCAGAGAGATGCCTGTGTGCTGCACTGACAAGAAACTCATGCTTAAAATCAGTACACCAGCTCTCAGAAGAGTTTGTTGACATTTTGGAGTACAAAAAGAAACGTGCAACATTTTTTCTATTTGGTTATAAACACAAAATTGACAAGAAAACTTCATACTTACTAGAAGCAAGCCCTCTCTTTCTTTATGGCAGCTTTTGTCATGCTGCTCGTTTGGCTGGAGCAACAGCCATCCCTTCGCAGCAAGGACACGGCTGCCTGGGATGGGGAGCTACGCTGCGGAGCTGCAAGGGAAACAAGATCTAGCATCATTTAAAAGGTGGTTTCCTCTCCGGCCTTGCTGTATGCCTGTGAGAATGGCACAAAACACACTTGTGATTTCTTTTAATGAAAGCACTAATTTTTTACAAAACTGTCCTCAGCTGTAGTTAAGCTGCCCAGCTGTTCCAGTCTGGGGCTGAGCCCTGCAGGATGCTGGTACTCTGATCCTCTTCCAAAGGCACCACGCGTTGTCTGGCTTTGTATACACATATAAGTGCTTTCCTGGATTACAGCCACAGCTCTCACTACTATCTGGATAAAGCTTCATTTCATATTTTTTTAAATGTCCAGCAACTTCTTCTAGGCACAGCCTGTGCACGTGGTCAGTTTGGGTTCCTGTTCACTGCACAAAGAGAACGGGATGAGAGCCCCTTAGCTTACCCACTCTGTTTTGTGAAGTAAATACACTTCAGCTGAGGATCTGAAAGAGTTTGTAAAGGAATTCTGGTTGTATTCTGCCCATTCCTTACTCCTCCGATAACCTCACCTGTCAGCTAGCGGCAATTCAGAGACCAAGGAGTTTGAACAGGATCATTCATAGCAAATCAGAGGTTGGCAGAAGTTGAATCCTGTGTCTCCCCTTCCTTTTTAATTAAAATGTAACATAGTAAGTAAAAAGTTGTTTCAACCGTTTTGGTTAGAAAGAAGCTACATGATAGCAGTTTGGCACCTTAGAAACATCCAAGGGGCCTGTAAATGCGACTGAGCTGCAGTCTTGCATTTGTGCTCGCTCTCTATAGACTCAAGTGAATCATTCTCTCACATTTCAGTTCATGGCATTTCGTATTTCCTCTGGTTTTGAAATGTTTAAGTAAATATTCCAGCAAAGCCAATATTTAACTTACACGTTTGCTACTATATAGCACAGATGGTACTAAATCTTTGCATTAGCAAAGTGTTTACTGGAAGGTCTGAGATACATATGCAACTGAATTCAAGAAGAATGTAAGCGAAAGCGAGTTTAATAGTTTTTTTCAGGTTTGCAACATATCTTCTACAAAATCTCTTCTATGAAGTATTGAAGTAAGAAACAATAATGACTAGGATGTAATTCTTAGTCTAAACAGTGTTGCAGTTGTTTTAAATAAATCCTAGTATTATATATGCTATTTAAGCTAAGCTAAAGCCCCAACCTAAGGCTGACTAATTTCGCTCTTGAAAGTGTCTTCAGTGTTCAGGCAGCTTATGTTCCCTGTGCTGCTTTCAGCAGGAGCTTTCACTAAAAAAGGCCAAAATGGTCTCAGAATATCTATTGTTGTAATTAGAAAGTAATTCTGCTACTCCATTGGTTATCTTGTAGATGTCTGCAGTGGGAATGTCAAGATCTTCAAAGGCTATCTTTGTTTTCATATTTCATGATAATAATCCTTCAAAAATAATGTTACTTCCTGCACTGCCTTACCATTGGCCTGTGTGTCATCCCTCAGCCCACTTGGGAACCTCTCCAGCAAAAAAAGTCAAAAGGCCCTAAACACTAGATTCCTGCTCTTCTGTTATTTCCTTTATTTGAAAATCAAAGAAGTTTAGAAGGAGTATTGCAGGAAGAGTGGAACCAGTTTTGTCAGATGATGGCCATATTGCTGGGGCTGTCTTCCTTCCTCCATTGATTTCCTTCTGAGAAGCAGAAGAGCAGCTTGTTCCAGCCATGTTGAACATCACTCCCTGTGGAGAGTGCTAAGCCATCAGCCACGGACCTGGGCGAGTCTTTAGCGTCTCCATTTACAGGCTGGGGCTGCCTCGCAGCAATGCAAAATAATGATTGTCTAGTGCTCTGATGGAAAATAGGCTTTAGTCTGCTTCCATTTGTTTGGATAAGTTTGTGTCTAGTCCTGTTGGTCTTTAATGGGGATACACTTGCAAGAGATTGGCAAGGGAGAAACAGTTGCCCCAGCAGGGTTTTGCAATGCGTTTAATAATAGGTTTCCAAAACTAGTAATTTGATTTATTTGTTTATTGATTGATTCATACTGGTGACTGTTAGTTGATCTCAGTCTCAGGAAGAAGGAAAGTAAATGGTACAGACTTTCATTTTTCTTTATTTATAATATGCCTGCCTGTCTTGGACATAACTCTACAAACAAAAAGTGATCCATTCTCTCAGGTGTGACTTTACTCAAGAATTAGCACTAACACACCTCCGTTTATCCAGCCTCCCTCCTGAGGAAAAAACACCTAATCTAGAACTGGAGGGCAAGCCTGGGCTGGCTGTCATGGCTGTGTGGTATGGTGTTGAGCCCTGGCAGACTGCATGCCTGCCTGTCTGTGTACCTGCTAGTTCGTCATGCTTATACTGTTTCTTTTAACATACTCCTGGTGGCAATTCTAGCTGTCCTGCCTACATCCGTGCCTTGAAACCCAGGATTGCACAGCATACACCAGAGTGGGAACTGTTGGGCTTGCAGGTAATTTTCCTAGCCTTTCCTAGGTTCACGAGGAAGCCCCTGTGCACAAACCTCCCTAAGCTGTGGGCCACTGTCCTGCCCCTCTGGTTTTCCCAGTCCCCCACGTACAAGGCTCTGCCTGCGGGCACCTCTCTGCACCTTCCTGCCTGGACCTGCTCCACTGTCCTGCAGAGGAAAGCAGAAGGGAGAAGAGTCTGAACAGAAGTTGATATGCAGGCGTGGGGGTGCAACGGGAGAGGTGAGACCACTTGCAAGCCAGGTCTCATGTGGCTTGCTCACTGGCTTTCCTTCATAGTGCCATGGTTCAAGTGCTACTGGAGTAGCCTCTGTCTAGCTCCTCTTCATTGTACCAGCAGTCTTGCTTACATGCTTAAGGCTGCTGCCACAGGGTTCAGGCTGCATATGACAGCTGTGGGCTTACATCACCACTCCACACTGCCTTGACTGTCAGGTACGAGGCTCCAGCTCTGCGCTGCTCTCCTCCAAGTGCAGATAGCCACCAAGCTTCAGGCATCCTGCCTGAGTTCAGCAGCTCAGGGCACATTGCACCCTGGAAGCTGTTAGGCATGGGTCCTGTGCATCTGTAGCACTGCCCGTAAGCTTTTTGCAGGTTGGCTTTGTCATGAAGTGGTGCAAGGTCTGGTCCTGGAGTGTCAGACATCATCCTGGTGCTTCTGCAAGTGCATGTAGATGAGCCTCTGTGCAAATAGGCTTCCACTGGCATAGTTTCTTCATGACTGTGTTTTTGTGCTCTTTCCTTCTCTGTCATAGAGTTTTGCAGTGGGCTTACCTGCCCTAGAGAAGCACAGTTTGGAAGGCAGCTTCTGGAGAGTCCCTTTCCCTGCGTCACACTGTGAGCAACAACACTGCGTAAATACTTCTGAAAACTCACATTCAAACTTTTTACCTTGTTCCAGCTCCTGTTAGAAGAGTTTTCCCAAAATACCATTGGTCTGTTTGTCATGGTTTAACCCCAGCCAGCAACTAAGCACCACGCAGCCGCTCACTCACTCCCCCCCATCCAATGGGATGGGGGAGAAAATCGGGAAAAAGAAGCAAAACCCGTGGGTTGAGATAAGAACAGTTTAATAGAACAGAAAAGAAGAAACTAATAATGATAATGATAACACTAATAAAATGACAACAGTAGTAAGAAAAGGATTGAAATGTACAAACGATGCTCAGGGCAATTGCTCACCACCCGCCGACCGACACCCAGCTAGTGCCCGAGCAGCGATCCCCTGCCCCCACTTCCCAGTTCCTAAACTAGATGGGACGTCCCATGGTATGGAATACACCGTTGGCCAGTTTGGGTCAGGTGCCCTGGCTGTGTCCCATGCCAACTTCTTGTGCCCCTCCAACTTTCTCGCTGGCTGGGCATGAGAAGCTGAAAAATCCTTGACTTTAGTCTAAACACTACTTAGCAACAACTGAAAACATCAGTGTGTTATCAACATTCTTCACATACTGAACTCAAAACATAGCACTGTACCAGCTACTAGGAAGACAATTAACTCTATCCCAGCTGAAACCAGGACACTGTTGTATAGAAATGTTCTGGTTACATTCTGTCTTCAGCCAATGTTGGTTTACTGAAACTGTCTTTAAACTTAATAGTTGTTCCTTGCTTTTCCCCCCAGCATCCCATGGTCACCTCATTGTATTGGCAGAATCTTACTTCTTTTCTGCCTTTGTTTTGCTTAACTGAGTAAGCCAAGCTCTCTGTTTTCTCTCCTAAAGTCAGTTTCCATGTCGGTTCAGTTGTACAGCTTGGGTTTTTAGCTTTTTTGTTCTTTTTTTGAAAGAATGAATCTTTCCTAGTTTTCTCAGGATACAAGTTAGAGTGAGCTCTTTGCATAGTGACTTGCAGAAACTGCAGCATCCCTCACGCTGAGGTCTAGAGTTCCTCAGCCCAGTCTGTTTCCCAGAGGTTCCACGGGAGCCATTTAGTTCATCAAAACTTGCTCTTTGGAAATTATAGATCTCAAACAAAATTAGGCTTGCTGTTATCCTTCCCACTTAATCTAAACTGAATCGTTTTGTGGTCCCCTGTTCCAAAGTCATCCTCATTACTTAAGATAAAGAGCAGAAAAGAATCTATTCTTGTTCATTCAGCAACATGGATAAAGAAATTTGTCAGCTGTCACATCCAGGAATAACTGGCCTTACTGTGGTTAATAGCATTTGTTCTCCAATCTGTATTGTGAAGTTAGTCTCCTGTGATGACATAATTCCCATTTCTTCAATGATGCAGAGTGCTATCCAGATCCATATCTGGTGCAAGAAGTCAAGAGCAGACCCAGTGTCTCTCTTAGACGTCTTCTTTGACCATCTTTCCACAGCATTTCCAGACATTTTCTGTTTTCTTCTATTTCCAAAGTCTGCTGTTTCATTATTGCATGACAGTGTCCTACCATATAAAACCTGTGTTTCTTTTCCTTGAAAAGCACAGACCTTTTGACACCTGTTTCAATAATAATTGCTGTTCCACCCTGTTTGTGAATTTTCCTGTAATAACACTAGTGCCTTGAGTTCCTCTTTTGTTATGTCAGTCTGCCTGCATTATTAGCACACAGCTATTTTAGCTACCGGATTTTTTGTTCACCTTTTCTGCTCTTGTTTTTGGTTTTAGACTGCATTTGGCTCCCTAGTTAGACTATATACAGTCCTTTCACTGTCGGTGTCACATGCCTGACCCCTTTTCTCATCATTAGTATCATTTTTTTCCTTCAAATCCCTGAAATACCTTTCTCACTGTTGTTTTCATGTTTATCTGACATCTTCCCCTTTGCTTTCTGGATCCTGAAACTGGTGTGGAATTTATGTTCACCTCCCCAAGCCTTCCCTTGGCGCGTTCATGCTGTGCCTTGTGCCATGGTGGTTCCAGTAGCTGGGATGTTTGGGTGACACCCTCCTGAAGACTCATCTTGCAGTGAAAGTACCCAAAAGCCGCCTTTTCCTACAGAGCCAGTGGCTGGGGGCGGGACTGTAAACATTCCCCCAAGGGTCACTCGGGCTATGTGAGATGTGTCGGTTCTTTTCCAGTTGGCATGTCCTGCGCTTGCTGGACTGAAAGACGTACTCAGTTCTCAAGGTCTGATGGACACAAATGTATTTTGAAATAGCCTGAGAAAGAAATGAGTTCTTACAACAAACATTTGTATGGGACAATAAGGTATGGTTTATTTGGTCTTAAATGGTAAGAGTTTTCTAGAGGGCTTCCTCCTGCCAGCCATCCTCCTACTTTGCTGGAAGAAAAACCTAGTGTTAGCAGCAGGGACATTATGAAAGCTTGAGCAAGGATGACCTTGATGTCCCATTTAGAGCTAACACACATCTGCGTAACTGGGGACAAAGAGCATGTGCATTTGTGTGTATGTGTATCCTTTGGTCAAAAAAAAACCTGTGTGCAACCTGTAAGGCTGCAAGGAGTTACAGCCCTCATAATCCCATCTTCCACTGTTGAAGCTGAGGCTGCCGCAAGCAGTTAAGGAGATGGTTGAAATTCCTCATCACAAATAAGGTAAGTACATGATGGAACAGCACATTGTTTCTCTCTTCTGTGCTAGGCTCACTGGCTGGTGCTTTCTCCAGCTGATGTTTTCTGTTCAGTACTACACACTGCACAGGCTGGATGGAGTCAAAAAGGACTTTACTGTTTCATTTGTGATGGGTAAATTTTATTTTCACATCCTTCAGCACTGAAAATTAAGCTTGCCATTATTGTACACCAAAATGAAAAAATACTTTAAAAATAAAGGAACAAAACCAAAGCAAACATCTCCACCATGTTCTTAAGCAGAGAATGTATTATAATACGCCATTTTTATGTATAAGATCTATATCTCATCTCTCTTTAGTCAGCTGTCTCTTAAAAGATTTTTATCTTGCACTGGTAGAATATATATCAGTGTTGTGAGTCTTTCTTTTAACAGTTAACTGATCTTAATCTTTACTACTGAGATGAAAAGTTAGGATGATATGTTTTGGTTTCATACAGCTTTCCAAATGATAGATGAACCTCTTTGAGTTTGTGCATGCGCAAGACCTTCTGTAACTCTTTCTCCTACCATTCTTTTTATTAAAGCTAATATTTTTAACAAGCATATATGTTGTAACTGTTTGTTTATACAGTTTTTCAGCTGATAAAATGGCATTGCTAGAGAATGGAAATTGTATGTATAGCTTCATGATGATACAAATTTAACAAAATAGAGGAGCAGGAAGAAGGTTTCTGTTACAGGTATTCTGTAATTTTTTTAAATTAGACCTCTCAGAATAATTTCTGCTGTAGCTTACTCGGCAGTGCTGGAAATGAACTTAAGAACAGGAAAAATTATTGGTTCGTTTAGACCCGTACCTTTCTTCTTCTGTGTCTCATACTAGATCCTTTCAAAGGCGTGGGAGAACCACTGTGACTGCCAGACCAATTTTGTATTGCTAGTGAAATTGCTTCCTCCTGGCCTCTATTATACAGCTTCCAGAATTCTCATTCTTGGTCTTTTCGTGCACTGTTGTTGAGGTATGAATATAATGTCTTGTTTCTTCCCAAGCTCTTGGTTCTGAATCCTATTGGTTTACCGTATGCTTCCACAAGTATTCTGTTTATTTTAAGAGCTCTTCTCAACCTTATTTAAATATTTCAGAAGTGTCCTGAGTGGCATCCTACACCAAGGAGCCTGACAGAATTACAGTACTTGCAGTTCTCTTCAGGTATTTCTTTCTGTCTTGCACATTGCAGTTTTATTTTAACAGCTATGTTCTTATTCTGTCATCAGGCAAAATAAATTAAAAATCAAAAAGAAAAAAAAAGGGGGGGGGGGGGAAGCCTTCACTCTATTAATTATTCTCTATGTCTTTGACCTAACCTGACTTGGACCAAGGTTAACCATCATGATGTGGGAAGGGAAAAGGCACATCTATTAACAGACAAGTTAAACAGAGGCAAGCTGCTATTTGCTATGTTGCAATTTAATAAGCCTGAAGGTAAAAGGTGGAAGACAGAGTGTTGCTTTTGCAACATTTTCCTGCTGCTGAAAATTGAAAATATCAAAGGATCAAATCACAAGAAATGTGTAGGAATGGGCTGTGCTAGGAATTGAGGTAGGGAATAAAAAGACTGATCTTGTAGAAAAGTAATAAACTGGACTTCTATCTTCTGAGTACAGTGGCAGTAAGTTTTATGCATTCCAGCTAGAGGAGAGCATTTGAATTGAAAAAAGCAGTGGAGGATGCTGAGGCAGAAGGGGCCAAAAATCAGCATACTGAATGGTGAAGTGATATTCTTTACAAAAACAATTCTATTTTAGATGTAGTAACTTTAAATTAAAGAAGATCTTATAAATTCCTTCCTGATGAGATAACATGGCAATGGTTGTAGTGTACAGATGGTGCAGTTTATTTACTAACTATATTTTTTACGTCAGTTGGCAGTAACATTTTAGTAGTACCTAAATATGCATCTTAAGTGCCTCTCTCTAGGCATCTGTGCTGGAAAATTCAGGCCATGGTTGCTTTGAACTGCTTCAACTGCTGTTTTCTTTAAAGCCTTATAGTATGGCTGTAAAAATAAATACCCTCTAGCAAAATCAAGAGGGACTGTGTTATCCTAATTTTTATTACGACTTAGTTGGAAGGGGATCGATTTGAAGCATTCAGTGAAATCAGATCAAAGTTTGGAGTAAAAATATGAAAATAATATGGAAGATTATAAAACACTTCCTCTCTCTAGTAAATGAACTTGGATGGGAGATCACAACATAATAAAAGGACAGCTGTCACATCCGGCTTTCTCAGGTACCTGTTGGTTTTTAATTATTTTTTGTCAATTCTAGAATAAATAGTCTGCTACCTGAGGGCTATCCTCTGCATTGCTGAGTGTTTGTATGTATTCTCATGTCAAAATATTTCATGCCTACTATTTTGCCACTTCACATGTCTGTGCAGGACAGATTCTGATCTATACAGGTAATGTGCAGAGTGAATTTTGGCTCAAAGCATGTCACGTCTTGACAATATGCACTATATATAATTCCACAGAGTGATAAATTGTAGGTTAGTTCCTCAATGAAGGAACTAGATGCTGTTTACTGATTTGGTGTTCACTTTTGAACGCTTTGCTGAATAATAGGGACTTGAATCTAAAATGCAGCGAACAGACCTGCCGTGAGGTTTGTGACTTATCCTTTGTTTGTATTGCCTTCATCAAAAGAAGTTTTGTCTTTGAAAGCAATGCTGGCAAAAAATAACAGTACGCTCCCACTGCAAGGGGAGGTACTACAGCTGTGGTGGCTTTGAACTGCATTGCAATGTATGCTTTCATGCCGTATGAGTTAGTCTAAGTGCTTAAGGTTTTTTGCAGGTCCTTTCCGATACCCTGGCAAAGGACACTTGGTGGATGAGGGACCAAGCGCTGAAACTTCAGATTGTAGCGTGAGGCACTGAGTGTGTAGACAGCAGTCATCTGTTAGGGAGAGAGCTGTGGCTGCTGGCAATTTTTGTCACTATTTTTTTGTCACTCTCCGATGTTGCCTGTTGAGACTTTGATGTACTCTTCCTTTGTTGTACAACACCCACAATCCTTCCTTTTCTTTGTTGTTCCTTGCTTTCCTCTTCCACTGGGAAAGTTGGGCATCTTCTGCTTTCCACTAGCAAAAAACAAACGTACAGTTTGTGCATGCCATCAATTCACCACTTTAATTAGCAAAAAGAAACCAGAAGGCATTCATTTAAATACTTAATTTTCCAAATTCCAAAACTTTGTATGTAGTTATTTTTAACCTGGTTTCCTAGGGAAAGAAGTTCCTGCAATCATTTTTCACTAACCACCCACTGTTAATAACTTCAGGAGCTTTTGTGTTGATCGCAGACTTCAGGCAGGGCAGAGATCTCAGTTATGAAATCCACAGCTTCATGAGCACAGACAGACAGGTAGAAAGGAGAGGATCCAGTTACCAAGCTGGTTGGGCTGCCACGTGAGATCAGCCCTTACTGCTAGAAGTGAGAGGATCCGCATGGAAGAGACTTCACGAAGACGCCAGCCGTGGGGAAAGGGCCGTCAGCGGGTGGGCGCTGGTGGGTACCAGGAGCCTAAGCAAGAAATGCCAGTCCAAGGAGGGGCGCCCTTCATTCGCCTGCCTTCAGTGCTGCTCCTCATGACTACTTCTTGGCTCTTCTTCTTGACATCCTTCTCAGGAGAACACCTCCAAATTGTGAGCGTAAATGCTGTGCAAGAATGAACCGGCCTTGGATGTTGCTTCTGTACCTCTTTGTGTGGTCTCTGACTGCTGGCCCTTGGCCCTTGTCTTCCTTGTGCGGCTAGTCCCTCTACCTTTTTCTTTGATCTCCGCAGAAGGACAACCCAAAGCACGTTGTCCTCGGTCCTACTGACACCACCCTGGGTCCATGTCTCCAAGCCCTCTTACCTCTGCCAAGGCATTACGGAATAGCTGTCTGGTTTCTTCAAGAACAGAGCAAGAGAAACAGAGCTGGAGACAGCATAGCATGCGTGGATGGGCTTGAATCATGGTTGTGCTTTGGAAAACAGCTGCTGTGGATGCAGTCATGTGTTGTAAACAGTCATGAAGTCATTACAGAAACATGGTGGTACCATTAGTGGTCCGAAGGCTAAGAATGCACCTTTCAAGATAAACTGGTTGCATCAATTTTATCTCAAAGCACAGAGTTTGTTACACAAGCAAAACCCCAAGTCAGCAGGAAATGTGGTTTTTTCTGGTTGTGTCCTTTTATTCTTTCAACAGCAAAATTAACATTATGTTACAATGTTGCCCAGTGGTGGGTTCTTCTTTAAAGTAAAACAAGAAAACACAATTTAGGAACAGCCAACAAATGAATGCTGAAGTTGGCTGTACGGATTATGATACAGTAAATACAACGTCTAACAATCTCCTGATTTTATGGTATGAAAGAGATGGAAGAATTCTGGTTTGCTTTGCTTTATTTCTCAGGCTTCTTTGCTCTTTGTCGTGCTTTTTAATGTTAGATAGATTATCCCTCTTCAGTTTGACTAAAGGGAAACTCTTGCCACATGGGCTGTGGGCTATGTGCTGTGTGGACCCAGTCCTGCAACATGGCATGTGTTTGGGAGTGAAGCTATTTGGAAATGGCACTTTCAGCATAGATGCTCACAGCAGGAATACTGCTTTTGGTGTACCCTCAAACCTGAAAATGATCATAAGTTGGTAAAGCTGCTTTTCTGAGGAGTCTCCTGGTGACTTTTGGAAAAGAATGTGCTGACCTGTCCAGGAGACAGACAGGCACCTGCTTTCCAGTATGAGAGCAGCTTTTATACTAATTTAGTCTGCTGCTGCTTCCACTTTAGTTTTACACCTGCTACACTGTTGCTCTCTTTACTGTTACAGCAATTAAATAATAGAGTAGCCATGAGAAGTGTGTTTCCAGCTATTCACAGAAAAATACTACATACCTAAACTAATAAAAAATTCCTTTTTTTTTCCTTAATTGGTCAAGTGAATTTCTATTTTCCTTAAGCAGATATTGAAATCCTCTCTGTCTTTTGTATTGTTAATAAATTGCAGGACTTTATACCACATCACATTACTGGAAATAGATTTGAAATATATAAAGGTACAATACACATATACTTTTAACAGTGAAAAGTAATTTTCTGACATAATAGCCAAAATAAAGTGCCATGGAGCTATTAGCAGTAAATTGAAATTTTTGGTATGTAATTTAGTATAAATACTGACAAGCTGGAAAAAAAAAAAAAACCAAACCAAACAACAAATGCATACTCATTAGTCATTCAGTTTAGCAGCACAGAGGCAGCAGTCGGCCAGGGTGTGCGTTTTTATGTCTGCTTCAATTGCACACTTCATTTATTTGGACATGGCATAGGCGGCTTTCTCTGTCACAGGGCATCACTGCACGATTAGCAAGTTGCGCCCCAGGGCAGCTGGGACGCTTTGCTGGGGCAGATGTTCTTTTCAGCTTATTCAGTGGCCGTTGTGGGGTTGTTTACTGTTGTCATAGCTACCTACATTTCCATAGCAGCCGAGCTGCTGTGTGTGAAGCCAGTGAATATAGTTATAAAAGGATCATATTTTGTTCTGTCTCTATAACTTACCATCTGTCAAGTGACTGTTCGTGATGGATTCAGAAACCAATTTAAGAATAACAGCAGCCAGCCGATGATTTTGGTTATATTAAAGTGACAATGGATGAGGATGCAAATAAGTTGGTGCTTCAATGAAATGCTCGTTTCTTTTTTTTATTTTTCCCTTAATTGTAGCTGTTTGGCTTCCAACAGTCTCTCAAACTGCTGAAATCCTTATCGACAAATCGAAATGACCGAGTGTCATCTTCTGTACTTGCTCAGGTCTAGGTGTTCCTTACGCTTTGCCACTCCACCATCAGCTCATCCCTGTGTGTTGCTTCCAAATTGTGATGTTGCACCTGCTTTCACAGATCCTTTGTAATGAAATCTAAATACTCTCCACAGAATTAAACAGCAAATTCATGAGGCTAACAGCAAAGGTATCATGCACACAGAAGTATGGTTTGGTGACACTCACCACTGCGCTCTACTTAATAGTAGCAATGGGATCACATGCAAGTTTGGGGGTAAATTCAATGTGTGATCAACGAGCCCTCTGAATAATGAACGCTTATACTTTTTTACTGCAGAGATTTGGTTGAACCTATAGTTTAGCAACGGGGGCAAGAAGATTAGCCCAGTTGTAAATAATGTATTTATTGGTTGATTTTTCCAGATCCTGACATTGATGCTGCCACTGCCATGATGCTTTTGAATACTCCCCCTGAGATACAAGCAGGTTGTGAGTAGATATTTCTATAGCATATAGCAACATAGACGTGTAAAGTTAATACTCTCTTTTATAAGTATACAGCGTACCAGATAAAAAGAAGGATTTAATGAAGGACTTCAACTTCCCTTGTAGACCCTTACACTTCCTTGACCCTTACATGAGTGTAATTTTGTGGTTCGTATTACATTATTTGCTACATGAATAATAGTAATCCGTGATCTCTAATGTAAAAGAGGGGTTATTGTTATTCATGACATACACGTAACTGAGTAACATACTATTATCCGTACTGATAGAAAGACCTGGGGCAACAGCCAGGAGAAAGGCAGGGAGAGAAAGAGAGCAAGAGAGCGAAGGGTACGTGGCATATGGTTTTGTTTTCATTTTGTTTTGATTTGACTCCCATCGTGCAAGTTACCACAGCCATCTGGATACTTTCCTTTCACTTGGGCACTGTTTCAACTCCTTCTTTGCACACATCCTGCCCATTTTGCTTTTTTGCTCTGTCTGATGCAAGGCAGTAGGCAGGCTTCGGGGAGCAAGGAAAGGTCTCATTTCCTGCCAATACTGTCCTCCTTGTTCTGTGACCAGGCCCAAGGTTTTGAAGCTGTGTATTAACAGAGCTCTGAAGGGGCCTTGGCCCCCACTGTACTGGGCTGTGCAAATAGTGCAGGAATCATCCTGCCCCACAGAGCTTGCAGTGAAGGTATTAGAGGAATCCGTAGAGGAATACAACTGCACAAAAGCAGGGAGTACAAGAAAACAAACATATCGCTGGTCAGCAAGCATGGTAGTAATGCCAAGTGACAGGCAGCTCTAAAAAATAAAGGCAGAAGTTAAAATAGAAGCCGTTATCAAGCCTGTCTAGCATCACCACTATTGTTCTAGCTCAGGCAACCAAATCCAAATTCCAGAGGAAGCCTTGATTCGCACTTTGATACTCTGCCTGGGGAAGAGAGTCAATTACCATCAAAGCATTTCCTGTGCAGCCAAGGAAAGCTATTGTCAGCCTGCTTTGTGACCCTGCCAGAGAAATGCCTCTTGAGAAGCGCCTCTCGGGTAGAGCGCAATGTACCAAGAAACTGTCCGTTCCGGAAGGAGCCAAGAGTGGTCCTTGTCCTCCTCACCTAAACAGCCTTCAGGGACTATGCATGGTAAAAGGGCGAGCAATCGCAGCAACGTGTAGGTAGGAAAAAGGAAAAAATTTTATTGGGGAGAGGAGGTTATCATTGGGCTTAGTGGGAAGAATAAAATGAGAGATCTTCAAAGGATCAGAAATTTAAAGAAGCCATATTTGTGGGGCAGAGAAAAGGGGGAAAGAAGTTGGAGTAGAATGAAAGTGCAGAGTTAAAAGGGTATGTGAGAGAGAGGACACATGAAGCAGTATGTGCACAGAAAAGGATGGGGAAAACGCAGAATAATCTGAACTCCTGGAGGAACTGGAGAGCAGAAGATTGCACACAGGAAAGGGAGGAGATCTATAGTAAGCTGCGTGTACTAAACACACTGCAGATTTTTATCACATACTCATGTGTGCCAGCATTGCAGGTGTTTGCATGGAAGTGATTTGGAGACTTGGGCACTGTCACTTCATAGAGATCATAGCTTGCAGGTTGGCAAATGGCTTATTGCTATTTTAGTTTGTAGAGGTTGCTCTGAGGAAGGAAGTTCTAGCCTTCTACGAGTTTGGTATATCTCTCCCCCCATGTCACCTTCCCAGTGGGCTGTTGTGTCAGGATGTCAAAAGTGAGAGGAAGATGAAAACAGAAAGATGGCTCCTCATTCACATTGCTCCCTCCTTGATGTCTGGAAGTAACAAGGTCTTCCTCTATGCCTTTAAACTTAAATGTAGGGTCTGCTCAGAACTTCATGAATCCTTCCACATACTGGGTAGAATTGGCTGGTGCCACGAGGGAAGGGCCGAAGTTTTTATTGTAACCTCCTGAGAAGTCCTCTAAATTACGAAGGAGAAACATTTTTGTGTGTCTGTGAATGGATACCTGAGGTAGTAAATCAGCCTGTCTTATGAATTGCAGTTGGATCTTACTTATCTACCAGGTTAGGAAAATCTCAGGCAACTTAAAGCAAATTAATTACTACTGCATATTGAGAAACAATTACATGAAAAATCACATTTAAAATTAGTTTTCAAATAAAAGGCAATTGGGCTATAAAAATTGCATCGCAATGCTGAGCATTGTCTAGAAGCTCACAGTTCATTCTCTGCTTTGTCAGTGATTACAGTGGTCTGTAAATCAAGCTGTGAATGATCAGGGCAGTAAGCATGCTGGTACCGTTTGATCCCTTGAAGATTCAGAGTTCTGTTCATCATATCAGACTGTGGTGTCAAGGATGTGCTCAAGCCATCAGGGCTGCAAAATGCCCCATCTTCTGAAGACAAGCTTGCCTGGAAGTGGTTTGAAGAGAGACAGACATAATTTACAGTTTGGCCAAAGGTGTTAATACCTGACTGAAAACACCCTTTTGGTCTGAGACTCTGACTCCGAGTGTGTCAGTTACTTCCACAACAAAGATGGTGAGATGGAGGCGGATCCTGAGTGTCGTTTCATGGTATAACAACTTGACAAGTCAGAAAGTTCAAAACTCTGGTCCATTAATGCCTTTGCCTGTCCTACAAACACTTAACCATCGTTGTGAAATGTGGATACCTCCAGAGCAGATTGTGACAGTCTGGATTCATGTTTGTGTGGATAGTTACATGTGTTGGGTTTTGACTTTGAAGGCATCTTCTTGGATTAAAAGCTACCTTTCAAGCAGGATAAAAATCTGTGCTCGTCTAGGCAATGTGAGTGCTAAAAGCATCTTTAGGATGAAGTTACCTACAGCCATCATTCAAAGTCTTATTAAAATTTATTCTTCTAATATAGTCTGTCAGAAAAGAATCCCATCTCAGTGGCATTAGAAAATCCAAAGTAAACTGTTCCTGCTTTGTAACAGATTGATTAATTGGCTTTATGGTTTTAAATGACCATTTAAAATTCCATACCCATGTGTGAAACACTACTAACAACCACACATGAATTTTAAAATCAGCTTTTGCTTTTATATGAAATCTTGAAATGGTGTCTGAGCTGGCACAAACATTGCTTACCATTTACCCCAATCACCCCATGCGTTAGTTTTCATGGAAGAAAATAATACGGCAGAATGAAAGAGTAAAACACCATTATTGGGATTATTTGTGTTTGTGCAGGTTTTATTTTATAGACTCATGAAATTGGTTGTTCCCGTTGTCACTAAAGGTTGGACATAATGCAATTATAGTTGGGGTGTTGACATCAGAAATCAATTTCTAGAATATTAACACTTTGCAGTATCTTCCCAGACCAAATATTTCTAGGTTGTAACTAAAGGAAGAAGCTCAAAATACCCAGCTCTGTGCAAGACTCTACTGAAACATACAATCCAACTGGCACCAAGAATAAAGCGTGAAAGATACTGTGATATGCTATGGGCATGTAGGAACATGGTTTTAATACTTTTTTTGCTTCGGTTTATGGACGTCCTTGTATTTCATCAAGTTTTGTATGGATTGATTACGTTTAAAAAGAAACAGCAGCTATCACCAGTTACGAATACTTTGGATTTTATTAGTAGCCAGTACATGAATATTAATTCCAAAATACATGAGTTGCATTGAAAACTGTATTTTGACCTGCAGCGAACTGGGTACTGGCTGGTCCATCTTGGGCAAGTTTCATCAAATTTCTGGGCCTGTTTTCCCTGATGGGAATCTAATTCACAGAGAGGACAGAGGAAAAGGAGAGAGTGAACAAATGGTAAAGCTCAGTTTAGAAGTCATGGTTACTAACTCAGTGAAGCCCGTGGATTAGTTTTGTACAATTGCTAAGATTTTCAGTACTTAAATTCTTACCGGTGTTTTGAAAGGAAATGTTACCAGCTGTCACTCAGTGTAGCGTTCCGACTTCAAGAGTGTGTCATCCTGGGCATGTCATTTAGTCTTTCCAAAACATTGTGTTTTGCCATGAATAAGATGGAATTGGTTTTGGTGGTTTTGCAGTGTGTTTGGACTTCCTGAGATTCAAGTCACTGTAAGCATTTTAAGTAGCAGTACCTTCTTAGTTGGTGAGGTCATTCTGAACTTGGAACCATTTGCTCTGAGGGAAGGACCAGTCAGAGGGGAGCGTGTGTAGTGTATTACTGCTACTGCTAGTGAAACAACGCTGCCGTCAAAGTGATTATACTGGAAATCTTGATTTAATTCAAGAAGGTCTTGACTCAGCGATATTATACATAGCTTCAAATTCATGAGTAGTCCTTTGCCCATTGCTATATAATTTGGGAATCGCACACAAATGTAAGTACATTGCTCAAGCTGAAGTTTAATAGTGCAAACAGCTATAAACAGTGCTCACAGAAAGGGTTTGGGTAGAAACCAGGAAACTGAGAGTCCTCAGCTCTGAACATCCGTTTTCTCTTTTTGATACTGCTCACCACTACGCACCCAGGTTAGCTGGAAAGTGGTGGCCTTCAGGGGACTTTGCAACACTGGTTTTATGGGTGGTTCCTTCCAGGAGACCGAAATGCTCTGGTAGAGATGTTTGGGAAGATATGACCATGGAGTTTTGCTGGGTGCTTCTTAAAAAGCAGGCTTTCCAGTGGTGTGATCAATGTCTCTCTGGTTTGGAAATGTTCATTAATCTTTGTCTCAAAGCATATAAAACCCAGAATAGATACCTGTATTTTAAATTTGGTGGGAGAAGAAATTCCCTAAAGAGATCTACTAATACTGTACCTCTACACTTCTAAAATTGTATCCTGATGAAATTTGCTTTTTAAGCTAATGCAGGACAAAATCAAGACAAAAAAATTGGATCTAAAATTGCCTTAATAACAGACAGAAGTCCTCCAAATAGGATCAGATAGAACATGCTGTTTTCTTGGGACATTTTTATTGTATATGAAACTCAATAACTGTAATGTTCTGTTTGTACTGCTTGTGGACAAGTCACTTACCGTAACTTATTAGACAGCTTCTAGCCTAACTTTTTATATCAGAAAATGATAAATCGTTGACTGTAAAATGTTTCATAAAGCTATTTTTTCTGACTGTCATGGTGTCTGTATCAAAGTGAAAATTGGAAATTAGGAAAAGACATTTTCATAGGGTATAAACTTTCCCTTCTGGTTGCTGGGATTTTGGGGGGAATGGGATCCTCAACTTCTGTTAAGGAGAATTTTGGGGGTTTTTTTTGTTTGTTTGTTTGTTTTTACTTCAGTGTTTCAGTACCAAGTCATTAAAGTGAGGAAACAGAATTGGGAAGAAAACTTACTTTTACAAAATACTTTCTACTTCTTTCTCCTTGCTCCTCATATTTTGATTTAGCACCATGGTTTAGTTTGTTGTTGAGCAGTTCCAGCATCACCAAAATGAAGAATGGCTTGCTGTGGTTTTCTGCTTGCACAAAAAAATAACACAGAAGATTGAATTATTTTTATTAAATGTC
This sequence comes from Haliaeetus albicilla, assembly GCF_947461875.1. Classification (NCBI taxonomy): domain Eukaryota; kingdom Metazoa; phylum Chordata; class Aves; order Accipitriformes; family Accipitridae; genus Haliaeetus; species Haliaeetus albicilla. Next base: position 19,962,548 of record NC_091487.1, read on the forward strand.
CTTAGACAAGGTATGAGTGTGATAGGTTTATCAGAATACACTTCTTCCACCCCCACCCCACCTCCAAATTTTTGTTTAGAGTAAAAGGCTTGTTGGATGTATTCTTGATTTGCAGTTTGTTAGGACTACAGACTGTGGAGTTTAAGAGCTGTAAAATTGTCCTTGAGCAGTAAAATAGAAGTTAGGCAGATGGCATCAAATTTATGCCTGGGATAAGAGAGTTGAAGTGAATAAAGTTACACATTTGGCAGATAACAGTTGCTTTTGGCAACTTCTGATGTCCCATTGATTATACATCATTAGCAATTTTCTATTTTCATTTCTTGTAGCCTGAGATAAAGTATTCTGCTGAACACTGTCCTGGAAGAGAGATTGGCAGAAAGAAGCTGAAGCTGACAGATATTAGCAGAAACTCAGTATCTCTTGTCTATAATGATTTCTTCTGTGCTACAAGAGATGGGTCAGGGAAGACAGCCCTGAGATAAATGCATGTGCCACATGATGACAGAAGAGGCAGAGAACCAGTCTGTCCCTACAGGATACCTTCATACTCTAATATTCTACTTTTTTAAAGTTTGTTTTCAATAAATATGATTCAGTCTTCCTCACTAGTCTAAATGTTGGCTACCTTGAGCTAGACAGTTTAATGAACTGTACGCTTGTTTCCTAGATGACATAAAGACATGTTTGTTACCCATTTCTTTTTAATTTTCTTGATTTACAACAAATCGCTCTCAGCGCTGATATTTCACTTAACTTCCACGTGCCAACATTTAAGCAGGAAGTTGGTTTCCTTATTTAGTGAGCTGTTGGGGTGTTTGATGACTCTATCCATTGAGTATTTTCTCCTTCTTTTCCGTTTAATTTTTGACAAATTGCTCTATTGTGTGTTACACAATCAAATCTTCAGTGAAGGACCCAGTCTAACATAGTTTTGATTGTTGCAAAGGTCTTGGATGAGGTTGTTAGCTCAGCTGGATGGAGGAAGTTTGCTTTCCCCGCACGCATGCTTGCAAGTAAGAGATTATGGATGCAGTCTGTCAAGGGTTGTAATGAAAGAAGTCCATAGTTTGGGATATTCTACTCAGCTAATGTGCACACAAAACCATGCTCTGAATTAAAACAGTCCTGCACTGGCTGTGGAGTGATCATGTGGCCTTCTACTTATTTTCCACCTCCAGAGGCTGAGTACAGGCTACAAAACAACGCTGGATTTTTGAGGGCTTCTGTTGGGTATTTCTAACACTATCTGAACATAGTGTTTTGATGGATTCGGATTACGGTATGTTCTCCTACATGGCATTCAGTTCATTGTCTGTTAAACAGTAATGTGAAAGTTTGCTCCAAAAGACTGATTATTTTCCCCCTTGCAGAATTTCAGAGATGCAGTCTTGATTTTTTACATTGGATGCGTTGCTTCTCTCTGCAGTTAGCTGGCAGAGACTTGAAATGACAGCAGATCCTACCCAGCTTGCGGAATTCCACCAGAGCAGCATAAGATCCAAAAATCATTTCCCCGTTCACGCAACAGATTAGGGGCAGATTCTCTGTACACAGTTTAACTCTACTCCCGTGGAAGTATTTCCTGGGTTTAAGCTTCCTGAGAGCAGAACAAGATCCAATGCCTCCTTGAAAACATAGCAGTGATGAGTGATGAAAGCTGAAAGGTGAATAATGATTTTGTTGTTTCAAGACTCTGCATTTCACTAAGAACATTTTGTGAAAGAAGAAACCTTTATCAAAGAGATGCACAAATCTTTTTGCATGTTTTCTTGAGCTGAGTTTCTCAGACATAAATGTCTCTTGGCACTTGCACAGAAAAGGTGTAAATTACATTTCACACTTCTGCCTAGGAATTGGGAACCCTGTAACCTGCCTGTACTGTTGGTTAAAGAAGCATTAGAAAAGAGGAGTCTGGACTGTAAGGTGTTAGTCCAGACTGGTGCTGATTGATGATATGGCTTAGAGTAAATTATCTTACCTCCACACCTTGAATCTTCAATCTAAAATATAAATACCTCACCTCAAAGTATGGTTTTGAAACGTAATTAAAGCTTGTAAGGCATGTATCTTTGGAATAAAAGCACCACATATTTTCCAGTAAATAATCCACAACCCTTCAAAAGTACCAACATGTGAAAATAATTCCTTGGGTAATAAGTAGCCATCTTCATACAGCCTGCACGAAGGCAGGGAAAGTGTCTGGGTAGCAGGCACAATGTATTAGCAGTTTATATACATAGATTTTTTTAAAAATAAAGTAATTAGTGTCATTTTGGGAAGGATGGGTATTGATGCTTTAAATGCTATAAGTAGAGATGCGTGAGCAATAGAGATCAGTCTTACAGTGGTACATTGGTTATGTGGATAACCAGAAATTAACAACTTCTACCATTGAATTAGTTTGATCCTGCTTTTCATTTTGGGTTTAGAATGCTAGAGAAACCAATTTACCAGCAAGTTGTGGTGGGTTGTTTTTTTTTTTCCATTATGGTTCCAGATGTTTACTGAAAGGATACACCCAGTGTCCTTCTTCATTTCACCCCTTGCATACAACCTTTCTGTTTGTCTGTCTGCATAACTTAACTAGTGATGTAGTGGTATTGCTGCATCGTAATTCAGAGTTGTGGGAAACAAAAAAATCAGTAGCAATAACACTGCTGTTGCAAGCTGAAATAGTTACTGAATTCTGAGTGGTGATTTCAATATACAGAGCGGTGGTGTACTTCAGAGAAAAGTTAAGGCCCCTTCTGGCATGAATAGTCCTATTGAAGCCTTTCGGTGAGTGGTGGCACACTCAACAGACAAGACATAATTGAGGTGAATTTCATAGGCAGGAATAGGTACCAACTTGTCTCTTTGGGGATATTTTCAGAGGACAGCAAACATCTACTGTTTTGTTGGGGTTTTTTTTAAACAGTTGTTAATTCCTGAAGGGAAGATGTGGAGAGTGTGTATTGATGGGGGGATGTTTTTAAAGGTGAAGCTTTCGAAGAGGGTGTTTCTGAATAGCACACCTATTGTGTGCTGCAAAGGGTTGAGGAAGATGGAGGATGGGTTCAAGTGGGGGTGTCAATATATAGCAAGTTGTGATGGGTTGACCCTGGCTGGATGCCAGGTGCCCACCAAAGCCGTTCTATCACTCCCGCATCCTCAGCTGGACAGGGGAGAAAAAAAAAAAAACTTGCGGGTCGAGATAAGGACAGGAGAGATCATTCACTAATTACCATCACGGGCAAAACAGACTCAGCTTAGGGAAAATTAGCTCACTTTTTATTACAAATCAGCCAGAGTAAGGTAAATGAGAAATAAAACGAAATCTCAGAACACCTTCCCTCCACCCCTCCCTTCTTCCCGGGCACAACTTCACTCCCGGATTTCTCCACCAAGCCCCCCCAGCGGCACAAGGGGGACAGGGATGGGGTTTACGGTCATCACATGTTATTTTCTGCCGCTTCACCTCCTCAGGGCGAGGGCTCGTCACACTCTTCCCCTGCTCCAACGTGGGGTCCCACCCACGGGAGACAGTCCTCCACGAACTTTCTCCAACGTGGGCCATTCCCACGGGCTGCAGTTCTTCACGAACTGCTCCAGCATGGGTCCTTTCCACGGTGTGCAGTCCTTCAGGCACAGACTGCTCCAGCATGGGTCCCCCACGGGGTCACAAGTCCTGCCAGAAAACCTGCTCCGTGGGCTCCTCTCTCCACAGATCCGCAGGTCCTGCCAGGAACCTGCTCCAGCGCAGGGTTCCCACGGGGTCACAGCCTCCTTCAGGAACCCACCTGCTCCGGCGTGGGGTCCTCCACGGGCTGCAGGTGGATATCTGCCCCACCATGGACCTCCCTGGACTGCAGGGGGACAGCCTGCCTCACCAGGGTCTTCACCACGGGCTGCAGGGGAATCTTCGCTCCGGCGCCTGGAGCATCTCCTCCCCCTCCTTCTGCACTGACCTTGGTGTCCGCAGGCTTGTTTCTCTTACATGTTCTCACTCCTCTCTCCGGTGGCTGTTTTCCGCGTCCCAACTTTTTTTCCTTCTTAAAAATGTTATCACAGAGGCGTTACCACTATCACTGATTGGCTCGGCCTTGGCCGGCGGCAGGTCCGTCTTAGAGCCAGCTGGTATGGGCTCGCTCTCTCTCGAACACAGGGGAAGCTTCCAGCAGCTTCTTACAGGAGCCACCCCTGTAACCCCCCCCGCTACCAAAACCTTGCCACATAAAACCAATACACAAGTCTAAGCTATGAGACTTAGCAGTGTATTTTATATCTATAGGAGTGCAGGAAAAAAGGAAACTGAGAAGGTAAAGAAGGAAAGATGAGAGTATTTTTAGAGAAGTGGTGGGGAAGTGAACAGGATTTTTAAAAGAAGCAATGGGAGTTGTCAATAAGGCAGAAAGAGAGGGCAGGAGAGGAGAAAGGATAAGATAAGCATCAGCTAACTCTGCCAACAGATCAGGATAATGAGGTAACCAAGGAAAGAAGAGTTTGGGCATCAAGGAGCCTGTTGCTCTCTTTTTGCAGTAGAACTGTCAGTGTGGTTGCTTTGAAGTTTTGTATGTGTATATATTTAGGCAACATCCATAGCTAACTGACACATGGCTCTGTGTGTATGCATAAATGTTTCATTTCAGTATAAAACTCTATGGTTGGTATCGGAGTAAAGAGAAAATTCCCAAATCTTTCTTGGTCAAAACTTGTGGTTCATTTCTTTTAACAGGGCTTTGTATATGTAGAGAAACTGTAATATGTAGTGCAGTACAAAATCTGTCCCGCTTAAAAGCCTGTTGGAAAAACCAAGCCCATTGGAAATGATGCCTTTTTATAGATCTTTTGATATTTAGCAGGTTTATCTGTTACTTTGAGTTTACTTGTTACCTGTGCATTTTAGTTTAGCCATATCCTTGAGCAGACTGCTTTTCTTTTATGACACTGGTATTTTGGCCATCTTTGAAACAAATGTAACAAGAAATTCAGATTTTGGAGTTTTTTGCAAGATAACATTTCTCTACAGTATCTAGAATCCCAAATATCAGAGCACTGAAAGCCTGATAGTGTCCCCTGCGTGAAACAGATTTGACCGATTTCTCATAATCTAGTGCTGAAGGAAAAGCGCACAAAGTAGTGAAATATCAATAGCAATTTTTAAATTATTTTGATCATTGAAACCTGACCCTAGTTGTTATAAAGTAGGTTCTGTGATTTTAGCTATCTGAGGCTGTACTTAAGCACCTAAATAGAAATGACCTATTCTTCAGAGGTGCTCAAAAGCAAGGGTGGGTATAACGCAGTGACAGGATATGATGAGGGGGGTGATGTTCTCTCACCAGCAGGAGAAAGAAGGTTATTTTCCTAGAACTAATCTGTGTGGTCGGGAGTGAAGCAAGGCGAGCATCAGGATAGCAGGAAGGGAGGTGTGGATCTGGCTTGGTGTTGACAGGAAGTTGAAGTGTACCTCAGCAGCTTAGAAATAATGTACTTCTGAGCCCATATTTCTCTGCCTCAGAGTACACTAATATTTTCAGGTGTGAGCATTTGAAGTTGGACATGTAAAGTGTATGCATTGATTCTTAGGCTGAATGACTTTTCTAGTCTCCCTGTAATGTGTTTAAAAATAAAATTCTGTAGGTGTACATAAAGTGATATGGTTTACATTTAACTTATATGTATTTATATAATATCTGTATGTTTAAAAATAATACACCCAGAGTTATGATAATCGTTCTCTTTTTGGACATTCCCCGTCAGGGGAAGTTATGGTTTGATGACTTACAGTAAAGAAAACATGAGCATACTAGCTAGCTGTGGACGTTAAAGTTCAGGATGAGGCTGTTGGAGGTTACTGTTCCAACCTGAAGGGACATAATAGCTGTGCAAACAAATGGCATTAAGCGTAAGTCCCTGGTAAGTGCCTAGGATAAGAACTGTGTTCAGTAGTCCTGCATCCCACAGTGGAGGAGGAAAATGCCGAGGACCTGCTAAGGACGGACTCCTCCTTTGGTGGTGCCTTTGTAGTGCTTCCTCTGCTATTCCTTCAGTTGGGGGGTTGGCTGCCCTAGGCTGAGCAGCACACAGAAACATGCCTGGATAGAAGAGAAGTACTCGGTTGTAGGTTAAAATCTTTTTGGCCAGAGCCGCAGTTGTTGATGTACAGCCAAGTTAAAAGGCCCCAGTGAAAATCTCTCATCTGTAGTGGCCAGTACCTACGCAGTTGCGTGTCAGCGGCATCAGTGCGCCGCGTTGGATGAGGGAGGCTCGGCTGTGACCCGGCCGTGTGCTGGAGGTGCATGACTGCTGTCAGGCTGGGTGACAGAGGTCATTGGTGGCAAGAGAGAGGGGCTAATTAGTGGTATGGAGCTAATGCTTTTTTAGCCTCTTCTCTTCCCCTTCCTGGTAAATGCACATTTGTAGTTAATATTTTGGAGACAGAGGCCAAGAGATTGCTGCTCAGAAAGTAAGCTGGGATGATAAAAAGCTATGACCTACGTTCTTGCAGTGAATTGCTTATATTCTGTTTATCTGTAAAGGGTCATTGTTTCTTCTTGTAGACGGAATAGTTACATCTACGCTCATAGCTGGTTTTGACTCTAAGCACATGCATTCCCAGCAGGACGACAATTACAAAACAAGTGATTCGTTTGTACAAGGAATGATTTGCAGCAACTAGGTCAGGCAGTGGCTTCCACAAGCTATGTTATCATTGGTTGCTGTTAATTTTTTTGCCATGAAAATAGCATTGGAAATAGCATGGCATTCACAAGAGTTGAGGCTGAGAAGTTCAAGGTAAGCAGTGTACAACACAAGCCTCTCTAATGTTTTCTCAATTCATTGAAAAGCTTAGGTTCCACATTTTGCTCCTACATTTTTCTAACTTTTCCTTTAAAAGAAAAAATGTTCTTTTTTTGTTGGTTTTCTTTTTTTTTTTTAGTTTCTCCGGGAGTGATACAAAATGGAGCTCGAGTTCTGAGTAGAGGAATATTTCCTGGAGCCAGGCCATTGCCAATCAACCCTATAGGAAGCATGGCTGTTGCAGTAAGGTAAGTGTGGCTTATTGCAGGATCTTTATGAAATAAATTGGTATTTTGCAGAGAATGTAAAAGTATATGTATATGTAAGCTCTGGTCAACAGATACTTCGCTGCTTGCTAACACTTCTGAGGTTCTAAATGAAATAAAACTCTGCCACCTAAAATTCTTGGGTTATCATTCTTTGCAAGATAGTTGTAGCATATCTGTCTGTTGCACACTGGTTTGTAAAAAGCACTTTTATTTTCACTAGCAAATTGCAGGCCGTTTATAGTGAGAACCTCCTACAGTGACCTGTTTTTCTAAGTACAAATGCTTTTTCCTGCTCCTCCCTTGCTCCCTTTTCCTAAAGACCTTTTCCTGGATTAAATACCAGTGAGAAGAATAACAGTAATATTAAAGCAAATTCTGAAAGATATCTAAACACGTCGTTGTCATTTTGTTATTAACTTAGGTCTTCGTGAGGCAGTTTGTTTCACTACAGTTTCTATTTCAAGGTTATACCAAAACATTCAAGGGTAAAATGTTGTTTGAAGATACTCAACTCTTTCAGAAAGCAGGGCAGTAAGAGACATCTAGTGATGACAATAAGAACTGTGGTTCAGTGGTTTGCTTTACTTAAAGCAGTGGTGGTTTATTGGTGGAAGAACAATTTGCCTCAGGTGTAGCTCCATTTTCAGTCAGTCACAACAGAGATTAATTTGGTCAACTGCGCTGCCAGTGCCCTTCTCTTTCAGAACTCTCAGTATCTGCAGAAGCTATTTCAGCTCAGGCAGTTGGGTATTCTGGGTGGGGTTTCATAATTAGTGCTGACCCTGCTTCGCTGGGCTGTTGAAATTACACCCTCTGATCTCAGTAAATGGCTGCAAGGCAGTGAAATAAAGTATCTTGTTAGCTACTTACTCCATTTTTATTCACTTGGGATTTTTTTCCCATTTGCTCTTTATTTTTTCATCTCTTCAGAATCGGTGTCTAGCCCTTTGGGCGCGCAGTATTTCCATCCAATAAATGGAGGGGGGGGGCGGGGAGAGAGAACCTATGACATTCATATACTCTTGATGCTTAAAATGCATAGAGGGGAAGGCACTAATTGGAATGAAATCCATATTTTTTGATGGGCAACTGTTTCAGCTGGTTTTCACATTTGCTACACTGAAGGGATGCAACCCTGAGGGTCATCCTCCAGAAGTCTGCAGAGTTCCTCTCCATCTCATTTTACCACAGTATGGCCTTGCTAGCAGTGAGGTCAACTGTCTTCAGTAGCTTTGCCACTGGTTTTAGCCAGGACTTGTATTCTGCTCCAGTGGGGATTGCAGGGCTGTGGGACTACTGGATCGTTAATTATATATAATTTTTATGAGGTGTCAAAACTAAATGGCAGACATAGTGGTCAGAATATTCTCTCTTGAGTTTATCTGCTTTTCCTGCTTAGACCCTGTTTCATAATCGGGGTTGACTCAAGGAGGAGATAGAACTGTTTTTCCTTCCAGGCCACTTGAAAACTTCCTTTTGTGTAGACATCCTCAAATTGCTATGCCGGAAGGCTGTCTATAGTTAAATTTTATGTTTTCTGAGGACTAATTCTCATGTTTTTTTCCAGCAGGTAGAACAGGATCTTTACCAGCTACTTGCTAATGTAGATTTGGGAAATTAGGGATTTTACCTCTTCCCTTGCTTATGTTCTTTTTTGCTCTGTCTCAGAGAAAAGCATTTATAATTAGTTAATGCAGACATTTCTAATTCTTTTTGTTCTCTTCTCCAGCCTTAGGCAGTATTAGAAATAGCTTGCTATGAATATATTCCTGGTCTGCATGATGTCTGCTTATATTTAAGAGCTCCTGCAGTATCCCCTCTTCTAATTCTTGTAAGGGGGGCAGGGGGAAGAAGAGGCTTTGAAAGCTTTTAAGAAGTTAGGGGACTCTGCAGTAGAGCAAGTTCAGCAGGCAGTTTTGTCTTGTTTCTCTCAGGGAGAATAAGATTCAGGATTTCTTTAGGAGGAAGGTCAGTCTGGATGCATGATGCCTCTTTAGAACATCATCTGGTCCTCTCCAGACTAGATATTTCTGTTATCAGTTACTGTAAAAATGACACCCTGTTTCTTGGTGCTTACCCCTCTCCTCAGATACACAGGGCTAAATAGGAACTGTCATGTCAGGCTTTCATGGCATCTCATGAGAATAAATTCTGCTTATCGTGTGCAGCAGGAGGAATTTACCACGGCATCCGTGCAGCCTTCTCCTGTTGCAGTTAAGAGTAGGAGTACTGCTCACACAGAGCTGTCATTCCTGCATAGAGGAGATGCTCCAGGCAGGCTGGCAGGGGATGTTTTTAGACCTGTTCAGGTGCAGGAAGGTTGATTTCTCCTTCCAGCTTTCACCAGGAAGGAGATCTGCTGGGCAGCCACAGGAGGTGGTGCAGTCTCCCGTTACAGTTATCTGCAGAAATTGTGTGCCTCTGCCTATATATTGAAAAGCCAGACAGCTCTTCCCAAAAAGTTTTTACTCAAATGTATATTTTCTTGAGAAGAGTTCCTTCAGTGCTCTAAATGAAAGGCCTAAAAAAGGTGGTTTTCACCATTCATATAGGGAACTTAGTATTTTCTTGGTAGTGGATCCTTGCATAATAAATTAAACCTCTTACTTCGTTTTCTTTAGTTACCATATGTGGGAGTTATATCTTCTTCTGTAAAGTGCTGGTCTTCTGTTGGCACTTCCTTGCTGTCTGAGCTCTTTATTTCATTTCATGTTTATTTCGTCAATATCTTAATGGTCTTTGGTTTTGTTGTCCCCCAAACTGCATGTGAATAACTTGCAGTGTGTCTTCCTATTGTCCAGACTGCCATTAGTGTCACAAAAGAGTAACAAAAAATTTTGTCTTGTGTTAAATTTGCAGTTTTAATTAGGTGGAGTGTTTTGACTATCTGTTATTCAGAAAGGAGGCCAAAACCATAGCACTGGACTAAGATGCTGAAATCTGTGATTTCTGGTGTGTTAGCTCCCATCAGTTGGAAAGTTTACTGTGCTATTCTTCTTCAACAATGTGACTGAATGTATTAGCGTATTTTGTTCCTGCACAAGGTATTGATATGTTGCTGTTCCCATGTAATTATATGTAATTACTTTATTTTATATATATGAAATAAAGTACGATTGAATTTAGTAGTTTGGATTAAAAAACCCTACTGAAAAGTATTTAACAAACACAACAAATCTACCACTTTCCATGAATAAAGAATAGCAGTTGAGGAGAGCATCATTATGTTGTAGTGCATTTGGCTTAAATTGCACAAATAGGCCTTTCGTTCCAAACTAATCTACAAATGGAAAAAGCATCCCACACTATTTTTACTTTGAAAATCATCCTCTGGTGTTAAATCTCCACAGCAGAGCATAATTGGATGTGTTTTGACAGTAGCTTTTTATTTACTTTATTCACACCACTTTTAGCTTGTTTACCATCCATATTTTCCATGTTGCGGCTGACAAGTCTAAGACCCACCCAAAGACAGCAGGGGAAAATAACGCTTCAAAGCTGCACAGCGTGTAGCATGTCTCTAACATGAGATCCATCATAAATATTTTTGGCAGACCATATCCCCATACAGTTCCCTGAGAGAATCTAAAAGCAAATGCAGTGATAGTCTGGATATGTAGAAAAGAAAATACTGACTTACAAAGGTATTGAATGAAAGCAAGCAAAGTCAGCGGTGCCTTACATGCAGCAAGGAGTTGGTTGTGCTTTGAGAAGGTGAGCTCTTGGTCTTACTATGTACATCCATTGGAAAATACCTTTTAAATGTTTACCTAGGAGGACTTCTGTGTCCACTTCAGTAGGCATAGTCTCTATCAAAGTGGCCAATGCATCTGCCGACCTGCATCTTGGCAAGGTGCAAGAAGCTCTATCGTATATAATCACCTTCCACATGGGTAAGGTGTTACCAGTTACACCAAGCCTTTGGAGGAGCAGAAGCTTGGAAGCTGATATAAAATTAGATCTGTTTGAACTACGGTTTCAGTACATTCAGCAGACAGCCTCCACTGTGATGTTTGTGCTTTTCTTCGGTTATCCATAGTGCCTGAGTGGTTTGTGTCTATGTCCACATCCTGTCCACGTCCTACAGTAGACCTACTGAGCCTAAGCCTCATCTGCCTGAGGTGGGAAAATGCACTGAAGTGAGGTTGGTGGAATTTCACCCCACAGAGAATCTCACCAGCTGTGTGGCACAGGCCTTGTAATTTGGTCCAGGTTATTCTGCAAAAGATGTTTTACAAAATATCCTTGGTAATTTTTATGTATTAGGCGTTTTTTTCCTTTCCTCTGCCCCAAATGTTCACTGCTACAGAGGCCAGAACAGCGTTCAGATGGGCTCCCAGGGAATCCAGGGTTTATGAAGCTCTGGTCTTCAGTGCACTTTGTACTGCGTAGGCCATGCTTCCCCATTTTTTTGCCCAGATTAAGGTGCTGTTACACCCGACCAACAAGGCTTAATGGCCTGTTCAGCGGCCTGTTCTGATGAGAAGGCCAAATGAAAACCCCATCCCGTAACAGGAGCCAGGAAATGCACATGAGATGGAGGTGAAAAAGGGATGAAAGAGTTTGCAGCTACCTTAGTGGGAAACCTTAAGGAGCAGGTAAAACCTTTAGGATTTGTGAAGAGCTAAGCAAAGCCAGTCCTGGTAAAGATGCTTTGGCTGGATTTGCTATTCTCTTTGTTTGTCAGTGCGTCAGAAATGTCAGGATGGAGGATAGCGTAGACTTCATTGCTTAACTGCCTTTGTTAGCTCATATTTCCCTAGAATGAATCCAAGCTATTGTTTCAGGCTAGCTGAAAACTTAGGGAAAACTTCTTTATATGCCACTTATACTTAGGTAATAGGTTAAATTACTTTTGGTAGTGTTTGTTAGAAGTACTTTGGGTTTTTAAATTATCGCAGGTTAAAAATAAAAATTAATGGGAAATTACTTGGGTTTTTTCCCCCTTTTTCTGAGTTTTCCTTTCTCACCAAACATTTGTAGCTTCTCAAGGAATTTCACAATTATCTGTAAATTGCAAACACAAGCTTCCCAGGGAATTTCCCTAAGTAAAAAATTTTCCATTCAAGTTTCCAAGACAAAATTTTCCTTTTCCTAGGGAAAACAAGTGCATCTGCACTGGCAGAGCTACTGCTCTTCCTTTATTCTGGGAAAAAAAAAAAAAACAAAAACCAAAAAAAACCCAACAGAAAACTAATAGAACACCCCAAAATGCGACACTAACAAACCTTACCTACTTCCCTACTTCATCGTGAGTAGATTTTAAATTACCTGTTCTCCTGCAATTAATGCCACAGTTCCTTGTGCCGCTTCTGATCATTGGGGTGTGACAAGAATGAGTTTTGTGCCTAACTTTATTCGAAGATGGAAGATTGTTATTTATGATTATTTTTACTTCAAATTTATAGGGCAATTACTAGATTATTCCTCAGGCCTAGCTTTCATTATAGTGACTTTATTTCTCATGCTGGCTTTATTTTTGCTTATTTTTTCCTCCCTTGAAGCAGCCATTGAAGCAGTGATTAAATAAACCAAACATAAGTAACATGTGCAGTGTAGATGCCAAAGCATAAGTAAAATTATGTACTTACATTATCTGTGAATGATTATTTTTGCCTAGGTAAGGGAACTGGTAGATACTTCCTTTTATAAATTCTTCATCATATATTCTTAATGTTCTTGCTTATTGCTGGCATGATCAGCTTAACAAACCCCAAATCGCCCTTGTTGCATTGCATTCCCCTTCCCACCTGTAACAGGCAGGATGAGTTATCCTTGGCAGCTGAAGGAATCCTTCAGTAACTAAAAGGACAAAAATACTGGCTGACTTGATTATTCTTTTTTGCAAAATCCAGAGGGCTGCCATTTGTGTAAACTTCAGATCTGCTGTTGATACTGACAGAGTGCTCTTTCTGCTGGCAGTTCATGACTCACATTTGCTGTGGTCCTTTGCATACAATTATGCTGTGAAGTACCTTTGTAAGAGCTGCTATCAATACTGTGACTGACTTGTTCTTGTTGACTTTTAACTCAATAATCCCTGATAGAATCTCATCATACAGCAAGTGAGCACCACTTTTCGTATGTTTGCTCATCCTCCTGTCTGCTGGCATGTAGTGGTTTTAAGTAACAGTTCAACAACCTGTAGCTCAAAGTTCTGACTGTCTGAATTTCCCTTTGAAATTACGTTACCTATACAGTGAAAACAAGTGTTGGGTTGGTTTTTTTTAGCAAACCCAGAACCTGTCAAAATCCACAAACCCAACTTACCCGTACTGCTTTCTTCATATCCTTTAACTGAGCTTTTCCAATGACATACCAAAACTGTCACCTGTGGGTATACAGTGTCTGTCATCCAGAAGGATCAGAGATAGACAAGGTGATATTTAAACTCCACGTAGGTTTGCTTTGTTCATCAAAAGACCATACCTGTCTCTGGTGTGGAATACAGCAAGTATTTTTCAGCAAAACTTTTTGCCATTTTGCAAACATAATGTGATTACCTATCTTTTTTTAAAGCTAGTTGAGAAATTTAAGGAAGATATGTCTGGCTTTGGTAAAACGACAAGAGACTTATTTTCATCTCATCCTGAGGAAGACCCCTTTGAAAGGCAGAGGCACTAATACTGTGCAAAGGACGTTATTTCCCTACTGACTTGAGATCCAGCTGCTGAGTCCCATCTGGCTCCTGATGACATTAGTAGCAGAACTCCTGTCCATTAACAATGGGAATGGAGTCAGGCTTTCAAAAGTCCGAACTTACCTCTACAGTGCTTGAGGATTGTGTCACTGCACTACAGCCAAATTAAACTATTTTAAGAAGAATCTGTGCATGGTACTTTTATCTGTATAACTATGGTTAAGATCCCTCAAGCAAATCAAATGGTACATGTCAGTAGGATGAAAAGCTCTAGAGACTGTCCCATAGACTCCCCTGAAAGGGCAAGCCACTGCTTTAAAACGTGAAAAATACATCAGTTTCTGGAAATTTTGAAATAAAGTTCTGAACAAAAAAAGAGGGTAAAAATAAGGTATTACTTGAAATAAATTTCCCCTCACTGTTATAGTAAGCACAGAATTCTTAAATATCTTTTCATCCCCTCTGTAATTTAAAAATAATCCAAACATCAGAGCAAGCACTTGTTTTAAAAATCTATTATTGTTTCAGTAACAGAGTTACAACCAGAACTGTGAGCAAAAATAGATTCAGCTGGCCAAAATCTGTCCCCTGAAACCCAGGGGAGTTCTGTCCACTGATGATCTAGATTGAACTAAGTAGATCACAGATTCATTTCTTAGTGGGAGTGTGACTGTATAAGTGCAATATAAAGCTTTAGAATGTCTCAGAAGTGTGTGCAGAATATGAATGGTTTAGATACTAGTTTATTCAACTTATTAATCTACTAATATCAACTATAAGTAATTCTTCATATCTTATGTTTGAGCTATCGTGTATCAAAATACAAATCAGATTAATTTATTTTCAGGGTACATGACTTCTGATCTTGTGAATATCCTAAAACACTCTGCCTGTATAACTTTTTCATTTCTGCGAATATCCTTTGCTAATTCTCTCCTTGACCTGCTTTCTCTTCCTTTTTTATTTCCCAAGCAGAACTGGTTGGAAATCTTTCAAAATGTAAGTGAAAACCAAAGATTTTTCTGAGATGCAAATGCTATCCATTTCCTGACCAGTTCCACCATAGATGCCTTTCTTCTGAAGTGTATTGGTATTTCTTTTCCTGCCATTTTTTTTAAGTGATTTCTTTTTTGCACCTTTCTGTGGACTTCTGTTTTTCTTTGTCATCATCCCTATTTGCAGTCGTTCCCTGTGGGATGCTAACCCCATAGTAGTACACACTCCCCCAGGACATTGCTTCTGTAATCCCCAGGCCTTTCATTGTGTTTTTATGCTTTTTTGAAAGGATTGGGATCTGGAGTCAGTCCCATGGGCAGAGCTTTTCAATCCAAATTATAGCCCCTTTATGTAAAAGCAAACACAAGAGACTCAAGAGTGGGGCAAATCAGGGATGTCTTTTTGGCGCATGGTTGCTCTGCTCCGTGGAACTGTAGCTTTCCTTTTATTGATAGTCTCTCAGTACAAACTTAAGAAATAGGAGTAGATCTAATAACATGAAAATGGGCATCTTGATCCCATCTGTTAGAAGCCTTGTTCACTAATAACCTAGTCAGTAGGAATCCCATTTGAGTTCCCACCTATTCTGTCCTGTGTTTGTTTCCTTGGAGCAAGAATTTATTGCTATTTTTTTAATGGAAAATTGGTAGCATGTGATTTTTATTGAGCCACATTGCTCTGAGTATTAGCTGCCTAGTAAAATCAAGTAACTTTAATTTTATGCTAATTTATGATAATGTTTAACATCTTTAAATGTAAATTTACCCTAAAAATGAAGAATCTGTCACTTAAAATGCATCACATGCTTCCTTGTAATGACTGATCTTAAGGAGTTGGTTATAAATTCACCTTACAACTAGTTTAGTATGGATGATTTCTTCTTTTAAGCATTTGGCATCCTCTAATGACAACCCCTGCAGTGGCAAACCATCACAGGGTAAATGCAGCTGGCTTGCTGCACAATCATGAATGACATTGCATTTAGTTATTAATAATTGAAGGAGCTTTGTGTATTCCTTCTGGGTTCTGTATATAATTTATGGATCATAAACCTACCCAAAAATCTAGGGGAAAATAATTTTGTTGAGCAAAAGAGGTTGGCAAGAGGCTTTCTTTGCTAATAACTGGGCCTTCTATTATATACATTTCTTTGAAAATACTGTAAATAAGAACATTTGGAATGCCTGATTAATTTGCTACCTTCTAGCATTGTCCTGTCATAGGTTCACAAAAGCCTGTTTCTTATCACAGCAAGCTCTACAGACAAGAGCATTTAGATGAATAGGAACTGTGGAATTATATACTACTCTTACTTTTTCCACCTTTCAGCCTTACCTTTCAGCAATGGGTAATACTCTGCTGTTTCTTCTATAAAGAAACCAGACGTGACGTCCACTTTCCCATTTTTAAGTAGAAGAGCAGTAATACTCTGGGCTTGCCACTGTACCATTCCTCTTAAGAAATATCTGTGTTCAGTGCATGTGTTTAAGAAAAGGTTTTAATTCAATGCTGCCGTGAGTGTGCAAAAGCACTCTAGTGATAGCATGAAGATGGCAAGAGTGGAATTTAAAGCAGTATGTCATGTGGTAGTTTAAACAGTCTTGCTTGCTTGGTTGGTTTTTTTAACTGATAGAGGGGTTCAAGGCTGATGGACTGGTAGGTGGCAATGATGATGCCTTTACTCAGTGATGAGCATCTTCCTCTCCTTTTTTCAGCAGGAATTAAGCACTGCACAGGGTCAGTCTCTCCTTTAACAGACTTGCAAGCATTGTATTCCATATTGAAAAGTCAGTGGCAATGCTCTAATACTTTCCAGTGCAGAAAGGAACACTGTTAGTTTTTAAATATATCATGCTACAATAGTTCCCAGAGCACCAAGTGCCATAAAACCAAAGGGGAAAATGACAACTTCTAGAGCAAAATCAGCTTTTTTTTTTCCTACTGTTTGTTTTTAAACACATTGTAATATTTTGTTGACAGCTGGTGGCTTAAGATTGTATTGCTTTTAAGGTTATTCATAAACTGATCACAATCAGAAATGTGACTGGACCTGGGGTTTATACTTAGTTGCTCCTTCTGTTGGAAAGAGTCCTAAATGGAAGCTGTGCTACTTCCAGGTGAAACATCTCCTACCCTTGGAACGCTAGAGCTCTTTGAGAGGAGGCAAAGAATTACTCTAGAAAGCTAGTGTCTCTTCCCCCTGTTTTTGGTAGTATCATTTTATATGGAAAAGGAGAGAGGATATTTATGCGACTCATCAGAGTTTATTTAATATCCAGTAGATAAAAGAATGGGGGTTTTTTCTTTTTATTTTTGGAAGTGTAAACTATTAGTTGAAATGTAGATCAGGACTGTTCAGAAATCATTTATTTGTAATCATCCCTACTTGCTCCTGCCTCTTGTGCTGTTACGTGTCTTTTGGCTTGTTCTATGCGTGGAGTCCAATCCATGAGCAACTTGAGTCAGGCTTTGAAACCAGCTTGCATGGACACTACTTTGATAGTCATAATTTTATATTATCTGTCAGTTGGCTTTATCATCCTTTGCACTGAAGCCGGATCACATCTCTGTGGCTTCTAAGACTGCTTTGATTTGTTTTTACAGGAATGGAATAACAAACTGCCGGATGCGGACAGAAAGCGAACAGTCCTGTGGCTCTCCAGTTGTTAGCGGTGACCCAAAGGAGGATCACAACTACAGCAGTGCCAAATCTTCCAACCACAGGAGCACATCACCTGCTAGTGACTCCGTTTCCTCTTCCTCTGCTGACGACCAGTATGAATTTGCAACTAAAGGTAGCCAAGACAGCAGTGAAGGAAGTGAAGTTAGCTTCCAGAGCCACGAGAGCCATAGTGAAACAGAAGAGGAGGACAAAAAGCAAAATCGGAAGGAGACCAAGGATTCTTTAGCTGACAGTGGGTATGCATCCCAGCACAAGAAAAGGCAACATTTAATGAAGGTGAAAAAAGTACCAAGTGACACACTGCCTCTTAAAAAGAGACGTACAGAAAAGCCCCCTGAGAGTGATGATGAGGAGATGAAAGAAGCAGCAGGATCGCTCCTGCATTTAGCAGGAATTCGATCCTGTTTGAACAACATCACCAATCGGACGGCAAAGGGGCAGAAAGAGCAAAAGGAAACCACAAAAAATTAGAACAAATCAATGATTTGTTTGAACTTACAAAGTTTTGTTTCAGCACGTCAGGTGAATTCTAATGATTTGTGGCAATATCAGCAATTTTTTCCTTTTTGTTTTTCTTTCTATTTGTTTTTGGTTTGTTTCTTTTTTTTTGTTTCTTTTTTTTTCTTTTTTTTTGGACCCTTAAGATCTTTATTTTTAAAGGAGATTGAAGCCATAGAACTCATACTGACACTCAGCTAATTTACAAAAGCTTTTCATTACCTGAAGACAAAAAGTTAACAAAAAAAAAAAAAAGCCAAAATCGCCATTGCTTTCTCCGGCTTGTCAAAAATGCATGGTTGAATACGCAGTGACATCAACATTAACGTGATGGGAGTAAAATTGGGCACTTGGAAATCTCTCTTATACTAGAAGAGCTGTGCATAATTTAGTAATCATTCAGGCCTGGCCCTTAAGAATTTTTTTTAATGGCCTTAAGATTGGGTTAGAAGTGAATGTGAATAAAGAGATTTGGGAAAGAGGAGGCACGTTACTTCTCAACACCAAACCAAGAACCATCTAGTGGCACTTGGATGCGTTGTGCCATAGAAGTCTTTGGACAGCCACTGGTGGCAACTGCGCAAACCATAATGCACTTTTAGTGCTTCACGTACTATATGTGGCTCATAATGTGAAGACTGATAACTTTAAGTTTGGGGAAGTTTGAACTATGTATGCAATGGGTTTCAGTGAAATAATAAGAAGAAATGGGGGGGGGGGGTCACTGTTAGTAGCATCGTTAATCATTGAATTCTGTCTTCTATATTAAATTAAAAGAATGTTCAAAAAGCCATAAGCCCGAAGATTGGCACTGCGTGCAAAAAATAATAGTAATAGGGAAAAACAAGCTATGTCTTCTAAACTGCCTGAGTGAAAAGCAATCAAGTCTAAGAAATTACAGTAGATATTAAGGAAGGAAATACATCAGAATCTTTTTCTGTGGATCAAATCCTTGATCTAACTGGGGGAAAAAAGCTACAAAACCTGCCATTAGTAGCATTCTGTATTTAAAAATAAAAGGAAAGCATATTGGTGAACAGTAAAATTCAGAAGTACAACAAAAGAGCTCCTACACTGCCCTCAGAAATGAGTGTGCAGTTACCGTCAGTCAGGATTCATCTGTGCAAAAATGACAACAGGTTTCCAGATTCAACCAGCATAGCCAGCAGAAGAAAATTGATCCACATTGCATGGATTCCTTTGGGGAGGGGGGGAGTACAAAAAGCAAACAATTTTTTTTATTCAAAGATGACAAAGTTCTTGTAAGGTAAATAATGTATTTAGCATGACGCATGAATTATTTTCATATAAATATAGAAAATAGAGAAAAAGGCTATGCCTCTAATTTTTAAGCCCTTAGGCTTAGAGTTTGTTTTTTGGGGTTTTATTTTTTTGTTTGTTTTGTTTTGTTTTTGTTTTGGTTCTTTTTTGTTGTTGTTGGGGTTTTTTTGAAGCAGGTGTTT
This sequence comes from Haliaeetus albicilla, assembly GCF_947461875.1. Taxonomy (NCBI): domain Eukaryota; kingdom Metazoa; phylum Chordata; class Aves; order Accipitriformes; family Accipitridae; genus Haliaeetus; species Haliaeetus albicilla. The sequence continues at coordinate 19,981,883 of NC_091487.1, forward strand.
AAGGTTTAACCTTCTTCAGGGACAAACACTGACTGTTGGGGAACTTACTCTGCAATATTAAAAAATAAAATCTTCATGCTCTGGTAGGGCTTGGATGGTTGAATTATACTGCCTTGTCTGCACATTCAGCCCCCCTCTCCCTACTTCTGTTTAAAAAAAAGAAAAAAAAAAAGAAAAAAAGTAAAAGTGTGTCCTTTCTTCGTCTGTACATGTGTAACATGACGCAATAATCTGAGGGCAAATTTAGTAGTGAGTGTGTATGACAGAATCAAGAGAATAATGGGAGGTTAATTGAGGAAAACTCTCTGATTTGATTCAGGAATAAGTAGCCAAGAAAATAGCTTTGCTAATTTGCCATGAGAAAATGAAGTTAATAAAGAGCCTTACTGAGGTGTCCAGAGAAAAAACAGTGTTACAGAGAGTGTGATTCAGGTATAGTGCTACTCTCCTGGTAATGATGACTATTAGATTGGAGATCCCTACAGCAGAGGGAAGCTGTGAAATAAATAAGACAGTCTCTCTCACTTGGCTTCATGAATTTGGCATGAAAAATTCTACACTTAGAATATCCTAGAGGCAAGAAGAAAATCCCAGGAACCAACCACTTAACAGAACAAAATGGTCTGTTTCTTAAAAAGAACATAGGTTTATATTTATCCCTAACAACTGTTTCAGGCAGCAGTTTCACCAAGACGGATCTAGTTTATGAAGAGTGAGTTAGAGAAGGGTTTGACTTCCCACTCAGTGGAGTAAACTAAAAATTGCATTTGGAGCTGCCCATGGTGGTGTGTGTTCATTTAGCAAGTGGAAGGACTGAAGGGTGGGCTGGTCTGGACCTGTTGTGTGCTCCGCAAGCATTTTGGCATGTAAAGAACAGGGCCACACTGGGGGCAGCACAGCAAAATGGTGCCTCTTCTCCCATCTCACCCAGCATGTCCTGGGATCCAGGAGCTGCCTGTCAGCTGCCAGAGCCCAGCACAACTGTCGGCTCTGCAGATAAGGAAGGAGAGAGCCAAAGATGGTGCAAGGAACAGCTCTGCACTCCCCTCAGTTTGCTGGGGCAGATGCATGCAGGGTTGATTCCCAGCGTTGGTTAAGTCAGGAGTACCTGGATACTAACTTTTGTTGGCTGCGTGCAGCCCTTAAGATAAAGTTGGGGAAGACAGGAAGGACCAGTCCTGTGGCCAGGTAGCACAGAGATGAATGAGCCATAGCTTTTCCCTTGTGTGATTGGACTGGGATACTCAGCTTCTTCCCAGATTGACGCTCCCTACAGCCAGAGTCCGCAGCATGTGAACCACACAACCCCTGCACAAGAAAACTTGGTCCTTCACCTTTTTACGGACTTTGGGGAGAGTCATTTGAAATATCAAATACTACAGTATCAGTTTGCCACCACCTTTGCTCATTAATGCATAGTTGTACCAGCTCAGGAGTGGTGTAATGTTTATCAAAAAGCAACACTGAAAAGTCAAATTTAGTGGCAGAAAATACACTCAAACCATGGCTCAGCTGTCTCTGTCCTCCAGGGAAAGCGATGTGGTTGTGTGCTGGTGGCCAGATTCTGTCCACAGTCACGACACTAATTCCAGAGCAGCTTCACTGATTGCAGTGTGTCAGTGCAAATGAGATCAGTATCTGCTGAACAAGTACCATTCATTAATGTGGACTCTTGGTGGCTAAATATATAATTACCGCTAGTATTACTCACCTTAGAAAACAGTCATTTTGCATAAATATCTAATTAGGCAGGTTATCTTTATTTATATAGATATATATATATATAATCTATCTAAGACTTCAACAACTCCTTTATATACTTGCTGGTAAACCTAAAATGTTGGCAAGCATCTATTTTCATGTAAAATTCATTGCTCTTAATCTGATCTGCTAAGGAGGTATTATTCGGTAGGAGTTTATACAAAGTTATGTTCAGGAACCAGCAATTTGGCTGAGGGCTAATGCCATCAACAGATTATTTCTGGAGTTTAAAAACAACTTGTCCTTACTGACCCTTACTTTGAGTATTGATGAGAAGTACATGATTTGGATTTGTATAAAATATTTAGGAGTCACCTTTTAAACCATTTTTGTGCCTGGCTGACAACGTTAGCTTTGTCAGAACTGGTTCTACTCCATCAGAGAAGTTGTCTTTTTTTGTAAGAATTGGGACCGATTTGTTTTCCAAAAAATATGTCAGCTTTTCAATCCAGTTGTCTCTACTTTTACTGAATCATGCCAAAATGGAGTAATAATTGCACTGTATTACGAACTCTCTCACTTGGCAGACATGAGGTGGTTTGGTTTTGTTTGTTTGCTTTCCTTACTAAGCCATTTTGGGACGAGAAGTCGTTGAATCTCTAACTTTCCATTTTCTTCACTCTATCAGTATTGCCAAATTAGCGTTTCTGCAAGACAGGTGAGGGCTAGGGGAATCCCAGTAGGTCAGCAAGCATTCAGTGGCGAGTTTTCACGTGGGCATGAATTGTAAGGGTTGCTGGACTTCACGGCAGGTTCCTTTGGAATATGCCTTTTGCAGCAAGAAGCTCTTGCAGGCCAGAGCTAATGCCATAAGGAGATTTCACCGGTGTCTGCAGGGAGGTGAAATCTGCTGGCCATGCTTATGTTCTGCAAGCAATTGGATGTCCTACTGCATTTTGATGCAGATTTTGCCTGCATTTAAAAATTCAAGCACAGGTCTTGAACAGCTTTAATGTATCACCCCATAGCTGTTTCTGAAAGCAGTCTGATTCTGATCTTCTCCTGGCAAAACCAGCAGTAGTTCTCCAAGATCACAGGGTTTTACAGCTGAAAAGCCTGATGTGGGAGCAAGGAGGCATGCCGTATAGGACTAGAGAACTGTCCTGTGACTGTGTTCTCTTCTCTCTGGCAATTCAATTGAGGTCCATATTCTGGCTCCTCTCTTACCTTAACAGGAGAAGGGCATCCCAAAGGAGGTGCATTGGCTCCCAGTGTTCGGCTGAATTACTGTCTACCTTTGGAAAAGATACAGAGAAACGGGGGGGGGGCTGCATTCTTCACTGGAGTGAGGTAGAGTTACATCAACGTGCTTCAGCAGAGAATGAAATCCTAAATTGTACACCAAATGGCACCAGGGATAAAATGACCAAAAGAACCCTTTGTCCCAGTTTCTCAATAGCTGTGAGTGATTTTCACTGAGATTTTGGCTCCCAAATCATCTAAAGATGTAGATGAGCACAATCTGAGGTTTTCTAGAACCTGAAAGTTCTGATCTCCTTCGCAGTCAGTGGAGCTATAGACATCCAAGTGCTCCTGGAAATCTTCACCGTTTCACTACTCTTATTATCATTTTTCCTTGAATCTGGCCCTAGGCATTTTTGAAAACATTACTTTCCTGTGCTCCAGGATCAGAATAAAACTAGCGAGAGAATGCATTTCCAATTTCAGATGCAATGCAATTTACTTCACTTCATGGAGAATGCAAACCCAGCTCCTTCAGGTATGTCACTACTGCCTGAATAGCTCATTGGCATATTTTGTAGGAAATACTTTGAAACATTTTCTTGACTTTGCTACCAAAAGAGCATTTGAACCATACATCCTCCTGATTGTAACAGAGTATCAGTGTTGGCCGTCTGACCAGTTAAGTTTTAGTAGTGTTCTTCACAGCCCTCCAGTAATATATCAAACACTGTTATGCACATAATGCAGCACTGTGATCTAATTTAAATAATACTTTTTTATTATTTATACTACTCTATGTAATATACATCAACACTTTGCTATATAACCTAAGTGATAACCCTCTTCTTAGTTATCTGCCAAACTTTGAATTTCTGTTTGGTTTATATTGCAGTTAGCACAGTTACCGAGTTGTAATGATGTCTCTTTTCCTTTGAAATGGGATGTGTAAGTCAAACTATACATTTGTGTGTTTCTGTTTTGAGCTGGAGTTTATAACGATTTACACACAACATTCGGTGTTCTGTATAAATCTGCATACATTTGTGAATTCATCTGTTAATCCCCTTTTATTTAGAAAGTATTAATTGATGGTGGTTTATTAGGGGTTTTTGTTTTTGCATTTTTATTTTTAGTACTGGTTATTCTTGAATTAAGCAGAGACTTGTCAGCTGGGTTGCTTTATCTTTGATCATGTACATGACCTTATAATTCTTCCACAGTTCAGCAAACAAGTACTAGCTTCACTGACCAAAAAAAAAGTCTCAACCTAATGTGTCTATGGTGCTGTATTTTGCTGGTATACATTTAAAACCAGAAATGATTTAAAGGTCACTTTTGAGTTGTTCTAATAAGTAGCCTTTCCTGGTTTGGGGAGTTTGGGGGTTGTTTTGTTTTAGCATTGAAACAAGGTATATTTATCTGAAGCTATATAATGGTTTTTCTACTGTATCACATTTCCTTTTGCAAAGTGGGGGAAATCAACCTGATGTAACATCCTTTCACAGTCAATGGAAGGGGGTTTTGTTTCACTTTTTTATTTTCAGTTGATTTCGTTGGGCTTTGGATCAGGCCAGCAGTTATGAGAGCTCATCACCTGAGGGTTTAAGGGATAAATGACAACTTGTGCTGGCCCTCAGTGCTAGAGGGGATTTTAGTGGGTGCTGAAATTAAGTGCTGGATTCTGGAATGACTGATTGTCTAGAAATGGGAATCTTTTTCATTTGTTTACTCTGGCCTGAAATCCCAAGACTTTCTTTTTTCATTTAGATGACATTGAACTGAAGTACATTTTTAAGTTGATAGAGCATTGTCCATTTCCTAAGTATGTGTGTGGGACAACAATTTAAAGTCATACCTGTATTTGATAACCAGTTCCATTCCTGCATCATTCACACTCACTACTTAAAACTGCCATGATGTAAAATGTTGGGGGGAATGATTTGTGTGTGTATGAAAAGCATTATGGACTTGTACATTTTTTTTATACTCTGATCTGTAATTTCTGAAATATTTTGTTTTACAGAAAAAAAAGTGATAAAGCAATCAAAAGACCAAGAGATTTAGTATCAGTGCTTAAGGGTCACAGGACCTTAACTGGCCAATAAGTTAATTTAGTACAGTGATAAGCCAATTTTTTTCCTGTACTTGGCGTCTGAAACTGCCAATTTCATCAATATTAAAATACGAACTGTGATGGGGAATGAACAGTGATGTTAAGTTGTATTTGTGTTTACCTAAATGAGCAGTCCGAAGGCAAGTGCAATCAGCTGATCTTTAGGAAATATGAAAATGTTGATTTAGAGGCATACTTGCATTTTACATTTTCTTGATGTGTAATCATATTGCCAAAGACAAACTATTTCATCAATTATTATTGTAAATAACACTTTCCCAAAACCTACCATAAAGTTTCTGTGATGTATTGTCTTCCAGTTGCAATAAAAATTACTGAGTTGCATCAATTGAACAACTGTAGTTGTGTGAATATTGGCTTCAAAATATGCCCAGATACTAAGGAGGAACAACAGTGATTTTTTTTACAAATTAATTCCTACATTATTAAATAGCCCCCATGGGATGTTACCTGTATCTTCACTGCAGTAGATACCAGCTCATGTTAATTTGCTGTCATGTGCAAATAGCTAGACATACTAAATTGCTGTTAAGTTAGGGCCTGATCTTCCTTTCTCATCAGTTTTGCAGCCTGGAAACAAAGCTGATTTCACTGGGAATTGTATCTTTTTTTTTTTTTTTTTTTTAAATTAGTAACAATCAGAAGAGATTCAGTAATAAGACATGTCTAACAGTATATATATAACGTCCTGAAAAAACATTGCTTTCTTATCTTTGCATCAACCCTCCCCAGGCTTTATTCTGGTTTCTGCAGCACCAGAACTCTTAATTCTTCTGCCACATTACTCCTTTATCTTGCAGCATGAAGGGATTGTTTGCAGGAGGAAATCCTGTAGAGCCAAGAGCTTCAAAGCTAGCTGCCTCAACTGACTCAATCTGTAACCACCTAGGAGGTATCCTGTTCTTCAAATACTTGGAGCCTCCCCTGGTCACCTTGGGCTGCTGCAGGAATCAGTAATGCTCTTTGTTCACCAGTGCTAAAAACTAGCCTGTTCGGTGTCCCTCTGTATAGATCCACCAATCAAACCTAAGTCTAGAATTGAAGAAAACAGTGCAAAAGTCAGCTCTTCAGAGAGTGAATAATAAAGGGTATAAAAAATTGTAGTTGCCTTATAGCACTCTCCAATTAAAATTAAACTGAATAGTAAATTCTTATAAATAACATCATACCCCAAACAGTGGTTTCAAAGTGTTCTATGAAGACACTTATGCATCTATAGATCGAACTTTTAAAAGGACTGAGAAGAAAAAAAGCCCCCCTGTTCATCTGTCAAATTAAAATCTTTCCCATGCCTGGTTTGAGATGCTGCTGAAGCAGGGAAGGATGGTTTCTCAGCTATGTAATGAGAATGTATGGCTGCTGAGGCTGGAACTCCAGCTGACCCAGAGCTATAAAAGTGTCCCCCTCCCTTGTCTTGATGCCATCCTGAGCTGTTGGTATTGGAGACCACGGTGGTAGGCATCTGAGGGACAAGGTGGATGTAAACAGGTCCTGGGAGGAGTGGGGCAGAAGAAACAAATGTCCAAGATACACACATAAGAGCATAAAAATGCCCAGCACCAATATCTGACCAGGCAATTGATACTTCATTGTATTGCCTGAAAAAGTTTCCGTTTGTAACCTACCCTCAGTGTCCACTGCTGCTGCAATGGAGCAAAGAGGAGAGAAAAAAACTTGGCCAAGGAGACGAGATGAGAGGAAACTGGTGAGAAGGAAAAAACACTTAACTGTGCTCTGGACCATCTTCCTCTAATGGATACCCCCTCCCATCCACTGCCAGTTAAGCAAGTATCACTCGGCATGGTCTGTGGATGGATCTGTAGTGATGTGTAGAGGAGCAGGGAGACCCACAGACTCCACAGAAAATGTTTTAGCCTTTACGCGCAAGCCAGCAAGCTTGCCAAGAGACTGGTCTTGGGCTTGTTTCAGCACAGGGCATTATGTGAGGGCCTTAAACCATTTAGATAGGCACACTGTCTGAGATACGTTGAATCCCAGTTGTGCTACAGGCTTTTTGTGCAACCTTGCAATTTGCCTATCATGGGCAAAACGCTCTCAAGTTGCAAGTTTTAGTTCATTGCCAATTAAGACAGACTTCTGATCACTCATCTGGGTATTTAGAAAGGACAACCAACCAACCGCTTACATAAACACCTGTCCTACCTCTTCTCCAGTCTCAACGCCCTTCTTTCCACCATGGGTTGCACTCAGTTTGTCCAAACACCTCTGGCAAGCCGCTGGGCAGCGTGAGCAGTGGAAGTGATCGATGTAGAGGCTCTTTCTGCTGCTCGGTTCCTCTGCTGCTCTTCCTTCAGGGGTGTCCCTGCTCCGGCATGGGTGTCCGCAGGCCGCAGTCCCTCGGGAGCGCACGGACCCCCTTCGACCTCGGATGGGTCTCCAGCAGCCCTTCGTTCGCTGGCTCCTTTGTGAAAGAGACCCGAGGAGGAGCACGCCCTGCTCCTCCCGGTGCCCGCAGCGGTGGCGCCCAGCAGGCTGCTCCCTGTTGTCGCCCTCAGCTGGCTGGAACCGGCTGCGACCAGCTCAGGGTGGCTCCCGGCCGGCGCCCGCAGGGGTGGTGCTGCCGCCCCCCTGCTGGAATCCTGTCAGGGCGGCACCTCGGTCCCTCAGCACCTCGGCCGCCGTGGCGACGGCGTTTGGCCCGCTCAGGGCCTGCCCCCGGCCCCGAGATGTGTAGAGGGGGGCAGGTGCCGCGGCCGCGCTCTGCCATGGAGCCCCTGGGGGCCGCACGGGGCAGAGGGCGAGCGCCGGCCCGCAGCCCAGGTACGGGCACCCGCCCCGGGGCGGCTGCTCCTGTGCTCCCAGCCCCCTGCGTGTCTCCCCTTTGGCAGTCCCCAGGTAAGGTGTGATGGTAGGGCTCCTGCCCCTGCTCACCGGGTAGAAGTAGGTGTGGTTGTGTAAGCGTGTGGTCACGTAAGTATCGGACTGCGAGCTTTTACCTTGCAGATTTTGGCTACAGAAGTGCAAACAGCCCAGGTAGCACGGACAGGGTGCTTCCCACTGAGACTGCAGAGCTACTGTGCATCCCCACCTGCAGTCTCCTCGCTGAAGTTCAGCAGCTGCACGGCCAGAGGTGCGAGGCTTTGGGCGCCCAAACAAGCAAGCAAGACAGACCTCGCCTGGTCAGGGCACTCGAGGGAAACCATGGGTCCCCAGGCTCACCCAGCTTGCTCGCGGGAGCAGGTACCTAACGGGTGTCTTGCACAAAATGGGTACACACAAAATCATAGAAAGAATCATAGAATTGTTTAGGTTGGAAAAGACCTTTAAGATCATCGAGTCCAACCGTCAACCCAACACCACCATGCCCACTAAACCATGTCCTGAAGTGCCACGTCTACGCATTTTTTGAACACCTCCAGGGATGGTGACTCCACCACTTCCCTGGGCACCCTATATACCTGACAACCCTTTCGGTAAAGAAATTTTTCCTACTATCCAATCTAAACCTCCCCTGCTGCAACTTGAGGCCATTTCTCTCATCCTATCCCTTCTTACTTGGGACAACAGACCAGCACCCCCCTCACTACAACCTCCCTTCAGGTAGTTGTAGAGAGCGATAAAGTCTCCCCTCAGCCTCCTTCTCCAGACTAAACAGCCCCAGCTCCCTCAGCCGCTCCTCATAAGACTTGCGCTCCAGGCCCCTCACCAGCTTGGTTGCCCTTCTCTGGACACACTCCAGCACCTCAATGTCTTTCCTGTAGTGAGGGGCCCAAAACTGAACACAGTACTCCAGGTGTGGCCTCACCAGTGCCCAGTACAGGGGACGATCACTTCCCTGCTCCTGCTGGCCACACTATTTCTGATACAGGCCAGGATGCCTAAGTCTGTATGTCCTCTATGTTAAATTCCTTTATTAACACAACAACATCTGTTACTACGGACATCCCTGTAAAGATGCTTCATCTGACCTTTATGCTCATGTATGCATGCTATCTGGTGAAGTTGCCTAGAAAGAAAGAAGAGAATGTAAATAACGACAAAAGGCTTTGTTCTATGTACACCAGATCCTGTATTACGCCAGGAAATGAAATAACAATGGTTTCTGTGATGTCTGCTTCTTAAAAAACTATTATAAAGGAATGAATCTTCAGCTTTAACACTGTGATGCTTTGACTGGGCACGTTCAATCCACATAAGATAATTAAAGAGTTTTTAAACTTCATCATAAAATACAGATGATTAACAATGGTGAGAAACTCTGTGGAAAACACTCTACAGCAAACATCTGTCAGAATTGATAACAAACATACACTCTGCTTTTAATCTTACGCTGTTTGACATAATTTTGATTGCCTATAAATCTTCAGGTTTTGTTTATATTTCTATTTGCATTAGGATTGGTTGCCGCTTTATATTTGATCAGCAGTGCTGCTATTCACCATGGTGTAAGAAATCAAATAATGATTGTGTATATATAGCAATCTAAGCATTACAGTGCAGGAGACTGTAAACACAAAATTTTAAAATCTCTGTTTATCATCATAAGCGATGTTCTCTCCAGGTCTCTAATGACAATCAGCTTCTAGAGGCTTTTCCCAAATAACTGTCATTGAAAACAGCAGCATCTTTTTTGGTAGGTTGGTCCTGAAATGTCATATCTTCCTGCTGCTGAGACACAACTTCTTGTTATCTGTCTGCTTTCAATCAGTTAGACAATACACAACAATAGTGCCGACATTTTTCTTCTCCTGCTTTTTTAAATGAATGTTAGTACATCAAGAAATAGGAGGAAAAGACTTTTGCTAGATGCAGCTTAGGAGTCAGAAGCTGTGCATTAGGGACACCCTGTAACTCAGCTGCATATTGTGGGATGACGCAGCAGATTCCTCCTGAGCCGACATTTCCATATGTACACACCCAGTCTTAAAAAACAAATGGCTTATTGGCAAAATATAATAGAAAAAGTAGGATGAGTTAGAATGACAACGAAGAGGTTGATGATGTGGCTGCTTTGCCCTGAATTAGGACAAGCAGAGAGCCTTTTAAAATAATAGTCTCCTCTCGTTCCTTTGCAGCTTTGTTTTTGCATCTTTAAAACACGGATCGGTCTGTGATGCAGGGACCTGATTTTAATCATCATCTTACATAATCTCTGCAATCATTGTAAAGAGCAGTGCTGTTCAGTGATTTTAAAAATAGCTTTATTCTGCTATCAGCATACTAATTAATACACTTGCTTATTCCAACCTAGTTCATTCACCGTCTCAGTTACAGTAGCCACACTACCCAGGGTGTAATCAAATACAACTGGCTTTGTGTATTACGGTATTGTAAGAAGCAGATCATCAATCAGGAGGAGAGACCCTACTCCTGTTCCTGGAGGCCACCACCTGCTATGTCCTCCTGGCACAGCAGAGGGGAGGAGCTGTGCCTGCAGCGAGATCTAGCTGGTGATCCACCATGCCAAAACAAATGGATTTGGGGAATATTGTCTAAAAGGCTGCAAACAGCATTCAGTCAGCCATTTTGAACTGCTGAGCTTAGCAAGCAAGGTAGGGAGGAAGGGAAGGCACAGGAAAGCTCCCACTGGCTGCCAAGGAGGAAAAGGTGATAGCATGGGAGGTTCCTCGTGCTGCCTGAGGCATCCAGGAGCCATAGGGAAAGGACTGGGGGAGAGGCCCTCTCAGAAGCAAGTGCTTGGCATCTGAGGTAGGAAGCCAACATGGCTTTGTCTCTGCCAGCCCTTTTGTTTCTGAGGGATTTCTCCCTCACCACTTTTTAAAGCATTTTGCCTGCAGCAAAGCACCATGGCTGCCTATTCGGTGCCACCACTGCCACCGTCCCAGCACTGTGGCTGCTCCTGGCCATCTGGGGCCCAGCTGCCTTGTGTGACTTTCTCACCCAGGTACCAAAGTTAAATGATATTAAAAAACTGCCTGGAGGGCTTGCCTGAATCTCAGTTAAGCTAAACACCGTTACCTCCAGTGGGCTGGATGGAGGCTGATGAATGCTGATGTGAGTGAGAACAAAATCACAGCCTTGAAATTATTCCACTTGTTAAATGACTTGGAAGAGAATCATCAACCGATTCCCGGGTACCGTGTCAGGATACATCTCTGCTGCTGAAAAGTCACATCCCCATCCTCCTTTCTTCCGCCTTACTATCCTGTTTTGCTTCGTTTCGGGCAACTGAACCATATCCTAGGTGGTGGCAGGCTGGCTGCCTCAAACACAAAATCAGGGTACTAAGTACCTTTTGCCATTTTTTCTTATCTCTGTTTTTACAGCTATTTGCAAAGACAGCCCTCTGACTTAACCCAGCATCTGACCTCTTAGACAGGTCTCACCTTACACAGGCATTTTGTTTGCTTTAGTAAGCTGGAGTGTAAACAAATGTGAAAACAGGGGGCTGCTTAAATTCAATGAATGAGAAGACTAATTGCTTGAGCATTTAGCACTCCCAAGCAGACAGTAGCTGTTTGCTTGCTTTGCTGCTTTACCACTCCCTTCAAATGAAGCTGCAGTAAAATTAATAATCTGTGACAATGTATCTAACTGGAAGCAAATCAGTCACCTCCATCAGGCTGGTAATATCGCCTCCATCAACACTGGTGTTTACAGCGACTGGAGGGATCATATAGGGACCCCAGTCTGTAGGACAAGTCACTGCTGAAGAAGTAAGGACTGGACATGGCCAAGTAGCCATGAGTAGCTGGGCTTCAAAGCCTACATTGGGTGGCCTGTTTTAGGGTTAAGTAGCAGTGGCAAAAAAATGGATTCATTATTTCCAAGAGCTGGGAGATTTTTTATTTTTTTTTTAAGCAATTCATCTTGAAACAGCCAAGTAATAACTTGTGCCTGGCTGTGTTTGCAAGGTAGAATTATAATCATTTCTGGTTCAGGGTTCAGGGGCAGAAGAAAAGATTATTTGCTCAAAGGCAGGCAAAGCTTGTAGCCCTTCAAGTGCCTCCAGTTGTTTATTCATGCAGACTGTAAATGCCACTAAAATACATGAGAGCTCGCTACGAGGACAACTGTCTGATGCATATAAAAATAAAAAGACAAACATATTTCATTTTAGAAGGAAGACATGTTACTATAAAATACAAATTTTGCGACAAATGGAAGTTTGAAAGTGGCTGCCAAGGGAAGAGGTGGGCTGCCAGAAGGATTAGCCCCTCAGAATTATTTCAATGGGGCATGGCCAGGGCTTGTCAGATGAGACTTAGCCCACTCCCAATGTTAAGGGTTATGGTTAGGAGGGAGAAAAAGCCTGGAGCCCCCATACGATTCAGGCTGCAAAGGGGCTGCCAAAGGGAAGGGGTATGTCACCAAGAAGGAAGTTTTTCATGGGAGCCAGGGCTGGGATTCTGGGGTGAAGGCTCAGCCCACGCCTTGGTGGGGAGATGGACAGAGCCTGAGCTGCGGTGTGAGCTGCCAAGGGAAGGGATAACCAGCTGAGAGGGTCCTGCCCTGACAACTTTTTCATCTGGGCCAGGGTGTTTTGTTTGCATGTCCTTACCAGTGAGTCTTAGCAAATTGTTTGCATCTGCTTACCAGTGAGTCATATGAGATTGCTGGGTGTCATCTGCTCAGTCTTCTGCTGAGGTATGAACTCATGGAAAAGACCCCAGTCCTAATCCCAATATTATCCAAGACATCTCACTCCCTGTCTATCTTTGGGTTTGAGCTTCCAAACTGCAAATTTTTTGTCTCAGTCTCTGGCTGTTACGGAGGCAAATACTGTGTGGATTTATTGCCTCAAAATACACAGCACATCCTGGCTGGGATTTAGTCACCTCTGGCAATAGAGACTTGCACTTTCTCTTGTACTGTGGCTCACGCTACCTAGAGTCTGAATGTGGAAGCTACACATCCAGTGAGGCATGTGGGGATATGGTGCAACATGCGGTTTTGCACTGCTAACTGGTGAGGAAAATCTTCAGCGTGCCAGAACTAACCCCACTCACACTGTGGGGAGGAGAGGAGGCTGGTTAGTGGGACCCCTGGGTGCAGGTACACAGGGTGGTTGGTGACAAATGAATTACCCAGGGGACAGGTCAGCACACCCCAGCCGTGCTGTGCTCTGAGCAGCAGAGCTCACTTACCTCGAGACCAGTATAGCAGGAAGACTCTTTCAGGACCAGCCCTGACACCCCCGTATGGCATTGCTGTATAGAGATCAGCGGGACTGTGTACTTGGAGCATTGATTGACTTACACTGGCAATAGGGATGATCGATGTCTGTGAGGTGCTTGAGATACCTTTGCACTTCACTCTCCATGGGGGTCTTTCGTGCTGTGCCAGGGGGTCAGCAGGCCAGGCAGCAGCTGTGCTGGTCAAGGGAGTCCGGTGTAAACTGTCAGAAATGCTTTCGGCATAGATCCTTAACACAGCAAAGGAAGACTGCACTGCCTTGCATTGTCTTCTGAGCAAACACCTGCACTTCTCTAAGATAACCCACCCTGTGCTCTGCTCTAAGTTTTCAGTACAGGGGTGGATGCTCCAGAGCAAAATACTTTTTAGACATAAAAGTATCATAGCATGTTCATTTCATTCTCTTTGTGAGCTTTTCCTGCACGTGAAGTGTTTACTATCATGACATGAGCAAACACCAGCTCCAAACTGAGGTTCTTGCTGAAATGAAAAAGCAAACATTTGTCTTGCACAATCACATTTAATGTCAGGGTACTAACAGACCTTAATGGCCCTGGCCAGCCGCATCTGGGGTGTTTACCTACACCCCTGCCCATGGACGCAAGAGCCCCATTTCAGCTCAGCCCTGGGCTGTCAGTCTTTGCCTGAGCTATGCTGTAGGAATACCAGTCTCCAGCTCAACCACAGCCATGCCTGTGCCTGGCCATGGACCCCGAGGATCCAGACCCTGACCAGCAGACTGACTTCCCAGCTTGACCCCAGACCTGCCTTGTCACTGCGGACCTGCCCAGCAATCGCCATGCTGTATCCAACCCTCGTTACTGTCACTGAACCTGACTCTGACCAGCTGATTGACTTCCCAGCTTGATTTCAGAGCTGCCTCATAAGAACAAAGTTGCCTGATGAGATCTGGATTCTTGGTAGAACCTGGCTACTGTCTCCAAGTCTGCCATGCTCACCTTGCTCAGGTACTGTGGGACTGGTCCCTGGCTGGAGAGGTCCCTGTCTCTTAGGGAGCAGCTTACCTTCATGGCTCGCTGGCACTGTGGTGGAGTCAGGCCTCATGGTGCTCCTTAAGGAGCTACAGAACTCTTAGGCATTGCAGATGGGGCACACCGTGCCATGAAGCTAGCACATCATTTGCTTGTCTAATCTGTTCAGTAGGCTGGAAAATATAACTAATTCATTTAAATTGCTACTGCAAAAAAGTTGTCTAAATGTCTAATCAAGTCCAATTAGAAGTCTAAATGGATTATGTTTTCCATCGGGATACAAACAACAGCCTTGTTTCTAAGCACCATGGTATCGAAGCCATGATTTTGCATTCCCCACAGCCCTGAAGGCATACCTCATGCATGCATGGCTTCTTTCCTACCAGAGAAGCTCACTGCTGGAGGTCACCTCCTGTCCGCATGGTGCAGAGCTACTGTGCAGCTGAGAGTGAGCAGGTTCCTTTGTGTGCTGGACCTAGGACCTCATGCACTTCTTGCCAAACTGTTCCCCATGTAACCAAGGCTTCAGTAGCCCTTAAACAGAGGGCTGCCTGTAATTCTGCCAAAGGCACTACTAATTTCATCTGCACTCTACTGACATAAAACAATTACTCCTTTTGATGAAGAAAGCAAAGCATTTTTGGCGTGTTCTTTGGTTTGGTTTGACCCACTACTTTGCCCTGCCCTACCCCTCATTTGAAGGAAGTTTTATATGTGAATAACCAAACAGCTATAACTGACCCTAGAGGTAAAGCAAGGAAGCAAGAGGAGCAAAACTAAACCTGTGCTTTCCCCCATTATCTGTTGTACCCATTGCATATTCATCTTCTCAGGTGAGAAAAAAAATCATGAGATGATTGTATTTTTGGCATTTCTTACTGTATTGAATTTGTGTGGCAAGGTTTTGGTAGCAGGGGAGGTTGCAGGGGAGGTTACAGGGGTGGCTCCAGTGAGAAGCTGCTGGAAGCTTCCCCTATCTCAGAGACAGCCAATGTCAGCCGGCTCCAAGACAGACCTGCCGCCGGCCAAGGCCGAGCCCATCAGCAATAGTGGTTATCACAGCCTCTGTGATAACATATTTAAGAAGGAAAAAAGTTGCAGGGCACACAAAAACAGCAGCCAGAGAGCCGAGTGAGAACATGTAAGAGAAACAACCCTGCAGACCCCAAGGTCAGTGAAGAAGGAGGGGGAGGAGATGCTCCAGGCACCGGAGCAGATTCCCCTGCAGCCCGTGGGGAAGACCATGGTGAGGCAGGCTGTCCCCCTGCAGCCCAGGGAGGTCCACGGTGGAGCAGATCTCCACCTGCAGCCCAGGGAGGACCCCACGCCGGAGCAGGTGGGTGCCCAAAGGAGGCTGTGACCCCGTGGGAAGCCCACGCTGCAGCAGGTTTTCTGGCAGGACTTGTGACCCCACAGGGGACCCACGCTGGAGCAGTCTGTGCCTGGAGGACTGCAGCCTGCGGAAAGGACCCATGTTGGAGCAGCTTGTGAAGAACTGCAGCCTGTGGGAAGGACTCACATTGGAGAAGTTTGTGGAGAACTGTCTCCCATGGGAGGGACCCCACACTGGAGCAGGGGAAGAGTGTGATGAGTCCTGCCCCTGAGGAGGATGAAGCGGCAGAGATAATGTGTGATGAACTGGCCGTAAACCCCATTCCCCATCCCCCTGCACCGCTGGGGGGGTAGGTAGAGAATCCAAGAGTGAAGTTGTGCCCAGGAAGAAGGGAGGAGTGAAGGGACCGTGTTCTGAGATTTGGTTTTATTTCTCATTACCCTACTCTGGTTGATTGGTAATAAATTGAGTTAATTTTCCCCAAGCTGAGTCTGTTTTGCCCGTGACGGTAATTGGTGAGTGATCTCTCCTGTCCTTATCTAGACCCACAAGCCCTTTGTTATATTTTCTCTCCCCTGTCCAGCTGAGGGGGGCAGTGATAGAATTACTTTGGTGGGCACCTGGCATCCAGCCTGGGCCAACCCACCACTCTCAACTATGATCTAATGGTCAGGCTAAAATTTTCTTAATTTTAGTACAAATAGAATCATAACATCATAGAATGGTTTGGGTCAGAAGGGACCTTGAAGACCATCTAGTTCTAACCCCCCTGCCATGGGCAGGGACACCTTCCACTAGACCAGGTTGCTCAGAGCCCCATCCAACCTGGCCTTGAACACTTCCAGGGATGGGGCATCCACAGCTTCTCTGGGCAACCTGTTCCAGTGCCTCACCACACTCACAGTGAAGAACGTCTTCCTTACATCTAATCTAAATCTACCCTTTTTCAGTTTAAAGCCATTAACCCTTGTTCTGTCACTGCATGCCCTTGTAAAAAGTCCCTCTCCAGCTTTCTTGTAGGCCCCTTTAGGTACTGGAAGGCTGCTATAAGGTGTCTCCCGAGCCTTCTCTTCTCCAGGCTGAACAACCCCAACTCTCTCAGCCTGTCCTCATAGGAGAGGTGCTCCAGCCCTCTGATCATCTTTGTGGCCCTCCTCTGGACTCACTCAACATTCTTTTTGTCAATATTGGCCCACGGGTACAATGCTGGTAATCTTGTCAGAGATGTTGCCATCCAGGTAACCAGACCATCAGTCCTGGTTCCACCGAAGCTGGCGGCAAAAGTTAAATTGGCCAAATAGCAGGTCTGTCCTTTTAATAACGCACATCTGTAGGTACGTCTATTTACATTTGGTCATTTTTTTTTACAATTTTAAACTAATAGGAGATTCAGTTACTTCTTTTCCAAGCCTATAATTTTCTTGTCATTTCCCTGCTCCCTTTTCCTTTACACAGGCTATTCTGTACAACTGCTGCAAGTAATCTCCACAGGGACGCACAAAAACATGGCAATAATTTTGGCCCTCTCCCCCCGCTGCACGTTATCTCGTTTTGCTCTAAAGGACCATCTTCTGGGCGGGGTACTGCAGATCCAATTAAATATGCTTCTGTATCAACACTGCTCTTAAGCAAAATATATTGATTGGTGAAGCTTTGGACCTACTTTAATCAAGTAATCTAAACAGGGCTTAAGCTTCAAAAGCCTGGTGATGCTCCTAGCTTCAAAGCTTTTACTTACACTGAATTAATTTATCCTGGATGTTCTAATGCTCCTAGCAACCCTATGGATTATAATGTTAGAGGTTGAAATCATGGCTCTGATAATATTCCCTAAGCTTAGACTGTATTGATCATAAGGTAAAGGCAGAAATGAGAGTGGGGAACACAAGGCGAAAACAAAAGGATTTTATTTGAAGCGGGGGTGAATCTGTTCACCCCTGTAGCAGGCTGCTGGGAAGGAGTATCAGAAGGTGTTAACAGTTGTTTTTTTCTGGACTGAAGAGCTATTCTGATATGGACAGAGTGTCAGACGCTCATTTCCAGACTCCTTCTTGCATAATATTGTAGGTGTATTATGTCATAAATATAATTCTTTGGCAAAAGGAAGGTTCATTTGGATTTCACATGCAGTAGCTGGCACAACATTATTGAACATCAGTACAAGTTACAGTATTAGTCTCAGCTCCGCTCTGGGAAATGGGAATAACATTTTTCCCCAGTCAAAGTGAGAGCTAGAAGCCATTGTGTGTAGCCACCTGCTGCTAAATTATGTGCACTAATCACACAACCAATGCATGCTCAAGAAACAGACCTGGTAGTGCTAGGTTAATGGTTGGACTCAATGATCTTAAGGGTCTTTTCCAACCTAAATGATTGTATGATTCTACGATCCTAAGAACATTCTTATCTTTATGAACCAACATGTTTATATTTGTAAGAATCAGCCAGGCTCTTCCTTTGATGCATCGAACACCTGTGCAAACACAGGGAAATGTCTAACCCGATGTGCACTGTAGTCTAAGGATGCCATTCAATCTGATATGGTTTGACCTTCATTAGTGAGAAGAGAAACATGACAGCGTTTGCTTAAACAAACGTAACTGCACCCGCTCCAGTGTTGATGCAGGGTCTCTCAGGGCTGCAGGCATATAAGCCAGTGGCAGCTAGCAGTTTTATCCGGAACACACAGGGCTGGCGTCCTTTGATTCCGTTCCCCTTGGCGGAGACCTGGGGTAGCCTACATGGGCAGCTCCATCCTGACAGAGTGCTGCCTGGTGAAGTCTGCAGAGGGGCTAGGGAGTAGGGCAGAGTTATTGTCCATCACTGGAGGGTGGCAGAACCCCCTCCCCAGATAACTCCCAAAATTTCTTCAGTGGCCTTGCCCTGTGCCCTGCCTGTCTTCCAGAGATTATCATGAAAACAGCATATTGGTGAATGAATTAAAAGATGATTTAAAGCAAAGATAACTTCTACATTGTTATTGCAGCCAGGTAAAGGCTCATACTATTTTCAATACAGACTATCTCCTGCTTTATGAAACTCAAAGCCTATGAAGCGATTTCACACAGAGAGCTCTGATTACTACAGCAATAATTTCTTCTAACAGCCTTTCAAACACTTATTAATAGAAAAAAAATCAGTTCAAACTGTCTTCCCATCACACAGAAAATATCAATGTTCACAGTGTGAACTTTAAAATCCCATCTGATTAGTTAATGTCAACAATTATTAGTGTACTGTCAATTTAGATTTCTATTGTCCTCCATTGATCTGTCTCCATATACTGTGCAGTGCACATCAGTTAAAAAGTAACTTTCCTATGCTAACTGGCTAGGGATGATTTTCTGTCCTGCTGTCAACTGGCAGTGAGTAAAATAGGAAACTTTGGCACATTTTCCTGTGACGGGCTCCCACCTCACTGCTTACCACCAGTAGGACAGCATCTTTAAGGATACAGAAAGTGGCTTCATGAAGAGAGCAGGGAAGCGATAGCAAGAAGAGTGCCACTTGTTTTTGTTTCTTATACTCTTCTCTTATTTCATAAACCTTTGGGCACATGCAGATGGCAGCTTTTCTATTTTCATCATGGCAGAGATGACTGGTACCTCCCATGAGAAAAGACACAAAAAGGAACTAAAAGGTCAATCTAGGTCTAGGTAAGATATTGATCGTGCTGCACCTGGTGTTTGGAAGGCATCAGGGCTTCTAAGCTATTTCTTTCTTCTAGTCTGCTAGTGTCAGGAATTGTATTCCTCCAAGGGGTAAGGTAAGGAAGCCTCCGGTATTTTGGCATTCCTTCTCTCAGCCCTAATTAAGCTTGAATACTATTTACAATACAATTTAAATTCTGATTGACTATATCATGGCCAATCTAAGCTTGCCCCTTTTTGCACTTAGGTTCCAGAATGGGTTGAATTATTCCATGGCCACTAATTTAATATAGACTGTAGCTGCCAAAGTCATGAATGAGGGGATCGCACCAGCCCCCACTTCCCTTACAGTTCACCCACCCTATAGTCCGAGATCTCTTAAGAGAGACCAAGACATTTAGACAGCTGCATCCCAGAGGAAGGGAGGGACTGACTTTTAGGTCTGCAAAATCTGCCCCTCAGGTTCACAGGTGCTGGAGAAGACCGAGGAGACTCAGTCCAGCTGATTAGTTTTGCTTAAAGTCACGTAACACAACCTGAGTCCTGAATAAATGTGGACTCCTTGCATACATGTCTGACTTTGTGGCACAGTATGGTTTTTTTCTATTTTATTTCCAAAGCCCTTGGAAACTCTATATTGAGAGCAGACATCTGGACTCCTAATTTCTTTCTCCCTGTTCCTGCCTCCCTCCCCCCTGAATAGTAATCCCTTTCTGTGCTGCCTGCAGGAGAAAATGAGTCTGCTTGTACCTTCTGTGCACTGCTGCCAGGCCATTTTACGTAAGCATCTTTTTCTGTTCTCCATTGCAGGACAGCACGTTCTGTTGGAGCCAGTTGTTGTCTTTAATCTCTGAACGTAAACATGCAGATTACATTCCATTCTGTCACCAGTGTTCAGTGGATAACAGACATGCTGTCATATCTGTGCTGCTTTCTCTGGGCTGTGCTGATCACTCTCCTACTGAGCACGTGGCACCGGATCACTTGCCATCAGTGATACGCAGGCGAGGATAAGCCTTCCTTGCCCCCTCTTCCCAAGGCTTTGATACGTCAGGCTGCTCCATTCGACCCTCTATAGGAAGCTTTAGTATCATCCTCCTACTCATTCATGGATAGGAGGACGTCACAACGGGCAGGCTGGGCTCTCTGCGGCTGTGGTCACATTTGGGAGTCTCCCCTCTGCCCTTAGAGTTTTCCGGTGTTTGACCTTCACAGCAGCTCCCCCAGAGTTGTCAGCGTTTGGAGAAGAGGTTTGAATTGAAATCCAGCTGTCACTAAAGTACTGTGTGGCCTGATTGCTCCAAACAGCTTAATGACAGTGCAAGCAAAATGCCAGGAATGTTTGTCTTGGACAATTCCCCAGCCCCAGCCTTGTCTCCTTCCACTGGCGAAGCTGCTTTTAGGACAGGAGATGGAATTATATAGCTTGAGGTTAAACAACAGCTGGACTCTATGTGGTGTCTTCACTGCTAGGGGTAGGTGTGTATCCACACAGATATAGGTGGGGGAATACAAGTTGCAACCTTCTATGTTGCTGCAGGCTCCACTTTCCTGTAGATACCATGGTTTGTCTGCAAAGTGAGAAAGAGGGGGTTACAGGCAAGATCTCAATATGGGGTAAGTCAAGGGAGTGCGTTAACAGCAGAGGGGACTGATTAGGATGCATGATCATATCAGACATACATGTGACTCCCCACTGATGGAGAGCTGCAAGCAACATGATTTTTTTAAGTGCAGGTTGCTCCCTTCCACCCAAAGCCTGAGGTGTCCAACCCTCACCATGTTTGGCTACACCATGGCTGAAAAAGACTCACATCTTGCACAGTCTTTGAAACCCTTGCTGCAGGTTTCTCTACTGGGTGATTAGCAGCTGCCTACACAGTGTGTCAGAGCCCATTTTACCTGATTTTCATTGTGGCATGCAGTAAGGGCTTCAGAGCGGTACCAGAGAAGATCAAGCATCCTTATATTGAGGAGGGAACGGGAGTTTACTGAGAGGCTGCAAAGCTTTCCGAGTGCCTGATTGCTCATTTTGTATTCATGTGCCGCTTTCAAGCAGGGGGTGGCAAGAGGCGGGGAAACACCGTGGTTCATTCAGTCATTAATTTAATAAATATAGGGAAAGGGTAGACAAAATTGGCTGTTTCCTTTGCTTAATGTTTTATCATTTGACCTTTATCTATGTCAGGAGATGAAGAGTGGTGATATTGTACGTCTGCTGTGCTGGCCACTCAGAACAAACTGCATTTTGTGGGCTAAGTTGGGAATTCGGGCACCTTCTCAAGCTCAAGCTGAGGCATGGGCAACCAAAATGGTGCTATGAGGAACAAGCCCACAAATGGGACTTGGTGCCCAGCTCTCCCTCACATCAGCATTGCATGAGCCTGGAAAATTCATCGGCTTTCTGCACGGATGGGATCCAACAGACTGCTTTACCTAACGCCAACACAAATCTCTAACGCAGACTTACTTGCACTGCTTTGAACACCCTTACCAAAGTTGAGAAGGTTGAAATAAAGGATGGCTTACAACCATTTAACTGCATTTACTGTACAGGTTTCTACTGGATCACCAGTCTCTATGTTGGTCACACCAGAGAAAATTTCCTAATATAACCAAATCCCAAGTGACAAAGCAGGCTGCATCCCAGGCTCTGTGCTAAATTGCTGTTCACTCTCTTTCCAAGTCTTTGTCTTTCTCTCATTTTCTCTCTCTCTCGTTTCTTTTTTCCTTTCTTCGTGCAGAGAAGAGAAATGATTGCTAATGAATTGCAAGCATGGGGTATGGAAAGATCAGTTAATACGGCCCAAGTATTCAGTAATACAAATACATTAAAGTGATCAAGCAATGAATGAAAATTGACCCAAAGAGCAGGTTCCACTGAGAAAACATGTGAGAATGTAAATTAATGTGACTTGATGAAACTTGAAATGTCATAACACAGCAGGGTATACAACACATCAGAGGAAATGTGAAAATTATACTTTTTCCTGAAATCATAGTTTTCAAAAATAAGTGGCTTTTAAATTCTTCTAAAAATATAATAAAGGAATTAGTGTCAAGAAAAAGGTTATTGTTGTTTATCAGACTGCAGGCTCAGTCCATGGTGGCTTTTCATAAATATCCTCTTTTATTCCTCTGACTATGCAGTGGGAAAAGGAAAAGAAAAATCCTGAAGTCTTTCTACTTGTCTCGTTCCCTCTTCTTAACTTTGCACAAGGGAATTTTTAAAGAAGTTGTTTGGAGGGTAAATGGCACGCTAATCTACCGCTTTTTTTGCCTTTTGGCCATCTGCTTTCATCCAAAAGTTCTAACGCTTAGAAACAAGCAAACAAAACAAGAGGAAAGGTCACCTGAAATTAGTCTGTCTTCTAATAAAACTTACTCAAAAGGGAGGGATAAAAGCATCGGGAAACAGAATTAAATAGTTAGGCTGGCGAGTTTCCAAACCCAAACAGAAAATGTAACATATTCTCCCCCATCCCACGTGTCTGTATTTGTTTGGTGATGGCATGACTGGCCCATGTGTTGGGAAAGTGTTTCCTCTCTTTCTGTCACGAGAGATGGCAGATTTTTCTGCTGGCCTCCATGCTGGAATATGGTCCTCAAAGGGGTCTAAGATATGAACAGGAGGGAAAGGATTCCTCCCCTATACCACACTGCACAGCCTGCAGATAGTACACGACTAGGTCCCTTTTCGTCCGGTGCAGAGTGGTTTTCTGTAGGAAGAACACCAGGAGTGCAAGTGTACAGAGCTAAAGGAGAAATCGCCAAAAAAATTGTTAGTTTTGTCCTCTGAGGTGACCACACATGGAAAAAGGAACCTCAGCCTTTTCCTCTAGCACTGAAGACTGTGTGCTGGGTTCTGGCTGAAGATGGGTACCCTCTATGGAGTATGTCCTAGCGGTACCTGTGCCAGCCACCACCTCTCTGCACTGCTCCAGCTCAGATGCTTTCGTCAGACTATTTCTCAAGTTTTTATTTCCCCAGTCTCCCTAGCCCTCTTTCTCTCAACTGAGTTAATATGCATACAGGAAGGATTAACCAAAGTCTGTGTCCAGGTAGGGAAATGAAAAGACTTGTATTCCATAGAAGAGCGTCTAGTAAGCAGGACAGTCTGAGTTACTAGGGGATACCTGAGCACAAGGTATTCTTGATGCAACCCAGCCCCATCTCTTTTCCTGTAGAACTGCATGAAGGTGGGATGGTACTATCCAACGAGAAGGTTGGCACGCTCCTGTGTAACGAAGCCTGTCCATAGACGAAAGAAATATAAAGAATAGAGGAAAATTCACGCCAGGTCAAAACATAAAAAACAGACTGGAAAAAAGAAGTACAGCAGGTCAGTAGAGCTATTAGATGGCTAATTAAATAGCACAGTACGTAATGTCTTCTAATTCTTGTATAATAGACAATATTAATTTCATGAAATGTCATGATAATGACCAGAAACATAATTCCTGTTTTGTTTTGGTTTGGTTTTTTTTTTAAATGAATGCAGGAAGTTAGCTGTGAAGGAGAAGGGGAAAAAGAGGTTAAAGGATATTTTACCACTTGCAGCGTGCTCAGAAAATTTGTGAATGCAACTTGTGTAGCTTTGCATTGGTGCAAATAACCAGAGCCTAAAGCTGGTTGGTCCATTTTCATCAGTCAATGAGAGAGTAGAAATAGTCAGTGAGAATGGTTTGCAAATCTTCTGCGTCTCAGCCCAGGTAATTGGTTTTTTTTCATATTTGAATTTATATCCTGAAACATGAGGCCACTGTAAAGCAAATGACCAATAATACAATAGTTTTGCCATCCTGAACAAAAATGCAGCCTTTCAGAAAAATTCAGCACTTCAGCTAAAGGAAAAGATATTACAGATTTCAATTTTTTTTAAAATGTGACTAAGCAAATGATAAATGGGAAATTATTGAATAGCTATTTTTTCTGAATATTTTCTTGGCATGGCTTATGCGTAGCTTCTCCAGTTGGGTTATGGTGTAAATTAAAGTTATTTTTCTTGGTAAGATTTGTTACATAGTTATAATATGTCTACAATTCACACAGAAAGTGGAGTCTATGGAATGAGACCCTGAATAGTCCTATGTCTTCTATTTATATCGGCTGAAGCATACAGAAGAGCCTTCCACTCATATTAGAAATTAATCTTGAGTATCAATGAAAAGTATGATTGTTTAGTGTTGTCTGGTTAGGATCCAATTACGGATGGTGTATTTATTTTAAACATATAAGATGCATGCTAGAGATCTCCAGGAATAAAAATGAGGTGAAATTGGCTGAGTACTGAATGGAAAAAATAATGATCTGTGTTACATATCATCTTGTGTACTGGAGACTACAGATGAGGGATTAAAAAATTAAGGCCATGGCTATTTATGCTGCACAGCACAGATTGCTCTGAGTGTTATTTGAGTGTTGGCACCCAGCAGATAGACATCACGCTTTATCTGTGATTTAAGTACATCTTCTGCAACACAAAAGGATGGCACGATGTACGAGTGTGAGGTAGTAGCTGCTATATCAACCCCAAATGCCAGCTTTGTCCCTCAAATTGAACTCCTACATGTGTCGAAGGGCTCACGTGCCCTCCGTGCCCTGGTGTGCTGCACGAGAGGGGCCCTGATGCATGGGCAGCCCCTCTGAGTAGTCGTCGATACTTGCGAGAGCTGCCACCCCATGGCTGGATGTGGAGTTCTATGGCAGAGAGCGTATTGTTCTTACAAATACAGATGCATAGCCATGGATGGGCCACGTAAGCTTTCTTCTGCTGACTCGTGAGAGGCACAGCTTCCCAGGGTTACCGGTATGAGGAAAAGCCTAGTAGTCATTTGTCTTCAGGCACCCAAGGTCATCTTCTTCCAACCAGTACCCTGACACGGCAGATTAATGTGGGGAGGTTTTGCCCCTGGGCATGCAGAAACTGTGGTGGGGAGGAAGGGAAACTCTTTTCCAAAGGAGATGGCTGTTGAAGAAGAGGGTTTCTAATTCCATGAGAATTGGTAGCAGAATATGAAGTACAGCAGTAGAAGTAGAGCCCCATCCACTTACTTGGTAGAGATAAGCTAAAGAAGCCAGTTTGCTTTTGCAGTTCTCCGCATGTGTGATCTCTCCAAGATCCCTTTTATTTACTTATTTATGTATATCATTGACAAGGAAGATGATTAAACTTCCTTGTTACGATCCACCTTTGACTCAATACATTACTGTATTACTTTCTACATCCTTCACTGCATGTGTTTAGACAGGACTTCTGAAATATCTTCCCAAAGGAGGAGTCAGTGGCCTGCAGAAAACCTCTTTTGTCTCAGAAAGCCGGGACTGCACACAGTGTTTAGTCTTGTCTTGTTCTAAACAAACCTTACAAATGACCTTTCCCTGCTGGTAGACTTTTGCTGCTGGAAGTTATTTCTAAAGCCGTTTTATGTCTTGTCAGTTTGTCTGTATTTATACTGCAGCCCCATCTGTCTGCTTGCATTTGAGCCCTAAGACCGCTTTGCTGCCCACTTTAACTTTTTTCCTGGTGGGATGAGATATGTCTGTGAATGGGGAGCTACTGTTATTAGGACATTTCCAGAAGGATTCATTCTGGCTAGTTTCTCATAGCCACACCCTTTCACTTCCCCACTACTTCTACTCTGGCTTTGGGTGGCAACCTTAGTTTATTGCTTAGAACCAGCAACGCCAGAAGAAGAGACACTAGAATCCCACAGTGCAAGCCAGTTTTTAAGAATAAACTCATTTCATCAGTAGCAACTGTGAACCACAAGTGGAAACTGAGCATCTGGGTGAGCTACACCCAGAAGAACTTAAGAGGATGAGCCATTGGGGAAAATCTGAGCCAGGAGTACAAACGCTAGCCTATATCATCTCAGACTGCAGAGTATCAGCAGGGATGCCCATACTACTGGTATCACTGGTAGGCACCAGCTCTTTGAAAACTTCTCACTGGGTTAAGATCCAGTCACAGCAACTAACTGTCTGTACGTTGTTGAAGTCCTGGGATTGGTTTCAAACAAGTTTTGGAAACCAAAAGAATTGCAAAACAAATAAACAAAAAACAGAAAGGGGGTAAAATATTTTACAGTTGCTTAATAGAAAATGGGACATTATAATAGGTTTTTTGTTGCAGAACAGTTGTGCGTGTTCTTTGGAACATTTACTCTTGACATATTCTTATAACAGCTATTCATATAAACAAGTACTTTTTGCCAAGACACCAATAAAGTTATATGATTTATGTAATCATAATACAAATTATTTATCCAGATGATAAAGAACTTAGAGAGTGAAGAGCCCCTTAAGTCCCTGGGAATATTGGTTTCACGAGTATCAGGATTTCACTCTCATTTCTCAGTCTCTGACATACTCTGGTAAAATTGTTAATTATTGTATCTGATCACCCTGTGCTAAACTGACTTACAATTTTCTAGCTCATAGGCAGCTGTCACAGTAGTACAAAGGATTCACTATTTTTAAGCAAAACAGAGTCAAAATATTTTTATGGCATTTTGGATATTGCAGTAGCCTTTAAAGAGCTTAGTGATGATATAGTTGGAATTAAGCTACAAGTCTCAGGTAGTATTTTGTGCTACTTGATGCTTGCTATTATTAGCATGTTTGGTTGCCTTCCATCTTAGTATGTCTGTAAGCCATTCGTATGAACCACTGAAGTCCTGCAGTACAGTATTGAAGCATCTCTCTCTAAATCAATATGTAAATCCCATTCCTTAAAACAACAAAATTAAAGGAGGAGATCTCAGTTTAAAAACTATTTCAAAGAGTGTCAGCCACCTTCATTTTACTGTCACCTGCCTGGAAAGTGATGAAAAGAACGGATACAAGTGAATATGAATCATAGGAATAAACACAGGGGGAAGGTCAGGCTGTTTTTTTCCTCAGGAGCATGGGCTGGTGTCCATCAGGCACGACTGTTGAGTACTGGCTCATATCATCAGAAAACACTATGCTCCCACTGCAATCTGTACAAAATGGGATGGACTTAAACCTCTTATTTCTCATTCTCCAGGCATATCTCATTCTCTGCCGCTGCTTCATTTCCTTGTACTGTGCCCCTTACCACACTTTATTTGCTAGCCACTGCTATCAGCAGCAGCAACAGCAGCAGCTCCCTGTCCGTGACAGACCATGTCCCTCTCTGAAGCAGATTTTGTAGTGGTAGTATTATGTATACCACAAAAGGAACATCTGCTCCATGCTATTCCTTCCTCCCCCTCTCTTATTTCCTCCTACTCCCAATCTTTGTTCTTTCAACTTAAATATTCCTCCTATATATAATTTCCACCACTCATGTTTGCACGCTTTTGCTGAGCTGCTGCTTCTTAGCACTTGGAAACATTTTTCTTTCTCCTGCATGGGAGGTCAGCAGTGGGTTTCGGGTTCCTAGTAGCAGCTATTGAGTGCTCTTGTAGTCAGATGAGCTATCACCCATCCTCCCTTTGCATCTTTTTGAAAAGGATATAGATCACCTGAGTCATATTGGCCATCATGTTGTGAAATCCTAAAGGATTTTAAAGTGGCACTAGACACCCATGTTTAAACACCTGAATGGCTCTCCAACTGTGGTCAGCCAGCTTCTTTCTCCAAAATTCCATGTTACCATTTGTTATCAGATATCATAACTTGGCCATACCCAGTACTGTTCACAAACATGCAAGGGACAGTATCTTAGTGGTAGAAATTCTCATAGCTCACATGAAGTCATGGAAGCTTCATGGAAGCTGCCAAAGCCAATGGAATTATGCCATTTACTATGCCAGATCATGACATGACCTTCTGTTGTAATGTGTGCATCTTCTTATGCCTACAGATTTCTTGTGCATGTCTTAAGAGCAAAATCCTTGGAAAAAGGATGATTTTCTCAGCACAGAGCTGTACTTCAAGGTGTGAGTAACAGAAAATCTGAAGTATCCCCCAAAGGACTGTCCAATTATACTAGTTAATTTTCAGCTCACCTATTTGTCTCTGTCACTTGCTTAACCGTTCTGTAATATTCTGTTTGGAGGTTATATTACCCATTTTGAACTCAATGACAGTGTTCACATTGCCTTGAATGGAAGGTGGCCTGGATTTCAACTGTATGTATAAACTACATGTAGCAAGAACCTTTTGACAATCTTCCAAATTCTTCCATTCTTTCCAAAGTAGGTTATGATGTACCTTGTTGAGAAGAAAGTACCAAACTGCATCAGATTTGGCCAAACTTTTCCAATAAAATGTTGAAGTTGAGATCAAGTATTCTATCCTTACATTAAATAGTCAATGTAGATGTTACACAGATATATATTTTCATAACTCTTGCATAAATTATCATATCCTAGTAACTATTCATATTAAAAGAATGAGTTGTACTCAAACACTTGTTCATATGTTGTGCATTCGATCCTGTACCTCTCTCTATATATCATGTATTTATCAGCAGGAGCTTGGGGACTAAATTATTCATAAGTGGTAGACAGGCAAATCAGTTACCCTAAATGAAGGCCAGTAAAACCATACTGCTGCACCACAGAAGTCTGTACTTCACATATACCACAGGAAGATTGCTTTTGGATATTTCCAGGTTCTTCCAGTACTCTCCACTGCATCCTTTCCATCTGTTGTGAAAGCAGACTTCTTTATTCAGCCCCTACCTACGGCATCATAAAAAATGTCCCCCTCCCACCCTCCCAGCCTATCTGTGGCTACAAGTGGCATGGAAACAAAATGTGCTGTTCATCAGTTCGGAGAAAGGAGACATCCTTGATTAGTAGGAATCTCTTGTCTCTAGCTTGTAAGGTCTTTGAGGAATGGTCTGTCACTCATTATATGTGTACATCATTTAGCACAAGGGGGCTGCCCCACTGGAGGCCCAGGAGTGGTATTGCAATACAAATGTTAGCTGTGCAGGTTTGTGGTAAAATGATGAACTGCACAGCCATGCAGCATCATTTATCACACAGCCTTCACTTCAACAAACAAAGCATGGAATATAATAATTTATAAAGATGTATATTACTTTTTCTTCCTCCCTTTTTGTCTTCTTTAGGGGGGAAATTTATACAACACCATGGTAAATTGTGACTAAGAGAGTTGGTACTGTTAGAAAACAGGGCTGCAGAAAAAGTATTGTTTCAAAATACTGAAATGCTTAAGAAAGCTTCACTAGAGGAGGCTGAAAAATACTTGATGATAATCTGCCCTCAGTCTAGAAAGAGTAAGATGATGCTGATAAAGTAACGTTCAAAACTTGAGCATTTGTCTGTGGCGTTGGGGTTTTTTAATTAATCAGCTTTCCAAGTGCACTACAATTTATATCTGCATTTGGCATTTAGTCATTGCAGATAGTAAACGGTATTTAGTAATCTTGCCTATTCCTCATGCATCTTCTTGACAGACAGACGGGAGCTGTACCTCTGCCTGAAGCCAAAGAGGTCCTCTCGCACATGACAAAACCTATCATCAAAACCAGACCAACAGAAATGATTCCTCAAAGTCAGTGGTCCTGTGATAGCAATGCACAAGAGAGCAGGAAAGGGTGGGAAAGGGAGCGGGAGAGCTTGATGGGAAAGAGTCTGCAGGGTGGACCAGGACCTGCAAAGGGATGGGGAAGGCATGTCTGAGACCGCTGGGGAGGCACAGGGATAAATGAGGCAGTTTCCCACAGACCTGAACGTGCAAATGGCCTTTGTCTCTCGCCACATCTGTCTCCCACAGGGAAAAGTCTGGCATCTCATCTCCTGGGTCACCGGGAAGGAGGGGGCTTGCCAGTGCATGTGTGACTGGGAGCTCCCAGCTCCTCCTCACACCCACCGCTTACTCTGCTGCTGAATGCAATATGCTCTGCCATTACCTAGCTGTAATTTGTTAAATTGTTATAAAGAACTTTATCATTATAAAGAAAAGCTTTGGCTGCAGAGTTGAAAGGCTTGTTCCAAATGTGAATATTCCACATGAAAGAATTTCTCTTGTTTCAAACCATTTGCATTTTCCTTACATGTTATTGATCTGATTGAACAGTTCCCAGATTAAAGGCATGCTGGTAAATGAGCAGCCAAGGTGCCAATATGCGAAGTGGACAGCTGTTAAGAGAGCAGCTTAAATAATTGCTCAAAGATTTATTGGGTAACATGATTAATGATTATGGAAATATGATGACATGATACCAAAGAGTAGTGTGCAGTGATTGATGGGGAAGTTGGATAAGGCCAAGTTTAGATGCCAGAGTATGGGAAACAGTAATATAGATTGTAATCATGGTACATGTGGTGCTTAGTTGTTAGGAAATTTTGGTATTCACTTTTGCCTTCCAATAGGAACTCAAACTGCAGAGTATGTTGTGTGTAATATTTCTGTTGTAATGAGGTAAGGAAAAAACCTCCTGCTAACAGTGCATTGTAATAGCAGGGCTGATTCAAAGAGACACCCTTATCTTTTAAAAAAAAAATCTTTTAAATCCCCACAAAACTTACTGGAAGCTCATGCTGCTGTTTTAATTAACACCTGAGAGAACTATATGTAACACATTAAAGGAGAAAAAGATCTCTTTGTGGAATTGACAGTAGTTTGCATACAGACATCTTTTTTCTTGTCTGTTTTTTTAACATCAAATTCCAGCAGCCAGCAGTGGCATAATGCAGGAAATGGGAAAGCAGATCTAGAGCTACTCCATGGCAAAAATATTGCAAACTCTTGGAGCTGATTCTCTATTAAAAGTCGCATGCGATTCCTATTTGCTCTGCATTGGTGGGTGATGCAAACCCTCCTCCTCCTTCAGAAATTTTTGTTTAAGAGCTCATGAAATAGAAGATAATATTTGAAAAATTAATAAAAAGCTATTATAAAATGTGAAACATTAGCAGACAATTTTAGAGGTGAAAGTAGGCAGCAGAATCCTCAGTGTGAAACCCCAGTCCAGGAAAATGGAGTGCAAAATTGTTACTGACTTCAGCATGGGCAGGACTGCATGCTGGTTTTTTGTTTTGGTTTGGTTTTAAATTCTATTTCCTATATTGAATAAACTTGAATATAAATAGGGTCCTACACTGGATTTGAGACACACAGTTTCTGCGTGCCAGGGACGTGGCTGCTGTAAGTGAGGGGACCTCATCAAAATTTTCAGTTGGGTTGCAGTAGATGACAGCTATTAGGCCCAGAACTCTAGATCCTGCCATTAGACGGTTGTGGTATGACAACAATTGTCATAGCTTTAAAAACAGAGTGATGTGGGTAGAGCTATTTAAATGAAAACAACATTGCTCATGCTAGGCAAAGCAGACAGCTCTGGAAAGAAATATCTATATTTGAAACCTTGGAAATGTTGTTAATCTCTTCAGGGATGTGAGACAACAACAGAGATGGTGTAGGATTTGAGAGAGATACCAGGAAGCCTGGTATTTTAAAGCCATAACCTAGTTGGCAAGCCTCAAGAGTGAGTATTAGTGAGATTACAGTTTTGGTGAAGAGTTTTCACAACAGAAGGCAAGAGGTGGAGTTGGAGCGTCTGTTGGCATTTAGGGGCAGATACATTTGTAGCCTTAGGTGATTTCCTTGGCATTATTCAGGGCACAGGATTATGTGAGGGGTCAAAACCCCAATGTTTAGTTATGGTCATGCTCAAACACCCTGAAATATTGTCTCTTTATTAAATCCATCACAAATACCGTCTACCCCATCACTCTTCACCACTGGGAAGCCCACACCTCATTTTATAGGACACACAGGCTTCCCCATGAGAGAAAACTGGGATCTCTCTGCAGCCCTTTCACACCAGCTGGACATGCCAACTCTGCCTGGCCCTTCTGGGAGCTGTTTTGAGGCAACTGCAAATAAGAGTTTGCTATAGGGTTCACACACCATTTCAGTATTTTCAAAGTGTAGCCTGTAAGTACTATGTGGCAAGGACTGTGTCTGCCCAAGTACCTCTGTATGTTGCAATCATGGTGTTAGAACCAGTGCACTATAACTTATAACCTTGTGCACACCTGAAAAAAAACCTGATGTGTGTTTTTATCTTGTTCCAGAGATTTGTTCTTATAGAGTTTCTCAGGAATATCAGACTGCTGGCACTGGCTTTTTTTCCAATTATATTTATAACCAGCATCAAATCTGGGCTAGCCCCACCTGGCTTCTGCAATGCACTATGACAAATTCTGTGGTACATTGGGATTTCTGCAGTGGTATTCTTTTGAAACAAAAACAAATAAAAAAAGGAAAAAGTTTGTTAATGATTTAAATGTGATCGGGACAATCTTGTTTATCTACTTTGCTATAGCATTTATTTTGAAATACTTTGTTGTCTGTTCTCCTGATCATTTCAGTTCTCATTATTCTTCCAACTGCAGGTTGTGCAAACCTGCACTGTAGAAGTTTGGAAAGCATGTTAATACCACTGAAACTGGGTATGTGTCAGCTGAGGTTTTGTGCATCAAGCTGGGGTGGAAATGCTTACGATGTTCTTGTTTCAAGAGGGTCTGACTGGCAGGCGCTCTGTCCTTTCTCACCCTCCACCAAGACTGTAGCTCATTTCTGGCCAGCCCAGCTTTCACATCCCTGGCAATCCCACCTGTGTTCCAGGTTCCTGGGACCCCCCCACATAGCCCTAACAGGCAGTCCTGCTTCCAGGTCCCCCTCAACACCCAGGGAAGTGGGGAGATGGCTCCGCTGCTGCCTGGGCCCTGGACTGCTCCCTCTAGTAACTGACTGCTTGCTGACTAGGCAGCCAAAGCCATTTTTCAGCCTGCCCATCTTCCTGGCTGTGGTTCTCCCATGAGGAGTCCTTTACTCCTTTGATGGGAAATTTTGTAGTTCCACTCCAGTTTATATTTCTACTTGAGAATTTAATTTTTTTCATTTAGTTATCTGAAAGTAGTTATTTAGCTGCAGGACAGGAATTCAGGTAAGAATGAGTGATCAAACCTTTCATCTGTGACTCCAGCTTTAAGCTCAGGTTACACTGCTCTTGCTGTGTCTGGTTATTGCAATCGAATTATTAGTAAAAATATTAACTGGGCTAATTTGAATCAGTGTAAATGACTGATTAATACTGTAGGCATTATAAGAACCCAGTAGCTCAAGCAAAAAAATGAGGGGTTTTTTTTCCATGAAGTACACTGGAAAGTTACATGGATTATTAATGAAATAGGGAGCATTTGGTACCTTTTGGAAGGCAGTGAGGTTGGTAATGAAGCTCCTTTCACAGAACATGAGAGCAATTTGCATCGCAGGAATCCCTAAATCATTCTCAGATTGTGGGTGCTTGTTGGCATAAAGAATCTGATAGCTTCAAACTTACTTCTGATGGAAAGGTGTGAAAACCATAAAACATCACTGCTACACTTTGCACACTTGCTGGAAGCTGTACCAAAGGACTGAGGACTGAAAAAGTAACTGAGTGTGAAGACAAAGGTTCAGATCCAGGGAGGAACTAGAGTTGCCTGCATGATGGGTTCAGTTCTGCATCAGAACTGTGTCCAGTTGTCGGCTCCCCCGTACAAGACAGACGTGGACTTAAGAGAGTCAGTCCAGCCAAGGGCTGTGAAGATGACGAAGGGATTGGAGCACCTTTCATATGAGGAGAGGCTGGGACTGTTAAGCCTGGAGAAGAGTAGGCTCAGAAGGGATCTTACCAATGTGTATAAATACCTGATGGGGAGGAATGAAGACAAGGGAGCCAGACTCTTCTCAGTAGTGCCCAGTGATAGGACAAGAGACAATGGGC
Source organism: Haliaeetus albicilla (assembly GCF_947461875.1). Taxonomy (NCBI): domain Eukaryota; kingdom Metazoa; phylum Chordata; class Aves; order Accipitriformes; family Accipitridae; genus Haliaeetus; species Haliaeetus albicilla. Next base: position 20,015,778 of record NC_091487.1, read on the forward strand.
ACAAGTTAAACCACCTGAAATTCAAACTGAACACAAGAAGACATTCTTTTTTACTGTGAGGATGGTCAAACACTGGCACAGGTTGCCCAGAAAGGTTATGAGTCTCCATTGATGGAGATATTCAAAACCTGACCAGACACAGTCCTCGGCAACCAGCTCCAAGGTGACCCTGCTTGAGCAGAGGGGTTGGACTAGATGTTCTCAAGAGGTCCCTTCAGACTTCAACCATTATGTGATTCCATGATTCAAAACCCATATTCAGCTGCTGCTCAAATTCACCTGGTACATGCCCTGTCTTCCTGTGTGTGTCTGTCTCCAATAACTTGAGAGTCCCTTTGCTTCCTGGAGAAAGAGTAATCAGTGGTATGTTATCTCTGCAGTAGCTTAGTGATTCTCTCTGTTAGAGAATCCACAAAGATGTAAGTGAAATTATTTCCTCAGTCTGAGACGTTCAAACCCAGACCTTTTGCTGCCCCAAATTACAAGCTACAAAACTAGTCTATTGCAAAGTAGAAGCATTCTTCAATTCTTCTGTTGAAATTACTCAACTGTACTTAAAATAATTCATCCTTTATTGCACCAGACTTGGAGGATGACACGCTGGCCTAAAAATCTGTAATTTTTGCTTGGGTATACAGCCCTTATCTAAGCTCAGTTTGTCTTGTAAAACATCTACCTCAAAGTAGCCTACAGCCATGTTATTGGGGTATTCCTGTGGGAGGCAGGAGCTGCGAGTATAAATCCTAACTAGAAAGACATAATTAAGACCTTGCAGAGCCAGGAATTAAACCACACTACTCTGCTAAGCATTCCCTATTGTGGCAACTGCGCACCCTGCATGCTTAGGTGTGGATGTTGCTGCAGACATTGAATTCTGCAGCTGTGTGGACTCCATTTTGAAAGGTGCACACTTAAAAGATAGGAGTTGCAACAGTAACCGCAAGTGCCAAGTGTCCTTCTGGATCTTGGCTTTGGTGGCTTAATCTCCAGTATGTTTCCCCAGATCAGAGCTGAGGTACTTCATCAGAGGTGCCCACGGGGGGAAGGAGGGAGGAGGTGGCATCACAGTGCAGTATTGCTGTATTTGCTTTTTGAATAGGCTCTAGTCATTAGTGTTGTCACATCGCTGGAAATTCACTCAAAGCAGACATTTGAAGGAGAACCTCTTTCTTCCTGCACGCACAAACACACACAAGCAAAGTTTTTTTGATGATGCTTTCAGATAAACAGCCACAGCAAAGCCTCAGTTTCATTTTATCTCCACAGATAGTTTCAGGAAAAAAAAATAATCACTGCTTCTGCCTGCAGCCTAAACAACTCACTTTGCTGCAAAGTGCAATCTCAAAAAGAGGAACAATATAAACTAATTTCATACCTATTCAGTTCAATAATAGGTATTGTTCTAACTATACCTCTAGTGATAAGAGACAGAACAGCTTATTTGCCATTGCTAAGCAACTGTTAAAACAGTGTGCAGAATTCAGCCAGATCTAACGGTCTGATAGGAATCAGTGTCTGAAGTTCTTGTTTGCATTCTGAAGTCAACAGTAATTGTCCTTCTCTATTAACATTCATTTAAGATAGTTTATGGCTGCACCAGATTCAATTGAGATTCTGTCTTAATGGTGTTCTGAGTGGTCTGCTTTCCCTAAGAAAGAAATATTTAACCATAATGCATTAAACTGCTTTAATCCACTTGTTTTGTTTTGATGTAGTGATGAAGTGGCATAGAAGGTAACACAGGAAAAAGAAGGTAATATGAAACACTGCAAAAATAAAAGCTGACGGTATGAATGGTACCAAGTTGCAGGCAGGGAGTTTGAGGTATTTAGGTAGGGTTCCATAAATCACAAGATGGCATTTGTGTCTGAGATGCAAAGACATCTGCAAACCCCCTATACATTTCGAAAAATGGAATCTAGGCAAGACAGATGTAAAAGCCTAAGTGCATTAAACCATGGGATTTTTTTTCCAGCCTTAATTTATGAGTTCAGATTTTAGTCATTTGTGTACATGATTTAGGAGAAGGGACTTTCTGGCTCTGATCATGCCTTACCAAGATAAGGAACAGGCAAATGAATAAATGCAAAGGAAGAAATGTTGCACAAGAGGATCCTGCATTCATAAGCATTTCTTTGTAACTGCGGAATGATTTCTGTGACCTAAAAGGAGAATGCATTATCATGAGAGGATGATATCTCTTCAGATGCTCTGTTCCTTATCAGTAAGTAAAGACGCATGAGTAAGTAACGATGCATAAGCAGAGGGACTGAAGGCTTACTGCTGCCGGAGCTGGAATTCTGTGCTTGTACTCAACACTGCTCCATGGCTTTTATGGGTGCGTAAACATATGATTAACGCTTATGCATGTGAGCAATCCCATCACATTCAGCAGAACCACTACCATTCCCTGTTAAGTAAGCACTTAAATGCTCTGTTGGCACAAGCTGAGAAAATCAACACTTTGTCAGATGGAGCCCATGCAGGTGAAACAACATTGCCTTGCTTAGCCCACTGTGCCTCACACCGTGACTTACAAGAGCCAGGTCTTAATGTAACAACAGAAGAATAAGTGCTTTGAAATAAGGACTTCAGCCAGTGCCTGAGTCAGAAAACTAGCTTGTCACACAATGATATGAAAATGCAGGGCTAAAAAGTTGAGAATGTCCCTCCGCAAAGCTTACAGCAATGGCTGAGTCACCACAGGACATGAGAAAGCTGCAGGCAATGGCACGCAAAGTAGGCTCGGACTGACTTCTCCTCTTATGTAACTCCTACGTTGGCATCTTCTCTGCTCCATATATAAACCCTGAAAACATCAAAAAGCTGTTACTGAAAGTAGTACTCTTATTTATTCATTTGTATGAGCCAAACGTGACTTAAAAAATTAGGTATTTTTCATGCAAGCTTTAGTACAGGACCAGGCACTTCCCTTGCTGGTACTGTTAAGACCATTTATTTCTGGGCTCATTAAAAGGATGTTTGCACCCCCTAGTGTATAAGAATTTGCAAGAAATCAGGTTCTTAGAACAGCCTTAGCTGAGCGAGGATGTTTAATATTAAACCATAATAAAATCTCCCTGTTACAATCTTAACAGCTTTAAGAGAAAGGATTGTAAACTTGAAGATCATCCTAGGTGTAATCCCTCAGTCCCTGTACTCAACAATTGTAGGACCTGAAAACGGGTTCTACTGAGTTGGATTTTTATCCCACTGGAACATATCAGGGATTTATAGTAAAAAAATGAGACTGTACTGAAAACAGACAACTCAAATCTAGACCTTCCTGAAATTCAGGGATGCCAAATCCAGGTTCAGCCCATGAGTAAGATAAAGTCTGTAGCTGTGTTTCACCGAAGGACAGGGATCTTTGGATCTGGACTTTACTCCAGTTAACAGAAACTGTAAAAACAAGAGGCATATGCTTAACCTTCCTCCAAGAACTACTGCCCAGATTGTCACAGGTAAGTAGACTTCTAACTTCTGACAATGGCCTGCATCCCACTGTTTGGAGTTAGGTCTTAAAACACCTTTGAAAAACTTTTTACAGCTGTGGATCACTTTCTCATTCTTCAGATGTGACTTCAATTATGCCAAGTTCTGCTCATTGTGGTAAACAAGGTAGAACCAGTCACTGAGATGAACCAATTGAGCTTGCCTTATTGGGACCCAAAGTGGCAGTTCAGCTCCCTGTGTCCAGCATAAGTCTGGAACCTGAGCAAAACCCGGGTGCTCCTGGAACCAAACCAAACCCAAGTGCTGGTTCCTGGCTGTGAGCGTGGGAAGGGAATGGCTTACGGGCACACTTTCTGGTGGGTCTTGCTCTGATTTTTGAGGGTTGGAATGTGTGACCTAAACTTTTGCAGCACGGTCTGGTATGTGCTGTTTGGCTGGCTGTCACCAGTGCGGTCATGGGCAGGCTCTGATCTGACCAAATTACATATACGTGTTTTCAAGAATTCCCTGCTCACCCCTTCACTGAAAACAGGATTTAACCATTTCCCCTGAGGTGTCTGAAACCCAATCACTGCAGCCTTGGCAAGTGCCTGACAACCAGAAAAATTATATTGCCAAGGGAAAAGAGTGGTCTGTTTTCATTAGCCAAGCAGAATTAAATGAAAAAAAGCAAATAAACTGCATAAATGATGAAAATTAAATTAGATTTTCTTTACTTTCATTATCTAAGTAGTTTCTTATAATAAATGCATTCTAAAATATGACTTTCAGCCAATGGTATTTACTATATTAAAACCAGACTGATTTTATTTGCTGTACAGTGCTTAATTGCTCCTCCAAGCCACTTTATTCTGTAATTTTAAATGAATTCTTTGGGCTTTTTTCAAAACAAGGAACTTGGCTTTTTGACAGAATAGTCCTTCTTAATAACTCACACTGAAGATACTGCCAAGAGCTGTGATGATGACTTTTGTCAGGTATTCTTTTCTTCCGGAAGAATGGAGTCATCATTATATTAATGTAGAGTTCTTTTTGCCATTTGTGTAAATAAATAATAATAACATAATATATGAAAAGCACCAGCATATCGCTGCTAAGTGTCCCCAAAGAGTTACATTTCAAGGCTCAGTAGTACTACTGTGATATAAACCAGGCGAAAGGTAAAATGAGAACATGTTTTTTAAAAGTATGTTAACAATAAGAAAATTATACTGGCATGTGCAGGTGCCAATTTTAAAAGCAACTCTCCACCCATAGTTGGAAAATTAAATATATCTACTTTAGAAGCTGGACTACTTATTTGCAAACTCCTTCTTTTTTAATTAAAAAGCCAGATCTTTCCATATCAATTAATTTCTGGTTTAGAGCCTTTCTTTTTCACTATCATAACTAGATAGCTGAAACTGTGATTTCTGTTAGACAAAATTCTAGCTGGAAAATTACTGAAGTTTACAAACTCTTCATTGTAATTAAGTGCTGGGACCATGTGTCTCATTTCTAAGAACAGAGACAAAAATGCTACCTGTTTCCTTCTGCAGATTTCACATTGGCATTAAGTCCAGACCACTGAGGTTGGGCTGTGATGGTACTGCTCAGCCCTAGCCTCTAGATCTCTCAGTGGCTTGTTGTCGTGGTTTAACCCCAGCCAGCAGCTAAGCACCACGCAGCCGCTCACTCACTCCCCCCCATCCAGTGGGATGGGGGAGAAAATCGGGAGAAAGAAGTAAAACTCGTGGGTTGAGATAAGAACGGTTTAATAGAACAGAAAAGAAGAAACTAATAATGATAATGATAACACTAATAAAATGACAGCAGTAGTAATAAAAGGATTGAAATGTACAAATGATGCTCAGGGCAATTGCTCACCACCCGCCGACCGACACCCAGCCAGTCCCCGAGCGGCGATTCCCTGCCCCCCACTTCCCAGTTCCTAAACTAGATGGGACGTCCCATGGTATGGAATACACTGTTGGCCAGTTTGGGTCAGGTGCCCTGGTTGTGTCCTGTGCCAACTTCTTGTGCCCTGGCTGGGCATGAGAAGCTGAAAAATCCTTGACTATAGTCTAAACACTACTGAGCAACAACTGAAAACATCAGTGTGTTATCAACATTCTTCACATACTGAACTCAAAACATAGCACTGTACCAGCTACTGGGAAGACAGTTAACTACATCCCAGCTGAAACCAGGACACTCGTGAATGTAGGACTGGGGTTCCTGGTCACAGGGTGCAGAAATATTGATTATCAGGTCAAGGTTCAGATGCAGCTTGACTTGGTGATGACGAAGTTATCGCTTTCTCAGCCTGCTTGAAGTGAGTTGGTAGAGTTTTAATTTAGATATTGCTATTGACAGTAAGCAAGCAGGAGCAGAAGTCTGCTTGAAGTTTCAACAAATGGCCCAAGTGAACGCTTGAATTCTTTTCCCAATCAAAATTGAGATGTTTTAGCAGGAGAATATGGTGCTATTGGTACAGATGCTGTTACTGGGACATAGAGCTCCTAGGTTCCAACTAGAATAGCCCCAGGACTCTAAATTAGCCACCTAAAAGCAGTGTGGATAGGAAACAAGAAGAATTTTTATCACACTATAAAAAGAAGTCTTGTGTAAGCAAGGAAAATCTGTCCATTACACCTGTCATTTTTCACAGGGGGATGTCAACATAAAATGTAGGTAGAGTGATGTACTGCTTTCTGGGGGATTCAGCTGAAATCAAACGAAGGAGTGGAAGATGTGATAATCCCTCCCCCTTCCCGCCGCCCCCCCCAAATAGTGAAAATAACTCAGGAATTTGGAGATAAGGTATGGCTTGCAATGAAATATACTGGCTATATTGAAATTGCATATAAACTGAAATGGGCCTTTAGTCTCAGTGCTCTCCAAGAGATTGTCCTACTTTCCTGGTCTTCCAATAATGCCCAATGATGTTTCCATAGGAATGGCAGAGTGAGTTGCTTCTACTCCTTATAACATTGCACTGTGCAAAATAAAAAATTATAGATGAGACAGGTCCCTGCATCGATTTTACAGCCAGGATTGTCTGCAATAATATTTAAGGTTTTGATTGTTTCTTTCCTTTTTAAGGAAAACCAGTCCTGCTCTGTTGTTGGTGAGTTGCTCTATTTCATTTAATAACCCATTCTTGTCCCTTTTGAATGTCTAATATGGTATTTTATATGAATATTAGAGTGCTTGTTCACAGGGAGATTTTTTTTTTTTCCTGCTTCAAGAAGGCTGAAGGATTTGAGCCTTTGCAAAGATGCTAATACTTGGTCAGATTTCCCAGCAGCCTCATGCAGCTATTATTCCAAGAGGCATCACCTTAAAGTCTTGGAAAGAAAGCATTACAGTTAATGCAGTTTGGCAAGTCAGTGTAATATTCACTGCATTACCTTGACATGGTTTAATGGCATGAGCAGCATGCATTCTGTGTCAGAGAAAATTACCTGTTGACCCTTGCTGTAACTTGATGCCTGTTCTTAACTGGATAGCTACGAAATGGTGTGGAAAATCTTATATGAATTCCACTCCACCCTGCCTCTGTCCCACAGGGAACTCATTTCCTATCAGCTTGCCTATTAAAAAAAGAAACTTGCTTTGGTGTTTTCATTTGCTACAGTATTATTTCATATACACAACAGAGCTGCCCAGAGAGCCTTTCTCCTGGCCTACCCTCCTAATGAAAAGATAAACCAATAATGGAAGTGATTACAGAAAGAATTAAAGAGAGGGAGATGCAAAGGGACTTTTTTTTATTGTGATGGGAAACAAAGAGACGATGGCAGTCCCTTGGCAGGAAGCAGTCTTGGTCCACCCTTGGGAAATTCCTTCTTTGCTTGGGAAACAGACTGGCACAGTGAACACACAGGCGATCTTTATAGCTGTGTAATATGAGAGAACTAAATTTTACCCCTCTGCATGAATAAATAGATTAATTGTGAGTGACAGCTGGGAAATGAATTTCAGGCTCTTGAAAGACACTGGATGATGTCAAGATCCTCTGTCGATTCACAGCAGAGGCATGTCCTCTTCCAAGGACCCCACCCCTGACCAAGGGACCAAATTGGTAAGCATTGTTGTAAATGTGCAGGGCAAATCAATTTATCCCTTGGCTCATCTTCTTAGACTGCCAGGAAGATTCCTAGTCAGTGCCAGCTGCACTGATGGCTCCTGAAGTGCACACAGCTTCAGAGATGTGACCAACCAACCTACCACTTAAGAGCTGGTTCTTCCCTTACTTTGGTGGGAATTTAGGCAACTGTCTGGGGCAGATCTTTGAAGCCTCATGTGCTGACCCTGCAAACTCATCGCTTTGGACTTTGTCTTCTCCTCGTTGCTAGCAGACTTATTGTTCAGCTGTTTGCATCACAGCTCCAGCAGGAACCTTCTGCTTTGGCACCTCACTTGCCCAGCACAGGAGGTTTTGCTGTGGGAAAGAAGGCAGCTGGGTGCAAGGCAATGGAGGAATACACCATCGGGCACTGCTGTCCCCACCCACAGCCTCGTGTCATGGTTCCTAACCCGTGCCATGACCTGGTGAGCTCAGGAGCAGGACCACTCCGTAGTCCAAGGCATGAGCGTGTCTACCATGTGGCTAGATGTGACTAGACTTATGCTCAAATCTTCTAAGAGCTTGAAAGCTGTAAGCTGGAGCCTCTGACACAGTAAAGGCTAGCATGCCACTCATACACAGGGATGCTATTTTTGCAGTATGTTGTACTCATTAGGCATGAGTGTCAGTGCCTGAAAAGGGTGGAAAACAGTAAAGAGGCAGGTCCTCAGTACCTCCCTTTGATGTCTCAGGTAACATGATGAAAGGCAGCCTATGCCACTGTTCTGGTACGATGACACTGAAAAAATCAAAAAAGAGAGAAAAATCATTGACTGTAGAGGAGATCCCTGCAATTTAGCAGTGTTCCCAATCTACAAAGCTACTTTTCTGGTTTCTCCCATTAGCCTAACTGCAATATGTGCAGAACCCTATTACTTATCAGGCCAGAATATTAAGATTCACAGCACTAATGTTTTGGGGCCCTTAAAATGAAGAGAACTAACAGAAAAATCTTTTCAATCCTTTCACATGAAATCCCACTGTTCTGAACTGACAAAAATAAATGCAGTGAACTTTCAGTGATATTGCACCATATAAAAAGGTTATTAAAAATGTATTTGAAGGACTAGCTTTGTCAATACTAATGCACTGAAGAAATGGAGGGTTTCCCAGCTCAGACACTGATGTACAGACTTAGTGGGAGCGATTACTGCAATAATAGATTTTTGGTGGCTTAAGTTCAGCAAGCATTTTTAGACTTCATATGCAAAGGATCACCCTCTGTTATAAAAAGATGGGATACGCAGTAATATTGAGGTGAAATAAGAATATGTGTTTAAAGGAATATTGCCAAGTAGATATTGGTTTGGCTATGAAAATGTGTTTGAAAGATGGGGGGGAGAGATAAAATAGAGAAATGTAGAGGAATAGAAGAGTACCGGTAGGAATGCAAATGATTTATTGGTTTATTTGTTGATTCTTATTTCCATAGTAATCAGAAGGGATTTTAGAGATGGTCTGTACATTCCCTAAAGTGATGCGAACATAGCAACAAAGTGCCAGCATATGAAAATTTTAAAGCACAATTATCGCCACTTTGAGAACGGGGTCCATTCTCTTATCTTGAATTCAGACACCTCTGTCCTTGCCACTCATTTCTGGACTAAATAGCTGCTCGGTCAAGATTCAGTATTCCTACTATGGGGTTTTGGCGCATGTCTTCCAGGACCAAATGAAAACCAGTCAATCTTGGTTTATTGCTGTAAATGAGCCTAGAATAAAGAGATAGTACGGAGAGAAAAAGCCAAGCTTTCAAATTCTCACTTTCAGTCACTTAAGATGATGATAAGAGAGGTAAGAATTTATTTTTAATTATCATTGCAGGTTTTTTTGATAATGCTCCCTTTGAAGAATGCAGGAAATACTTTACTCCTCCCATTGATATGTGCTGCCACTTTCAGTTTTCTTATCCTCAAGTATCACAGCTGACGTGTTTCTTTCGGTGTGTGAGGGAAGGTGAACATCTTTCACTCCAGTAGTCAGTCCTTGTTGAATTGAGAAGGTAAGTGCCAACCGCCTCAGCAGTGCTGCCAGCTCTCACGCAGGTTTTGTACAATCCTGTCTTTGTGAGTCTCAGCTCCTAAAGAAAGTATCAGCTGCATGCCGTATCGCTTTTTTCAGTGCAGAATTGTCTGCTTTTCCCAGGTTAATTTAACCAGTGGAAATGCCCATTAGTTGTTGAGGACTGTCTTAAAGGTGTAAGGGTTTTAAATAATAAACCCCATACAATTATTCTTGTTTAAAGAGGGTCCCTTGGTCCTATAGCTCGAATCTGGGGCAGCTGTTGCCCTAGGGGTGACAGGTCCATCCCCATCAGGACTTTAAAAACCTTCCTGAAATCTTTTTTGGTTGGTATGCCTTAGCAGTGGTGTGCTAGAACACCACTTCTAGTGAAGAACACAACAGAGGTTTAAGAGAACAATATAGTAACATGTAACAAGTTTCCATGAAGGGTCTTTTTGTTGGGTGTTTTGGGTTTTTTGGGGGCGAGGGCGTATGTTGTTTTTAAGAATGCTTAAATATGTTCTGGACTTCTTATGCATCGATGCACTTGCATGATAGCCTCCAGTAACCTTCCCAAGTTCACAGATGGGCATGTGGTAACTCAGGCTGAGCATGAAAAGGGGCACACAGGAGAAAACGGCAACATCTTTTACAAGGTAATAGGATTTTTTCTGTTTTTCAGGGTGTAACAACTAATCATGTCAGTATTATCTTGACAATGAATAATCCGTATGCCTTTTGTTTTCTACAATGTTGTTCTCCTAGACTTCCACTGCATTACATACATGCACATAGACACACACATCCATGCACACATCTATTATAAAATTTTCTGCTGAGATCCCTCAATGCTGTCTAGAAAAGCACTAACGCTGCCACTGGCAGCCATCACAGTTTTGAAGATTGAAAAGCCTGCAACCTGGCTTATTATCAAGTATAATATCTCAGAGGAGACATGTCCCTAGGAAGAAACAACATAGCAAATAATGTCTGATTAACAGATGGATCTGTAATTTTAACAAGAATATCTTTGTCATGATGACTAGTAATACAACTTAGACTTTCTTGTTATTTCCAGAGTTAATACAGAATTAAGAGGAAACTCTTAGTGGATTTAAACACTTATCTTCACTGAATATTTTCACAATAATTGGAATTCATACCCATGTAATGAATATCATTCAGTGGAGAAAATGGACCTGCCCCCCGTTGCTTTGTTGACTGTATCTACTATCTAGCTGCCCCATGGAGGTTTGTTTTCCAAGAGTCAGCAATAATTGTTCAGAGTTTAATTTCAAATTTTACTGCTGTCATTTATTACAACCTATCAGGGGGTTAATGTGAGAAAATCCTTTGATAGGAAAACTCTTTGGGCAGAAATCATGCATTTATACATCTAGTGCCCAGAGTACTGCAGACCCTGATCCTGCTGCGGACTTTGGGGTTTATTTCCTTTGTATAACATTCTTTGTAAGACTTCTCTAAGCCAAGCCAGGTTTACGAGCTATCCCACTGCATGTCTTTCCCACCCGCTGATCCAAGCCTGAATTCTATAGAAACAGATATTACTACAGAGTCAAGACAAGGCCCTGAATATTGCTTCCTGAAAGGCATATGACTGGAATTTAAATAATTTTATCTGCATGCAGCTTAAAACAAAAAGTCCAGTCCAGCCACTGGCGATGGAAGCTCTTTGCAAGGCATCTGCTTTAACGCGTGCTACGAGGAGTGGCGATACCCAGCACCAGCACCGCACGCAGTGTACTTAAACGAGTCCTACGGCATTGCCGCCTTCCACCTTCCAGCCGCTCGCCGAAGCTTCCACCTTCTCGCTGAGCCCCACAACCCCTGTGAAGGTGGCCTGCAGGTACCAGCTGAGAGAACAAGCTGGGAATCGTCCCCAAGGGTAACGCTTAGCGCTGCCCGGCGGGGTCACGCATCAAGGGCCGCTCGGAGAGCCCGCGCCAGCGCCTCCGTCCTTCGGCAGCGTTTCTCAAGCTTCCCGAGACCACCCAGCCTCTTCAGGAAACAAACCAGCCTGCACCATCTTACAGAGCTCCGTCACGACAGTTTTTACTCCCGACCTGTAAAAACCAGGCTGTAGTTCAAACGTCCACCCACTCCTGACTTCTCCCCTTGCGGTGTTCTGTTGTGAGTTTGGGGGGCTCGACTGGATGCGCGCACTTCCCACCCGTTTCGTTTCTCGGTTTGCCAACGCCCCGGGGAGCCTTCTGCGGCCCGCACGCTCCGCAGGCAGCCGCGGCGCCGGCCGGCTGGAAGCGCCGCCAGCGACCTCCCGGCGCTGGCGGCCGAGGCAGGGCCGCCGCCCGCCGCCCGCCGCCCGCCGCCCGAGGAGCGGCTGCCGGCGGGCCGCGGGCTCCTCCCGGCGGCGGCCGCGGCGCCGCTCTGCAGCGCGCGCCCCTTCCCGCCGGGGCGGGCGGGCGGAGCGCGGCGTGCCCGGCCGCGCGGGGGCCGCGGGGCGCCCGGCAGGGGGCGGCGGGAAGGCTTGCGCCGGGCCGTTAGGGAGCGCCGGGGAAGCTTCCGAGCGGCGGCTCCATAGCTCAGTGGTTAGAGCACTGGTCTTGTAAACCAGGGGTCGCGAGTTCGATCCTCGCTGGGGCCTTCGCGTATTTTTAGGTGGCCCCGCCCCGCATCCGCAGGCGACGAGCCCAATTTTGGGGGGGGGTGGTGGTGGTGGCGGACCAGGGCGCGCGCGCGGGCTCCGTGGGCTTGTTATTAAGACGAATGCTTTGGAAACAAACGCTCTTGGTAAAATATGAGTGCTAGCAATAATGTTGGGCACCGAATTAACTCATGGCTCTGCTTCGTGCTGGCGGGGGAGCGGGGGGGGGGGAACAATAAGCGCTTCGGGAAGCCGCGTGGGGATGGCTCAGTAAATATTTGTGCAGCTCACGTCACGATTTTCCTGATGGGAGCTTTGGCAAAATGCTGTTAAGGGGTTTAAAAGGAACAAATTGCCCCTGAGTGGAGAATAAGCTGGACAGGATTATCTGACTCTTCACAGCTTGTCAGGCAAGCTGACCAGTTGGTTTTATTTCTGTGCTGGAGGCTGGACAGAGGAGGTGTAATAATTCTTTGCCTTTTTGTTTGTTTCTTTTAGGTTATAGAAAGAGCTAGAAACCTCCACACAAATCCTCTTGAGCACCACACTTTAAAAATATGCATTCATTTTTCTCAGAAATCTTGTGAGCAGGGCATTTAGTTTCTAGCACTGCAAACACCACAGCAATTGTTACTGACATCAAGCAGGCAAATTAATACACGTGCTTTGGAGAGGGGAAAGGACAACACTTGCGGCGCACGTGCTGCAAGGGGCTCAAACCGTGGCAGAGCTGCTGAACAGGCAGGCAGCTGCTGGAGGCTGCGGCTCGATGTGTCGAGAAAGACGCGTGGGCTGTGGCGTAGCACCGCAGCCTGTGTTACACCCTCCCGGCTCCTGTGACAGCTTCTCTCCGGCCTCCTCTCTCTGCTGAGAGTAGATCAAAGCTGTGGTGATGCACGGGGCAGCATGAGTTGCCACTGCCGTCGTGAGAGGAGCAGGGGGCTGACAGGCTGTTTGCCCCTTATGGTAGGAGCCGTGCTATGCCACGAGGCCCGAAACGCATTTGAATTTGCTGTGCTTTGGGGTTCTTGCACAGAAGAGTTTGCTTGGAATGACTCCTTGTTCGCAGCATTGCCTCCCCGTCCTATCCGGGAAAACAGTGCTTGGTCCTGATCTCAGTGTTACCAGTTGACTCTCACCCTAGCCGGTTCCTTGGTTCGGCAGTCCTCCCGGAGTCCTTGCGTCAGGTTCACGGAGGCGGTAATCAAACCCATCCCTTGAGGGACCTGTTCTCTCCAGGGGGGTCTGGTCGAAGGCTGGGTACTGCGTTTCTCCGTTGACAGGGCGGTGGGTTTCGCCGTGACCAACCAGAGCATCATCAGATCCCTGGGATGCCACAGACGGTCTCGAGAAGCAGTCACACGCGTGCTTGAAAAGGCTGCCTAGTTTGTTCGGTCTGTCGCAGGATCCTCCAGAGCGAAGGCGCAGGAGCTGCCACCGCAGCTGGGCCCGGCAGAGCCCAGCGCCATCGGTGCTGCGTTCGAGGGGATGGGGCCGTGACGCTTCATGCGCGTGGTGCTCGGCTGCTCCGCTCCCCACAGCCACGAGGTATGGTAGGAACAGGCTTCAGCTCTTCCCGTCTGTGGTAGCTGTACGCGTACGGGCTGCGTGTACACGGAGGCTTTTCTAGACCGCCGACAGGCTGCTAGGCGTGCCCTCAGAGCGGTCCGGAAGCGTGAGTGGGAGCTACGGCACCCCACGTCAGGAGGGGCCCTGCGCCTCCCCGGCGGGGCCCCGCGGCGCCGGCCCTCGGCGCTCGGGGCGCGGCGGGGACGGGCGCGGCGGGGACGGGCGCGGCCGATGCAGCCGGAGGCCTGCAGAGGGAGAGCGGGCGCCTCAGAGCGGGCCGCCGGCCGCTCGGGCCGCTCGGGTGGTCGCCGGGCGGAGCTGCCGCCGGCCGCCGCCCCGCGGAGCCGTGCTCTGGGTTCGCTGGTCCCCCCCGGGCCGCCGGAGCGCCCGAAAAGGGGGCCCAGAGCCGGCGGCGTCGGTTAGGAGAAGCAGAAAGGAGAGGAAGCCGGGGCGAGGGACGGCGCTCCTCCCTCGGCTTCCCACAGCCCGTGCCCGAGATCCCCTCGCCCGCCCGTGGCGGGGCAGGACCATCCCCCGCCGGCAGCGGGAGGGGGACGCGGCTGCGGCGGGGCTGGGGGCGATGCCTGCCGCGGCGGCTGCTGGCTCGGCAGCCTCGGCCCTCGGAGCGGAGCCGGGGGCGCCGCGCTATTGCAGCGCTGCCTTCAGTTCCGAGCTTCCTGCGGGGGCCATTGAATTTTGGGAGGTATTTCTTTGCAGTTGAACGGGGCCTGTTTGCCGATAGCAGGCTTAAGAGTCTTTTACGGCTGCTCTGCTGTCATAGTAGACCTGGCGGACTGGGTGACCTGCTGTCACAGCGGGCCCCGCGGACGCCCGCCGACTCCGCCCGCCGGGGCCGGGGGCTGGGACCGGCAGGGCGCGCCGGCCCCGCGGTGAACGGGGCTGCGCTGCGCCCGGGCCCGGGGCCCGGGGCCCGGGGCCCGGGGCCGGCCCTTACTCTGGCTGGCCGCGCTCCATGCCTTTCTGTGGGACCTGTCTGTTAGCGGTGCCCGGTGGCGAGAGCGATCGGTCCCACCGCCCCTGCCCTCGGCGCGTTCACGCGCGGGCGTGAGTGGAAAGCGGGAGGTGCGCCCAGGCCCCCTCTGAGCTGATTTCCCCTGCCTTCGCCATCTCCCGTGGGACACCTGCATACCGTTCCCTGATCACAGCCAAGGGGTGACCCCAAAATCTCCTCCGTACTCTACCAGTGGTGTCATCCACACTCGCTTTCATGCTACAGAGGAAGATTTATTAGTAGCTGTTGTTACTGAAGGTGAGAAACGTGTCAAAGCCTTGCTCAGAAAAGCTCAGGTGACCTTCACTAGGTCCAGCGATACAGTCATTGGTGATACCACCAGAAAATGTCTTTATGGTTTGTTTCTCCAAACTGTGGTGAGGCCCCCAGACGGTACTAACTGTGTTTTCATTTTGGACCACTAGCACAGCCCCTTAGAATTACCACAGCGTCTGCAAAGACAGATACCTTGCCATCACTGCAAGGCATTCCGAGCTCATCTCGGAGATATTTCTTCTTGTTATGTTTTTTCCAGGAAATGTATTCCCATCTTGCTCAGCTCAACAGCAGGAGGCCTTACACGAGAAGAGACTGTTTTCTTCAAGAATCTACTATTTTTCTTTCCAGATATGTAACAAAAATTGACATATCTAAGCATAGTTTACTGCAGTGTGATATCATTTTTGACAATGGGAATAGGGAGTCAAAGTCAACGTCTGTGAAACTGGTTTAGCCAACAGAGTTAAAATGAAATACAGACTCTCTCAATATTCCACATGCTTCAATATTGTACAGATGCTGCCAAAACATCATAAATTTCTAAAAAGCCCAAACAGCCTCTCTCCCACCAAACTCCAAGCACTTTCAAAATCTTAAGATTAATAAAGAATGCTTCCATTCGTTTAGTCAGAAAAGTACTAAAGCAATTCTGACTTGTGTTTCTGGACTTCCTGCAAGAACTTAAAGTTTGATGGCTTTGGATTTGTGCCAGTGAGGTAAAGCCAAAAAGTGAAAGTTGAGACTTTTTTTGTCCTCACCTGATGCAAATACAGCCATCAAGAAAGTCTTCAATGAACAGTGAAAATGTTTACTTGTAATAACCTCAGGTGTTAACAGTGACACTGAAAAGAAAAATGTGTTTGTCTTCTAAAGATACTATTTTTAGTCAGACATTGCTCTTTTAATTCTGTTCTTCTGGTTGCTAAAACAACACAAAATTCCTTGTGCATAACAAGATATCATGCTCCTAGTCAGGCTCTTCCAGGATGTTCCACACATTGATGCCTGAACATTTATGTTTACAAGTTTAATTGTCCTGTTACTTTGTGTAGAGTTCCTTTTGTAGGGTGTCATTAACAAATTTGCAAGAGTTGTTTGAAGGTGGGTAGAAAGAAGTCTGAACACCACAATCACCAGCTATAATACTGATCCAGTCTGGTATATCCTGACCTCCAGACCAAGCTGTCTCCTTGCCCCTTTTCCTCCTCCTCTGTCAAGAAATCTCTCCCTCTTAAAAGAAAGTAATTAAAATACTGCTGTTCAAGACCAGGTGCAGGCCAAATGCATCCCCAGATGAAGTGGGAGCTCAATGCATTAGGACTTTGAATGATGATGCAAGGCAATCTTCACGGGGGAGTAACAGTAGATAAATCTGTGCTTAACTGGTATTCTTGGCAAAAGACCATATTTCTGAGCCAGTTAGCTATGGATGGAGGGACAACTAATGAACCCATTTGGCTTCCAGTATGGATGTTATTTACTGTGATGTTAGCATATGAATAAGGATGCTTAAAAAGAACAGGGGCCTCTTTGTTAATGAGAAAGTGCAGATGAATTAAATCCTTCAGCCTTGGCCCGGAGAGTGACTGTTCTGTTTTAAAGAAAAACAACATTTTCTATAGTTTCAGGGAATCTTTCCTAACACTTGAAGAATAGAAGGAAAGCAAACAGAAATGTCTTTTATTAGAACTCCCCAAGATATTTAACTAACTAACTGGGCAATATGTGATACTAGCCTTGCTTATGTTTTAATATCGCGGTCTGTCTATAGGTTTTGATGGTGCACTTCAGTAAAGAGATGTTGCCTAAGGTAAAACATGGCCTTTTTTTCCATGCAGTTTATAATCTAATGATGGGAACACCAGGTCCCGGCAGCACAGAATCTAGGCACAATACAATAGGTTTGAATATAATAAAATGCATAGAGCAGTAGAGGGAAGGGTCCTTTAAAAATCGTGTGTGTGTGTGTGTGTAACTTATTATGACTTGAGTGCATGAAAAAGAGCAAGAGAGCTTGACTTTAGAAAGGATGAAGCACTGTTCATTTAGAATCTATGTATCTTATGTATAGACGAAAAAAAATCCCTGCTGACATCACTAAACTCAATGGGCTCTTCAGATTATTACAATATTTCTGGCTTTCAGGTGACCAAAAATTAGTATGGAAATAGAACTAGTCTTAGGGACAAGCTGAAGCTTAAATAGAATTTCAAAATACAATCCTAAAGTATTAGGTAAAATAAAAAAGTAATTCAGCTTTCTTACCTGCTTCTCTAGGACTAGTTCTCTAAATTTATCCAGTTCCAGCTTACCTTAATATGAACACAGATTAATCCAGACACTGCAAATGGAGAACTTTTATGATAAAAAAAGGCTGTTATCAACTGTGTCAACCTCTGCTCAAAGCAGAGAGGCTGCTCTGCTGACAACAGAGCCAGCAGAACACTACCCAACACTGGATGTATCTGACTGCCCATCTGCATATATCTGATTACCTCTCAGACAGACCCTGCGTGTAGGCTTCTCACAAGTAAAGCACATTCATTCCTTCTGAAGATAAACAGAGGAGTTGTTCCTTTTGGTCACCAAGTTACAGACTATTTCTGGACAAGAACACTGTTGCTTGCAATCCCCTTGCTGTATCTGTGAGACTTGCTAATGATCATGGTGCCTGTACATGTAAACAGTCTCAAATCTGAGAACGATGCGTTCCCTCCTGACAAGAGGCTACAAATATGCCTGCTTATTCCCTTCAGAGGACTGGTACTGTTGATCGCATCGCCACAGCAAGAACTTTAATCCATACCAGAAGCCATTTGTAATAGAAATTAATAAAGAGCAAACCCACAAGGACGAGTATTTCTCACTGCGTGTAGCAGCTGTATAGAGACAGCTGTGTCTGTCAACATGCTAATATTTTTTTAGATTGATAAAACACAGCATTGAAAAGCCATACAGTTGAACTATGCAATAAAAAGACTATAATTTAAATGCGACCACATCCTTCTGTAGAGGCTTCCTCAAGACAAGGATGTAGAGTTTCTATGCTTAATTTACATTGAAGCACTGTGTGTTTTTTAAAGCAAAGCAAATAACATGAGAAAGCTGAAATTTTAGACACTGAAGTGTAATCTATGAGAGACCTTCCTTGTAGATTGGAAATTCCTCAGCTATTTATAACTTCTTAAGCATTGAGTAATGCGAGTATCACATTTTGTTTGGGCTTGTCATTTTAGAATTATCTGTGTAAGAACTTGGGATGTGCATGTTTAATCTGCAGCAAGGTACTTGCAGTTACTACTTGTAATTTGTTTTATTCTAGAAGCTAGATGAAAAAAATCCCCAGGAACTGACTACGTTAAGAATATCTACCATACTTGCAGAAGTGGGCTTCCATGAAGACTACTGATAGTTGGAAGAGTAAAACCAGATGATCTTCAATATGTAAGGTTTTTTTAAATCTTGGATTTGCAAAGAAACAACAGTATTTGCATCCAGCTATCATTCTGGGTGTTATTTGTAATATAGATTGTTCATTGCTTTTTGATTATTACTCAGTTAAATTGTAAATGTTTTTAGTGAACCAGAAAGAGTTTTGCTTTCTAGTGCAGAGAGCCCTGCCTTTGGTCACATACCCCTCCAGTTGGCAGGCTACTAAGAAGAGGTATGAGAAAGCTCTCCCTGCTTCCTTTATGTTTTGAACAGAAGGGGTTTTTTTCCTATGATTTTTATATTTTTCATTATATTTAATGAGTTTCCTTGGTTCTGCGGATCTGTTCTCCCATGAGGTTGGTGGAAATGCTGATATATTTGGGTCCTCTTTCAATGAATAATAGCAGCCATTATTCAGCATAAAACTTCAAAAATGACAATCACAGTGCATGTGCAGCAGATCTCCAGGGCAATCAGATGTGTGTGTGCCAGCAGAGTGTTCACTTCACCTTGCAAAGAAGGGCTGTTTGAGTCTACTAGGTTTTTTGAACTAGCCAGGCTGGATTTATTGGGGGAAAAAAGCTTGTTCAGTTGTTATAATTAACTGTTTAATAAACTGCAGGCTCCTTACCAGAAGAACAGCGGGAACAAAACTGGAAAGTGCTGTCACGACTGTTCTAAAATCACCTGGTTGCCCCTTGAAAACATTTCTACTGGGTGCTGGCCTGAGCAGTATGTCTCTGCTGCCTGCTTTGTGTACTCCAAGGGCAAAAGTTGTCTGCTTTTTTTCAAAAATCAGACCGTATTTCAAAGGCTCTGTGGCAACTTCTGTGTGGCCATCAATGTGATTCTCAGAAGTGGTGAAATACCTGAGTGAGCTGTAACTCCATGTTAGGTACCAATACCTGGGAAATGCAGCAATCTGGAGTTCAGGAGCTTGACATCCAAGTCAGTGTCCAGCACCACGGGCTGGCTTTTTCAGCCCAAACTGAGCCTCTCATGCTTTGCTCCAACTGTACCTTATGGCTGGTTTTTGGAAGCTTGAGCTCACCGAGTGCAATGTACAGCCTGTGAGCCCGAGATGGTCCTTCTGGGCTCATGCTTCCCACTTGGTGAAATGGTTTGCTTGTTCCAGATTTGAGCCAAGGTGAAACCCAAAATGTGGGCCTTGTGAATGATAAAAGAGTTAGTGTTTGATGGAGAGCTTGAGTCCTGAGTGAGCGCAGCAACAGAGATGCAACTGGAAACAGTGTGCTAGCTGTGACATGCTGCAACACCACTGCTGTTTGTTTAGCTTAAAAATGTCAGTTAGCCAATGAGTTCAGTGAAGCTTTTCAAAACATTGCCTGTGAGGTTATTATAATTAAAGCACTAACACAAATAGCCCGCATTCCAAGTTCTGAGCAGCAGAGAAGAAATCTCAACACAGGGCCGAGTCTGGACCTGATAGAAACTGTGCAGATAAACCCTTGACATTAGAATCAGGAATTTTTAATGCCTAGCTTTCACTGTGATTTTCATCTCTCTGCCCCATTCTGCATAGCTTGCTTAGCACGATAGCATGTCTGCTTAGTTTCCCTCCAGCCAGCTGATGAAAAAGCAGACTGCTGAAGTATTACAGGTGTCCCTCATAAACTGGGGCTGTTACAGTATACAGCCCCATATAGGGCAGACAGGCTGTGCTCCAGCTGTGCTTCAGGGATGAGGGGAACTTGCTGTGCAGCATGCAGTGGAATTAGTGACTGCATTCAAGCACAGCAACATCAATCATGAAGAATCGATTCTTGCTCCTCCCCTCAGAGCTGCAAAGTGCCAGGGGCCAGCTGCCCTCAAACGGAGTTGATAAACACATCTGAGGAAATGTCAGGCTGGTTCAGGCAAACCTAATACTCCTAAACCACCACTGACAGGAGCCCGTATCTCATCCAGCCCTCAGTGATGCAGCTGTAACAGCTCAAGCCTCTGATCCAGCATGTCTTTTATCCATTCCTCCATCCTCCCCTGGGCTTTCCACACATCCTTGCTCTCTTGGGTTCATGCTGCTTCGACCCTTCATTTGCATTTATCTCTTACTGTTCTAATCTGCTTTTAAAAAGCCGGTCTTTAATTTATATCTCTTTGTTGCTTTATCCCACCACAAAAGCCCTTAGATATGCTTTTTCAACACACTCTCACAGACAAGTTCAATCTTTTTAAAAAAAAAAAAGTCCCCCTAAAAATAGATGTTCCTGTCATGATTTTTCATTTTCATTTTTTTTTCAAGACATTTATATCCCACTACTCCAGCATTTCCAATGTCACTTAATATTCAGCTTGGTTTTTCTGCTTCCTCAGGGGTTCAATTTCCTTTTGGCTAAGAAAGCAAATCTAGGTGAAGATGTAATGCAGCTGGACAATTAGCCACTAAAAATAGTTTGCTAAAGGTCTGGGCAATACAGAGACCTCTATAAACATCAGATATGGAGACAGTGTGGATTCAGGCTGAGTAGTTTGCTTAATCCTCAATGCTCTGCTAAATGATTTACCAAGGCTGCTTTTTAATAAACCTCCCTGAACCAACTATATTCTTCTGCTAGCAGCAATCCCCAAACTTGTAGATACAGTTGCCCACCATGGCCTACAGAGTTTAAGTTAGAAATAAAATCCTAAAATAAGATTATGGTGACAACTATATTGTTTTGTGTCATAAAATTTATGCCATATTTGCTTAATTCAAAAGGACATCAGTATCAGTTATTTAATGGCAATTGAATTAAAGTAATGTAACTGAGTAGGTAAAATTAAAGTCCAGTGGGACTGAGTTACTAGAATTTGAGACCTACTTCGTTCAGCTATGCCTCTTGGTTCAGTGCTCTGTGGCAGCATCCTCAGTCAGCATTTTACTCATACCTACCTCAAAACTTCCACTGACTTCATCCTGAGGAAATGTTGGCTAGATGCTAAGTAAGGACTTCAGCATTTGGCTTTCAGTGGTGACAAGTCCATCAGTCCATCCATAAAAAGCGTACGCATAGAAGGAACTGTATTGACACTCAATGTCAGTGAAGTGCAAGACTAAGAGCAGGAATTACGCTGTAAGTTCTGCACAAGCTTGACTTTTAAGGGTAAGTTAAAAGGTACTGCTTTTTAGCCTGTAACATCATAGTGGAAAGGTACTAAGTTCTGTTCTAGACAGAGTGCTCATCTTTGGTTATCACATGCCCTGAATTTCTGAGATGTGGTTTTGTCAAAGCTGCAGACAACTTCTAAAATTGTTTGGGTTCCTAAAGATCTCCAATAAAAATTATTTAATCAGTTAAACTGCTGTTTTCTGGGTAAATCAAGGTTATTGTATGGTTCTTAATTAATTCATTACGCTCCCATGCACAATCATTCCTGCTTCACTTAATATTGCCTCTCAACTTTCTCTAATTTTTAGGTGTGTTCAGACCCCCCCCAATCCCTCAGAACATTTCTTTGCCTACCTTTTCTGATCCTTCAGTGTGAAATTGTGTTTTCTAATGCTAGCTGGTAGTTTTTGTCCTGAAAGAAGCATGAGAAGGTTTGTGATATATTGGAGTTAGCACCAAAGACTTTTGTGATAGCAAAGAGTGATGGTGAGAAAACAGGGAAGAGGAAACCTCGCAGACATGGAGAGATGTTTGACCAAACCAGGTTTTGCTTTTTCCTGAGGCTTACAAAGCACAATAGCAATGCAACAATGCCAGCTAATGCAAAGGATGATCAGACCTATTATCTTGATAAGGCTTACCTATGGAAAATTTAGTGAAGGATATAATTACACTGATTGATAGCTGCATTCCAAATTATTATCTGTGACAATAAAATTATTAAGCTTTAGAAAGCCAGTCAACTAATTAGTTCAGGAGAACTATTCAAAACGCTGTCCTTGAGGTTATTATATACATAGCATATATTTCAAACATAAATTCTAGTGTAGCTTGCTCCACACAAATTGGCAAATGCCAGGACCTTGCAATATTGTAAAGAGTAGACCAGAGTCCCTCTTGTCTTAAAGTCGATGAAAGAATTAATTGACATTTCAGTCAGTCATAAAAGGCAGCTGAGGCTGGGTGGACAAAGAGAAGTGCTACAGAGGAATGACCGATGAGTCTGTTGAATCCAGAGATCAGGCACACATCTACACTAGCAAATTTCTGAGCGGCAAGTCATCCCTAATGAGGTCTTAGCAGTGATATCAACAATAGTGAACTCTGTAGTGCCTCGGGCTGCATCTCTCTATTACCTTGACATGCAGTAAGTACGCAGCATGGTGGAAAAAAGCTACTCAACTTTATCAACTTAAACTGTAGTACAAACACTCACAAACTCTTTTTACGTTAGCATTTCTGTCATTGCTACCAATGAATGAGGGAGGAGATACCGGAGAAGATTTCTTCAGAATGCTGGAAGTGGACAAAACCAGAGGCTTCTTTTTCCCTTTCCCCTTGACCTCCTGACTGCTTTCTAATATCTTTCTGCTGAGCTACTGCCTCTTCCACTGGAGTTCCTTTCTAGCTAAGAATGGCTTTGGCTGGATGATAACTTGGCATGGCAATTTTAGACTCCTGTCATTACTCTTCTTCCCCTGCAAGCCCCACAGAACAAATCATACTTTATGTAAAGTTGTTTTGCTAATGTAGGTGGCACTACTTTGATGGGGGATGCAGAAGTAAATTTCGTAAAACACCATGCTGTTGACTCAAAGGTAACGAATATGGGCTGTAGTTTGAACTTGTGATGAAGATTCCCCCCTTCCGTGCTCTCCACCCTCATCAAGATGAGAGCAGGAATCTAAGAAGCCAAAGATGTCATAACACTTGCTGTTTGACATGGGGCAGTCACCTGCCATTAAACCTTTGTCTGAACTGGTTGTTAATTACAGGCATTCTGCCTTTGTGCTGTTTGCCTTTGGATGAAACCTTACTCCTTTTTTTGAGTGTCCCCTGTAGACAAGCCCTTAGGTGACTCTTGCTAATAACCTCAATGACCTTGCTAATAACCTGTCATTTCTGTGACACCCCAAAGGCTGCAAGCAGAACCTATACATCAGTTTCTACTTGAACTTAAATCAGATAAGTTAAGTTATAATTTAAAACCATCCTGAGGGAGAGATTAGTCTTGCATGGTCTAGTAGCTGTCCCTGACCTTGCTTATTGAAAGAAAATGACCCGTAGGAAAGCTGATAGGAAAAAAAAGCATTTTAGTCACAGAATATTTATTATTAAAGGTGTATTTTTACTTCGTGGTAAGAACAGAGCCTATTACTTGATCTCCTGATTTTAAAGACAAGAAAAGGAACAATCTAAACTGCTTCTATTAGTAAAGGACTAGTATTATATATTAATAAAGAAGCCTAGAAAAGTTTAGGAAAGATGTATAAAAATATAGTGGACTACATCCAGATGTAACACAGGGCTTAGGAACATGTGATCCAATCCTGTCATCCAATTAACTATGTCAGTCTGTCAGCTAAAGTTACTATAGGGGACTGCATGTATGCCTCAGTTGCTGAGTTAATTGCTCAGTTCATGTATCTCAGTTGATGAAGATCAGTAACTTAGGAATATAATAATAAGTAACTTGTTGATACTCCTTGTAAACAACTGTACATGTGCAAAATAATGCATGTTGTGTATTCAAAAAAATTCCTTCCTTGTTCCCAAATTATCTGTTTTACAGGAATTTCATATATATCAAAATTTAGGACTTGTAGTTAATGACCTGAAAGTATCATATCAATTCAGTCACTGTGAATTATTATAAATATATTATTGTACAATCTGTGAATTGATGAATATTTTGATAAAGTTGTGGATACTTTAAAGTACAAACAGTAAAGACCAGCTGGATGAATTTGTATGTGCATGTGCCTTTCCCATCTGGGACTAAGTGTTAGGAGACATTCATCACGGGGCCGGCACAACCAGATTGAATTTGTTTGCTGTAAGTCAAGGATATGAGGCGGGTATTTGTCTCCTTCTTTTCTACTGACATGCTGACCAAGGTGCTTTTTTGAGGTGCCCTCTGAGACAGGCATTTTTTCCACCTGCCAATGTCATAGGATCTTCAGGCCAAAGGGGACCAGGGAAGAGAAACTCAAGCATTGCCAGATGCCACAGTGATATAGTGCAATACTAACCACTGTTTCCTAGGGGTACTTTGGTTTATAGATGGAGATAAAACTGCTAATTGCATTGACAGTCACTGACAATCAGGGTCACTGGAAGTCAGTCATGGCTACTTCCCTCTGCCCTGACAGCACCAGTCACCCTGCATAGGCAGAGAACTGGCTTAGTGGCGGCTCTCCCACAGAGATGTTTTAGTCCTTCCAGACTAACTGTCTGCCTCGAGTTCCATCAGTTTGTCCTGTGATACGCGCAGGTATTGTCTGGCACACTTCCTCTGCACAAGGCGGCTCTCGCTGCTGGCTAGAAATCACCCCTTCCCATTACAGGTGTGTTGAGAACAGAAGCTCCACACTGTGAAGGATTTCAGTACTCCAAAAGCTGGCGCAATCTCAAACTGGAATAAGAATACTATTGACTATTCTTTGAGCAGGCCTTTTCCACAGCTGACAGGCTTGTTTTATGGTGATATAATAGAGGCTACATTCCCTGAGTTTGCCTGTGGAGAAGGTTGTCTGAGACTGCAACAACTTCACTAAACTGAACATCCATTTCCTCTACTACCTTCCTCCACCCAAAAAGGCAAGTCATTCTGAAAAGTCAAGTTATTCACTTGGAAAGAAGTTAGCTTTGTTTAACACACTTTATTTTGATAAATACAAGCTGGCTGTTTCTTATCATGTTTATGTCTCTAGATACCTATTGTTTCACATTTTGTTGTGATATCTTTCCAGCTATTAAACTTAAGCTGACTAGCCTACACTTTTCCAGCTTCTCCTTTTCCCTTTCTGTGGAAGAGCACTATAGTTGTTCTCGTCAGTTCTCTCTGTGTCCTCAAAGTAGTTCAGATTGTTTCAATTATTTCTTAATCTTCTAAGGTGAATTTCAGCAGGCTCCATTATCATTCATACGTGTCCCAGCTAAATATTTGCTATCTGTTCTCTCCTAATTCTAGCCGGTGTTCCAGACCACTGAAATGCATTAAGAATCTGGTCACAGCTACTCTTTTTATGAAGGCTCAGGCACTGAACACTTTGTGCTTTTATATTCCTTCATACATTTTTCACCATTCCTGCTTAAGACCAATGCAATGCTCTCCATCTTTTATCCTGAATGTATTTATAAAAGGTTTTCTCATTGCCTTTTATGTTCTTTGCTGGTTGCAGCTCATTTTATGCCTCAGATTTTTCTGACGTTATCTGCAAATCACTTTAAGTTATGTTCAGTGAGTGTCTGTGTTTCCATTTTTAAACAACTAATTTTTGATTTTTAGGTCATTAGCAAGCTTTTGATGTTCTTGATATTGAGCATTTGCAATACGTTTTCTCTCTCCTCTGCAGAGGGATAACCTCCTATTGTTTCAATATATAACACTGCTGTATTCTACTCAAAAAATGTCAAAAGGATATTTCAACACTGGCTGATTTTTTTCCAGTTTTATTCTATAAAAAAGAAATTGTAGCAAATCAATTCCATTTCAGAAGAATGTGGATTTTGACAGACTGCATATAACACTAAAATAAGATTTCACCAAATTTTTTGCAGCCAACTGCTACTTTAATAATAGCGTTTCAAAAATGTACAACATCCGTGGGAACAGGAAAAAAGAAAGAGGAGATAAAAAACAGTCTGAATACATCTAACATGGCAAGAACATCAGATAATACTCCATTACAGCAATGCTATTGAAGACACGTTGGGAACAGAGATCTGGCAAAGAAAGCCTTTCTAGCCTTCTGCAGTACAAAAGTGCATGTAGGAGATCCATATCAAGGAACAAGCATGCTGCCCTAAGGCCATGTCCATGGGGAATGCAGATCACTAGGACTGTGGTACCAGATGGCAGAACTGTAAAACTTTTTCTATACGCCCTAGTTATCCCTGATAATCTGTTAGGCCTGGTTTATAGATAAACTGTGTTCCCTTTTCCTGGACAACTCGGGTTTTTTGTTTCTAGCTAAGTGGTGAATTTTCTCAGGTGAAGAAAGTCCAAATCAATCAGTGAGAACTGTCAAAATAGTGGAAAATGCTTTGTTGGAAACAATAGAGCTTAGGCCCAATAGATGTATATTCTGATTTTTACGTATGAATTATCTTTGGAAATCTATCCTGCTATTTGTTATTTCTTAACTTGAATAGACTGTAACTATAACTTGTTATAATCTGTGTAAGATCCCTATTCTGGAGGTTCACTCTACTGCTGAACTCAACCACAGCAATGAAGCAGTCACAGGATCTGACCCACAACGAACTCTGTGTCTTATTTTGGCACGGCAAAGCATTTGCTCATTTGCTTTCCTCTGGGCGTGTGGAGCCCCACAGTCCAGAGGTCCTCAGCCCCAAGAGCTGTGCTGACTCCCCAGCTAGGTTAAGGACATACTCCCACAGACCACCTCCATCCCCACCCTCATAGATAATTAATAACTATCTCATAAATAATGATTATCCCATAAATAATAATTATCTCTGATTAATAATTGCATCTTTCAAAGACTAGAAAAGTTTCATTAAGTTTTGCACATCTTTGTAAAAGCTCTTTTAAATTCAAACCATTTTGCTAGTAGATACAGTGCATGAGATGTACAGCTTTAAAGACAACCCATGGCCAAAACCTGCCAAATCACCTCTAAGTTTTGGTGTCTTATTTGAGAGAACTTCTGATTGTAATAAGAGTCTTCCACAAATTAGAGTCTTCCTATTCCTTTGGCCAAATCTAGACGTTTGTTTCAAACTGATTTCCCTGAGGTTTATCTTCTCTCCACTCTGCCACTTCCAATTCTCCCTGATGGTTACAGCAGATAAGCATCATTAGCAAATCAGTAGTGTTTGGCAGGCTGTCTTCATTCTCCTGCTAATGCAGAGTTATGCTGTTGTCAATAGTCCCTCAGTCTTCTCAGATTTCACAGCAGACACTGAGGCACAGCATTCAGCTCTTCCAAATGAATTACATGATCCAGCTGGATCCAGTCAGGAATCTTGGAAGAGCAGACCCTATGGCTTATTCTGGTGGCTAGGGAGAGGTGAATGCCACCGCCTCGCACTGCTGACACTCTCTCAGTCCTGGAGGTGACAAGAGAATGGAATACATATGTACGCTTGTGCTGTGCAGCTTGGCAGGACAGGATGGTGTCAAGGGCCGGGGACAGGGCACTCTGGAAAGCTATGGCAATGGAGAGCAGGCTCAGTTGGGTTAGTTCTCCTTACAGGCTGTACACAGTCCATGAGCCAAAGGCTGAGCTCTTTTGATGTCATCGGAGGTATAGAGTAACAAACAGAAGTAAGGTTATAGCCATATGGACAGTGATAAAGTCAGACTGAGTATATTAGTTTATACAGATAGCTCAGACTGTCAGGGAAACACTGTATGACTGACACAAAGCAAAGTGATATTTTTTTTGTGGAAAATGAGTTGTTTGATAAAAAATAAATACTTCCAGACTGCACAATACACCTCACAAGGAATATATTATGCTGCTAGCATTATTTAGAGTGAACCTTTCCTAGCAGCTGAAAATACTTGTATGACTGAGACGTGAGCAGTAAGTGTTAATGATGTCCAATTCTGCTAATTCTCAGATGAGTTTAAGTGTTGTGGCTGCTACCTCTGAAAATACAGAAGCAGTAGAGAAGAGAAGTTCTCAGCTAGCCTGATGTGGTGATTGGTACATAGTAAATTGCATCGATGTGGTGATCGCTACATAGCTTCTTGCAAATATAAAAAGGCATTCCAGGACTCATGTTATGATAGATATTGTCAATTCTGAGGGCATTTGTTTTTTATTCAGACACTCAATTTTGCCTCGTGCTTTGCAAATGCACTTGAGGCAGACTGACATTCGACACAGCTCATGGTCTGGTGTGTCCTAGCTCTGAATTTCAAACCAGCTGTGTCTTAGCTCACTGCTCAAAGCAGCTGATAATATCAGACTGCCCTATAGTTTAGGCCAGATGGGACTCAGCTGAGCTTCTTAGAACAGCTGGCACCTCAATTGAAATAATTCTTGCAGCTAATCATAAAAAACTTGAAAGATCAAATTAAAAAAAAAATACAGGAAGAAATCTGAAGCCTTTTGCATTTCTCTGATTTGAGTGTATTTGCTTTTCTGAGCTACCTCAGATTGTTTGGCCTTTTTTATTATACTGAACCCCAACCCTACTATGCGTTAAAATGTTTAGCTAGTGCAGAAGATATAAAAGTTACCACACTGTAAAGGCTTAAGACAAATACCAAGGTTGCGTGCTGAAAGATTCAGTCTGATTGCCAAGGTTACACATTGTGGAAGGAAAGCTAAGTTGGGAGTTAACATGGGAGAAGTGTGGACATAAAGAGTAAGGTATTGTAGGAAAGGAAAAGAATGTTTACATGAACTTAGAAAACAGCACATTAATGAAAACATTCATTGTGAGTTTTAGCTCAATATCTAGAGCTTATGCTGAAGCTGGTCAGAGTCACCTGGTTCTGTGAGTAAGGCTGTCTTGATTTAAGTAATATAACGTCTCACTGCTCTTGATAAATTTCTGCTTTTGTAGATTGTTGACTTTTCTTGTAGTTATGCTTGCTTATCTTCCAGGAGTTTAGCTATGGCTGCTAATACTGCTTAGTGAAATGCTGTCAAATTATTTGTGTGCCTCTGTCAAAACTGCCTTGTGCTGACACTGAAATGCTCTTCCCAGACTCCAAACAGTCTCCACTCTCCAGTGGCTGTGCACTTTCAGCTAATTGTGATGGTACTCTGATATCCCTGGGCTGTGACTGGAGACTAGCAAAATGAAGGCAAGGGTTTTGGACACGGTTAGATTAAATACAATGGGCAAAATATGCTATGTAATAATATTGCTAATGAAAACATTGGAGTATGGGTCTCCACTGGCTATTGAAAATCAGCTGCAGAAAACTTGAACAATGTGCATTCTGTCTCTTCCTGACTGGAGCCCATCAGTTCTCCATAGATCTATATTGTTCATCATGGATAATGCTCCTCAAAATGAAGTCCCCAAGGCTGTGCAAGTGGTATGTAATGAAACCATAACAGTTCTATTAAGCATACAGATACTTAATTTTGTAAGTGAAATGTACTACTTCCTTGCTCACAAATTTCAAAGTCAACTTGTACTTAAAAAAGTACATTTAATGAGTTAAATCTGATGCCATTGCTGCCACTCATAGTGGATTCACAGTTCTCATGTGCTAAGAGAAGGGAACATTAAATAGCAACTGACCACCAAAATATCCTTTGTATATATATACCCTGTATCCCCTTAGTTATCACTAAATTTCCCAGGAAAATGTTAAAAAAAAAAAAAGGCTTTAAATGGTTATTGTTACTTGAAAAGAACCAAACCTCTTAGGATTATCTGACTTGGTTGTTTTCCCCTCGCTTTAGAACTTCTAGAGTTCATTTTTATTTCGTAGCTGTTATTAGCTGATTAGCCTTGAACACGTCGGGAAGCAGTGTGAGATTTTTCACCACAGAGCATGTCTTCAAGTTTTTGGTTCTTTTTTATGTATAACACAAGCTGATAAGAACTTCAGTTGAAAGGAAGGAAAACAATGAGTGTAGAATAAAAATTTGTTCTTCAGATTCTCTTTGCAGCACAAGCTGAAATAATTTTGACAGAGCATTTAAACAGACATGAAATAGGAATGTGGAAAATATTTTGTCCTCAAGTTCTTTTTGACACAAATGCAAAAACAAGGAAGAAAACTTGTTTATAGGTTAGAAATTCGGGGTTTTTTTCTACTATGCTTTTCCTGTTTTTTAATAAAAAATATCAAGAAAATAATGCTGGACAACTGAAAGGGGAGGACTTGCTTGTCCTGTTTTAAAACACTGCGTTTTTGGGGTTGCCTGTTGTTGCAACATATCCTCTCAAACACATAAACAGGTAATTGGGGGAAAAAGGTCTAATCGTTGTTTTTACTGTTAGAGGCCCAACATTCTTTCCCAGGAAGGAGATGCTCAAAAATCTCCCCCAGTGGGGACAGATAGTACCTGTTGTCTTGATATGTTCAAGGTGGTAATAATATCTAATACCTTATTTATTTTTGTTGTGGGAAAATGTTACTTCCCGGTATTCTGTCTTTCATTCTTTATTTATGTAATTAAAAAAAAAATGAAATAAGTTTTTTCTCTTTGGAAATCAGTATAAAAAGCCTGCACTATCTGTATCAAAATTACAACTGCTTACCTGGCTTTTCCTGCCCTCTTTCAACATGCATTAAGTGGACTGAGGTATGTTCGCTGGGCCTAGATTTTTGTTAGATATCTCTAGGTAAACAGGGTCAGCATTTGATGTTTAGCATTTGATTAAGATGTACTTAAAGAAAATGTAGGATACTGCTAAAACTAACGTCGTAGCTTTTTCTCTAACCAGTGTAGTACCAATTCTCCAGAATACTGATACAAGGTAGGTGAGGTCAGTAATGGCAGGCTCCTGATGAGCACAAGGACTTTACCTCTCTTTCCCTAAGAAAAGGGCCACTACCTTGATGTGTGGGCCCATTTCTAATTTGTGTAATTCTGCCCTGCTTATCTACACTTCCCATGATTTCAATGGATCACACCGTGGTTTTCCCTACCATGCAATGCCTTGTGGAGTGGCACTGTGAGCTGTTAAATGGGCTGTTGCCTTCCATCTCTGTGGGAGCAACATGCTCGTTAGATGAAGTTACTTCTGATTTTCTAAAGTGCACTGGAATCATTTGGGATTGTAAAGCTTTCAAGCATTATCAATATTTTTGCAGCTTACTGGAGTCTGACATCTTTGATGCAATTATGTTTATTTACAAAAGATATCTACAACACAGTGTTTCTCTGAATTAGTCTTTGCTCTTGTTCCAAGTTATTCAAATAGCGTTTTGCCCCAGAACTTTTTTTCTAGACTTTCTAGGTTTTTCCCAAGGTGGAATCTCATCAGTTTGTTCCTCTGCTGCATTCTCTAACACTGTTGTCATTCCCCCTCTTGAATTCTCCTACTTCTCCAGCCTCTGCTAAAGCAGTATGCAGAAGCTGTTCTCCTGCATAACTCCAATTACTGACCAGACTTCTTTAGGCAATGATGTGTCTGTTTTTTTGGTTTTGAGATAATAGTTTTTTCCTTAGATTTATCCCAGATGATGGATGACTCTGTACTCTATCCCAGGGCAGAGGGACGACAAATGTGCTGTAAAATGCAAGGTATTAATTTTTTCTCTACTGGTTTCTTAGATGCGGCTAAACTGATATAAGCAAGCAATATTCTTCCCTTCCATCCACTCCCATTCCCTTTCCTCTCCCCTCCCTTGCTACCACCAGGCTTCTTCCATGGCAGCGTGTAAGCTGAGTTCACTTCTCAGTGGCTGTGAGCAGCTTCAGGCACCCAGAGAGTGAAAGCACTCCATAGCCTTCCAAATAGCCTGCACATACACTGGCCAATCACGCTGTGGTAGAGCTGCTATTTTCAATATTGTCAGCAAATGCTGGGCAGTACTTCTTGACTGAGAGAGAGAGAGTTAAATTGTTCCGTAGCTCTACAAGCTGTTGCAAAACCAGCTTCTGACTTGCCACTGCTCTGAACGTGGGAGTCTTACCAATGTGAATGAAGGTTGAAGTATATGAGCCTAAGAAACAGTACTAAGCCTTTTAAGGGAGCTTGTGTATCTCTAAAGTTAATAAAAGTAGCCTAAAACATTTTCTGAAGACCTATCTATAACCTAATGTCTCATCTGTATTAATATTCGTCAGGAGCTGAAGCCATTTTCCGGTGGACTTTGTGCAGCGTGTTAGGGAAGCTTAGCCTGTGCAAGCAGCTAGGCTGTAGTGAACTACTGGCCATCAAAAAGATTTAAGTTGCTTTAAATAGACTTGTAGGAATCTGAAATACTTTAATCGCCTAGCTTGCAGCAAAGCATTTGCAGTGTCTGGATTTATTTATATTCTCCTCACATCCTCTGGAGCAAGAGATAATGGCTGATAACATTTCCTTCTACCCCACTAACTTTCCATAATTATTGTACAAAGGTTTCTGCACATGTCCCCAGACTTAAAGCATGGTGACAGGGCTGCCTGTGCAGAACAGAGGATCTATTTACTGGAGTAAATAGGAAGTGAAGAGTCAGGATTAGATACATATTTTATGAATAAGCAATACGTGGAAAACAATTATCGTTGTGAAAGAGTAGGTGGTTCATTAAATTTTAAAGTCAAGGAATTTGAAATTATCCACTAGCTGCAGCACGGTGGGTTTGTCCTGGCCTTGGACAAGGGTAATGGCGAGGTGGAAATCTCCTTGCCGTGAGGAAGGAAGCATACGATAGACGTTACATAACAACTACATATTTAGCATCCACTCCTTAAATGTTGTTTTGGATAGTTTAGTGGCCTTTTTGACATCCCAGCTCAGTTGCTTTCATCATTGCCATGATTTGAACTTGAACTGCATGTTTGCCTGATAGAGGAATTGGTTGGATGAAGCTCTGAACAACCCGGATCGGGGGTCCCGATGTCTGAGCTCCTCAGTTAAACACACAGTGCCCCGCGTTTCCTGCTCCCCAACACCGACCGCTGGATTTAGCAACAGGCAGACACGGATGACGAGCCCTTCGTCAGGGCACTGACAGGCCTTACAGGCCCCACCCTGCCCAATGTGGGGTCTCCCCCACCCTACCCACAGCCCATGTCGGCCTCCCAGGGCCGTCAGCCCCTGCCCCAGTGATGCTGCAGCAGGGCCAGTCTCCGGCTCCCCAGCGCCCTGCCCTGCCGGGCCACGGGCCCTGCCCTGCCCGGCCCTGCCTTGGCCTGTCCCCACTGCCCAGGGAGGCGCCCGATGCCCGGGGCCCTGGGGCTGGCCCTGGTGCCCCCGGTGCCCTGCTCCTGGCCCTGGTGCCCCCGGTGCCCTGCTCCTGGCCGGGGTGGTGGGACGGGCCCGGGCTGCCGGGCCCTGCCCTGCCACCCTGGGGCGGCCCATGCCACAGGGAGCTGCCGGCCACTGCTGCACCCTGCTGCTTGCTCTCAGTCCCATTTCCAACTCACACCAGGTTGGGTTTTCTGAATAAAATGTGAAATGCAACCTGGTATTTCTTTTTGCCAGAAAGGTCAACAGAAAGCCCATTTGGGAATGCTCTTTCATGCTTTATAGGCAGAGAGATCTCCCTGTAGGACAGAAAAACAGTTTGTCCTGCAGGGCTGGGCCCAGTTTTAACTTGTGTATCTGCATAAAATGTAGCAATGGCTCATTTCAAAATTCATTCTTAGTTCATCCACATGCTGACACCCCATCCCAGCTCGTTCCTCTGCATACTTTTCACTTCAGTGCTCTTTAATTTATGCTGAGTTTTTCCTTAATTTATGCCATCCACAAAAGTTTGAGCTTTTAATGCCCAAGGGGCATCCTGGAGTCAGTCACAACAGGCTGTTGCTGACAGTGAGGAAACAGCTGGAGTTATTGACTGTCTTGATCTTTGGCTGGTCATTTGGGAGGACATCCATGCCTGCCTGATAGCTGTCAAGTTGACAGAGGAGAGCAGATTTTGCTGCATAGAAAATTTCTGATGAGATTTTTCTGCTTCTCTGAAGTCAGAAAGCTAGGATCTGTGAATGCAGCTCTCCTACTAGGCAGGTTCAAGCCTCTTACACAGGTGAATCTGCATTCACAATATCCGAGTCTTAGTCTTGAACACCCCAAAGTTTTGTGGGCTAAAGTACAGCAATGATATTTCAGTTTGGATTCTGTATTTTGATGGTATTCAGCTCTAAGTGTAAAAAAATCAGTAGTCAGAAGACACCTCCTACTCAAATAGTCATATTCCTGTAATCACAAGGACACAGAGGAAAAAATGTCACCTGATTTGGCTGAATTTTGTCTACTAATTTTCAGCGATGCTTAGACACAAACAACAGTGGGTATTTTTATATACATACATATATAATCTAACATGCTACCACCTAATACTTAAGGTACATTTTTTTTATTTGGGTAAATCTAGCACAATTTCATACACAGACACAGCTAGAAATGGCACTAAACTTAAGGTGAGGAACA
This sequence comes from Haliaeetus albicilla, assembly GCF_947461875.1. Classification (NCBI taxonomy): domain Eukaryota; kingdom Metazoa; phylum Chordata; class Aves; order Accipitriformes; family Accipitridae; genus Haliaeetus; species Haliaeetus albicilla. The sequence goes on from NC_091487.1 coordinate 20,050,412, forward strand.
AACAGCTTAAACACAGGGTCATATCTTTGATGCCGTTTGTGGACCAGGAACAGCTTTTCTTCCTTCTGCTTTTCTGCAAGGAGCAACAGGTTCAACCAAGAGCTTCGGCAATGTCAAGAGTTACCAGAACTAGCAGGAAAGTCATTTTTTCATAAGTGACAGTGAAGAAAAGATTGGATTTGACTGACATGCACTTCAAGTTGTATGTCATATTTCTGGTCAATGCAGAGGTGGAGGTGAAACTGTTGTGTGGATTTTTCTAGGTCCTTTCACTCTTTCCAAGATGGTCTGAATGGTTCATGCAGCTAAGATGGTACTCCAGATGACTGCCTCACTTTGCGCAGTGTGTGTCACTCCCTCCTCTATCCCAAGTCACACTAACTTTGTTGACATAAATGTAATAGCCCAGGATCTGTCTCAATGAGGACTTCCTGTCACATCCTGAATGAGCATGACTATTATATCATGGTAATTGGGTACAAAAGAGGTCAGCAATATTCAAGTTAAAAAAAAAAAAAAAAAAAGAATTTGCTTCTAATTAGCTTATTTGGACTGCAAGTCATGAATTTCCAGATATTTGTTATGGCTTCAGATTTCATGATTTGATTTTGGAAGACCCCTTCTCCCAAAACTAAAATTTTTTTTGACAAAATTTTTTGTAACATTTTATCACATATTATTATTAGTTGCGATTTGTCTTTTTCCTAGAATTTGTCACAATGTTCCAGAGTTGTGTTAACAGAATTTTAAAAATATAGCAGTTAAATGCTTTTCATACAGCAATAAAAACAAATCTAATATTAGAAAGGATGAACAGGGCCTACGTTCAGCTGCTGTTTGCCTAGTAAACATTAATTGGCCATAAAGAAATAAAATTTTATATACACTTGCAACTGTCAGGCTTGAAAAAAGGCTTCTTAGATTTCCTATATTTATTACCATTTGGCTAAGAGTTTTAGAATATGCAGTGCCTATGTGCAAGATACAATAAGTGGTTTTTGTGTTTATCATTTATCCATTTGAAAGGTGGACATCTGCAGTGTCTGTGATTAAAATCTCTCAATATTGTCTCATGTATTATGTTGTCTCAAAATGGCAGAGTTTCACAGAATTAATAAAAAGAAAGCAATCTAACAGCAAACATCCGTTCGTCTGATACAAACTGGGACCAGTAAGCCCATCACACAAGGAAGCAGCCATCCACATTTCTCACAGTCCTTGCATAAAGTTCAGATAGCTGGGTCTTTCAATAACAAGTGAAGCTAGAATCAGCAGCAGTCACTTGCCTGAACCATCTGTTCTGTTCTCGATTCAGTGGGAAAGGAAAAATAAAATGGCATTGTAAAAGACCTGGTTAATACGTCAATTGAACTCAGGTATCTGGAAACATCCAAGGCACGTGCAGCTTTTGTATTAGTGTGAGTCTTCATTGAACTGATAGTTCTTCATCTGGAAACTGGCATGGTCCTTGGTTTTGCATGTGTGTGCATGCTTGTGTGTGTGTGCATTGAATCTGCAATGTGTTATACATACAGGTGATCAATCATTTGCTTGATCTCAATACTAAGATTATTCATTTGGGACCATGAAGAAGAAAGAGGTAAATCATGGTTTAAAAGCTTCACAGCATAGTGTGCACTGCTTCAAGTGGTCCTCTTACTGTTTGTTCATTTGAAATAATACTGATAGGAATTCTCAAATGTGATCTGTAATAGAGAGTGGTATTAGCTGTATCACTATAAAAGGTGGCTTTTTATATACTACTTGTTTATTCAAATTTATTAAAAAGGCCTGAAAATTTCAAATGCTTCTGCATATGCATAAGCATTTAAGAGCCAGATCAGAATTCAGTCTGGCTGTTCTGATTTAGTGCATTGAATGACTAATGGGATGAAAATCAAGAAATCTGGGCTTTCTTCCACATTTTGCTGCTTGTTTGTCTAATTTTTTTAACCTGTTTGTGCCTTGGTTTCCCCATCTCTAAAAAGAGGAACATTTCATGTGTCCATATTTGTAAAGTGTTTTAAGACATCAACTAAATTTTCTCCATCAATGGAAAGTTTTATTTATCATCTCTTGTTCAGTGCCTGCTGCTCATGGGCATTTTGGAAATGGATTCATCAGATGAAGATGCACTGGTGCATTTGTGAGATTATTTCAGTTCAAGAACTAATTAGAAAACCTCAAAATATTTCTGAAGATGCTGAAAGAAAAAATAACGTAAGATTTAACGAAGGACTGAAGTCTCAAGAGTGTAATGAATGAACAAATCTTGAGAAATTTAACAAATTGAATACACATGATAAAAGTAACCCATTTTGTGCCTTGGTTTCTCTGTCTGCAGAATGGGATTAAGGAAATTAACAACCTCCCAGCAAAGCAGTGAGAACTCAGATCAGTCATAGCTACCCAGTGCATCAAAGATATAAATTGCTATTCATTGCTTTGTTTTTTTTTTTAAAGCCACAATAAGGTAGAACTAAGGAACTGGGACTTCCTTAAAAAAAAAAAGTGACTTCAAATGCATGTTTACAAAAAGATTATTGGCTTCTCCAGGTGATCTATTTCCTTTGATATCCATGAAAGAAATTAGGTAGACTTTTCTGGAAATAGGATCAGATTCTTTTTCTGATACATCTAAATCTAATGATGTCGTGTTTTGGAATTCATATGGGTAACAGTTGGCAGTACTCAGACAGATTTATGGACCCTGACAACACCCAGATGTATACCAGGAGCAGCAGACAAGCAGCAAAGGCTGCAAGTGCATATGTAATGAAAGTCAGAGGATACGGTTCATGAAAGCAGTTGAAGAAATTTGGATGAAAATCCAGTGACCTTCCTGATTGGTTCCTGTTGACAAGTGGCAGACATCTGTCCTGCTATCTTGCTGGGTGTCCCACAATCACACATGTTGAGCTGCAGAAATGGGAGAGTCAGGGAAACTGAGCCCCATCCATTTCGGAGTGAACTCATGGGGCATGTGATTTTTTTTGTAGCTGGTTTCATGTAGTGATAATGAGCAGCCATGTGGCATCGCAACCTACTCCTTATTTACAGTATAAAACAGCTTTATTCCTGCAAGGGCAGAGCCAAATGTTTTACGAGCAAGCAGTCTGCACATTTCAAATGAGCTATTTCTGTAATTCTAGCACTTGGTAGTAAGAACTGAATAGCATAATTATAGCGAAGGAAATGGTGGTGTTGGGAGGAGATGATGGAAGGGTTTTTTCAGCAAACAAGCAGAGCTGGGAGCTTGTATCCTGCTGCTGCAGCTGAAGCACCACAATGTCCCCAGAAGTTACTGAAGGAAATCTTCAAAACATAAAACATACAATGAGCATATCCTAAACAAAAGCATGTAGTATAAAATGGAGTTCAAGTGTGCTTGGCCCATAATCAGCTTCGGAGATGCAGACAGGAGTCCTCTGATCTGAGGTCAAGGCTGGCATATGGCTGCAGCCATGTAGATAGCTCTGAATAGATCAATTTTGAAAATGAAATAAACATCAGGAAGAAGCAGGGAGCAACAGGGTTTTTCTTTTTTTGCTGCAGCAGCTCTGGTTTAAATTAATGATAGCTATACTGGGCTATTTTTTTCTTTTCACACTGCAGAAAATTTGAGGAAGGCTGGTCTGTGGGCCTGCCCAGGTGCTATGGCACCTCGTCTTGTATCCAATAAGAAATATTTTAACAATCAATCACTCCTGCACAATATATAGAAAGGAATTTTGTTTATTTGGTAATACATATTTTTATAGAGAGCATGACATTAGAAACTGTTAATATTTGGACATGTCTCAAGGTAAACTATGCAGATAGACAATGTAATATATTGCATAAAATGTTGCACCAATTGTACTGCAACCCACTGTTCTCCTCTCTAAAATTATTTTTCCTTGTCACTGTCTCCTGTCTCATCAGTAAGGAGTCAATATGAATATGTTTATAATATGCAGAAGGGTCTTTTCACTGGTGTGAAGCAATATGTATAATCCACATTGCACTGGGCATTTAGCCAGCCAGGGTTGTAGACAAGTGCCATATGTCATTTCTCAAGTACATGGTACATCTTGCTTGAGACCCAAGCATATTTTACCACACACATTGCCCATTCATTTCTTGTTTTTATCTGTGGATTCTGCATGTTTCTCATTACAAGCTCTCTGTCTTCTGTTCTCTTTGGAAATCACTTTGCTGATTATGGATACTATCAGCACAACCAAGAGCGGAAATGATGCCATATCCTCATTTCATGTAAAATTGAAGGTTATATTTGTGAGATTGATCTGTCATTATGATGCCCAGAGGAACTCTGCAAAATCGAGGAACAATACAGCTCCTTCATTAGCAGATTAAAAAGAATAACACTCAAAGCAGTTACTGAAAAGGGTAAAATTTTCTCTGGACTCTACTTGCAGGTGTCTGGTATCTTCAATAAGGTATAAGGAGATAACAGTTCTGTTTTATCTGCCTATTTATTCCTCTTGCAAAATTCGTCTTTAAGAAACCTTTTTGGTTTATTTGTAGGTTTATTACATTATGAATGAACAAGTGATTATTTACTTCTCAATCACCAAATAAATCTTTGAAAATGGACCAAATAGGACTATCTGAATAGTAATGAGGACAAAGACATTTTAAAATGGAACTGTTTCACATTGAAATCAGAGTTGTATTTCTGCATGGCGTGTTCCATTGGATCTGTAGTAAAATACATTTTGTGGGTATGTGAGACTGAAAAAGGTGGTGAGTTAGAGTTGCAATCTTGGAGGCAGAAGCCTTTAAGCCAGTAACTGTGTGGTGAGGATTTTCTCCCAGGGCACAGGAAACTCAGATTCAGTTCTGTCCTTCTCAGTGGGATTAATCCCATGTTTTCTGGTTCTCCTCCTCTCTGTGCAGGTAAACTTCTGGTGGACCTCTTTCACTTTGCATAAATAATTAATGAGCTCCCAGAACTGGGATTTGAGGTGCTTTCTCTGGGCTAGAATGTGATTCTCACTGTCTGGCTCCATGGCTAGAAAATCTTGTATCATCACCAGCATAGCCCTCCCAGCAGTGCTGTGGATCTAGCCACAGAAATCTGGCCAAAACTATATAGCAAATTCAGTGCGGATGTACAGATAGTCTGGGGAATGACTGAAACAGTGTTATTCACTTATAATTATCTTTTTCATGAACAGTTTGTACTCTAAAAGACACAATTAAAACTAAGACAGCTGGAATACCCCAAACTATCATTAGTATGGTTGCATACATCCTGTGTGGCATTTTCTCTTTACTTTTTTTTCTGTGTGAAGGAGTTGGTCATCTGAATTTTGTGAATAGTCACTAACAGGTATAGTGGAGGAAGAACTCTGAAGAAGGATGTGAACAAGGAGTAGCTAGACATGCCAGTTATCATGAGATTACATAGCTGCTTGATGCTTTGAGAATAGCAGAGGCACAGTGGCAAGACTGGCAAAAAGAATCCAGTATGGCTCTTCTCCTATATTCTGTAGGGCACTGCCATGAGCACAGCACCCTGTCCTGGTTTCCCTCTCAGTCACCAGCCTTCCCATCCTTGATTACAGCTTCAGGTCCCTGGTCAGCCGTAAGCGAATGTCATTGCCAAGGGCTGACGGCGACCCATGGAAATACACAGTATTTATTTCCTGATGAGCAGGTGTAGCCCTTGCAGTAACCAGCACTGTTTCAGGTACTACTGTTTGCAGATTAGTTTGAGACAACTAGTAAAAGTTCCCAAGCCATACAACCCTAAAGAAAAGTGATTATTACAGTTACTTTATTATGTTCATTTTTTTTGAGAAGACCATCAATGGAATCTCAGGGAGAAATGTTCCCTGCATATGGGGTTTTTTTAGCATTTGGGTATCTTAATTCACAGTGAACTCTCCTTATTAGGTCATTTGTATAGATTTGGTGAGTGTGGGGAGGTACCTGTGTTTGAGATGATTGTTAGTCATGCTGCAGATGGTGCCAGTTTGCATGGTACAAGTTACTAAATGGATGAAAGAAATGTTAATGGAGTCTTACTTTGCAGTTTTGAATGGACTTTATATTAATCAAAATATTGCCTTTATAATCCTTGTTTACTAAAACTATCCTATATGCTTTTAAAATCAGGTTCAAGGAAAATGTAGATACACTTGGAGAAAGAGTATTATAATTAAAAATACAGTTTCAAAGCAATTAAAAGTGGCTAGGTTTCTGGATCAGTTTTACTTTGATCCTGAAATCCCATATAATCCAAGTATAACTCACTTCTAGTAGGATGATCATTGAATAGACCTCTGCTTCTCTCTTCCTTTTAAGCCACAGTGCTATACTTTGGAATAGGCACAATATATTTGCTGAAGTTTTAAAACTGGGAGTTCAGACAACTGCTCCCTACTCCTGGTTTTGTTAGAAGCTAAATATGTGCACTTTAGGACACACTTTAGAACAGCGCTTTTCCTTGTCAGGCTGTCCTTAGTTGTGAGTTGAGGATGATAACATTCCTTTATTTCAATATTACAAAGATAAATTCATTAACATTCATTGCACTTGGGCTGAAGCTGCTGTAGAAATGCAACCCTTGCCACAATGATGCTAAGGATTGGATGGTACTTGGTACTGCACATGATGGGTTTTGTGCAGCCTTAGGCAGGCTGTGGTTCAAGACCTATCCTCTCAGCTGGGCTTGGCTGTTCTTCCTCCTCATCCTTTCCCTTCGAGAGTGCTTGGTTGTGAATCCCAGTCTTCGGTCCCAGTCTGTATCCCCATTTGCAGCAGAGGAAATGTAGCATCATGAATTCCATTCCTGCAGTCGTGTGTCTAAACTACTTTATTGAGTGTGCCTTTACATTCCTTGATAATCTACTGGTTATCATCAGCTCCTCTTTTGGTATATTGTACCACTGCTGGGGGAGGGAAGTAGCAAATATATGAGACAATATCGCCAAAGATTCTAAAATCCTTTTCTTTGCTACTTGACTGCACAGGAACAAGACACAGTCTTGTTTTAGTCAGTAACAGTATCTTTACTTGCAGATGGAAATTCAGTGCTGATGATATGTTGGGTTCTTATCCTTAGCTGAATTTTAAATACATAAGCTGACATGTCAAAATGTAAGTATAAGCAAGATCTGAGATCTCTATTATTAGGTTTTTAAGTCTATCTCCCAAGTTTGAGTTCAGTGCAGGACAAAAGAAATCCGAATTTAAATATATTACTGTTTTACTTGTCATCAATATAAATGTTAGACATTTTCTTTTCAGAATATGGGACTGTGCATCAGTACAAGTCATTAGCTGTAAACCCTTTACTTTATGCAGCATCATTTGCTGCTGGATTTGCATATATTTTTCTAATGACTCCACCTGTCAGCTGTCATGGTTTCTGCAGTATTTTAATATTTCACTGTTCAGAGTTAAGAAGGCTTATGAGATCTTGGATCATTTATTGGTATTCAGTGTGGAGTTTCATTATTCCAGGGTGGATTATGGAGGCACAAACTCTTATTCTAACAGCTTCTTTGCAAGTGGCTAACAATGTCTTATCAGGGGCATTTTATGTAGCTGTACAGTATGTTTAAAATAATGCGATGTGGGATGTGCAGTGGACAAGATACCAACATTTGTTTTATTTGTATTCTAGGACACAAGGGTATTAAGGAGAAATGAAACGGCAGCTGCAGCTGTTGTAGGCATTCCCCAAAGGGATAGCGCTAATAGGATATATATCTTCATCCACAGCTGAGTTAATTTTGAAAGCAGAGGATGAAAAATGAAACTAACCACATACAACAAAATCTTGGATAACGGGGGTGGGAAGGAAGTAGCCGCCCTCACTAATCTGTGACATCATTGTGATAAGAAAGGAAATATTTCAACTTGAAATCCTAAAAGAGAAGGTTTTGTGAGGCAGCTGAAGTGTTAGTCTGCCTGAAAAAAAGAACACTTTGGGGAGCTGTATGTCTAATGGACATTGTTCAAAATCTGCAAATACTGTATATCTAGAGTGCTGGAAAAGTGTTACCCAAAAAAGGAATAACTTTAAATCTTTTTTAGACCAGGCATTAAAGGCTGTTTTTTCTGTGTTTGTGCTGTAAATGAAATATGGTGATGGAAATACAAAGCCACAAAATCTACAAGAGAAATTTAGCTTTTAGTCAAGCCCTAACTTAATTCTGATTAGATTTATATTCTGCATTTCTTCTAAAATGATATAATTTTTTTAATGGAGCCAAATGTAGGTTTTCTTTTTTGTCTTTGAGAACCTTTCAGTCTGTCTCCTAGATCTCAGGGTTTATTTCTCTCTGGAAATTTGCTGGGTGCAATACTGTGGAGAAAAATGCTTCAAACCTTTATTTAATCTTTACTTGACTCTCCCACCCAACGAGCATGATTCACAGTAAAATGTCTTCACCTGCAATGATTTATCCCCTGCACACTAGTGGACTTGAATGTCTTAAAGCTGCATCTTTGCTGGCAATTCTAAAAAAAATATCTCCCAGAGGGGCATATTCACAAGCAGTGATGATGGCATAGGTGTTACATAGGCAAGACTCTAATTTACCACTTGGTAAGCTAATATTATACAGAACAGGTCTAGAAAAAACACATCTGTCTACAGCCTGGCTCTCTGAGGCATAGTCAGCCTAACGCACCATTCTGTTCCTTGAGGTTTTTTTTTTAAACAGACTGATACTTGAGGAGCACAGCAACCTTGTGCTCTAAGCTTTCTTGCTAAAGTATTTCCGTTTTATCTCCATGGTCTGTCTATAAACCCATGGAAATGCCATGTTCTGCAATACTTAGGCCTTTACGTAAAGCAAAGTAATCTTGGGCAGAGTCTAAGCAACAGATGTGGTTCCAGAATCAAATGCTAGTTGATTTTGTGAAGTATCATCCTGCCCGTTGCTCAGTCACTACAGAGTTGTGCAGGTGTCTCCAACCCTGTTTTAGGCTTTTTGGGGCCCTCATGCAGGAACAATGAATGTGTGTCTGAACTCTGTCCGACTCTAGGTATGTTTGAGCAGAAAACATTCACTGTTGGTATTAGGCTATGGGAAAATTTTATGTTACAATATGGATATGCCGTGTTAAGTGTACTAAGACAATGGATGAGCCCCTCATAGGAATGTCCTTTTATAGTGTAAGTGTCCTGTCACTTCTGAGTATGTCACAGCAGCATAGGGTGCTTTGGAAAAGAGGTTGCCAAGTCTTGGTGGTTGGACTCTCAAAATGTGTAGATACTTTCTTACTGCTTTTCTCTTTTTTACATTCTTTAGTTCATAAGATATGCTTATAAAATTAAATGAGAGAGGGAAAATTTATTAGGACTGAGTTTGGTCAAAGGTGCTAGCTGTGCTCTTTCTGCTATTCTTTATGTGCCTTTGTTTCCAGTTCCTGTCATTCCAAGATTTTTTTCCCAGCTTGTGTGTCTTTAAGGATGACTGTCACTAGCCCTTTCTCTAGTGTTGCATCTGAGCAGGTGCAGGGGTAGTTCTACATGTGTTTACAATTCTATTGTGTTCACAATTCAAGGCGAGGCCCCACTCCCTGGGTTGAGCATGGTGAATAAATAGGCCTGAGTCATTTATATTAAAATAGGAGATTGGGTCAAACTACAAAAGTCAAATTTGGGGTTTCAAACACCCATTAGCTCCTAAGATTCCAAACCTTCTCTTTATCCGTTATGAACACTGAGGTTATTTTGTAAAATTTAAGTCTATTTTAGAGTCTACTTTTTCTGGGTTTGCTGGTCCAGAATACCGTTAAAAATTGGGTAGCTGCTGATTTACGTTTATTTTGTGCTAATTTTGGCTCAAACTAGAAGGAAAATCTGCCCATTTAAATAAATTATACCTAATAAAATCTTGATTGGGCATAATGGAACATAACAAAATAGGTTATGTTAATACATAGAACATCTGAAAGTGATAAAAAGTCTTGTTCTATACAATATATAATCTTGGTAGGATATAAGAGTAAAGAAGTCCTCTTTATAAGGTTTAAAGGCATTCAAAGCAATAGTTTTTTACAACTTCTATGAGAAGTGGAGTGAAAATATGATAAGCTTTCATTTTTCAAGATAGCAACCATTCATTTGTTATGGTGAAAAACAATGTTTACTCATGCTCATTTGATCAAATGACTGTTTGGTTTTTTTTATTTCCTTTTTCTGAAACATCAAGAATGGGTTGCATTGATTCAGTGGCCTTTTGTGTTGGTTTTCTTTTTCTGTTTAGTCCCTGTGGAAATAGTGTAGAAGCTGTTGCTAAGAGCTTGTGGAAACAGAGGTGATGGTGGATTCTTTACTACCATCCAGGAAGCTCATATTTTCCTTTGGTTCCCTTCCAATTTTGGGAACCTATCATGTTTGCTAATAGGAAAGTCTTCCATGGATATAAACATTTTTCATTCGTTTTTTCTCTTCATCATGTCGCTTTCCCCATCAGCATAATTAGTTATACTAATTACAATATAATTAGTTTTACTAAGTTGCATATTAAACCCATGTATATTACCAGCTGTTCTACAGAAAAAAAAAAAAAGAGATGTACCTTAAAAGTAATCTCTGAAGATCTGAGGCAATATTCGAATGGATCAGCAGCTACAGCTGCATAGTGGGACTTACTTAGCCCACAGAGAGAAGAGGGGTTTGTTTCTGATTTCAGAGGCATGCGTAGTGCTGTTCTGTACCATGGAAACGCTTGTCTCAGTCCCTGCAGAGGAAGCAGTGAAGGATGAGGTTGTTTAAATGACACAAATTATCTCTCCGTCGGAGTGTGAGGTTGAGTTTTTCAAGTCCAGTGCTCAGAGGCTGCAGTAGCTCCGTGTCAGCACTGGCTCCTGCGGCAGTACTTAGCATTGCATGGACAAAGCCTCCCCCATGTACACACTTTCCAAGTTAACCACTTGTCTTTCTGCAGCTAAATCAAAGCTCTTTGCAGGGTGTCGTGGTTTAACCCCAGCCAGCAACTAAGCACCACATGGCTGCTCGCTCACTCCCCCCCACCCAGTGGGATGGGGGAGACAATCAGAAGGAAAAAGCTAAAACTTGTGGGTTGAGATAGGAACAGTTTAATAGAACAGAAAGGAAGAAACTAATAATGATAATAATAACAATAATATAATGACAATAATAATAATAAAAAGATTGGAATATACAAAACAAGCGATGCACAATGCAAGTGCTCACCACTTGCCAACTGATGCCCAGTTAGTTCCCGAGCAGCGGTCCCCCCAGGCGAACTCCCCCCAGTTTATATACTGGACATGACGTCACATGGTATGGAATACCCCTTTGGCCAGTTCGGGTCAGCTGTCCTGGCTGTGTCTCCTCCCAACTTCTTGTGCCCCTCCAGCCTTCTTGCTGGCTGGGCATGAGAAGCTGAAAAATCCTTGACTTGGTATAAACACTACTTAGCAAGAACTGAAAACATCAATGTGTTATCAACATTCTTCTCATACTGAACCCAAAACATAGCACTGTACCAGCTACTAGAAAGAAAATTAACTCTATACCAGCCGAAACCAGGACACAGGGCAAGAAGGCAGGCTGAGAGAAACAACAAAGTGAAGAGAGAGAAAGCAATCAGCAATTCCATAATACTTTTCTTGGACTCTGTGGTAAATTGCCTCTTGAGTTTAATGGGGCAAATCTGCGATCTTGGTAGTAAGGGAATTGTGTCCAGCTATCTGAATGAAAAACTCATTGTACATGTGATACTAATTTGGGGGCAACATTTATTATCATGCTGCAATCCCTTTTCTGAAGCCTGCTTGTAACCTGGACCGTCACATTCCTATTTAAGAAGAGCATATAAAGACCAATTACTGATATAGCACCCTGCTTGGTTCAAGTTATTGTTTTATTAATTCATTGCAATGAGATAATGGGAGATCATGTAAAACCTAGCCACTTTTAGCACCTCAAGTGCTTTTGCCTGTCCTGGTGGCGCTTCACAGGTAATTGATAGTGACATAGCAGTGTCCTTCAATAGGGAGCTGCTCGTTCAGGTTACAAAGCACTTTCCAGAGGACTCCTTGATAAAACCAACTAGAATTAATTTTATTCTCCTTTGGGAGAATGGAGGAACTCTCCTGCTACACCCGCCTTGCTTCACGCCCGATGCCACACTGCCTGTGCTGCAGAGGCAGGCAACTCTGTCAAGCAATATACATTGCAAGACTGGAGCCAAAGCAACCATCTGGCTAATTAAGGTGTAGCGCTGGCGGAGATGAAGGTGAATCCTGCTGAATACTCATATGACTCCATAGGGTATAGGAAGAAAACTAATGGGGCAGAGAGTGATTTGGGCCTGAAAGTGATCAGTCCTCTGCTTTCCCCCACTAACTGCTGAATAATTTGAGTAAAGGTTTTAAAGCATGAGGGGTTTTTTTTGTCATTAGCTGGTGGCTTTACAAAGTAACATTTATGGTTAAAGCAATCAAGAACTGTGGTCAAAATTCCTCTGTTCTGCTGCTGGCTTAGCCACTGACTTCATATGCAATGGTAAGCTGCAGACCCACTGAATACGTCAGGTTATTCATAATAATTACCCTCCTGTGACTCAGGGCAGAATATGGTACAGCTTCTTGGAAATCATTAAGAACAGGCTTTACTCAGAACAAGAACTGGTTCTTTGCTCTAACAATGTGCCTGATGAAGTAATCTATATGAACTTTGTGTTTTAATATAGCCTTCATATTATGTTCTATTTTAATGTTCTAGCTGTTCTTTAAGGGAAAATGTAAGGGAAAAGCATTTTGCAACCCTGTAACTGAGCAGATCTCCCTCTAATATATTTGATGATAGCATAATAACTTCTATCTATAACTTCCATAGCTAGAATTTATCTTTTAGCTCATGGCAGGGAGAAACAGGAGTAGGTAAGCACATCAGCTACCAGATTTATCTAGTGCTTTTTGTGTGAAAACTTTTTCAAATGGCAGTAACCTAGCATTTTAGAAAATTATTGCCTTACCAAATAGTACAGCATGATGAGAATGGATGTCTAGAACAAAATTGCTGATGCTGTGGATCAGTTGTCCACACTATACATCTTCCAGGGGATTTCACTCCCAGTCTGTTTCTAGAATGGTCTTGAGAACTGAGTTCCCATTAGTGGTTCATCTGATGATCTTCCAGTTTAGTTTAATTTGCAAACAATCCAGGTTGTGTGTGCCAAGACAGCTTTCTGGTGCAACCCAAAGCACAGTAAAGTGAGTATTACTAGGAGTTTACTTCCAGAGTGCCCTCCTGATCTGAACTTAAACACTAGTGTAGATACACCCATCAGCTGATGCTGAATTAGCAGTAAGTGTTTGTGGCATGTGCCCATTAGAGGACTGCACCTTCTCTGCTAAGTGCAGAGCAAGTATCTCCAAAAACAGCTTCTGCACTTTAAGCCTCCCCTAAGGCCTATGAAGTAGAGGAAATCTGCATTTATCTGTGATCTCAGTTAATTCAAACAGCAGTTATTTGGAACAAATCGTAATCACTCCTTCCTGCAATGAATGCAAATATTCACATTGCCAGATGGATTTGAATGAGCGACAGCCTAATTTTGGCTTACAAAAATTAAAATAAAAAACTTAAATTGAAATATTTCTGCCCCTCATCTACAGTTAGAGTTAAAAATGAACAACATATGGGAATGTTTTGAGGAACATGAGACCTCAGACTACTATGCAGCATTTGGGCCATGGATTCCACCACATGGAGCCTTAATAGTGTGGTAGAAAAGTGTGATATTTGCATAGAAGGTGTATGCTATAGAATTATCAATCATGTCCATGTATGTTCAGTGTTTATACAGTTTCCCCAAAAGACCTTTGACTTCAGTAGTCTTAATCAAAAGCACCTGCCTACTGACTAATATCTAGTATTTATATTCAAAACTCATAAATTCTCAGAGTGATAAATAACCAAGAGTATTGATCTTGGAGTATGAAATATGACCCTTTCTTAGTAAGTGGAGCTACAGTTGCAATAAGCAAAATCTCTTGGGATTAGCTAGAAATCTGCACAAAATCCAATATTACTAGTGGCTTTGCACCTTCTGCTTTATTTGTCTGATTTGACAGAGAGTTTATATTCAAAGGAAAGATGCCATTTCTTAGCTGCTTCTATTGCTGTGTCTGCTTTAGATGGAAAATATCTGGTTTTGCTGGAAATTCATTATTTTCTGTGAGAATTATCACACCCTGAGACACACCAAGAACAAGGGAAACATTCATATTCACCATGGGACATCTTTTCTGGTAAGTTCTTGTGTCAGAAGATGAGAGGTGGGGAAAACCACTACAAACAATAGGCTGTTGAATATCCACTGTGTGTTGTTGCACTGCACAGGAGCCGATGGGGACTTCAGAGAACGACAGCTTTTTTTTGCTAGCTCGGTAAAAATATTTCTCCAAGATCAAACTTCCAGACTGATCCAGCCAAGTAGGACAGTGCAATGCATGGAGTAATAGGCAGTGAGTCAGACTGAATATGCAAAGGGGTTTTTTTGCAAATTAAGTATCCGTAACATGAATCAAAGGCAGTAAGTATATCTTCAAGATGCTATTCCATAAGAAGGCTGTATCTAAATGTAATACTGAATTCTATAGGATGTAGCTGTGCATAAATAATGAATTAATCTCTCCAACTTGTCAAGTGGTGCATGTATTGCTCTTGGCCATATTAACAATGCAGAGGGTGTAGGCTAGAGGCTAGAGGAAACTGCTGTTTCTGGATAACCCTGATGTACTTCTGAACAAGGGGAGCTTTCTTTGGTGGAGATATTATCACATGCTTGTCTCAGCAGACCGACTCTCAAGCCTCAGCAAGCCCTAAGGTTCCTCAAGAGGAAGGTAGCTGACAAAAAAGCACTGGTTTCTAAGGAGACCTCTCTTTCTGTCTTTCTATCTTAGCTGCACACATTAATTGTCCTGCCGTTACAGGAATAGTTCACTTTGTATAATTCAGTTTCAGGTGCTGTGTAGGTATGGAAGGTAGCTGGTGTATATGTAAGGAAATCAAAATGTCTTCTCTGTTCTAGCATAACAGAAAGGAATAATGAGCCATTATTTGTCTTTTCTGCTAAACAGAAATTAAGGAACGCCTCGCCTCTGTGCCAATGGACTTCTGATTGCAGGGGCACACAAAGAGTCTTATCTTTTTTTTCTCTTTTTTTTATTTCTGACTTGTTCTTTTTATCTTAGTTGTGTGACATCCTCTTTACGCCTCAGGCTCCTTCAGGTCTCTGTAAAAAAGCTATAAAAGGATTGCAGTATAACTTTTCTCATCAACAAAAATCCTCCTCATCAGATAAATTGCTACCTTGAACAATCCTCTGAATGACAGCCAGCATCCTTGGAGCATGGGGAAGGGGTGAGAAAGGTGAGACTGCCAGGACATTTGCAGAGATAAGGAGGAGTCTTCATATCATCTACCATCCATCCTGCCTTGCTGACATTGCGCTCTCCATGCTGCAATAGCCAGGTCTATTGCAGTTTACCTGACATAGGATATGCTAACTTGAGAGCCCCATGTCCCGAGGTCACAGTAGTGACAGACACAAACCAAGAGCTTGTGGTATGTCTCTGCTGTGCTTCTCAAGGATGCAGACTTTGGCTACTAGAACTTTTGTATGATATACTAATGTTTCAACATCCTTAGGACAGTGCAAGGAAAAGTGAAAATGCATTGCCTATGACCATAACCAAAACCCAGGACTCAGAGGAATTCTCAAAAATGATACATTTCACTAAATGATATACTTCACTCTAAGAATGCCTTCAAGTGAGGAGACGATCGTGTTCCTCTTGCAGCTCTCTCCAGTTTGCCAGCCCTCAGGCATAGCAGCTCCGGCCCATGCTTCTGCTTGTCAGCCCTCTTCCCTGCTGCTCTGCGCCCCAAACCTGGGAAAAGAGCAAAGAGGGCAAATGGGCTCAGAAGCTCTGCTTGTCAGACCATGTCTCAGTTTCAGTTTGGGAGGTAATAGAAGGGCAGAGGAAGGGGAGCCCTTATAAATGGATTGTGGTTGGCAGTGCTTGTGCTGCTGCACAGAGAAGGTTCTACCAGCTCTTCCTGGGCTTCATACCTCAGCGGTGAAAAATTGCTAGAGGTTGAAATATGTCATCGGAAAGCTAAGCCTGCAAGGACAGAGTTTTAGTTGTGAGGGTGCAAAGTGGTATTTGTCCATCTGTACTTTGAGGATTGTGTTTTGAAAGTCCCTTAATTTTGAAAAGCTATAGGTGTGATTCCTTCTGATGTCAGACATGCCCACCCATATCTAAATAACTTTGGAGGTGAAGTGAAGCAATACTTTATGACTCATTCTCCAAGGTTAGGGCAATTTGACCCTGACTAATCACTTTCATTTTTAACACCATTTGCAATGTATACTGTGATGCCAACTCAGGTTCACCAGTTGTTTCCCTCCCAATGAACTGTAAGTTTCCCAATGTGGAAACATCTGTACGCTCCTCTAATAGGAATCATCTAATAGGCAAGGCACGCTCATGGGAAAGCACTTGAGAATGCCCATCCTAGCATTTGGGGGAATGCTGAGTAAAGTAGTTAAGACTTATTAGTCTCTGAGTCTTTAATGATGAGGAATTTCTATTCCCTGCATCCCTCTACAAACCTGTCATAAATTGAAAATGAGGATGCAGTTATTGCCTATTTCACTGCATAACTTAATGTAACTGAAAAAAAATGTACTTCAGAAACTTGGAATAATAAAAAATGCATGCCATTTATTAGCTATTCTGATGAATCATGTTGCTATGAGAGTTCTGGAAAGGCATAAAATGTCTTCTGATTTAAAATTAAGTATATTATCATATATGAGGGCTTGCTAGTATCCGTCAGCACAGGACTTCAAATTGCTTTATGAAAAGGAAATGTTGAATCTTCATAGAAGATCTTCAAGGTAGGTTGATACTCTCAGTTACTCTGAAAGGAGGGAAACTGGGGAGCAAGAGAGCCATGCCACTTGCTCATTTGCTAAAGCCTGAAGAGAAAGCCAGCACTTCGGCTTGCCAGTCTTGTGCTTTGACCACATGCAATTCCAGCAACTTTAGAGAATTGCTGTTTGTGATATGCCCCGCTAGCATTAAAGCCTTGACCTGTCTCACAGGTCCAGGAGGTATAAGCTAGGGCATGGAAATTCACCTCCCAGGTTTACTTGTGGCTAAAACTTGTGAAGCAGTTATGGGTCAGCTCCTAGACCACTTGTGATCCTCGCTCTAGAGCAGGTGAAACCTTCTCTGCCTTGTGCTGATAACTCGCAGTCCTAGCCCTTTGAAGTGGCCATACCCTTTTCCCTTTGCAATGTCAATGGGTAACGAAGCGAAAGAAATGAAGACACATATAAGTGCATAGCTCTGTATTATCAAAGGATTGTCTTTATCCTGACCTGATTTTCTAAGGAATAGTTTTCCAGTAAGATGGAGCCAGGGCAGCAACCATACTTGACTGAAGACTCCAAACCAGTATGTATGGGAAGAAGGCAAGCCTGCTAAACAGGTCAGATCATGGGCTGTTATCATTACCCAATCTGTACATCACTAAATGCTCACCAGAAATTTGCTAGAGTAAATAACAACTCAAGATGAGGCTGCAATTCTGCTGCTCTTTCTCAGTTGATGGACTTGTGAGCATTTCCAAGCCGCTACATCTGGCTGTGCACCCTGACTGTGTCTTAGCACCATCTCAGGGTGATCTTTCTTGGTCTTCTGCCAGCAGCGTTCCTCAGGATTTCTGGGCAGAATCGGCTGCAATCAAGCCTCACCACCCTGGGCTAGAGGCCAAGCACAGATTCCCCTGATTGCACCTACTTCTCTTTTTAATGCTTTCCTCTTAATTATCCAGATTTCCTAGTAAAGTAGTGGTAGGTGGGAAGGATCAAATCATCTGCACTTCAAGCCCTAGAGCTGGAGCCTATGTTAAGAATCATGTGCTTGGCATTTGGGTTTCACTCCAAAAAAATAAAAACTGCAGCCCAAATGATGCTGATAAGGTCATCACTGCTCTAAAAGGATTCCTGCAGAGATGGTTCCATTGAGGTGGATTTCTCACCCGTGGAGACTTGGTATGACTATACTGTAATTAAGAGGACACCTGCCGATCCAATGCGTATGAAGTATAGAAACCTTCTGTGAAAAAAATCAACATTCAGTCAGGTGACTTTCCCACTCACTGTATGACTGGCAATAGATATGTTGTTGCCAAGTGTTGTTGCACTGCAGAGTATGTCTGGGCCATGATTTCTTTTTCTACAGATAACTGAAAAATAATGGCAGTTACATTCATAGGATTGAAGATAAAATTAGAACTTGAGAATATTTCATTCAATAGATCCAGGTCAAGGGCCAAATTCTCAGCTAATTTATGCAAGGTTAACTTTGAGATTAGTCTTGTCTAGACTGTTCATCTCTATTATCACTAAAACCAAAGTATATTAAGTTATCCTGTTATTAAAAAAAAATCACTTCATTGGATCTATGTATCATTGCTCACCTTTGAGGAGCATCACGCCTGAGACAGGCTTGTCTCATGCACAGACTCACGCCATATCCACTTGATCCCACCTTCAGATTTATTCCATCATCTCTGATGATTCTGCTGTGTTTAACTAAATATTTTTTCCATTTATGTTTTTGTTTGTTTTTAGAAATGAAAAGCCAAGTCCCAACAGAAAAAAAACCACCCACAAAAACCATCATTTGGATTTAGGAAATACGTTGCTTGTTTGAAAACAGGTATAAGGGAAATCTCAGCATTTTATAATGAAGAGTGTTCCTGTGGTGATTTCAGTCTCATTATTCAATTATGTGTTCCTATAACTGCCATAATATGGATATGACATATGCATAAATGGAAATAAATTAGGTAGAACTGTCAGGGCATCCATTTCATCTTTAAATTTCTAATCTATTCAAAGACTCTTTCCCATTGGGTTCTTGTCTTTTCAAGCTTTAACTGCTGCCAAAGACATGGTGCAGCTTAACTGTCACAGATAAATAGAGGAAGCTTTACAGCAAATACCTTGTTGGTACCTCCATGTCTGTGGATAGGATTCAGTTCTTTAGACTTAGATTCCTGATACCATTTTACATTTCCTAGGACATGCTCCCTGCCCTCCATCTGGCACTGCAGACATGGTGCATGTTTCCCTGGGTCTGTAGATGTTTAGGTAACTGAATGCAATGCTTCAGATACAGTACATGGGGAAGTGCTAGTCATGTTAGAGACCATGAGGGATGGGCCCTGATGAAGGTATGGTAAAAAAAAAAAAAAAAGAAGCTTTTTACGGGTACCTTATGAAATTATTCTGAAATATCAAGGACAAGGAAAGCAGTCCTACTGGAACCACACCTGAAACTAGGGGTGAGTCAAATTTAGAAATTAGGAGGAGTACAGGTCAGGTAACCCTGAACAAAACTGTTCCAGTTAGCAAAATCATCCTGTGTGCTGCTCCTGCCCCTGATTCTGAAGGACTTACTTTCCTGCCATGTGATTGTCCAGCAACAGCAAGAGCATTGACCTGTCAGTCAAAAAGGACTGATAGCTTTTCCCATGTTTCCTACAGGAAGCACCTTTTTCTAAGGTAGCAGGGAGGAGAAAGGAAATTTGATATCACCGTGTGTAATTTTCAGTCTTTGAAATTATAGGCAGTAAACAAGGTCTGAATTGACTTAATCCCTGCTCTGGATGTAGCTGTTATTTGATTTAGGAGAAATACAAACTCTGATTGTAACAGTCCAGCTGGTAAACCCAAACTACTAATTTTATGTTTCATGAACACGTATGTGCTCTCTGGTGCCTGGACCAAAGTTTTGTCTTTCAGAAAGTGCTTATTCAATGCTTGTCATCACAACCAGAACTGCACGCCTTGAAAATCACATTTCCAGGTATGTTTGTCATGCTGAGGTATCATGGAAGGGAACTATGGAACCATGAATAGTTACTGAATGACAGGTCAGGAAATTAATAATGGACAAACATATATAAACATGGGACATGCTGAGACTGTCATTCAGGTCCTTGTAAGTGAGGGACACTCAGACATACTTTTTACTGCTTATCTCAGCTCTGGTTCTTCCCCATACCCAAATGATCCTGCTTAAGCATTACAGTTCATATGCCAGTTAGTTCTTATACTTTACTTCCCTGTCTTGAAGCCGTGTCAACTGACGTTATAGATGAATAATGCAACAAACTTAAAACCATGCCCCCTGGCAAAACCCCCCAACTTTCCAAGGCAAGTAGGATGAATCATAGATAAAAATGTTTAAGATATTTAAAAGTATGCCTGTAACCACCCCTGCATAAGCTTCCTTTAGCAAATCAGAACCTATAGTAGGATTACGAAAGCTAGGCCATGTGTCTAGGTTCTTCCAAGTCAGTTATTACTGCTATTTGAGTAGATGACATCAAAATGACTTGTCAAAAAGGTAGGAAAAGAAACTAGGGAAAAACTGGCATTAACTTAAGTCTTCATGACTACATCCTCGTTCCAGGATAGAGAGGTAAACATCTCTCTCGACTTCATGGAAACTTGGTGGCTGGTGCTTTTTGGCAGTATTTTGATGGCCGTGGGCATTGCCTAAGAATCCTAATGCCCCAATAAGCCTCTATTTCATATGCACATTTCTAAATGTGAGTCCTGGTGGTAAGGGATGGATTCTGCCAGGTATCAGGCTTCTCCCTGAAAACTGCAAGTGCTGAATTCATTCATTTGATCTTGCCTTGCATGTCATCCTTACAACACCGAATAAGCTGGTATGTTGTGGTTATCTGTAGGAGGACAAAAATGAGCCTACATGAGTGGATAGGTCTTTCTGAGCACTGTATTTCTGAAGACCAAGAAGAGCAGCAAATACCTTCTCTCTGTACTGTGCATGCTCCTGCCTTTGGGTAAAGCAGGAAAGACGAGTCAACACAGCACCCACTTTAATAGCTAAGCTTAATTCACTGTCAAAAATATTAAAGTCATGACAATGTTATACAATCACATTAAGAAAAATATTGTTCCTATTTCAAAGACTGTCTCATGAGGATGATCTATTGTAGAACCCTGCCTGTGCTGTTTTAAAGGAAACCATTCCTGAAAGAAGGAAGAAGCAAGGAGTTGGCTGCACTAGTAGCTGGCTGCACTCATCTTTCAGCCCTGTTTCTCTCTAGGGGGTGAAGCAATTGGCAATGGGGACTATGGCTTTGCTCTGCTCTGCAGGGACAGTGAGCATCATGTGCCAACCTGGAGAAGCCATACCAGCCTGTACGTATACTTCAGAGAGTTCTTCTTTTTCACCACGAAATTTTGACCAGGTTGCCTGGTGTCTAGAAGTCATGGAGAAAATGTCTTGCTCATCCTGAATATATGAAACAGGCACAGTAATGTGTATACGTTGGACAGTTCTATGGGTGCTACGCAAAAGGTTCCTCTTCCCTTTGCAACCCAGATGAAGCATGATGCTATTTAGCATGGGTAAAGGAATCGGAAAATGATCATCTGAACATGATTTGTCTTCTCCCTGATGGTCAATGCTTAACATGGCTGTACCTGCTTCCACCAGCATGTAGAACCGTCTACAAAAGTTGATACCAAAAATACACTGAGTAATTGCATTTGTCTTTCTGTTGTGTATTACAGACAAGTGATGTTAAAAACAGGTGTAGTTTGAATGCATTTCTGGTAGTAAATATCTCGGATATATGTCACGCAGTAGTTGTATTATTGGAATTTTCTAGACATGATATGATTTTTGAGAGCCTCAATTTTAAGTCAGTGACTGAAGCTGTTGTCAGGTTCCTTAGTGTGTCTCTGGCATAGTGAAAGGAAGTAACAGTATTTATTACTGACTCTGCCACCTAAAAGATCAAGGCTTTCCACATGTTTTGACAGCCTCTTTGTATCTCTTTGGTGATGGTGGAAAAAAAGCACTGATGTAGATGGAAGTTCCAGCAATAAATATTGAATGTTGTTTATACTTTGCCCAGAAAAGAAGGTGAGTTTTAATCTATTTCTTAACAGAAAGCACTTCTGTACATCACCAGTACCCATCATCATAGAGCTGCAGCTTTAGGCAGTACTTTATGCCTGATGACAATAATTCAAAGTTACAAAGAGTTTTTTTAGACTCTCTCTGAGAATAGTAGCAAAAGCTCAGCAGGAGCAGGAGCTCTAGATGCCCTAGAGCTTCCTTTTGATCAGGAAATCAAGAAAGGTGTCATGTCCTGAGATCTTTGCATTTGGTGATTTCCCTGACCTTGCGACACAGTGCAAGGGAAGAAGTATCAGCGGTGTCCATCTGCAAGATAGCATTTAAGGAAATACCAGGGATAATTTTTGTACCAATGACATACCTGGCATGCAAATTCTTCTGATACTTATCAGTAGTAATGCTGTATCCTGGTGATTCCACAATCACTCTTCTGCCTGAGTAAATAGGCATAATTTCCGGAACTATGTGCAGAGAGTGACTGATCTTCAGAATGTGGGATGGGCCTTGTACCTTCCCTGAAAAGATATGCATTTTGCTTGAGTTGATTTGATGGGATTTGCGTCAGGGTGAAGCACAGTGCTTGTGCTGTTGGGTCAGTACTGAAGCAGCACTGTCCACTTCGATGGCCTCCCACTCTGGCCTCTGGGGCTTCAGAACAAATTAATGTATCTAGTCAGGTAGGAGAGATGTTGGGCCAGAGTCTGGAAGGATTTCCTCCCAGCTGCTCTGGAGCTGATTTCTTGTGAAATTTGCTGAGTCTCTAAACTGTTTAAAGTGCTAAGAATGTGTTAACAGACACCTCCCCACCCCTGCTCTGAGTTACTGTGCTGGAAGCAATGAGTTCATCACTTCAGTAGACTTCATCTAAGCAGAAGTCGTTCTTTTTCTTGTGTGTATTTGGGGATGGGATTTGCTCAGTTTTTTCCGTCTGTGTTAAAAGTGGGTCAAAGCCAAAAGACTGGGAACTGCACTGCATGTTGAGCACATCGGGGTGCATGCGGAACGTGACGTTCATTTGGAACATGGTTGCATTTGAACGCGTTGAGGCTACTCACCTCCTCACTTTGCAGGTAGAGCAGAGGGATGTGCACAGGGCCGCAGCAGCCCGCATGGACACCGCTTGAAACGGCTGGTGTCTGGAAACAAGGACTCGCTTATGGCATTTAAGCACCATGATTATTTAGGGGGTCCAATGAAACAGGCTGCTCTCCACTGACTGCTACGGTGAGTGATACTTTATACTGTGGGGCTGGGACCAGGTTATGCAATGAGGGGAAACAAGCAGTGAGCAGCACCAGCCAGAAAATGGGAGTCCTGCAGGTCCTGGCATCTGTCCAGAGAGAAGTGAAGTAAAATAAAATAAAAAGTGATTCTCTGTGATTCAGTCTTTGACTTGTCCTAAAGTAAACAGTTCTCCACAGCTGCCAAATCATACATTAGAAAAGCCCCACACCCCCACTGACAAAAAAGGCATGTATTTGTCTCCCTTGAATTCTCTACGGTGCTTTCAACAGCTAAAAGCCTGAATATATTTTATATATTTTCACAGGTTTTCTTTTGTGAACAATAAATCCCTCTCTAAAATATGTATAAACATGGAACAGGCAGCACTTTTTAGAAAAGGATTTTGATTTTTCTACTATTACTGGTTTTCTGCATTGTATTTCATGTTATTATCATATTACATTCAGTCCTGTATGAAACTGTGGCATTTCATATTTACCTCTAGGGTGTGCCTGCTTATTTTAAATCAACCTACTGTTTTTTAGGTTTTAATGTTAAGCTGGGAGCTAAGGTTTGCTTTGATCAACTGAATTTTCTGACCGAGCATATTAGTGCTCCACATTGATCTGAAGATTAAGAAAGAATATGTAATTGTAAGTATTTCTAGAACTGTGAAACATCTTTGCTCTTTGCATATTTTTTCATGCTTTATACAGCAATACATAAAAATGTATTTTTTTCTAATTAATCATTGTTTCTGCTATATGTATTTTAATCATCTAAAATGTCAGGGATATGATCTTAGGATATAAACAGAGAGAAATAATCTCTTTTCTCCTAAATCAAGAACATTTTTAAAAGCATTTATATGATGGTAATTGCCAAGGGTTCCACACTTGTATGTGATAATACCAGATGCTGTACAAATAAGGTAGAATCAGCTTCTGTAGAGAAAGAAGATTTAAGAAGAGGGCTTGTAAGAGCCAGGAGGGACAGGGAGTTGTTTTAGAAACTGTGACCTTCCAACTTTCTAACATGCCTCACTTTTTCCATCACTAAGCATGTGGTTGTAACTCCCAATCAGCTCAAGTTTTGGGGAGAATAACATCTACTCTGGGAGACTCTGCAAGTGGAGGAATACGTGCAGAAAACATACACAGGCACAGGTGAAAAATGGGACAAGCCAGGTAATGTATTCAGCACCTGTGGTACAAATAGAAAAGACTGAAAAGCACATCTAAATTTTCTGCTTGCAGATGACCTTGGGCAAGCATTTGGCTCGCGTTTAAATGCGATAACGTGAGCTTTCTTCTTCCTCCTCCTCCTCAGGTAGAAGCTATCAGCCGGTGCTGCTGCTTATCATTTGTGCTGCCCATGCATCTCAATTGGTGACCTCCATGTTACCAGGCTGTCCTTCACTTTTCATCATAGGCTAGCATTTCGGCCCTCCTGCCTCCTTGCCTGGGGCCTGGGGAGGTGGTGCCGGCGGGCTGGAGACAGGCAGACCCCGGCTCTGCGTCACGGTGGGGACTGGCACCGGGTGAAGGAGGGAGCGCTGCTCCCCTTGCAGCCTGCTCACTCCAGCTGAAGGAGAGGGACAAAACCGCAGGACAAGCCCAACCTCAGGGAGACCTTCCCAAGACAAATCCAGCCTTGAAGGGAAAGGGACCTTGTGTTTACGAAGCAGCCACAGACACATGGGCGATGGTGGCAGCTGCAAAGGGTGCGTGACGTGGCTATGGATGAAAGGCAGGCAAAGGCAGCTCTGCGTTCTGAGATGTGTTCCTGCCACCTGCGCTGCTGCTGGTGAAGCTGGGGTCTCTTAGTCTTGCACAGAGCTTGAGCACACAGGTTTCTCCTGGGGCCCTCCGAGCCACCAGCGTGATAAAGATGGAGCAATGTCAGCCACCGTTCAGACCTGCAGTGAGCACCTGGGAGCTGAAGGAGACTGACGCGCAAGGCCAAAGGAGTGACCGCATGCAAACCAGCAGGACTGTGGGTGCAGTGGGAAGATACTTGACCAAAAAATGAGCGCTGGGATTTAGCTTTGCTCAGTGTATGCTGACTATGCATACGCGTCCAAGGCAGTTGAAGCATCTGCACAGGGCCAGCAGATATACCATGGGACCTCTGGAAGACCAGTGGGGATCCTCTCAGGCATCACGGCTGGCACTGGGTTCCTGACTTTGGGCAATGAGTCCCACGCTATCTTCAAACTGCTGTGTAATTTCCTGTTCTTTCTTATTTTGATGCCATGTTTTATCCAGAGATGGCTGCAGCCTTATACTGGATGGACTAAATCCCAACATCTCATATAGACAAGCATTTGCCAAACTCTTCCTTCTCATTTGCTTGCAAGCATTGCAATGCGTCACTCCACAAATGGGCCTAATCCTACAAGCACAGAGTGCATTGGGAAGGAGCGGTGAGTACTCACCGGATCTTTGGCTCAGGCCCGGCACCTGAGTCACGGAGTTGGTTGGTATCTCTGTTTGATAATCAGAGTCTCTCGTTTTCACAGAAACAGTTGTTAGAAATATTTGTTTATTGATTATTCTCTTATTTATCTGACATTCTCAGCACCTTGTAATTATCTCATGCTCTATTTATTTCATTTTGCTTTGGTTGTAAGTGTAATTAGCAGCAAAGCTGCTAGCAACACCTGAATGTTTCTGTGGATATTGGAAAGAATAAAATTCTCTCATTTTCTAAAGAAATGCTGACTGTGGTGTATCTGCTACTACAGATGGCAATATATAACTTGCCAAGAGCACGAATAACTTATTTTTTTTTTAATTAGTAATTCTAGCACGGGTCAGAGCTGTCATGCCTGACTGACAGATTGTAGCCCATTGCTTTCCATCAGAGGTTAAGACTGGGCTTCTGGTGTTTATAGGAGACACCACTTTATGTCTGTCCAAAACTTTTCTCATCTGGGCTTCAAAGCATCCAATCTGCAGGAGCAGTCGAGGGTTCAGATATCCAAATGGCCTCCATGCGGGGGCAAAAATGGGAGTGGGTTAGAAATGGTCTGGTCTACAATGATTAAGCAAATATTTCGGACCTCATAGCATCTGTATATACAGTTACACCACAAATGCAAATAACTTCGAAATGAGTTACAGCTCTTTGCATAATAATTACATTTGCACATTGAAGAATAAGGGCATGTTTTCCACTGATAACTTTTCAGCAGCTCCCATAAGATTATTATGAATTTCCCCAACAGAGGATTAAGTCAAGTGGAGACACAGATCACAACTGATATTCATTAGAGCACCTTTTCTCAATTAAGCGGTTATTCTGAATGGAATCCAGCAGTTATTATGGTGACCAGACAACCGTCACAGAGTACATTCAATTACTGCCTTGAGTGTGCACACATGCTCCCAGTTACCTGCTTGGAGCAACAGCTGGGGGGCTGACTCCAACTGGTTCCTCAGACATGGGGGCTCATACTGACACACTAGTGGGTTCAGCAGGGCCCTTGGGGTCCCTTGTTTCACGAGGTGTGTATTTAAGCCTGTAGTTTTTGTCTGCCTATAGCAGCCACTGCCTTCTCAGATGTGGTCTTAGTTGTACACCATGGCGGACACTGGTTTTTGCTGGTGGCTTCAGACAGATTCAGCAGCCTTTTTGTGTCATGAGTTTATCAGTTCTTGTGGATTCAACAGTACCATAAGTCTGCGGCACTTATCAGCTCTTGGGAGGCTTTCACACATTGCCTCTCTGTGTGAACTTGCCCCTCTTCAGCCTCCTGTTTTCTGGTAACTATTTCTCTATCTATGCATGGGCACCCACAGAGACCATTCCTACAAACTCAGGCAGAAATGGCTTCTAGAACATGGTAAGGAAAGCAAGGACCAAAAAATGCTAGTTCCTCCCTCTTGTATATACACTGAAGTCTAGAGCCAGACATCCTCAGCTGGAGAAGGAAATTTGGTCAACCCAGCCTGGGTGGGTACCTAGCTCAGGCAGAAAGTCAAGCTACTGCAGTTACAAAGCTTTGGGGCCAGAGTCAACCACCTTGGAGGAGGGGTGGGGTCCATCTGCACATCTCCATCTGTCAGACAGCAAAATGGAGACAGCAGGACTGGGTGAAACACTTGGAGGGTCTGCAAGCTCTTCACAATGCATGGGTAACATCTCACAAGATACTTATATGGTGTCTTGTTTGGTTTAGATGAATAAGCTAATTTAAATTTGTCAGTGGCTGCAAAGGGCAGCGCTCAGCTTCTGAGTGAGTTTATTAAAGGAACCTAATGCTTCACCCTAACCTAGGCTACTGTAAATATTCTTTCCCTTCCTTCATAGTTGTAGTTGATCTGTAAGCGTTGCTAGTCATGGTAAGAACCATGCCTGTGTACATGCCTACAAAGCCCTAGAGTTTTCAAATGGGCAAATGGAGGCTGCCATAATCCAGACATCTGAGGAAGTACAGATCACATTCCTCCCATAATCTCTATATTTCCTTGGGTTTGCCTGCCTAAAATCAAAATCCTCCTGTTCTCCTAATTGAAGGAGTGTGTTTTGGCAGGGAATATAAATTGCATTTTTAGGTCTTCAGTTGGACAGTCTTAAAATAACTGTCAGCCTTAGTTCTTGCTGAGACTGGATAGTGTGGATATTTATAGTAAAACTGATTTGATGGGTTAAGACTGAAAAATTAGAATTTATATTACATTTCAAAATATTACTGTACAATTTTGAGATGCTGCCATGGTGACTGCAGGATTACCCTGCTTTACATGCACGTTCAGTCACTAGGTCTCCCCAGGCTTTCAGAGCAATTCAGTATCCTGGGTTTTTTTTTTCCTTCGTGTTCCAACTTGTCTGTCTGATGGCTCAAATATTTGCAAGTCCCTGTCAGGGGAGCAGAAACCTAGATATGACTTAGTCATGGCACTACCAGTTTGATCCCAAGTTCTCCTATTGTAGTTGCTTCTAAATGTGGCAAGAAAGAAAGGGGTCTGGACTCACACACCCCCTCTGACTCCAGTACAGATCATGGGCACTCAGTTTCTTAAATAACACAGATAAGAAGAGCCAGTTTACATATTTAATAGTGGAAATATTGCACCTGAGGCTTCACCTTAATCTTCCTTTTAAACTCTCTGACTTGGCTATCCATGACCCACAGAAGGATGTGCATACACAGCTGTCAGCCTGTAACCTCCAGGCCAGACATCTCAGTTCGCTTCTGTCTCTCTCTGGCCACAATCCCCTTCCAGCTTCCAACTATGATGCTCCAATTCACTCGTCAATGCAAAGTAGTCGTCAGAGCCGTTACAGTAGCCTAACGCCAGCTCTGCAATGGCTTTCTGGCTTGGTCCTTACTCCACTCCAGACCTAGTGGTCATGATTAGGAGGAAATACCGACATCCTCTCATGACCCCAGGGCACCAAACCAAGGCTGGCAGCAGAGAGCTTCACTGCAAGTCATGCACACCGGCTAGAGAGGCACATGCACGGGGCCTGAGAACAGCAGGAGCAACCTCTTTGTATTTTCCAATATCTAGCCCATTTTTACCCAAGCCACAATTCCATCCTCTAGCCTGCACTCACCCGGCAAGATGTTTTGTCTTTCTCAGGAGATGTGATGGAGTTACAACACAGAAATGGAGCCTTTCTATCAGATGGTCAAATACAATGAAGAAATAGGCAATCCTGTGGCCCAGTATAAGATGTGGTTTTGCTTTCCACCTCAAATTTCATTTGACTCCTGTAATGTGTGATGTGCTTCCTCTTGTTCTTTTATTGCCTGAGCCTTCATTATAGCAGAATATTATTGATGCAGTTATTAATAAAGTGGCCTTATAAAATATCTGTCCTGTTATCATGCTGGTCCCAGTGGGCAGCAGCCATATGATCTCCTCTCCAATATACTTCCAAGCAGCTCAAAGCATATAAAGCAAGACTTGCAATTGAAGCTGTCAGGCAACTACACTGAGCAGACACTGAGTTGAGATGACAACATCAAGGATTTTGGAAAAAAAAAAAAAAAAGGAATAAAAATATCTGAACCAAGTAACTAGGGGTTTTAATTCAGCGGACAGGTTTGGGGAGGCCACTAGCCTGACCACATAAGACCCATAACAATACCTGACATTTGTTACTCCTCACATAGTTTCTTCCTCTGTACCAAAACCAGACATCCATAAAATATCTAAAGTGAGGCACATTTTTGTTCTTAAATAAAATAATACACTGGCAGCATTTGCAATCCAGTATCTTCACGTGAAGGCCACTAACATCAATGAAGTCAGAAAGGATTTGGATCAGGCCCTGATTTTTTTCCCACTTCAATACCCATATTATCATTAGAGAATAATAAATTTTATGGAGTCTGGTAATAGCCTCATAATGATTAGGGCAGGTGTGATCTTCTCTGTTACCTATTTGAGCAACATTTACCCTTGATTTCTGGCAAGGTCTTACACACCATCAAACAAGAATAAGACATAACAAAAACTGTACAACCTGAAAGTTATTGAACTACAAAACTATACAATAATCTAAATCTGTGGGAGCATGGCTGCAATGCTGCTGGTGACCTCGAAGGAGATTGGGCTAGTCACCTAGAGTTCATTAACTCAAAGAGTTTCCCAAATTCTTAATTTTTGAAAGGTGCCCTCTTAGCACAGTTTTCACAAAATTTATTTCCTGCAATGATTTAACATTATGATTTAAGAAGTTAGTGCAGAACTCTCAATACCTGTGGAAAGTCACGAGGCTTCTGCGTTTATACTTGCCACTTGAATATTGCTGTGGAGGAATATAACTATTTAATTTGTGGGAATGGCCTGGCACACACTGAATGGCTTCTCACACTCACTGCTGTGTTGTCTCTGAAGCACTCCGCTGAGTGTCAGCTATCAACAGACAGCATGAGTTTCTAATGTAATGGCAGTGGAGGTGCCCTGTAAGAAAACCCTTTCCCCAGGCTGGCACAAAGAGAACAATTTGCTATTAAACGCAAATGCTTCAGAGCATGGGTCACTTGCCTAACTGCACATAACAAAGAGGATTTAATAACCGCAGCAGTTGCTGCCCAAGCATCTAATGTACATCTCTGCAGTGGGGAGAAGCAATGCTGTGTCAGTTCCTCTCAAGCTACATCACATCACGTCATGCAGCACATGCCGATGTGACCTAATGCAGTAGGTAATAGGATCTGTGCCATCTTACTGAATAGAAGGAAAACATTTTTTCTTTCATGCAGACTACTTTAAAACATTGAATACTGCTGTCTTGTTGGACATGTTTCTGAATGCTTTTGTGGCCAAATAAAACAGTCATGCCTTGTCTGTATGTGTGCTTTGTTTCCAAAAAAGAGAAGCAGCTGGCAATTACTGCTATCGCACTGGAGATTGTCACCTGCATTCATAGGGGCAGTTGTCCAAAGGCCAGTATTTATAGTTTTGTCTGGAAGTCCTAGATTAGAACTGTGCTACCAAGAGAGACCTCATGAATCACCACATGTGAAGCACAAGGCAGTCAGAGCTGCAATGAGCAATCGCATAATAATCTCGTCTTTCCTCATCCGTAGCCTGTGGATCTGTCAGGGACATGAGATAGGAATCCTGGCATATTCAATTGCATCTTGTGGATGAAAGTCCCAAAGGAACCATCTGCTACAGCACAGCCAGGAGATGGAAGCTCTTGCTGCCTGGGTGTCCCATGTGCCTATGTTGCTTTTGAACTAGGACTGCAGAACAGGCACCTTTAATATCCTTGAAAAGTGAAATTATGAAAATGTGGAATTACGTCCTACTTGTATGCTAACACTTTCTTCAGTACAGCAATCTGGAGTACAGTTAAATTCTGGCAAGCATGGAGTACCTGGGCTTCCAGCTTTTGGGGATGTTGTTCCATTGCTGAACCACAGCTGCACTGTATACACATTATGCTACTGACACAGAAGAACTTAATAGCCCTGCTGCAGTGGGATTTAATAAACAATTTTCAGTAACCGTCCACATAACTTCAGTAATCATAAACAAAACCAATACCTGAGGAACAAGTCTACTTCTAGCTGGTTCTAGGCAGAAGGAGGAGCACACTGAGGAGTATTCAGAGTGCGAATGCAACGCAACGCTCTCCATCCCTCCCCATCCCTCCCTCCCTCAACCACCCTTCTGCCTTTTGTAAAACCTCTGATACCCCATGTGCACCCATCTCTGCTGTCTTGCAGCTGCTGCCAAGCACCCTCGCTGGCCTGGAGGGGGTAGCAGCTTCTCACCCCCAGCACTGTGGGCAGCATAAAAAAATTCCTCTTGCTTCCAGATCCATACAGGCTTTCCTGGTGAAATCCATCAATGCCCATTGACCTCAAGTTTCCTACAAACCCAGGGCTTCTGGCTCAGGTGGGTGTTGCATTTTTGGTGGGTATGGTCCCAGACTGGGCTTTGGACTCTGGGAACAGCTCAGAGAGAATTGGCTGTATTTGGATTTCCATGTCTCTGGTGGAGATGCGGCATTTAAGCATTAATTTGTTCTGCATGAATTTGCACAGGAGGCAAACACAGAGGTCAGACTCTGCAACGTTGAATCATGAGGGCCTTTTAGTTCTGCCTGCCTGCCTGCTGATCAAGGTTAATAAGAGCTGGCAAGCTCCAGAGGCCCAGTTACACTGATTGCTTTAAAATCTTTCAAAGGCCACATTGACTATCATGAGTAGAATCAATTGTGCTGGTCTCACTGGAGTTATGTTTGCTTGCCCCAATTGTCAGTTTATCTGTTAAACAGATGAACCTGCTGCTGAAATAAACCATCTTTCTTAGGTCAATATTGATTTAAGCTGAAACTGCATTGAATTGGGGATTGGAAGCATTTGAATAAATGGACCAATAGAACACCTACTTGCATTGCAGTTTCTATATTGCACCTTCAACATCCGCAGTGCAAAGAAAGTTTTAGGATTGAATTCTCACTCACTCATTCTGGTGTAGCTGACACCAGACACCCCCATGACGTGAGGACTGAAGACATTAGTCTTCTTTTCACACTAGAGATGTTGCCAAAAAATCTATCATTAAACAGAATTCTTGCTCCATCAAGTAAGTCTACGGAGCACCTTCAGTTTGGCTCAGAGACAGAACCCTGTGCTTCACACCTGAGCTGAACTGCTCGAGTCCATATTACTGAGCTACAGCCCGAGGCCCGTTTTCTCACAAGAATGAAGGCAGCATTCAAGTTCAAGAGCACAGCCCCACAACCATTGCCTATGCCCTACACACTGAAAATTCACAAGCCCCTAAGCTCTTGCTGCTGAAGTTCTTGGTGATCTGCTACTGCCCATGTCTGAAATAGCTTCCTTATTGCATGCTTGGATGTCTCCATGCTTATCTCGCATCTGCACTTTGATTAGAAATCAGAATCTCTTCAGCTTAATCCTCCACGCACCATGCAAGCATAGTCTGGCATAGCTAGCACAGATAACCGCTGTTCTGCATTCAGGATAAAATTTAAAAGTGATTTCATTTCAAACCAGTAACAGTGCTGCTGAGGGAAGAATGGGGAAAGCGCATCCACTTTTTCTAGACTGTAAAGATGAATGTAGTATTGTCTGTGCTTTAAAAGAGCAAGTCTGCTGCCTCTTCTGAAAAAGATGGCTCAGATGTTTAAGTCCAAAGTGGGTACTGAGCTTTGAATACCAGGCTTATGTAGGCACCAATCTCAGGTTACAGAGAAATGCCTGCATTCAGGGGTGAAAGCAGGATTTCTGACACCTCTTCTCAACATTTTTGCCTTAGAGGACTCCCTCCTCAGCAGCTGTCTGGCAGGAATCCTGTTTGGAGGTGGTTCACAGTCCCAGCGCACCTCAGCAGAGCCTATCTACGTAACGCCAGTCAGGTCCTGCATCCAGAGGACCGGGAAGATGGCAGCAAAAACACCAGGTGGTAATTCCCAACAGAATGCACAAGGGCCAGCCGCCCTCATCCTGACACCAAGGCAGGGCAGGAGGATAATCCTCTGGGCTACATGAGGCTATGAGGTGTATTTTCACCTGCTGGGCAGAAGTAGCAGCACCAAGTGACTGCAGAGCAGCGATGCTCTGGACGAGAGGGTTCATGCTGCTGGGTTAGCTGCTCAGCATTAGCCTGTCCTCTCAACCTGGACACTGGGCTGCCTTTCGGTGATCCCGTACTGATCTAAAAGAAGGCATATGTAACCCAAACTATTTCATGGCCAAGCATTCGCAAACACTGCCATCGCAGCAAAGGCTCTGGGCGATGTTACGTTAACGAGAGTCCGTGTGGGAGGGAACTGAGTACCGCTCTGCACTCAGTGCTAATGCATTTGGTTAAGCATAATCCAGCTGAAGGTCTTTTCGGTACAGCAGAGTTCAGTGGAGGACTAGCTGAGTGTGCTGGTTCAGAGGGCACTAATGCAATTGTGTGATTAATTTATGTCTGTGCCTTTGTTCGTTTTGAAGGCTGTGTTCGGTGGAGATGGGCAGCGTGATGCGGTCAGTCACTCCTACAGTGCTCGCTGGCCTCTGACAAAGATGACTGCTGGCCTCTGAGAGCTGTCGCCTTCAGAGCAAGGATGAGTCACTGCCCCTGGGTAAATAGTGAATGCTATGATGAGACTCACAATTGAAAACAGTGAGGTGGAATAAACAAGGTAATTTCCTAATAAATATTTATTTCAAGGAAACATATTGGGCTTAATCCTTCTTCCACTGATGTTAATGAAAGTTATGCATTGACAAAAGGCATTGCAGCATTTGTAATGTATTTTGACATCTGTGGGTGAAAGGTTCTAAATAATAGCTAAGGATTATATATTCTTCAGCGGGAACATGAGCTAGCCCACTGGATAAATTAATAAACACATTGTTATGTAAGTATGGTAAATGCTTCCGATGCTTCATGCTTAAACTTGACCTGTTGACAAAAAGAAGCTGAGGATTTGGTTTATTTTATTTTATTTTATTAAAATTTCATACCTGTAACGCTTGCTTGAAAAATCTCCAAGTGCTTTCAGTTTTAAGACATTAAATCTCCAAACATAGACAGATGTTTTACCTCTGCTTCACAGGTAGTGAAACTGAGGTATGCAAAAGATCACTAAGACTTTAATGTCATGCACCTCTGGTCATTACAAAGATACAGGAGGAGATATTTAATCATTCTTGTCATGCAAAAAACTCA
Organism: Haliaeetus albicilla; assembly: GCF_947461875.1. Taxonomy (NCBI): domain Eukaryota; kingdom Metazoa; phylum Chordata; class Aves; order Accipitriformes; family Accipitridae; genus Haliaeetus; species Haliaeetus albicilla. The sequence goes on from NC_091487.1 coordinate 20,084,788, forward strand.
AAATGGCCTCATTTTGAAAAGAAAGGCACCTTCCTGGTGTAAAAATGTCAGAAAGCAGATGTTCTTTGGGTTTAGATTTTTAATAATAGCCAAGATAATTTACCATGCACTCATTGTAGTATATCTTATATTCTACCCTAAGTCTTCCCATGAACGCTACAAGTGTGGAAGACCTCAGATGGCTTGCTTTGCTGTGTGGGATACATGTTACTGTCTCTGGGAGTTTCACCATTAATTTCTCAAAGCTTCTTAAGAAGTTTTTCTCACTTCTCTACCCAGCTGAGTTTGCCATTGGAGATGCCGTGCAGCATTGCTGGCAGGTGCTAAAGCCTGTCCTTGCACTCCAGCCCCAACGCTGCAGGTCTGCTAAGTGCCACTGTAATTAAGCCAAAGACCTTTCTTTCATCTAGATCCCTGAACTTATTTTAAGCATTTGTACAGTGGTCCTCACTGTGGTACTGGAGGATCATTTAAATACCAAACTTGATCTCAAAACTGAAATGTCTAGCACCTAAAAGTGATATCTAGTGGTAACACAAACTTGAAATCTGCTTTCAAGCATTAGACTATGTGGTACATGAGTGATTGGTGTTTGCTACTAAGTGCTAGACAGCCTAGTATAAAGTATTTATAACAAAATACAAAATATATCATGGAAGTGGTTCTTTTTTCCAGGTGCAGCCTACATCCTTCCTGTAAAGGAAGCCCACAGAAATGACCAAGAGTAAAATTAGTTATCACCAGGCAACTTTCACTGCTTCTGGCTTAGTCTGGTATTGTATTTTCTGCACCTCCAGCATCCACAATTATTCTTCTGGACTTGGGCAAAATAAATAGTAAAAGATCACTTTCCGTGGATGATAGTTTCCTTCAGAGCTGAAGAGGGTATTGGTTTTGAGGTGGTTTTGTTTGGGGTTTTGGGGGGGTTTGTTTTTCATTTTTCCTTCAAATTTAGTGATTTGTACCTGAAAGATTTTAGTACCCTGCCTTCTGTTTCTGGAGCCCTGATCTGCAAAGACTACTTTGATATCTATGCAATAAGATGTCAGGCTCTTTAAAGGCTTTTTTCATAATGACATTATACAGATTGGATGTCCTGCCTTTCAGATGTTTGACTGGCAGCTTCCACTAAGGGAAAAACAAGGGATGCAACATCAAGTCACAGAAGGATGTAAATAAGAAAACAAACAGGCAAGCAAAAAAAAAAAAAATCAAGGAAACCTTGTGATATTTCCTGTCATCCTGCTTTCTGTTCTACCTGAAATTTGTTACTGTTTTCCTGTGGGAATGAGGTTTGGCATGATTGTGCTGCCTATCTGTACGTCTTTCATTATGCCTTCCAATTTCAGTGACATTTGGCAGGGAGGTAATGGTCTGAAGGAGATGATGTTTTCACAATTCTCATAAACACAGGTCGTTCTGTGCAGGAGGCTGACTCTAAGTGCACTGACTGGGAAGGAGCTGGGGTGGGAATCTCATGCACTATTAGACAGCAGAGAATTCAAGTGATAAAGTCTTTTTATGTATGCCAATCATAGATAAAACTCAAGATTTTATACCTTCTGCTATACAAAAACAGTCACCTCAGAAGAATATCCTTGCGAAATCAGGTGCCTAGTGCTGGTGCTCAGGGATCTGCTTGTTCCCTGCCTTTTAAAATGTTTTATCCACTTAGGTGACTCATGGGGACAAGGACCGTCTCTTAATAGACGTCCGTCCCTAGCACAGTAAGTACCAATCTCAGCTGAGTCAAGGGCTCTTCCACAGCAAAGGCAATTATGCACTGATGGAGCCTGCTTGCTATGAAACAATAATACTCAAATCAATCAGGTCAATCACTAATCTTCCATTTCTTCTCTTAGATACAGATAATGGAGATTCTGCCTTCCATTACTCCTCTGGTATTAGTAAGAAGAATAATTTATTACCACAGGAAATGAAAAAGCCGAAGACGAAACTGAAACTCATTCCAACATAGTGGAGACTTTGATTCCTCTTTAAGTCTCTCATACCAGAGACTTCAGGCACAAAGAAAGGGTGAAGTCAGTGTCATGGGCTGGCAGTTCTAGCTTGCACTGCAATTGCTTGGAGGTAAGGGAGTAGAAGAACCAAGGCTGGAAGAAAACCAGGCATTTCTCTGTTTTCTCTTTACAGGAGATGGGTATGCACTTCCAAATGCATCTTGTCTTCATCCCACCACCACGACCATTGGTGTCAAAAGCCTTTCTTGTCAAGTTTTTATGTGCCAAGAGAGGGTCTGGCTGCTGGAGCAGCATCAGCAGCCACGGTCGCAGGCAGGGCAGCTGGGGATGCCTCCTGGAGGTCACAGACTGTGAGTTGCTGCAGACAGCCTAGGCCCAGCTGCTGGTTTTTTTCTTAGCTTTTAAACAGATACTCTGTTTGATGTGGGGTGTTTCTCTCTGGACACAATACAGCAGAGAGCAGCGCTTCCCTCCTCATGGCACAGCAGCTAGCGTGCAGCTTGCTTGCCTGCATCATGCTCTCTTTCTTCCTTTGCAAAATAATTGCAGACAGAAAGCAATTACTTAAGCAATATTGTCAGTAGGACGATCTCTGTGCTACTGACCTTTTCCCAGCCCTGAGAGGCCAAACAGGCCTTTTGTCTCCTGCTCAGCCCTGCCAAACACGACATCTGCCTGTGTGAGACCAGTCTCTCATCACCCCAGCCCGTGATGCTCCTCTGCCAGCATTACCTCCCTTTCTCTCCATTTCCCTCCTCCACGTCCGCCCCTCTCTCACTGGCTCCTTTCCCCAGCCAAGCCCCAGCGGGTCTCCGCACCCCACGCTCTGGCTCTCCCCTTCACGGCGCAGCTCCCACTCAGCCCCTTTTCCAGCCGGACTGGTGCTCAGCCTGCCGGCTGCGGTGACCTTTCAAGCGCATGTAGTGCCATGTGTGCTGTGAAAACATGTTCCCCTCCATGTGTCAGCACAGCCACAGCCTCTCATAAACTTTTGACCCTTGCTTAGCCCTCTGCCATCCCCTGGCAGAAACAATGGCAGGGTTATACGCCTGGGTTTAGTTACCAGGGGCTGGAAATTGCCAGGGAACACAGTGTTGCAGCTCTGATTACACTTACATGGGAGACAAATACTCTTAAGGCAGCAGCTGCCATTTTCTTCTTATTTGCATTTGTTCTCTAGGCTGTTTTTCATCTTCTTTGATGTACGTTTTCTTTCTTTTTTTCTATTATTTGTCTTTAGGTTGCTGCTCAGAAGCCAGCTATGAAAGGCCACATCCCTTGTAGTAACACAGTGTAGTGCTCCCTGAGCTGTATAAAAAAATCCCTGTTACGGGTGAAGGCAAGGAAGAGCACAGAAACAGAGATGGGTGGCTGCAGTCCTTTTGGCAGAGTGGGGTGGAGGCAGAAGCAGCAAGTCCATGTGTCTGAATGGGAGACTTAATGAAAGAAATGCCTCCCCTGATTCCAGGCAGCAGAAGAAAAATCCCTCCCCAGTTGAAAGCTGCGTGGGATACTGTCCATTCCTTTTTTCCTTCTAGTAAATAAATAAAAATGACTTTCCAATGAGCTCCAGTGCAACCTTCAGTACTTTAATCAGTGCTTTGCCTTTCTGATTTTCAGCATATCATTCTCCCACTGCAGTTGTGCTCTAAACAATTTATAAACTTCAAAGCCTTGCTTAGAAAACATTTTCAAAAGCGATATCCTTTCACATAATTTATTTGTAAAACAATAGTTTTCTTTTCAGCTCCTGTCAACTTATTATATCAGCCTCAACTTTCCTTCTTAATTCCATCTCTTAACTGTATGTTCCACTGTTTCTTCCACCCTTTACAAGGTCCATGTTATTTAAGTGAAAAATAGTCAAGAAAAGCCAACCGTATCCTGGGCTGCATCAAAAGAAGTGTGACCAGCAGGTTGAGGCAGGTGATTCTCCTCCTCTACTCCGCTCTTGTGAGACCTCACCTGCAGTACTGTGTCCAGCTGTGGGGCCCCCAACATAAGAAGGACATGGACCTGTTGGAGCAGGTCCAGATGAGGGCTGCAAAGATGATCAGAGGGCTGGAGCATGTCTGCTATGAAGGCAGGTTGAGAGAGTTGGGGTTGTTCAGCCTGGAGAAGAGAAGGCTCTGGGGAGACCTTATAGCAGCCTTCCAGTACCTAAAGGGGCCTACAAGAAAGCTGGAGAGGGACTTTTTACAAGGGCATGCAGTGACAGGACAAGGGCTAATGTCATTAAACTGATAGAGGGTAGATTGAGATTAGATGTAAGGAAGACGTTCTTCACTGTGAGGGTGGTGAAACACTGGCACAGGTTGCCCAGAGAGGCTGTGGATGCCCCATCCCTGGAAGTGTTCAAGGCCAGGTTGGATGGGGCTTTGGGCAACCTGGTCTAGTCTAGCCCATGGCAGGGGGGTTGAAACTAGATGGTCTTTAAGGTCACTTCCAGCCCAAACCATTCTATGATTCTATGAATGGATGGTGTGCTCTAAAAGATGTTGCATTGGGAGTAGTCATACTGCAGAAGGATTGGTTAAATGGCAAAAAGGCAATAGCATCATTCTTCCAAGGGAAATTAGCTAGTGAAGATATGTTTAAATGCATAAGATAATTGGTAAACTGCAGGACTTCTGTGAGAGCATTCAGAAGCTAGGTTTCACTGGATGGGTCTTTAGAAGAAAATAAATCCCTCAATCTGAGATGCCCCTTCTGTACAGAAACGTCATGTCTCACGTCTTTGGCATGAGCTTTACTCCTTTGGCCCCAGCCTCTGCTGTCCATGCAGCTGGCCTCACACATGCTGCAGGGAGGTCTCCATCACTGTGCGAGCTCATGTGCCTGATTTGCCTCCTCCCCAGTTGGACCAGCTGCACTGGTGGGCAACATCTTGGAGTGGGAGACAAGATGCAGCATTGCCTGGCAGGCAGCCTGGCTTGGAGGGCCCTGGTCTCAGTATGAGCTAATGCTAGGATCTGGAAAAGGTGGGGGATGTCTCTCCATCACTGATGTTGTCCAAGTGATTAATCTGACCAGATGCCAAATGAGCATTCAACAAATAAGGGGGCAGTCTGCTCTCTAACAGAAAATATTTTGCTAGTTACTTATACCACAGTGCTCAATTACATGGTCTCTGTTAACAAGAGCTCACAAATCCACTGGCAACGTGTCCTAGGAGTCGTGGGAACCTGGGAAGGTCATATGGCATATGTGTGTATATATGCACATTATGTATGTATATTGTGTGTACTGTATATATTATAGTCACCTATAATAATATTTTTCAGTTCTTTGAGACTGGTAACCTGTGCCAGTCAGGTGGCTTCATTACAACCCCTCAGCCATTACTTTCCTTATCTACACCTGTCTTATTTAGGAAATAAAAATTGGACAGCTATTTCTCTAGGTTTTTTATTTTGTTTTGGGTTTAATCATAAGTAATTAGTTTGAACTGCTCCTCACACCGTCTTGAGCAAACTTCTGAATTTTTGCTGTGCCCCTTTATCCTCCTATCCCTGTTCCTTCTCCCTATTTAACCAGTGCAATTATGGGGAGGCTGAAGCCCAGATAAGATGCCTGTAGATGCTGCCAGGCAAAAGCCACGGAGACACAAACAGGGCCCTCGCACATTGCCTCCCTCCCATCACCCTTGCAGTCACCCGGCACCCCCCGGGGCTGCACCAGGCTTCAGAGCCAGGGCGAGTTTGCCACCCCCTTCAGGTGGTGCTGAGGGTGATACGATGCCTTGATACCCCTTTTTTCTATCTGTACCTACAGCATTGCTGAGGAGGAAGAGCTGGCCTCATTGCTCCGTGGAAGTGAAAAGACTCAGGATGCCCTTAGTGAGTGCATCTTTGTGAGGAAGGCTAAACCCAAGGAAGGACAGACATGCTTCTCCTGACCCGGGTTTAAAGCCGCGGTGCCCATCAGCCTCTGCTATGCTTGCGCCAGGCACAGCAAGCCATAGTGTCCACAAGCCCAATGGTATCTTGGTTTTCCCCTGGGGCTGCTGTTTGCCCTCAATGAGAGAACAAGCTTAGATTTCATTTGAAACCAAATCCAGAGGATGTTTCTTGCTGTTACAGAAAAGACAGAAAACTCAAGAATAGCTAGAATAACATATATCCAAACTGCTTTATATTTGTAGTGGCTTGATTTTGGAGGTGAGGCTGACTCAGGACTTTCTGTGCTTGACTTGGCAAAGTCCACTAGCTTTCACCAGTCAGGCTGTGCTTCATGCCTCAGCCTCTGAATAGTTGTCTGCTTGACTCCAGACATGTACCCCTGCAATGCAGATTACAGGTAGGACACGTTGTTATTTGTTTCTTTTCTACCTGGAAGAATATTTTCCTTTTGTATAGTTCAACATCATCTAAATAAACAGTTATTGTCCTTTTGTGTCATTTTGAAACACAGGTCGATTCTGCAGATGGTGAAGCACACAGCATTCAATGCTTAAACTGTCTATTTAGCTCCATCCAGACACCATGGCCTTGAAACGAATATGTTACACCACAGCATAAACTCACTGTGGTGCAATAAGACTAGTTCTGGTTACTGGATTTAACAGATTATGTTTACAAAGTAGCTGTTTGATTCTTTTCATTTCTTGTCATATCCTATTCCATTTAAACTTGATATCCTAGTTTTTTAACAGAACAGGTACCACAGCTTCAATGACTGAGACACAGTATCTCATTATCCTAAAAAAAATCCCCAAAACAAAACCCCCAGAAGTTCACAGCTTATTGTCAACTTTCATGAGAGAATTTGCAGACAGAGCAGGAAAATGCAGTCAGATTCAGGAACCTGATGAGGAATACAGAGAAATGTTAAATAAATTATTACTTATGAATTATTAAAAATAACAGTCACACTTCTATAGCTCCTCTCAGATAATGAACTCAAAGCCATTTATAATTAATTTCACAACTCCATGTAGGTGAAGGAACTATCCCACATTGTTTTTATGAGCAAAGAGCTGAGACATCGAGAATTGAAGTGTTTAAAGTCATGTAGATCTCCCCCTTGAATAGCACCAGGGAGTTTTTCCCAAAGGGCACTCTACCAGGTAAGTAAGGTAGGCAGGCATCCCCGTTGGTTTTCCAGGTTTTAAGCTCCTAAAGCTGGGACTGTCTGTTTGTCCTGGATTTGGCTGGAGTCTGGCCCAGTGGGGTCTTCAGATTCGCCCACTGAGGCACTGACCCAGCACCCCTAGCTCTGTGGGATACAGGCTGTTCAACTCATCATCCTGAAACCCAGAGCTGCCAAAAAGACATCTCACAGTGCAATGCTGTGACAAGGCACTGAGGGTTCCTGTCACTGTTGTTGAAGCCTGAAAAATTGTAATGCTGCACAGAAGAGGGAAAAAAAAGGCCACAACACACAAATGCTGATTTGACTCATGGATGGGGGAGCTGCAACTGCCAAGACTGGAAGCTGTTGTGCCACGTGCTGATGGGAGGCAGCAGGGCAGTACTTGTACGATCTGCTGACATGCAGCGAGGAAAGCATTCATCTGCTGCTGAGCCCAACGAGGAAATTAAAATCCTACCCCAAATGATTTTCTAACATGACATATTTTTTAAAAAAAAGCAATGACATTTACTGGGATACTGACAATAACACGAACGTTACACATCACACAACTGAGTATTTTATCAGAGCTGAAGTCAACTGTGCAGCCCAGATTACTTCCACTTTTGTAGACTGCGTTGCAGAGAGTACTGTGGGAAGCAGTATTTCGTGAAACGGCATGATTAGAGAATCAGAGCCCCGTGAACCCAGGAAAGCGTGACCTGCCCTCCTTTCCCCTGTGCTGCTCGGGTTTGCAAATGGCAAATGTTTTCTTTCTCCCAGCTTTCAGCATTATTTTATTTCTCATTGGCAATTGAGTCAAATGCGCTGTACGTGTAGTGTCCTATGACTGTGTTCCTTATCGGGCAATGGCAGTCTTTCTGTGAAACAACACATCTAAATATTTCCTCACATTCTCATCCTTGCCCAGATGAAGGTATGCTGCAGTTGGTGCCTCTGCACCTGCTCACTGTGTCACGCGGGGAGCAGCAGTGAGGTCCTGGAGGCAGAAAATGCTATTTTTAGTTCTGTACTTTAAATGTGCATCTTTTTTCCCTCCTCCTAAAATTGTGTTTATTATCTAGTCATGTTTCAAAGAGGCAATGAACTTCTGCATTTAAAACACTTCCCCAGAAAGTGATGGGCTTTCTTGATAAAGAGACAGGTAGGAAGAACCTGTTCCATTTCGAACCTCTGAAAATAAAGATCCTGGGAAATTATCGTTGCTTCCTTCTCATTTTGCTTTTCTTTAAGCTGTTCCAGAGGCTTGTTGTGCCTGTATTGGGCAAGAGATGCTGGAAGTCGCCTCCAGTGTTGGGCTGTGAAGGGCTCAGGGAGTGTCAGGGAAGAGGATGATCGTGATGAACGCCCACCTTCTCCTGGGGCTGGCGGGCTTCCTCCAGGAGGTGGGATCCAGATGGTGAAAAGAGGTGATTTGCTATTCAGATAGCAGTAGAAAGGCTGTCAGGACTCCAGCTGCTGATGGATGAACTCTGGTTCTCATGAGGGTTTGTGTATTTTGTGACTGTGAGTTTTAGCTGCACTAAATAGACAGTTTCCTTCCTCAAAGCACCATCCTTTTCATAGGAAACATTTTGTTAGCTCCTGTCCTGCAGCCTTCTACTGACTTAGGGGTTAAATATGCTACAAAAACTGACCATAAAATGGACTATGTGAAGATTTAATGAATACTGTGATATTCTTAATAATGTGGTGAATAGCTGACTCTTATCTCCATTTGTATGTGGAAGAGCACGAAGAGAGGAAATCTGTGACGTGTAATGGCCATATGAATAATTTATTTGACACAAAACTGTTTTGTATCTTGACAAATCTTGTATCCCTATGAAAGCAGAAGTTCCTGAGGCAGTGCAGTTTGCCTCTAGGGCAAAATGCCTTTTTCTTATCTTAGTTTCTCATTTTCTAGCAACAATCTTATTTACTCTATCAGAATTCATCATTAATAATCACTTCTCAGGAGTTTTCTGACTACCAGCAATTATTTTGCCATTCTGCGTTACACATTTCCAGAGTGAACAATAGACTATACATTTCATATTTTGTAATAAAGATATGACAAGAAAACATTTATGTTTTTGTGAATAAACAGAGTGGATGCAAGATCTGAACAGAATGATGTACAGGTTTGGGATTTGATTGCATTATTAGCAAGTGAAAAATGATATTAGGATTCCCTTCTAGGGAAATGTTTGCTGAAAATAAGAAAAGGTTGCCTCAACTTTTTTGTAGTTACAAGATGGTATTCAAAAGAGGTATTTTTAATATGCATTGGGGAGCCATCCAGGGTTTATGCAGATTTGACATTTTCTTCTTTCTTCTCTATTTGTACCTGGAGCGCAGGGTGAACAGCCTCCTTTTTGTTTGCTCTCTTTAAATATCTTTGTCTGGGCAGCTGTTGATTCAGGCCCTGTGAATAAATAAAACAAAGAGGTCCTCCTGCATGATTTAAAAAGCAATGCTCTTCCCTGAATCTCAACTTGCCATTTGTGGTGTTAGCATTACCTTACTTAGACAAACAAACGGCCTCTTCTCCCACCTCACGAACATATTAGCTTTTCACTTGCAAAAGCTGCAGCAAGTGAACTTTCCTGACATTAATGGGAGGTGACAGCAGGCAAGGGAAGATGCTGCCTTTGTCGGAGAGGAGGAGAAGTGCTGTGAGCCCAGCGCGCCTGCAGCGCTCCGGCTTCCTGCACAGCTTTTATTCTCCCAGTGCTTGTGAGTGTTACTGAGGGAAATCAAAGACAAAGTCCTTTAAGAGTTCAGTCCTGTCTCCCCCCTGCACACTGCCTCTCATCATCACTTAAGGATTATTCACGCAAAAAGCCCAGTGCTCACTGGATGCAAGCATTGGAAAAGGGGGTCAGCTGACAGAAAATGCATTAATTTATAATAATAATAATAGCAGCAACAATCCTGTTAGCCTTATTTTACACATGTGGAAATGGAGGGACGGAAAAGCACAATGTGCTGAAGCTGGGAGCACCAGCTGGGTCTGGGATGTGGGTGCTCCCCTCTCCAGGTCTCTCTTCTAACGACTAGACCAAATTGCATGATCCCAACATGCGATTGCTACCAGGTATTCTTTATTAAGCGTGACTAAAACTTGTCAGGAAAGCCTCACACAGCTCTTTGACATTCAGGTGTCCTCACTGACCCTCAAGTCATATTTGCGCTGCCTCTTGAGGAGCACCAGGCAGTTTGGAGGGACATTCCTCACCTGGCAGCTCAGTGGCTCTGTTTGTATCATCTAGCTCGCCCGAGCCCTTTTTTACATCCCGTTAACATGTTTGAAGGCTACCACACTAGCTGCACCCTGTACCAATGCTTTAGCTCCTGTTCCTTTCAGACAGTCCAAGCCTAGGGAGGAAGGAGGGGAAAAGGACAAAATCATACAGACGATATGCCACACCACTGTGCAATGATAGGAAATGTTAGATAGTGAAAGATGCTAGTTATTTTAAGGTTGAAGGTGCAGAGAGTATCAGAAAAAGTGCTGAGCATCTTCAGCATCTGTTGCCCTCAGCGGGAGCAGAGACACTCAGCTTCTCCCAGCTGACACTTAAGCACTCACCAGGATCACCCTGATAATGAGCTCAGACAAATCCATGCTCCTTGGCTGGCACAACATAAGGAGACATGAGAGCTGTCGAATAGAAACAGGTGAGACACTGCCACAGGCTGCTCAGAGAGGCTGTGGATGCCCCATCCCTGGAAGTGTTCAAGGCCAGGCTGGATGAGGCTCTGAGAAACCTGGTCTAGTGGAAGGTGTCCCTGCCCATGGCAGGGGGGTTGAAACTAGATGGTCTTTAAGGTCACTTCCAACCCAAACCATTGTATAATTCTATGAACTGGCACCTAATGGCAAACTCCTCCTGTCCTGCCCAATGACCTCTGAAGATGCTTTTTCCAGCCAAAATGATCCACAACCCTTAACTGTGAATTCTTATTAACTTCAGCCACAGTTTTGTAGCTGGTGCTGTGGCTATAACATCTTGCAAAACAATCAAAATCTATTAATAACCTAACCCTTCATTATCAACTTTTAAATGGATTCATCCATCAGAAGGACCTCAGCAAGAGGGCTGGTCAAAAGACTGACTGGAATTGGTGGTAACAGCCATAAACTACAGACCTTTCCTGCAGGGACATAGAAACTTCAAGACCTCCCAGCAATCTGCGTTGAGCTTCCTTCCGGGCAGCATTGTTGTGGACACCACCTCCTCTGTAAATTAAAAAATTGTTTGTGTTGGTTTTTTGTTGTGTTTTATTTTCTACTCCCAAGGGGCTTTATAAAGGCTGGCTGGACATAGCTGGAGCTGTGCTACAGGTTAGAGGAAAAATGATTTCCATGTTGCAGAAATGCTGCTTGCAATATTAAGGTCACACCGTCCTAACATGATCCTACTGCAGAGATGAATACAGATTTTGATGCATTTTATTGTGCTATGTCGTCCTCAATTAACTGAAGGCGGTTTGCCCCAGGGTCTGCCGATTCATCTGTTCGTTGGAGCTCACACCGAATTAGCATACAACAAAATCGAAAGATTCTTCCACGACAAACAGCTTGCTCATTCATCTGTTGTTTCGTTGTGGTGCTGTTCTCATTACTGCATTTGATTTAATTAGTATGTGTGCTAGTCATGAAAAAAATAGTCGTACCCTTGCTTTGGAGCAGGAAAGGTCAATAAAGCAAATAGCTGCTGCCTTTTGGGGCAATCAAAATACACCATGTAAGATAAATTTTGAATGGCTTGCAGATGCTGCACGTTAGGGAGCTAAAAAGGTTTTAATCCTTATTTAGAACTTTGTGTGGGGGGTGGGTTTTTTTTATAATTAATTTGCACAACCATCTTGTGTAAAGGATTCCTTACCATACATGAGCATTTTCCCTTTCGCTCTCCACACATCCCCCAATATTAAAAGAATAATCCTGTCAGGTCTATCTTCTAAGGAGCACTGTTTGCTAAAAAGAAGAGTTAATCAGATCATTAACTTGAGCAGTGATCACATTAAGTGGGATCTTATAAGCACCTATGAGGAACTATTGAGCTGCCACACTGGATTAAAAACTGAAATTGTATTACTAGTTTCTGTTCTAGTTCATGCAGAAATAATCTTATTTAGTATGCAATTTTAAAAATACTTTGAGTTAATACGACATTCAAAAATTCTCAACAGTTGTGTTTAAACTGCTAAGACAAACATTTTCTTCTCTGCTAGCTTCCTAAATTTAGCACTGTGAACCGGAAAGATGTTAAGTACAGTAGATCAAAGGATGGAACTTCCCTATAAATTCTTTGTTTTTAGCAGAAAGTACAATCTTATTTAGGTAATGAAAATTACTGATAACTAAGGTTCTCTCTTAATTAGTTTGTGACTAATTTCTGACAATATAAAGATCAGTGTGGAAAAAATAAAATTTCCATTAAATATGCTGCATCTATTTAGCCAATAATGCTTCTCCATTTTACAACATGATGTGACACCAGTTAATGATAGTGTTTCTGTCACCTACACACTGCTCCGTGGGGAAGCCTGTTGGTACACTTCTCTAAGTTCCCCAGCATCTGCCTTCACCAGCTACAGCAGTCATAAAAGGTGAGGGTACGGAAGTAACAAATAGTAAGAAGGAAGACATAATATTCATAAGCGTGTTTAGGGTTGCTCCCTAAGCCAAGATAATCCCTTAATAAATCAGACAAACACAAAAAGATTTTAAAGGCCTGTTTCAGGACATGCCATTTCAGAATGCCGTAACACCCCACATTTCTTAAAGGTCTTTTAAAAAGGTCAAGTTGGGAAATCATGCAAATTTATCCCTTTTAGTTAGCACACAAAGATATATGACAGAGAGAAAGTCTGTGTTTGTTGCTATTAGTACTATTCTTGTAGTTAGGATGGTCCAGATACTTATTTAGCAACAGTGCTTATGTGGTAGCACAGGTAACCACCTGGCTTAATGCCTTGTTCTCAATTACTAGTACTTAACTCTGCAAGCTTCTAAATATCCTTTTCCCTCACTGAGTTCAAGAATAAACTCTCTCCTCGGTAGAGAGGAACATGCATATTTATGCTATTTTGTACCAGTTCTGTGGAGTCCTTCAAATACTGGGCCCCTCACTGCAGGAAAGATATTGAGGTGCTGGAGCGTGTCCAGAGAAAGGCAACCAAGTTGGTGAGGGGCCTGGAGCACAAGTCTTATGAGGAGCGGCTGAGGAAACTGGGATTGTTTAGCCTGGAGAAGAGGAGGCTGAGGGGAGACCTTATCACTCTCTACAACTACCTGAAAGGATGGTGTAGTGAGGGGGGTGCTGGTCTCTTCTGTCAGGTGGCTGGAGATAGGACAAGAGGAAATGGCCTCAGGTTGCACCAGAGGTTTAGGTTGGATATTAGGAAAAATTTCTTTACTGAGAGGGTTGTCAGACATTGGAATAGGCTGCCCAGGGAAGTGGTGGAGTCACCATCCCTGGAGGTGTTCAAAACATGCGTAGACAAGGCACTTCAGGACATGGTTTAGTGGGCATGGTTGACGCTTGGACTCGATGATCTTAAAGGTCTATTCCAACCTAAACGATTCTATGATTCTATGATACTAAGATCCCTGACTCTAATTTTCATGGCAATAAGGATGCAATTTTAACTTACATAAACAAACGATACAAACCATACAAAATGGAATTTATTGAATTCATACTGTACAACAAGGAATATAAGGACTTCTGCTTTACAGACATATTTTAAATTCTTTTTAGGTATTTTAGTTTTAAAACTTCACAGTCAGTAAGAAAGTATACTATCAAAAGCCAGGCTTGAAGACCAGTTAGGAAGTACTCTTTCTCTGCATTACTTGACAGATTGTCACACAGAAGTATTTAAAAACACTTTTTTTTTCTCCACAAAAGTCAGAAAAAAATCCTTTAAAATGTTCATTAATATTAAATGGAGACTTACTTGCTCATATACTAGACAAATGTTTCAAAGTTGTCATACTGGCAGTATCCTGCCATTCCTGTAATCTCTCATGTATGTAGTTGCAATGTGTTTTAGCTGCATTTTAGTAACCGGTATGTTTTATGATGACAGAAACTAATTGGGACTCTTAAACCTCTCCTGCTACTGAAAGTAACACAGGCTTTGCCACAGAAATGCATTAACTATAGTTTGTCTACTTTGATCTAGCATTTTCAAAAAGATGTATCGGACGTTCGCTCTGGCTAACTGTTCTTACATAATAAAAACATTGTCAGAGCATAGCAAAATGCTGTTTTAACTGTTTGATGAGCTGTTGTGTATCAACATGGCCTGGAAATGCTTCTTCTGACTTCTGAGCAGCTGTGTAACTCCTCTGAAGATCTCCAACCTGTAAGAAACACACAAACTAATTTTGTAAATTCAAGTACTGCAGTATTTGCATCATGTATTCTTTGCAGTACATTTCTGACGCTTACAAATGTTTAAACATAGCTGGTCCTGAGAGCGAACAAATAAAACAAGAGTCAGTATGGAGGCTTTTGAACTCAGGGTTATGTCCCACTTACAACAAGGGATGAGAATAAAAAGACAGAAATGTGATTTTAATGGGAGGGATGCTTCAAGACAGTAACTTTATGTCCCATTCCACCTGACTTCTTGGAGAATGGACAACAAGGTACACCATGCCTAGTGCTTGAAATGAGGAGGAATAAGAAATGGAAGATTTGTTTTTAAATTCCATAGAAGTGCTGTTGTATATTCAGGCAAAACACTACCAATCAGGCCTCTGCAAAAGCCTCCACTCCATGTGATTTCCTGCTTCCTCACAGAGAGGCACAACAGTCTTGGAGAGCTGATGTTGCTCCTCTGCTGCTTTTAGAATTATGTTTCCACATTGTTCCCTACTTAGGGAACTTTATTTTTTCCTAAATAGCCATCATTTTTTGGAAGGAGGAAGTGTACATCTTCTCAAAGTGGTTCAGCAAAGAAGAACCCAAATGTTTGGGAATACATGTAGTAAAAGTGATAGCTCCTGGGTGAAAAGGAAGAAGCTATGGAAAGTGTCAGTAGGAGGCCTCTGTTGCCTGTGCATCAGCCAACAGAGAGCTTCAGTGCAGCAAGAATTCTCTGAAGAATCCAGGGTCCTGGCCAGAGAAGCCATGTTTTGTAAACCATGGCCTTACAAACCAAATCTAAGGATTGCATTATCACCCTGCATCAACAGTTAGCTGATCTGGCCATCTGTCTTCTCCCACAACCTATGCATGTTCTTTGTGCAAAAGCTACGTAACAAGACATTTGCAGACTAAGATTTACTCCTTAATCAGTAAGTACAGATTGTAATTATTCAAAACCATCTTATGTTTCACAATGGAGAGGATACGCTTACAAATTAATGGGTTGTTCTCTCCTTGACACATGCACTTTAGTATCTGTAGGAGTTGAGCTGCCCACACAACACAGACTCATAACAGAATCTTGAAGGTGTAGGCACAAGCAAAGGAGCAATTTTTCTTGTGAAAAATGTAAGGACGTACAAGTTTCTCCTTATTAACAGGAATGTTGGACACACTATTAATTCAGTGTCTGAGACATTCCATATGAAAGAAATCATTAACACACAAAATTCAAAGGTTGTAAAACTGAAGAACAGACTTTCCTTTTAAGTTCAGTAAGATCATGGGATGAATAATTACTGATATATCATGATACCATTTCACTTCACATTCTGAAAAAGCCAATGACTGTAAAGACTGTAGATGTAATTGTTAATGGATTATTCATCTTCTGGGCATTTGGAAAATTACTAAGTTACTTTATAGCTAGTTGGCCTCACTTATTCTCAAAAGCAAACATTTGAGTAACTACTTTTACACACAAAGCTTCTGGGTTTTAAAATGAAAATGTAACTTCCGTTTTCCTTGAGTTTATGCACTCTGTATTCTTCTGTCTCACCTATTTGGAATTCTCAGTAATAATAATAAAAACCCAACTGCCCCACCAAGGCTCAATTTTTAGATTACAAGAACAGGATAGTGTATTACCTTCTCTGAAAGTATTGCAAAATTGAAATGGGGCTCATACATATGAGGTGCTAAAGATGAAGCAGTCTGCAGCAAAGCTCTTGCCTACGTAGAGAAAGAAAAAAAAAAGTGAAATCTGGGAGGGAAGGAGAATAACAAGAATCTAATGCAATTTTCATCATTCTTAAAAGAAATCATCCTGTGTTTTCTTTACTAGGCCTTTACTAAGAAAGCCATCTTCAACGATGCATGATTTACACCAATAGCACATTTAGGCATAATACAGTTTAATAGCATTGAAATAAATAAGACTCTTGGCTGAGTCAGCAAAAACATGTTGGAACTTGATTCAATTAAGCAATTCAGTTCTAAACACTGAACATAATATATTAATTTAAAAAAAAAAAGTATTTAAAGTCCCACCCCACTGTATTTATCTGTTGTAGCTGACAGCACTGTCATAACCATCCCTGAAAACCTAAATTTTATCATAAAAATTACAGCTTTCATACTCAGAAATTGTAATAAAATTAACTGTTTTTTCTGACTACTAGATAGTAGCATTAAAACCTAATGAAAAATTAAGCATCACAGTGTGCATTTTCATGCTGTAAATCCAACACAAAATTAAGCTCAACTTGTGAATGCTTTTACTAAAAAATAGAGAACTTCGGGGGAAAAAACCTGATCTTTTTAAAAAAAAAGTATCTGTAAACTGTTTGGGAAGGTATTTACAAGTCTTTCTATCATATTGTAGCTCTTGATGTATATATGAATCAATCAAAATAGGCTTGCTCCCATAAGGATTAAAACAAGCTCACAGTAGTTCAAACTGTCCAACATATAATAATTAATTACATATTAATTAATTTAATATTAATTTTCCCTGCATGTGTATAAAAAATGAATGCATTTAATCCACTGGGCATGTCAACCATACATCTAAGCACCATACAACTCAGCATACTCACATTAGATAACCACCAAGCTTACTGATGCAAAAGTTATTTATCAAGAACCTACTGCTTTGGGACAAAACTCTAAAGCAATCTTCTTGTTGAAAAAATCTTTTAAGAGCTGACCTGATTGCTGTCTTCTGCCACCCAGCAAAAGTATATTATCCACATTTATAAACTGAATATATAGCCGAAGTTTTAATGTAAGTGATGATTACAGAGTGATGGGTTTTGTTTTGGGTATCAATTTAGAAAAAGTTCTCAAAAACTGCAAAGTCACTGTAAACCTTGTTTGTATTTGGTGAACCATTTGGATATGCCTAAGAATTAGCAGTTGAATGGGAGATGGCACGACAACATGGAGGTTACACTGAAACACGTGTAAAAGTTATTTATGTTTTCTGCCTGTAATAGTGAGCTAGATGTTCAAACGATGCCTCCACCTCAGAGAAATGACACGTATCTTAAGTACCAAAGGGCCAAAGGAAGCATTCTGGTTAGGCTGAGATGCAACACCAACCTGTTCAACGTGACCTTTTCGCATTTCCAGCACAGCCAAGTTGTTGTAAGCTTCCGCGTAGTCGTTATTGTTGACTAATGTTAGCCTGAAACACTGATAAGCCAGATTCAGGTCTCCTATCCCCTAAAAGCAAGACTGTATTTTAATTTGTGAAAAGATTGGAAACAACATGCATCTGTTTTGTTGTCTGGAGTATCTTTTCACCCATAGGTACTACCATGGAATACAAATTACAATAAAAACATGCTGATCAGAACCATATGTGCTTTCTTCCCAGACCCTCTCATTTGCTTCTTATTCTTCCTCTGGACAGAATCATTTCTCTCCAGCACACACTTCCATGCTCCAAGTGATATTCACTTCATCTAATTTAACTCTTAGATAACTAAAGTGTCATCTAAAGACTACGCTATCTGCTACCATCTATGGTAGAGCAAGAAAAACAGAGATGTCTCCAGAGAGGAAGTCATCTTGCCTTTCTGTCTCTACACAGATTTAAAAAAAAATCACATATAGGCCTAGTTTTTAGAAGATAAAAATTAAGGGAGGTGAATTTCTTCGTATGGAGCAGCTGACTACTCTTTAGTATTATGACCAACACTGATACAGCACCAGGTTAAACATTAAAAGTGACAAATGCTGAAAAATATAGGCACATCAGGTCAAATTTCAATGTTTTAAGCAGTATAAATTATGTGTTTATGCAGTTGCAGTACAATCAAGATAAACAGCTGAGTTTCTGACCCAAGTTAAATCATAATCAGCATTTGAAGACCACTCATATTAGAAAGCTGTCAAAAACTTTATTCAGTAACCTTATTCTGGGCACTCAGCTAAACAGAAATCTAACACAACCTCTACAAGAACATCTGAAAAAATGGCCAATGAATGCAAATTAGTGTAGAAATTTAACAAACTTTATCACACAATTACACAATATTTCTATAGCTGCCTATAAGACAGAGGAACATGCCTTCTCAACTATGACTTACATAGTGCTGTAGTGTCTGCTACAAGCTGCTGAGTATGTTATTTTTATGACAACAGACTTGATCTAATGCTCCATGTAACACAAATAACAGCTCAGAGAAAAAAATCTTGAATTCAGTTTTTTCATCAGATTAGCTTGTATTGCAGCAAAGGCCTTCAAGGGCTAGTACATGTTGCAATTTTTTTAGAAAGAAGGGAAGGTTAAACACGATGGTGAGGGAGATCTTTTAGCAGGAGTAAGCCACATTATGTGAAGGTGTACAGAACTTTTTTCTTTTGCCTCTTCCTCTCTACTGAAGTGCAAATAAAACTTTAATCTGTACTGCACTTTATCCTGTACACTATCAGGTTTCATATTTCAACGTAGGGCAATGACTCCTTCCTAGTTATTCTTTTTCCAGTTTTTGTAAAATTATATTTATTCAGAAAGGTTGTTAATATTTTTCATACCACAGCCACGTGTCCCAAGTTGTACCACACATCTGCTGTCTCCTCCTGATTTTCAGCCAAAAACAGTGCACGTTCAAACGAAGATAGTGTCATATCATATTGCTGAGCATAGAAGCAACAGAGGCCAAGATTGTTAAAAAGTTGGCAGTTATAAACACCCATCTGCAGGAGCCGTCTAGATTGAAAGAAAATATTTAATTTTTTTTTTTTAGATTAATTTCAAATAAGAGTTCTATTCTAAATTACAAAGTTCTCTCCTCCTTTCTCCCTATTCTGAGAGGGTATAATAACCAAGTGTTATAGTCTTACACTTGGTTAAGTTTTCATGAACAGCAGTGCAGGACAGTTTTGATTAGTAGAATCAAAGCTGTGCAAAACAGTCTTCATGTAAATTAGATAACTTCTGTCTTTTTGACTGTGCCACATGATCTGACTTTACTGTAAGACAGAGCTGTATGCAGCCTTTCTCCATTTTCCTCTTTCCAATCCCTCAACCTCTATCAAGCTGTAATTTGTTGCAGTTACTTTTTATGACTCTTCAGACTTCAATTTTTTGCTTGATTCCTGCCCTTCAGCACTGCTACAATCACTACTAGTACATCTAGTATGTGAAACTACATTAATCCTACATCTGAAGCATAACTCAGATTTTGATTCAAATTTATGTTTTTTCCTGCATCTTTTAGAATGGAGATCTTTTATAAAAATTATGTTTATCAATATTTATATGAGAAACAGATACGCTAAGAGGGACAGGGAAAAAGAGGACTGTTGTCTGTGGCATGACTGTGAGTTTCTGAACCTGAAGCATAACAGACCTCAGGTCTAACCAAAATGAGATGGTAGTGCTTATATTGACTTAACGTGCTCTTAGGTTTAAGAACATGAATAAGGCTCCTTTGCACTCTGACTGTATTGAAATAAAAAGCAAGTAGCATCATTTAACACTATCTTTTTATTGCTTTCAGTAAAACATGGGGGAACCCCAGCCCATGTTCAAGTAAGGGATTTTGTGGTCAGAACTGCTTGTGACTTCAAGTGGAGTTTTTCAAAGACTACTCTTTTTCAAAGGGCTAAATAGGAAGTCCATGTGTCTTCTGAATGCAACTGAAGTTGAGAGTAAGGTCCAGTGTTCTCAGACTGCCTCATGCTGTGAAAGATCATTTCTTGTTTATTAATCAAATAATAACTGTTTTGATAATCTTTGTTGATACTTTTACATACTCCGCATGTAATGGTGACAAGTTTTTAAGAGAGACATGTAATTATCACTGGCCAAGAAAACACGTTAAGTTGGTATGCTGATTTTGTGGTGATATTTGTCCAAACGCTCAATCATTCTCTCATGACAATCTCCTAATGTTCTTTTTTTGCTATCAGCATTACAAAAGTCAACCCTTTATATTACCCTCCCACACATTCAGTTCCCCCTCCCTCCCCACAAGTATAGATACCTATAAAATCGCAGAGCTATCTCGGGCTGGTCTGAATAAAAATGGTTACTGCCAATGCATGCAATGGCTTCCACATGAGTGTTGTCTTGTTTTAAGACATCTTTATAGTACTCTGCAGCTGAGGAGATATTGTTCATTTCCTATACAATTGGAAAAAATTCAGATTAATTCAACTTTTTATCACCAATTTTTATCACAAAACTTATTAAAATGTCAATCTACTGAATGCTTTAACGATGCCCTGTACAGTACTTAACTGAGATTAATTATGTATGCTCTTACAGTTCTCTTATCACACAATGCAACATCACTGATTAGCATCTTCACAAGCAACACACACATCCACAAAAAGAATGCACATTAATTTATCAGCACTCGTTGTACCTCTCATTAACTCTATGCCATAGCTACTGTCCTGGTTTCAGCTGGAATAAACTTAATTTTCTTCTTAGTAGCTAGTATAGTGCTGTGTTTTGGATTTAGGATGAGAATAATGTTGATAACACACTGTTTTAGTTGATGCTAAGCAGTGTTTATACTAAGTCAAGGGCTTTTCAGCTTTTCATACTGCCCTGCCAGCAGAGTCTGGGAGTGCACAAGAAACTGGGAGGGGATACAGCAAGGACAGCTGACCCAAATGAGCCAAAGGGATATTCCATACCATATTACGTCACGCCCAGTACATTAACTGGGGGGAGTTGGCCAGGGGGCACCATGGCTCAGGGATTGGCTGGGCATCGGTGAGTGGGTGGTGAGCAATTGTATTGTGCATCCCTTGTTTTGTATATTTTAGTAGTAGTAGTAGTAGTAGTAGTAGTAGTAGTAGTAGTAGTAGTAGCATTTTCCCTTCCTTTTCTGTCCTATTAAACTGCCTTTATCTCAGCCTGTGAGTTTCACTTTTTCTTTTCATGATTCTCTCCCCCATCCCACTGGGGGCCAGGGGAGTGAGCAAGCGGCTGTGTGGTGCTTAGCTGCTGGCTGGGGTTAAAACATTAGAGCTATAAAAAGAGATTTATTTGGTTTTTATTTTTTAGAAAAAAGAGATTGGTCAGAAGCTTAGCATGTGCAATGGGCATTTGCTACTTTTTGCACAATGCCTTGTGATCCACAGTACTGTGCAGTCAGTTTCCCAGTATGGTAACATACAGTACTTATTTCCCCAGTCAATGTCTCAATTATTTTCAATACTTTGTAAGTCAACTCATTAATTGCTCTGAACACAAATGAGAATATAATTGCATATGAAGAATTATTACATGCCTTTGAAAACAGGAATCATGGATTTATTACCAAAACTTATACTAGCTAGGATATGCCAGTTAGGAGAACTATATTGTATAAAAATATATGCTTGGATGTATGCCTCTTGGAAGATGAATTAGGGCGAACTCATTGCTGTAAACAACATCACACTGTTTCTGAGGAGTGCAAGTCACCAGAGGACTCTACCCCGTATCAGAAGAAAATAAATTAAAAGATCAAAACACATTTCTTTGTTTAGAGAGGAATAATTTCTACCTGTGTGCTGTAGACACACTGTACTCTCAACATGACTAAATAATAAGCTTTTATTTAATCTCAGCAGCATAGAATCATAGAATCATAGAATCATTTAGGTTGGAAAAGACCTTCAAGATCATCGAGTGCAACCATTAACCATGCCCACTAAACCATGTCCAGAAGTACCCTGTATTTAGCTATGAAAAAATGTATTTCCTGTGATTAAAGGAAATAGTACGAAAGCAGTCCCTTTAAAAATAATGGGCTTTTTTTAAACCAAAAAAGGTCTACAACTCTTCCTGCTGTCAAAAGGTAGTGACAGAGAAGAAAAGCTCTGATTAAGATGCCTGATGCATATATTCAACTTATGAGTCTATGTAATGAGAACCGCCCTGTGCTGCAGTAAAAATCTTTGCTAATGAAGCTATAATCCTGCACCCAGGTGTCAGTGCAAAACTAGATCCTGTCAACTATATTCTGCTCTTTAATAATTCCTTAAAGGGTTATGCAATGTTATGTATGGTTCTGCAAAATAATATCCATATTAAAAACTGTTTAACAATTCAGAAAGAAAAGCCTCCAAAAATTATGCAGCTGTTTTCTTCCTTGCTGAAGGACAAAAAGGATTTAATATGAAAATGGATTAATGCTTAGGGCTTAGATGAGAATGATGAGAACAGGAAAGAATGCCAAGTATGAATGTAGACCAAAAAAAAAAAAAATTCATGACTTTAAATCATTTGTTCTGGAATAGCATCATTACCAACTTTCAGTGAAAAACAATATTAAGTCCACTGTTTGACATGAAAATATACACTTTTAAAATACAAAATACATGGTTACCAAGGTAAAATGACACTACTTTAAAACTAATCCTACTTAAAATAACATCTACTTCCTAGACTAAGAAACATTCACATTCCAACTGTTCTCACTGGCTTAAGAAACTAACAGTAACACATAGTGCTAATAAAGACAACATTGACGAGTAGACTATTTTGCTGTTTAATCCTGCTAGCAGGCTGTTGGTGACTTGAGCAGTTTTAGTACGATGAAACATACAAACTAGACCTAGCTACACAGAAAACACCTGGACCACTTGCCCTAACGTGGACTTGCTTCCGTGTGTCAAGGGTAAATAGGATCTCACTAGTGTGATTAACCATTTAAACAAATAAGCCTGCAAGGCTCCCCTGATATTACTTTTGTATATTTGTGTAATGTTACCTGTTTTGCAGTAGTGGTACTAAAAATCAGCGTAGTTAATTTTTTATGACCTTACAGTTCTATTCAACTATTGGCTCTTTTTTCTTGCTCAGGCAGCTGACCTTGGCCACAGTAAGGATTGCATTGTGGGTGCATACCTCATAGATTCTGGCAATTCCACAAATAAGAGTCACTTCTCCAGGAAATCGATCTAACCCTTGCTTGAACACATTCAAAGCTGTTACAGGCTGATCCAAGCGCAAATACACCTAAGCAAATAAAAAGGGTATATAAATGTCAAATGTCTGACTTTTGTACTTGTACTGCTGTTTAACAAGGGAGATAAATAAAAGGGGGATGACACCTCCCTTTATGCAGTAAACCATTAGCTGAGATAGTGAATAACACTGGGAAAATAATGGAGTGAATACTGAATAAATCTCTGTAATGAAGATAAAATAGGCTAATTAAGATAATTAAATTTGCATGCATATCATCTAGACATTATTAATTCATATGGACATTACTGATAAACCAAAAAAGTATCTTGTTATTTATTATCATATCAAAATATACTTTGACACTGAGGTGAAGGTATCACCTTGAATATTTTCCTGTTTAATATATTTTTTATAACCTATGTTTAGGCTTGAAAGAACTGGATCTTCAGGTTGACAGTGCTGGAATACCAAAATATTTTACTTAGTCAAATAAGACTGCACTGCACAGAGCAGTGACACTTCCAAATTTCCTTACTGCTCTGTCAACCTCCCCTGTCACAAACAATAAAATCCCATAACAGAAAGAGGGCAGTTTGGTCTCTGCGATTTTGGCTTCTGTGTTGATTATGACAATGTGTGATGTGGATAACGTTGTGTGAGAATTGGATAGAGGACATCACCGTGTTGATAAAGACCACCTCTGCAGCTGTCTGAGAGTACAACTGTAAAGCCCTCCTGTTGTGGGTATGGTAAATACAGCTACAGCAAAGGAAAAAACCCTGCACACCTACTTTGGGAAACCAGATGGCTAGAGTGATTAATCTGTCTCCCACTGAGTGGAAAAGTGTTTTGAGTGCTCCTGTTATGAGAAATATTACATTGAATAGTGCTTATACTTGATATGACTAAAAAAGGGAAAGAATCTGTGACTGGCATATTGACACAAACATTTTGTGATGCAATGTAAGAAAAGTATCGATGTTAACTGAACACCTGAGAAACTTCCAAACACATTTCCTGCTTCTGCCCTTGAGCTTCATGGACTTTTGAGTGCCAACAATCAAAATACTAGTTAAAGTCATAAGTTCTTTATTTGCATCCCTATAGATACATAATGCTGTAGACATTTGCAAAGAATTCTTTCCTGTGACCACTCAAGCGATGTTCTTAATTGTCAAAGAGCTGTTGACTGTGAGTACCTTCCTAGTAAAGGGACTGCCATTTCAAGTTGATCACTGGCAAAAGGAAAAATCTTTTTTTCAGTCATTTTGCTGATGTCACTTACATTTCCTGTATTAAGCTAGAAAACTAATTCCTTCTTGTGAAAAGCAATAAAAGAGCAAGGGATTTGGGTTTTTTGGGGGGTGTGGTACTTGGTAGACTAGGACTGCACTAATGACACCATCAGTGTATATGCTTTAAATCAACAATTTTTTCCTAATGCACTCTATCTGGGCATGTTGCTGTATCTAAAACAGACTTCAAGTCATTTGCTATAGTTTTTAATTTATAAACCATGGAGCAGTTTCTGATGAATTTTATGTCTACATTAAATTTTAAACTTTAAATAATTGTCTCCGTTGTGACTGTCAAGCTCCGTATTTTCCTCTAGCAACAGTTCTCTACAACTAAATTACTCTGTAATGAGTTTCAGTGGAAAGTACACAGATGAAAGAGAGGACATGATAGCTGGTTATAACTTAATTAAGAAGAACCTTGGCTGGTTGTTTTACTCCTAAGTATCACCTATGTGAGTGACTTGTATAATTTATCCTGAATATGTGTAGTCACTGCACACTGCCATACCTACAAATAATTTCATACTTTGTTTGAACTGAGATAAAATTTCAATTAGCTGTTTTTTTGTTTTGTTTGCCTGCTTGTTTTTTGACCTGATCTAGCTATGAAGCACAGCTATCTTCATATTCTTAGGATAAAAAAAATGTAAAAAAATTGAGGATGGGAAATTCCACTAGATCTGCTCCTTTTTTATCTTGTTATTTTTGTTTATGAAGTATGTTTTCTAAGCATTATGACTCAGGTCTGCTCTATTGCTTCATCTGGAGGTTCACTCCAAAGATGCATTTGCTACAGATCCTCTGTGCAAATATTATGCTAAGGCAACACAGCCACAGTACTCTACTATGTAATTCCCATATCCAGTAGCACATCACACTGTCCAACATCTCTGCAGACTGTAGAGCTGCTGTCCAGATGAGTGGCAAAAGAAATTAAAAGATAGGCGGGACAACTTCCACCTACTCGCAGCTGCTTTGGGGAGACCTGCTCTTTAATGAGTACTACAGCTATAGTCATTAAGTTTTAGATGCTAAATGCAGAATGGCGCCATTTTCTTTTTGTTATCTCTCTTATCTCAGGTAAAAATATCCCATTTCCAGCTCTTCTGGGTCTTGAAATACTTTTTAACTTCTCAGCAGCCCTGACTTCTTTAAAGACTTTTTATTTTTGTTTTCTTTTGGTCTTTTATCTTTTCATAAATTACATTTCAAGGGAGAGTTAGCCTTCAGGAAAATATTTTTAAAAACCAAGATAGCTGTTGTAATAATGAATATAAACAGAAAACTAATTGGTACCATAGTATTGGTCTGTTTGCACAGAACTTGATGCAATCCTATTATGTTTTTGCAATGGCTGCTTAAGTCAAGTCTTATCTTTTCAGTACTGTCAGATTGATCTATATTTCAGTGCCCTACTCTATTGCCTGTCCACCCACAGTCACTAAATCATGTTGTGTGATGCTTTATACCTGAGCGAGCTGGTCTATGGAGTGGGAGGTGGAAGTTCAAATGTAGCTCCTTGAGCTAGTAGTGATGGGGGGGAGGGGGAAGCGGGGCAGATGCATATCTCCCATAACGAATCACTGTTTGTTAATCCAATTACTCTGCCAATTTAGTCACTCTGTGTAGCTTGTGTTTTGCAGAATGGCTCCCGGTAGTGACAGAAATATAAAATTACTACGCTTAATTGAGTAAACTAACTCCAACTGCTGTACTGAGGACAAGTCTCCAGATAGCAGTGATGATCATTTAAATATAAAACATAAATTGCTCAACAAATGTAAAGGTAAAGCAAGTATCATAATATGAACATCTGAATTATCCACTAGTAGCGATGACTTTTGGATAGGCCTGTGACAACTGGCTTAAAGGGAGCTGACAAAGAGCAATGGATTTCATCTCTTTCTAGGACAAGAGGAAGAAAAATGCAGTTTTAGTTTCTCACAAGCCACCTTTTCTTGAATGTCTTGGAAAATGTTTAGAACCTGATGTGTACCCTGGTAAACAAGTAATTCTGAGGCTTAGCTTGCCACTTGTTCTTTTAAAGCTTTTAATGCCTTTATTTTGACAGAACATTCTCTGTTTCAAGGTCTCTGATTGCGTCCTTTAAGCTCACTTTGTTCTGATTTTGCTTGTTAAACTAGGATTTTGAGCTTCACTCTTCACTTACCGATTTATTGCATTAGTTTCCTAGGAGACCATATATAGCTACATTGTTCTTCATACTGGAACTCCAATAAATCTTTAGCTATATAATCCCCACTGGAGTTTAGAGCAAAGAATACAGTATCGTAGGAGATTATTTTTTGTGTGTGTGTAAAATCTGGAAGCTCCAAAATCTTTTTGTAAACTGTAGGCTTCAATTTCAACTGTTAGCATGTATTGCCTCAGGTCTATATGGAGATCACACACTATTAAACTTAAGGGTGTATCAAGCTCAATACTCAGCTATTCTGGTGTATGGACCTCTCAGGGATAGTCTAGAATCTCACTTCATTCTTAAACAAGCAAATCTATGACTTACCTTTGCCAAATACAAGATTGTATCAACCATGTCCTGTTGCTTGAGAGCTGACTTAAATTGTTTTTCGGCTTCACGATATAATCCTAACCTAAAGAGACAACAGAGAGATATAGAAGGGGTTTTTTTGTTTTTTTTTTAAAAAAAACCTTATTAAATAATGAAGCAGTGCACACTACACCAAACATGAACTGCCCAAAAGCATACTTCAAGGTCATATATTTGTGTGCACACTAACAAAACCCATGCTGTTAAATATATTAAGGTTACAAAGACACTCATTTAAAATGATGGAAAAGGCAAATTAATGAAATTTGGCCCCCTTCTGTACATACAGTCTTCTGGTGCTAATTGAATAATGATGTACTCATTTTCATAGGACTCCTTGCAGCTCTTTGTAAAGAATGGACAGTAGAAAATGAGCAATTAAAGGCATGTCTCAACCTCTACCCACATGGTTTTGGAGGAGAATTTCCTCACTCATGGCAAAGATCATGTTGATACTCTCCACTGTACAGTTTAGGGAATGCTTAATATCTATAAAACACTTTCTCCTAGCCTTGTATAGGAAATGGTGAAACTTCTGTTGCTGATACTAAAAATCTTTACCTCTGTTTTGAAAACATTCTGTATTGTAAATGGCACCACAGTTTAACACCATCTAAGCAGATCACTTGGGAGGAGGCAGTATACGGCGCATGAGTCTCACAGAAGTCTATTTCATCTCAAAAGTATTTGTTTTGCCATATTACTGTAGAATATTTTGCAGTAATCTATAAATGCTATATAGACTACAAAATTAAAAGGACTGTACTGTTTCAACAACAGCAAAAAGGTACACTTTCTCATATGCAAATTGCCTTTTAGTTCCTTCAATCAAAGAGCACATATACTTGGTGAAGAAACACAAACCAAAGCCAAAACAAGCCAGCCAAAACAAAGAAACACAGCCGAAGGGGACATAAGGTAAATTTGGATCCTGGAAGTACATGTGCCTGCTTGGATGCTTTAGTCTCTATAACACTATTCATAAAAATCCTGAAAGTAATGAATGACCTCAAAGCCAATGCATTGGGTTTGTGTGGCAAGGTTTTGGTAGCTGGGGGGGCTACAGGGGTGGCTTCTGTAAGAAGCTGCTAGAAGCTTCCCCCATGTGCGACAGAGCCAATGTCAGCTGGCTCCAAGATGGACCCGCCGCTGGCCAAGGTCGAGCCCATCAGTGATGGTGGTAGTGCCTCTGGGATAACAGATTGAAGAAGGGAAAAAAACCCCGTGCGGCAGCAATTGCAGCCAAAGAGAGGGGTAAGAACACGTAAGAGAAACAACCCTGCAGACCCCAAGGTCAGTGAAGAAGGAGGGGGAGGAGGTGCTCCAGGTGCTGGAGCAGAGATTCCCCTGCAGCCCGTGGTGAAGACCATGGTGAGGCAGGCTGTCCCCCTGCAGCCCAGGGAGGTCCACGGTGGGGCAGATATCCACCTGCAGCCCGTGGAGGACCCCACGCCGGAGCACGTGGGTGCCCGAAGGAGGCTGTGACCCTGTGGGAAGCTGGTGCTGGAGCAGGCTCCTGGCAGGACTTGTGGACCCATGGAGAGAGGAGCCCACGCTGGAGCAGGTTTTCTGGCAGGACTTGTGACCCTGTGGGGGACCCACACTGGAGCAGTCTGTGCCTGAAGGACTGCAGCCTGCGGAAAGGACCCATGTTGGGAGCAGTTTGTGAAGAACTGCAGCCCGTGGGAAGGACTCATGTTGGAGCAGTCTGTGGAGAACTGTCTCCCATGGGAGGGACCCCATGCTGAAGCAGGGGAAGAGTGAGGAGTCCTCCCCCTGAGGAGGAAGCGAGTGGCAGAGAATGTGTGATGAACTGACCGCAACCCCCATTCCCCATCCCTCTGCGACGCTGGTGGGGAAGAGGTAGAGAACTCAGGAGAGAAGTTGAGCCCGGGAAGGAGGGAGGGGTGGGGGTAAGCTGTTTTAAGAATTAGTTTTATTTCTCATTACCCTACTCTGATTTGATTGGTAATAAATTGAATTAATTTTCCCCAAGTCGAGTCTGTTTTTCCTATGACAGTAATTGGTTGAGTGATCTCTTCCTGTCTTTATCTCAACCCACGATCCTTTCATTATATTTTCTCTCCCCTGTCCAGCTGAGGAGGGGAGTGATAGAGGGGCTTTGGTGGGCACATGGCATCCAGCCAGGGTGAACCCACCACAGCTCAAAAAAAAAAAAATCAGTCTAATCTTCTGAAGAATGTCAAATAAAGATTAATGATAGTGAAGAATTTCATTCATTTGGGCATCTAAAAAGAAGCAATAGTTTCAAGCCAAGATACAACATGGGATTTAAAGGGCCAACTGCTTTGTGTTATCAGCCTGTTCATATAAGAATTGCTTATAGAATTGTAAAGACTGCAGATGACGCTTCATTTTTTTTAACAACCAATATGGTATCTATATGTTTTACATTCATGGGACAAACACATTGTAAAGAATGAAAGGGGGAGCTGCCTCAGTACTTATTTGAATTATGGGAAACAGAGTTGTATCAGGAGGCGTTTCACCCAATTTGGTAGAACTGGCTGTTACCATCATGGCTAGATCCTCAGCAATGACTCTGAACTGCTTGCAACAAGCTCTCCTCCCCTCTGTTGCCACTCTTTCCTCAGTGAGGCATATCACTGTACAGTGTCAGGGTACTCCTAAGTCATTTGTATCAGATGCTCGCGTACAGGATGCCAGCCCTGAGGCCTTGGCATCTTTGGAACTGGCACTTCTTGGGCAATGTTCCTCTGGCAGAAAGTGTCTAACATGAATATTTCAATTTTTAGTATTTCATCAATCTGAAGCCCTCATTGACAGTTAATTTCTCAAACTAATATTGTAATATTCATTTTGTGTGGTCTGTTTTAACAATAGTTCTTTGCATTTATTTACTGACTTTTCAAACAATGATGTTGAAACTCATTAACAAAGGTGAAGATGCAACTAATTCAGTTACTTAAAGGTACTCAATGTTGATGCCTTTACCTCAAGCAGTTGAACATAATCTCCTTGCATATTAAAGGAGATTTAACTGTAAGCACAGCGCTCTCCAACTAAATACTTACTGAACTATTTCTCAGTGTTCAGCATTGCACAATACACCCAGCAGTTCAGGTCCTGCACTCGTACTCACTGATCACAGAAGAAAGGAACAATGGCTTACCTATAGTAGCACTTCCCAATTTGGACTTTCCACCACCAGTCCTTGAATTGTGCGTGCTCGGTGGCAAGGGCTGCCAAATCTAGAGCCTTCCAAAACAAAACCATCATCTTAACATTAATACTTTCAATGGTTAGACAAAGAAAAAGATCACGAAGTGAACAATGTAAAGATTTTTGTAAAGAGAAAATTTTGAACAAAAAGTCCTGGTAAACTTGAGGTGGGGGGACTGCTTCATGTTTACTGTCTTTATAGCTTAGTGCATAGAGGAGCTGAAAGGATAATTTGTCCCTATAAGAACATGTAATCCAAGTAGCTTCTAGTAATTCACAGAGAAAATATAAAATTAATTTGATCAGAGTCCTGAAGTGCTGCTTCAGAATATATAGAATATTTGTGTAAGCTGACACACTTTCTCCAAGCTTCCCATCCTTGTTCACTAAAAGTTGTTAAAACCAAGTAAAAATATACTAAACTAAAGAAATCAGTTCAGCCAGTTTAAAATACTGGAGAAATTGTCATCTCATTGCTAGTATCAGGCTGCCTCTGCTTCTAGGAACTCTCAGATGTCTACATTAAGAAATACTTCTTCCTTTAAAAAGTCTATGATGTAAATAATTATGACAGATAGGAAAAATAGATAAATATTCTTCAATAGCTATTGAAGAGGGTGGAGGTCTAAAATCTCTTTTATCTGGTATATTGGAAAAGTAGGTACGCTAATTGATGTGCTACCATCAGCCACCACAGACAGAATCTACCACTTTTCATGTTTTAGTTATAGTTTCAACATTTCTGTTAGAACACATAGATGTGTGTTCTGCACCAAAACCTACCAAAGAAACAATTGTTAGTGTTCCTTTTTTTAAAGTTCCATTTTGTCCCAGAACATATCAAAGCCATACTACATCTGTTACTTATATTTTAGGAATATCATCAGAAGTAGTCTAAAAAGCTTTATCAAAGTATCTTTATAAAAAAGAGCTGACCTTTTTTTTGTTTTCATGAACACTTTGCAGACCACAGAAATCAGAAACTAGCTATCTACTATGAACAATATGGAAAAGTCTGTGTGGCGGCCACTCAGTAGCAGAGGAACCAATAATTTCCAGGAAAAAAATAATCTCAACACTTGAAATATTAGAAAGAGCCTAATTTACTGACACCTTCCTCTGGATTTGATTCCTATTCTTCCTGCTAGCAAAAGGAGGCTGCAAGTAATCAATGGCTGTAGATTTGACACAGCACGGCAAAGCCAGCAGAGCTATGACAACTTAGATAAATTGCTCTCTTTTGGCTCTGTGAGAATGAATAATTTGTTTTCTCTAGCAATTCAGGCTAAGGAGTTGCATTGATGCTGTCCTCAAAGAGAAAGAGACAGTTGTCATTCCCTGCCTCTGTGACAGGAGAGAGGAAAGCTTACAACTCTGAAGTCACTATTTCTTCTAGTTAGGTGGAATCCTTGAAGTCCTCAGATGGCAGCTCTTATCTTGGTTGCCCTTTGTTTCTTAATGGCTTTGCAAATTGCACAACAGGGCCTCTGGATGCTACGGCTATAATAGGGAAGAAGCTTGCTTCATGACAGAAATTATCTGTTTCCCTTCCAGACAAATACTTTCTTTCATCTGAAGGTATATAAGCAACTTTGTCCCAGTACTGAGAAAATTTGGGAAAGTAGCTGATGCTAAAACATCGGTTACATTTGTTGCATTTACAAATGTATAAACGATGCGTGGGTCTGTCAAATACCACACCTGCTTCTAATGCAGCATGAGCAGCCACTTAAAATGAGTAAGGATCATACTGCAAGTAACGTGCTTCAGAGAGCTTTCCTTAGAGTGCTCTGATGACAAGTATTCAAGAAGAAGGACTGAATTTCAGAAAACGATTCCTTCTGCACCTACACATTCAGCTTTCTTTCTGGTACCCTAATTATTTCTGATAACTATTTTATGCAAGGCTAACAATTCTGGCTGCTATTGGACAGTGGGAACTAAGACTGCTTCAGGCTTAGTAAACACTAACATCAGCAGTTTATCTGTTGGTGCAGATCCTGAACTCTTACTGGGATCTTATTACCAACATGAAGAAACAAAGCATGACTTCATTTTGAAGTTTCTTTCCGAAATTAAGTCCTGTTTTTATACTTTCCTGTTAAGGAAGCAGGAAAAGAATGGGAAAATCCTGTTTCTGACACTTTACAAGTGATCACAAAAACTTTAATCCAAAAATACCACAAATTTTATCAATATTTCTAAAAAGTGTTTGCCTGAAAAGGCTTTGTGCATGTCAATGTCAGCTTTTTGCATGCTAGTAGTTACGACTTTCTGCTGGTATTACAACAAAATCTTTTGACACTGTGGCCTTTGAAATGTTAGTAAATTGATTAAAATAGACTTTTAAAAGTCAAAGCCTTCACCTTGCCAACTGCTAGCATATTTCAGTTTCAGTTTGCTGCAATTTTTTTTTTTAATTGCACACTTTAGGTACAAATCAATGTTCAATCTGCACAGCATATTAATTTAAAACCAATCTATAATAGAAGTAGTAAGTGTTATGCCTATCCTGCACCCCTGTGAATTGCTGAATGCTTGTGCAGTTGTTTTAATAACTAGAAGGGAAAAACAGCACGGATTCTGGACTGGCAGATATTGGTATGTCCTTTTAAGGATTTTTGCTTCTAATGTATGTATCAGAAAAAAACCACACTGATTGTCCCAAAAGTTTTAATAAACTTTAGGATATAACTCATCATCTGGAAATGCTGATCAGCTGAAATTGTTACTCTACAGAGCACTTAGCATAGTTACTCATGTATGCAGGAGTCCATTCCAGTAATAGTTTTAGCCCTGGGAAGCTTTTCAGAACATATTTATTTTACTCTCAGTTCTTATATTTGTGCAAATAAAAATAATAAAACCCCCTAATACTTAGTGGGTTTTCTGTTTAAAAAAAAACAAAAAAAGGTTCTTCTTAATGAATGAATCAGAGCTGTTTTTAAATGAAAAAGAATGTAGATTCTTTAATTGCAACTGTACTTACTATGATTCTGAGATTCATTTTTTTACCAGTACTTTCCTTAGCTAAACTATTATAACTAAGACTTCCAAATTGTTTACGAGCTGTAACTCAGTATAAAACAGCTGTAGGGTTGTGGTAATTTTCTACTATATTGCAAAATTAAATTGGTAAATGTACATTTGTTTGAAACTTAGTAATTTCATACATAGTATTGTATGCACCAAGAAATTAGATAGATGGAAATGATAGCAAGCGTCTGCTGCTTCTTTCACCTACTGTTGAATGGCAGTTATTCTCCCAGCAACAGTTATTGACTAAAGTCTTATTTGTAGACAAATCAACACAGGATAGTCTACAAAACAGCTGAGTAAATGACATTAGCCACAGTCAGTTTAACACAATTTCTTTTGGTGAGTGTCTTCCGGATTTCTAGTTTGTAAATCTAACATAATTCCATTATAAACAGATTTCTATCAGAGAGTATAAACTTCAGAGTATTAGGAAGAACTAAGGAAATATCAGAGGTCATGACTTCTGGCCCAAAGTATATATTGTACACTCATTGTTCTTCCTCAGGACAAAGTGTCTTGTCATCACTACCCACCTGTGAATAATGGCAGAATACAGTCTCACAGTCTACTGCTGAAAAAAGTAGCAGCTGAACTATTTCTGGACAAGTCTTTTAAACTGCCCTGCTCTTACAGCATTTAGCCCATAAAATGGCTTTTAGAAATAGCTCAAGGGGTACAGAAAGTCATTTATTAAGTATATGTGTTCAAAAGGAAACAAGTCAAGAACAATAATGGATAGGGTAATAGTAATTTCTTCAGAGAAGTGTTTAATTTTTCATTAAATAAGATGAAAGACTTTTGAATACATTTTCAAGTGCTGAAAAAGCTCAGTGTTTCTCTCTTCTTGCATCCCCACAATTCTGATAATTGATAGATTACAGATGTATTTACTTTTAATTTGAACTGAGTTCCTAGCATTATTTGTCTAGTTGAATGCATATGGATTCATGATATTTCTCAACTGAAATTGCTGAAGCTTTTTTTTCTTTCTTTCTATATACTGGCTGAATACTAAACAGAAGATAAATAATAGAACTGCTTTTGCTTCTTAAATAATAATGCAGCTGAGAGCAGTACAGACTGTTCCAGATCAGCACAGTTACAATGGAAGGATAAAGTCACTACTACTTTTGTGTTTTATTTGCAAAACTGCAGGAACTGGTCTTCCAATTCTACCCATGCAGAAAGTCCGCAAGTAGAGGCTTTTCAGCCTATACAGTCAGAAACTTAAGCCAATTTCCCAGGTTTCCAAGCCTTCTTTCATCTCATCTCATGCAGAAAAGTGTTTCAGGGTTTTTTTTTAAGAATGTGCAACATCACACAGTAGCAGGTAATACAAAGATGCAAGAGATGTCAGTGAATGTTCTAATGGGTGATCAAACAAGATCCAGATCAACTTTTAAACAGTTAACATATGTGCTGATTGTCTGCTGAATCCTAAGCAACCAAATTACTTTCAGGGAGAAGCAAGAAAATTAATTAGTAAAATGCCATTGGTAGGAGAGGTGAATAAACAGTGATGCAGCCAAGTTTAAGCAGAAGTATTTCTTTTTTTGTTTAATGCAGATGAGGTTCAAAAGGAAGGGAGGACAGTTTGGAGAATAGAATTATATTGAAAATGGTGTAGAAAGCACAGAATAAAAGAGGAATGAAAGCAAACGAGAGAAAGCAATCTGAACAGTTTAAAAAAAAAATCTCTTCAGAGATACACATTACATTATAAAGGCACCTTGTACTGTGAAGTGTGACACATTTTTTTTTTCCTACAAGATGCTGTCATTAACGAAACATATTGAGCTCTCTCTCATTACACAATAAACAGTGATGACTAAGCTGACACTTCTTTGCTTACAGGTATTTATTCAAACGGCTAGAGTGCATTAAAAGCCATGGGCAAAACTTTTCCTGCAAGACAGTGATTTGGGATTCTCAGCAAGGATTTCAAAATACATGCAGTACAGTGTAAAAACATCTTATGATTTTTTTCTGGAGTGTTTGTAAAATTCATTGCATTATATGAAATTATTTGTCTAGCCTAAAGATCCTGCATGTCCTTAAAGTGTAGGTCACAGGCACACAGATGTGTGGCATCTTATCAAGTGACCGTTTTATTCTTAGCGAACTGAGTTCTCAGTAACAAACAACATAAATTATAATTATTAGTGGCATAAACCCCAAACACTTTCTTCATATTCAGTATCAGAATATGTAAATGTTAATTGCTATTTCTCTCTGACATTTCTGACACTTGCACTTACTGTTTCAAGCATATTTTGGATTAATAGTGCATTGCAATTCAATCCTCTTAAAAGAATGCTATGCAAAAAATTGACAGTGTCCAACTATAATCATTTGATACTAGATTAAAAAGCTTTGCGTAGCAGTACATTTGGAAATGGTTCTGATCTATGTCAACAACAAAAAAATACTTTTTTTCTGTGTTATTAACTGGAGAGTTTAACTTCAGATCTAATCACACACCACTTAGTAGTATTGCAGAAAATTCAATAACTAGTCAGCACGCATTATTGACACAAACAGTTCTTTCAAACAAACTGCAAGCAGAAGTTTTGATTCCATTTCAACTGGGTTCATATATCTAACATAGTAATGAAATATTTTGACACTTTACTCATTGAATAAATTAATTATTTTCCTGAATGAACTGCCAAAAAAGTTCTGCAACCATTATCTATTTCTGAAAGTTTAAACAATAGGTACCCAAAATTGATCTTATCCATTCAGAGCAGTAACATATGAAGAACCACGGAAGAAAGATTTTGGATATGATAAGAGGGAAACTGTACAATTAGGAAAACTTTTGGAGAATAAATGTTATAGACAGTCGTATGGACAATATAATCTTTCTCTTGAGGCCACAAAATACCTCAGCGCTATGGAATTAAATTTCTAGAAAAAGTGTCCAAAGTCCTATTGGTATTTATTTTTCCACAGTTTCACCAAATACCTTTCCTTTCTATTCACCCAAATGCAAAAACAATCATTTCAGTAGTTTAAAATATTGAATGATATTCAGTTCAATCAGTAACTACTTTGTCAGATATTTTCAGCTTCTCTTGTTAACAGACAGTTTTCTGTAACTTATTGCTTACTCTCAAGCCTCAGGAACTATGAATTTTCTAGGCAGTCCAGCTACCTGACATGTAGTTTCAGCTAATGCTCAGGGTCCAGTAAATTCTGTTAACATGAAATCATTAGATACAGGGATCGTATCATGTTGATAGATGAGGGAACTAGTTTTAGCATTAGAATGTTTTGCTTCTCAAAAAAGAGAGCAGTCTGTATCTTGGTATTGCAAATTATCATCCCTGATTATCACCTGTAAGAAAGGATTTTTCTCTCTTAACTTTTAATGCTTCACTTCTGTACTCTGATGTGATATACTACCTTGATCCTTAGTTTAGCAGAATACTGACAGAAATAACTGAATGATACTTAACAAAAACTGAAAATGGAACACATGAATTACTCACATTTTTTACGTCATTTTCATGGTGAAAAATATATTCGAACAATGCCTGTCGGAAGAATATTTAAAACATTGTCATATTTGAAGATAAAAATTGATAATATTGAGAGGAATACAGAATCTTGATTATGTTAGGCAGAAATTAATTCTTTGTGAAAGCAATCACATCCACACATCACAATTGCTGACATTTACATTTAATTAAGACTTGAACAGACAAAAACTATAGATGTGCTACACTGTCATTACAGGAAAGCATTTTAATTCGTTGCAAAAGTTCAGTAGAATTGTCTCTTATCTTTGGTCCTTAAAGTCACTTTATAAAAAAAAAGGCAGCTATAACTGAAAGTGAACATAGATTTGAAAACCAGGTACAATTTTCATTACTTTTTAACTGTAAAATCAACAAGTGATCTAACAAAGACTTTTTTTAATGTATAGTTAGGTGCTTATGTAGTGCAAAATCTACTTAAACATAGGTGTATTAAGAATGTAAACTGAGAAAATTTTGCCTTAGGGAAAAAAAATTCTAAACCCTACAGAATTTTGGGATCTGTAAAGGAAAAACTTCTTTTTTATTTGTAAATGATAAATGCTAACAATATTGCACTTCTGAAACTCAAGCACACCATCATAATACCAAAGCTTAAAGAAGTTACATGCATCAGCTGTGCTGTGGTAACTGCTCATAAGCCCACAACAATTGCACAGCAATATAACTGCACCTTTGTTTACTCTTGTATAAAGCTAAGTCAGTCATACTACCTTGCAGCTGTTCTACACTAGAATATAGAATAGTATATAACAGATAATGGGGGTGGCATTTTAAGTGAATAAAATGATGTTGAAAGATACTAGATAACTAAATGGAGACCGGAAGCCTCTATTCCAGGAATGTTTATAATTATTCATTATAAAAAAATAAAAGAAAATATTGCTCCATGAGGAAAGAAATAAAGAACAAGACAGCAGTCTTCTAAGAGCTTCCATGACTCTTCTGCCAGCTTTTCTTAAGATAAATTCTTAAAACATTTACCTTAAGGAAACTAGAGAATTACTAATGAATTGTCTGGTGAGGAAAGTAGCCCACAACCTACTTTTCTTCTACTTCTGGTCAGAAAAGACTTTGAACAGATGAAGTAGCAGAACATTTCCTCCTCTGGTTCAGTAACAGGGAAGTATTCAGTAAAAGTGAGGAAATCTAAAGTGATAAAAAAGGTGTTTTCTTGCATGGCTGGCATGAGGAATTTATGCTGTTATCTATAGGCCCTGACCTCCAAAAGGATTTAAATGACTGAACATTCACCTGGATAAAAATATCTAGAGTTATCTTAATAACTCTATTAAAAATCCACAAGCTAAAAAAGATATAACTTTCTGTTTCATACCATAAACCAGTTGCTAACTGAGATTTACCAGAGGCTCTCTCTGGTGACAGGTGATACCTCATATGTCTACTATGGGGTTTCCTGCAATAGTCCTTAACATGGCTGATGCTAGTCAGAGAGTACCCACATTCCTGTATACTTCAAAACATCAGAAGACCTAGTCATGCAATGAAAAGATAGATAACCTAACTTAAAAAAAGATGCGAGTATACTTTGCAAACACATAAGGAAGAATTACATAGGAGGAGTATATACCAACAAGAATTCATAGGCTAATTAGGTGAATTTAATAGTTGCGAGATTTATCATCTTTTTGCACCTGGGAGAGGTGACAGCTAGAAGAATTTTAAAACTTTAATCAATGATTCTTAACACAGAGTGCAGTCTGCAGTCTTACCTCCTGCTTTGGCTTTAGCCTTAATGCTGTCTTGTTTAAAAAAAAGATATAAATCCGTGTAGCTCCAAATTTAAACTTCGATCTTACATTCTGTGTGAAATGTTAATGTCATAATGTATTAGCTTCATAATACTGACAAGTACACTTGCTGCCTATGGATGTTTCTATGACTGTGGCTTTACATTTTTTTGGCTTAAGCCTCTTTTCATATGAAACTGAAGGAAGATACAGCTACCCCATTGTCCCAGAAAATGCTAATGTTTTTTAAAATTCTTTTTAAAAACAAAATTGTTAAAATTATGTTTCTTATTCCTGAGAATAAATATTTCATCTGAAGGCTAACCTACCTACTTAAACAGTATATCGAGTTACCAAACACAATTAAAAGCTAGCTGTCTTCAAGCAGAATGAAGCCTAGTTTCTTATGGATGTGTCTTCTGTTTCACAATCCTTCCCAGGTTTCTCCCTATTTTACAGACTGTGATGGATTTAGAATAAAGTGTGTGCTGGCTGATTGTTGGCAAGGACGTAACTGGACAAAGGCCTGCAGTTTTTTCAGAACTGATAAAGAACTGACTTGTAACTGCCCTCAGATGATTGTTTGGAAGTCTTTCATTATCTCACCAGACTAGAACTACTACACTTGATATCTATTCTTCTGCATAGTTTGGTTAACAGGCAAGGGACAGTGATATAAGGAGTGGGTAAAGACGACAGTGCAATCTCACAAAATTTATTTCCTTTGAAAACCACATTGAAAAGCAATGCCTTACATCAGTCTAGATCACGTTTTAAAAAGCAAAGCAATTTGCTAATTGTTTATGAAAAGTTATTAATTAAAGTTTTGGAATGGAGGAGCTAATTTCCACCAGCAGATTTTTAGGTACTGCTAGTCTTCTAACAGTGTTCACCACTACATTTCTCAAAATAGACTGAATACATACGGGTTTTTTTAAACTCTAGGTTGCTTGCCAAATGCAGCTCCTGAGAGTGTGTCCAATAGTCGTTTGATACCTTGTGCAAAATGAGTTGTTGGTCTCAGCCCAGCAGTTGTTTTTTGTGAACAAAGTACACACAGAAAACATCTTAATCTATACAACTAACTGGCTGTGTTGGGGAAAAATTCAACTGAAAGACCACAGAGTGATAAATCATTACACAACTTTTAGGTCACTTCCACTCAGAGCTGAAATCTGTAAATTGGGCAGATAACCTGGATAAACCTGTTCTACTGGCAGATAGTCTCAGTTTCAATAGCTGTCAATCAAAAAATCTTAACTGAAAATGAAGAAGAATTCTGAACAAAAAGATGAAACCTTTTTATATAAAAAGTGTTAACTCATGCCATAACATCAAAAGGAAAAATCCAAACCATTTGAACATTTTTAGGCCAGGATTGCCATCTATTTGTACACAGAACCACGTTTCCGGACACTAAGGAGGGTTCTGCTGGGTTTTTTTCCTCCTGGCATTTTTTTTTAGTTGCCCTTCATCACTCCTATATGCACAGTTCAAAGTTATTTACCAATGGAATATTTTATTCTATACAAATATTTTTTCTAGGTTATACTTTCAACATAACCTCTTCAGACATACTTTCAACTTCAAGCCTGGTAATCACCATCAAAAGATAAGTAACATGCTATTTTTCTGAACTTTACATCTGTAACACAGTTCATCATTGTTTGTATCCCCAATCCCATGTACAGTTACATTAGAATGATGGCAGAAAATAAGAAAAAGATATCACAACATTAACTAAAATAGTTACATACCTTTGCCAGTTTGGGTTTTTGAGCATATTTTGCTAAATTCAGTCGAGACAGGTTTATGAAAGGGCCATCTGGATTTGTTAGCATTGAAGCCTGAAGGGGAGAAAAGAAGTTTCTAAGTGGGAAGATCCCCTACATTTTGGCTGAAAATTTTCAAAATATTAGTAGTATAAAAAACAAACAAACAAACAAAAATCCAAACAAAGCATTAGTAGATGCACTGCTCTACTGTGCAGTACAGACTCTTCTTACTGAACTTCATCTTTTCTGAAAGCCAGGAACTTCCCCTACTGCCATACAGTCCCTGAAAGAGGCTGCATGAATTACCTTCAGAAACTACCTTTTTCTTCCCTCTCTCCACTATTTCCATAATGTGCCTAAGCATGTAGCTTCAACAACTGTTAGAGGGACTGAAGGTAGTTGGGATACATAACAAAAAAGTCATCAAGAAAGATTTAGGAAGATCAATTCATACCTGCGACAGTGAGAAGATACCACATTTTGCCATTAATGTGATGTTAATCTGTATTATATATTCGTGCCAGTTGCAGTTTATTAATTTTGCCAATAGAACAGGATAAAACTAGTATAGTTTATTTTCCTTATCTTCTGAAGTGACAGACACTGAGAGATTAGTAATTGTTTTGTAGTAAACTGAAAAACTTGGAGAAGGTTTCAATATACTTACGGTGAAATCATGTCATAGTCTTTTCATAGCCTTCAGTGAATAAAAATGAGTCTCACAGAACTTGTGAATTTGGAATTTATGTGAATTTTTGTGAAAGTGTGAATTATGTACATTTTTTATATAAACAGACTAGCAAACTAACAAGAAGCAACATTTTCAAACTCCAATTTGAAAACAATTTAAACAAAAAATTAAAAATGCTCATCTCCTTCAAACTTGAGTTTAGATGCAGCTTTTAAGTCAACTCCATTGTCACTGTACCAGATACCATGACCAAGAAAGCCATTGTTCTGAGAACAGAGTCAAACAACTTACCGTTCCCAGCCTGACATATCTCCCAGAAGCACTAGTAATTGGACGAGCTGTGAGAGCTGTTCTAGGTGTTTTTATAGCTTGTTCCATAGTACTTGGCCGTCCACTTTGTGTACTGGGTCTCACAAATCCTGTGATAGGTCTTCCTGACTGAGTTACTGGCCTGAAGATGTTAAGCACATTATCCTTATGTTGAGTGGTGTTTATCGTTAGAGAATTTAAACACTTATATCTGAAGCATTTCATTTTCAGAAGTTAAATTTAGGATTTGCTCATTTACAGCTAGTCACATTTTAAAAAAATAAAAAATCACATACCTAACAGCTGGGCTGGGGCCTCCACCTTGGCTAGTTCCAGGGAGTTTCAAAGATGTTCCTGGTCCTATAAAATAAAGACCATTTCTCACTTCCTATTGAGATACTACACCCTTGTCCAGGGGACTTTAAAAAATGATTGGGTCTTATAATAAACTGGAAATTTCTTTGTTCAAACTGAGGGGACACAGCACTACACAAAGAAGACAAAAAACAAATATTGCACTGTACTACTGATAAATTGTCAGACTATTGCAAGAAACCTGCCACAGCGAACATGGTTTTCTCACTTTTACCCTTCACATCCTCTCCCCCATCCCACTTGGGAGGAGTGAGCGAGTGGCTGTGTGGGGCTTAGCTGCCTACCAGGGTTAACTCACAACAATTCTCAAGAACATCTACGGAGCAACAGATAGCACTGAAGTAAGAAAGGTTACTGGAACAACGAGATCATGCTAATTTGAAATGGTGTATTTTCTATCTGGGACTAAAATAGCACCCAGACTTCAGTAAGTAAACCCAAACCTTCAGCTATAGGGCAGATGGAGAACGATATCTCATGTCACTAGATCCATGTAGGACCCCCACCCACAATTTAGGGCACAGTGAAGTGCAAACTCATCCATATCCAAAGGTCATCAATGAAAACACTGAATTGGCTTGAGCCCAGGTGAACAGATAAAGGGTGCCCTTTTTCACATATTTCTGTTTTGACAGTGGACCATTAAGAATTACTAGTTCCTGCATGTAGATTTTCCATCACCTTCAATGACACTTGATTATAGTCAGTTTTTCTAACCTCCTAAGTGAACATCTAAGAGCTGGTTTTAAAAACTTGGTTAAAAGCAAGATATGACATCTATACCTTCTGTTCTGTTCACTGCTTGTTACCGTGTACAAAAAGAAACGAGATTTAAGTTGAGACAGCCAGTTCTTGACAAATCACTGTTACTCATCTACTTACTTTCTAGATACTTATGAACTGCTTTTATTCCAAATGTTTCCAATAACTGAAGTTAAACCGATAGGTAGATAGTTTCCTTCCTCCTTTATTTCCCCAAGATAAACCCCAAGTTGCCCTTTTTCAGTCTTCTCTCTCCTGCCCTCAAGCTGTAATTACCTCTGAGATACTATCAGTCCACTGTTTAAGCAAGTTTAGTAGACTTGTCCAAATCGATAACTTATAACTCAGTCTAAATACCTTCTAGCTTTTTTAGTCCATGCTGATACTAAGCACCTCTGACTGCAATACTATAGCAGCCACCTAGCTACAGCTGCATTTAAAATTAAATAATACAAAAAGGTATTAACCCTGATGTCTTTGGTAAAACCAACTAAATACGTAAGTGATGTTAAAATAAGGACCAAAACTCAGGATGCTCCCTCTTCTGGCTGGCCACACTTAGTATCTCAGTTGCTTACTTGTTCTTTATAGTCCTGTGAATCTTGAATTTTTTACTCCACAACAGAAAGGGTGGACAGTCCACCCAGCAGAGCTTCTAACATGATAACTAGGCCACTCTTCTGAGAAATGGAGGAAGTGGCTTTCAACTTTTCAGGCTAGCAGACAATGAACTAGTCTTCTACTTTCTGAGCCTTTTTTTAACCATCGCAATAATGTA
Source organism: Haliaeetus albicilla (assembly GCF_947461875.1). Lineage (NCBI taxonomy): Eukaryota > Metazoa > Chordata > Aves > Accipitriformes > Accipitridae > Haliaeetus > Haliaeetus albicilla. The sequence goes on from NC_091487.1 coordinate 20,128,253, forward strand.
AAAAGGGTAGGGCATTAAAATCCCTTTTGTAGACATGTTTTTTAATAACTACGATTGTTTTGTGCTTTTGGTGTACTGGGAGAATGTTTACAGGATTTATTTCCCTTGATCTCACCCCAGGCAACTCAGCCTTTGAGAATCCCAACTGAACTAGCTATGAATAGGCATCAAGAGGTCATAGCAGTGCATGTGGCCGCTAACAGTGACAGAATTTAAGAGCGTAATTTCAGCAGTTAGTAATGACTGCAGATGACTCCTTTAACTCCCTAGTTAATGAAATAGCTGTGATTATCCATAATGCCAATTAGTATGAGTTTCTGAAAAATATGTTGTCAAGGTAACACTTTTAAACAAGTTTATAACCTAAGCTGATAAAATCGATGGTGTTAAGAGTTCAAAGGTAACATACTGGGAATTTTCTGTAAAATGGTGCTATAGGATATTTTTATTAATAAACAAGACTGATGGAAAATTAACACAGCAGAATTATAAAAATTTAAAAACTGGTGGAAGACAGATTTCATCATATATGTTTGAAGAGGAACCACAGAAAAGTACTTGTTTCCACTGGATCCTATACAATTTAGTAATTATTTAATAATGCAAGACTGAGAGCAAAATCATTATTAAGATAGTTTAATCTAGAAACTAAGATAAGGACAGATGCAAAATTGAAATGGACATGTAACAGATGCAAAAGGATTTGAACTGCTTAGTAAGTGAAGTACAGACAATACCAGTTGTAATATGGAAGGTATGACTACACATTTTTAAGTTTGTAAGCTATAATTATAGAGGGGGAAGATATCCTGGAAGATTTGCCACAGTAAAAGACCCTGAGTCAAGACCAACTATGGTTAACACACTTTAACAGCAAAAGAAAAAGCCCACAGTCAGCAAGCACACATTCTTCTTAAATCATGCGTAAAAGTGGAAGTGACCATACAATCACAGAATGGTTCAGGTTGGAAGGGACTTCTGGAGGTCATCTGGTCCAACCAGGCTCAAGCAGGACCACCTAAAGCCAGCTGCCCAGGACACTGTCTAGATGGTTTCTGAGCATCTCTAAGGAGCGAGACTCCACAACCTCCCTGGGCAACCTGTGCCAGTGGTCAGTCACCCTAAGAGTAAAAAAAAAGTGTTTCCTGATGTTTAGACAGAGCCTCCTGTGTTTCAGCCCCTGGTCCTGTCACTGGGCACCACTGCAAAGACTGGCTCCATCCTCTTTGCACCCTCCCTAGAGATATCTGTGCTTACCTTTTATATAAGAGTGTAACAGAAAAATGCTTCAGATGTATAAAGAAAGTAAAATCTAGCTGTAGAAGAAAAACATGTTTTCTATGTGTCAGTGGACTGTTGTCTGGTTTGGTGAAAACGCATGCAGATTAATTGGAAAGGATTAAGAAGAGAGTTTAAAAACTCAACTCAAAAACTAAAAGATACACCTCAGAATGAGAAGATTGTTTAGCTTACCAAAGAAAAAATCACTGGATGACTTAATGACAGTTTTAACTATTTACTTTGGAAATACACCTTTGAAAATAGAGACTTCGTATCAGGCATAAAATATACACAAAGAAGAAACAGCTGGAGCTATAGTTGATAATTCCCACTAAAGATATGGCATACACTGATAAAAGCTAGCAAATTTAATAATATATTAAAGACTGCAGGGGGTTCTTTCTCTCTGGAAAGTTCTTATACTTTCTGAAAAACTATATACTAGCTCAGGCATGTCTAGTGGATTTGAAGCACCAATAGCAAAGTCTTATCTCAATGATTCAGGAGTGCAGGCTACATTATCATAATGATTTTCTTTGGCTTTGAGATCTGTGACAAACTATCTAGAAAGCCACCTTTTTTCAGTTTAAATATAGTATGAATGTATTTTTCCAGAATGCCTTATTCTCAATAATATTCATCAAATTATTTTTCTTGGCAGACGGTCTCTACCAGAGGGGGCATAAAATAAAATAAAAGTCTAAATTATATTATTATGCTGTTTTAAGACAGATACATGTAATTAGATTATCATAATGTATAAACACAACTTGAGTACTGCTTGACTGTTTATATGTGACCAAGCATGTACTGACAATTTTTAAAAATGTAATCAGATAGATATGCAGTTGCCTACTTCTATCCAGATGAGAAAAGCTTTTAATGCTTCAAATATTAGTTCTGGCCTACGTCCAGTTCTTCCCTTGAGTTCCTTGACATGATAAGTGGTTGAGAGCCACATCTAATAAGATGCATAAAAATTCCCATGTGGACTGTGGTAAAGAAACAGAGAAAAATAGAAATTATGCCAAAAAGTAGTGGAAGACTAATTATGGCCCACTTAGAAGGGAACTGATGAAGCTGAAAAGAGCTGCATACAAGAAACAATGACAGGGCTGAAGAACTGCCCTGGGAAGGAAGAGAGGAAAAAGTAGAGAAAAGCAGAAGCAAGATCATCAGTTCAAAACTGTTTGCGGAAAATGATACAAAAAGGTGATGTCAGATTTGGCCAGACTGTTGCCTACAGTACAGGCATATGGATGAGATTCACAGTACATCAAGGGCATATATTTTTCTCTGGTTTCCCACAGTGCCTAAAGAAGCCAGAAAGGAGTAAAAGAAATCAGTGCACTGATAGAAGTGAGTACAGAGATGTACAGGAAAAGCTGACAAAACACTATTTGTCTGAACCTAAGCACTACATCAAGATCATGTGGTGTATCTCAACATTGCCATGCAACCATAAACCAATCTAAAACTCTTATTGTAGCAGTAGCTAAAAGCCATATCAGGTCACCTCAGTATCTACCATTTTATGCTAGATGACAATCCTGACCAAGAGAGCTCTTGTTGCTTCAACGCATTTAAGTGAAAGTCATTCTTACGTGCAACTTGAGCAATGGCATTTTCATCTAGCACCATCTCTGCGATTCCTTCTTCATCCATATCGATTTCATCCACATACACCATTTCTGTCAAAGCTCGTGTTTTCAGGCTCCAGGCAGCCTGAATAAGGATAAAAAAGTAAAATATCTTTGAGACACCAAGTAAATAATCTTATCAGAAATTTTGACATTTTTTTATTATTATTCCCTTCAGAGTTTTAATAGGTGTGAATAAGGTATTGACTTAAACAGCTGGGTATGTCCATCAGTTGCCTGATGGACGTGGAAAGGGGACCAAGACTTTAGACAACTCTTTTGGAGTGGAACAGCTATAGTCACTGAGTTTGGAGGTCAGAATTTCACACCTCATGAAAAGTTATGACTAATTTAGGTCACAGGCAACTCTCTGAGATCTTGGGCTTTTGAAGAAATCCCCAGGTACCAGTGCCATTCAAAACCCACTGCTGACAGACACCTTATTTAAATTGAGAGGGGAGAGGAAGGTAAGTAAACCACTGTAATGCAAAGTAATGCTCTTCCCAGGCATCTGTAGAGAAAGAAGGAAAATCTTTCAACCAGCAACTGTAAAGATACAGTACATTACTATCCACAAGCAACAGTCTTTAGAAAGATAATCTACAACTCCTTTGTTCAAAGAATCAGCTGTATGATATGTGTAAATGTATCGATTAAGCATCTCAGATTGTGAGATTATTGGAGTACTTCTTAGTGAACTGAACCGACCAATTACTACATTAAATGTCTTGGAGGATTGTATGAGCAGTGTGGAAAGACAAGCATAATTCTAGCTTTTGTGACAAGCTTTGTGTAGACTTGTAGAGATACCAAACTAATGGGGAGAAGAAAAACCAGTGTCAGCGATACAGAAGTACCAACAAAGTAAGTGCAGTTCCAACCACTTTGATAACTTAACATGCCTGTAATGTACTCATAGAGCTGGCATGATAAAGGGAGCCACAAGACCAATCCCCGATCTTCCTTCAGATATTGAACAGATCATTGTAAATTTTCCAGAGAAAAAATCACTGCCAAATCAATTAGATTTGTTACTTTTCTGACACATACAGGAGTCTGGTGTAAAAGCATGTTTAATATTTTCTAAGGAGACATTTCAAAATAGAAACAGACTGATGCTACCTTAATAGAACTAAAGGTCAAACACATGGAAACATTTTTCTTTAAGTAAGAGGTAGGAGAAGATCTGGACCTTAGGCTTATTTAATAATTTAAGTAATCATTTAATGGGACACTTCTCATGTCTCAGACCATCCCTTCCTCTACACTTCCCTCATATTTCTATGCAACTTTCTAACTGTCTATCAAAAAGAAACTATATCTAAAAATGTTGCAATATTTAACTCTCCTTTTTAAAAGTGCTTTCTTCCAAGCAGAAGTAAAGGAGGGATTTAGCCAGCCAGTTCAACCACAATTAGAAATCTTAGTTCAAGTATGAAGAGAAAGGAACAGGCCAGGATGATTTGAATCTAGGCCAGACAGCCATAATCCAGATCTGCTTTATTATCTTTTAGTTTCTTCTGATATAGTTGGGTGACAACCTTTAATTAGCATTGAGTTTTGCAGTTAGATGTTCAAGACCCTTAACTGCTTTTCATTATTCTATGGAAGTATTTAGTTTGTTGAATTTTTAACACATTGATGGTACTCTACTTTTTTCAAAGACACATATGTCTGAAGTCAACATAACCATGTCTATATTGGGAATATGCTGAAATTAGAGCTCTCAGTATAGCCAAACACAGGCTAATTTCCAAGGAGAGATAAGAAAAGCTGTCTATAGTAATGATCTTTTCCGGGGAATTGAAAGTAGCAACTTCTCTACACTAATTGCTAAAACTGGGGCGAGTTCTTAACATAGACATAAGTATTATCATTGTGATTTTTCCAATAACAAACATGAGATAAAGTGTTTTTAAAAGCAACATGTCTCTTTGTCGTTATTGGACAAATATCTGTCATAACAAATAGATTCCTTAGATTGCTATTCCAGTCTTAAGCTCCTAGTCTGAGGCTTCACAGCCAACAAAAAATTCAAATATCGCATATTATTCCTTAATTAAACATCAGTCTGCAGAGTATGGCCTGCAGCAATGTTTGTTACAGGACTTCTGATCAAAACAGCAAGCAAGAGAAAAATGACAAATTCATTACTTAAACTATAGAAAGATGACCTTTACCTTGGGAGACAAGAAGACAATTCAAAATTCCTAACTACTAGTTACATAACCCATATGAAACAAAAGTATCGTTTCTGTGCATGCACACAGTTATGCTGAATATCTGAAAAATCAAGGTGTGGGAAAAGGAATTAGAAATGTATACTGACACACAAATACAAAGGGAGATGTAGAAAAAGATCTTTTTTTCAAAAGAATTAAATGAAATTTCTGACACCTTTCTAATTCGTAAAAAATTTGCTACTTATTCATAAAAAGTCACACAGGACTTTATTAGAACTATGGCCTATGGCTATTGCTTACTTTTTAAAAGAAAACCTGAGATGTACATTTCTCTGTTAAAACAGACCACCCCAACAAATTTTGATTTTTTTTCTTTTGTTCATAAAGTAAAAGTGTCTTTTATCACATGAGATGTAAAACTCATGCAGGATTCAAAGATTTTCTTAACAGCTCAGTAATTTCAACTTTTGCTGACTTTACAGAAAGAATTTGTACCAGTAGTCCTGGTATTTCCTATAGCTACTTTATCCTTGTATGAAGCCGACTTTCTGTGTTGTCATTTTTAGTTATCCAGAAAAATTTTAACAATTCTGTTCATAAGAAAGTACACAGTTTTAGTAATTTACCATAGTACAATACACAGATCTTTCGCTCACTGAAAACCTGTAAGGGTTTAATCTGAAACTAATGCAGAAGAACTTCACCTGAAAAACTTCAATTAAAATGAATATAAGCAGCACAAAACTGGAAGAACCACACTGTCAACAGTGAGAGGAAGGCTCACTTATAATCACAAAAAGCCATAAAAATAAATGCACACATTTCTGAGTAACCACATGACAATATTTACACCTCGACTTAGCACAAGTTTGTCCACTCAAATCGTTGCCTCAGATTCCACTTATATTATCTGCTCTCTCTTTGCGGGATCGATAATTTTGTTTTGAGACAAGCAACATGTCTGGCGTTTATGAAGACAACTTGCATTTTTATTAAATGGGCACAAGGAACAAGAAAGGGACAGCTCATTTCAGACAACCCACATATTCACAACATAGTAACAGATTTAGCTTACTTAACTCATAATCAGAACAGAACTTTACAATAACTAATAGTCATTATAGAGGGAAGCAATATCTTAAGTACCGTAAGTACAGAAATGTGATATGGTATTTCTTAAGAAGTCTAAACTCCAGAAAGAAAAGTGACAAATTGTTTTTCGCCTAGTTCCTGAGAACTGGTTTGTCACTGAATTGAATGTCTTCCTCTTGTTCCTAAAAAGTCCAAAAACTAAATTAAAAAAATATAAAATTTAAATCTAAATGTACTTCCTGAATCTGGTAACACATTTTTTTAAGAGGTTTCATTCTCCAACAATCCTTTCCATTACCATAAATTTTATTCTGTACACAATGAAAACCCCAGAACACAACAACCACCTTGTGAAGCGTAATCTTTAAAGTCAAGAAGATATCTGGCAGTATTTCACTGAAACCATTTTGTATGCAAACAATTTGCATGACTTCACTGGAATGTAATTGGAGACTTGTAAAATATGTTATTGAGCTGTATTTAAAGATGCAATTTCACACTGCATGTAATCTCTTCTGACTGTGAGCTGGAGCCAAAAGATGCCACCACCTGCACATTACTATTCTTCCCATTGCAGTAATCTAGTGCTAATGTGGACAGAGTGAAAACTAATCAATTACTCTGAGTCTTCCAACACTTATGTAAAGCACATCACGCAGCTTCAAGACTACCAGACTCTACACAAGGTAGGCAGTGAGAATGAACTGCAGGAGCAGAAGGGCATGGGTAACAGCCCACCATTACACCACATTAAATGAAACAGGAAAGTGAGCCCTAAGAACATAAACATTGTTCTATCTGTGAAATACACATTGGCTTTTTCTTAATCTCATCATCAGATGAAGGTCATTCAGTTCAAGATAGATTCAATTCAGCTTTTAGAAGGCACTAAGCTACTGAACTGCTGAATAAACCTATAGGAAATATATGAGAGAGAGAAACTCCTATCAAATATAAAAGCTGCCTATTTAAAATACCCCTTATCAAATGTACTTCCTTACCAATGATGAAAAACAAATTTATGCCATTAAGGATTTAACAATAAAACAAGTATTAGTCAGTGTATCAGAAATTCTTCCTAATGATTGTTTCTAACAATTGTATTTATGAAAAGAATTTTACCTGAAACACGGTGTATTCAGAATCAGGCTCCTGAAAAGAGAGGAAATAGAAATTGAGGAATGGAAATGTAAAACAATAAAAAGAACAACAAAAAATGGAATTATCCTCTGTGGCCACCTCGTTTTGCACAAACATTTTCTCTCCAAGACATATATCCAAATTTTCATTTTATTACATTATCTCAACTTACATTACGGAGGTAATCAACATTTTACACAATGAAAGCAGATTTGCAGTAAGTAGATTTTTCAGATACCTTTTGCTTTCTTGCTTCTGCAGGATCATGTTGGCCAAATCTTAGACTAACATTACAGAATTATTAAACTGAAAAATGGTACATTTAAAAAAAAAATACAAACTTGGAAGATGTAAGCACATCTCTCAAAAGTTAACCAGATTATTAGACCATGGGCTTTAGAATGCCTACGTAAGAAAATCCATCTTTGTGCATTTTTGTTAGCTGCTGATGGTGATCGCACTGATATCACTGAAGTATGTAAAAGAAAATTTCTGCATATATTGAATGTTTTTTATACTTTTATGATGGAAATGATATATTTATTGTATTCTGAATACTAATGCTGTAAGTGGAATAAACATCAAACTAATGGCTTATTGCACCATCCAATAAACAAAAGGAAAACTACCCGATGAAGTTTACTACAAGCCAAAAGGCAGGAACTTGCATCTGCTTGAAACTTGAGGTAAAAGTGAGTAAATAGTAACAACAAGAAATGTAGGTTTATCATCATTCATTATGTACTTATCATGTTTGTACAATATTTAAACTATCCTTCAGGGCTTCTGCTGCTCACTTCCAGGGACTGGGGAAGAATCTTTCCTCTCTAACATATTACTTAGCTTTAGGGGGAAAGTCAAGGAAAGCGGGAGATAGATGTTACTTTCTCCAATCACTATTAGTCTTTTGTAGAGTCAGATCATTTCTGCTCCTAGAGGCAGCAGAAAATTTCTTACATATCTGGCCTTGTGTAAATCTATCACATTTAAGCCAGCTATATTAGATCGAATATAGAACCTCAGAGTAATTCAGACTGGAAAGGGGCATCAGGAGGTCTCTAGTCCAAAGCCCTGCCCAAAGCAAGGTCAGCTATAAGGTCAGTTGAGCTTGTGCAGAGCTTTGTCCAATTGGGTCTTGAAAACTTCCAAGGATGGAGACTGCACAATGCCCCTGTGCAACCTGTTCCACTGCCTGACTGCCCTTATGGAGAAATGTTTTTCCTTATATCAAGCCAAAGCCTCCTTCATTTCAGTTTATGTTTGCTGTCTCTCACTCCATGCACCTCTGTGAGGGGCCTCGCTCCATCTTCTCGATAACCTCCTTGTATGTATTAGAAGGCTGCTATTAGGTCACACCAATGTCCTCTCCAAGCTGAAGCACTGCCCAGTGTGCTGGTAGCTTCCTTTGCAGCCAGGGCACCCTGCTGGCTCATATTTCACCAAGCCAATGGCAAGGTCAAGCTTGCTCTTTTGCTCTGTAGTACGAGATGTGGTCTACCTCTTTCAATTTGTGCCTTTTCACTCAGTAAATTCCATGACAACAGGGACCTGGAAGACTGGTGATACTCTCGCATCTTCCTTCTGTAGCGTACTGGAATTTCTGTGGCCTTTTAAGAATCATATTTGGAATTGCAAAGTTGTTCACCCCTGTTAGAATGCCTAACACAGCTTATAAACTGAGTATTCTATGGAATGAGGGATTAATCTCAGCTGTCTGTGATGTACCTGGTCTTGACTAAGGCACTGAAACTGCCTTTATGTTTTAGATGTAGGATTAAATGAACTCCCAAGTTCTTTTAATATGTTGTTTTATTTATAGTATTCGTCTTCTAAAAAATAAACTGTTCGAGCTTTCTAAGTAATAAAGAAAAGGACATTGAGATATTTCAGCTTGCATTTTATTCACCCCATTGTGTCTGAGTGTTACAGCACATATGGTGTACCAGAAAATGGTTTAAGAGCAGTAGGTGATCTTCCATACCATATGTGCTACAGTAACTAATGAGGACAAGGTTAGGAATATTACATCAACACCAACTCAAAAATGCCTTGATGTTACAGATGTATATCTTAACAGATGTGTAACTTACTTTAGGCACTGTTCATCAGTTTAAAAAAATAGTTTAAAAATAAACCAGATTTTCTTATGTAGGAGCATTCATATTGTTAAAAAATTCAGAAGTTACATCCCTCATCACTTTGGAAGAAAGTAGAGTTGACCAGTAACACTTACTAAAAACATCGCTCTCTTGTAATGGTAGGTGATAGTATGCATTGTTCATACACCCTAATATATCATTTTAGTTTTTGACAAGAAGTAACTTAAGATTTTAAATAACCCTCAAGCAGGTGATAGAACCCTTCCATTAAACACAAGCCTGGCACAACAAAAACTAACATTAAAATATAATATATTTTAACATGGGTGGATCCAGCAGTTGCTACTCATGCAGGCATTCCACTGGAACTAGATTCCGAATAAAGATTTCTTTGAGAGGATTAACAAATAGCATTGCCCTGTAAGCTTGTATCTCAAAACAAAAGGTCAAATTTATTCTTCATTTACATATATAAAGCTCCTTTGAAATTAATAAGATTGTAAAAGCAATGAAGGAAGGATTTAACCCAGATCTCTAAATCCACTGAGGGCATTTAAAAATTAAAGTTAATATGTAAAGTCTGTTTATTTGAAGACCAAAAATATTCAGAAAAATTAAGTCTTCTGATGCTTATAGCCTAGAATAGGGAATGAAACAAGATTACACACCTTATATTCTAATAAAGCTTTATTCTACAATTAATTTCAGGTGAGTATGATTTAATACATGAAGAATATTAAAATTGGTATATTCTGAAAATGGTCCTCAAATTATTAAAAGCAGAAACAGAGAAAAAACATTACCCAGGAACAATGACTTCACTGTATGTATCACTAATTTTTACACATAAACTTAATAATTACAGTCTCTTGAACAAATAACTGATTTCAGTTGAAGATGCTTTTTCAAATCAAGTTCCATATACATAAACATATCTGTGATAACTTTATTATGACCTTACAAAAAGCAGTATGCAAGTAATAGTAGCTGAAAGTTCACCGTGGGAGAAGAAAGGACAAATGAACAAAAGCAAATCCTCACAGTAGACCATTAAGCAAATTAAAGGCAGGACATCCACTGTATGTCTATTAATTACATTAGGCAATTTTTTTTTAATTGTTAAAACTACAGCAGGCCTCATACATCGGTGCTGATTGTTGCCTTGAATCTGACATATGGAACACAAAGAAGAGTAATCAGATTAGGTAACTAATCAGGATGATCAACAGAGACAGCCCTGGATTTTATTTCCTCTAGGTCATGCTATTACTATAAACATAGAAGACAACGCCTGTCTGCTTACAACAGGAAATAATTAAACTGAACATCAGTGCTTTATGTGTTTGTATGCCCAACCACCAGTCATAGAAAATACAGCTTTTATCCATCCTGAGATAAGATTGTCAGCATAGAAGTAAATTCCATCAATAAAATTTATATTCCTAATTCTTAACTGAAGAAATGCACTGGACATTTTATAGAAAAAAATATTTCAGTCTTCCATAAAATTTAACTCAGTAGCAGCTAATTACTCTTCTATCAAAATGTTCAGCACCTTTTATTCATTAAGAACTCTTCAGGAAAACATAATGGATTTTAAAATGGTTTGATTTCATTGATGTGTTCTTTAAGAATTCAAGTTTATAATAGCATAGCATTTGATACAGCTACATAAGAAAATTCCCGATTCATGCCCAGTTGGCTAAAAGGTCAACACCATACCTTAAAAACCTCCTAGGGCTTACTACATCTGGTGAGAGAGTTCAAAGAGTTCTACACCAGTGAAGACAGCTTCTGAATGTATGTACATGTAACTACTGATTAGATCATCAGTAAACTTATTTTTGAGACCTTCAAATAATCTTTTACCATGTTCTTAAAGGAGAACTTCTTAAACATTATTATACTTGTGATGAAAACATATTCTGAATACTAAGCTATATGTAAAGGGACTGGTAAATTAAGAGATATATCAAGATGTACCGGTCAAGAAAATTTCTTATTATATTTATAAGTGTGACTGGTAAAAATGCCTACTTCTAAGGCTATCGTAGAAAGCTGATTTCAGCTGCCCATAGTTTTGTGACAGTGTTGCAGATGCAATGGAGCAGGAGTGGTACTATCTTTTAGCAGAGCAGATGACAGCTTGGAAAAATGTATAGGCTTTCAGACTAGCAAGGTCGTCTCTTTCAGGCATGAAAACACGCTAAGATTATGCACTGTTAGTCTCTTCCTTTACCTACTTATTGTTCCATTACATGTCTTAGAAGGGAGAAAGCTACTTGCCCGAGCATGAAAAAGTTCTGACCTGTAACAATCACAGTTTAATTCAACCATTCCTGAGCATCTTTAAAGGATACCATCTCCTGTGGCTTGGTTTATACCTTACCCTAATGCATGCTGTTCAAAGAAGTGAATCCCTGAACAGTGACCGAGGCTACTGCTCTTCTATGATCTTTCTTTCCCTGGTTGTAGAGGTTGGGAGGCACACGCTTAGCAGAATATGGGACAAGAGGATGAGAACAGATGGCACGGTGATTACAGCAGTTGAGTATTCCCTTGTGCTGCACAGCAGCTCACTTAATCCAAACTTTCTGTAAGTGTTGCCATTTGTCTGTTTGCTTTCCTGGTGCCCAACATGACATATCTTGGGCTTGATCTGCAGAAGTGCTCCCATTAAGGGTTTGATCATTAAATATTTTAGAATTGCTATGTGCTTTTTAAGCATAATAAACCACACATTAGGTTAGGTACCAAAAATGTTACTACTTAATTTGAGATATTTCTCCAGGTTATACTAAAATACTACTATGTAATTCACACAGATGGAAGACAGTACTATTTTCTGGTAGGTGGCTGGAAAAGACAGAAATAAATTTCAATCCAAATATTTAGGAACTACTGATTTCATTAACATGCCACCTTCAAAAGTAACACAGACTTCAGGAATCAACAGTCAATCTGCCTGAGAATGGTTTTGGATTCTTAATTAACTTAAAAAAAAGAAAAAGTCATCTTAGATCACTTTTCTAGCATTCACAACTACAGCAACTTAACTGATACACTACAACTGGAATAAATACAGAATAATGTAAAATAGTATTAGACCAGGCAAACCAGGAGAATTAAGTAATGTACGTTACTTATTTGAGTTCTAATTATATCAATGTTCAGCCTTGGAGTTTAGTATCTTTCAAAGGTCTTATAAAAATAACGGTTCTAATAAATACAAAGTATACATGCTGCAATACATAAACACAATTTGCTTTTTCATTCTGTTGTATTAAGTAGGTTCAAAATAACTTGTAAGGTTTCAGCTACATATAAAACACATTCTTGAGGCGTGTTACTATTTCCTTTACTCTGTGCCTGAAGTCTAGCAGAGCAAATGTGACAGAGTGGTACCTGAAAGCAGCAAGTGTTAGAAAGTAATGAGCTGAAAGTGCAACAACATAGCTAGGGAAAAGACCTGCAAGGCTTTCCAAATGAGAAGCAGAATAATAAAATACAGGCTTACTTGGACAGATAACCAGTAAATATTAAGATTTTGTGTTGATTACAATAAGAACTGTAAAATCTAAAATATCATGAGCACAGTTGACTGAAGGAGAGAAATACCATTCCATGTTAAGCCTGCCATGAATGTTAAAGCTATATTTTAACTGAATAATTAGAAAATACTTTACTTAAAGAGATTTCAAGTATAACATTTTGTATGTTGAGTTGGTCTGAGTTTGGTTCAAGTTGCACTCTTGAAAGTTATTTAACCAATATCCTGGTTTCTCCATCCTGCTGTACCAAAATAAACAGGTGGTATAAATAATGCTACATCTTCTCCTGTCAGGAGCTGTGCTCTTTGTCTGGACTAACATAGAGGAATGATGGAAGAAAGCTGCGTAGCCATTGCATTATATACCATGAAGTACAGTATACTCCATGATCCTTCTGAAGAAACATGCTGAATTGCCACTTAATAACCACCTTTCCATTTATTTTACTTTTTAAAAAAGTCTCTAAACTGTTACTCCACTTACATAAAATATAGAGTAAAATTCACTTGCTGGTGTCTGCAAACTTGTGATGTGCTTTACTCAAACATTGCTCTATGAAATCTCTTTTCAGAGAAAGACTGAAACATTGTTCCATGCACCTTTAAAATGTCAAAGAGGAAGACTGGTATTTTCCAAGCTAAAGTAGATGTATTTTAAAATATTTTTAGAAGTCATTAATTCCTGCTTAGAAAGAGCTTTTAATAAGGATTCCTCAAGAAGATTATATGGGGCAAGAGCCAAACTAACCATATTTCAAGTTTGCCTCTACAGAAAGCAAACACATTTCTCTCCCATCTAAACTTTCATGTAGGTTTGAAATATGCTGCTGCTGAAAAGTACCTTTTTCACATAAAACTGTGAACAGGAATATAGCTCTGAAACGAACTTACCTAAGTTAGAAGGTCCAGTCCTTTGCAGGCAACCATGACCTGGAAGTCTTTTCAAAACACTGATGAAACTTGATCTTAAAATTCAGAGACTTCATACAGGATCTCTTGTAAGAACTTGTGATTTGATGGAGTATAGACACCATTCATATACCCATCTTCCACTGTTTCTCAAAGCATAATTATTTTAAATGTTTTCACTCTTTCATTCTTATAGAAGATGAAGCTTACAGGCTGCTGTGATCATTTCAAAGATTAAATTAAGTGATCAATTATTTGTCCCAACTTTATATAGTATTTGGAAAAACTCTCATATTGCTGGTATACGAGGTCCTGGTTCTCTAAGAAGAATGTGTAGCTTTATCTAAGAAAACAATTTAATTTATATACTCAAATGCTTGCAGCACGTGTGATCAATATTTAAAAGAAAGAAGGAAAATCAGATGGGATCTACATACTCTCACTGCTGTTGTTTTCCCTCTAAACATTTTTCCCGGCCTTGTACACGTTCTATTCCTTACCCCACTTCTGTCAGCTGCAGATGTCTTCAACGCATTCCCCAGTGCTACTAGAAACAGCCCAGCAAAAGTTTGGATTTGCCAGGTGTAACAAAACAATTTTGTACTTGAGCTTCAGCACACAGTAGAAATGCAGTTGTCTTTATACTTCCATGTTGAGATCATAGATCAGAAAATGTTTTACTAGTTATGAATAGCAACAGAAGCACTGTGACCTTTACAACTCTTATTTACTGTTATTATCTGTACTGTCTCAAGAGTTTCTATCACGAATCAAGAGCTATACTTCCATATGCAAAGATTACATGTATCAAGACCCAATAATGTAAATACACATAAATGATACAGGACTTGCACAGAACTAATACTCGGTCCCATTTAGTGTTCAGGACCAATTTTCTTGGAATGTCTTCTCTGCTGAAAATTTTTCTGCTGATGGCTCCTTGTTGCTGCCTTACAGTATATAACATAAACAAAAGCATCTTTTAAATATCTATTCTAAACCGGTTGAAACAATTACTGTGCTTTACATTTACACAATTGTGTGACTGTGCAGCTTTCTTTTAAGACTTTTCCTTTGTGATGAAAAGAACGGCCTTCAAGATTCTTAAGATCTGTAGCGATAGGATGCTTTGAGAGAGTTACTAATTTACTGTAAAGTATTTATGATGAAGATAAAGTCCATTCAATGACTGTTTTCCAAATATGGCAGTAAAAATGTTTACATGCATACAAGTATCAATCCAGAAACAACATTCTCAAATCCTTCCTTCTTAGAGAAGGGTGAGAAAATAGGTAGGTCTTGAACAACACATGCCCAACATTTCCAGAGACTTTGCAGCTGGAGAAAGAGCAAAGAGAGAGGGATGGAAACGCCTTCTGTCCCATGGTAATACTTGTAAGTAAGCTGAGACAAAATGGGTGTCTCTTAAGCTTATGAGGTTTAGTCGATACAGCAACCATGATATCTGAACATCTGTGTAAAATCAACAGTAACATCCTCAGGCAGACCTGATTTCAGACGTGGCTTTTCATCCCTTAACTCCGCAAAATCCCGAGCGAGTTAAAATCCTTGTTGTGGGGAGTGCTGGGACCCCACCACCGCCACGGTTTCATTCCCAGCAGCACAACGTACCTGTTGCACTGCTCGCCTCTCCTTACTCGGCCGGGGCGGGAGGGCTACTACCAGGGCGTGTCTGAGGAGGAGCCGGCAACCCGCACTCGCCGCCTCCAGCTTCGGGAGGGATTTAGGGAGCCCGGCGAGAAGGCGCTGCCCGGCCCTCCCTCCTCCTCCTCGCGGAGCACGGCGCGGCCCAGCCCTCCCCGGCCCCCTACCGGGCCGTCACACCGGGCCTCTCCGGCGGCTGCAAAAGGTACACAGCGGGTCCCGTGGCGCTGGCCCTGTCGGGCGGCCGGGCCGCTGCCGACTGACACCACCACCTCCCGCCCCGGCCTCCCGGCCCGGCCCCCGCTACCTGCTCGCCGGGCGGCCTCTCCAGCAGCTGCGAGCAGAGATCCGAGCACTGCCGAAACTTCCTCCGCCTGAAGTAGCTCCAGGCCTGGAACAGCGGCTCCAGCTCCAGCCCCATCCCGCCGGCGGGACCGCCGCAGCCGCTCCGGCTGGGCCCCCGGCGCCTGCCGAGCGGGGCCCGGGGCGGAGCGCGGGCGGGCGGCCGGCCTGCTGCCACGGAAACGGCAGGCCCCGCCTCGGCCCGGCAGGGCCTGCGCGCCGCGCTGGGAGGCGGCCGGCCCGGGCGGGGGAGGCGGCCGGCCCGGGCGGGGGAGGCGGCCGGCCCGGGCGGGGGAGGCGGCCCCGCGCTTGGGCCGAGCCCCTCCCTGCAAGAGCCTCCCTAGGCTCGTGCGTTGATGACGGAAAGCCGAGCGTGACCCGTAATACTGAGAACAGTGGATTTCGCATAACCCCGCTATTTTTAACGGTGTCCTATTAGTTGCTGTCCTATTATCAAGAGCCATTTCGAGTTGGAATATATGCCTAAACACGAAGAATACGGTCCTTCAGTCCTTACTTGGGTAAAATGTCCTTTACAGCCATGGGAGTCCTGGTGTGAGCAGCACTGTCTTCAGTCTTGCAGACTCCATTAGTTCCTTTAGTTCATTAGCTCTTGCAGAGAAACAGTAAGACCGAGATATTTAGACATGAAGAAAGCTGGAATACAACTACTCTTACTTTGTACGTATTGCAAGATGCTGATTGCAACCATCAGCCCAAGTAAAAGGAAGAAAAAATCTCTAAGGATGCTTGGAGAAATACGTGAGTTTGTGACGTGAAAATCTCTGAACACTAACATGATAGCTAGAATCATATCATTGGCATTTTAACCGGTCATCCTGGTTTTATTGCTTCTGTCTCACCTAAATGATCAGTTTGTCCAAGATCCATGAAATGGATATCCAGGCTAGCAAGATCAATGTCAAGCGGAAAGATGAAGGAACAGAAGTGCCAGTCCCAGGACTATGGCTTATTCTAATACAGGAGTAAGTGGCTTAAACTGAAGTAGCAGCTATAGGCAGCTAGGTTTTGGTTGTCCCACAGAGCGAGCACAGGTGTATTGGGTTTGTGTGGCAAGGTTTTGGTGGGCGGGTGGCTTCTGTGAGAAGCTGCTAGAAGCTTCCCCTATGTCTGACAGAGCCCATGCCAGCCGGCTCCAAGACAGACCCTGGCCAAGGCCGAGCCCATCAGCAACGGTGGTAGCACCTCTGGGATAACATATTTAAAAAGGGAAAAAAACCCTGTGCAGCAGCAATTGCAGGCAGAGAGAGGAGTGAGAACATGTAAGAGAAACAACCCTGCAGACACCCAGGTCAGTGGAGAAGGAGGGGGGGAGGATGTGCTCCAGGCGCCGGAGCAGAGATTCCCCTGCAGCCCGTGGTGAAGACCATGGTGAGGCAGGCTGTCCCCCTGCAGCCCAGGGAGGTCCACGGTGGAGCAGATCTCCACCTGCAGCCCGTGGAGGACCCCACGCCAGAGCAGGTGGGTGCCTGAAGGAGGCTGTGACCCCGTGGGAAGCCCGCGCTGGAGCAGGTTTTCTGGCAGGACTTGTGACCCTGCAGGGGACCCACGCTGGAGCAGTCTGTGCCTGAAGGACTGCAGCCTGTCAAAAGGACCCACGCTGGAGCAGTTTGTGAAGAACTGCAGCCTGTGGGAAGGACTCACATTGGAGAAGTTTGTGGAGAACTGTCTCCCATGGGAGGGACCCCACGCCAGAGCAGGGGAAGAGTGAGAAGTCCTGCCCCTGAGGAGGAAGGAGCAGCAGAGACAACGTGTGATGAACTGACTACAATCCCCACTCCCCATCTCCCTGTGCCACTGGAGGTGACGAGGTAGAGAAAATCAGGACTAAAGTTAAGCCCAGGAAGAAGGGATGGGTGGGGGGAAGGTGTTTTAAGATTTAGTTTTTGTTTCTCATTACCCTACTCTGATTTTATTGGTACTAAATTAAACTAATTTCCCCAAGTCAAGTCTGTTTTGCCTGTGACGGTAGTGAATGATCTCTCCCTGTCCTTATCTCGACCCGTGATCCTTTCATTATATTTTCTCTCCCCTGTCCAGCTGAGGAGGGGAGTGACAGAGCAACTTTGGTGGGCACCTGGCATCCAGCCAGGGTCAACCCACCACAACAGGGAAACTGATCCGAGTGAAGCCTTTTCTGGGACCCATGCCATCCCTAGTTAAGAAGGGTGGAAAGGAAATTATACAATAGTTTCTGTCCCTTCTCCGGTTTTAAGTCATTGTGGGAATCCGTATGTGCTGCATTCCCACAAAATATGTAGAAGACTTGCACAAGGAGACTGACTGTATACCTCAGGTTGGTCGGAATAGCGAACAGTATTTCTTGTTGCTCTGTCAGACCATCTGCTGTGATACTGCTATGCAGTTGTACTACTGTGGCTGAGTAACTATTGAGCTGTATGATATTATCCCATTTTATTTACAAATTCTTTTAAGTGGCAAATCCTTCAGCATGTGTTTTATGGTCAGGCTTAGCACGATAAGCAGGATGTGCTGTTCAGAGAGATTGTGAACATTGGTCAAAAACTACAGATTTATTAAAAATACTAACTGGAAGTTCCTCTGCTTGTGTATGTATATGAGATGATCTGTTTTTAAATGCTTGCTGTTACCATGTTAGGTAATTCAGCATGTTTGGGCTGCTACTTTTTTATAGAACATAATATGAATGGCATTTTCAGTTTGTAGAGACACATTTTGAGGTCAGTACATTAGTTCCAAAGTTGTTAGATTAAAATGCCAAACTGGTGTTAGTTGGTTTACTGGAGACAAATAATGCCAGAATGTTTTATACTTGCTGTTTTTAAAAGGCAGTTTTCTTCTGTGAACAGCCCACCGTATCAGTTAAACACACCATTTATCTGCATAGGAAAACAGAGACCAATAGCTCCTAAATTTTATTGATTCCGACACTACTGTCTCAAAAATCTCATCATTAAAGTGCTTTTTTCTTTGTTAACACATGTTTTAAGCCTTAATATCTTAATGACTACTTCCAGACTACAAAGTAAATTAAACGTCTAAGGATGCTGAGAATGTTTGATTATAACAGTCTTTTTGATGATTTCCATTTTGAGATGGTGAATCCAAATGAAACAATGAAGCAGTGATTGTGGGCAGACACAACAGATTAAGGTTTCCAAGTACTGATAACCTGGGAGCTGTGCATTCAGGTGAGCAAGTAGTGGATTAGTCATAGATATCATTGACTACTCCGTGCTCTGGCTCACCTGAGGGTGTTTGGCTTGACAAGGAAATAGTGTTTCCTGTTTCCTAGAGAAAAGACTGGATCTCCAAGGTGACTTGGCTTTCCAGCAGCAAGCAATGGAGACCCAGAAGGAGGCATGAAGCTGTATGCTTTATTTGGGGGATGAGTTTGGAGTTCCTCTGATGAAAGTTGATGACTTTTCAGAAGAAAAAAAATGAGATAAGCCTGTGTGACTGGAAACCAATGGGAATAAATTGTGAGTCATGTGAGCTGCCAGTATTTGGTCCCTGGTCATGAGAGTATGCCCCTGAAAGCAAGAAAAACAGTAAGCGTTTCAAATAGCTCTCTTGGGAGGAGAGGTGGAAAAAGAATGCTTTTCATATAAAAGAATTGCTGTATATTTAATCAGTAATACATGTATTGCTGAACTTCAGCCATACTTTTATAGCACCAAGATTCTGTCTATAACAAGAAAGGTCACAGTCTTCCGAAGTTAGCCTGTTAGCCATATGACTTCTCAGCAAAAGAAAGGGGAAGATGGTCCCAGAGCAATTTTTATTTGTTACACTGTTGGGAAAGGTATTTGTTGCACTTAGTGATCCAGCTGAAGTCATGTTGTCCTATGGTAGCAATTGGATCAGGATGGATCTTCAGCTTTTTTAAAATAAGGAGATTTTACAGTGTTGAGAATGACAGAAAAATTCTTTTTCCTTCTTTTCAAGCGGTAATGTGTAAGGGTTTTTTGCTCTCTGTTTGGCTGCAGATACAAGAAATTTTTTTCAGTTTCTACATGATGGTATGCATCTAATTCAAATGTATGAAGCCAGAAAGAGTTGTCCTGGCAAGCCCAATTCATCCACCCATGGTAATGTGACCACTCAGAACTAAAATCATAAAGCAAAAAACCTGTACCTTATATCAAAGTTCAAAGAAAGATGAATCTATATAATAATTTGTCAGCAATACTTGTATGAGGAAGAGCATTTGATTATTTCCTTTAAAGCAACTGTGATTCTGGAAATTTAGCTTTTATCAAACCATTTACTTTCATGGCCTACCTACCAGCAAGTAGAATAGAAACACAGTCAGTCTCGTCCTGCTTCCAGACCACATTGCACTTTTGTCTGTGTTCCAGAAGCTACACATGGTGCATTGAACATTTCACGGATAAATGCTCTAGACAGACAAGTCTATATAAGGGTAGAAAAAAGCGAAGATGGACAAAGAAAGGTATGTCCACTCAAATTGGCGGTTATGGTACATATAAGTCCCTGCTCATGCGTTGCCTATGTGCACTATTCAGAGGATGACTATAGACTTGAGAATAACTGTGTTTGTCCTCCATAAAATCTTAGACAATGTCAATTCTCTAAACTGTGGCACTGTTTTGTTCTCGGAAACAGCTATCTAAAAAGTATGCCCTGATACTGGAGGAACATTGCAAAGAAGACTCAACCCAGTATTGACAGGTTTCTGTATAAGCAGAGGACTTGGACATAAAATTACATATGATTCAACCTGTCCTACCTTTCAAGTAAGGCCAATTCCCTGGTGCAGATGCTATTTGCATCCCTGGAGTCCAGTCCTACCTCAGTAGCAGGCATAAAAATGCATTCTGTCTGTCACAGCCTGCTGCTGCTACTAGTGAAGCAAAATCCCCAAGCGTGCTGCTGGTGTGCTTTCTTGACATGCTTATATCCTGGGCTGTCTCTGGTATTGGCACAGAGATCATCCTATGCATACCATCTTTGAAGTCTTTTCCACTGATAATACTGGCTTTCACTTCCTGCACAGGGGAGTGTTCTGAGCTTTTTAATATGGGGACTCTCATTTATGTTGAGTATCGAAATCCCCAAATTTGAACCTTTTAACCAGTGTAGTACTTCCTCCAAATAATAGTCTCTGTAGGTACCGGTATTCCACTTCTCTAACTTATTAAAATCCTGGAATAAGACACACAAAGTCCCTGTCTTTCTTTGTGTGCTCTGTGAAGCCCTGTATGGCAGTCCCCCTCCAGTGTAACTGCATGAAAGCTAAACAGCCAGGAATTTGATTCAGGGCCTATGACCAGACTACCTTCAGGGAAAGAAAAAGACATAATCCATTGCAGCAGAAGTTAGGCAACATAAAATTGGGAGAAGTTTCATACCTGCTCAACTAAGCAACTCACCCTATCCATCTGCTTATGATATTTATTTCCAAATAAATCTGGATCTGAATACTTATTTCTGGCATGTATAGAGGCACTCTTGCACACTTGTGTAATCCTCAAACACAGCACAGAAGCCAGATGGGTAGTCCAGTGAGTATTTCTAGTACTTGCTACCTGCTTTTTGGGACACTGATAACAGGATTTTGGAAGTCAGTATATGGCAACTAGTACATTAAGGAATATGTCAGATAAGAGTACACAGGAAAACTTTACTTGCAGGAATACAGAAGTCCTTGAAGGCATATGCAAACCCACCACACCTGGAATATAAACAAATCCTGATCATGGTTTAGGACTAACTGTAGGGCTGGCTAGTAGTGCTGATTAACTATCCTATGGCATATGAGAAAAAAAGAGGGAATTGTATTGACAGAGGAAGTAAGAGGAGCTGATGAACAGAGCCACTATAGCTCTGGCTGTCCTTTTCTGGACTCTGAGTTGCAGTCCTCCCAGACTAATAATGAGATGAGTAATGGGAAGAGACTACAGAGGAATTTTCTTTTTTTTTTTTTCTATGTTTCTCTTAGTTAACAGCAACAGCAACTTTTACAATAGGTCATCAGCATGGCCAGCCATGCACTTTAGTTAGCTTGAGGTCATTTTGCACAGTTCGAGCACAGGCTTGTAGATAGTTTTTTCCATGTCACCTTCTGAGAAGCATAAATTAATTTAGAATATTTCATGTCCAGCTATATAATTAGGGTGTTTTAGAGCCCTGCTGTAAGGTCTCTACAGTATACAAAACCAAAGTGTAGATTATTTTTTGTTTTATTTCCTTGAAGGTCTGCTGCTGGCTTCCTGGCCTTTAAAGACCCAGCTCTTTTTATTTTCTTTGATGTCAGGTGAGCAGTATTCTTTTTACACAAGTATGCCGGTTCAGAGCTGCTGTGTTTGCTCTGGTGATGTGGCCTCCCTGGATGCTAGTGAGTCCAACCTGTCTGCTGAGGTATCTGGTACCAGCCTCTATTGCAAATGCTGATGCTTATCCCAAAGAAGTGTACCATATGCATTTGGCTGATGCCAACAGTAAAAGGAAAAAGCCCAGCAATTGCCTTTCTGCAGAGTTGAGGTGTATATAAAAGAGCAAGTACAGAAGGCCAGTAACAAAGCTGATCAGATCCGGGCCTAGAATGCAATCTCCTGCTCCTGCCACCACCTCTGGGCAGCTGCCAATACTGATTCATGTGAACACGAAAAAGGAACTTTCTCCTCATTTACCATAAAGACAAATTCCTGTCTAGTGCATAGTTGTGCAGTGTACCACATAGGCCATTTTTCTAAAGCCATTCTCTATTTCGAAGTTGGACTGGGTGAGTCTGAGCCAAAGATCAGTGGAAATTTGACTCTGCAAAAGTTTTCTCCATCAAAGTTTTTTGCTCTCAAGGCTTCACGTGGTTGCAACTCTGTACACTACTAGTCCTTTGTACATATGACTTTCTATGCACAAAGTGAGCCACTGGTGACTTGTGAGTTATTCAGTCATTTAAGCTGTATATGCTAAATCCAAAAAGAATTCAACCAACTGGGCAGCAAGTGTCCTGTGTCCCCTGTACGTAGCCACGCTACACAACTGGCCTGTAAATAAAATTACTCTGCCATTGAATTGTATTCATCATTAGGCCGACAGAAGCCTGGAGAGCCTGTTTGGCTTCTCAGTTTTCTCACATAGTGCATGAAATAACTCTCAGTTGCACTCAAAAGGATGACATTTGTTGTTGTTGGGGGTGCACACAGTTCAGGAGATGTGGTGGTGTATTCCTCATCCATCTCAGGAACTCCTGTTAGGCTGTAGCATTTGCGTAATGAGTAGGGCAGTTAAGCACCCCTTGACTGTACCAGGAACTCTTGCATGGCTAAAGTGAGGAGCAGCACTGACCATACCAAGGACTCCTGTCGCCTAGCAGAGGCAGAGATGCAGAACCAGGAGCATTAGTCATGTCCTGACAGCCTTGGAGCACCCCTTATCTGGTTTTGTTGTTCCCTGACATCCTTGGAGCCTTCCTTACCCAAATCTTAAGTCATTGCCTGACAGCCTTGGTGTCCTCCCTTATCTGTATCGTAGCTCATGGAAATGGTACCAATGCTACAGGAATTCAGTAATTTGCTGATGACTAAAGCCAATCATCTCACGAACATATAAACTGTGGTCCTAAGTGAGGCCCTTTGAGCTCTTCTGGACCGCAGTGGGCTCTGACCAGCATCTCCCTCTGAGGGGGATGCCTCTCAGAGCTCGTGAACTCTCCAGTTTGTGAAAATCAGAGGACTGTGGCTGAAAGCTGACAATGGGACCTGGGCTGATACCATTCGCATCCTGAGGCTCAACCCTTCACCTGTTGAGAAAATGTGGAGACATTTGATGTGAATTTTTCACTGAACTCGAGGGGAATTTTTAACAGGTATACCTTTGTTTATACATATATATCTTAATGTCTGTGTGTATGCATGTGTGAATTGACCTGGGCATCCTACAGCAAGTACAGTATAAATGTTGCCCTTTTGAATCTGTAACTAAGTCACTGCTCTGCTACACACATAATCCCTTTAGACATAAACCATTGACCAAGTTTGGGACTAGGAGTAGATCCAGCTGCACTTAAGCTCCATCAGGAGTTTAGAAAGCAAAAGGGTCTTCTCTGAACCTTGTGACTCAATGAGAGGGCCTTCCTTACCCTTTTGTATTCCTTCCATTAGACATAAACCGTTGCCCAAGTCTGGGACTAGGAGTGGATCCAGCTGCACCTAAGTTCCATCAAGAATTTAGAAAATAAGGGGGTCTTCTCTGAGCCTCATGACTCAACGGGAAGGTCTTCCCTACCTTTTACATCCCCAATTTCAGTGCAAATTATGGAAAATCAGTTCTAACTCAATTTTCCTTTGTATGTTTCTCTCTTACCCTTTTGCGCCTTTAGTCTCTGTATAAATAATTCTAGTTTGATTCTAACTTCATTTCCTTTGTACGTTTCATCCATCTATTAAGTAATAGAGTGAACCTTGCCATCGAACTTTGTGAAGTCACGCTTTTATAAACTCCTATTAAATAATTTTTTGCTAATACCCTTGATGGTGATTCTTTAAGCAGTCCAAACCACTCATTTTCACCACAGGAGACTGAACATGCTGGCCCTCCTCCTCAAAAGTGAGAACACAGTATCTTTCAGACTGTGGCATTAATATCTGTAAGGTATTAAGGAGTGGTTTTCAGCTCTGGAGCATTTCCTTTGTGATGTCATTTATTCAAATATATATCTGACAACCCATGTGGGAGCTGGAAGTGTTATCTATCACAAGATAGCTATTCAGTGGCTTATGGGAAATCAGTGGTTGGTTTCAGTAAAATCAGTAGTGCTTAAATCTCCATGTTACACTTCAGGAATTATCACTTCTGGCATACTTGTGTATAGTGTGCGGAAAAAGAGTAATTTTGAATGTGTGGAAACTGCTTAGTTTCTTTCCCATAGCTCAGGGCTAAGACACTGTTTGAGTAGCTGCTAGAGCCACCTGCTTCTTGCACCCACTTTCTCCCAAAATGAGGAAAATTCATTCTGTGGAAAGTCGGACAAAATAAATTATACCTCAGATGTACTTGATTTGTGGGAGAAGAATAAATTATAAATTTCCTGTTTAACATTGATAGGAAAAAAATCATAATTTAGTAACAGCAACATCCTGGGAAAGATTGTCTAGGTGAAAGACAGGTTTCACTGTGTGAAATGTTACAAGTAGTGTTCATGTGTGATATTGTGAAAGGTGCATGTGTGATATTGTGAAAGGTGGAAGTTGGCTTGGCTTGAGTGCAATATAGGCTTGTCTGCACTCTTTTTCAAAGTTTTGTAGTCTAGTGGTTAGTCCCTTCCAGTACTTTAAGTAGAAGTGCTTAATTTGGTCATAATACTCATATGTCCTCCAACTATAATGAATCCCTCCATGTTCATTGTGTCAATGCTATCTTGGGACAATGATGGGTATGTGATATAACTATAGAAATCACCAGGGTTTATTAAAGTCACGTGCTTGTCTTGTATAACTGCACGTTTGTTCTATTAGAAGTGACCTGACCTTAACTAGTATGTTCTGAGAGTCTATTCTCATCTTCTTTGAAAAGACAGGAAATTCAGTGGTGCTGCTTTATTTACAGCTAGAGTATTGTGATGATATCACTGTCTCATGGGTAATTTGAACCTTGCCTTCATTTATTTAAACCAAGAACAGAAAATTCAGGAATCAGAAGTAAGGGACAGTTCAATTCCTCTTTTGTCTGTGGTTTATTCTTCATTTGAAGACTAGATGTCCCTGAGACAGGCTCCAATAAGAACTCTTATTATAATCATTTCTAAGTGAAAATATCAGGGAGCTCTACTGAATATGAGGAATCCATTATTACTTATCTTTATTCATAGAACACATGGGTTTGTATAATTGCTTTTTATAAAATGTAGATTTTGTTGACATCTATATCTGTGTACTGGATTTCAGTTGTGTTTCAATTAATTGTTCAATTACTTGCCAAGATTAAATGTTGCTTAGAGATTTAAATCTGCTTCATATTTTCACCTTTTATTTTAATACAGTTTTTTCTTCCTACTGACAAGGGCACTTTAAACTGATACTGAATACTGGCTCTGAAAGGATAGATGTGTTTAATGTTTTTCTCCTTTACATAGTCCTTCAGAATAAACTATTGGTGTGCCTAAAATGCTTTGCATTTTCCAAATGTTCTTATGACTCTTCTGCATCAGTCTCTTAACATTTAAGCTGTGAGTATGAGACACACGAATTAGATTCTTACAAAGTGCGTATGGAAGAGGAGAGTAGAGCAGGACCCACTGATATGCAAGACCTCTTTCATTTTAAAAACATAGATGCTATACGCTGACTTTGTCTTTCTCTGTAACTCTCCCATGGGGGTCTTCCGTGCACCAAGCAATCATACTTGTTTCTTGAACTAGAAGTGCTAATTCTCAGGCCTTATTTCTCATCATGAACTCACATTCTTATGATAAACCCAGGAATAGAACCTAAAAATAGTTCCTAAAATTCTGTTGGTATCTTAAAATTTCTTACACAACTCTGTGGAGATGATACGTCCTGTATCCCTCAGTAGCTAAGTCATTCAGATGCAGGCTACTGCTTCTGTCAGTTACGCATCTCTCTCAAGATGTAACAATACCGAAGAAAGATGTAATTAGCTGCTCAATACAATTAACAAGGGCTTGAAAATGAACATTGATGTTACCACACGTCTACCTGCAGATTGTCTCCACTAGAGACGTCTGGCTTGCCTTTGAACAAGAGTTGGCATCATGAAAGATTACATGCAAAAAGGGTTCATTCTAATGATTCAGATACATTTGATGTTGGGAGAATTGAAAGCAACAGAACATAGAGCAAGTTTTTTTTTGTGTGCTTCAAATGAGCCCTGAACAGGACTACAGATCAGGCCATGCCTAGTGCCTGCTTTTCGGGAAGGCAC
The DNA here is from genome assembly GCF_947461875.1 of Haliaeetus albicilla. Lineage (NCBI taxonomy): Eukaryota > Metazoa > Chordata > Aves > Accipitriformes > Accipitridae > Haliaeetus > Haliaeetus albicilla. The sequence goes on from NC_091487.1 coordinate 20,155,065, forward strand.
GTAGGTGTGGCAGAAGAGCACATGGAGGAAGTTCCCTCTTTACATGCTATTTTCAGCAAGGACCCTGCCCCTGAAGTTGAGTTCAAATAATATTTGCTTGTAGAACCCATTTCTTACTGACCGTAGAAAATTAGGAGAGGTCATGCAAATGAAATTGCATTAAGAGCAGAATTTTGTGCTGAGGCTTAGATTCAGCATCAGGGAAAGTAATTTGTAGTAACAGCTGCAGGTTTCATTCTGTGACCCGCCAATACAACAATATGCATCAATAGCAACTACTGCTATCATAAATAAGAATACTGCTGCTTCTTGCTGATCATACATGATATCCTAACCATAGTTACCATGGTCTAGCTGAAAAGGGATCATCCAGCAGTTGATAACAGAACTTAGGTGGCAGTACTGTTCAGGTCCAAAGCCATTAACCTTCATATGACTTTAGGTCTGCCCTGTTCTATTTACGCATGGACTGAATACCATCTTTGTGATCAGATCCACACCTCCTCCAGTGTACAGAATGAACAGGATGTTTTTCAAGTGAGATTGTTACCTTCCTTTTTATCTTTAGTGTTTCATGTGAGGCACTATTTCTTGTTTGATTCAGATGCTCTGTATGCTGCGCTGAATACAGATTGGTGTTCATCACACTAGCAGGAATCAATGCAGCTATAAAAAAAACCCAGTGGCCTATGAAAAAAGCTGGTATGTTATTTCCATTTAAAGATAGGTTGCAAAAAATTGCACTGATGACTGGATGCTTAGGTTAAAAAAACTGGGCTTGACTTTTTCTTTTTTTTCCAAGTTTAGAGCAGCTACACTAACGCACTTATTTGCAGTGGATCCTAAATCTCGAAGTAGGAACCCCGCTAATAATACTAAGTTAACAGTCATATCTGAAAAGCTTGATGTAAATGGGTTTGCTTTTATATATATATACACATAAATATATATATGAAAGCCGTGGAGAGAGAATACAGATCTCCTAGTACTCAGTCTACTGTATTAATTACAAAGCCATTCCAGCATCATCATTTGTTATATACCTGTTAGTTCCCACAAAAAAATTATGTGGGTGCCCTACAAATCTACTTTCTTCCATTCAGGAGTGTTGGTCTGTTTTGTTATTAATTTATCATTTTTAGAGCAGAAATGTGGGAAAGAGATCTATTTTCCTACTATGAGGAGTGGCTATTTTATAGAGGCTTGTGAACAATAAGTTACACTAAAAAGTTGTATCACGTAGCAGTCTCTTGCCCATATTTTCTTTTACAATTGGAATCAGTTAAAATGAAGTATTTGCTCTCCTTAAAGTAGGCTTACTTTACTTCAGTCAGTAGACTGACTTAAGTGCAGTATGACTGTAGGGAACCAGCCTACAGAACTGAGTATCTAAATCAGAGAGTGATTTATGTTGAAAGGGAACTTTGGAGGTTGTCTAATGCAACCTCCCACTCAAAACAGGGTTAACTTCAAAGTTGGATGAGGTTGCTCAGGGCCTTGTCCAGCTGAGGTTAGAGAATCTCTGAGGATGGGGAACCCACTGCCTCTTTGGACCACCTATTCCAGTCCTTAACCAATCTGTTCCAGTGCTTAGTCAAATCTGATAGTATGGAGTCATACAATGAAATGAATTAATTCAAGGTTTGCATTCCACTGCTGGATTAATAGTGCTATGCTATTTTTTAACTTTCTCAGCATTATGAGAGTTAATACTGTTATTTTTTTTAATGTTTAAATATTTTATTTCCTTCAGTTCTTCTGAATATTTATATTAACACTGGTAAGTGATGTCATATTTGATAAACCTGCATTATTGTATGTTGATTCTACGTAGTGACTTACAGCTAAGCTATTTCATGATTCCTTTTGACAGCTAAGCTTTTCAAGAGCTTTTGCAAAGTCAGTGCTGTGCATTATATTTTGAAAACCTTGTCAACTACTGTGTAAAAAGATGTCATCTTGACCTGACAATTTTTAATCTAATAATTAGCATCAACCAACTGACATATTAATTAATCCCCCAAAAATATTAACAACATGCTTTGGGGTTGATCACCCTACACTATCCTAGCTGTAAAGAAAAAATGGAAAACAGGTAGAAAAATTACCACTGCATGCAAACAAGGTGTTGCTTCACATTGGTTTTGATAGTGTCATAAGATGGAGCCAGAGATAGCTGTCACATAAGTAGACTTTAAAATGAATTGCATTCTATATTTAGTTTAGTCAACAGTTGAAGTCAATTGATTTTGAGAGTTCAGAATCAGATTTTCATCATAAGTATATTGATAGAAAATGCATTGGGATTTAATCAGCCTCTCTTTATGCGCCTCATTTAAGCCTGTTTAGGTTGTCATATGTTATATCAAGTGCTGGTGCTTGATACAAATTCTTCAAATCACCTAGATGAATGACTTCAGTACACATATAATTGTGCATGAAATGCAAGCTGAAAAAAGCTGGTTAGATCCAAGTGTGTGTGTGGTAACTACAGGCATGTTGTGTAAACACAGTGTCATTGCTGAAAGAAACTGAGTGCTCCATTGAGTGACTTCAAAATGCATTCTGATGTCAGACTGTTGGCAGTCTGAAACACGGTAGTTTTTTCATTGTTTATAGACTAAAAAGAATTATTTTTAGTGAACTGTTCCCATGTGCTAACACAGATTTTAGGGCCAATTTTTAAAGTTTGTGATAGACATTTTAACAAAGAATACAAATGTTAGTGCCTAACTTTTGAGACTAATATTAAACATCATTTTACTACAGCAACTTCAAATCTGGAACTAAATGTAGAATTTCTTCTGCATTTATTTGGAAAAAAGTATGTGCTGTAATGGAAGTTCTTAAACTGAGATTTTTGCCATTGAAATCATGGTAGAAACCCTTCTTTCAGTTTCAAAAGAAAGACAACTTGAACTTTGGATTACAGGAGAGACCCTAAAACAACATCTTTTGGTAAAAATGTCAGAGCTAAGGAAGCCAGTATATGGTTTTCAGTAATTGTGTTCCCCGTACAATTTCAGCTGGTATTGCTTACTGATGTACTTGCATCACTTCCTGTTCCTAAACAGATTTATTTCTGCTTCAGAATGTCCAGAAGACGTTGTTGCTTTCTATACTAATGATGGATGAATTTAATTTCAATGTTTGTATCTTGTCCATCCCTTTGCCAGCCCTATGTTAGGAAACCATTATGTGAGGACATTTCCAAATCAAATTTCCATGAATAAACTTATTGCAGACCTAGTTTCTGACTGCATTGTGAAAATTACATGTTCTTTGTCTTTTCAATAGGGTGCCTATTTCTTCCAGTGCCCAGAATGAATATTTACCAAATGAATGCAATTCCTATGATTATCAAAGTGTAATTTATCTTGCAGAAGCAGGACAAATTAATGTCTGTAATATTTAATTTCATACACATATAATTGCTTTATTTTCATTTCAACCATTGTATCTAGTTTATCAGTCAGTACCAGAAGAAAATATGTGGATTCATAGTTATCAAGTTCATAATAGAACTTGCTTTTAAAATGGTTACAGTATTGTATTATACATGATTTTAAAGAGCAATTGCATTTTTCTCTTCAGAGCACGTCAGCTACGACATTTTGAAATTGTCAGAATTTTTTGAGGTACAGTATAATGTATCTGTGGCTTGTTGCTCTTTAGTTCATCATTTTCCAGCACTTTGTTATAAAGATATCTCCTTCTGTGGCCATACCCTGTATGTGCTCCCATCTTGTATTTCCCAGACTCTTCTCTGCTGAAGAGTGATGTGAAGAAATCAATAACTATTTTTCTGTGCCATTTTCTTAACCTTAATTGGTTCCTTTGCTTCTTGATGATGCAGTAGACCTATGGATTATTTTCAAGGCTTCCTACTTCTAACGTTACTTTAAAAAAAAATTATCTTTCTATTGTTAATTTAATAATATATCTTAGTCCTTTAAAATTTCTTAATAACTTGCATCTTATGTGTTGGCTGATAGGGTATAAAATCTCTCATTAATTTTTCCATTTTCTGAAGGAGAATTAACTCAAATAGTGTTTGAGTTTGCGATGCTGTCTTTTTTCCTTGACTTCTCATTTTTATCCAGTAGCAAACAGGCCTTTGTGATCCTTAGTGTTTGCCCCAGTGCTATTAAATGGTAGTAGGTAATTCTCATTACTTCCTCTTTCAAATAGGTTTTGTAGTTTTGCAAAATATTATTTTCAGACATTGTGTTCCCATAACAGACTGAGACCTTTTAATCCCGAAGGATGTTGAAATTAATGTTGTTACTGTTGCTCATCTGTTTCATATTATATAATTACTACTTGAACCAGCTACTCTGTATTACTTAGGACTTAACAGAGAATAATCCCTCATCTTGTGTGCTCTGGAATTAGCTGTTCCAAGAGCATTTGTTTAAGAAATCACTTCTTTAAGCCTTGTTCCATTTAGCAGAACACGAGATACATTGTAAATATCTTTATGATATGCTAGGAAGTATGTCTTCATATAAGTACGTGTTGTGAGACATTAAAACACCACTTACTTGATTTTATTTAGAGCAGTGACGTACTTGTGTCACTGTATCCTAATGAAACATAATTTGCCGTGATGTATTTGACATCATAGGAAAGATACAAAACCCATCATAGGCAGCTGAGGCACAACAGCTAAACACCACGTTTCGCTTGTAAAATGCCTTACTGGGAGCACATAAAGTGTCTTGTTTGGCTACAAGCTCGTTTATTTCCCACTATAACCATGGTTCTAGTGGATAGACACATACCTTTCCTCTGCCTGCCCATACCGCCTGGCCTCACGGATCCCGCCTGCCCTCACGGATCCCGCCTGCCCTCACGGATCCCGCCTGGCCTCACGGATCCCGCCTGCCCTCACGGATCCCGCCTGGCCTCACGGATCCCGCCTGCCCTCACGGATCCCGCCTGCCCTCACGGATCCCGCCTGCCCAGATCAGCACCGCGGACAGCGCCGGCCGCGCCCGCCTCGGCCCGCGCGGGCTGCGGAGGCGGCGGCTCAGGGCCTTCGCGAAGAGCCTGGAAGGCGCAGGCCAACCGCAGCCGGCGCCTCTACCGAGAGAAAGAAGGGAGAGGGGCTGGCGCCAGAGGCTGGCTGTACCTGGGCATCACGCACAAGAACACAACGCTGGCGGCGGGGTGGACGTCCGGGGTCCTGGTGGTTCCTCTGGCGGTGACTGCCCCGTAACAGCCGCACTGGGTGGAGACGCCCAGGCTGGCAGAGGCCAAAGGGGTTACGTATGTCAGAGCTGAGCGGGAACGCTAGACAGAGCAAGGGGCGAGGGAGAGGTTCTGATACTACGCTGCTTCCTAGTCCTGGCAAAAGTAGATGCTGAGTGTGTAAAACTTCACTTGCACCCCTTATGTGTAGTAGGCATAAGGTGAGCAAACTACGACAACGAGCAAGTTTCCAATCGGAATTTTCTCTCAGGCATTTCCTCATCTTAGAGATGGTAGTCAATTCCGGTACAGTTAAAAGGAAATATTGGCTGTTCATGCAGCTGTTCCCACCCTCCTTGCATTGCATATACATAGTTTTTCTGACTACAGTTTTGGGTTATCCTGTTCATTACAGGAAACATGGTCTGCAACTTCCACTTAGAGCCAACGTCATTACATATTAAAGTTTCTTCCCGATTGCTTTTTTCTCTTTTCAGTTTTAGTAACAGTGGTTTTGGAACGTGTGGCTGAGAACAGCCTATTCACTTTCCCTAACCGAATACTCTCTTGTTCTGAGTTGTGCATAAAGCCACAAGATTAAAATTTTAGCTCCATTGAAGTTAATACCACACATTAGAATTGATCTCAAGAGGTCCAGAATTTCACTTTAAGTAATAACCCAACAAGAGTATACATTTATATAGAGTAGAAGAAAGTAGAGACACCATAATTATGTATTTTTGTACATTCGTGTTTAAATATGCAATAAATGTGCAGTAAGGAGAAAATATATTCTTAATTTATACCACAAAAATACTCCCACTTTCAAATGGGCTTTTAAAACAGCAGAAGTCAAATATGTATCAAATGCCTATGTCTGCTGATAATCAATCCAATTAACATTTCAAAGCTTGAAAGAAGTTATTTCAGTCATCATGTACATTCAGTATTTTTCAAACCTACTCTCTCATAAGCTTCAGCTAATGAAGGGAACAGTCTTGCAGTTGTAATCTTATTTTTAGCCTCAATATATTTGTAACTTTATGGAACTGCACAAAATATTAATAGCAGTTTGATTAAATGTGTATTGACATTCAAAGCATTCTGTGGAATTCAAGGGGAAGCAACGCAGAAATGCAATTTTTTAATTTTTTTTTTTCCAAAAGGAAGCCAGTGTTCATTTCTTTTCCATATTATTTCCAGAATGAGGCTAAGCATTGTTATGGACTTTTTCTGTAACCACCTTTCCCATGAAAAGAACTGGGATAGCAACATGGAACAGCCATGCAAAGTTAACATCAGATTAGAAAGAATAATACATTTTGTACTTCTAAAATGAACTAGTTGGGAATTTTCCAGTCTGTTTCCCTGGCTAGTCTCCCATCTTGGGGACTCCTGAGAAACTGCGGCTACCCAAGTTCCAAGGTGCTGTGGCTGTTTAGGAAGCAAACAGAAGGGAAAAAGACTGCTTATGATTTTTGTGGAAGTAACATTTGCTTTATCTGTTAGTGAATATATATGACTTTTTGTCCTATTTAGAGATAAAAGCCCTTTTCTTTCTTTTTTTTTTTCTTTCTTTCAAAAAATTTAAATTTTTCATGGAAGGGGAAGTTTCCTTGGCTGTATATTTGAGTCGAGTTTCAGGCTGCATGAATCTCTCTGCAGACTTCTTGTTATGTGCCTTGTGTTGTTTTCAACAAATGTGCGGGACTGAAAGCTGCGCCTGTTCCTGGTGTCATGAAAACCCCTCTTGTGAGAGCTTGACAAAAATATCGTCTCTTGGTGTTCTAGCCTGTGAAAATATGTTAATATAAAGCTAATTGACTAGAATGCTTAAATGAGTGATTTTACAAAAGAATTCTTTTTCTAAAACAAAGTAAGGAATAATATAATATTAAGTTTACTCAAGAAAGGTTTAATAGGAAAGCCTCCCACTAATTAAATCATAAATAGAGTAGCACGGGAAAAAGGCTCCAGCATGAAGTAACTAGTTAGAAGTAGATGTTTTGTGGAAGAAATGTCAATATGACTAATGAAATAGTAGAAGAGAAATAGAAGTTAAAGAAAGGGAGATTTAAAAACACATCCTGACAAAATACGTACACTTGGAAAGCCAAATCTGTGCTGAAAGTAACAGGAAAATGATTGGGTTTATTTTCATTTGTCAAACCAGGCCAGTTATCCAGGAGCTTTTAGAAGAAGTATTCAAGTTTATAGCGCAAAACTGTTTGCATGACGATGTACTGCACGTTTATTTAGCCACCAAGGTACTCTACAGTGTGACAAAGCTGGGAAGGAGCATGTTCTCCTGACCAAAATTTTGGACGTGGCGGGGGGTTCCCCTGCAGTGCTGCCTCATGCAGCACAGAGAAGTCGCTTCCCCTCCTGTGAGATAGGAAAATGGTGACTTTCCCCATGTAAAACGCTTTGAGATCTAAGGATGAAAAGTCGTGCCATGGGGAAATTAAGGCACGGATGGGGAAGTGACTTTTGTGTGGTGTATGGGGCAGGCGGTGGGCTTAAAGGATTAAATATCAGTCATGAAAAACTACGGCTGAGGTTGTCTTCTCGGATGGTGTGGAGCCGGCCTGCCGCTGGGCCCTCAGGGAGGGTGGGGTGGGGGCTGGTTTCCACACACGGCTGAGGAGGGACTCAACCAGCCGCAGCGGCTGCCGAGAGCCGGGCGGCAGCGCGCCGACGGAAAGGCGAGGAACCGGTATATTCCCCGAAAGGGCAGCTTTTAAAAATATAAAACTAAGCTTAGGGAAGGGGGAGAGGCCACAGCCTCGCTTAAAAAGAAGAAAAAAACAAGGGGGGAGAGGGGAAATTGTAAATAGACCCCCCCCCCAAACCCAGGAAGGCGAAGCCCGTTGCCTCCTGCCCCCTACCCGCCACCCCTCGGCGTCGGTCTGCCCCCTCACCGCGGCGCCTCGGCGCGCGCCCTTCCCGCCGCCGGCCGCGCAGGCCCGCCTCGCCGCCTGACGGCGCTGCCCTCGGCGCAGGCGCAGGCCGGGGCGCAGGGAGGGGGGCCGGAGCGGCGCCGCGCCGCGCCCTCGCTCCGCGTCCCGGGCGGTGTCTCAGTGCAGCCATGTCTGGCGGCGCGAGGCGGCGAGGCGGGCTCGGTCGGCGGCGCCCTCTGTGAGGCGGCGGCGGACGAGCGGCGGCGGCGGGCATTCATGTCGGCGGCCAGGGATTAGCGCGGCAGACACCGAGCCGAGCGGAGGGGCCGGCCGACCCGTCGCCCCCTTCCCGCGGGGTCTCCGGTGGGAGAGAGCCGTACCCGGCTGGCGGGGGCGGGAGGACATGGCTGACCGGAGCGCGCCGAGCTGCCACCTGCGGCTGGAGTGGGTCTACGGCTACCGGGGTCACCAGTGCCGCAACAACCTCTACTACACGGCAGCCAAGGAGATCGTCTACTTCGTGGCGGGGGTCGGTGTGGTCTACAGCCCCCGGGAGCACCGGCAGAAATTCTACCTGGGGCACCAGGACGACATCATCAGGTACCAGCGCCGCCGCCGGGCCGCATCCCGCCGCGGGCCCCGGCCCCCTCCGGGCGCCCCGGCCCGGCAGCCCGGCTCGTCCCCCGCCCGCTCCTCCCGCCCCCCTGGAGCGGGGCGCGAGTATCCCCCGCGCCGCCGCCTGCCCCAGCTGCCGTCCCGGGCTGCGCCGGCAGTCCGCCCCCCGCGTCCAGTCAGCGCTGTGCGCTGTGGGGATCCGGGGAGCGGGTCGAAATTCGTCAAGGACGGTCGGCGCTTCCTCGCGCCCTCCGCCCCCCCCGCCCGGGCTTCGCCGTGGGTAGAAACTGCCTGGAGATGGCTTTTGGCTGTCGGGTTTAACGGGCCGTGTCGTGTCCCCGCCACCGGTGCGCGGTGCCGAAACTTATACGGGCGCTTGTGAGCCGGGGTGCCCGCGGGGCACGGCAGCCTGAGGGTCGTTGCTCGGTCCCCGGCCGCCCCTGAATGTCAGAGGGCCGGCGGGAGAAGAAGGAGTAATCTCGTGTGTGCCCTGAAGCACTTGGGCTGCGGAGGAGGTTAATCTGCAGCAGGTAGACCTTTGGCTCACGTTTAAACGGCGACGATTACGTGGGGAATTAGTGGCCTGCCTGTAACTCCTGCAACTTTTAGGGTTATCTTAAAAGATCGGCCCTTCTTGTAAAACTGACGCTTCTGTAGCTCAGTAGTTCACTTGGCAGTGAATGCTATCAGGTGCTGAAGTTCATTAAAAAAAAAAAAAAAATTACAAACTGATGTTGCAGGAGAAATGTGCTGGTGTTATTTCTTAAATGTATTTTCACTCTAAGGATGCTTTTGTAAGCCTAGTGGTGTTGTGAGAACAAGGAGAGCATTTCAGGAGTATGAAGGGCAGATGTGAGCCTGAGTCATCAATCCTTTCCCTTCCAGTAGGTGTCATTGCGGATAGACGTTAAATTCTGATTTCCTTTGCTCTTCCTGTTGGGGTGAGAGCTAGCAGTAGACAATTTTGTAGGTAATTTATAGCACAAAATTTGTTTTCATGATGCTTAGTGCTCCAAGGCATACCATACCCTCTGTATGAGTTACTTGTATGAGTAACAGGTATTGCCTGCGAAGAGCAGAATAGATGCTGTGTCTTTCATTTAAGCTTTTAGACACACTAGAAAACCTGGTCATAACGGCTACTTTTTTTTTCTTTGTTTACATCTTCTTATTGAATAAATTTAAGTAGTTTTGAAGTTTAGCTGGGAATGTCCCTTAGAAGGGTGTCATGTCTGTAGTATATATTTCTCCTTGGTGCTAAAAATGTGAAGAAAAAAAGTAGGCAGACAAGGTAACATTATAGATCGTTGTACTAGGGGTGTTGAATCAGAAGTTTGAATCACTGTTATTTGCATCATTTAATGCTTTAACATTCTCATTTTAATCCAGGAAAAAGTATTTTTTTAAGAACTGCTAGCCATCTCTGATGTCAGGTGTTGCAGGAAATCCAGATCCGCAACTTCCCATTAAGCTAAGGAAGCGGTGGCTCATTACTTGTTCTAACCTAAGGTCCAAGGTTGCTGTAGTGTAATATTACACATTTAATATCATGCATTCAGGAGTGCTTCTGAATGACAGTGTTCGTTTCAGTAGGACTTCTTAGAGTATAAGAATTATGTCGTTTGAGCTACAACTGGGGGAGTTGTTTATGTTTTCCTGTGGTAACAATTTCCTGCTCACTCACTCTCAGTTTTGGTACAATGTGCTACATTTGGCTACATTTGAGTGACAGAACTCATTATTCAGAATAGTACTAAACCAAAAAATCTATCAAAAGTCAGCAAACCAGAGAGAAAGAATATAATTACTTTATCTGATTTGTATGGGGATGTACTTTAATTTGTATGGTACTACAACCCAGCATACTGGAGTTGCTCCTGCTTTGAATTGTACTGATGTTGAGAGAATATAATTCTAAGTATGTTAAAGCATTACAGTTTTATGCAGTTAGTTTTGCATGTTTCTTAAATGCAAAAGCTATACAGAAATGTTAGTATACTTAAAGAAGAATGCTCGATTTAAAAGCAGCATGGCTATTTCTGATAGTAAGATTAGACTTGTAGTGATCGGTGTTGCACTTGCTGCTTTTTCTAAAAGTGACATGGTACCATTTAAATGTCATCATCCCATGCTTTTCCTCACTAAGCTTGGGTACCTAGATGTGGTAGTCCTCAATATTTAAAGCAGTAGGAAGGTCAAGTGTTAAAAAAATGGATTTTTAAAATATCAGAACACAGGTGCAAAAATGGGATTATATGCTACAGTAATCAGTGTCACTAAATTTTCCCTCTGAAAATAGCAAACTCAACTGTTGTATTGCCAAAAAAAAAAAATCCTATCTTTTGTGTTTTAATAGGCTGAGCAACTACCATCTGAATGCTGAGGCATTTGTGATGTTTTAGTGAAAGCAATGAGAGGATTGAGTGTCTTTTTACAAGTCTGGGATTTCATTTGTGAAAGCAGGTCTGGTGTCTGAAAATCTTACATATTTAAAGAATCAAAATTCCATGAGCACAGCTCCATAGCTACAAAGACTAAGCAGTATATATTGCACGCTACATGGTGATATTATTAGTACTTTTCATTATAAGAACTTTTATATCATTAGCATGCTTTGGGTGACATTCTAATTTTAAGCATCAGTCAGGAAGAGAGGAATTGCAATTCTTGAGTCAGAGACCAGTTCTTTATCTGTAATAATAGAAAACAGTATTAGATTAATGGACAGCTAGAGGATATTTTCCTTTGGAAAATTTCTTTCTAGCACTAGCAGTTAGTTTGTCTTCTGCTGTGAAGTTTTACCTCCTTTTATTAAACAAAAACCTATAAAACTGCTGTAACATTTTTGATATGATTAGATGTTTTAACATAATTTATTTCCAGTTTAAATGTCTAATCTCAATTTTAATCACAGTGTCGTGTCCTGTCCCGTCCCCCCCCCCAGCCTCAGTTAACTGTGTACTGAAAATATGAGAGCTCTCTTTCAGTGTTTTGTCCCTCAGTTCTATCGAACAGTCTTTTGGAATAGAAGAGGGTAATTAGGATCACTTGGGACCTCTTTTATTAGTCTGGTTTTTGAATTGAACAATCTCAGTCATTCAGCTCCAGTCTGTCTCTAAAAGGACTTCTCTTGGTTTCTGGTGAGCTTTTGTCTTTTATCTTTTGGTTTTTATCTCTTCTGAGAATTACTTTCCAGAAATCAACCCACTATTCTGGAGGATAGAGAGTATAACGTTTTCGATCTTATTTATCTCCCATTTCTTACGCATCTGCACATTGTTATTGTTGAGGTCCTGGGTGTGTGCAGATACTTGTGGAACATGTCACTTAGATGCAGAAGGGCTTTGGAAATTTGCATCTTTTGGGAGTGCTGATAACTGAGGTTTTTTCTTGCGTTTTTAGGAGTAAATGAGGAAAATCTTGTTCATGAAATCTCAGGTGACTTGCTTTGATAGTGCCATCCATTGCCAGCAGCGTAACTTGGATGTCTGCTGTGTTTGTAGAAGATAAGATCCCCCATCCAGCCTGGGCTGTATATATGTAGGAGATACTAATTTTGAATGAACATGTGAATTATTCCTGCAAAGTTACTGATTTAAACTGCGTGTTCTGTAGGATTTCATAAATCACCAAACTAGCTTGTGAGGTGTAGATTGGTTTGCTTTACGGTAGAGGAGGAAGAAACAATGTCTTGGTGTGTCCAGGTTAGATCGATCCTTCCTTCGTAGTTTTAGTGGTTTAGAGGAGCATATGTTATTTAATGTAGGCTGTCCTTCTCTTGTCTGAGAGACCTTAGGGTGATCATATTTAATCCTGATCTGTAAAAAGATTTCAGAAGATGCCCCCTCAGAGTATTAACTTGTCATATTGGAAACTGATGCTCATGTTGAGCCTCCTTATTTGTCTGAGCTAGCTAAAGCGTGTTTATGTACTTTACTTTCTCTGATGGAAGGTGAGAAAATTGGAAACCCTGAACTCGTCCACCTTTTTAAATGGCTGTCTGCTGGCAAAAGCCTTTGATGTTACCAGGACTGTTCCCTATGCTGACATGCTCCAAGGAGAGTTCTAGGATAATTTTTTCTTTTGATGAATTTTTTTCTTTTTTTTCTTAATGTTAGCCTGTGACCATCTTTTTTAGTGAGCTTTGGAGTATTGGAATTTTACTGGGAATTAACTTTTCACCTGGGATCAATGATGCTATTTAAAAGCAAAAGCAAAACCTGAGATCAAACCAGTGCATCTTTTTGAGATCTTTAGCAGACTTGGCAAAAATGCATATTTTGCTTTCCATGATATCTGTTCTTCAGTTCAAACTTTAGCACTCATTCATAAGTCTGTCCTTGTGCACCGTTATCTCTATGCTGGTGCAAAACAACTACACAACCATGCAGGTCAAAGAAGAGGAACTACGTTTCTCTGTCAAAGTGAGACAAATTAGGAGAGTTGCTGTCCCTCTCCTACTTCTTTTAATATCTATCATGGGAGTTAGCTGGCAAATAATAGTGCTGTTGCATATTTTTCCTAGAACTTTATCACCAGTAAACTGTGACTACTTGATTAAGATGTCTGTGATACATTTAGGTTTTGTTGCTAAAGATAGTAACCGGCGCATCTTGTGCTAGAAAAAAATGCTTGAATTTCTGCTGATAATGCCATCTCTAGCTCTGCTGTAGAGCAACCATAGGCTGTGTCTAATAAGTTAATTTCCCTACTTGTCTAGAAATCTGTGTATTTTTCCTTGTCTCAGACTAAGTTGGGGGAAAGAAATCATGCATTGTCTGCCCTAGGACTTGTGTGGAGTTCTGTTTTTAAGGGAGACAGAACTTAAAAAATTATTCAGAAGACATCAAAATTCTTTATTATTAGGAGTTCTAGTACCAGAAACTTAACAGATTCCATGCTACAAAGACAGAGGAGAAAGAAATTGGTACTACCTTCAGTTTGGTTAAAAACATCTGGTTCTTTTCCCCTTTGTGCCCCTCTGTATCCAAGACTGGAGAGAGGTAAATTGCATGCTTACAGAAAGCAGAGGTATGTGCAAGACAGGTAGAAAGAATGACAAAGCATTTAGGGTTTGGCTGTTTTCAGCAAAATAGTTTACTTGTCTAAATCACAGCTTTTGTTAAGACAGTTTTTCTTATTTGTTGTGGTGAACTCTGTAGGAATCATCTTGGACTTTGTTTCCCAAGGAGCAAAAAGAAGCAGCCAAAACTCTGGCCACTCTGAACTGTGGTCTTTCTGGGCACTTTATTTAATACTGTCATTTTTCTATTTTTCAGAATTTGGCTCAATCTACAAGGGATGGTCCTGCCTGAAATTCTGTGATCTTGCTCCTGTATTCCATGGCAAAATAAACCATTTCTTTCTAGTGTCAACATTTCTGAAAGTCTGGTGAAAATCAAAATCATTAAAATCATGTCTGTGCTGTCCACCAACTCTGTTTGAAGGAGATTTTTCTACCTGTTGCACTCTCAATGTTAGTCTAACTGTCAGCATCTAAGAAATTGGACTCTGTCAGCTGCTTTCTAAGACTGCTACTAGATAATGCTCTCCAGGAGGCAGGTCCAGCTTCCTCTGTGTGGCTGTCAGCTGTGGTTTGCAAACAGAAATTCTAGCCATGCAGTGATTAGTCACATCCTAGTTCTGAATGGCGATTCTGGTCTTTTCCTCATCCTCTCTCTTTGTTAACTATGCATTGTTATGACTTTGGATGACTAGCTGTTGGACTTTTTCTGTAAAGATGCTGCGTATTTCTACCACCTCATTGTGTCATTCCTCCTTTCTTTGTTCCCTTTTCATTAGAACCATGTCATGAGAAAACCTTATGAAAGAAGCTAAAATCTTTTCTCAGAAAAAGAGCCAAACAGAAGGTTTCACAAGAATGTAGAGGGAAATTATTTTACTTCTGTCTTTTCTATTCCTCTAGTAGACTGACACCCTAAGATCCATCTTAGTTCTCAAAACCCTCAACAAATAATTCAAGTAATTGAGAGTTAGGGTATCTGCTCTCAGGTTTATTGTCTTGTTCTTGTCTGGAATAAAAGGTGTATGTCTCTGACCTAACTCCAGATGACAGTCAAGCACAAATGTTAAGTGATAACTGCTATGTACAGCTACAAAATTGTATCGGATGGAATTCTGTAAATTGTTTTGGCAGCAAATCTATGAATTTTCACCAGGAATTTCACGATTAATTATGTATTTCAGATTCCAGGGAATGTAACTGAATGAATACCACAGTTGCCACATGAGGAGAAATTTCTTAATTATCCATTACATGTGCAACTTCTTCCGTCTTTTGAATTACTAATGTGATAGATGAAAAATGAGTTTCAGCATGTTCTGGTGAGGAATTCTTTGTATGCTCTTGAATTCTATGCAGTCCAGATCTTTCCTTCTAGAAGAGAACTCTGTTGTTTATTTATTTGCAGAAATGTAATCTCCCAAATTATTTCAACAATCATAGCCTTTGAAGAAGGCCAGTCATCCCCCTTTGGATCCTCTAATAACTTCACTGGAGGAAAACTGGAGTAAAATACATCTTACACTTATGCTTCAAATGTGAATTGGGGTCGTACATAGAAACACCTCAAAATGTTGCTTGTTAATACGTAGGAAACCTACAAGGTGCATACATTCTGGATTATTAGGGATAGTCCTGGGAAACCAGTCTTTGTTCTTAAGTCCCAAAGAAAGTCTTTGGTAGGAATCCTTCCCCTCTACTCAGCACTGGTGAGGCTGCACCTGGAGTACTGTGTCCAGTTGTGGGCTCCCCAGTACAAGAGAGATACGGTGCTATTAGAGAGTCCAGTGAAGGGCCACAAAGATGATTAAGGAATTGGACCATCTCTACTGAGGAAAGGCTGAGAGAGCTGGGACCACTTAGCCAAGAGAAGGCTCAGAAGGGATCTTATCAATGTATATAAATACATGAAGAGAAAGTGCAAACAAGATGGATGGAGCCAAGCTCTTGTCAGTGGTGCCCAGTGAGAGGTCAAGTCACCTCCCAACCAAAAATCAAAATTGGAGCCCTGAGCTGAATAGTGGGGGCTTCCAGAATTGGAAGGTCAGTTCCAAAGCTTCAGGATTTTCGACTACAAACATCCATTTATGATCTTCTTTCCACATGCAAATTCAAATAAAAATCATTTCATGTAAGTCTATAGTTAAGGAAATTATTTTCAAAATTATTTTTTCTTGAAGAAAATTAGACATTGAGAATAGGTTGTGGTTTTTTGATATGCAATGGAATGTTTACTGTGAAACCTAATAGCTTTAATAGTTTGTTTTCTGCAAAGAAGAGCAGACTTTGGAGTGTGTGCTGGTGCATCTCTGCTCAAACGTGACAACTGGGGTTCATTCTCCATGCACACTTGATGAGGAAATCGTGTTGTTGCTTCAAAGGATGAAAGCAATCTAATGGTGAAATCGCGTAATGCGTACCATTCCAAGAGGTTTATTGCAGCAACCCAAATCTCTTGAATAGGTTAATTCACCAAGCTAATGTACTTCTTTGTGAATAAGGCATTCTCCTTTTCTAAATACAATATTTTGAGGGATTGATTGTTGGGTTTTTTCCCCCAGAAAGTTTAGATTTGCAAATTAAAAATCAAGTCTTCTCCTTAGCTTATTCTTAGGCTTATATGGTGGCGTGTGTATTTTGTTTATACTGAAGATAAATCCATCTAGTCTCACTTTGTCATCTCCAGATGTTCTTTAAGGGCATAATCAGTTTATTTCCCTCCATTAAAAAACTCATGACTTAATGGGACCTAAATTATGTCATAATTAAACTAATCAGTCCTCCTGTGAGCCTCTAGCTCAAGTAACTTTTGACTAGCTATCAGGCCAAAATGGCATTTCTTACAGCAGAAGTAATTGCTGGGACAAGGAGTGAGGTAATTACTCTGCTGACCTATTCATTTTATGCCATCGGTCACAAGGACAAAATCCCAGTTAAGCTCTGTCCAGCTTTTCATGTTAAGTGATCTCAAATTGTCAAATGTGTAAAAGAGAGAAGATTTGTGTTCATATCTTAAACAGATCAGAGGGAGAGAGGAGAGAGAATGATCTGCTTTTTCCTTGAGAAAACCATGTTTTCTGGGTAGTTCTAGAGCTGTTCTGGAACACATGTTGTACCAGGCTGGAAGACATCCTTTGAGGGATTTATTATTGAATCTTCATTACAAGTTTTTTTTTTACTGAGAGCTTTGTGTGTTGTCTTTTTAAAATATCTTTTGCTTGGATTTGGTTTGATAAAATGAAAATATTTTAGGAATACAGAATAAATTTCCTGGATTCAGTTTTGAAATGGGACTAGAGTGTGCCTGTTTTTTAATATGCCTGCATACCATTGAAAGCTTTATTTTTCCTCATTAAAACTACATGAATAGAAATACCAAAAATATCCAACCAGAATTGAACATCTAAAAGATACTAGAAGTTGATTAAAGTAGATCAACATAGCAAGGAGCTACAGGCTTATGAGCTTGCCTTTGTGCATCATGCTTTTCATAGCCAACAGTCACATCACCTTCTGATCTGATTCTGTCAGCACTCACAGGCAGGTTCAGATCAGGTCAATACTTAAATGAGAAAATGTCTTGGTGATGTAGAAAATTATTTTCTTGATTTGGTAGTTGGCTCTTTTTCTCAGAACTAATGCAACATGAAGCTCTAGGACAACATCAGAGAAGAACAGGAAATATAACCAAAGGCTTAATAATGTTTGATCATTAAAAATTTTAAAGGATTTTCTGCAGAAATTTTGAGGTCTGCCCTATCTTTTAGCTTTTCCAAATTGCAGTCAAAACAATTATGGTTCTGCTAGCCTATGTTTTCCATGTTTTAATTTGTTAGTCATCTTCTTGATATAGGTAGGAAAGTAGATTACTTTCCTGGCTGATTTTTTAACAGCATTATGAAGTTAACTTATTATTGTGTTTACAGTGTTATTATGATAGTGATAGGCAGTAGCTTAGCATGTTTGAATAAAATAATTCTTTTGAAGGGTTTATCTGAAGTCAAATGTTTGGGGTTTTTAAATGCAAAATTTAAAGTTCCAGTTAAGACATAAAATAAACTTCAGGTTTAAAAGTTAATTATTTAAGAGTTTATTCCCCCCCCCTTTAAGTGTTTCAGATTGAAAAACATAGTATGCTAGTTCTGTCTGATATACTAAAAAATGAGTTTAGATTTTACTGTAATTATTAACACAAGCCCTGTAGGCTTTTTAAAAAAACATACTTTGCTTGAAACAAAACCTGAAATAATTACAAAACCTCCCCCAAAGAACAAAAAATATAAGAAGTTGTTTCTAGTTTTGTCATCTAGAATTTTGGGTTTTTAAAGTTTAAGCAGACATTGTCATAAAGCTAAAAAAGCCAGATAATTTAGGTTTGTATTTTATAAAATCTCAAGGTTTTTGGTTTTTTTTTACTTCAAAATGTAGTTTACCTAGTTCTTCAGAATATTATTATATCACTTGCAGGGTTACATTTGTGTTTAGGACAGCACTTTTGTCTAGCATCAAGGACTTTTAAAAGAAAAATAATTATTACTCATACAAGTGGCAAAGTTGTCTAATCTGGCCTGATAAGGATCAGTCATATGTTCAATTTAAAATTTAGATTTCTTAAGATATACTTAGAATTATAATGCTGTTGTAGTATTATCAAGGAAATTGGTTTATTCACAATGTATTTATTTGACTTGGAATAATCTGTTGCTTTTGGTACTTTCACATGGTAGACAAAGTTATGAGCACTTGAAATAACTTGAAAACAAAAATAAAGTTATAATATTTCTTGAGCTTATGTGGCAATGCATGAAAGTTCCCTTGGCCATCATAATTCAGTTGAGCATTGAACCTAGATGCTATTGAATGTTCTCTTCAAGATACATGTAATCAAGATTTTCTACATGGTGGGATTCTGGTGTGAGTGCCATCTGGCGTAGTATGAATTCCCCCTGGTGGATCAGTCAAGCACCTTACAGAATGTTACAGGTACACATAAATTACTTGCATTAGAGTGCAGATCGCTCTGATTACTCCAGTAGCTACAAAAGACTTTAATTTCTGCAACAAATAACCAGTGTCATTATTTGTATTGCTGTTGTAGCTATTATGATAGTAATAGACATTAAAAATGCAGTGCTCGATTTGCACAAAAAAGGTCAGAATCAGCCAAGATTGCCTTAACTCTTGGTAGCAAAAGATACAATTGAATTTTTAAACTGGGCTTATGACACCTATCAGTTATATATTGCAAAAGATAGAAACCACAAAGAATTCCAGTGCACCATTTGATAACAAATCCCTGAAATGTTTTTGGTGTTGACCACCATTACTTTCATTTCAAGTTTTTGTCTTTCTGCTTCAATTTTGGTCATGAAAATGGTAGAAGTGATGTCAGCTTTACTAAGAAAGAGGACAAACTTTGATATGCATTAGTAGCTGGTACCTGAGTTGAGTGAAATTACTCTTGGAGACATCTTCATCAGCCTGTGAACATGAAGAAAATCTGTCCTTTGAAGGCCCCATCCTGACATACCTATTGTTTTGGCGATAAGCAAGATGTCTTTGTGTGACCCTTTCTGTTAGAAAAGCAGTTTTTTCTTTTTATTTTACCTAGCTGCTAGAGATACCTGTATTATTAAATCTCTAGAGAAATACTGTATCTCTTCTTCAGAATAACTTTCCTTGGCCTAGTTAAAAAAGACTTTACTGTAACTGGGAATCCCCATTATTGTTGAGAGGCTTCCTGGTAGACTCCTCTTCTTTTGAATAGGATCTGTAAGATGGTGCCTGATGCTTATCCTTCTGTGAAAGCCCTGGGTATTCAGATATTACTTCAGAAGATAATGGACAATCCTTCAGCCATTTTTCACAGTTTTCTAATTTCATGTCACTGCTTGATCTTCCAAGCTTTTTCTGGTGAGTTTTCTTTATAGTGCCTATTGCTTTGGCCTGCAAACAGGATCGATCAAGACCCGTATCTGTATGCCCAGAGCAGTCTGGTTATTTTGCTTTAAAAACACACGTTATTTCCTCTCGTTTTAGCCAGAAAAAAATTATTTTAACTCCCATCCTAACAGTGATGTCCAACTTCCTATTGGTTAAATATTCATGGGATCATCTTTCACAAGTATTTTTGGGGGCTCACTTTTTGGAGGTATCTTGGTATTGTTTGTCCATGGATTAGCATTGTTTTGCATCAGAATGATATTTCTATGCTGAAAAGCAGTGGATTCATACAACGGGAGTAATAAGTCCTCTTGAGCTGTGAAATGCCTCTTTTTCTGAGCTAAGCCAGTTTCTTCACAGGAATTTTTTTACTTTAGACTGTCCAAATAGAAACAGAATTACTAGGTTTTGAGATTGGTACGTGGAAATAAAAGAATCTTCAACATAACGCTTCAAATCAGTTCCAAGCGATTTCTCTGCGTTTGATTCAGCTAACGAACTGCTGGGATGCATATCCAGTCTCAGAACCAGGACCCCGTCTTCAGAAAATTCTCACCTATGCATCCTTTTAGAACAACCTGTGCCTGATCAGTGGATAGCGGGTAGGATTTGTGGCTGGCACAGGAGGACACCTAAGCAGACCATGACATTCTGTTCAGGTTTGAGCTTTCCTCTTCACAAGGATTGCTGTGGTTTGGAGTGGATGTTTCTTGGGGGTTTGAATTCAAGAGTCAAATGTCCCAAGAGTTAGTGCCAAAACTTTGGAGACAATAATGTAGTTTTGAACAAAGTGATCAGCTTTACAGGTACCACAGGTGGTACTTTCCACTGATGGTTTAGCCAGATCTGTGACAGATGACATGCAGGGAAATTTTTCATTTGCCTTTTACATTGTGTTGACTACAGGATGTATTAAAATCTAAACTTCCTTTGGCTTCATACAAGGTATGTTTATTAGATATTTGACATAAAATTATATGTAAATAAAATGCTTGATTCAGGTAAAGAATTCAACTGAAGAGAAACAAAACTGAGGCAAAGGACCAGACCTAATAATACGGCAAATGTGTCCAAGCTGAAAATCATGTTTATAAAGTGCTTATAATTATAGTAAAATCATTGTATTCTCACCTCTAGCTCACACTTTTCACTCCTGATTACATATTGTATTTTTTTCTTTACTGGAATTGGAGAATTAAATTTGTAGATATGTCATAGTTTCATAACAATAGTCTAAAAGACTAGATGGAAAAGAATTGTTTTACTGCTTTGCTTCTTTGTATTTATGGACTACACTTCTTGTGACTAAATCTAGTTGGATATAATGTTAAAAATAACAGTAACCCTTCAATTTTCTGAATTATAGGGTAACTTATTTTAACAATAAAGCTTTGAAGTGTCGGACTGTGATATTGCTGCATGCAAACATTATGCATACATACAATGGGGAAAAAAACCCCAAAACATACTTAAGTAGAAGTCAGTTAAAAACATTTATGTATTTTAGTCATTTAAGGTGAGTGGTGGTGAGATGTCTCCATTTTATTGAGGCAGCATGCACGCAGAATGAGTGGATTAATTCTATGTTTTGGTTAGCTGACAACTGTGTAAACCTTATCCTGACTTTTAGAACTGTGTTAATCCTTGTTCCCTGCTTATAATCCCTCTACAAGAGCAAGCAAGGTGTATGATGCTTTATTTTAGATCAAGACAAGGCATCTGACAGCGTTTGGAAATTGCCTGAAGATTTATTGTGGTGAGTGCGACATTTTAAGCTAAATAGTCTTCCAGAGTAATTACAGAAACAACAGGAAAATTTGAAGAACTGGTAAACGTTTGGTTTGGTGGTTTTTAGATCAGGGTTGCACTTTAGATGATATTTCCATTTTTAGTTACAGGTTCCTTTTTTACTTACTGCTTTAACAGTTGCTGTTTCTTCTACCATAGAAATTAATACCATAAAAATAAATAGCCTTTGGAACATTATTCAGTAGTAAATGAATTTTATCCATCTCCTTTTTAGTGGTTTTTAGTAATTAAGTTCATGAGCCCACATGTGCAATAGCTTTCATTGCCTACCAAATACATGTTGACCTTGGAGTCCCTTTAGTGTTCTTGCATATTCCCATGCTTCTTCCATGTTTTGTTTATGCTTCTGGTACGTGTGGGGTTTTTGTTTGTTTCAGCAGACAGTCTTTCATGTAAATGCTTCTGTTCTGTGGCCTCCGTCACATTTTTATAGTTTTTCTAAACGATGGTTCAGATGTTGTCCCAACTTTAAGTGGTATCCTGGCTCATTTCATCTTTCTGGGCATGACGTTAGATGCTGGATGGTAAATTTGAGACAAGTGTTATAGATGTCCTTGGCTTTCCTTTTCTGTAGGAGAACACCTCCGACTAAAACCTTTGGAACACCTGTAGGCCTGGTGTTCTCAAGAGCTCGGGAAGAAATCTAGTGTATCTGCAGTCTCCAGGATTGGCAAGATAAAGATTGTCTTAGTGCTCTCTTCTGCTCTAAACCTTCTTTGGTTGGCAATGAAATACAGTCCATTGAAGCACAGAATATTGTACTTATTTCAGCTTATTTCACTAGGAGCTCTGCCACTGCCTTCTTCCCACCATTCCTTATTTTAAGCCAACTGCTAATTTTATCAGGGTGACCTTTCTCTATAAAAGAAAAACCTTTCAAAAGTTGTCACTAATTATTCTGTGACTCCACTCTTGAATATTCAGATGATAAATCCTCACATACTCAGATAAGTTTTTCATAATACATCCCATAGGAGAGAAGACTGAATTGCTGTTTAATATACTTGTTCAGAAATATGAAAGAAAATTGTACAATCTGTGATATTTTTTTTTCTATGTAATACTAGAAGATCCAGTATAAATTTCAAAAATAGTAGAAGGAAGATTAATTTAGCAGTTAAAAACGGTTGTAGATCTCTTATGGAGAAGAAGCAAACAGTAATGACTGGATGGAGGGCTGTTTGAAGGGTTTTGCCATGATAGTGAAAGATTTAGAAACAAGAAAATTTTGTACCTCAAGCAAGTTGATTTAGTTAACTTGTGAGGTCAGAAGCATCCAAAATAACCTTCTTTTGGAAAGATAGTTTTGAAATTTTGCTGGCTAAATGATTCAGAATAGATGCTTCTTTGACCTTAAATCAGTGATTCTGTACATTTCTAATTCAGCAAACAGTGCAATAAGGTTTTGTGCACTGAAAAATTAGAGTGATTTTAACTGTGATAAGAATTGTTGTCATTCAGTTTCCTGTTCTAGCCTGTATTTCATTGCAAACTTTATTTGAAATTAAATCTGACTTTATAGCTGTACTTGTCTCAGTGTCCACAAAATTAAGTGACTACAGCTTGATAATCTTTACTTAAGGTAATTAAGTAGTTTCTTAGCTTGTAAACTGTTTAGAATGGGAAATCAGTATTTCCACTTTAATTTTAGGCTGCCTCAGTTTTTTTAATCTATGATCATTTTGTAGGTTTGTATACTTTTCACCACTTGTATTCAGGAGTGAAGAACTGGTTTCTAACTTTGTGACTGACAGATGCTAACCGAATAATTTACTAGTACTTGCTGTTTTGTTAAGGGATCTCCTTCAGGTCGTCAAATGTAGTGACCCAAAAGAGCTGAATAGCTGGACTGCCTCTCTTCTAAGTTAATGACAGCTGATTGCAGTACCTCTTCTTTCTGCAGATCTTGCTTTTCTGAATTTTTTTCCCCCCTTTTTTTCCTCTTTTTTTTGTTGTTGTTGTTGCTGGTATTGAGGGGGTAATGTTTGACAGTTTGTATCTAATAATGGTTTATAGAATGAGTGTTAAGTCCTTGCATTGTGTCATGAGGAAAGAAGGAAGTTGGATATTTTTTTAGGTGGGATTCCATTCCTTGGTTACCTTCAGGCTTTAGTATGTCACATTATCGTACCACCAGTTATTATAATCAGAATTGCTTCTTTCATACAAATAGCTAGTAAAAGATTGTTGTGGTTTAAGCCCAGCCAGCAACAAAGCACCATGAGGCCACTTGCTCACTCATCCCCCCTCGGTGGGATGAGGAGGAGAAAATAGAGCTAAAAGCTCGTGGGTTGAGACAAGGACAGGGAGGGATCACTCACCAGTTATGGTCATGGGAAAAACAGATTTGACTTGGGGGAAAAAAAACAAAATTAATTTAATTTGTTACCATTCAAATCACAACAAGGATAACAAGAAGTAAAACCAAACCTTAAAACACCTTCCTCCCACCCCTTCCTTCTTCCCGGGCTCAAGTTCAGTCCTGATTTTCTCTACCTCTTCCCCGCCAGTGGAGCAGGGGGATGGGGAATGGGGGTTGGGGTTAGTTCATCACACATTCTCTGCCACTCCTTCCTCCTAAGGAGAAGGACTTCTCCCACTCTTCCCCTGCTCCAGTGTGGGGTCTCTCCCATGGGAGACAGTCCTTCACGAATTTCTCTAGTGTGAGTCCTTCCCACAGGCTGCAGTTTTTCACAAACGGCTCCAGCGTGGGTCCTTTTGACAGGCTGCAGTCCTTCAGGCACAGACTGTTCCAGTGTGGGCTTTTCCACGGAGTCACAGCCATCTTGGGGGACATCCCCCTGCTCCAGCATGGGGTCCTCCACGGGCTGCATGTGGGCATCTGCTCCCCTGGTCCCCTCCATGGGCTGCAGGGGCATCCCCTCCTCTGGCGCACCTCCTTCCCCTCCTTCTTCACTGACCTTGGTGTCTCAGAGGTGTTCCTCTCAGATCCCACTCCCCTCTCTGCTGCAGTTTCCCCTTAAATCTGTTATCCCAGGGGCACTACCACCGTTGCTGATGGGCTTGACCTTGGCCAGAGGCGGGGTCCGACTTGGAGCCGGGGAAGCTTCTAGCAGCAAATTTATCTGCACATCATTTTGGAGCATATGGTATTTCTGAGTTTTCTGTCAGAAGAGTTTTTTGCTAGGAAAATGAAAGTAATTTCGCTGCCTTCTTTTTCAAGGGACACGTTAGAAAAGAAACTTTCCTCAGACAGTAAAAACCTGGTGGTGAAAGATCATGTAGAATTTGGAAAAAAAACAGCACCCCCCGCTCAGTCAAAACATGAGTTCTCCTACTGGCACTGGCAGAATCATTCATATTTGAAAAGAAGGGGAATATCTTTATTTTTAATCTCTTTTCCAGAGATTGTAACTCTTCTACTGGAAAGCTTAAGCTAATCGCTTCCTCAGCAGTGGAAGATGTGACTATGCAAGGCAAAAATGGGCATCTGTGTAAAGTAACATATAGTTCCCAGATTCTTTTTCCTCACTTTTCATATTTGATGAGTTGGGAACTTTGCATCACTGTTAGTGTACTCACTCTCTAAGTCCTTCCTTCTCTTTGAAGTTCATATCCCCCCTTCCCCCTCCCCCCCGCCCGCTGTTTTCTGTTGAGTTTTGGAACAGATAGGAGCCCAAAGTGATTTTTAAGATTCTCTAGGTTGCTTATAAACGTTTCTTCTTCATCTAAAAACATTTAGATCCGAGAGGGGAGAATATGGAATGGTAATGAGCTGGGAATAATCAATGTACAGTTTTAGTCTATCCTCCATGTTTCCAGTTCAGACTCTCTTACCTTGAAGTAGGATGCTTGTACAATTTAGGGAATCTTCAGAAAGCTATATTTGACATCACTGGTGCTATGACAGTAACTATATGGAGGACCCAGTAGTGATGCTCCATGATGAGTACTGCTTTGTTTTGTCTGTGGGAAGTAAGTGTACGCTGACTTTATCTGTTTAAGCTTTGATGAGGGATATTTGCTGATTACAGCTCTTTCTGCTTTAACAATTTAAATAGTACGACAGAAATGGTTTTTAGTTTCTCCTGTCATTCTTTCTGGGGAGATATGGATAAATGGCAGCAAATAAGGAAATAGCCACAACTATATGTAAAATGTCTGTAAACATACAATGAAAATAATTTCTGTATTTACTCATAGAAACAACTTCACACTTGAAATTAACTCAAGTAATAGATATCTGAGCTGCTGTTATTTTACTGCAGTATTCTTTTGTGCATTTTTAGTGGTGCCCTAGTTTTATGAAGCTCAGGAATAGTCACATGAATATATTCTTGGATTTCCGTCCAATATTGTTGCTAAGGAAACATCATCTTTAATACAGCTTGTCTGTATTAATCAATGCCTGTTAATGCTCAGCACAAACCAAGTAAAAATGAAAAAATCTTAATTTCTTTTATAATAATGTATAATAGACTATTCTCCTTCAAGATCCCCTGCCACTACAAACCTCCCACAAATTGGAGGGTCATGTCCATGTCTCTGGTCTCATGCCAAACAGACACAGTATAGACAGTTTTTATACTTTTTTTTCCATAGGCTGCCATTAATATTTAATATCATTAATCTAACATAGGTATTGTACAGTGCATGCATCTGGTCAAAATGGTGAGAATGCTTACATGCTGCTCTAAAAGGGAGAAAGAATCTTTTCTGTATGAAGTATAGAAGAGGAGCTTGAATGCACCAAATTGAGAAACATACCTCTTTTCAGTATACTGTTAAAATTGTAATACTGAATTTCAGCCTGCTTTGAATATTGATCTAGGAGACCAGTCAGTCAGAGATATCAGTGGAAATCTCAGCTCTCTCTACAGGTCCAGCTATTGGTTTTGTTGCAGTAGTGACAGGCAGATTTTTCAAATTTTCTACTTCTGAAGTCTTCTGAGAACTATCAAATT
This sequence comes from Haliaeetus albicilla, assembly GCF_947461875.1. Lineage (NCBI taxonomy): Eukaryota > Metazoa > Chordata > Aves > Accipitriformes > Accipitridae > Haliaeetus > Haliaeetus albicilla. The sequence continues at coordinate 20,181,473 of NC_091487.1, forward strand.
TTATAGCCAATTTCAAAATTAATTTGACTTAGCAGTTTGTTAGCTTAATTCCTGCTTTGTTTCATGGCCACATTTGCCTTTTGGACATTTTCCTTCATATCTGCCTCTTCAGAGACAGTATGCTAGATCTAACATCTGTTCTTGAAAAGTCCAGGTCAGAGAGGCCAGAGGCAAGCAAGAAGGCCTAAAGAACTTGTCTTGTTAGGAATATTTGTTTCCTTTTTTGGACAAACAGCGATATTTCATTTGTCAGCTTAGTCATCCTTCAAGGAAGAGGAAAGAAATCAGGCACAAATTTACAGTCTAGCTGTGTGGGCTAGATGCAAGCACAGTTTCAGCAATCTAACCTGGATAGCTCATCCCAGCTTTCATTACCAGGGCAGCAAAAGGAACATGAGTTCTCTCCTGAGTGCAGAGCTTCTCATTCCACTAAGCAATCTCCTTCTTCTCCCTAGGAGAAAAAATGTGAGAAAATCCATGTGAGGGGGGCAGTGTACTTAAGTCCACAGAGCCTGCACAGCAGATTTGGAAGCTGTCTGAAGAGCCATGCCACACTCATGTTTTTCTGCCTGTCCTCAGCGACTGACTGGATGGATAGTAAGCAACTACTTCAAATACCATCCCAATAGTTGCACACTATTAACACATCTGTAGAGGTGTCTTGGAGATCTTACCTGGGGTAGGAGGAGACAACGCACACTCACTGTTTGATCCTGTTAAATGCATCGTGCCCATGAGTCAATGTAGTCCCTGTATAGCGAACAGGGTTATCCATTTATGGTTATCCATTTTCGGGCACCCATTCTAGTTATGTTTTTTCCTTCTGCACTGAGAAGCTATTTATAATGCATTGCTCAGGACTGTTTTAATAATGAAAGTTCCTGAATATGTGAGTTGTATCAATGTTTTTACTCTAGAGGTTAGACCAAGGTACTATATTTTTTTATTAATTGCTATGACTGTAAGGATTGCTTAATCACTCATAGTCCAATGAAAAAACTGAAAAGGGTCTCCATATTGCTTAAAACTGAAGTCTGACCCTTGAGTTTTGATCAGGGCTCAAAATTTCAAACCTGAAATTCTGCATGGTACCCCATGGGTGTGATAATACCCAAGACTTGAATATTAAGGAAAAGCGTCTTATTATCATTCGTGGTTCACATGAAAATCATGTAAATAAGTGTGGCAGTTCCTTTTCTTAGTGTTGGTAATAGAAATAGCAGTTCCTTGATTCTTTCCATGCTTCCTTTTTCCATCTGTCCTGCTAGCCAGTGAGATAAAGTACTTGCAAGTAGTACTTTAACCTATCCTTTACTCCTTGGTCTGGAAGAAATGGTGAGGGAAGGTGTTTTCAGGTGATTATTTCTTCAGCCGCTGCCAACAGCTCCGCTTTTTGGTTTCCCTGAAATCCCCACATATTGGCATTTTTTAAAAATCTTGCTTTTAAAAAAAAAATTTATTGTATATTTTTCTTCTACTGTCAGTGACTGTCTAGAAAGGTTGTTAGCAATTTACTATAGAATCTAAAGTGATAAGGGAAGGACGTTGGCAATTCTACAGTGTTGTCATTTGCGATTAAAATACAGGCTTTGGATCTTAATTTGTGCTGCATTATCCCATATGAAGGCAGAATTTGAGCTCAGCTGTTTAAGCCAATATTTTATATGATGATGTAGAAAGAACTAATGCTATGATATTGCTATTAGTTATTATCTGTCATTTATTAATTAGAAAGAGAGGAATCATTCTCTGTATTCACCTAATATGCTTTGAGTGGAATTAGTTGGCTCATTTGGGCTAGGACAATGTTTTCCTGGCCCTTGGTAGTGCCTTTACCATTGTTCCTTTCCACCTCTGATGCATTGCCTTTGTCCCTTCTGGTCTTCAGTTAAAAACATGCTAAACTAGTTTTTGGTTGCTGGAAAGTGTTTTGTAAGGTGTGGCTTGAAGGTACTTCTGCGTGTGTGCGTGCTCAGGGTGGTGCCTGAGTGTTTTTCAAAGTTGCAGTCATGGGGTGGTTTTCACTTGCCTGAAACTGCACATTGCACTAATACCAGAGCTAAGTATGGGTTTGAAGAGGTCATGAATCAGTAATAAGACTGCTGTGTTTTTACTTTTTCCTCTTAGTTTCAGTCTCTGTCTTTTTTTTTCTTTTTTTTTTTCCCCTTGCATATTCTTTTCACTTCCTTTCTCTTCTTGAATTTCTTTATTGTCCATGTGGTCTTATCTCTCCCTCTCTGTGGTGTCATTGTAAAAATTAGATCATTTTGAATGCAGCATTTTCTCCCCCTCCAGATGCTTTTCCTTTTTCCCCGTGCGTACACCATCTGCCTGTGTGTGCTCTGGGAGATGTGCAGGTGTTGGTCAGGATTAAGTGGCAGAACTGAAGTGAAATGTGATAAGTTTTGCCTGCCAGGTCCTTTCTGCATTGCTATTTAATTATGAAGTTGCTCTGTCAAATAAAGAAGGAATTGAAGAACCAGAGAAATAACTCTGGAATTAAGAGAAGCAAAGTGGGGAACTGTTGGTTGCTTGATCCCAGTGCCGAGGATAATGCAGAACAGCAAAGAAGAGGAATTCCTATAGAAAAGTTGAAAGGTCCAGAGGCTTTTTACCTTTTGTAGACACTTTGAAGTTAAAGGTTCCTCTCAGAGTTGTGCATGTGGAATTTGTCAAGCAATATCAACCTACTGAAATGCTATATTAAAATAGAAAAAATATAAAAGTGTATTCCGTAGTGTAATATGACTTCATGAAATATTAAGCAACTTCTAACATGGTTTTCACTTGCTCTTTTTGTATATAGAAAATGCATACATCTTTTAAGTTGTATCTTTTTTTCTGGTCATTTCCTGATTAGCTTTATCCTGGCTATTTCTTCGTTTATAGACTCCCCTTGTCTCCACCCTTTGAACTTCATTTATCAAAACCTGTGTTCAGGTGTAAGGTCATCCTACCATTGCGAAGTGCTCAACCTTTCTCCTTTCCAAGTGATGTTGAGAAGATAAATACATTTAGTATACATTGTTAGTGGTTCTGTCCTCCAGTCTCTCAAGATCATTACTCTATGATTAGTTAGGGGAGGAAATTTTTTAGCCAAATTAAATAGCCAACTTTTGAAATTTTATCTTCCTGACTTACACATGGTATTTCTCCCATCATTTTGGACTGCTGTACCTAGTCTGTGTAGAATATCATCAATTAGCTTGTCTGGTTTCTATTAGAATATATTCTTACTTACTTTTCTGTATTATGAAATATGAATCTTCAGACCTCATGTCCTCCCTTGCAGCTTCCTTGCATAAACAAAACAAAAAACTATCTTGCTGACTAGTGTGCTTTCTAGCTTGGTCCCAGATTTGATGAAACAGTTGTAATGATCCTCTGTGGACTTCGAACGACCCTGATATACGAAGTATAGGAAAATTCTCTGCAATGTTAGAAATGTGAAAAGTTAGTAATTATTCAAAATCAACTATTCCCAATTGTTCTATATTTAAAATTAAGATTATTTAATGTAATCTTCATCTCACTTCAGTTTAGTCATCTGAAGAATGGTTGTAACATCTAGTCTAAGCTAGTCATGCTAAAGGGCTTGCTGTTTGATCAGTGGAGAGAGAGCTTCAGAAGGCTATTCAATCCTCTCACAAGAAGGATGTCAAGTAGTTTGTGAAATGAAGTACTTCTGGAGGTGCCTATCTCTGTTGATGATAGATATGTAAATAGCTGAACGCTAACTTTTGTTGTCCATCCTTTGTGTTTTCAAATGTTAAGAAATAGAAAGAGAGGGAAAATAGGTATTTTTTTTTTAGTGCATGAAAATCTGACCTAATTTAATAAACTGTATTTTGAAACAGAGGATTAATGACTATTCTGCAATTAGTTTAATTGGAGAAGGCTTGAGGGTTCAAATTTAAGAAAGGTGGTGGCATGTACTTATTAAGGGAATTTTACAGCTATTGTGGAATCTGTGATACAAAATGACTTGTTAGTATTTACTATCAATGGGAAAATATTGTAAAATAATTTTTAAGGGAAAATATTCATGCAGCCAACTAGGCAAATGTAAAAGTTTCATGCAAAAATATTTTATATTTTTTTCTTTGGCAGCCTCGCTTTGCATCCTGAACGTGTGTTGGTGGCAACAGGTCAAGTTGGAAAAGAACCATACATCTGTGTGTGGGACTCATACACTGTGCAAACTGTATCTATTCTGAAAGATGTTCATACACATGGTATAGCTTGCTTGGCTTTTGATTTAGATGGTCAGGTATGTAATTAATATTCTTTTTTCAAACACTTAAATAAATTGTTTATCTGTCAGAAATCTTGTTATGTAGCTTTTTTTTTAAGGGAGTATTTTGACTCAGGTTTTATCTGCTTATCCTCAAGTTGAGGAAAAAAGCTGGCATTAATAGTGACTGACAAGTATTCACATTTGGCAAGAAAAGTATAACTTCAAAAGAGTTTTGAATGAAGATGAGGTGGTAGGGAGATTCTTGCGATCTGTGGGCCACAGTTCAGGGTTGTACCAAATGGTTGGAGATCGTGGACCTCCCCTGTGCAGGGGCACGTCTTGTGCACACAGTGATGGCAGTCCTGTTGCATTACTCATCTCGGACTCTGAATGTCTTCAGGCAGTATCCCCTCTCTGTCATGCATTTTGCATGTGTTGGTGGCTTTCCACATTTTGATTGTTCACACTCATGTATTCTGGATATGAGTGAAGAAAAAAGTTTTATTGGATTATAATTTTGTTACTTTAAAACATTCTCTGAGTAGTAAATTGGTTCTCAGAGCTGCTACTTACAAGGGAGATCATTTTTAGCAGATACTTGCTCCTATGAGAAAAGAGGCTTTCTTGACTGATGTATTAGAAATGGAAGGTACGCATTAGGTAGCAGCTGAAGAGGTATTAGCCATGAAAGTCCTTTTTGCAGTTATGCTTTCCTAGTCTTATGCAGCACTTCTTCCCCTCCCACATAGCCTTGCAATGTGATACTCAGATTTAGCTATATTCTCAGTTCCTTTTGCTTGCTAAAAAGGTCAATATCTTTCTCAAGGGAGGATGTGTTGTAGAGAGCAGTTGCTGTCCTTACTAAGACAATATCAAATAGAGCTCTATTGAACACAAATAGAAGAAAGCCTAGCTGTAACTTGTTTCTGTTAAAACATGCTGTAGTTGTTGTAGGGAGGTTTTGAGTTTGTTGGAATGATCTACAGATTTTATCATTTAGGTTTCTCATTGTTGAGGGAGTCAACTCCTGGAGTCAGCTTCTTTCTAGAACATAATTTCTGCTTGACAGCGATATCTTTTCTCTATGTTGTTCTTCTCTGTGTAAACTTGTGTGACTTCCTCACTTGAGCAGCCTTAATAATTTAAGATGAAAATGTATCTAATTAGGGTTGAAGTCCCCTAACTCTTTTTTACAATGCAGTTATGCATCCTCTGGGTGTATTAGAGAGATTTGAATGTAGATCTGTGATTTGTTCTAGGAGTACCTAGTACCAATTCTTAGGTTTAAAGCCATAAATGGTCAGAATTTAGGCTGTCCACTTTTCTCAGCATTTCCATATGATGACTTTTTTGTTGCATTTGTTAGAATTTTGTGGTCTCAAAAGAAAGCTGGATACAGTTTTTTCAAGATGTGCATCTCCAGAATTGTCTTCATATGGAAATACAGTAAAACACAAGTCCAGTTCAGAAAGATCTGCAAAATATGTTTGCTTACATCTTGCCTATCCTTTTAAATCCAAATTTGTCAGAGTCCCTGACCAGGTTCTTTTAGAGGGTTCAATGTTTGATATTAAAAATACTTATTCGATATATTTGGTGTTATATGGGATTTTGATTTAGTAGAGTGATACAGCAATATACTGAAATCATAACACAGCAATTGCAATATACAGATGTATCACAAGAAAAACATGTGATAGAAACGTTTATCTGTTACTGTCATGATGCTGGGCATCTCCAGTCACCAGGGAGAAATACGTGTATTGAAGTGAGGTCAAGCCCATTGCCCTCTTCAAAGTTTGTTTTATTAATTGTTCAGGTTTTATACTTCATGTTGGGCTGTGCCACATATACATTCTCCTCCCCACCCCCAACTGGTCTGGCTAGTTCAGGAAGACATTATTTATTCTTTATTTATTATCCTTTGTTAATTATCTTGGGGAACCTGATGATTCACTGGTGCAGTTGTGTTATCTAAAACCAAGGTTACCCTCCAGTCTCCCTGGTGTTGAGAGAAGTTCAGCTTGCTTTATGGTACATTCTTCCCCAAGCTCGCTTTTTGGTTTGTTGTTTTTTTTGGTTTTTTTTTTCTCTTCCCTGAGCTCTGCTTCACTGTGGGGGTGTGCTGGTTGGTAACAAGATTTTCTAGTTCCTAGGAGAACCGAGAACATAATTTAATCTCCCTTTTTGAGAAGTCAGTGTACCAGCTTATGTCTGGAAAGGCATCACCCAAATTTTTTTGTGATGGGTGTGCAGTAATTGTAAAACTGGTCTGCATTTATGCTTCTTGTTCTGCAGTAGGACTGGAATTGAACTGCTTGGAAGTGTAGCTGGAATTGAAACTGATATTCCTTCCGAGAATGTTTTCAAAGACGGAATGGAAAGGTTGGACTTTGTAGTATCTAAAAAATTGAAGTTGGCATTAATAAATAGGGAGCATTGATAGCAATTGCATTCAACTCGTTTCTTTTGTTCTTGTAATCTTGGAGCTTTTCAGACAGTAAAGAAATTATATTATTGGGAGTAGGCTTTTGCTTTTACAAACTCACTTTGATAATCTACGTAGAAACTGAAACTAAATTTGTCTTTAATGTGTGTAGGTATTAACTGCTGAACAGTGAAAAATACTTCGTCCTAAAGATTTGCAAAGCTTTCATTTGTCAAAATTAAGATGTCACAATTCATGCATAAACTGAACAAAAAGACGTAATTTTCTTTAAGAACAAAACTCAAAATCACTCAGTTTCTTTTTATCCAATCTTTAATACTGTTAGTCTTGCTGTTGAGAATTTCTATAGGAAAAATAACATTTTTGACTGGTTAACAGATACAGTAAAAGTGGGTTGTTGGCTAATATGGTCAATGATTTGTGTCAAGAAAGCTGCACAAAATATCTTCATAGCTGGAAGACAAGACAGGCTGCAGAGCATAGAAAGATCTCAAACTTTTATTTTTCTGTATTTTCTTGGAACAGTCTTTTTGTCCTTCCTAGTTTTATAGTTCAGCTGGCTTCAGACTCTTTCTGAATATTAAAGACTTCATGAAATTTGTATGTTTGGGGTCTTTTGGGATTCGGGTTTGAGAAGGGATTTGGAAAGGAATAGTTACTCATGCATGTTTTGAAGAATCAAGCAAAAGATTCCTAAAGCTTTTAACTGTTTTTAATCTTCTGTTTGTTTCTGAGAGGACTGAAGAAAATATTTTTTTTCTTTGTATCTCCTGAACTTGTAAAATAAATACTTAAATTCTGCAAGTTATATTTCATTAAATGTGAACACATGTAGTTTCGTTAACTTCAGTAGTTTCATTAACTTCAGTGAGACTATTCCTTTTTGCAAACATCTCATGACTCCTACTTGCCATATGAGCTATATGTAATTATATATATTAAACATTATAAATCAGAAATATGTTGTTATCCAAGAAGATCTTCTTTATGACCGTGATGTCGTAACTAAAGAGGTGCATCTATGGATGCTTTCGCATAAGTTGTCGTATCTTTAGTTTTCTTCTATATTGAAATGTAGCTACAACTTCTAACTTAAATATGTTATGAATTTGTTATCATTCAGAATGATGACTCTAGCATTTATTAATATATTGAGTTATTTATTTATTTTATTTGGATGTTTTTAGCGTTTGGTCTCAGTTGGTTTGGATTCGAAAAATACAGTTTGTGTATGGGACTGGAGAAAAGGAAAATTGTTATCAATGGCTCCTGGTCATACAGACAGAGTAAGTATAACTAAAGAATGCATCAAGGTGATTTTAGTTTGTTAAACCATGTCTGTGTATACATAGAGCTATGTGTTTACAAAAAACATTTTATGTTTTAGAAGTTGAATCTGCATAAAGCTTGGATATGTATTAAGGTATGTGATGATATTTAAGATATGTACATTTATTTCTAAAATAAAATGCGTAACTTGCCGTTAATTTGTGTGTGGTTTGCTGAGAGTGTAAGCATGTAGGGGAAGTGCAAAATTAATGCACTTTCTAGACCCTAAGTCCCATATGGGAAATCAAAATGTAAATAATCACTTAAATTTTTCTAGTCTGTAAATGAACGTTAATGTTGTTTTATCATATGTTGTAATTACTCTAGGAAAAAAAAAAACAACAAGCAGAACTAATACGAGCTATACATTGCATTTTCAGTGTTGAATGAGGGGATAAAAAAGTCATTCCAGTAGTTCCATTTAAAACCTTTCAGACTGACTGTTAATTTGCTACAAGTTTTTACTGTTTTAACTGTCTCATGCTAGAAAAGCCATCTCTGCTGACATCCTTGGGGTTTTTTTTATGCAGATATTTGATATTTCTTGGGATTTGTACCAGCCAAACAAGCTCGTCAGCTGTGGCGTAAAACACATCAAGGTAATGAAATAAACATTAATTCAATTCATAAAATATTTAAGCTGCAGTAGTTTATACTCTATAAAACATAGAATAATAGAATCTGAAAGCAATACATAATTATAATATGAAAGGTCCTCTGTAAGAATAATATTACTTCTTAGGAACTGCAGTCATGGATCACACCTGACTACACTAGAAATTTTGCAAGATATATATAGTGGAAAACAGACCATCTCTGCTCAAAAGAGTTCATGCCCTGACAGAAGGAATGCAGAAGGAATGAAACAGTTGTCAGTAGCATCGTATGTAATGATCGTAATACAATTTAAAATTTAGGGTGTCTAAAACATGCTGTTTGAAATCCCAAGTAGCGTAAGACAGGATGCACACATTTAAGGTGAGTCCGGGTACTCAAGTTTCTGATTCTTGAACAATTAATGAATTGTTACACTGCAGAGGTAAAATGAGTAGAAAAACCATTTCTTGCAGTTTTGAGAGAGTATGGGGATACAGTGGAAAGAGAAAGGAAAATGCTTGATCTTTCTTTTAATTTTTTTCTTTTCCCTGCTGTTATTCCTACCTTTGTTATTTTGAACACTCTGTATCTGTTACAGGATTCATAATTTGGACAGTTCATGTCTTTTTCAAGCAGAAAGTTTCTGTGAAACGCTCTGCTTTGTTTGATCTGTGTACTGACTGCTGTGCAGAAACAGCTTCTTTTTCAGGTTTAACTCTTGTCAGCAAGATTATCAGTGCTTGACTGGCATCAAATGTGTTTCCTAAAGTTACTGCCTTCTCCCGTGCACTGTCTTCTGTGTTACCGCATAACAGCAGTAGATGGCAGCTTGGAAGTTCTGTATTGCTCTTGTGTGTAGGTTCCTATGGTGGGAAAAATGTGTTGCTTTTTATACAATGAACTTTTAGATTAATATGTATTAATGGTTTATTGGAAAAAGTATTCAATGTGTTGGCTAGATCGCATACATCTTTGATTTAGCATAGTGTTTAGCATGTCATTCACAGATTTCCATGAGCTTCATTGACAGTGATCTTTTTTTCTACTTCAAGATCTAAAAGGACCGTTATGCCAATAGTGAGCAAATATTTGCCAGCAGTGATTTGGTATATTTAAGGTGGCTTCATGATGTCAAAACTTATCTATTTAGATAAGCAAAAGTTTATTTGAGCAACTTCTAAGGCTCTATGAAGCCTTTTAAAATAACAATAAAATTTTAAAAATAATTGGTGTTTCCTTTTAGAAAACATTTAACTAAAAATCTGAATCCTAGAGATTTATAGGCATCTGGATCAGGCAAGAGATTTTTGTTGATGTGTATTTTTCTTAAACCATCCCTTCGTCTAGTTCTTTCAGATATCAACAATTACTTTCATGTTTGTACTATTACTGTATTTTTTCCTCACATAGTATTACAATTTGCATAAAATATCACTTAAGTTATATAGGTAATTCCAAGTGAACTGATATTGAGGAATTACTTTTCCTAGATATGGTACCTGCTTCCATATTGGAGCTAGGTGTTTGATTTATGCAGTGATTGTGCAGTTACTTCTCAAGGAACAACATAATCTATGACCTGTGTACTTTGGTTAATGAAATACTAGTTAAAATACAGGGATTTGTCTAATCAGTATATGGTTATTTCTTAATTACAGTGTTGCTGGTACAAAAATCCATTTATTGTAACTGCTTACATTATCCTGTATTAACTGAAGTCTCTGCTCAGAATTTTGAATAGATTATTGGTAAGAGAGAGACTTGCTGTGAAATACAGTTTCATAAACATGTATACAGAGAACATGCTGAGACAATGTAAGAGTAATGTGTAAGCAGTGATGAAATAAATGCTTTCACATTTTGCACTGGATTACTCCAGCAGCTTGTTGACTTTCCAGTGCACATTTACATGTTTGGACAGGAGGGTTTGAAGGGAATATGCAAGTGCTGCTTGTCTGCAGAGGTCGCAGAAACTAGAGTGTAGCTGGAGATTTGGTTGGCAAGTATTGTACTCTGACAAGAGACTTTGCATGTCTTTAGTTTAGGAGTCATTAGTACATGTTGGATCACCTAGGATGAAATTCACTCTCATGTGATTGCTGTAATCACAAATGGTTTATTAGAAAGTTCTCAAAAATGCTCGCCTTAGATGGCTGCTTTGCATGCTTAGTGGTTCTGATGTGAAGTGGTAAGTCTATAATAGAACCAGCTGCTTTCAAACAGAACAAATGGCAACCTTATCACAAATTTACATGCTTAGATTGCATCTTTAAATGCCTAAAGTAACATAAAATACAAATGCAGCATTTGCAAAGTGGAAGTCTTACATCAAAGAAAGATCAGATAATTCTATTATAAAATGCTTTTCAAAAATGACTGAAAATACAACTGACTCACAAATTATAATTTGAAAGAATTTCAGTTTGATTTAATACTGATACCTTGAAACTCTTTCCCAGCTAGTCTGCTATGCTGATTTTATGGAAAGATAAAGTTTGTTAATAACATAAAAAGTTGATAACCAACTGGAGAGCTAAAGCAGGGAAAAGGGTGTTGTTGTGCTAAAGTGTAAAGAAGTTTGGCAGAAAATAAACCCCCTAGCATTCCAGCTTGTCCTCAGATATCAGAGGATCTGGGGGCAGCTAGGCTTAAATTCTGAGTGATGCCCAATTCAATGATGTACATCCAGTCACTTTCAATATATTGAACTATCACAACTACGGATGCACAAATAGCACACTATATTTTCAATTTAGTTGCATTCAATGAAATAGAATGGCCAGACTTAAGGAGTTTGATTGCATTCAACAAAATGTCATGGCTAGATTTTAATGAATAGTACAGTTTATTAAAGCAGCAGGAGTACAGGTTCTTTTGTATTGCTGGTGATAAATACACTGTCTGCAAAACATGTGCAAATAATAACACAGTCAACCACAAGCACACTAAATGATGGAAAAACTCTACAGAGATTTGTAAGTTTGCTGAGGAAGCACTTGGTATAACCGAGGGTTCAACTCTTACCCAATAGGCATCCCTATGGGGGGGGAGAGAGGTTCAGCCTATCGACTGATCCCAGAAGTCAGCGATGTCCTCCCAACTTGTCTATGATGGTGTCTTCCCTAGCATTCCTCCTCTCTTAAGCCCTTTTATACTATTTTCTTATTTCTAGGTAGAGCTTGAGTGACTCTAGTCATACATACCTTTATTATGATTGGTGTAAAATCTCCTTGCTTTACTTTTAAAGGTATATGCTAGAGAAAATTCAGAGCACATGCTCAGTGAGGTCGCACCTTGGAGGCGGGTAGCTTTTGGGATGGAGGTGTGTTTTGGCATTATAATGAGATTATAATGAGCAAAGTTCACCCAGAGAACATGATTTAGCATGTCACTGCTCCAGAACTGGGCACTTCTATAGCAGAAGTAAGACAATAGCATTGACAGAACCCCATTGTTTCACCTCCTTGCTTCAGTGGATTTGACGCAGGGACCTTCTATTTTTGTTCAGTAGTTTCAGTTTCCTATCCCTGCAACAATATCACAGAACCTGGCCGTGGTGCTTCCACCCTCTGTCTTGTTTCTCAGAGTCAGCATACCAAGCTCCCCTGGTGTTGCTAACATCTAAGGTTGCAGGTTATGTTGCTTAGGGAATTATTATGAAACAGATTTCATGTATGTCCACCGCATTCCACCCTGGAGGTTTATCTTCCCTTAAGAGGTGAGAGGGACATATCAATAAGTCACCTCCATCAATCATTCCACAGGTGTGAATGATGATGCCTTTTGGAGGTAAGGTGCTTCTCTTTCAGATGTACATATTAAATTATAGGATATTAGCAAAATATCCATCTTTCTAAATCACTTTATGTTGCAGTTCTGGAGCTTGTGTGGCAATTCATTGACACCAAAACGTGGTGTTTTTGGCAAAACTGGTGATCTCCAAACTATATTGTGCCTAGCCTGTGCAAGGGATGAAGTGACATATTCTGGTGCACTGAATGGAGATATATATGTATGGAAAGGAATCAACCTTGTGCGGACAATACAGGGAGCACATGCTGTAAGTATATCTCTTTAAATTAATATAAAATGTTAAACAGATTTCTGGAGAGCTGGAAAGGGCAATGCAAGATCACCTGGTCTGCGATCCTAAACAATTTTGATGATAGAAACTCACTATGTCTAATTTGAATGTATTTTTTTTTCTCTCCTTTCTGTTGCTTAAGATCACTGTTATGGTAGAAAGTGAATGCTAGATTGAGAAATACATTTAGGTGCCTATTTATGTACTGTCTCCCATTATCATTGATGGAGGACTTAGTAATCAATAGAGCCTGGAATACATTTAAGTTTACCCTTAAGTAGACATGTCTTACTCTGTTCAATTACTCATGCGTGGATATATATATAGTGACATCTTATATACCAGAGTTGAGTATATAGCTGCCTCCCCCAGAGAATATGGATCTACTTTATCTGACTTTCTTTTGTGGATGTGTGACTAATCCAAAAGGATGTCAGGAGGCCTGGACTCCTATATTGGAGTTGAATCAAAGAAACAGGTTCCCAGAGAGGCTGTGGAGTCTTCATCCCCATCTCTGTCCATTTGGAGTTACAGCACAGTGGGACACAGCCCTGAGCAACCTGCTGTTATCTGACTCTGATTTGAGCAGGGGTTTGGACTAGAAGCTCTCCAGAGTTTTGCGCCAACATCAGCTATTCTGTTGTTCCGTGAATTGAGTCCTACTGGCTGGCTGGCTGATAGCTCTCTAGAGTCTGTTGATTCTATGAACTGTAATGTAAGCCCAAATACCTAGCTCGTTTGTAGACACATATGTTTAGTCATCTTGGCTTAACTCAATCACTCTTCCTTGTCCTATGTTGCTGCCTTTTACTGTATTCATTCAGCTTTTTAGAACAGTATACAGCTTTGAAAAGTGAAGACATACCAGTGAAAGTTTAATAAAATTATTCAAAAGTGCTTGGTAAGATTTACTTTTAATCAAAATGTTTCATGTGACTATGAAGTGATTATATTTTTGCTACATAAGTTTTCATTGTATTTTCTATAGTCTTTCAAAGCATACGGTTTTGTGATTAAAGTAGGCAGCAAAAAAACACAAAGTGGTTTGCGGTCTAATTTGTGCATGCCAAACTATGAAAGTCCTCATTTCCTCTCATGGTAGTAAGTCATATACAGTAATATAATGCAAGACTCAACTTCTAGCTTGTCCGAGTATCACTTTAAAAACAAAGCCAGTCAATTTCCAGTTATTTTAACCTACGAGGCATGAAACTGCTAAAGTAACTTTATGAAGCTATATTATTTGCTGGTTGAAGGTTGATTTTCATTTCGAAAAGCATTGTGCTATCTAGATAATATTTGAAGTTCCCTTATTAACAATTTAAAATAGTGTGAAAATACAAGCATATGAGTTCCTATATTGCAGCTTCGAAATCCTAGGTAAAAATTAATAACAGTTAATTATTCTTTCTGATAAGAATGCGTGTTTGTTTTAACTGGCAGTATTGGACTGGAGGGGATGATGTATGTAACAAGTATTAAAATCACTCTTTATGATTTGATCAGGTAGAATGGAGGGGACAAAAAGTGATGAATTATATGTATGTGGGAGAGGTTGCCGTCAGTCTGTAGTAAGGAGACTCTTTACTGATAATTTAGAAATGTACATTTAGGATGGTTGTTGTAGCTTGTTGAATTAACTAATAATTTAAAAGTGATAGGACTGCTTATTCAGACAGCTGTATAATGACAGTGTATCTGAATATGAACAAAAATAAAGTTAGGAAGAACATAAGTATGGGAAACATATCCTAGACTATATGTTGCATTTGAGATTTCTTTACATATGTATAAATGTATGTATATAAAAAAATAAAATATATATACACACACACATTATACACTTCTGTATGCATCGATAGAAATACTAAATGTATTCAAGAAGACCCAAATTAAAAATGAAGAAACATGAGGAGATATTTTAGCCTTCAAATATTCCCTGATTCTTACTCTATACATTCAGAACTGGTTTTAGTGTTCATATTTAGTCTTTAATAGTGTTCTGTTCTATATTTTCCTAACATGATGTGGACATTTACTTTTTGATGTTGACGTTAGGGAAATGAAATTTAAAAATGCTTATATTGCATATGCAGACCTGGATTCCCAGAGAACGTGTGCATTTTGCCTCCTATCCAAAACTCATCAGGAAAATACCCTCCCATCCTCTTTGGTGCTGTAGGAGACACCTGACCTGTATATTCACATATATGTTGCATGGAGTGTTGCTTTTTGGCTGTTTCTGTGTGAAATGACCCAACCGATAAACATAAGATGGTGAGAGCTTGTTACTCCATTACCTTATGTGCTGTGTCAGTCCTTTATTGACCACAAGATCAAATTTGAAGCTCTGCTCCTTATCTTCAGTAGTGTCAGTGGACAGAGCTCAGGTGACCTTGGAGTTGGTCTCATCTAGCCTTCTATTTTTGGCTCTGTCCTTTTAGGCTCAATGGAATAGTACTTTGCAGTACTGAAAATTAAGTAGGGGCACTAGTCCATGGCTTTGGAATTCATTTTCACAGGAGATTAGTGTCACTACAAATCTCACCAATTTCAGGGGAAAAAACCCCACAATAAAATCTCTTATGGAAGCTTACTTTCCAGCAAAATGAAACCTTGCTTTTCAATAAAATACTGCTTTAAAGAATAATATTGTCAGACTATTGCAATCACAAAATGTAGCAGCTTGGAATAAGAGTGCCTCTTCAGCCAAACTAAATTATTACCATCATATTTTACAGTTATTTTGTACTTTATTTTATAAATCATGTCCTTATCCATTCTTTTAAAAGAAAATGCAAGTGTAAATGGCAACATTTGTGATGTGCATCTGTTGTTAAAAGCACAGTGTGTGCATATTAGGGAATTGATAGAAATTTCCGTTCAATATGCTAGTGTTGGAATTGTCATCCCTGCATGCCTGTTTATCATCTCCACATCATTACTCCTCAACAGGCTTGAATTAAACTGAAAATTTATTCAAGGAAAACATACCTCATTATTTGCATGAAGTACCATGTATTCATTTCTTGCAGCATAAACAGTAGGTATCTGAGATGCCGGAAAACATTTTCTAAAGCACATTAGTGATATGGGCATATGGTCCATCCAGCTGGCAGTGGTCTGCATTAATATAGAAAATGGGTTCTTTTCAAAGGTTGGCCATCTTTGTTACAGTTACCCTAGCTGAAAAGACATTTTTTATTTTAAGAGTAATTCAATGTGAAAAATAAACTGTGCTGTCCCAGTACAAGCAACCGAGGCAACAGATAGCAAGTTTAACACTAGCAAGCAAAATAAGAATTCACAGCTAAGCCAGATTATCTGTCTTCTGTCACAGCAATACTAAGAACTGTAGACAGAGGAAAGAAGAGTTTCCAGTAGATTCCTATCTGAGTTTGAGTAGAAACTAAAAGTTGAGAGCAAATAGGTCGGGATGACTGGAGAATTAGTTGAAAGAGGACTGGAGAATTCACTTAATGTGGAAGTAGGAGTGAAAAGTAGGAAAAGATGGAAACAAGCAGGGGTTAAGAGTAAAGGCACAGAGTTCACAGGGAACACTGGATAGCAATGGGAAACTCAAATTCTAGTTTTGTTCATCTCTCCTAAATAATACTACTAATAATGAAAGTTTTCAAAGGGAGAAAGAAAACAGAGCAACATCAAAGCATATGTAAGTTCATTGGCACTGGTAGTACTTCAGGAGTTTGTAGGCAGTGCATCTGATTGTGGAAAGTTAATATATACCTTGGAAAAAAAAATCTTTTACTAGATGTCTCATTTTTGTAAGTGCAAAGAACAGATGATAGATTCTTTTATTTATTTTATCATCTTATATGTTCTAAATTCAAGGTAGTCCATGACTGTTAGGATATATATACATGATGTTACTCAGGTATTAAAACAAAATAGCATGCTTATTTAAAAACACTGTACATTTTAAAGATTCTTGTGTGCTATGCCTTTTCCTTGCATAGTAAATGTACATAAGATGCTTTCTCAGCAGCTGAATAATTTATTTTGAGGTAGTCTTTCAGAGGTACACATTAAAGTTGTGTGGATTGATGTCAGAAACTGAGGTTAAATAACAGGCTCGAGGTTAAATAACAGGCACTCTGTTAAAACTATTGCACACCTATATCAGTTGGCTGAATAGTAATTAAATATAGATGGAAACAATATAATGAACTTAAATGAATGCTTTTAGGCTGGTCTCATGTACCAACACATTAAGTCATGCAGTATTTTTCTCCTGCTGCTTAGACTAGTCATAAATTTGAAAGGTATCTGTCTGCTTATTTCAGCCAATGAGAGGCATATAGGCAACTATTTAATTTTTTTTATAGTAATATGCCCATTTTTAAACTGTTTTACGGGTGATTTGTTAGATAGGAAGATTAAATTTCACAGTAGTGGCTCTCCACTGTAAATTTACTGACCCCAAGCTTAAATGTTTGCAGTCCATTTCCTTACTATGCAGTATATATTGGGAGAGACAATATCTTAGAATAAGTCCCCAACATGTGTTGCTTCACATGTTAGCATCTATGTTCTGAGTTGTATCTAGGAGTAAAAAGGAGACACTGGAGTTCTTACTGAACTGGTGTAATTTCTCTGTTTTCCATATTGCTCAGTAGTATTCAGTTGCTTCTGAAGTCATCCATATGATCTTTCAAGCTTGGTCCTAATTATAGCTAACTGCAGTCATGTGTTTTAGGAATTGCATAGTCAGAGTTAGTGTGGTGGATTTTATATAAACAACTGCATTTAGATAAATTAACACTTGATTTTTGTACATTGGAGGCAAGATAGGTCCAGCAGCAACATATTGCTGCAAAATATTCATGCAGTAGAGACCATCTTTGTCAAGTTCTTCTTGTACTTCTCCAGCTTTCAATTATTATTTCTGGTAGATCTGGGCATTTATTTCTTTGTTCTCATTCAACTCTTTTTTTCAAATTTGAGGAACACAGATGTGATACCAGCTGGTTATACTGGAAAAATAAGAAGTATTCTGCATTCTGAGAAAACTGCTGATCCATTTGAGATGTTATTTCTAGAATTTTCCTGTTCCTTAGGAAGTGTAATGAAAAATTTGTAACAGAAGCATGCAGTCTGTATGTCAAACTTCGTAACTTTTAAGATGGAGGACTTTGATCTACACCTTTTGTTTTGATTCAGGAGCACAATCAATCTTTGTTGCTGACATTATTCAATTGGATCAAAGTCAATACAATTGTTTGCCTCTCATTAGTGCTAGAAGGCTATTGACCATCAACAATCAAATTATGTTAATGAGAATTTCAGGCTGAAGGATTAAGAGAAGCATGGAGACTCCAAAGTTGATTTGCATTAACAATCTTGACAGTTTCTAAAAAGAAAGATTTAGTGGAAGAATTATGACTGGCGAGGATACCAGAGTAAAGAATCTGGCTTTTCCCCATTAAATATGAGCCTAACAATTAAATGAAGAATAGCTAAGCTCAGCTTCTTCTATTAGGTACTTACAGTCCCCATTAGTAAGGGACCTTTTTTCTAGTTTTCATCTAATTTTTCTATTCCAGTGGCACATAGACTGAAATGAGAATGTCCTATTGCATTTCAAGAGATTGAGCAAACACAACATCTGCCAAATCTCCTTGACAACCAGCATGTCCTTTTCAAGATAAGGATATTCTGTGAAATGGAAAACAGATTAATCCTGGATCCACTTGATCTTATCTTCAGAACATTCAGCCAGCTTCCCACATCACCAAATGTCTGAATCTTTTTTTAATACTGACTAATTAAATCATAGATTTCAGGAGTTAATTAGAGAAAAGAGAATAGTTCTATTATCAAGGTTGCATTCCAAAAAGAGCTTTAAAAGATTTAAATATACCAGAACTTGGGCAGAATTCAGCATGTGGTACAAAATGAACCAAAATTCCTCTAGCCTTTTATTTGCTCAATGATGCTAAAAGGTTAATGCAGTAAAACAGACAGACACACACAGAGAAACAAACACAGTTTGGGTTTTATTTTCAAAAAACTCTAGGCTCCTAAAGGAACAGAAAGAGGATTTTCAGGATGTTAGAGATAATGGGAGTTAGCCTTCTAATCTGCTTACCACATAAAATTCCACTACATTCTGTTTAGGCACATACTACTGAAAACATGGCTGGTCTTAACAAGTCTATATCCTGACGATGGACACGACACATCAAAAAATTTGAGTTCTGTCACCCTAGTCTTTCAGTTTTGATTGTCATTTGACAGTCTAGTAATAATATGCTTTTTTTTTTTGTGAAAGCTGAGAGATTTCTTTTTTTCTGAACTTAAAAAATTACATCCTTGTTACCTGATGCTAGAGAAGCAAACGCAATCCATGTTTCATTATGATCAGTCCATTATGGTATTTTCCTTAGACATAATTTAAGAAGAAAAAACAGCTTGGTAGGAGAGAATAGTAATGAGTACCTGGGAATTCTCACAAGCCACAACACTGGATGCTAATTTGTTCTGTGAGTGTACAGCTTTATTTTCCCCCCAAAGCCAATCTCTCCTTTGCAAATTGCTTTCATTTTGGGGGTTAATGTGCTTCATTACTGTGAAATCTAGACCCCCAACCAAAGAAAGTATTGGAACTTTACATTTACTTCTTTACAAGACTAAAATTTCAGAACAATGTTATATAAGATATATGTATGTTATTGCCTGTTCTACCTTCTTTTGGACAGGAGTTAGAGACAGATTTTTCCCTTCCATTGTTTTCAATGCTCTCCTGTTTTCTTTTGTCATAGCTGAATATTAAATATTTTCAATAAATATAGAACAATTTTTTTTTTAACTTCTCATAGGCTTATTAGCCAAAGTTGCCCTTTCAGTAGCTTTGCTTACTGAAATGCGTGAGCTACTTCTGAAAATAAGACTAGTGAGTTGTGTAGGTACTTTTTTAAAAAAAAAAATGTATATACTATTTAGATAATGTGTCATGTTTACATCAGATATAGTGGCTATGTGGATGCAATACCTTTTCTTTAATAATATATCATCCTTGGCCTCTTTGTTATCCTGAAGAAAACATGTATCAAGTGAGTTAAAGAAAATGTGTTAGGTTTTGTTTCCTGATATCCACCTTTAAAATAAGAGCTTATGTATTTTTAAATGGTGTAAAGTCATCACTTTTTTTCTTATATTTTCCTTCTAAACTTAAATTTTAAATCAATCTTCCTTGGCTTAAAATGTAAAAAAAAAATCCCAGATATTTTTTTCCTGGTTGCATAGAAGCTGAGTAATACCAACAAAGGCCCTGAACCATGCCTAACAGAGATCAGTGGAAATCTTCCTGCTGATATTTGTGAGAGTTGGACCAGGCCCTCTTTCTAGGGATAAGAAGCAACATGACTATAATCATCATCATCAGGATTAAAGCAGTATTGCAGCAATTTTCTTAACTTACTGTTTGTCACTGAATGTGAATTCTGCTTGTTTTGAGTTTGTTTCCATTTCTGACTCTTTCATATTTAAAGCTTGTATTAGTTGCATATGTTTATGCCATTTTCAACAGTGTAAGAGGTAAGAAGACAGGAGGACAATCAATGCTGGCATTGACAAGAGTTCCATGTTCCGTATTGGTATCTCTAATCTGTGTATTTTGTTAAAAATAACTTTCTTCTCTCTTCAGGCAGGAATTTTCAGCATGAATGCATGTGAAGAGGGGTTTGCCACTGGTGGCAGGGATGGCTGTGTTCGCTTGTGGGACTTAAATTTTAAACCAATTACTGTGATTGATCTCAGGGAAACAGACCAGGGATATAAAGGTAAAAAGAAGTTTGTCGCTTTTGACCTACGGATAAGGTAGGAAATGTACCAGTGTTTTGAACAAGAAAAGACTTCAAAAAACCAAAAAGGTTGTCTCGTGTGTTACTATGTACTCTTGCTAGAAAAGGAATTTCATCATGCCCACTAGTATGGAGGTCACATAGTCCTTCAAAGTTACTGTATGACATGCTATGAAGTTGTAAACACAGAGATTTAATTTTTTTTCTTTTAAACCAATAAAATGCACTTCTTTGCTGTAGCACAGCAGTTTTTAACAAGGAACAGTAATGCTTTAAGACAACTTAGAAGAGATGGTGAGATCTACAGTGTAAAACAGCAGAGTACAGAAATTGCATTTGCTAGTTATCCAAATTTTCATTAAAAGTATTTGGAAGTAATCTACAGTTTTGTAGTACTTAGAATGCTGCTGACATACCTATGACTTCAATTACAGTTTATGTCATGCTAAAATTTTACATCTAGCAGTTTACATATAGCATGTTTTGTCAGTGTTCTAGATATTGTTGCTGCAGTGATTCAGGAAAAGAATACAAACATATACTGAAGCACTAATGTCATTTACAATATTGCTTTTGTTGGCATTTGATTTTCTTTGCCCACAGTCACTTCGTTATTTTCTAGTATCTTGCCAAGAATTTGACAATGTGGTAGAATGTCTGATGGCATTCTGATAACTGATTGCAAGTTAAATCTTTGTATTCTGTAATTGACTTGGCATTTCCACCAAGATTGTGAAATACTGCAACAAGATGGAATACATTCCATTTTAAATGCCCTGAGGTACAGTGACTCTCATTTAAATTTAAATTTACTCAGCTGCTGTTTCTCAGCTCTGTTGCATGTACTTGAAAGCTATGTTTCATTCCCCATTTCATTCTCTCAAACTTGTTCTCTACTCCAGATTGTCATCTTTACTTTGGAACAGACTCTTGCCATGAACTCTTTTGGTTCTTCTTGATCACTTATGTGAACTCCATCCTCATATTTTTGACTTGTCAAATGCCCATGACAGAGCTAATAGCTTTTTAAAAATCCTATCTTTAATAAGTTTAGTTTCCTGAATCTTTTCCCTTCAGTCTTTTTTCTTATTGTATCCTTTTGAGGATTGCCTTTATGACCTGTCCTTCTACTCGTTTTCTTAATTGCATTTTCTGCTGCTCCTAGACCTCACCTCTTGGTAATTTTATCCACAAGCACATACTCAAGTTCTGTATCTCTGTGAATGGCTCGTAGAGCAATTAGTCGACTCTAGATGTATCTCCAAGAAGTCAAATTGTTTTTCAAAATATCTCCCAGCACCATAAGGAGTTCCAAATTACTAAAACAGGTGTCTTAATCATCCTTCATCAAAAATTCTGGTTGTTTCTTTCTTTATTTTTTAATCACTGTAGACAATATACCATATAATGTCTAGATTATAGGGCTGAATGGTAAGGTGGTTACATTCATCAGCGCAGCACAATAGGAACAAATCTGTAAAGCAAAACAGTTGGTGTAGTGGGTTAGAGTAGCACAATATATATGCATTTTGAAGGGTGTTATCTCTAGTCTGGTTCAGTGGACAGAACATTGTATTGCAGTTGCAGTGCAGTGAGTGCACTCCTGAAGCACATCTTTCAGTTCTGTTTCATATGGAGGGAGTCTTATTTGTGTGTTTGAAGGCTATGTTGTAATGCAAGGCACAGTAAGTAGGCACAATCTGGAGCTTTGTTTTGAAAGCTAGCATTGTCAGAGTTAAAACATCAGTGCAGATGCACCAGACTGGCCTGCTAACCCACCCATTTGCTGCTTCCATGTCTTGCAATTTTTTTCCAATGTAAATTTAATAACATAAGGCTATTCTTTTCCCTCTACATAGTTAAAAATATTTTTCAGAAGCACATCAACTCATACCATTACAATATTCCTTTCTCTCTTCTGAGAGATACAATTTTATCTCACATACTAATCCAGAGTAGTTTTTCAAAGATCACTCTTGAGCTACTTTCCACAGAAGTCAGTGTTTAGGCAAAGTGAATTAAGTCAGGCATTGCTACCATCTGGTTATCTACACCTCAAATTGGCAAAACTGAGTTGTGCTATCAGAATGTAATGAATACAGCCTGTTTTAAAAGGTGCATATTCCTAAAATTGGGCACCTAAGACTGGGTTCTCAGTGCACAACTGTCCTAACTTCTGTTTTATTATTCCCAACCTTATCTACAAAGAAGTGCAGCCTGTGAGTGCTCACCTCCACTGTAAGCCTGGAAACTAATTCAGTTGTTAGGAATGCATGTTAAATCCCATCATAAACCCCTTTCATCTCTTTATATGTTGTTTCAGTTTGATTTATTTTTATTTTCTATTTAGTGGGGAAAATAATTCCAGATACTATTAAGATGTTACAAAGATCTGCTTTAGGGGGAGCATCTCAGAAGCAAGCTGCCGAGAATTAGGCTCTTCAAACATCTTGCATATAATGCATGTTCCAGTGATGCTTCTGTCACTTATGTAATTTAGGTTCATCTAGCTAGTACTAAGGTCCATGGTTTGATCACAAATTGTAATTTATATTGTCTTCTACCTATGTTGAAATTTAAAGACATTAAATGTGTAATTTCAGATGCAAATGTCAGTGTTATCTTTGTCAGAGATCTTGCAGTACAAGAATTAGGTACATGTCCTTTATTAAAATAAGGCTCACATTTTATTTTAGAATTTTTGTAATGCTAAGCTTGAAAAGTTAAATGTTCCAAGGGCAGTATGTGTTATATGGAATAGATAAAAGGAGTAAATGGAGGAATAAAAGAAGGTATATGAGTATGTCTTGACGTTTTCTTGCTTTTATGTTTTGTCATGTGCTACGTTACCTTTGTTTCACAAATTCACAGGATGTATCTCTCAGTAACAATCTCTTCTATAGGTCTGTCTGTAAGAAGTGTTTGCTGGAGAGGAGACCATATACTCGTCGGGACACAAGACAGTGAAATTTTTGAAATTGTGGTGCATGAGCGTAATAAGCCTTTCCTGATAATGCAGGGGCACTGTGAAGGAGAGCTGTGGGCTTTGGCTGTCCATCCTACAAAACCGCTAGCAATGACAGGAAGTGATGATCGATCAGTCAGGTTAAATCTTGTTTGTTTGTTTCTTTAACTGCATAAAGTTTTATACAAACAGCTCATTTTGTAGATAACCTAATTGAAATGTATACATTTTAAAGGTATTAAAATGTGGCATTGAAGTGCTTCTGAACCAGTTAAGTTATGCATGAAATTAGTGCTCTCTCATAATAAAATATAGTGGAAATGTATATTTCACAAAAATGAAATGTACAAAATTTGAACAAGTTTCAGCTATCCTAACATTAAGCGCTCATGCACAAGTATCCCATAACTGTTTTCTATTCAGGAGTTATTTTAAGCATTCACAGGTTACAATGAAAAAAATTTTATTAAAAACTTACAATTTTTACTCTTACAGTATTCACTTTTTCACATGCTGCGAATCAACTTTTAGCTTGGGAGTTTCATCAAACAATGTATGCATAGTAAATAGTATCTATATTCTGAGAAAACCCAGAAAATTACTCCCTTTTACAAGTTTATCTTTTTTTGTCAAAAACATCTTTTCGTTCTGAGAAATTAAATGTGTTGGCATTTTTGTTAAGTACCTTAAGTGTAGCAGGGTTAAGCAAAACAGTAGTTGAATTATGAATGTTGAAATAATGCTCTAGAATGCCAGGTATATCTTGTAAATGACAGATGTTGTAACGTATCTTGTAGTAAAAACTTACATGTTATAATATTATCTAGTTATATATAAGGAGTTATGAATAATGACTTGTTAATAAGAAAGGATATCTTACTAAGCAAAGTCTTTAACTGTTCTTTAATGTTGTTCTTGGCTAAAACAGTGGAATTTTCAGAGTGGTCTAAAAGTATATATCATCATATATTGTCATTCTTTTTATATTCAGAAAGTCAAACAAAATTAATCTGTCCCTGCATTTTCTCATTAGATATCTTCTCACTATTTTAAATATAGGAATATTCTTTGTTGTATGCAAAATTCACACTTTTGTCTTAGATTTTCCTTGTGGAAAATTATTTTAAAATAGGACACTACCACATCCAGCGTTCTGCAGAAATTGCAGGCTTCATGCTATCTATGACACAGCTACAAACCACTCCTTACATTTGTAATTATTACTTTATCTTAGAATTTGGAGTTTAATAGACCATGCTCTGATTGCCCGGTGCAATATGGAGGAACCCATTCGCTGTGCTGCAGTTAGTACCGATGGAATCCATCTTGCTCTTGGAATGAAGGATGGCTCTTTCACTGTGCTTCGAGTCAGGTATGTTACAAAAATTAAAAATAGGTATGTTATTAACTCTTTCAAGCATGTTACCTAATTGCTTTTATAAATTGTATGTATATTGACACTGTAGTGACCATATATGAGTAGATCACTTACATTTCTGTTTTAAGTCTTGAGGGTGCTCAAATTTTTTAAATGTGTGCTACATGTGTTCATGTTGTTCCATAGCAATACATATGAAAAAGTTTATTGGTCTATTTGCAAAGAATGGCAGTGTTCTAGGAAGTGTTTTACTTTAGGTTTTAGCTCTATTAATTATTCTTGAATTACTAAGAAATAAATTTTCATTACTTCCTAAATTGTTTCCATGTGTTGGAATGCTGCTGCCAGCACATCAAGCATACAAAACCAGTGCTATCTTGTTGCTGTGATCCCACAGTTTCAAAGGGAAAATGAGATCTGTGTCTCATGTCAGTGAAGTTTTCTTCCCTGAGTGAATAAAGATGTGGTAATCTACCTGATGAATTTTTTTTTTTTTTTTTTTTTGCAGACCTAGCTTGAACAATTCCTTTTGTTCGCTCTCCCTTAGCCCAGTGCAGCACATTCTTGTGTCGCTGTTCCCTTCTCTTTTTTTTGCCATGAAGCCCTACCCAACTCTAAAAATCGCAGTGTTGGGTTTGCACATGTGATAGTAAAGTTCACTTCATCATTTCACAGTTTTGTCCATTTTTTAAAACTGGGTACTTGACAGTGTGATAAGGCTCTTCTATACTTATGACATGCTTTCTTTCATACTACAGAGATATGACTGAGGTTGTTCATATCAAAGACAGGAAAGAAGCTATTCATGAACTGAAATATTCACCAGATGGGAATTTCCTAGCTGTTGGTTCCAATGACAGCTCTGTGGATATATATGGTGTTGTTCAGCGATACAAGAAAGTTGGGGAATGTATTGGATCTTCAAGTTTCATCACCCATATGGATTGGTCTTCGGACAGTAAATACCTACAGACCAATGATGGCAATGGAAAGAGACTTTTTTACAGAATGCCAAGTAAGATTCTGAGTTGACTTTATGATATTTCTCACTTATTACAGAAAGAGTGTATAATAGTTTTGTAAAAACAGCCAAATACAGATCCTGGTTCAAAGCACTGGGTTACAGAGAAGTTTTTTTCTAAGTTCATATAAATACTTGCTGTATTTGATTAATTATTATATAAGTATAGCATTTTCTGGCAAAGTTACTTAAATATTTTTATCCTTATATGTTTACTCTTCTTTATAATGCATCTTTTCATGGTAGAGATGCTGGCTTATAATTTATTTTATTTCTCAAAACAAAATTTTTGCTCCCACTTTTTTAGAAAAAGAAGAATATTGCATTCAAATTCAATTTTGCAGTAGCTTAATAGCTTTGTACTTATTCAGCTTGGATATTAAATGAATTATCATTTGCTTGCACTGTATGGTTTTCAAAATGTGTGGAAATATCAATATGGTGCATCTTGGAAGAGTCATCTAGTTTTCTAGAACTATGTTTGCAGCAGAACTGAGGAACTTAAAAAAGCTTTTACAGTGAGAAATTTGTAATAGAAACAATTGGAATGCAAATGAATTTGGAGGTATAATGGGACTAGGTAACTGTAGAGAAAATAAGAGTACCTGATATAAGGGTGCCAGAATGTTAGGAATTACTCACTGGAAGCAAAAGAATATTGAAGCTGTGATACATATATGATTCAATCATGCAACCTTCAAAGTGAATAAAAATAACCAAATGAAATTTAGCTGGGCAGTCTACTGATAACGCAAATTCAAATATGTCTTTTCTCTTTTATGGCAGGGGACTGTTAAAGAAAATTAGTATATTAGATAATACTAAAATACAGTTTTCAGATTCAAAGTATGTGACAAGCCCATTATTGTAAATATTTTCAAGACAACACTGTCTTGAAAACTTGACTGAACTGTCCCATACTCTTGAAACAGTTTTCATCAAGACAATTCCCTCTGCAGAGGACATACGCCCATAGGACATATATCTTAAAGCTTCAAATTTAAGTAGTCCTGATTACAATATGTCAAGGACAGTGTTTGTCACAAGATTTGACTTTTCTTCTGTGTGTATACACTCTTTATATAATATCATTCTATATTTTTCCCCCCTCATGGTATTTCTAGTATTTATTTATTATCATCACCACTTACTATATTGTCCCTTCATTTGTTACGCAATATTTATGCTTTGCGCTGTACATTATTCATAGTTCCATGGAGCTTTTTGTGACTATCTTTGCTGAAGCATCTAATTTATTCTATGCACAAGTTTGATTTTTTGCTCTGAATGAGACAGAAGATATGTAAGAAAAGATATTGAGAATTTAATTAGACTGTAACAAATACATACACACAGGAGGAGCAATTTGAAGTTATATAGGCAGCTTTCAGACTGGAGTTTCTTGATATATTAGAATGTGGGATTGTGAAAGCTTGTTTATGAAAAAGTTTAGCAAAGTCAGTGAAGTTAAAGGATTCTCCTAAATATTTCAAAATAATGATTGGAATCACATAACACTTGAAATTCCACTATAAATGAGTAAAGAACTTGCAGTTGCCTGATACAAGAGATGTAGGAATTTGTCACGGATATAACCAGTATTAGTAGTCATCGTTTACATGGATTAGTGATTGAAAGAGATTACAAGGTAAACCTTGTCAAAGGGTGCAGTTATTTCATCAGAGCTGAAGGATCTTCAAACAGGGCATTTGAGTTCCTTTCCAGATTTTGGAGGGGTACATAGTAGTTAAACTTCCTCGAGTATGGGGGTTTTTGGTTGGTTGGTTGGGTTTTCTTTAAGTTTTCCTTTCTGATTTATCTGCCATTTTGCTTTATCTTTTTTCTGTGGCTGTTCTTTACTCTGTTTATTCCAGTCCACTTGAGTTCTCCCTTGCCCTAGCCCTCTGTTGAAAACATACCTCCTTACAGTATGTTTGGCTGCTCCCCCCTACATCCCATCCTATCCCCTCCCACTAGTCAGAATCCTATTAGCAATAAGAAAACAGGAAAAAACCTAGCCCAGTTGCCTTCAATTTTGTTACCACTGAAGACTGAGAGGTGAGTTGTTGGCAGTGTCCTGCTAAGGTTCTGCAGTTGCACACTCAGTCTGACTCACAACTTTTACATTTGCTTGCATTGTTCTTGTGTTGCTCCTGCACTCTGCTTCTGGCCATTCCTGAAACAGTATTTATTAAATGAGCCTTTGGTCTGACTCAGTACTTAAGCTCTTACATGAAACTTTGTGGGATTGGAAGAACCTTATTACAGCTAGAGCTGATGTGAAATAATTTATCAAGGATCTAAGCATAGAATTGGTATTTTCAGTAGTTTACAGCGGCCAAATAGAAATGAGTTCTTCAGGTTTTGCTCTAAACAGCCCAGGTTTCTAGAATAGTTCAGCAACAAAATTTTTCAAAACTTTATCTTAGAATGGCTACATGTATTTTTTGATAAACATTTAAAAATGACACAGCCTCAAACAGATGTCAAGAAATAATAAAAACCATAACGTACCAAACCCTTGATCTTCTGTTAAGTAGTCTGGAGAAGCCTTACTACTGATACTGTTGGTCATAATAGAGAATATTAGATCACGACAGTTTTAGGAGTTAGTTTTTAATTCTGTCTCACTTGGATTTGATTTCTGGAGAATTTTAAGAAATTTTACATTCTTTAAAATTGCATAAGTGAATATTGAAAAATAGCTCTTTATTTTTGTCTTAGGTGGAAAAGAAGTAACAAACAAGGAGGAATTAAAAGGCATTCAGTGGGCGTCATGGACCTGTGTTTCTGGCCTTGAAGTTAATGGAATCTGGCCCAAATATTCAGATATAAATGATATAAATTCTGTGGATGCAAATTTTATTGGGCAAGTTATGGTTACAGCTGATGATTACGGAATAGTAAAGCTCTTTCGATACCCATGTCTAAGAAAAGGTAGTACCTTTAAGTTCAGTTATAAATGCGTATTTTTGAGTTTTGGTTATTCAAGAAAAAGGTTTTAGAAAACTGGGGTTTTGAAAATTATATAAATAGCCAATATTTATTCTTCGAAGTTTAGTTTGAGCTCAAAGGTGGAAAACAATAATAGGCTGGTGTATTGTATTGGTATTCATTGTAATAGTAACAGTAATTTATTTGCATTTTGAATAGGGTAGCCAAAAGTTTTACATAGATTTTATTTTGTAAAATAGTTCTCCTTTTTTTTCTTTTTTTTTTTTTTTAGTAGAATTTCACAAGGCGATGCAATATGTACCCTTTTATGAGATATGTATCTTTAATTAGTTCACTTCGGTCTTCAAGTAGTTTTCTTCCTTCCTCTGGATCTGTGATAGAGATTTGGGCTAGGAACTAGAAAAAATAACTTTCTAAATTATTAGAGGCAATTAATAAGTGAACAGCAAATTGGTCCTGTAATCAGAGTATGCCACTGTACGTTATTTGAAGTTTAAAAACTTTTCCAACACACTTTTCCTTAAAAATTTACTAGCAATAAGGACAAATCTCATGTGAAATTTTTAAAAGTGAAGCCTAAAACAGGGTATATAATTTTCAAGTTTACTATTCAGGACTGAATGAACAGGGGAGAGATGTAGATCTTTTTCAATGAGAAAGCTTCATTTTTTCAGAGCTGTTTGAAGAACTTGATTCTAGACATCATTCAACTTGGAACTGTAACAAATTATCAGTAGCAGAGATCTCTGTCTTGGAGCTGGTAACATGATGATGATGATGATCAGAGAAAGCCTGTGAAACCTTCCCTAGCTTTTAAGAAGAGTCCTCTTAACCTAAAAAGTTTGCCTGGGGACTAGATCAAATCTCTGTTTTGCAAGGGGAAACAAAAAGTTGCACCATTGTATCATTGCAATTTGCAGCACTGCATGTTTAATGCTGGCTAAAACCACACAATCTTTGTAATGGGTCTTAGGATATGTCTTCAAGCAGTATGTGCTTAAAGAATTTTATTTTTTTTTTAAATGACTGATACTCCCCATAGTTTTTTCAACTCTTTTTGTCAAAGGTGATATTAAAAAACATTTCATTTCAATCTTTCCAGTTTTATTTTTAAAGTGATAAGGCTTTATTGGTACCTGAGATAATAAAAAAATATATTCTTTAAAAAAGTCTTCTGTCCATTTGAAAGAGACTGAATTTGTTCCCCTTTTATCCCCCATTTTGCACTGGGATTATAAAACAAAAGAAAAGGCACAAGAATCTGTATAATAGAGTGCTGTTAGGAACTTCTTTTTAGTAACTGATCCAATAATTGTGTTGTAATTATGTAGTAGTTAGTGAAAACATTAACTTGATGTAGTTATACTACTGCTACCACTGCTGCTACTACTACTACTAAAGGTGTGAGGACAGAATTGCTAGAAGTGCTTAGCACTCAAATTGCACAAGCGGTGGGAACCAGCACACATATGGGAATGTTTTCATAGAGCTAAATATACATCATTTAACACTTAAATAATTGCATCTTTTCAATGTAGAAATAATAATTGGCAAAATCTTGGTTTGTAAAAAATAACATAAAATTAATACAATAAATTTTTTTTAAAAATCTTCCTTTAGTACACCTCATACCTCACTATCATATGTTTTCTCTCTTTGCGTCTGACTTTTTAAAGCTATTATATCCTGGAATCCAAATTTAAAAATTTATCTTTAAAGACAGATAAAAATTTTTGAATACTACCAAAAGCTGCTGCTATTAATAAAAATATCACTAGTAATTAAAATATCTTAATTAAATTAATACTTTTTATAAAGGTTCCTTGATATGTTTTCCTAAGGTGCTTCTGAAACATTTATTCCACATATATTGAAAGACATTTTTATTCTTGTTCTAGGAGCAAAGTTTAAAAAATATCTTGGTCATTCTGCTCACGTGACAAATGTCAGATGGTCGCATGATCACCAGTGGGTTGTTTCCATTGGGGGAGCTGATCATTCTGTCTTTCAGTGGAAATTTGTCCCTGACCGGAAGTTGAAGGATTCTCTTCATATAGCACCCCAAGGTAAGTAATTTATTTTTAAAAAAGAGGAGGAGGGGAGGCTAAAAGAGAAGTAAATTTATTTGGTGCAAGTATAGAAATAAATATTTAAAATTTTCAGTCTGCACAAAATTGTTGTTCTTTAAACTTTGCAGATGCCTGAAGTACCTGATAGTGTTGCCTAATACTTGCCTGTACCCTTGTACGCTCAGTCTAGCAAGACTGTGAGAAAAATTCACCACTGTGTTCCCTGTGCAAAGGGAAAATTTAAAAGTTCAGATCATAGATATGAATTTATGAATTCCATACATATCATCCTTTACTAAATTGACAACAACTGGATGCCCAGATGTCACTGGACAAAAAAGATGTATATACTCCTTTGATTAAAGTTTGAAGTATTTAGATGATAATTTAAGCATTGTAATTGATTTTTTTTTAAAGCAGAGTATTAATAGCAGAATATTTGGAAAAAAAATATAGATCATGTTTCAACCAGTGATTAATACAGCAATTATTCTCATGACTGAGTTTCCCGAAATCAAACAATTAACTGAGTGCCTCACTTGGAAATTCCTAAAGAATTCAGAGAGTCCTTTGGGGAAATAAGTATATAGAGTTACAGTGAAATAGGCTGTTTCACCCTTGAATTGCTAAGATCAGTTGAAAATGTATCAGAAATGAATGCTGATTCAGTGCTGGCCTTGTCAGAAATGCAGAAAGAAGCAATAGTTCTCTTAATTTCCTTGATGAAGCCTCCAAAATGCCTTTAATTGGTTTGATCCTTCATGGTATGAATTAATTTTCAACTAATTATTTCCTATGAGCCAAATTTCTCATTAGCTACTGCTTCCCAAGATAAAATTCTTATATATGAAGTGTTTAGATTCCTTGTTCCTGGATATATAACCTTACTTCTAGCTATCTGACAGTATGTGCAACGTACATCTGTTTTGTCACTCGATTGATAATTGTCCTGTTAATGCCTTTTCTAACTCTGTAATCTGCTACCTTTATTGATAGCAATATTGTTTTTCTCTAGATCACTGATAAAAATGTTAAGTAGTATAGCTCCAAAGATTGCTTTTTATTGCATACATCTAGAAACATTTCTTACTGATTGGTGATTCTCTCTTTGTAATTACATTTTGAGATACTTTAAAATCCATTTGTGTTCTATGCTGATTTTGTGTCTGGCTTCTTAATCAAAAAATGTGCCACATTCAATCAAAGGTTGCAGAAAGATCCAGAAATCATTTATCAGCCAGGGCATTCTTTTCACTTTCTGTTGGAATGAAACTCTGTGCTACAACATTATCTGGCTTTCCCCAGATGTAAAACAGCAACATCAAATGACTACTCTTTTTCTCCACAGTCACCAAAAATTTTACCACTTCCTTCCCGTATACGATTTTTTTTTTTCCCCTAATGTACCTGAAGAATTGCTACTTATATCAATGCCTCGCCTAACCATGTTTCTCTTTGGAGCCCTTTACTTCTCTTGTTAGTTTTCTGCACGTCTTAGTTTCTGCTTTATACTCATTACTTCATTCTTTTCTTTCTCCCTTTGCGCCTAACGTTAATGTTGATGAAATAAGTTGAATGAATGAAAACTAACCAGCTCCCCAAAACAAACAAACAAAATGATCATACTTACAAGTTGGCTTATTTCTACTGTATCAGCAGAATTGATCTGTCAGCCTGTCAATTATTAGCAGTTTATGTTGTAGTTATTAATATAAGCATATATTGTCAAATCAGAAGCATTAAGCAGTTACTTCAAACACTTTCTGGTTTGTAATTTAGGTTGCTTCATTTCCTGTTTCTTTTTTCTTGGTGGCAGAGAGTCTGGTTGATTCTAATAGTGATGAGTCAGATTCAGATCAGTCTGATGTTCCAGAGCTGGACTCTGAAATTGAACAGGAGACACAGATCACCTATCGTCGACAGGTAAAGATTTTAGTTTTAATGGAGTGCCTCCCAGGGTTTAAGTTGGTCTTTCATAAAGACCTGTTGAAAACTGAAAACTGGGGAGACTGAGAGCTGAGGAGGAACAGACCAAGACCTTTAGAATTGTTATTATCTGATGCATTCAAAATATTAAGATACGATAGAGAAAAAAAAGTGATTACATGTATTCCTAGCATGTTCTATTAGAGTTTTGGTTGTAATTCAAAAACAAGTTACACTGTACAATAACCAGCTACAGTTATTGGAGATTTTTTTTCAATGATGTCAGTATAACATTTTTGTGGATGATAACTGTGGCTGAATTCTCAGAAACATGCTTTTCTTATGAATCTCTTAATTTATAAGTGTGTTCTTTCTTAAAGGTTTACAAAGAAGATCTACCTCAGCTTAAAGAGCAATGCAAAGAAAAAAGAAAAAGTGCAGCTTCTAAGAGACGAGAGCGAGCTCCAGGGAACAGTATAAGATTACATTTTGTTCATGGGTATGAAAACTAGGATTCTTTAAAATATACAAGCAGGCTGTTTGTGTTTTGTAGATTGGTGTTTATAATTTAATAATCTGATGAAAGACTTTTAGGTCAGTTGCTTTGTGATTTACTGTTTTTATTTGTTTCTGTAAAAATAAATGTACACTAAATTAATAGAAAGCTTCAATGCCAAGCTAGACCGATTCTGAACATGAATTCTGAAGTGAATTTGCACTGAAACTTTAGCTGATACTTACTATTTGAATAGAAGTGACTAAACACAATATTTGCCTATCACCTGTATTTTTCAGTATCTGGAAAGTAATAGCTCTCTTTGGTGTATTATTTTGGAAGCTATGACAGAAACTTGGTGTAGCTGCAGATGACTGGGTTCTGTGCTAAGTGGTCTTTCTATCAGTGTTTTATTAAAAAAAAAAAAAAGTATAAACTGTACCTAATCTGAAACAATTTACATGTTCCTCCATTTAGGAATTAAATTTAATTCTTAATAGGTCCTGTAAGTGTGTTAAAATTCAGTTTCATTCTCTTTTTTGTGCTGATTTGAGTAACAAAATGACTTTCAGATACGTCCTTGAAATCTTATGATTTTGTCTTTAGGATTGGTAGTCTCCCATAACTCTTCATAAGTGAAGACTTTGTCATGAGAACAAAGGTGTGATGTTTTAAAGCAAACTGGCAGTAGATGTTACTACATTACAATAATGATCAGAAATATAAATTTGCTTGATACAAAGCAAACACAAAGCCTTTATTAAATTAAGGCATTGGAAATCAGGTAATGCTCAAAACATACCCCTTTGCAGGAATACAACTTCTTTTTAGAGATAACTAAATGCACAAATAAGTTACTGATACTATCTATCTTTATAATGACACAAACAATTTTAGAAGGGCTCCACATGGAATGCTTAACAAATGAATTGACTAAGAATAATTAATCATTCAACTCAGCAATTTTGTCTGTAGACCGGCTTGGAGTCTGAGGAGTAGCTTTGGAAATAATGAGAACTGGGAAGCTTGGTACAGGGTTGGTTTTTTATTTCTATTTTTGACACTCCAGAATTCTCAGTTGAAGATTTTTATATCTGTGTAGAAAATACATTAAGGTGGGTAGCTATATGTAGTCTTTAAAATTTGGTCTAAGAATCAAACCAAATGATCCTGAAGAAGATGTAGCACAAGCAAGGGCCCTGGATCTTTGGGATTATTGTTATTTCCTTCACAACAGAAGTGAAGCTTGACCAGAATATCCAGGAATGACCAGAAGTAGAATGTCCAGTTGAGTTCTGTCTGGTTACCCAATGGGCATCAAGGAAACTAATGAAGAATCCATGCTGAACAACAGATTTTTCTCAATGTCCAGGCTGTTAACTTTAAAGTGACCCACATCCAAGTGAGTAATAGGCATATTCTCTGATTCAGGAAGTCTGCTTTGCTTCGTCTTTCTTTAGCTGCAATGGAAATGTCTTGGATGTTCCTTGAAAGTGTAAAAAGTGGTGCTTTTTTGAACTAGGGGAATAGGAAGCTCTTTTCCCTTTGTTTTTGAGCACATTGGTTTTGTGTTTTGAATTTGTCAACTGCCTTGAAAGATGAACTTTTAAAAATCTCTTCATATCCTGTACTAAATCTTTTAAACTTCTGGTTACTTCCTGTTTTGGAAGGGGATAAAAACAATAATGCTGAGTGTGTGAGCCAGCCACTGACTGATACGGATGAAAAAGCAACTTCTATTAACAGGTTAATCTTTGAGTGCAGCTTTCGCTAAGAGGTCTGATGCAGTCATGATCAGGAACGTATTGAAGTGGTGTACTAGTTTGGCCTCTTTTTGACTATTCCTGTATTTTCTTGCTGCCATGTCTTTGAAGTGGTGGTGGTTCAGAAACGTCAAAAGGATACATCTTTTGAGATACTCAGAGGACCCCCTTTCTCAGACTCAATGCTTATAATACTTTCTTTTGGCTGGCAGGGAATAAGGATGTAAATGTAATACTTATATCCTGTATTCTCTCAAAGCTATGCTGCTGGTCTCACAAGAGTGATATTTTTACTTTTTTTTTAATATTCAAAGGATTTAAGCAAAATCTAGTTTGAGTTTCAGGATATTTGTTGAACTGACCTTATCATAAGATGAAATTTGGTTACGGTTTTAAGATGACATGGGTTTTCTCATGCTCTTAAATGAGAGTCTTACGACACCTTGCATGGATTCCTACCACATGGCTACAAACACCTACAAATAACATCTGAAGGGAGTAAGCTCTGAGTGGGTCCTGTTGAGAAAACACTCTCATGCTCTTAAATGAGAGTCTTACGACACCTTGCATGGATTCCTACCACATGGCTACAAACACCTACAAATAACATCTGAAGGGAGTAAGCTCTGAGTGGGTCCTGTTGAGAAAACACTATTGCCATGTGGAAGTATTTAAAAAACCCAACCAACAAACCAAACTCTACTTTTGTGCTAAAGACTCTGACCTCAGCCATGTTTAGTTTGACATTTGGTTCTTCTGGAGATTTCTGTGGGAGGATTGCACTACGTTCAGAAATTTCCCATATGTACTTTGAAGAACATACAAATTTTGAAACTCTTACAGCATCAGACAAACTATGGACATTGACTCTTTTCCCAGAGAGGACACTATTTGTGACGTTGCCCCTTAGTTGGCTGTAGATGTGTAACTTGCAAGTGTGGGTAGGATCCAACTTCAGGTTAAAGAATTTACAATTGTGTGCCTAAAAGTAGGTGGTTTTATGTGTGTATCTAAACTTCTGTCACAGTCAATGGAGATCCAGTCAGTAGTCAGTGGAGCATGAGGAGTGATTTGGCTCAAGTAAAATTAAATGCTGATGGTTGGTCAGCTGAGTAGCCCTGCAGGTTTCATTGACTGTATTGACTAGAACACTGTTGATCAAAATATAGGTGTTAATATATCTAACACACATGTGAACATCTTATGTTTACATGTCTTGATCTCAAACTGAATCCAGTCTCTGCTTTTCATGACCTTGGTAATGGCAAATTTTTTTTCCTACATAGCATCGAGGTAGCTATCTTTTCTTCTGAAAGTTAGTGTTGTATTAACTTGAATCAGTCCTGGATTGATGGTTTGATTAGCTGTTACTGAAGACCACTTGAAAACACCAACTGCTGCAGAATGCAGTGTTATGTTTATTGTGCCTTGTTATATATTATCCAGTAGCTATGATGTAGAGCTTGCTCTCATTATTTAGTTTCTAGCTGCTAATCAAGATGCCTTGTAAATTACTTCTGTGGTTTGTTTTCTGCATGTGAAGAAATTGTTTCTCTTTGTGCTTTTTCTAAGATTAGCTAATAATCTCAGTTCTAAATTGGTTTAATAACACAGAGCTGTAAATATTTTGGAACTGTGTAGCATATTCTCAGGGAACGATCTTGTACACTGAAACATGCTTCTTTTCATCTGTGCTTGAACTGTCGAAGCCCATCACTTTATGCTTCCAGTGAAAAGTACCTATATATTCAGGGAGTTAGTAAACTGGCATGTGGGAAAGACCAGATGTGTTTAACTGGGTTACAAAATGTCTTCGCACTGTGTGATGTTTTGGCAAAATACATTTTGTTTTAATTGTAAACAACTGATTGTACACCTATTTTTTTATAACTGGAGGAAATGAACTAAAATCCAAAGTTCTGATCATAAAAAGTCATAGATACGAGTAAAGAGAACTATTATTTCCCTGCATCTTAGATACATTTTGGATGTTTTGGGTGGTCCTGTGATATATGGCGTTAATGTACTCAGTTTCACTGTGCTTAACTTAGGGTATATAGGCAATTGTTATGACGAGAGCTGGGAAAATTCTGAATTTCTGGGTTGCAGGTAGAAGGATCGGAGACCCGTTTGCTGTCCTAATGCTTTTTACTTTTGTAGGTGACTGCTAAGCTTGTAAGAAATTGCTTAATGTTCAGTATTTCTAAAGCATTATTTCTTTCAGCATACATATTTTTGTAGCTGCTTTTTAAAATATGCTCATTAGGGTGCATATTCAGCACTTTTTTAATTATTCTGTGCTTGCAAAGGAAATCCAGTATTTTTAACAGAGCACAGTGCAGTGAAGCACAGGAAAATGACATCTGAGCAGCGATAGGTCCAGATACCATTTTTGGCATTGTGCCTGCCTTTATAATCCCTGCCCCTCACTGAATGTTGTCATGTCCTTAAACTGTTGAATTTGCATACTGTGATAGGTTATTTTTGTTTTCTCTCTTCATAGTTACTGTAGGTCATTGTATATTATGTCCCTTTAAAAACTAGTGGCTGGACATCAAAGGGTGCAGCCAGGCAGGGCAAGCAGGCAGCATTTTGGGTCAGGCAGAAATCAGCTTCAAAACATCTGCACATGTTGCCGCTGGGGGAAGTTGTTAGTTCAGGATATGGGTGGAGGGAAAGTGAAGCTTGACTGAAGAGTCTACACCTGTATGGTGAGTCTAAGTTGTTGATCACTTTGAGAAGAGCAGGGAGCAGACATATAGTTGAGCCTCAGACCTAGTGGAAAGACAGAGATTTTTCTAGAGACCCTGAAGGGACAGTAACTCAGGAGACACTGAAAAGTTGCTGGACTGGGACCAAACCTGAAGTTAAGAACCTGCCTGTGAGTGCCAATCTAAACAGTGGGTTGGAAGGACACTCATTTAAAAGTTTTTATTTCTGTGCTATCACAGTTTTTGCTGGTTTAAGAAGTTCACTTTGCTTGTTCGTGATCTAATGAGACCCAGCTTTAGACTACACAGGATCACAGACAGTACAAAACTGGGAGGATTGGCTGGTACACCATATGGCTGTGCTGCCATCGAGAGTGACCTGGACAGGCTGGAGAACTGGGCAGGGAGGAATCTCATGAACTTCAAAAAGGGGAAATGCAGTGTTCTGCATCTGGGGAGGAATGGACTTGGACCATTCACTGGTCTGTTTAATAACTTTGTGAGATGATTTTAGCAATTTTTCTCTAATCACATATGAGCTGACATAAGTACCATTGCATGTAGTGTAGGTGAGCCAACAGAAATACAGCCTGTTCAAGCCTGGTCCAGGTATGTGCTGTTTTCCAGTAATGCATAGGTCTGGATCCATATGGATCCATAGCTGGAGTTTTCAGAATAGTCTTCATTAAGCTAAAGTTGGTCAACTGTCTTAAAGATTAATTACTTGACCAGTGCATATGGTTGCACCATGTATGCAAGGAAAGCTATATATAATTTTATGAAAGACTTCTACTGGACTGCATAATTTGTGTGTCATTCAAACCTTTTAAGTGTCTCGTATGCAGTAATCTTAATGTTATCCCATTCATTTTGTGTATGACACTTACTGGTATGTGTACAGATGCATCTTTTTCTTATGTGATACTTTAAACACCTGCACTATTGCAAAAAGATCCTGCATTTGTTTTCTTCTTAAAAAATAATGTAA
The DNA here is from genome assembly GCF_947461875.1 of Haliaeetus albicilla. Classification (NCBI taxonomy): domain Eukaryota; kingdom Metazoa; phylum Chordata; class Aves; order Accipitriformes; family Accipitridae; genus Haliaeetus; species Haliaeetus albicilla. The sequence goes on from NC_091487.1 coordinate 20,220,264, forward strand.
TTTGTTCTGATGATATATGCTTTTAATTAAGCAAAGAAATTAATATCATGAGAAGTGTAACATAGACATTAGAGATTTCTGTGAGCTTGCAGTTGCTGATGGTGAAAGTTTAGTTATTTTGTTTGCCAAGAATGACTTACTGATCATTTTCAGGGCTTTTTTTCAACTAGTTCAATTAGAAGTTGGGTGCAAAAATACTTACGTAGAGCCTTATGATCCCTAAATAAACATAATTCATGGCTGATTCAAACACATTCAAGTGACATTCCATTCCTGTAAATTTAACTATATATTTAGAAATGTAACCAGATTTTTATTATTTTTTTTTTAATATACCAGAAATGTAACCAGATGCAAACCTGCATCTTTGTAGAAGAATTAAAAAATTGATGTAGTGAATATCTGTAAGAACAGAAGAAGGAACAGAAAGAGGTTAGCTGGGGAATTAATAGCATAGAAACAGGATGTGTCAGGAGTATATGGAGTATTGTTTATATCAGAAGAAAGGAAGGAATAAATTTAAATTACACATTTTTAAATGTTGTCTCCATTGACTGGCAAGCATAGCATTATTAAAAACACTAATTTAAAACTTGCTTGTTTGTTTAATGGTTCTTAGGTTTCTGAGCCTCTTAAATTACTTCTGAGCGTAGGACCCTAGCCTTTTTGAAAATACCACCTTTGGTTTTTATGGGGTACTGAATCTTAATCACACCTAGGAGGAAATGTGTATACTGTGATAGTGCATACAGACTTCAGTTGGGAATTGGCCTGCTCATGCCAGTTGCTGTATCAGTACAGAAAGGAGGCAGGTTTTGCTTCAGAAAAGAAACTGATGTGGAATAAAATTTATGCATTTGTTTTCTGTTAGCAAGTTTCCAGAAACTTTCAGTGTTATGATATCTGTGTTGTCCACATTCTTGTGGAAACTTTTGCTGCTTGATTTTTGAGCAGTAAGAGAGCGAAAATGTCTGAAGTATTAGTTTTGGCTATTTCATTTAATTACATGTTGCATGCTCTAATTCTCCTTGTGGTGTGAAAAAATTACTAGCTATTGCTTCCTCTTCTGAACTAGCTGTGGAGAGTAACTATTAAATAGCAGCCACTTTCAAACTAATGCTAGTAGTACTGATGTCTGAATAGTAAATGACATTGATAAATTAGTGTTTCTTTGGGAAAATATGTTAATAATCTTAAGCCACCAAAACAATAATTGGTAAGTAATCTGAGTTTTCACATGTGCAAAATGCATCTTGCATAATTTTATCTCAAAGTTTCAGTACATATGGTTATGACCTTGATGAATAAACTTTTTTTCTTTAATTAGATACAGAGGTTACGACTGTCGAAGCAATTTATTTTACACTCAGACGGGTGAAATTGTATACCATGTTGCAGCAGTGGGAGTGGTGTACAATCGACAGCAGAACACACAGCGCTTTTATCTAGGTCATGATGATGACATTCTTTGCCTTGCTATTCATCCCTTAAAGGACTATGTGGCAACAGGCCAGGTAGGATGCGTGTTTATCTGCAATAAGAATCTGAAGTTGTTACTGCTGAATTTAGAAAAGCCTATTTTGGAGGAAGGAAGTCCAGTCTACATTTATTCAGGTGAAGGACCGCATTTCTGTTCCAGATGGCATCATGTTAAAAGACTGTGTTCTTTCCAGTTCTTTATATTAATTCTGATAAAAGTCTTTAGTTGACAGTTTTTTTGAACCTCTCTTGTATTTATAAATAGATACATATTTTTTATTCAGCATTATGTTGCTCCTCCGCTGTAACAAGTGGAGGAAATGTGCAATTAAAATATATTTTTTTAGTATCTTAGTTGTGAAGTTAGCTATGTTATTATTACATTCATGTATTATTACATAACATGAAGTTAGCAGTTGTTACTACATTCTGGTATTTCAGTTTCATGCACTGTGTTTTTGGTTATCACCTATAGCCAAACTATTTACTGTTTGTACATGCAATACAAGTATGTGTGTTGCTAAGGTATTTATAATAGTCCATTTTATCTTTTGCCAGACAGTAATTTTGGGTAAAGTTTTTGCACTCATGTTTTCGGACAAACATCTCTTCCCATAAATGCTTATACACCAGGACTTGAAGGTTTGATTTGATGTTTCAGGGTTATTTAATTATTATTATCTTTATTATTATTGTTGTTGTTATTGTTATTATTATTATATAATAAATTGGAGAACATGTGAACTGAAATTTTTAATAGAAGTAAACTTTTGCTTATAATGCCCTTAATATGCTCCCCCCACCACCCCCCCAAAGACGACTGTAGTTAATTGTGATTAATGTGCCTAAGTTCTTTGGAGGGAAGAAAGAGCCAGCTGGGGAGTGGTAATTCTAAAGCAGGAGAAGGAATAATATACTGCTAGCCAGACAGAAGTAATACTAGGAAAATTTTATCACCATAAATTTTTCAAATACTTTTAAAAGTATTTGTCAATATTATACTTTTAAACAACTGTGTGAAGTAACTGAGAAATTTTAAAAAGTGGTTATAAATATGTATACTTTCAGGTTGGTCGAGATTCCTCAATACACATTTGGGATACAGAAACAATAAAACCACTCTCAGTATTAAAGGGCTATCACCAGTACGGTGTTTGTGCTGTTGATTTTTCAGGTAATAAGTATTTATTTATTTATTTATATACAATTTTCATTTTCTGTATGAAAATACAAGCTAATCAGATCTAATGAGCAATTGGTAATGCCTTTAAACTGAAGATTTTATATTAAAAATATTCTTCAGTAATCAATGTCAAATGAGAGAGGCTGTCTTAAAGTGATCGTTCATTAAAAAGAGCTCCTGTGGAGTCTTGCACATCAGGAAATGCAACAACAGGTTCTGTGCCGTTTAGTAGCTGAGCTGATCACTTTGGAATTTCTTTTGGTTGTGTGAAGCACGCACACAGATCTTGAGTGTTATGTCTGCATTACAACTGTGTAACAAATTTTTGAGCAAATTGACAGGTGTGCATTTTTTTTATTTTTTAATTTTTTTAAAAATTAAATCCTGCAAGCCAATTTGGTAGCGCACTGATAAATTCAGAAAGTCCAGTTATGCAGTTCTTCTAGGCAGAAACCCAGCCTCTCTCTCCACCTTATACTAACATAAGAGACTGTCAGTTAAATTTTTTGATATTTTTGCACCCCATATGTTGAATTCCTGTACCAATGTTGAAATTTCGTCTTCACCACTGGCTTGTTTTCATTCTTTAATGGTTTGGATTTACTAAATAGGATCTCTTACCTCACAGTGAAGATGTGTGATCACAAAGATGAGTAGTTTGGGGTCTTTGCTTCTTACCTTTCTTTGGTTCTCCTTTTTCAAGATAGGAATCTCATTTCCCAAATTCTGGCATGGATGCATAGCAATTTCAAAGATAGGATACATGTCAGAAAGTCATTGATCATGAGTGAGCACAAATAACTTCTTTCTTGGAGGTTAATGTGGGATACATGTCAGCTTCTCAAAGATTTCACACTATTACTAAGTTTAAGGATATTTTATAAACTTCATGATATTGCTTCAGCGCTTTCCTGTTTTGAAATCAACAGGGATTTGCAGAGTGAACAGAAAATTCTCACAGTACAACCTGTGATGAAGGTTTTTGTGTAACTATGTCAGCAACTAGCTGAACAAAGGATTTGATACAAACAGAGAGAATCTAAGTGGAATTTTTAGACAGGGTAACTTAAAGTCCTAAACTCCATCCAGCTGACCACTTAAGTTTAAAAGCAGACAATGTGCCTCTAAGCACACATCATACGATTATTTACCTGTTTGTACATTCTTCTTATAATACTTGTGAAGTTATAATATTCTTTAATATGGTTTCTTATTATTGCAACATAATGTTATCCATCTACTCTCTTAATCATAAATTTATTTTTCTAGCGGATGGGAAACGATTGGCTTCTGTTGGAATAGATGACAATCACACCATTGTACTCTGGGATTGGAAGAAAGGAGAAAAACTTTCAGCAGTAAGGTAGGAATTTAACTTTGTTTTAAAATTTGTACCTAGAATTACTGTCAAATGACAGTAAGCAAAATATTTTCATTAAAGAATAATAGTTCTCTAATAAATTAGCAGTTTCTATAACTTAAGTGGTACAGGTGATAACATTTAGCACAGACTTAAAACTTTCTTTGGAAGGAAAAACTGAAGCTCTGATAGAGTCAACAAGAATTATTACAGTGACAGCTCAACGGGTGAGGTAAGAAGACGTAGAAGACAAAGTTTATTTACATTTATTTGGTGTGTTCTGAAATAATTTCTTTAGAACTTACTCCATGCACTTCTGTTGGCACTCCCAGAGATGGTGATGTATGCTCTGCTTTTCAGAACTCTTTCATCAGAGGTCATGTCTGTCTTGGGATAGTAGTTTGCAGTTGTTTTGCTCAGTTCTCTTTTCTTCAAGGTTCTCTCTTTTTGCTTACTGAGTCCTGAGCAGCCTGATCTAACTTTGAAGTTAGTTCTGCTTTTAACAGGAAGTTGGACTAAATAACTTCCAAAGGTTAAATCATTTGGAAGTTTCTTTGACTCTGCACAGAGTATTTCATATAAGTTTATTAACTAGAGTTTTAATCTACAAGATAGTCTCTTGTTTCTAACGTTGAGTAGTGTTTTTGAAACCCTTGTCTTTGTTGTTTCTACGGATCTATTGCTTTAAATAGAGCAGTTTTGTAAGTGGGTTTTTCCCCACTCTGTCCGGATTCAGTATGTATACTCTAAATACTGTTCTAGATAGGTTAGAAAGGGATTTATTATTCTCTGCTGATACAATTTTAAAAGTATCAAGTTCCTTTTTATCGATTAAGTTCATTATTGCTCTTCAATAACATTTACCCTCATTTTCTTCTTAAACACGCTTTGAGTTTCTTATCTACTGAGGAATGAAAATCTTGAATAGATGATGTAGATAAAGAAGAGTACTCCCTTCCCAGTTACTTGTCAGAAGCTCAGTTAGTTGGCTTCTCTGAAGATACTGGTTTGGGCCTCTCAGTAGTCTGCCTTTCATGTGATTTTTTTTTTTTTTTTTTATCCCCCTGCTCTCTGAACCCACCAATCTCACTTAATTCTTTTTTGTAATCAAACTTTAACCACTTTATACTGGATTTAGTTTCTGGAGTGTTTTTCCTCCTACCTACTCTGAAGAATTGAAAAGAATTTTTGAGAGCAGCAGCTATACTTAAGATTACAGTGTGAGTTTGGAAAGAAACTGGTTCATGGTTTTTGCTACTAGTTCATTTAGTGGTCTGAAAATGACAAAAGGTGAAAGATTATTGCCACTCTTGAACAGGGAGAAAAAATTAAGGATTAGAGGCTCTTCTGCATTTTCAAGGAAAAAAACCAACCCCAAACAACTACTATTAAGCATTGATTTCCTTGCATAGATAGCAAATATAGTTGAAAGCTGTTTTTCAAACCATAGCACTGAAGCAAGGCATTGGTTTTATAGAAGCATAGTAAGAAATCTAAAACACACAAGAGGTTTTAATGTTTTTAGAAACAAATGAAATTTCCATTTAAAATTGATAAGCAGCGTAAGTTTTATTCTAACAAGAAAAATAGAAAAATCAATTAAAAGGTGAATGAGAATGGCAATTTATTTTCAAAATGAGAGACTTTTAAATAAGATTTACAACTTTACACATTTAAGTTTCATTATGAGCTGTCAGAGGTCTAAATGACGTATGCCTAAACTTAATGCAAATATATATTCTTCTGCAAAGAAAATGCCACCTAGTGGATTTCTGAAGTAACATTAATTACCTGCTTTGGAAACTGAAGGGTAATGAAAATAGAACAGGGCTCATTATGTTAGTTCTTTGGCTTTCTTCCTCCTTGTAATAAATTATTGTTAATGATTTGGAAGTAAATGTTAGCAAGATAGAGAAGATAGTTATATTTTTATTTAAAATATTTTGCTTTGCATTTCAGGGGAAGCAAAGATAAGATTTTTGTTGTTAAGATTAATCCTTATATGCCTGATAAATTGATTACAGTTGGAATTAAACACATGAAATTCTGGCGTAGAGCAGGTAAGGAAACTTCTCCGAATTACGGCATTTTCTGTTAATTGAAGTATAAATACTGCATCTCTTATAGTATGTTTCATGCATTAAAGGCAAATGTTTTCTCTCTATACCTCTCTAAGTTAATTTAGCCCTGGTAGAAGTAATGTTAATTGGCATTATGGTATTAGTGGGAATGCTTTTTAAGATCAATTTGCTATGGAGCTAGAGCTACACAAGTGGAACAGACCCTGGATTTCCTACTGTCTGTTTTTATATCTAATAATAATATAGCGCATCTGAAAATGTTACAGAGCTGCTCTAAAGTCATAAAACAGTTTTTGGAAGAAGGACCTTTAGAACATCTATGTTATAAAGAGGCAGAAATATAAATAAATCTAAGGTTATAAAAATCCACATACAATAATTCAAAGTGCTTGAAGAGGATACATGTGCCAGTTGAGACCTGTTTGTTTAGATACCTCTGTTGAACTTGACAATTAAAAACCAAGACAAAGCAGCTTGCTTTATCTGCTTGAAAAATTTTGAAGAGTGAAAAATCCATTCCCTGATATTAGTGTGAACTTCATTGTTTCAAATCTCAAAACGTATATAAAGACATATGTGCTACAGAAGACTAGCTTATTTGGTAAGAATGTTCTAATTATTCATGCACAATTTATGCTCACATGAGTCCTTCATAAAGATTAATTGTGGAGAGAAAAGTCTGATGACAAAAATTACACTAGTTTTCTCAGTTCTGGCTCCAACAGAAACTAATCAAGATTGCCTGAGAGGAAGCTGTTGAAGTCTATGTAAATTATTGATTTTAACAATTGTGCTTGCTATCTATAGAGAGAATAAATGCGTCAGAATATTAACTGAACAAATTACTATAAATTCTTTAGAAAGAAATTTCTAACTGTGATAAAAGCCTGAAGGTGGTGATTTTGAATAAAGAAATTGTTTAAAATGCCTCTTTCTTTTCTCTGGCATTGCTCAGTCAGCAGAAATAAAATTTCTCTGAAGCTACAGCCCATCTGTGTGAAACTGCAGTGGCACACTGGCTAGGCAGTCACCATGAAACACATTTAGCAGTGTTAATGTGAGGAGTGGAGTATCAGTGCACCTTAACAAATGCCAAGTCTCTGAAATCTGCAGTAGTGCAGGTGCACTTGATTTGAGAAGTAACACCAAAGTATATGCTTTGGACTAAATTTTCATCAGTGCCAAGTGATGGCAGATTGGTTCAGAGACCTTGCCTCTCCGAAGTACGAGAACAAGTTTCTCTGAGGATTGTGAAAATATAAATCTGACTTTCCAGCCAGAAGTTACTATGTGTTATACCTGTCAAATGACTTTAGGTATGTTATTTTAAAGAATTTTTAAACTTACATAGCTGTAACATTTCTATTATCCCGAGGCCAATAAAGCAAACTTCTAAAATAAAATCAGAAATCTTCTCACTGAAAACATATTGTGAAAAGGATGGGATGTCGAGATTTAAACTTTTTTTTTTTCTTTCAAGTTAATTTCATTAGGAATTTCTGTGAACTATGTGGTAAATGTTTTTTGTTTAGATGTGAGTTTACAAATATACTTTCTCTTTGTATGTCTATGTGGGTATATGTATGTATTCAAATCCAGATTCAAGTAGTAAGTTAAAAGGGGTTTTTGTTCAAAGATGGCAAATAGTACAAAAATTTTATTTTGTGAGAACTCTTCTTGGGCTTAATTTTTTGGGGGAGCATGGGTGAACCAGAAGAAAAGGACTTCTTGCTCTGGGTAAGGTTGTATAGTTTTTGGAAAATAATTCTAAGCAAACATTTAATGACTTGGTTTTGGTTTCAACCAGGTGGAGGACTAATTGGGAGAAAGGGGTGCATAGGTGCATTGGGAAGAACCGATACAATGATGTGTGCAGTATATGGCTGGACTGAAGAGATGGCATTCTCTGGAACTTCCACAGGGGATGTGTGTATTTGGAGAGATGTGTTTCTCATAAAAACTGTCAAAGCACATGATGGTCCTGTGTTCAGCATGCACGCATTGGAAAAAGTAAATAAACTGCTTATTGTTTTTTTGATGTCTGGACAAAAAAGTCTATGAAGTTAGGCCTTTCCCAAACTCAGGAATCCATGGCTGTATTTTGATTACAGAAGCCTTGTGAGGTCCAGATTCAAAATAATGTTTTATGCATGTCTCTAATTCTTGTTATATATCATGCTGTTTCTCAAACCAATGTGGTCCAGTGACATCTTATTCAGTAATTTTCATGACCTCTTACTAAAGAAATAATAGTAATAATAGTAACTTATGATAAGTAAAAGTACTTTTTGATTTAAGCATTCATAAGTTTAATGGAATATGTGAGCTTGTGAGAGAGGAAGATGGTCATACTTGTACTATTTTGTGCTGTAGTTATTGTCTCCTAGTAGAAGCATTCAGTCTGTAGATCACTAAGTACTCTCTCCTGATTCTCAACTTCTTTTGGCTCAGGAAAGCCTTTAAGCATGTGCTTAAGTGTGAATGGGTGTTCAGTTAGATTACTTGTATGTTTGAAGTTATGTATATGTTTGTGTTTTGCTAGGTTAGACAAAGTTGCTCCACCTTCTAATATATGAGTTTCAGTATAGTAGCTTTGGACAAAGCATGTGTTATTTATATTGTAAGAACTAAGTTCTTCAAAGGAAAGTACTAATGATTTTGGTATTAAGTATACCAGTTGCTTCATTAAATAGCTGTAAATAATTTTTGAAGACAGAATAGTACAAATATGCATATATTTGAACAATTTAAGCACTAATCAAATTTTTGTGAGTGGTACTAAATTTGGCTTGGAGTAATGAGGTGAAATGCCAAAGGGATATTGAGGCTAAGCATCAAGAAAATCATTTCAGTATGTCAGTTAAATTATTTTTCTGGTATGGTAGAAGTTTATTGGTTGGAACTTTTAAATCCAGCCTGTATACATGGACTGTACAGAAGTGCTGCCTTTGTCAGGAGGAGAATTAATCATTTTGTTGCTCCTGATCTTTTAATCTCTAACATCTGTAGTTTGGTACTTTACAGTGTTGTATATAATCCATTTTCAGTATTGGCAGAAATCACAAAAAAATTAAGGAAAGACAAATCACAAGTTACAATCTATTTTTTTTTTTAATGATTTTTTTTTTTTTTCTTTTTTGCCAGGGATTTGTCACTGGAGGAAAGGATGGGGTAGTAGCTCTCTGGGACGATACCTTTGAACGTTGTCTCAAAACCTATGCCATCAAAAGGGCTGCTTTGGCCCCTGGGTCTAAAGGTAACACAGACTTTATCCTATTTTTTTATTCTATTTAAAATACTTTGTTTAGGGAACTCTTTCTGTGGAATTACTTTCCCCAGTAAGAGGAAATCTTTTTTGACGTAACAAATACTAAAAATTTTTTTTTAAAGCTTTATTGATTATAAATAAGTCATTTTTCTGTTGGCAGAGGAAAGGTATGTTGTAACATCTCTTGGCACATTTAGTGGGTGCAGATCATAATATTTACCTTATTATCTGCCTGGTAGCAATATAGTAGTACAGTTGATACTTCACATGGACATTTTTTCACTAAGATTACCAATAAGTCAGGCTGATTAAACTTCAAAGATACTCTGAGAACAAAGATTAGTGTCAGCTGGGTAATTGCTAAATACTCCCAAACAAATCCAAACATACAAGTTCTTCCATGCAGGAATATGTTCTTACTTGTTTACTACCGAGTATCTTTTTGTACAGTAAGAATGTAATGTGCATATGTGTGAAAAATCCTCTTTAAGGCATACTTGAGAACTTGTCTTATAACATTTTAACACTCTAGGTCTCCTCTTAGAAGATAATCCTTCTATACGTGCCATATCTTTAGGACATGGTCATATTTTAGTGGGCACAAAGAATGGTGAAATATTGGAGGTGGATAAAAGTGGACCAATAACTCTGCTGGTTCAGGTACATGTTAAATATCAGTCAAATATTCCATACCACAAACACTTGTTGTTTTTTTTTTTCCTCAAGTAAAGACTGTTGTGAAATAACAAGCATTTTAATTACCAGTGAAGTTAGCGAGTTACTATCATGTCATAGATTTTTAATGCTAGACTAGACCATGATGACTCTTTAATGAGCAAAACAGATCACAGAATTTCATGTACTAATTTGTTCAACAAGTTCATCCTTACAAACAGACCAAGATCATATTTCTGTTTCAAAAAAAAGAAAAAAGTGTGTGAAACAGTAGATCCTCCACCAAATTCCTTATTAACTTTTTCTGAGTACAAGTTATTCTTATTATTTTTAAAAGTTGTCTCCTTGAGGTTTATTTTTAGATTTTCTTTGTAATTATGTAAAAAGCATTTTGGGTTTTTTTGCCATACCAAACAGACTGCACTTTTTAAGGCTGACAACAAAACAGATTTTTACATCATATCATAATATGATTTTCTTTCATACTTAAATAAAAATCTGTGCATCTTTAATTCACACTTTGAGTGGCCAATGCAATGTGTAAAGAACTGGATTTTTTTAAAGAATGTGTTAGAACCTAAGGTAAAGGCTACATCATAGAATAGTTTGGGTGGGAAGGGACATTTAAATGTCATCTAGTCCAACCCCCCCTGCAATGAACAGGGACATCTTCAACTAGATCAGGTTGCTCAGAGCCCTGTTCAGCCTGACCTTGAATGTTTCCAGGGATGGAGTCTCTGCCACCTCTCTGGGCAACCTGTTCCAGTGTTTCACAACCCTCATTATAAAAAATGTCTTCCTTATATCTAGTCTGAATCTACCCTGTCTTAGACTAAAACCATTACGCCTTGTACTATCGCTACAGGCCCTGCTAAAATGTTTGTCCCCATCTTTCTTACAGGCCCCCTTTAAGTACTGAAAGGCCGCAATAAGGTCTCCCCAGAGCCTCCTCTTCTCCAGGCTGAACAACCCCAACTCTCTCAGGGTTTCCTCATAGATAAGGTGTTCCATCACTCTGATCATTTTTGTGGCCCTCCTCTGGACCTGCTCCAACAGGTCCATGTCTTTCCTGTGCTGAGGGCCCCAGAGCTGGATGCAGTACTCCAGGTGGGGTCTCACCAGAGTGGAGTAGGGGGGCAGCATCTCCCTTGACCTGCTGGTTACACTTCTTTTGATGCAGCCCAAGATATGGGCTGTGAGTGCACATTGCCGGCTCATGTCCAGCTTTTCATCTACCAGTACCCGCAAGTCTTTCTCCGCAGGGCTGCTCTTAATCTCTTCATGCACCAGCCTGTATTGATACTGGGGGTTGCCCTGACCCATGTGCAGGACCTTGCACTTGGCTTTGTTGAACCTTATGAGGTTCACATGGGCCCCCCTCTCAAGCTTGTCCCGGTCCCTCTGGATGGCATCCCATCCCTCAGGCATGTCAACCGCACCACAGAGCTTGGTGTCAGTGGCAAACTTGCTGAAGGTGCACTCATCCCCCTTTCTATGTCATTGACACAGAAGTGTGTGAGGATTATTTCACAGGGAAAAGTTTTCTCTAGTACCGATTACTGTAATTTGCACTTTTACTGTAAGTCGCAGGGTGAGGTTTTTTCAGGTGTTCTATGTTTCTATTCAGATATTTCTTTATTATCCTCTAAAGAGACACATGTTCATTCTCCATTTTGTTTTGGTTTTTTTAACTTCCTTAAATGTATTGTTTCATATTTCAGTTTAAAATAAAAAGTCATCTGATTAATTGTGTTTTTTCAGGGTCACATGGAGGGGGAAGTTTGGGGTCTAGCTACTCATCCTCATTTACCTATTTGTGCCACTGTAAGTGATGACAAAACCTTAAGAATATGGGATTTATCTCCTAGCCACTGTATGTTAGCTGTTCGCAAATTGAAGAAGGGTAAGATGCTTAGTATGAAAAAATATTTAACTGAATTCAGTTGACATTTACTAGCATTATGAATCTTTCAAAAGCAAGACTAAATAAATTCCTTTCTTTGCTCAAATTAATTTATCGATGCTGTGTTCATGGGTTATGTAGCCCTTAAGCTAATGAATCTGTATGAAAGATTTCTGTGTAATACTGTTCTTAAGGTTATTTGCAATTGTAACATATTGAAGTCAGTGAATTTACAATAAAAGTTGAGCCAATTACATAAATCTGCCATGTTGCTTATAGTATTGCAAGCGTTTTTGAACAGTGGAGGACTTGAAATGTAGAAATTTTTTGAAGTCTTAGAAGTAATGCTGAATTTCTCTTCTTTGTGAACATTAGAAGAAACTGGAATCTCAAGGAAAGAGAACAGTTATAAAATTCTTGCTTGTTGTATACTATCTAACTAAATTCTATTTTGACAGATGGAAAATCTGTTGTAAGTGACTTCATATAAGGAGACTTTTTTTAGGATTAGACGAGACTGGCCTTAACAAGCTTTTAATGATATATATGCTTTGCTAGACAGAGGAGTACAATATCTATTTGGCATTCAGTAAAGCATTTTCATCCAAACCTTATAGGAAGCTTAGTTGAAGATGATTTGGATTGATAATGTAAGAAGAGTCATGAGCTGGCATGAGCAGGGATTAAACAAGGAAGTTTCCAGTTGGTGAAGTCTGTTCAAGTCTTAAAGTTGATATTTCTTAATACTTTTAAGAGTAGTTTTGGCAGAAAAATAAGGACTGCGATGATTTAATTTGCTGATGAGACCCATTTTGAGATGCTTTGGCGATCTCAAAAAGTGCCTGTGTACTGTACAGAAAGAACTGAATACTTAGGCAGACTGCAGTAATGGACATGAGATAATATTTGGTAATTAAAAAAGGCAACTCGATGACTATAAGAAAAATGTCTGCGTAGCTGAGGAGTAACTCGGGATGTTCTAGCTGATCACAGGATGACAATTACGTGTGAGAGTGAGGTATTTTTCCCAGGACATATTGAAGTATTCACCTAATTTAAAAGAGGCTAATCAGAATATTTTTGGTGTACACTTTTCATCTGTGTTCAGCTGAATGAAATTAAACTGAAAGTTGAGTATGGAGAAGGAGGAGCTACAGGATAATGAATGCGAAGCTTTGTGGTGGAGTCAGCTAAATAAAGGGTTACTGTCTACAAGTTAATCAGAGGAACAAATAGTAGGGAAAAATATTTACACTAATGGAAAGTTCTGGCATGGAAGCAAATCTGTATAAGCTGACCTGAAATAAATTTAGATTGGAAATTAAACTGTTTTTCAAGTGAAACTTGACATGTTTATTAAAAGGATTATATGACATAGTGACTATGATTGCAAATGACTGGATTCTGTGAGTCTAGAAGGTCTTTTCCAGCTGTGTTCTCCTTACCAGAGAAAATTGTAACAAACAACTGGCTCCAGATACTAAAGAGAGCAAATTAAAAATATATAGACAATAGTGATTAATCTGTATTACTAATGTAGAACATACGTCAATTAATATGGAAAAAAATGTAATCTAAGATTCTGGGGTTGTGTACTTGTCAATTTGCCAAGAGCTTCTGTGTGCTATCACAGATGTAGAGCTTGGAAATTATCTTGGCAGCATCTAAAAAATTTCATTAGGCTATAAACTATAAGAACAGCTTTCTTTTACCACTGGAAAAAATAAATCTAAAAGAGGGATTGTGCACTGTAAATGTACCTGAATGCCACTTCTATATTCCTCATAGGAGGTAGATGTTGCTGCTTTTCTCCTGATGGAAAAGCATTGGCCGTTGGTCTCAATGATGGAAGTTTTTTGATAGTTAATGCAGATACCCTGGAGGATCTAGTCTCTTTCCAGCACAGGAAAGATGTTATTTCAGAGATCCGATTTTCTCCTGGTAAGTGATTTAAAATGAAGATTTTTATATCAAGGTTCTTCAAGCAAACTTTATAACCTTTAAAACATAAAGAAGTAGACATTTGTAGTACTCTTTTTACATGTAACAAGTCAGCAAGACTAATACTAACCTTTTTAAAAATATTGGGTGTGAAGTCCTATGTTGCTCATTTAAGGATGAATTTATTGGAATAGGCTTGCTCGTAGTAACCTCCTGAATGCAACAGTCAATTTTAAAGTCAATTTTAAATCATGAACATCCAGCATCCTCCCTAGGTCCCTAGGGTTCCACTTTGAGCTGCATAAGTTTGACCCTTCACTGAGGTTACTGTTAGCTAATGAGAATGCTTGAAAGGGATGTGTCAGAAAGGTCTGGCATCTTCTTCTTTCCCCCTCTACAGTGCTTAGCACTCCCGGTGAGGCTAGATTTTTTTTCAAATAGTACAGCTTTTATTTAGGAACTCAAATGTATGACCTAAACTAATAATACTACTTTAGTGAAAATACTCTTCTGTAGGAGAAATTTGATGCAAACTACTGATACCAATTTTCATGCAACAGTACTTTCTGGTTGCCTAAGCCTTGCCACTCTCTGAGTGCAATAGATGTTTAAAATTTCATCAAATGTAGTTTTTATTGTTTGAAGATGTAATGATGTAATGGTTGTATATTTCATACTGATTTTGATTATGTGATATGAACATTAGTCTGTCAGGGACTATGTATAAATTAGCAAGTTCACTTCAAATAACTCTGAGTTGCATATAGCTAAATTCCAGAATGTACTTGTGTTTAATATACAGAGCACTACAGTCTTTGAAAATGTCTTGTGTTTCTACTGATGTGTTTTAGGGGCTGGAAAGTACTTAGCTGTGGCATCCTGTGACAACTTTGTAGATATTTACAACGTAATGAGCAGTAAACGGGTAGGAATCTGCAAGGGAGCCTCCAGCTATATCACACACATGGACTGGGACATAAGAGGTAAGTAGCATCCATTCTAAAAATCTGCTGGAATACTGATCACATTATAGACTAAATACACTACATCTACAGTATGAATTTATGGTATCACTGACACCACACTGATTTGTTTCTTCAGTTTATGAATATGCTTACAGCACCTGAATAAATATAAAAACATGATTTTTACTATTGTTTATATATTTAGAAGTTGTGTAATTTGAAGTAGAATAGATTGTCTATATAGATTGGTTTGCTTGGAGGTTTTGGGATTTTTTTTTACATCTTCTGTGTTTATTGTTTGACTTCTATTTCTTGAATAATGTACTGCATAATGCAGTGCATCTGTAGCTCAGGATTATGTATCCTTGTCAAATATAGCAGAAAGACTGGATTTCCTGTCTTCCTGGGTCTTAATACATGTTTAATTTAAATACTATAGTCCTGTTTCATAAAAAGCAAGGCAGTGCGATCGTGCAGTCTGTTAGTTCCTGCTCTTATTCCTCTACATAATCACTTTTGAAACAGTCTAATTTAATTTGAAAGAGTGTTACAAGTTAGTTTCCCCTGAGAATTTTGAAAACGGGACGAGGACAGAAACATTAATGAGAATTTCCCTCAGAAAAAAAGTAGTATAACGGCAAGGAGTCAGCTGCTTGGAAGCAGCCATTGGCTAGGCAGCCTATGTGCTTCTCAATCCCAAGAGCACATGCATACTGGTCAGGCAGATGTCACAAAAAGCTCTGAATTAGACCCGGTACATGTTGTCCACCATCTGATGGGACAACCATAAACAGGAGAGAAAAGCAGTGCATTATTACAGTTTTCAAAGAGAGGAGGAAGGACTGTGAATTTAAGGGGTCAAAGGACTCAGATCTTCAGAAGCCCATACTTCCAGATTCACTGTTCATGTATGCAGCTTTTTCCAATGGAAACAAATAATTTGTGTAATGCTGTTAGCAAGAAAAATTTCAAAATAACCTTTTTTCTGTTTTTTTTTGTTTGGTTGGTTGGTTTTTTTGTTTTTTGTTTTGTTGTGGGGTTTTGGGTTTGTTTTTGGGTTTTTTTGTAAAATGGAATCTTCTATTTAATGTCAATATACCATATGTAATATGTTTTATAGGGAAGCTCTTGCAAGTCAACACTGGTGCTAAAGAGCAGTTGTTTTTTGAAGCTCCTCGTGGGAAAAAACAGACAATTCCTAGTTTGGAGGTGAGGAAATAGACTGCCTTCTTAACTTGTTTGCACATTAGAGTTATGATACAACCATCTATACCACATAAGAGAGAAGGATGTATAAAACTATAATTTTAACTGCTCTGTTGAAAAAACTTCGGTTTAGGCATTTGCTGTCCTTGATCCTTTTTTGCAGCCTGTTCAATTAGATAATGTAATCAGAATGATAAAATACATAAGGGATTATCACATTTGTCTCTTCTGTTAAGAATGGACATTTGGCTGATTTATGCATGCATGAAAGTCTCACTGGACTTCTGTATGCCTCTTTTGATACCTAAACACCTTTGAAAATCTATTTGCAGATTACTGAGCCCGAATCTTGCTGTGGAGGACCTCATGTCTAACTTTACATAACAGTGCAATACAATATACATAATATATATAGGCAAGTGTAGTATATTGTAGCTATAATACTGATTTGTTTTCTCAGACATGGAGCATTGTCATAGGGCAGGGAGTGAAAACGGATAATTTTCAAATAATGTTTTCTATGAGATTGAAAGGCAGTGTTGAAAAATGTAATTTGTTTTCTCTAGCATAGAAGGGCAGGTAAGGTCAAAATTTTTTAAATACTTCTAGAGGTTTTTGAACTGGAAGTTAATAGAGGTAAAATTAAGGGTCTTGAATAAAATCCTGAATAGTCAGAAAATAAGTGGTTAATATGTTAAAATAGTATCTTTTTATGTGATGTATCTTTCAATGCAAGGACTTTTTCTTGAAATCAGATATGGAAGAAAACTGCCTGGGAAGAAGCATGCTCTGTCTCAAACAGGTTGTTTTTGTAGGTGGAAAAGATTGGCTGGGCATCATGGACAAGTGTTCTGGGCTCTTGCTGTGAAGGAATCTGGCCAATAATTGGTGAAGTCACAGATGTAACTGCTTCATGCCTCACTAGTGATAGTAAAGTATTAGCCACAGGAGATGATTTTGGATTTGTGAAACTGTTTCGATACCCTGCTAAAGTAAGTAATTTTCAGCTGTTCATAGAGAAGATTGATTAATAAAACTGCCTTTTCATAACTGTAAAAATTCATCACTCGGAAGAAAATAGCTCTTTCATATTTTTGTCCTTGTGATCAAAGAATGCATTCAATATTACACTGCAATTTGCAATGCATTAAACTTTCAGTTAGTGAGAATGACCATTCCAGGTCAGACTAAGGAGCCATCTCATGTAGTGTCATATCACCGATAGTGGCAAATACATAGGGGAAAACTGTAAGAATGGGAATGGGAAAGGCACTGTGTAATAACATCTTAGGCATTAATATCCTCAGTGTGGTTTTTATCAGTGTCACTTTTAGCCCCTTAAGCTCTTGTTTTGGAAGACAGTGAACACTTCTTCACCTTCATTTCACTCATGATTTTATAGACACTCATTCTGTCCAACCTCTGTAATTTTTCTCTTAAAATGAAGAGATCTAATATTATTTAATTATGCATCATGGAAAAGCCATTCCAAAAACACATTATATTTTTACTGCTCTTCTAGAACCTTTCTAGTTTTCCTGTATATTTATCAGTAAACATGTCTTCAATTTTGAATATTTTGCTATGCTAGGGGTGGTAACAATGCACAAGTATTGACTCAAAACGTTCTGTGTGCATTTTATTCTTAATCTGTTAGATTATCTTCTCTTTTAAGAAAAACAATACAGTGTTTATTGCTGGAATCTGTTTTTAAACAAATTCTTGCATGCTTGGTATGGAAATATGGTTAACATTTCATGAAGCTGCTATAGTAGAGGAACTTGGCAAATCATGTGATGCATACTAATGCAAAACAGCTGAAGCATAAACTGTAGAGAAGTTAGGAACATGTGCACTGGGAACTCATTTCAGTTTTATCTAGCAAACTGGTTAAATTTGATCTGTGCCTTTTCTTCTCCCTTCTTAGGGAAAGTTTGGAAAATTTAAGAGATATGTTGCTCACAGTACCCATGTAACAAATGTCCGTTGGACCTATGACGACAGTTTGTTGGTCACTGTTGGAGGAGCAGACACCTCTTTAATGCTGTGGACTTACGAAGTGGAAGGACATCGGGATAGCAGGCAGTGTGACAGTGAAGAGTCTGATCTAGATTCTGAAGAAGATGGAGGTCAGTAATAATTTGTAAAACTAGCTGGATTATGCTATCTCAAGAAGACTTTATTAATGCAAAACTGCTAATTTAGAACTAATCAGGTTTGATATATGATTGTTTTAATCTTAAATAGTGAAGACACTTCAAAAACATTAAGTAAAATGTCTTTGTGGGGAAAGGACTGATAAACTGTTGTGAAGAAAGTTATAATGAAGTGTTTGACTTACTGCTTTGAGTCAGAGTATATAAAAAGACTCCTGACATCTTTTAAATGAAAAAATATTAAGTGCCAATTATAGGTAACTTCCAAAAATCTATATAGAAAAATACACTCATCACAGTTTGAATTAGGGCACTAATTCTAATGGAATTATGTTGAAATCTGTATAATGTAAGATCATAGTTACCTTGATTTTATAGCATCTGTTTCCATAACACGAACGCGTAGTGGACTGAGGTAGACTGATGTTCATATATGGAACAGTCTATTGCAAGATCATAATATCAATAGTTATAAAGTGTTAATTACATTTCATAGAACTAACTTCCCTTGTTTTTGCCATACTTAATGTTTTCCTTCCATGTTATAATTCCAAGGGTTCATGAGCCTCCAAACTTGTTCTCTGCTCCCAAGTGCAATTTTTTCTCCTTGTCAATTCCTCAGTCTTCAAGCATTTTTAAAGTATCACTGCTACTCTTTCAATAGTACTGTGAAATAAATTAGCTTCAGTTTTCACTAAAATCTGCTAAATGACCAAAGAGATACTTTAAATATTAGAGGCTGTCCTGGTTTCATCTGGGATAGAGTTAATTGTCTTCCTAGTAGCTGGTATAGTGCTATGTTTTTGAGCTAGGTATGAGAAGAATGTTGATAACACACTGATGTTTTCAGTTGTTGCCAAGTAATGTTTAATCTAAAGTCAAGGATTTTTCAGCTTCTCATGCCCAGCCAGCGAGAAGGCTGGAGGGGCACAAGAAGTTGGCACAGGACACAGCCAGGACAGCCGACCCAAACTGGCCAACGGTGTATTCCATACCATGGGATGTCACATCTAGTGTATAAACTGGGGGGAGTCGGGGTGGGGGGTCACTGCTCCCGGACTAACTGGGTGTCAGTTGGCAGGTGGCGAGCAATTGCATTGTTCATCATTTGTATATTCCAATCCTTTTATTATTACTGTTGTCATTTTATTAGTGTTATCATTATCATTATTAGTTTCTTCTTTTCTGTTCTATTAAACTGTTCTTATCTCAACCCATGAGTTTTACTTCTTTTTGCGATTTTCTCTCCCATCCCACTGGGTAGGGGGCGAAGTAAGTGAGCAGCTGCATGGTGCTTAGTTGCTGGCTGGGTTAAACTATGACAGATGCATATTAAATATTCTTTGGAGAAGAATTTTTTTACACTTTCTGCTTAAAAATATTGAAGACTACGTCCACAAAGTAATTTTAACTGCATACAGGGAGACTTGGTCAACTTTACCTTTCTGAATCAAAAACTGCAATTGTCAGAGTTTTTGTTCAGCTTCTGCCTGTGACCTGTTAGCACATACTTGCCCAATAATGTTCCCTAGGCTCTGGTACTTTACACAGAACCCTCTTAAGCTATGTGTTCAAAAATACTCTAAAAGAAAGAGAGGTCTGTTAAGCTTTACAAGAAAAGACATTGACATCTTTTTACACAAAAGTTTCTCTTCATCAGGTCCTTTTAATTTCAGTTAGAGTTAAGAACTATTCATAAAGTTGGCATTAGTAGCCTCGATCTTTGGGGGAAAAAAAAAAAATGGAGGTAAGTAACAACTCTGTCACTATTTAGCTTTTTTGCCACGTTTACTGTAGTACGCATCATCTTGGTGTGCCTGACTGTCCCTAAGCATTGTGTAGGAACCCTGTGCAGACCTCTGGCTTCCACCCTACAGGATGGATCCTGAAATTGAGAACAACCTGGCGCTAAGTCTTCCAGAACTTAACAGCAGGTGTCATGTAGCAAGGTCCTTTGTTAGTGACCCTGAGTTAAGGCCAAGCAGAAATGGGCTAGCTTTGAATGTCCCTTGAATCTTTGTTAATCATTTTTTCCACAAAGATATTATAGAGAATTTTTTTCTTAGAATGCCTTTTATTAACAGTGTTTATGATTTCCAGCTATTCTCTTTCTGTTGTGTATTTATGTTACTAATTATACATGGTATAATTGTTCTTGTAGTCCAGTACATTGTTGAAACCTGCCAAAATTATGATTTTTTTTTTTCCTGGTATCTTATTTTGTTTTGATACTGTTCAATCTGATTTTGTTAGGTTATGACAGTGATGTGACAAGGGAAAATGAAATTAATTACACCATTAAAGCCTTATCAACAAACATTAGACCAATGTTTGGAATTAAGCCTCATCTGCAACAAAAGGAGCCAACCTTAGATGAAAGGTAATTGCTAAATTAAAATTCTAGCCAAGAAAGCAATCTGAAAAGATGATTAATAGTAAAACATAATTATATTGGAATCTATATAACTTTAAATGGTATGTATAAAAAGAGTGGAAATACTTCTTTAAAAAAAAAAAAAATTAAGACAAGTCTTGCCTAAGTACTAGTCTGTATCTTTTTCAGAGAGCACAAAAGACTACAAATGATGTATGTATATTATGTTTGGGGATTTTCTTGAGACAATTATTTGCTGATGTTTGATAATATGTTCTTTTTGAAACTTAAATACCAAGTCGTATCTAGTGATGGCATTATAGGCATGAACCTCTACAATTGTTTTATTGAAAGACAGCTCTCAATTTTTTGGTTTTTTTTTCCAACAAACTAATCTGACTAATTCAGCTGTAATTGCTCGCTGCATTGTTTCTGTGTCCATATAACTTCTACCTTTCTTTGAAAAATTCTGTCCACAGTGGTTCTGCAGTTTCTACTAATGAGTCTTGGAAAATGAAGTTGATTGCTTCGCAGTGTTACTTGTATTGCTTGGTTTGCTTTTGTATGCCTTAGAAGAGAAGGGGGTGGGGAGCAGAGTAGAATAAGACCAGCCAGTAAAGTAGATGTGAAATAAGAAAGAGAATTTATAACCACTAGAGCATAATCTGTTGTAGAATCTGCAGCTGAGCACAGGACCCTGCAAGTTGTTGTTTGTTGCCAGCAAAATAGATGTGGACAGTGTATGTGAGGGAAAAGGAAAGAAGGAATCCTAATACAATACAGTGGCAGTTGAGGAACGCTAGTATTAAAGAGAGGGAAAGGAGGAAACCAACATGGTACAATTAGGTGTAAGGATATACAGAAATAGCAGATTGGAAACTTCCTGCAAGAATGTGAGGAGTTCTGTTATGATGCATATGCTTCTTTCAGCAGTGAAGCTGACAGATCTGTGATGCTCTTGTTGAGTAATGCAACCTGACGTTTGTGGGAGTTTTGGTGTCGTCTTCTATTTTTAAGTTGTGTTGTTGAAGGAGAGAATGGATGCCTGCATATAAAGCTGTAGCTGCCTGTCTTGCATTTAAAATGAGAAATGGTCTTTATGTTTATTAATTAGATGTATTTGATGTGGAAATAAAAAAGAAATAACGTGCATGGTATCAACATTTTGGATTTATATTTACTCTTGTTAATGAAAGCTGTGATTAAAGATTATTTTTTTTTCTTAATGAAATTGTAAACCTCTTGTATTTCTTTGAATAATTGTTTCTGGAAGCTGAGTGAGTTGTGTTTTTCAGTTTCAAATAAAACATTAAAGAAAATTAATTCTGTAGTAAGGTAACAAGGTTCTGATTCAGAATGCATGAAAGTTCATGAAAAAATTCCATTGCCTGTATTGTTTAAAAGTTTGGGGGCCCTAAAACTTCGAAGTAAAATTTTTGTGAAGAATAAAACCAAAATATGGTTACTCTATGCATTTTAACTTCTGTTCTGCTGAAGTTAATATTGTGTAAGCTTGGTAAATGTTTTAGTAAGACTACTTCCATAGATACTAATTTTTATTTTCTTTTTATTTCCCTTTCCTTTTGCTTCCTATGAAGGCAGGGGGTAGTGAGGTAAGTTCATTTACACAGAGTCCAGGATCAAATGCATTTTAATAACTTAAGCTGCTTGGGAAGGTAGTTGTAATTTGAAATAGAAGTGAAGGCTTTAACTCTTTACTATTAAATAGTAGCTTGTTAATGGGTAGAAAAGGGATAAGGGACAAAGAATAAGCCCAGTTCTCAGAGCAGGCATAAGTGAGTACTAAATAAGAGTATTTGGGAAGAGGTGATCAAATATCATCCTCTTTTCCTCAGTACTTTGGAGTGGCTAAAGGAACAGCTTGGCTTAAGTAGCTATAGTCAGAGAACTTGCTGGACTTCTGTAAGACTATATTACAGTGTTGGTGTAGATGTCCAACATGGAATAAAAAGTGCAGGGAGCATGTTGTAGAGATGCCAGAAGTGGCTATGCAAGCAGTATCACCATGTCTGCACCACTGTGTTGGAAATAATAAAGCTTCAGGGATGAGAGGGGCACTATTGACTTGACTGCAGCATTTTGGCAATGCACCTATACTACCTAAGGACCTGAGCTGCTAGGTCCACATAGCATTCATATGACATGCAGAGTCACTAGCTTAGGTGCCAGCATTAGGTAATGAGGTTTTGCACATACTTTATTTAGAATATATGCATACACAAAAATATGCTCTTGCATTTGTAGCACAACAAATCCTTAGGCTGTAGGCTACCCTTCAGACTTGTAGACTGAGCTGCGAGGACACTTGGAGCCACACTGGTTAAGAAAGGAGAACCCCTCTCGTACCTGCCTGGACCCTGCTTCCACAGTGAAATCACATCCCCATGGTGACAGATGATAGAATTGTGTTAATCTCTGTGTATCCTTCTGCAGACACCACTGTCTCCATCTGAATTTTAGATGATACCACTAGCAACCTTTATCAAATTAATTCTGTTTTTAGGCTTTTAAAAAAATGTGTTACCTGTGAAGTCAGTGTTTCTGTATAAGTTATACAGAGCATGTGCAACTAAAATAGACTTTTCTTCTGTGTTTGTTCATTTACAGGGTATTTGGGTATATTGCTGTGGTGGGTTGACCCTGGCTGGATGCCAGGTGCCCACCAAAGCTGCTCTGTCGCTCCCCTCCTCAGCTGGACAGGGGAGAGAAAATATAATGAAAGGATCATGAGTCAAGATAAGGACAGGGAGAGATCACTCAGCAATTACTGTCAGAGGCAAAACAGACTCGACTTGGGAAAAATTAATTCAATTTATTACCAATCAGATCAGAGTAGGGTTAAGAGAAATAAAACCAAATCTTAAAACACCTTGCCCCCACCAGTCCTTTCTTCCTGGGCTTAACCAAGTTCTTTACCTCCTCCCCCCAGCAGCAGAGCGGGATGGGGAATGGGGGTTGCGGTCAGTTCATCACACATTCTCTGCCACTCGCTTCCTCCTCAGGGGGAGGACTCCTCACTCTTCCCCTGCTTCAGCATGGGGTCCCTCCCATGGGAGACAGTTCTCCACAGACTGCTCCTACATGAGTCCTTCCCACGGGCTGCAGTTCTTCACAAACTGCTCCCACATGGGTCCTTTCCGCAGGCTGCAGTCCTTCAGGCACAGACTGCTCCAGTGTGGGTCCCCCACAGGGTCACAAGTCCTGCCAGAAAACCTGCTCCGTGGGCTCCTCTCTCCACGGGTCCGCAGGTCCTGCCAGGAGCCTGCTCCAGCGCGGGCTTCCCACGGGGTCACAGCCTCCTTCGGGCACCCACGTTGCTCCAGCGTGGGGTCCTCCATGGGCTGCAGGTGGAGATCTGCTCCACCGTGGACCTCCCTGGACTGCAGGGGGACAGCCTGCCTCACTGTGGTCTTCCCCACGGGCTGCAGGGGAATCTCTGCTCCGGCGCCTGGAGCACCTCCTCCCCCTCCTTCTTCACTGGCCTTGGGGTCTGCAGGGTTGTTTCTCTTACATGTTTTCACTCCTCTCTTCGGCTGCAGTTGCACAGTATTTTTCCTCCTTCTTAAATTTGTTCTCCCAGAGGCGCTACCACTGTCGCTGATGGGCTCGGCCTTGGCCAGCAGCGGGTCTGTCTTGGAGCTGGCTGGCATTGGCTCTGTTGGGCATTGGGGAAGCTTCTAGCAGCTTCTCACAGAAGCCGCCCTGCTACCAAAACCTTGCCATGCAAACCCAATACAGCTGCTCAGAGTGTGGGTAGTACATCTGTGGCATTCCATGTTATGCGTAGGCTTATTATATTGACTGCCAAACATCAGAAGAGATACGCTTCTTGTAGTAACATTTTATTGGATGCCTTGTATTCTTGGGATCACAGGGACACACCAGTGTCGAATGTGCTTCTGAGAATGTCTTTCAAGTAATTTTGACTTTGCGTTTAAAGGAGATTCCTTATCAGAAAGTATCTGAACCTCTTGTACTATTGAGTGTAGGAAGAGTTTAATTCTCTGTGGGAGAAGATGGAGATAAATACTACCAGATAACTGAACTCTAAGGCTATGTATAAAGACTTTAAAGACAATACCAAAAATATAGTTACTACTTAAGATTATTGTACCTGACAGCTGAAGTGGAATTCATAAACCCTAGCTGAGTAGTGAAGTTCCCTCTATATAGAAGGAATATGATTTTTAGTATCCAGAGTATTAAATGAGGTAGGCAATAGGAAGACACTAAAGGAAGAAGCATACCAGACATCTCATCTGTTTCCTACTTCTGTCTCACAAAAGCAAATCTGTGAGGCCAAGAGTTGTAGTCCGGGACCATGGCCTGGATTTAGAGTCAGAAATTACTCAGCTGGGTACCAAAAATTTATTTACTAAAAATATTTTGATTGAAATATTATTAAAAAGGTTAAGTTGATCTCACCTTTTATGTTGTAAGTAGTAGGATGACATAGAAAATTGGAGTTTTAGGCCATTAGTCTATCAAATTCAAATACACATTAACAGGTGGGTCAAAACAGTGTCACCCCTTTTTGCTAAAGCTCTGCAGAAAGGAATGAAAGAATCTCTGGGGTCAGAAGGGGAGAATAAGCAAAAGAGGCTGCAGAACACTGCAGTCTGGTGGGTAGATAACTTCTCTGTGAAGTATGGAACATCAGAGTCTGCTTTTGGTGTAGCATTGTAATTTTCTTCCAGTGACCCTTAATTCAAAATGTAAGTGCAATTCACAGAACAGGAATTGGAGCAAAGAATTATTTTTGCTCTCCAACAGAGGTAGTGTCTTGTTCTTAATTTTTTGGTTTTGCTCATAAATTATATTTTTTCCTTGCAATAGCAGATTGTAAAAAAAAATTTTGTTTTCCCCTTGAGCACAGTTTTACTAGGAGCAGTGGACATTTCTATGTTGTAATCATTTTTGTGGCTGACACATTAACTTGAGATACGAGTTGCATCAACTTGTACTTCTAGGCAGTACTGCCCTTATTTTTTCCTTCAGGACAAACATGATTTTCCCCAGCTTCTCTGGGACTTTTTTTTTTTTTCTTTTGAACAATCTTATCTAAGCAATTCAGTATTTAAAAGAAAATAGAGAGGTATTCTTTGAAAATAAGAGATGCTAGTGCGATAAAAGGTGATATGCTGAATAGAAATATGTCGAAGCCTCAAATTTCAGGCACTTTTAAAAAAAAACTTATGGATGCTAGAACTCAAGATTTCATTCAGATTCAGTCGGTTTAAGGTCTGCTTGCAGTGTAGTTTAAGGCCACCTCTGCTAATGATATGCCATTCTCTAGTAGTAAAATTACCATAATATATTATTGACATGGGAATACTTATTTTAACTTCTGTTGAAAACAAAATGGCATTGGCTGTGAGGCAGCACTTATGTCTTTGATTTTAATTATTTATAAATTCTGAATAATAATATTAAAAGTATTTTTATGTAAGAAGATGCCTACTTTGTGTCTAATGTCATTGTGTAATAGCTTTATGGATATTCAGCCGCACAAAATAAATTGGAAAACCGTTTCTATCCTTTACTAAAAGTTCTTTCTTAGTATGTTTTTGTGCAAGGTAAATTGCTCAGAAGAAAAATGCATCATGGATGGTTAATTTTGAAAACACTTCTGGCTCAGATGCTCCCTGAACTGCATATCACTGGAGGTTTGGGGGAAGAATTTGTAGGATATCACTCCATTCTTATTCTGTTCTTATACTCCCTGAAGCATTTGCTATTTGTCACTGTCAAAGGAAGATGCTGTGATTAATGTACCTTACATAAGAATGGCTGTACCAGGACATCTCAAAACTAAACAACCAGGAATTCTGGTTTAATTTTTCACCATAAATTTACCATACTAAAAATTTGCAAGCAACTAAGACCTCTGATAGAGTTTGTCTCTCATAGTCATCACTATCCTGTTTTCTTAATACATACCATTACTCAGTCCATGTGCTGAGATCTCTTGTATGGGAAGATCCCAGTGTTTGATATTTTTTGAAAATTCTTTAGGTGCTCTGCATCTACTCCCAGATGCAATTCAAAACCAGGCATTGTGACAAAATTGCTTCCGAATTTATTTTTTTTTCTTGAGGGTTTTTTATGTGTGTGGACGGACATAAGCAAAAATACATAATGTATTTTAGATCCTTGTGTATTTATAATGGAAAGGGAACTAACAAACTATTTACAAACTAGTCCTTTACTGATCCAGAAGTGAGCAATTTTTTTTACCTGATACAGACAGTAAATAAACCTCAATTGTACTTCCAAGGGCGTGAGAGAGGGAGGAAGCTACTGAAATGAGGCTTCTTTTATCTGAACCTTACAATTATCACCTTGTAATTGCCACTGAAAGAGAAATGCAGAGATTTTACACAAACATCTTCTGTACATTTTGGATCAATGAACAGAATGCAATTACATTTTTTTGCTTACTGGTTTAGTGACTGTGATATGAATATAAATAGCACAAATTCCAAAGTTCTTTTTGTAAAAAAATGGCTTTATCCTCTCCTTTTGCTCTGTCAACTTGTGTGATTTGGGAGAGGGGAGAAGCCAGGAATCAAAATTAGAAATTATAGCAAGGAAGTTTCTATTAGCAGCTTCTTCCCTCTCTGTTCACCCTATTTGCAGAATGTTAGATTACAGGAAAGTTTAAATTTTAAGTTAAAAAAAAATTTTTTTAACCGTTTTAGAAAGAAAGCAGGGTTTTCTGAAGCTAACCTTTCTGTGAATCAGTTTCTGCACATTGGAATGTACATTAGTGTGGGGCATTAACCTTGAGACTGAAATCCCTGAAATTTTTGGAGATTTTCTTCACAAGCAAGAATTTCGTTATTATTAGTTACTAGTATTACTGTGTCTCTGAGCACTAGCGATAGACTAGAACAACATTATGGAAAGGAATGGTCTCCCTTTACCAGTTGGAGGCAATTTTTCCTCCCAAAGCTGAGCTAAAACTCATGTCTTTGAGGAAATCAAAAAGCCAGTTACCCAAGGTATCAAGGCTTACCAGATAATCTCCAGTCTTGAATGCAAGGAAGAAAACCTGTTTGTTTTGCAACTAAAATAATCAGATGTGACCAGGAAAGAAATGTCTAGAGGAGTGATTGCATGGCCCAGTGATGAGGGTTGGAAGATTTGTTACTCAGGTTATGATCTGTGTAGACTGACTTTATCAACAGAACCTAAGATATTTGAACAACATGCATTTATTGAAGACCTTGAGGATAGCTGGAACACAGGCATATTGCTGGATAGGTTGAATACAGCTCCACATAATACTTCAGTGATGAAGAAAGTCAGCACAAAAGCCTCTTATGAAACTGCCTTGTACCAGTTAGGCATCCGATCATATCTCCATATATGTAAATATTTGCCAGGTGATAATTAGATATATCACATGTGGTCCATGTGGAAAATCTTGTTCCATACTTAAATCATAAGATTGAGGAAGCAGAATTGGAGATTAAAGAATTGAAACTGCCAAATGAAAGCTAAAAATTTTCCACTGACGATGTGAACGTTTGGTTCAGTGGACTCAGGAAAATTGTAAGAGCAAACTGTGCTTCATTCTTGGAGAATTTCCCCTCTGTAGCGCTCATTCTGAAAAATATCTGAAAGTGTTTGAATTCTGTAGTCCTTGAAGAATTGCATGTTATTGACTGTAAAACCTGTTCAAGATACATTTGAAATTTATTGGGAGAAAAGGTTTAGCTGTTTTCTGTATGAAGAAATATTGCATCAGTCTTGCATTGCAGAATAAAATTGGAAGTAATTAGAAGAGATTCACTAAAACAGATTATTTTCATTGGTGGGAAAAAAGAATCCATTTCTAAGTTGTTAACAGTTTTCTTAATTTTCTGGTAAGTTTTCCCTAACAGATGAGAGAAGAATAATTTTTGCTTCACCTGTAAGTGAAAAAGACTGATAACTAGTATCCTCCTTGCTGCACTGGAATTGCTTGGTAGTTCTTAAAAGCAAATTGAAACAAAGGAAGTGTATCTGCTAATCGGACTAATGAAAAGTGCCCATGCATAGTACAAATACTAGGAAATAATCTGTACATGCCCATATATTCTGATGGTTAATAATGATTTTTTGCTAGTCAAAGTATAGGAGTATGCATCATACGTGACTGAGAAAACCCATCCAGTGCAACAAATTTGTGAGGCAGATGCTGAAATATCTTCAGTCAACAAAACTGAATTAAATAATCATCAAAACCCAGTATATTTCAGCAGTCCTCAGTACTCCACATATTTTGACTAGCTGAGATAGTTGTATTTTAGTATAACTGAATGTATTTTTATGAGTGAACTTGAACATCTGTCTTTAATAGTGAGTTGGCTGTTCTATCTATCAGCTCATTTTGGGAAGTTAAACCTGCACAACCTTTCTCTGAGTAATTCAGGTGTTGTGTTTGTCAACTCTTTGAACACTTGATATACTCCAGAGGTTTTTGTGTCTGCTTCTGCTTTCTTTCTCTGTTTACAGTAGGAATCATTCCTAAGAATTATATTCTCATGCCAACACATGTTCATAGTTCCCATTTAAGTGAATGGGGAGTTTTCTGTACAAAGAAGAGATTTACATAACTCATGAAGTTGTGAGTAATTCCCTTGAAAAAGAAGTATACAAACCAGAAAGTCAATAATAATTATTTCTATGAATAATTCACTGACACCTAGCTTTGAGCCAAACTTGTAAAAGTAATCCTTTTCTTTTTCCCACCTGCTGCTGAAAAGAGGTTCCAGGTAATGCTTTTGTTTTGCTATTTAGTCCATATTTTACTGTCATCTCCCATTTTCCTTAAAAAGCCATCTGTCATGTTGGGTGCTATACCATGCACCTGTCACTCTTCAGAATATTACTGTATTACAAATTTTAAATTTATATGTGTTCATTATAGTTCTGTTCCATACAATAAGCTAGATATTTATTTACCTACCAATATAAAATTAACCACATGGACCATTAAACTTGCCTTTGTTTTACAAATAGTATTTTTCAATAGTATTTATTAAAATATAGAGGTTAGCACTCTCTCCAGTCCCTAGGGCACAGCTATCCACCTCAAAAGTGGATTGTTTTATATTTGATGGGACAGTCTCACCTGACATGTCAAGGTGTATATATGTTGCTAAATTATTTAAGTATTAGATTACCTATATCCACATTAGTGTGTACAAAATGACACTTACTACTCATAGGACACATGAAAATGATTATGACTAATAGTTGTCAAGAAGCAGTATTTAAAAACTACCAGGTTTCATTATCTTCTAATGGAAATCAGACCTCTAAAAGTTTCACAGGTGACTTTGAAAATCTTACCAAGAGTAAATGGAAGAACTCCTCCTTATTTTAAAATTAATTCTCTACTTCATACTTGCCAACACCTTTTGGGGAGGGCAGTGAAAATCACTTCATGCTGAAGGCTAGTGCAAAATCAATTGCTAAGTTCTCTCCAAGTCCCCGAAAGTACGAGGTGCAGCTACGGTGATCCTCACAGGAAGGGACTTTTTCTTTTGTACCAACAGCTGTAATTTGCTTTATGAAATCATGCCCAAAAACCCACTTGGATTTTTAAAACAGAAATAAATGTTGTAATTGACATTGTCATAAGTTACCATGGAACTCAAAGAATTGATGGCAGTTTATATTGACCACGGAAGACCATACCTTGTTCTGTAAATAACTTAGAAACTCAGTATCAATAATAAAAATAGGGAGTGAAATACAACAACATTATACAAGACAACATGGGTAGCAGTATCAATAATACTGAAACTATGTCTGAAACCATGAAAAAGAAATTTCTTTGTTTTACAGACTACTTCAAAATGCTTGTATTCCTTTTTTATGGTCTCTTAACAAGAAATATTAAAATATACCGATTCTATTTTCATGTTGAAAATAAAGTGCCAATATTAAGGTATTTATTTCCCCTGTGATAGATGGCCGAAACTTTCCTTCCACATGTTCAAACTGACCCCATCCATATGTGCATTCACCCCAAAATGTTATTCATGCTCTGCTTCCCATCTTTTGCACACAGTTTTTGAGCATGCAGCCAGTTACATGTGGGTATATGACCACTGTGTGTTGTATATGCCATTAGTCACTTTCCTGCACATTAAATAGTAAATGAAAAATATCTTCAGCTTTCGCACCTTTAAAAAAAGCACTTGGAAAATGTATTCTGGTGTCCTTCAACTTTCCTGCATTTAAATGCACAGGTTGTCATCTTGAATCTTAAATGGGGAAAAGAATACATACGTGCTTGTAATTTGCATTCCAGTTCCACTGCTCTGAATCAATATAGTCTTTCATAGATGGGTACTTGTATAAATTGTTTAGGTCACCTGTGAGATAATATAGCTGAGTATAAATTGTCAAGTCAGGTTTTACTGACTAATGGACATTCACTTTATTCTTTTGTATGATAATGTACAAATGTAAATGTACTGCAATGATTGGCTAAGGATGGATATCAACCTATATTTGTATCTGTTTGTCTGTACAGCCTTTAAGTATAGATGGTCTTTTCAAGCGGCTGTATAATGTGAGATTGTTTTACCTCTTCTCCCATTCTGTCACGAGGGATTAGCAGACAGTAGACGTTATAAAAATGCCACATTCTAGATCCAAGGAGCAGACAAATCTTCATTTCCAGTCAGTTCAGTTCCAGTACCATTGAGCCTGTGCCAGAACCATGTCCTTTCAGTTTTTACTGCTTTCATGAAACTTCAGATATGGTCTCCTGCTTTATTCAGTTTTTCTGCTTTTTTTTGTCTCTAACTCACTTTTCCCTCCATCTTTCAGGGACATAAATGAAATGGGGGGGGGGGGGGGGGAGTCATAGAAATGAGGCTTAAGTGCTCTGTGTCAAATGTGAGGGTGACAAGTGGAAGAAGGGCTCTTTATGCTATGTTCTATCAATTTCTAGAGCAATAGTAATAAGACTGTTGGATTGTCCATCACAAATCAGAAATTAAAAAGATAAGGTATTTGGAAGCATTCTGGAGTGAGCAGGAGATTTTTATAGCTGCTTCATAGGATGAGAGAAGAGGTAACGTGCCAGTGGAGAACTAGTGAACATTGATACCATTTATTATAGGTTCCTCATTTTCCCCCTTCTCTGATTCTTGGGGAAACTAATGGTTAGGACCAACAGAATCACTGGTATACAATCTGCCAATTTTCAGCACTTCAGCTTTGTTCCTGATTTTCATTTTTAAAAAGAGAAAGGTACATGTTGTGTTTGCTTAATTTAAAAATGTATTTAAAGTCAACATTATGTAAGTGGTTTTTAAGCAACTACTTTTGTATAAGTGTTTCTTAGGAACTTTTTGCATTTGTAAGTGTGCTCCTAGTTATCTAATAAATGAGCAGCAATTATGGAGGTATCAAAGGAATTAAGGAATTTTAATTATAATTCAAAGTAATAAATTGTAGGTGGGAAAAAGATTGGTTAGCAGTGCTTAATATCATTAACCTGTTACACAAATCAGGTATTAGATATATTTCAATAACTATCATTCTTACCCATAAAATAACAGGATATGTATAATCATAGGTATGTACAATTCATTTAACCGTTAACCCTGTTCATTCTTCAAAGACTTTTGATTGCACAGGCAGAGAACTGGTTATTATTTTGCCATTTAACTTCAGAGATCGTAAGCACTAGAATTTGTTCAGTTTTAAGCAGTACTTATATTCATATGCAAAAAAAACCCCCCAGACCCACTCCAAAACCCAAACAAAGCTTTATTTGTTAATATTTTGGGAGGCCAGTGTGACCATTTCAAAAAAGATATTAGGGAAAAAAGTTCTTTATGAAAGAAGAGGGAATCTTAATGTAAATTTACCTCAGAAGTTTCAAGCTGTCTGATTCCTGCCCCCCCACCCCAGCAAATTTGAATTGGACCTGGGCTGCATTACTTTCTCTCTGTCTCTTCATTTACTTGAATGAATAAGGGCAAGTTTTTATTCTCTGTATCACTGAAGTGCTTTCAGAAAGCCCATTCCCCATACAGAATCTGTACCTTCCGGTTTTTGTTCAGTAGCTTTACTTGATCCAATTTGAGTAGCACACAGTGATAAGAAGGTTTCTGTGGTACTGGGAGATCCCTGTTACCTCTTGATTGATGTATTTGTAACTGAAAGTGCTCATGTACTGTGAAGGTGGGGAACAAATATGGTGAAAGATTTTCCTCTGCAAAAGTTTAGATGATCTCTCTCCATATGTATTTAATATGATAAACGTTGTGACCTATTGGGAGTGTTTTCTGTTGATAATTTAGAAACTTCTAAATAAAAGTGTAGTTTCTTTGGTTTTTCAAATTAGAAAGTGAGAATTTTAATCATACTTAGTGATACTATTGTTGTAATATGACAGGCTAGATGAGAGGATGCTAGGAGTCAGTGGTGATAGGACACAGAGAAGAAAAGACCAGGAAAATAGCTGGAGGGGCTAGGAATTTCACATCAGGTATAAGATCTGGAAAGAGCTGGTTGAGACACTAGTGATTGGAGAGTGGTCATGAAATTGGATGTTGGGATTGCTGACAGAAATGGGATGTATTCCTTGCTTCCTGTACTGGCCAACATGCCTGTATAGATGATGAGGGCAGCCCAGACTGTGCTTGGTTTGCTTTTCGTTCTCTTTTCCAAAAGTTAGGAGAATACTTTTTCACCTTCACACACTAAGGGACAGGATACTGTAGCTGTGAGCTAGGTCTAGGCTGTATCTGAAAAGCAAATTCAAATGCTTTGCTTTTCTGTCTCAATGTATGTGAATTCCTTCTAACTGGAAACCTCAGAGAGGAAAAAAAGATCTGTAACTGAGGACCTTTGAGAATGAAGTCTGGGGGTACATTCCCACCAGATATATTTCGAGCAGGAGTGAAAGAATGTATTTAAATGCTGCTATCTTTTAATATTTGTCTCTGAGTGAGAAGAACTTTAGTGCGTGTACACATTGGACTCCTTTACCAACCTGCATTGCTATATATGGTAGATGTCCCCACATTTTGCCTTTACTGACAGTTTATTAGAAGTCTGTTTTCCAAGAGTAAGAATCTTGGAGTAGCAAAAACCAAGTGTTAGACTACCATTCTTTGTGAAGTTATAAAAATCTTCCTCCATACTTCCATTAGTGTTCTCTGTTTTAATTTGCACTTATTTATCAGTTAATATAAAATATGAGCCTTAGTTATTTTCCTTCATGCCTTGACTTTTCTTTTTAACTTTAAATTATTATTTCATACTTTGCTCTGATAAGAATTTGTTTAATGCAGCCCGTATTCCCTCCCTGCAAAAAGACTTACTGTGTTAACTGTCAAATGTAAAGTAACAATATTTCTTTTTGGATCTGGATTTGTGTTTTCTATTGTAAAGATTTTACATTTCATAAAATCTAGATTTATGGTGCTGAATTAAATATTTCGAGTACCTCCCTCTGGCCCTATCTAACACAATAGCGAGTTTTACTAAACTTTATCATGTTTGGGTGATCCAGGCATCTGTCAGACTTCTTTACCAGACAGAAATTTTTCACCTGTTTTTCTTTTGTAATTTTTTTTTTTTCCATAGGTACTTCACAGGCTTCTAAGCATAGAGGAAGTAACTGAAGTGTCTCAGAACACAGTTTATAGTTGCACTGTAATTTGCATTATAATATGTACACATTTTTTGATTGGTGTTACGGCATCAAATTATACTAAAATTAGGCAGGGAAAATTGAGGAATAAAGCTCAGAAAATAGTATTGTATTTTAATAACTGAAAAAATACTTTTTGAATGTAGTTCAAAATATACAGTGTACAAACAAATCATAGTCTATTGTTCTTAGAAAAGACACAGTGATTTGCATCAAAGTCATCATTCAAGAGCAGAGATGGAATTAAAAGTACTTCATACTAAAAAGGGAATATGAAAGAGAGCTGACCTTTTGCTTTATGTGTGGTATTAGTTTGCCACACTGCCTACTGGATTAAATCAACTGGATTTCATTTAATTGTTACGTAGAATTTATTTTTAAATGAGTTGTTCCTCTTAAGGGTCAAACTTACAGGTTTCTTTTCATGGCCACGTGCTGTATATATAGAGTCAATAACAAATGCTCCTGCAAATTACTAGAAATAACTGCATGATTTTGATAAATAGGACTTATTTGTTTGTATGTTTCTTTGTATATGAACAGTTGAAAGATATGTTACAGATATTTATCAAATATATCTAATTGAGATTTCTTAATTAAATCTGCACTATTCAGAACAGTGGAACATAAGTTATGGCTGATATTCATGCATTTGCATGGTGATGGTTTACATCCAACTAAGCGCTGATCATTAACTTGTTTCTGTTGATATAAGAGCAAATGCGCAAATGTACCTGGAGTTCTCTACAAACTATTACAAAAATAGGAAAAGCTAGGGCCTACTGAAGGCATGTGGGAACAGGAATGACTCTCTTAAGTATTTAAATTAATCAGGTAAGCCTTTAAAGTTTATGCAATAAAATTGCTACAGAGAAGATTGAAGTACCTTAAGAATATAGCATGAAAAAGCTAAGAATGTTATATCAGTGGTCATTCATTGTAAAACAAGCTTTTGCATTAACCTCATGGATTGTTGAAGAATTGTTGGAAAACCTAGCATGTTAAACAAAGGTGTGGGGTTTTTTTCCTTTGACAGAGGTATTTTTTAAAAGATGAATACAAATATCAGTTAAGTAGGATAGGGCTATAAGTTTTCCATATGCAGTAGCAGGTTGGAAGGTACTGTGTTAGTATGGAATGGGTGACGGACAGCCTTCTCTTATTCACAGTTCTTTATTTCAGACCACCAGTTAGTAGGGCATTGCCACAGCCGGAGAAACTTCAGACAAATAATGTTGGGAAAAAAAAGAGACCTATAGAGGTAAGAAAAACATTGATCACTTCCTCTTCCTCTCCTTTTAGGATTTTTTTTTTTTTGCCAGAAATTGACACATTTGTGGACTCACTAAATGATTGTTTCATTTTAAATGTATTAAAGATGGAAATATTGAATAGTGAATAAACAGCAAAAAAAGTGGGAGAGAACTTTTTTTTGTAAATCTAAAAAAGCCTGATATTACTTTTTCTTGCAAATGAAATGGAGCACAACTTAATTCTTAGTAACAATAAAATTTTTAAATGCACTGCATAGAAAGCAGTATGTCCTGTTTAGATAATTGGATTGTTAGTGGGTTTATTATTGCTAATAAAACTAAACATCTTTTACTGCAAAATTTTTTAAAATTTATTTTAAAACTTCATTTAAAATTCATCATTGTTGACAGTTTTAAAAATAAAATAATTTTTAAAAAATCTATTAACGATGCCTTTAGCTCAGGCATCTTTTTCTTTTTTTTTTTTTTTCCCCCATTACATGGCCAATGCAAATAAAGTACTCAATCTGAAGTGGAAATTTCATCTCACCTTCAGAAATGCAGTTCTTCGTATCAGCTGAAATATTTTCTACAACATGAACCAAAATGTTTGGTGTAGCATAATAAACAGCCTTTTGCCATCAGTGTTCTAGAAGTTTTAGGCTATAATTCAGCTTTCTTAATTGCCAGCTGGAATTAAATTGTGGACCAGTGTTTGTCATTCTTTGTTTCTTAGTATCTTCTGCATCAAAAGAGCTGTGTTCTTCTTGGCTCACTGTAATTTATTTATTTATATGAATGAGTATGAGTATCTCTTTCTGTGTATATACACATGTGTGTGTATGCACATATAAATATTCTACAGCATCCACCAAACAGAGATCATAGGATGATATGACTGTGTACGACAAGAATGAGCAGCAATGTAAGCTGACAAGGAAGGCAGGATCTCAGTTTCTGTTGGTTTGAGACATCGTTAAACTCTTTTTCCTTTACTGCATAAGGACATATTTGAAAAATAAAATCCTGGAAAACATTTTAAAGTTCATAATTGCTATAAGGTTTTGAGTATCTAATAGATGTAAATATCTTTTTAGGACCTAATTTTGGAGCTGGTATTCGGGTACCGAGGCAAGGACTGCAGAAACAATGTGCACTATTTGAATGATGGTGCTGATGTAATATATCATACTGCATCTGTTGGGATCTTGTATAATGTGGCAACAGGTAGGAGAAAACCCACTTGAGGAAAAATGTTTCTTCACACACATGGAGTTACAGTTTATGAAGTTACTGGTATGCTTTAAATCTTATACTAGTATGTGGAAAAATTATGATTTGTTGCCGAAAATTCGTTCTGTAGAGAAGATTCATAATAGCTGCATAAGCAAACTAAATATATTGAAATGTTTCTGGTGACTGAATTGTGAAGGAAGTAAAGATTTGATTATTTTGGTATTAGCTTTCTGAAATTTGCTTGTTAAAATGATGACAGAAACGAAAACAACTGAACAATGAGGTCTTTGTAGTTTAACGTTTCTTCTAAGAGTAAGTTAATTATTTTTCATTTGGTTTACTTTTCAGTCCTCCATATCACATACATTCATTCCCAATAATCAATTTAGTTTAAATAACTTAGACCTTTTAAAGAGTAACACAATGCCATTCGTTTCTGTGATATTTAAGCAACTTGATGTAGAAAACTTGAGGGAATAGTTTGGAGTTATTGACTGCTATTTGTTAAAATAGAGGAAAAAAATTAGGAGTTTCTGTTTCCTGGTTTTAAGCTCCAAACTGCAACATCACCATAATGCTGTTTTCTAACAAATATTACAAAATTTTCAAACATTAACCATGTCTATGTGTGTATAAATGTTTTAATTAAAGTGGGACTTTTTTATTTTATTTTTTTAGGCTCTCAGTCTTTTTACCAGGAACACAATGATGATATTTTGTGCCTCACTGTAAATCAGCACCCCAAGTTTACCAACATAGTGGCAACTGGCCAAGTAGGTATGTTTGTATTTTTGTAAAAAGAAATTAACATAAAAGCATGCAATTAGGGCTTTGTGAGTTCATGATAAATCACAAAAAAAAAATCACTTGATTATGCTATCTCCGTTTGTATGAGTGTTACTCAGTTACCTGTCCTCTTTATATGTTTCTGTGAGTGTAATTTAATAAAGTTGAACAAAAAAACATTGAGGCATGAAAGAAGATTGAGCTTATCTTTCGTTTGGAGTGTTATCAAAAATATTTTTTTAGAAATGTTAAGCCCCATGAAATTAGTCTGGTTTTATTTTACTATCAGCCTTGTTAGGCCTTCCAAAGAGTCATAGCCCTTCCAAAGAAGCTTAATTGAGCTATCCTTCATTTCTATATGGACTAAACCCAGAATTCTTAAAATAGATGTCACTTCATGTAGATTTTATCTCATCAGGCAGATTTATAATACCTACCTGGTGTTTTGATAATACGTAGTTGTAATATTCTAGGCAGAACCAAAACCCTAATGGTGTTTCCCTACAGATAAATTTAGATTTAAGGGGAAAATATGTTTCATAGTAACACTAAAATTGGATCTATGAACTAACCAGGTTAATTAAAAAAAAAAAACCAACAAAAAACCCCCACTGTGCATCTGCATAGCTGAACTAATACTGCTGTTTCTAAATTTTGCTGAAGAGTGTAATTTTTTTAGTCCTACAGCCCAATTGCAGTTTTCTACCTTTGATTGTTTCTCAGCAGATTCAAAACCACATTGTTTTCCTTAGTGCATAGAATAAAAAAAACTTCGTTTATTTTAGCCAGAATAGCTTTTTTTTCCCCTGTAGGATTGTTTTAGAACTTTCATCTAAATATGGTCAGTTTGTCAGAGTTTATTACCTGCTTCCCTCTGTCTTTCAGATTTTTAGGTGCATGTCTCATTAAAATTGACTCATGGATAGTAGTAAGTGCTTAGCTAAAATAGCTTAATTTCTTGGTAAGCTTCTTGCCTCACATCAATTTAAAGAAATAATTAATGGAAATTATTTAAATGAAAAACTTACCAGCAGATTTTTGCCTATGCTTTGATTGCAAAGAACATTTGCAGGAATTTCAGACCTTTTATTGTCTTTAGGAATTTGCTTTTTCAGCTTATTTCTTAATCTGTCCCTGATTGCCTTTCCATATGATAGAATATACGGGAAGAATATAGGCATAATGTGAAAATTTGCTCTTCGCATGGATTTTCTTCGGTGTTTGTCTTACTGAAGAAGAAACACAAGACCCTTAGTGCTATTTTATTTCAGCATCATTTATACGTGACCTAGCAGTAGAACAATTTTAACTGTTTTGTGATGTGGATTAAGGCATACAAATCAGGAGCAGATGACACTTAAAAATTAAACTACAAAACATGTTTTAAAGGAGAGAATTAAATCAGAAAAATGAGCTGGAAGCAAAATATCTTCAGACAACTCTTATTTTTAG
This sequence comes from Haliaeetus albicilla, assembly GCF_947461875.1. Classification (NCBI taxonomy): domain Eukaryota; kingdom Metazoa; phylum Chordata; class Aves; order Accipitriformes; family Accipitridae; genus Haliaeetus; species Haliaeetus albicilla. The sequence continues at coordinate 20,259,278 of NC_091487.1, forward strand.
ATTCTGAACAGATGCTAAAGGGTACATACTCCATAAAGAACATACTTAACTGCTGCTGATTTTCTTACTGATATGACTGGCACAAACATAGCTTCACCATCATGATTTAAATCCTCAAAATATTTACAGAAACATTATTTCAAGTATTTTTAAAATGCAGTGCTGTTACACAGAGTCTTACTTCCCAGAAATGTTAAAGTAAGGGTAATAATTCCCAGTACCTGAACCTTTATAATCCTGATTTCTTAATGCTCCTATAGAAGAATATTGGGTGTATTTGCCACTTGTCAAGATCAGACTCAAACATTACTACTTAGCAGAATAGCAATCAGCATTTTTTCACTTAATTTGTTAAAATATCAGTAACATGTAAAATATGTTTTTTATTTAGTTTGGCAGAGAGAGACCTAACATACAGCAAAACTAGATTTTTGTGTTGTAACTCAAAATGGAAATCAAAATATATTCATTCTATGAATTTTTATTTCTGATGTGACCGCCTTTTATGAGTAATTGTTTATCTTTAACACTAAAAGCAGTACTGGTGCTGCTGCAATGCAAAGAGATGACATCAAGGTGTGTGTTAAGAAATTACACTAAATGTGGCATATATTTTCTTTAGCACTTAATCTTATTTCTGGTCTAATTATTTTTCTGCTGCTTTTCCATTACAGGAGACTCAGCAGATATGTCAGGTAAGGGAAATAAAATTTTAACATCTTCAGGTGTAGTTAGCCTATATAGTAGCCGTCAACAGCTTTATAGAGCTATAAGTGACATGAATTCATTTTTGGCTTAGTAAAACCCTGTATCAGTCATATTACTGTCAGCAATGAATATAAACCACAACAGCTCAGCAAACTGTAAATACAGAAACAATTAAAACGTTAGAACACACTTTAAAAACTACTTTTGTTGTAACGTATTCACTTCTTGCTGCCCAGTGATTAGTGAGTTCTAATACATACTGCTACTGTAGCATTCCTATGTATGCTTGCAGGTTTTATAGGCATGTTGGGGCTGACAATTAACATTTGTTTTAGATACTCAATTGAGTATAATTTAAAATATGCATTTCCAAAGTAAATTCTATTGAGGAGGCCTAGGTGACTGAGTGAAAAAAATAATCACCTTTCACATTTATGTATGATTGTCATGCAGTTATTACCACTGATCCAAAATGCTTGTTATGATGTCAGTTTAATTTTTTCTGTATCATTTTGGGTCTTTGATAGTTTGACAGTCTTGACTGATCTATTTTTTATTAATACATTGTTTTTTCAACTGTAGTCTTAAAAATTCATCACTATCATGTGTGAGTTCATTGTTGAGCAGCCATAATTGTCTCGTGACACATCTTCAGAGATGCATAAATGTGTGTTCGTGTGTACCTAGAAAGTATAATAATCTTCATGTGGATCTAAAGCTTATTCTGTGAAGAACAAGTGTACAATGGCATTTTTCATGTGTGTTGACTTTTTAAATATGCCAAATTGTGCTTGCTCTAAGGATGGGAGGAAGAATATAGGTACCTTTTCCAACACTTTTAAACTGTATAAAAGAAGCAGTGATGATATAATTGTTTATATGAAAGAACATCTCTAGCCCTACATATAATGCCTGGAGACTTTCCCTCTCTCACTTGCCTTCTTCCTACTGCGACTTTAGTTTGAGCTTGTGTATATTACTAAATTCCGTTGTCACTTCCCAAAACCAGCACTCTTACTTTTTTCTTCTTTGTGGAACCATTAGTCTGGAATCCAACCTGCTGCCTGCCTTCATTAGAAAGTTGCATAGTTTCACTTAAAATTTATCGATGGCTATTTGGCACCTTTCTTACTGACAACTTCTGCTTTTCTAGTTCCAATTTTCTGTTGTCTACAGTAATGCAGGGGTTCTTGAAGGAGTAATGTTTGTAATAGGCTGGAATGGCAAATTAAGTTTCATAATGACTTGGTATAGATTCACTTCATCTTACTGAAGATATTTTTTGTCCTGCCAGCCCATGGTAGCTTTATCTATCTTCTCCCAGAAGGAGATGACACCTTAGAAAATCTCTCTTGCGAGAGCAGATGTTGAGCAGCTGGAGTACTCCACAAGCAGGACGCAATGTCAGGACAGAGACTTTCAGAAGAACACCATCAAGTAGGAGGACTCAAGAGTCCATGTTCTCTGTCCTGCAAATCTTGCTCTGAAAGATTTTGTCAGTTCTTATTCATGAAATCTAGGTGAAAGTTTCTGTCTGCTACCCAAAAGAAAAACTTTGACCAAGGTTATAGGGGAAGTACACAGGTCAAGGGCAATACAGAGTTTTACCAAGGGCAATGCTAAAGTGGAAAACACAGTTCAGAACCATAATAAAGCTTTCCCTTCCCTCAATTTTCCATAAGGACAGGAAGGAGTTTGCTGAAAATTTGGAGACATACCAGTTGTTGCCAACCGCTGCCCTTTTTGTTTTAATGGCATGTCTATAGTATGCTTTAGTGCCTCTCAAAAGGTGACAATAACAGCATGTTGGTGCCATGAGAGGAAATTCCAATGGGAAAGAAATGAAATTAGGAAGACTGTTCTAAAGGCAGTTTTGGAACAGCTGTGGGATTGTGATCAAAAACTTAGTTTCACATGGCTAAAATTTTACCTAGGTCCCTGTGCCTATTGTGTTCCATCATATGTGCGCCTTTGAGGGACTAGATTTAGCTGATTAGAAACACAGAGCATGGAGCGGAAATAGAATTTAGTTTATGGGAATCTGGGTCTATGACAACAACCAGTAACCTCCAGACTCTGCAGTCAGATTTACTAGAGAGCAGAAGTAAGGAAGTTTGAGGGAGAATCTTACTTTCCTGGAAATGCCCTAGGTGGTATTCAGAGATTGCAAACTATACACAGATTGCAAGATCTTTGGAGAAGGCATTGGATTTGGAAAAAAACTAGCTGTCATCATAATAGAAATAATCACATACATTAGTAGCATGGAAAGATGGTTCTTACTGCAAAGAGCTTGCAGTCTAAACAATGCAAACTAAATTAAATACCCTAGCTCTTCTACATCAGTAAGCAAGCTGATTATTCAGCTGATGCTCTCCTAAGAGAGCATGCATTTCAGACAGATGGCCATTTTGTAGAAAAGGAGATTTTGGCCTTGCACTGTAAACTAATTTGTCTGCAGCTATCACTTGTCCAAAAGCCCCAGGCAGAGATTACATTCTTGATGATCTACTCAATATTTATGAAGGTTTTTGAGTTAGCATGCTGAGCTAAGTTTTACTAGGAGAAAAACAGGAGAAGACAGCTTGCTTTCAGAGCTGCTGCTGTGCTTCAGAAGTCCAGTAACAGGTTAAGCAAAGTTTTCATCTCCAGTAGTGTAATAAGGCCAACTTCTTAGTCCTACTTAATGATCCTGTTTGCCGTAAATTGGTTTCCAAAGGGAGGCCAAAATCTCCTTTCTTTTCTTTCTTTTTTTTCCTGTCTGACCAGAACAGTTTTATTTGTCTTATTAAAAAATATTAACTGCTTCCATAAGCAAATCATTAGACATTTTCAAAATGTATACTAATTACATATTTTTGTATTTGTGTAGCTACAGCTCCTTCTATTCATGTCTGGGATGCAATGAACAAACAGACACTGTCAGTACTGCGGTGCTACCATTCAAAGGGCGTTTGCTCAGTCAGCTTCAGTGCCACTGGCAAACTGCTGCTCTCCATAGGGCTGGATCCCGAACATACCATTACCATTTGGAAGTGGCAGGAAGGTAGGAAAGTGATTGGTTTTGTAGAATGTATTTATATTGTTAGAGGTATGTTGGCTTGAGTCAAGACCAATTGTAACATAAAAATATCAGCAGATGGAAAATTATTACAATAAAAACTGCGCACTGTGCACTATACAAGAAGAGGTAAAATAAATGTCATTATGCATAGTAGTAACTAGGTAGGTGGTAACTAAATATATCTCTTTTGGAACTGTTGTGTAAAGATCAAGATAGTTCACTGATTTCCAGTTAGAATAATTAAAGAAAATCTTAGTCTTCATTCTTTTTTTTTTTTTTCAGTCATTTCTTTGCTGCTTGGTAAAAACTTTATAAAATCTTTTTGCTCCCAGAAGAAATCTTCTATTCTTCTCTGTTCTTATTCTTCTCTAAAGTCTGATTACTGGCTAGGTTGTTGTATGCCTAAAATTATCCCCCCAAAATGGCAAATTGTAGAAATATGATGCCAGTACAGCTCCTCTATGCAGCTATGTAATTGGTGTCTTAAGCTATACTACATGTTTTCAGTTTGGCTTTGATCTGAGTTCAGGATTTAGGCTAAAGCGATTTGCTGAGGTCCTCTCCTCATCTCCTTCCTGTCTGGCAAAGCCATGCCCAGATTATGAAACTGATTCTCTAGTCGTAGGGCTTTATTTCCTCTCTCTTTGGAGATTTCTGTTGATCAACTAGTATCTCTCAGAAGTTTAAAGATCAGCTATCAAATTAATAAAAAACGATTCTTCACAGCTTGTTTGCTAGATCCTGTGGAGCTAGACGCAATATCAAATGTGTATTTGTACAATCTTAGGTAGTATGAAGGATGTGTGGTAAAAGCCCATGCAGCAATTCACTGCTGTTTCAGTCAGAACGTGCCTGTGCTCATTCGTAAGAGTTGATACAGATTCAACATGGCAGCTAAGGATCCAGATAAAGGAATCTTCATGTGGGTCGAAATGTCTGATTTTAACACCCCTGAAGAGACTGGGAAAGCGTTACCTTTGAATCTAAGACCATATGTAACAAGTCAGTTTCTGCATTTTCTGTGGAAAGAAGAAAGTTTTCCAACTTTGGACAAAATTTGCAGATAAGTCATTCATTAGTCTCTTGTAGTTTGTCCAAAGTTTGGGATTTATCTGCTTCTTAATTTACTTTTAATTTAGGAGCAGTATGTGCTTTTCTTCCCAGCCTGTGTGGTCTTGGATTGACTCATCATTCTCCATAATTTTAATTTTTTTTTTTAACCATAAATGTTTATTTTTCTCAGCAAATTCAAAATGTCCGTTTTCTTTCTGCCAGGTGCCAAAATTGCCACCCGAGCTGGTCATAACCAGCGTATATTTGTAGCAGAATTCAGACCAGATTCAGATACCCAGTTTGTTTCTGTGGGAGTAAAACACGTGAGGTTCTGGACTCTGGCTGGAAGAGCTCTTCTCAGTAAAAAAGGGTTGCTGAGCTCCATAGAAGACGCCCGAATGCAAACGATGCTATCTGTAGCTTTTGGAGCGGTACGTACCTTAACAAACTATTTTAAAATGCATACAAACAAAGATTCTTTTACCCTTCTGCCTTTATTCAGTTCCATGAGACTTTTCTAACCTGCTAATGAGTATGTCAGTTGTTTTATTAAACTTAGTTTAGTGTTTCTACTACTCGCCTGCTAGTTAAAACTAATACCAGCTTTCTTTAGAACAGAAAAGAAAAAAGATTATGGATTTGTATGTTTTCAGAAGAAACAAACATAGGTGCTTTGGACTGATCATACGCTGCTGGGTATTTAATCCAGGTAAAACAAAGCTGGCTAGCCTGCAGGAACCAAACAGTAGAAATGAGGTGAATTTGTATGGATTACTACTTATGGGTGATGTGAGAGCAGCATTGTCTTGGGGCATTCATTAACATCTATGACTGTTAGATGACTGCAGTAGGGTTGTGTTTTGCTTTGGGTTTTTTTTGACAGATGCAGGCCTTGTTGCTAAGTTTCACAGCTTTGCCATTTCAGGAGTTGTTCCGTATGAGCAGCACTCAATCTCTTCAGCTGGGCAGATAGCCATAGATTTCTTTTGTGAAGTGGTGCTTCTCTTTTATTGTGTGTGTTAGTCCTGCTTGCTGATCTGCCTGTTGGGTCCAGACTGAATTTGTACTGTTGATTCTGATTTTTGAAACTGTAACTGGCTTGTGGTTTCATTTTTCTTGAGACTATCTGTTTTCCATAGTGGTCTCTCTCTCTCTGCTACCTCTGATTTAAGAGAGAGTCCTACAAAGCAGGAAGGTATCTTCCAAATGATAACTGTTAGAGATGCACAGCCCAGGCATTAGTCTGGGGTTTGGGAAACCTTGGTGAACTTTCTTATGGAGGGGCAGATTCTCAGCGTGAAGATCAGGCTGTATACTGAGTGTCCTAGAGTATGGTCTGAGGTTATGAGGATGCAAAGCTTGCAGGGGTTTTGTAAAAAGCTGTGCAAACTCAATAAAGGCAAACGTGATGTGTTCTCCATACTTCCTGTAGGGAGCAGTTCTGGGAGTGCTTTTCTTCCTTGATTTTGTCTCGGAAGGAGCTAGTTCAGGTGCTGCTAAACAGGAGTTGGAAACAACACAACAGTTATGCTGTGAGGATGAGCAGGGGATCTGCTCCCAAGTTCATTTCCAGTCCTCTTTTATTCGCTCATTTATTAGGGCACCCCCCCCATACACCCCTTAAAAAAGGATGTAGAACATCAACCCACCTCAGTCAAGGAAAATATTCTTGCCAAATCTACACAGGCATACTGGTACTCTTAAAATACTACACATGATTTTGAATTTGAGGATTCTTCACATAAGTTACTAAAACAGTTTTGCACAATAACCAGTTCTTGATGGTTGTATTGGTTTTATGTGGCAAGGTTTTGGTAGCGGGGGGGGTTACAGGGGTGGCTCCTGCAAGAAGCTGCTGGAAGCTTCCCCTGTGTTCGAGAGAGAGCGAGCCCATACCAGCCGGCTCTAAGACGGACCCGCCGCCGGCCAAGGCCGAGCCAATCAGTGATAGTGGTAACGCCTCCATGATAACATTTTTAAGAAGGAAAAAAAAGTTGGGACGTGGAAAACAGCCACCAGAGAGAGGAGTGAGAACATGTAAGAGAAACAAGCCTGCGGACACCAAGGTCAGTGCAGAAGGAGGGGGAGGAGATGCTCCAGGCGCCGGAACAGAGATTCCCCTGCAGCCCGTGGTGAAGACCCTGGTGAGGCAGGCTGTCCCCCTGCAGCCCAGGGAGGTCCACGGTGGGGCAGATCTCCACCTGCAGCCCAGGGAGGACCCCACGCCGGAGCAGGTGGGTTCCTGAAGGAGGCTGTGACCCCGTGGGAACCCTGCGCTGGAGCAGGTTCCTGGCAGGACCTGCGGATCTGTGGAGAGAGGAGCCCACGGAGCAGGTTTTCTGGCAGGACTTGTGACCCCGTGGGGGACCCACGCTGGAGCAGTCTGTGCCTGAAGGACTGCACACCGTGGAAAGGACCCATGCTGGAGCAGCTTGTGAAGAACTGCAGCCCGTGGGAATGGCCCACGTTGGAGAAAGTTCGTGGAGGACTGTCTCCCGTGGGTGGGACCCCACGCTGGAGCAGGGGAAGAGTGTGATGAGCCCTCGCCCTGAGGAGGTGAAGCGGCAGAAAATAACATGTGATGACCGTAAACCCCATCCCTGCCCCCCTTTTGCCGCTGGGGGGGGCTTGGTGGAGAAATCCGGGAGTGAAGTTGTGCCCGGGAAGAAGGGAGGGGTGGAGGGAAGGTGTTCTGAGATTTCGTTTTATTTCTCATTTACCTTACTCTGGCTGATTTGTAATAAAAAGTGAGCTAATTTTCCCTAAGCTGAGTCTGTTTTGCCCGTGATGGTAATTAGTGAATGATCTCTCCTGTCCTTATCTCGACCCGCAAGCTTTTTGTTATATTTTTCTCTCCCCTGTCCAGTTGAGGATGGGGGAGTGATAGAACGGCTTTGGTGGGCACCTGGCGTCCAGCCAGGGTCAACCCATCACAATGGTTTTAAGTGTATCCTAATAAATTACCCTTAAATTTCAGAGGTAATTAAATGTATTTTTATTGCCTTTCAAAAACAGGAAGCAGAAGTAAAGAAGAACAGGCAGCTTTTAGTTCTCAGTTAAGTCAAACTGTTTTCTTCATAAACTAATGGTTACTGTAATCCAGTGAGTACCTTCACCTAACAACAAAAATGAGTGCAAGCATAATGTATATAGCAAGGGGGTGCAAATTGCCCTTTTGTGTGACATGTCAAAACTGTTCTTGGTTTTCTATCAGTTTGCACACCTGATAGGCTGAAAACATAGATAACCCCATGGCTGAAGCTTAAGTCATTGCATTTCATCTTGCAATACAGACCCTATTAGCTACAAGAAAGCATGTTACAGACTTCAAGAAAGAATATAATAGCTCATTGTTTTGTCCCTACAGGTTCTTATTACACCTTCCACAATTTGCTCTTCTACAGCAGCAAATAAAAGCAATCTAGCCTAAATGCAAATAGTGATGATCTTTATTTCTGAATGTTTTTCTTCCTGCCTTACTCAGAATCAGATGATGAGTATATTTTTCCCCTTTTCAGAATAACTTGACATTTACAGGTACTATCAGTGGAGATGTTTGTGTTTGGAAAGATCACGTGTTGATACGAATTGTGGCCAAAGCTCACAATGGACCTGTTTTCACAATGTATACCACATTAAGAGATGGTTTGATTGTTACAGGAGGCAAAGAAAGGCCGTGAGTCATCTTTTTTCTTTTTTCTGCATGCACTTTTATTCTTTAAAAATGGTTTGGATTCATCCCATTTAACACTAGGCAGCTGGGACATCAAAGCTAGAAGAGTAGTCACTTTCAGATCCCTGAATAGGTGGTAGGAAAAAAGGTAGCCACCACCTCCAACGTGCAGGTAAGCCCACGTGAGCTTCAAGTACCTATTTTTTTCCATTGATTGTAAGAGAGAGAAAGCCTAGAGTTGCTAGGATCCTGACCTGGGTGCCGTGCTTAACTACCTAAAGTCAAGGGGGATGAATCAGAATCTAAATGCTGTACAAGTAGTTCTTCAGAATTTTAACTTCTAGGTAACAGTCATCCTTCTAAAGCATACATGCAAGCTTCTTCAGGCATTTTATGATGACTTTACATTATTTTGGTTAAAAATAATAGGCAAGTGTAAAATAAATTATGTGAATGAATTAACAATTATATTACATTATCAATTATACTGCATTACATCAGTCAGGTAATGTTTCTCCAAGTACAAATACACAATTATCAAAGAGATGATACAGTCTTCCCTCCTTAAGCTGAAAAGGCTGAAGTATTATAATCAAAAGTGGCCTTGAAATCACCTTGTCATGTTATTAAATGGTTCAATGGTACTTATCACAACAGTATTATTTTTGAGAGAAAGCAAAAACATTTAGTTTGAAATACAGCTTTAAGCATTAAAAAAATTACCAAGTCCTTGGTGGGTTACTTCTTTTTTCTGAAGTTGAACTGAGGTTGTTAATCCAAGTAATTTGCACAATCGTAATTAAATAAATGAATGATAAATATTAAACAGCATAATGCACAGCTTCTTTTAAAGGAAGGATCTGTTTAGTTATGATGGCAGAGGCAAACTGTCTTCTCTCAAATCAAAGGTATAGCAACATCCTTTGTTTCTGCGGTTTTAAGCAAAACATCTCTTCAAGCATTTTAATTTTTTTCTTAGCACCTTGTTAATGATAAAAGAAAATAAAGTGCTTCAGCTGTAATACAGTCCATCTGATGGCATGATAGTGCCCCATTTTGCAGGACACAGGCCACTTGTTACCTTTTCCTTAAATAGTCCTTAAAGTTCATGGTTGATATTCAGACCCAGCTGAAAACTTACTTATGCCTGTGCTTGAAATATTTTCTTCTAGTATTTATAAAACATCAATGTGATTTTTTCTGGAGAATGTTCTCTCTACCACTTGGCTTCAGACCCTCTAAATAATTAGTATTTGATGTGAAAGAAATAGTAATGAATAACAGAAAGAAACAATAATTCATTTCCTGTGGGAAAATGGAGTATTTCAAGTATACAAAACAAATTCTACATTTAGGAAAATTGCATGTCTGCTTCTGCCTTGGCATTCTTAATGGCAATTCACCAGCCTCTTTTGATAAAATCTTTTTGCTGAGTATGATGACCAATCATATGTCAAAACAGTGCTATTGGGAAGCAAAGGATATTGCATTGCAAGGACTAGCAATTTATAATTCATTACAATTCTTTTGGTAATAATAGTACAAAAGCAGTAATTCTGATTAAACTTTCTGGAGTTCTTTGTCAGGGTTCATTCAGTAAACAAAGTTGTAACACTGGCAGCTCAGTATTGTGGAACACTATATTTTCTTTTCTGTTGGGGGAGATGCTTTTCTCTTTGAAGACAGACAAAACATGTCCCAGCTCAACTGGAAATGCCAGATTTATAACTGTTTTATTAAACATTATCTCCTTTTTAGAAATTTTTTTTATTTCAATGTGTTCTTTACTGAAATACCAGTTCTCTTGAAAGTGAGTGGGAAATACTTAGTGCTTTCATGGTTAATACTTATTAGTTGGGTATCTTATGCAATTAACATTGTGTGATTTTTCTCCTGTATTTTGTCTGTTTTTCACAACAGCAGTGAAAATAGTGAAATTTTCACTAAAGTTAAAATCTTGTCATTTATTTCACAGTAGTAAAATACATATCTTTTTTGTTTCCATCAACTATATTTTTATAATCTCTGCTTGTCTTAATACACACTTAACTGTTCCTTTGACTAGACAGATTCCCTAAGAGCTACTAATTCAGACTAAGTTTAGCAGCAACTATCTTTCAACTTGTTCTGTAAAGTAGTACTAGGAGGACTTTGAATCAGTATTTCTTGCTTACCTAGGAGACTCAGCATATTAACATCACCTGTTCAGTAAAAACAAATGGAATCTTTAATGATTTAGAACATACTAAAATGCCTCGTTTACAATACGTTACATTAAATAATATAGTTCTTTCATACATTAATTGTCTTTTTTATGCCAGCCATTATACTCATGGTTGTTCCTGATTTCTTCATAGTTCAAAGGAAGGAGGAGCAGTTAAGCTATGGGATCAAGAGCTGAAACGATGTCGTGCCTTCAGACTAGAGACAGGACAAATGACGGACTGTGTTCGCTCAGTTTGTAGAGGCAAGGTAAAGAAAGCATCGTGTCTTTAAAATAAAGCTTATAATTTGTGGATTGATCTGTAACATTAAAAATATGATAAATTGCTTCCTCCTCTTATAATTAGGATTTGAAATTAAAGATTGAGCTAGAAGGTGTCTACAACTGATTTTACAGCAGAAAAAAAAACCCCTACTTTGGGAGATCTTAGCCTTACTTAGGATAATATTCTGTATATATTTTTATTAAAGACTAACTAAGGATTTCTCTTCTATTTTCTCTTCACACTTCAAATAACTGACTTACAAGCAATAACTCAACTAGCATCATGATTTATATACAGCTTTGTACTTTAATAAATCATAGAGGAGTTTAAAAAATAAATTATCTTTGTCTATTTGATTATTTGATTTCAGCAAACCTTCTTGACAGAACTATAGCTTTGGATTGTATATTTATTACTGTTCATCACAAGTGGTTTATGTATTATATCAGAGATAATTCTTTCACTGTTGTTCAAGGGGAAGATTCTCGTTGGGACAAGAAATGCCGAAATAATTGAAGTTGGAGAGAAAAATGCTGCATGTAACATTCTAATTAATGGTCATATGGATGGACCAATCTGGGGCCTAGCAACACATCCTTCCAGAGATTTTTTCCTTTCTGCTGCAGAAGATGGCACAGTAAGACTCTGGGATATTGCTGAAAAGGTAGGTTTTGGAGAATAGTTGTTGTTTAGGAAAAAAAAAAAAAATCCTAGACTTGTGGTGGTGGTGAGGACTTGAAACTTGGTTTTTAATGTATTCTGAGAATAATCTATCTGATAGTGGCAAACTGTTAGCATAGGGTACTTCTGAAATATGAACAAATGGAAATATTTACTCTTCCGGGTTTTTATTTCTTCACAGAAGATGCTGAACAAAGTCAGCTTAGGTCACGCAGCTCGTACTGTTTGTTACAGCCCAGAAGGTGATATGGTAGCTATTGGCATGAAAAATGGAGAATTTATTATCTTGCTTGTGACGTCTCTAAAAATTTGGGGGAAAAAAAGGGACAGAAGATCAGCGATTCAGGATATCAGGTCAGAAAATATAATGCCTTTGTCTATTGTAGTATTCTAGAAATCTGTATTATTTTGATTTTTAAAAATACAATTTTATGTTCTGAGGAGCATTGCAATGATACTTCAGAGAGCTGGAATCAATGAGTGAATTGTGGAGCTTGTGTGATTACTCTGATACCAAGAATAGAAAGGAAGAAGGAGGTACATGAAGATAAGAGAAAGCGATCAGTCAAAAACCAGGCAGTACCATAGGGCGAGTGTCAGATGATATTGCCAAGGATTAGTTAAAATGAAGGGTGAATGGGGAAGTAAATGGACAATAGGAAGAGACCATCCTAATCTGGGGGCATCTGAGAAGGTGTGAAAAAGAGCAAAGTGAGATGATGTGTAGGAGGTAAAATGAGATCAGAAGTTTACAGACTGGATTGTGAGACAAGGAAACGCCTGCCTGTCAGTTTGCTCTTTGTTGTGTTTTGTTAGAAAGGAGCTAGCAGAAGTAAAATTTTGCTTCTATTCCCTGAGTGGAGGACAAGACTGTTCCTTCTGTGAGATAAATTGATCATGATCGGCTAAGGGAAGCTTCTGGAGAGCAAAGTAGGATGAGTGGGAGAAATATCAGCAAACAGGGACCTTGCTGCAGGAAGGCAGAAGAGCCCTGCCTAGGGATTAGAGGGTTGCTGGAATCAGAAAGCTGTCCAAAGGTATGTCTCGGAGATAATAGAAATGAAGAAACTTCCCTAGTAACACAAAAGGGGCTGTGAGGAATTTGTTCAGCTCAGGAAGCTACTGAGTTTCAAGACTAGAAGGGAAAATTAGAGGAAAGAAACCACTGTGCAAAAGATACATTGGGTAGATGAAAGGTTTGATTTCACATCTTTTTATTCAGTACATTTCATCTAGAAGGTCTGGCTTTTCTTTATTTACAGCATTTCATTTTTCTAGTTTGTAGCCTTGTAAGTATAGCGTTAAAGTCATCAGGGGCATGTCACAAAGTTGTTAGACCGTTAAGATGGTAATGAGATCAGATAATGAACAGAGTTATTCCAAATATGTTCCCAGTTCACTTATATGTGACAGCTGTACCAAAATTATTGCCCCCTTCTACATATATGTTCCCTGAAAATTCTGTTTCAAAAGTTATTTTGCTTAGCAGATGAAATACTCTGCCTCCCTCTTCGGTTCTGGATAGCAGATACTTGAAATGCAAATTTACCCTTGCTTCACAAATATTAGAATCTGTTGCAAGTGCCAACCTGTGTTCATAAAACCCTTTTATCTGTTCAGGTTTAGCCCAGATTCTCGTTATTTAGCAGTCGGTTCCAGTGAGAATGCAGTGGATTTTTATGATCTGACTTTGGGTCCCACATTAAATCGAGTCAGCTATTGCAAAGATATCCCAAGTTTTGTGATCCAGATGGACTTCTCTGCAGATAGCTGTTATCTCCAGGTATCAGTCATTAATTGCTCAAGATACTGAATGAAAAACATACTCATGATAGATACTCTGCAAGTATTCTGCTTTGACAACTGCTAAGTTTTGTAATGAAATGTTGGACTAGTAGGCTACTGTTACTTTGTTGTAGTGATAAGTGGATGACGAAAATAGTTATCCTGGATATTAAATACAAGAAATAAGCATAGAAACAAGAAACAGATTTCAAGATCACTTTAATGTGTCTCCCTGCCTTTTTACCTCTGTGATGCTGATGGGCTGTCTTAGAAGAGGGTTGAGTACAGTCTGTCATTCTGTAAGCCCCAGGGACCTGTGAATTCTTCATATGCCTGACTAGAGTAGTAGCATTATGCGTCGTTTCAGTGCTAGCCATCGTTGGAGCAGCACCAAAATCATGGTGTTACAACTCCGGGCCACAGGGCTCAAGGCATTCTTAAAATCAAAATAAAGCAGGCATACTTTGCTTTCTGTATTTTGTTCACATCTGAGAGGAGGATTAAGCTTCTTCCGCTATCAAATCAACATCTACAGGCTGAGAGGAATACCTTTGTTTCAGTTTTAAAGATAAGAGTTTATTTTGCCTTATTTATTTATACACACACACTTATGCTAATACACACAGTATATACAAAGAATTAATATGTGCAGAATGTGAGAAGTTTCAATTATTTTTTTATTAATCAGACATTTTAAAATTTAAGATTTCTTACACTTTCTCACTGTTGCTTTATGCTTGTATAGGATTTTGAGAATCTTCAACTCATTGAGCAAGTTTTATTAATAGCTAAGTTACAAAGTAAAAGATAACTATCACAAAAATGCTTTTCAGAGCTTTAGAGTTGTATTTTCATCTTTTCAAACAAGTTCATGTATTCTAAGTTCTCTGTGGTCATCTCAAAGGTCTCTACTGGGTCTTACAAGAGGCAAGTCTATGAAGTGCCTTCAGGAAAACAGCTTGTGGACCAGGCTGTGATTGACAGAATAACATGGGCTACTTGGACAAGGTAAATGATTCACACATTTACACCTGTTAAAACACTTGTAACTTCCAGGAGAAGCACCTACTGTTTAAAAGTGTATTTCATCCCTTCAGTCAGATATTTTCTTTTAACACACCCATCTGCTCTGGCAATGGATCAGGTGAGTACAGTACAGCAAAAGACAGTGCATAGCAGATTCCCTCAGTAGAACATGAGGTGTTTGACCAGTGAGGACATCCAGCAAAACCTGACCTCTCTAATGTGTGCCTTTCTATTTGCTGTGTGTCTCTAGTTTCCTTTGATATATCTCTAGCTGCCTCAGTAGTTTTTCATTGCACTGTGCAAATTACCTGGAATACTGCACTATTTACTTCAAAATAGCAATTTGGGGGTAAGAGTACAGAGAAAATTAAAACATATCAAAACATGAAAAGACAACACAGGACTGTGATAATTCAAGTTTTATTTCCAGTATTACATTAATGGTATCTGTGTATTAAAGTTGCTATTAATATTTGCATATTAAAAGGTATACAAAAGTACTTTTAAATACCTTAAAGTTATTATATTTCATTCAAAATAGACTTGGAAATTACATGAAGAATGATACCATATTTTAGTTTTATTTCACATTTAAATGATTTATTTAATATTCTGTGCAAATCTGATTTCCTGTGCCTTATTTCAGGCTCCTTTGCCTGCTTTCAATTATTGTCCTCTGATTAGCACCCTGAGACAAAAATTGCGAATAAATACTTGAAAATTTTCCACACATGAACCACTTTAAACAATAATAATCCTGACTATTTGCAGCAAGACATGGCTAAAACTACGACCTTTTCAGAGGGCTCTGAAAGACTCATTTTGCTTGCTTTCTGTTTTCTGTTTGGGTAATCCATTTTTGTCACCTCTTTGATACAAAACCAAGAAACCTGTGTTTTCTGACCCAATTCAGTACGTCTGAAGTAAGTCATTCCTTTTTGAATGTAGTGTACTGTGCTCTGATTTGGAGGGCAAGAATCACAGAAAAATTTCCAAATCATTCACCTATTAACAAATAGGTGTTTCTGTGCGTTCTTGGAAGTATGCAAATACATTATAAGCAGAGCTGAATAGAAAGTAACTTTTCACAAGGCTTTGCAAAGGAAATTTTCTATAAGTGTCTGGTTTGGAATCTTAAGATAATTATGTTTCCTGTTTAGGACCATTTTTCTCTCTCTTTCTGATTATAATGATCTTCACTGGACTTAAGGAAACTTTTCATCTAATTAATACAGAAATGTTACAGAATCAACAAAACATAGTTATAATGAGAACACACAAAATTTTATTTTCCAAAAGCTGAAACTTATTCATCTAATGCTTATGCTGTGACATTCTATTTTTAATTGTCCTTTCTGTATTCACTTCTTTGACAAATGCCTCACTGGACAATATTAATACTGTTGATTTTTACCACTGCTTCTTAGTGTTGTCATGGGCCATGTTATTTTGGGAATTATATTACTGAATCAGTTTCAGAAGCAATTATGGAATGATACAAAAATTAATTACAGAGTAAAACCTGTACGAGATGTGTATGTGTAAGAACAAAATGTAAAAATTACATTTTTGTAAAACCAGTTACAGTATGAGAGCTGCTTACTATTTCCTTATGCTATTTATTTTGCTGTAGTTTTCAAAAGAATCTTTTGCTCTTCTGTTTCAGTGTTCTAGGTGATGAAGTAATTGGAATCTGGTCCAGGCATGCTGAAAAAGCTGATGTAAATTGTGCCTGTGTCTCTCACTCGGGAATTAATCTTGTAACAGGCGATGATTTTGGCATGGTCAAACTGTTTGACTTCCCATGTCCTGAAAAATTTGTAAGAACTTGTTTTTGCATTGTTACAACAAGTACTGTTGGTATTATAGTCTTGTATTGTTTCTGTAGAAGACGTATGATGGAAGTATTTCCTCCTCTAAATTTGTAGCTTTTTAATGCATCTATGTAACTTTAGCTCTATAGTCTCATAAGCATGCTTCACCTCAAAAGTTTTTCTACCATTTTGTCTAATAGCTGTTCCTATAAGCTCTTGTAGGTGTTAATATTGTCTGCCAGTCTGCATTAGCATAGTGCCTTCATACTGAAAATCTCAAAGCCCTTAGTTTTATTTATCCACATCTCCAATCTCCATTTGACAGATGAGGAAGACAGCTGGTAATTTTGGTCCCATCTGTGTATTTCCATGGATGAAGAGTTTACAGATTTTTCGCTAACACTAACACAGTTAATTTTCAGGATTTGGGACTGCACAGTGTAAACTGCTTACACACTTAGAACAAAAATATAATTTTTTTCAGTGTTAGGAATTTTACACAAAATTTACAGGTTAATCACGTGACAAGATATATTTCATTTTATTGTGTTAGCTTGAGCATTGTTCCCAATATACAGGTGCTGTCTCATTTGGTGGCAATTTAATCCGCATCACAGCTCAATAGTAGTTCTCCTTCAGGAGATCTTTCACTTTTGAAAACCTATGTAACATTCTGAATAATATAAATAGGTGATGCAATAAAAAGGTAGATAAAAACACGCATGCCTTGTTTGATTTAGGACACAGAGTATTTAGACTCTCTCATTTTGTTGTTGGGTTTTCGGTTTTTTTTCAGGCAAAACACAAACGGTTTTTAGGTCACTCTGCCCACTTAACTAATATTCGATTTACAAGTGGAGACAGATACGTGGTCAGTGCTGGAGGGGATGACTGCAGGTATGTGTCCTTTCCATTATTGTCAAAAAGTACACAGCAGTGGACATGGACAGTCTGTAACAGTATAAAGCTCAAGTTCAGAGTCTTCATCTTTTTATCTGTGCGCTTGCTTTTCTGTTTGTATATACAGAGACGGATATTTGCAACAAAATAAATAGCCCAGATGTTAATATCAACAGTTAAGATTTAATAAATTAAAATATGTTTACATCTGTATTCAGAGTATCATACTTCTAACTGAAATTTTTCTTTTGACTGTGTTAGCCATTTCTTTTACAACATTGTAGTATTTTGTATCTCATATTTAATATGTTTTTGATAACACAGCTTATTTGTTTGGAAATGTGTGCATATGCCTCATTGAGAGAGACATGGGAGACTTGCAAAGAGGACACTGCATGAAGTACCAGGCATGAAATACCCAGGATTGCAATGTGACATTCTACTGTGCCCTGCATGCATAAGAAATGGTGCTGATCCAAGACACAGAGCAATCTGTCTCTGAAAGACAAGTATCTAGAGTCTGTCAGAAGGATGGACTGTCACAAATATGCTGAGGCCATTAGATTTGCTTCAGTATCAGATAATCCGGGTTTGTATTTCACTCACTGCCAGATGTTGAAAATGAAATACATGGATAAAAGGAAAAAGTGAATTGTTAATCAATGTACAGTTCCACAGTAAGATCCTGGGGTTTTAATCAAGAGATGTTATTTCTGACCTAGTGCTGTACATTGATCTATTTTCAGCATGAATGTTTCTCCTATAAGTTTTGGGGTCTGAATATCATCGAAAAAAAAGAATATTCTGTATTTTATTACTGAAAGAAACCATATATTAACTCTTAAATATATAGTATTTTAATAAATGTTTAATTATTATAATGGAAATGATATTTCTATGAATGGTCGAAAGGAAACATCATCTCATGAAGCAGAAAATAAGAGAGCTGATTCCTTAGGACTTAGAAATATTTCTGTATTTAGAGGCCTGGATCACAGTCATGTCTGGTGAAAGCCATTGGATATGCATGATCTTCATGGCTAATTTAGTGTTTTTGTTGCACTTAAACATTAAATTAGTTCTGTGAGCAAAAATAGATTTGCTCACTTTGCGAGTGCCTTGCCCACAACCTAAAATTCTAACTCCAATTTTTGCCTTGTGAATAAAAGTATTCTCAGTGGAAGAGAGATTATTGCTGTGTTACTTGACTGGGCTGTTAGCCTCTCTGCTGGAAATGTGGACTAGGGTGAGGATTTTATAGTCTTCATAATTGATAAATCTTGGGATGTCACCAGTTGCAAAAATAGAATTTCATAGCAATATGGATTGATTTTATTTTCTCAGCATCATAGGGGGGATTCAGAGAGAATATAAACTTTCCAAACATTATATTTTGTACATTTGAACTTTTTAACAGAGTTAGGACTAGCTGGGAGAGGTGTCTGCTCAGATTTCTCTCCCAGTTGTAAAAAATATCCAATCATACGCTTCTTTAAATGGACCTGCTGTCACCTCTAGCATAAGTGCATTTATTCTATACTGCAACATAACTGAGAGACTAAGTTGAAAAAACATTTCAGTGATAATGAAAACCTGAACAAAGCTGTTT
This sequence comes from Haliaeetus albicilla, assembly GCF_947461875.1. Taxonomy (NCBI): domain Eukaryota; kingdom Metazoa; phylum Chordata; class Aves; order Accipitriformes; family Accipitridae; genus Haliaeetus; species Haliaeetus albicilla. The sequence continues at coordinate 20,278,080 of NC_091487.1, forward strand.
TGGGTACAAGTGAGGAAGATGTAATCAGCTGTTTGTCTAGATCATGTCATAGAGATGCATTACAGAGTGAACCTGATTTTTAATCAGTGCAGTTAATTTTCATGCAACATAGAAGGGAACAGAAGTCACTAATAATCAGCACTACTCTCATAATGACATTCTGCTGTGAATGTCGTGTGCTCTTTTTCTCTGTGTAAGCCAGCATTGCTTTAACAATGGCATTTGTTTAGGTTAGTCAGTAGGCTTTGATATTATTCACGGCAGCAACCTCTTGCATTCTCTTACGCCAGATAAAAGTAAAAAAGAAATAAACCTCATCTCTTTTTGTAAGCATCTTGCGTTCATGGTGGTTATAGAGGGAATGGGAGGGCTTACATATAGAAGAGAAGGGGAAGAAAAGTTAATGAGCCAGACTTCCGTGCTTTCCTAGGTCCACAAATGCTTGTTTTGTGCTATACAAAGCTAGTTACCCAATGGTCTTAGAGAATATATTTTGTATATCGAGCTATAACAATATTTATTTTACAGAAGTTGATGAACTAAACAATTATCAGGTTTCTCGGCATGATGGTTCTTAGCAAAGTCTTGCCAGTCATGCAGCTGCTCTTTCTACAGGAGCGAAAACTCTGTAGATTTGGTCATGAGTGTACAGGGAGATCTTGCTCCTAACGTTTTTGACTTTAGGGGAATTGCATATGAGAATTGAGATTAGACTTGATCTGTCTCATAACCTTGCTGCCTGCCTGCCTGCCTGTTTTGTATGAAAATTAGTATCTGGCATTTAAATCTCACCTATGCCAGAGAAGTCAGTTGCAGTGTCCTATTCTATAGCTGTGATTCTATCCCTTAGGAAACACATCTGTGCAGGACTTCTTGACTTGAAGTAAGATTTGTCCTGCCTCTATTTTAAAGTTGCCTTTCATCAGTTCAAGTTGGATGGCTGTTAAGAGGTCCCTCATAGTCTGTCCTACTCAGACTGCCAGATCAGAGTCCCAATTTTTCTGCCTCTGAGTTTTCCCCTCAAAATCCTAGGCTCAGGGTCTCCCAGCCTCATGATCTTCTGTAGGCCTTCACCCAATGAAAGAGGTATGTGGACTATCAAGGGGTTTGTTCCTCAGATCTCCGTCACTGGTCACGTCCTCTTCTCGTCCTTCTCCCCGCTCCCTTCATTAGTGCTGTGCCTCTCCACTGATAATTTGTCCATTGGTGCTTTTGTCCTGAGGAATCTCAAATGCCATGCCAGCGGTGAAGTACCAGCAAGAAGCTGACGGGCAGATTGCAGCAGGGCTGCCTGCGGCGGTGCTAGGCTGATAGCTGAAGCGTGGAAGTCTGAGCCTCCAGATCTCCCTGCTTCTTCACTCTCTTCCAAACCTCACCACTACTGTAAAGGGCTGGGATGGGAGCTGGAGGCTGAGGAGCTCTTTAGAAACGAAACTATCAGCCTTGTTCCTCCTATTGCAGCCAGTATTGGTAGCTACTGTTTTCCCTGGCAAACTGCTCAGTGGTTGGCCAGGTAAAATGGGGTCAGCCAGCTGGGAACGTTCATGAATGTTGAGGAGAGGAGTGAGTAGAGCCTCAGTTGCAGCTTTCTTCCTGAGGACAATTTGGAGCACATTTTGTAGGACAAGCTGGGATTCTCTGCTGAAGAGAACACCTGGCTGTAAGCATGGTTAAAGATGGCAGCTTTGTGGGTTTTTTGGTCTTTTTGTCTGTGATGGTGCTTGTTACTGTGCCTCATTTGCTGTTTACATTAAATGCTACTCTAGTAACTTGCTAATTGTGTGCTTGAAGCATGTGTATGCAGGAACGGGCTCCCTGTTTCAGCAGGCAGTGGGAGCTGGTGACTGATTGCTCAGCAGAAAAGTCAGAGGATGAAATAACCCCATAGGATAGGTCAGGGAAGAAGCTGGAATGTGGAGGGACTAGTGACAGCCTTTTCTTTGGAAGCATTAGAGAGAAGAACTGTGGGCAGGAAGGCTCTGTCTGAAGCTGGAGAAAGCCTTTTCTGTGATTATACAGCACCAAGGAAGGGGAGGCAAAAGTTTTTTGTGTAATTTAATCACTTATAGTGGATGATTTCGGTCTCTAGCTTAATTGTCTTTCTAACTCTTTTTCTGGCTACAGCAAACATACATCTTTGGGATCTTTAAAGTCAGCAATATTTTTTGTAATAAAAGAAATAAACTAGAGAACTGATTCAATAACAGCAAAATGACATTTCACTTAAAAAAATAAATGTGCCCTTGAAAGCTATTTAAGTGTGCTTAGAAAAAAGAGAAGGAGAGAAGGAAAATCCAGCTCCTGGGAGCAAACAAAAATTATAAATAAACATATTTAGAACTGAAAATTGCTATAGTGCAGGAACTGAGGAACACAGTTGAGATTAAGTCAGGAAGAACAAATCAGCCAAATGTATTGAATCATTTAGACTTGAAATCTTAATTTTTTTTATTCTTAAGGAGGCAGTCATTGTATATGACTTTCTGATTTTGATAGGGAAGGCAAGAGATGGTGTAAAAGTAAAGATAAACCATTTCAGGAAATTAAGGCTACTTTATCACTTGTTGACAGCCAAAGGAAAGCATGCATTCAGAGTAACTTCTGACTTTGCTCAATATCAGGGTTTCAGTATTAGCAAGGGTCATTTCAGAGTAAGTCTGAACTTCATACAAGTCGGGTTAGTGCTGACCTGCAATTGTACCATCAGAAAGCAGACACATTGCAGACAAGTTATCTCCTGGATCTAGAAACTAGATCAAAATAAAGGACTTCAATACCAAGAGCAGGACTTTGATAGCATTCAGGAGTGACTTAGTTTAAAACCGTGATCCACTTCTCTGAGCTGCTGCCTAAACCCCGCTATTTGACTTGCAGGTTTGCCAAGGCAAACAGTGCCCTTCTTTCAACAAGCCCTGAGCGTCTGCCTGCGCAGCACCTCACCTGCTTTCTGGATTGCACCCAACAGTGCTCAAGGCTGGATTTCACTCTAGGCCTATGCGCTGGAGTCCCTTATTGGACTTGCTGTGCATGGTGTAGTAGTGTGACAAGCAAAGAATCTTGGTTTCAAATACAATTCTTACATGGACAAGGTGACATGTTTCCCTATTTCATTATTAGTGTCACAGATTTGACAAGCCTTAAAGATATTTTTTTTTCCTAATTCTATTAGCATAAATTATAGATAAATGTCATCAGTGTTTTGGACAAAGTGAATCATCCTGTAGACTCTACAGAAAGGGAAGTAAGATTGCAAGTCACAAAATAAATTACCACATCAGTGATTTTAACATCACTAGCTGTACTGCATTTGCTTACTCTTTTTGTTCTCCTGGTTTTGTTTTGCTTCCTTGCAATCTGCTCTGTTTTACTAAAGTTTATAGCACCATTCAGTTTTTGCTCATGTGGATAGATACGTGAGCTTGCCAAAGCCTGCTATGCGTTCTTTATAGCAATCACTGTAGTGTGGTTACACCAAGCCTGTTTCTTTGGTTGTCTCCAGATTCAGCAGAGATTCTGCTCTTTAATTAGCTTTGACTTCAGACCTAAACTCTGCATATCTCATTTCAGAAAAAAAAAAGAATAGTTTTAGGTGTATAATACACATAAAAGCCACAGTAGCTTTCCTTGCCAAAATCATTCATAAGTAACTAAAAATTATTAGGTGGGTTTGGTGGGGGGTTTTCTCTGGTCTACTTGATGCTGGAACAGGTAACCACTCGACATCCCCTTCTCAGATTACCAACAGCATACCAGTCATAACCTTGATCTGGTTTTTTTGTTGACTGTTAAACCAGCAATCCAACCAATTCACTTTTTCTTTGGGAAAAGAAAAAAGAAAAAAGAGGGGAAAAAAAGCATGGAACATGTGTTCTCTTTTCCCCCCTAGTGTAAAACAAAATAACAAGAAAGTGTAAGGTCTGAGCATGGTGACGGTAGCCAGTTCTCGTAATTTCCACTTCTTTTTGAAATTATGGAACATAACAAACAGTAACAGGAAACCACTAAATATAAACCCAGAGAAAAGGAGAAAGAAAGGAAAACAAAGGAAAAGAGGAAGGAATGCTCATAAATGGGCAAAGGCAGGACCAAAGAACCAACACGGGGGGTGTGGGTGAGGAGTTATATCACTTTCTGGCAAACATCTTGTCTCAAATCGGAAGTATTCTGTGGCTGGTTGCGGAGTTTAAGGACTGGAGAGCAGTAGAGCTCTCAGGGAAGGGCTGCAGGCAACTTCATTTGCTGTGGTTTTGGGAAGATGCAGCTGCTCCCATTCATTGCTCTTTCCACTCCCATACCTACGGGACAACTATATAGTGCAGCAGCTAACACAGACTAACCACTGTTCTAGTGTATGCACGTTGGTAACAAAGAAATACTGTAAATATAAAAATGCTATGTAGTACTGAGAGCTCAGGTAAAAGTTTAAGGGTGTATTTTAAAATGCTACTTACCTTTCCCACATAAACCAAACATGGATTGTTTTAATAGGCCTCTTCTGATTTATCCGTATTTTAGTTTCCTGTGCAACTGGGCTTAAATGTGTTCTTTAAACAAAAAATACTAAACCAAAGAAATACTACACTTTAGAAAACTCTTCAGAACCAAGCTGTATCAACTACTGCCTCTTTAATTTCTTTCCTGTGGAAACATTAATCACCAGTTCTTGGTTCTGTTCCCAGACATGCACAACATTCTTCACTGTGAGTGTGGTGAGACACTGGCACAAGTTGCCCAGAGAAGCTGTGGATGCCCCATCCCTGGCAGTGTTCAAGGCCAGGCTGGATGGGGCTTTTAGCAACCTCGTCTAGTGGAAGGTGTCCCTGCCCATGGCAGGGGGGTGGAACTAGATGGTCTTCAAGGTCCCTTCAACCCAAACCATTCTATGGTTCTGTGATTTAAGATGACACACATTAAAGCTACGGCCTGTATGTGTTCCATTTATCTCGTGGTGTGATGGAGACAGGTATCTGCAGAGGGAAATTCAGATGATAGGTGAGCTGAATTTTCCTTCGGTGGTTCCTTGCCTGAGGCCTCCAAATATAGGTATAAGTACGTCAGGGAAGGTGAATGTAATCTAGGCCTATGAATGAATACATATGAGTTGAAATAAATTAGTAAAGTTAAGTTCTTGATTTTATCCCATAATAAACCATTACAAAATAAGAAAATAATTGTCTTAAGGTAAACTTTATGTGAAAAAAAAAAATGCAAACTCATTACAGATGCCGCTTAGACAACTGAACTGGACTTTTACCTGTAGCAACTCTTTGCAAGACATGTAAAATCTGTGCACAAATAGCTGGGCTGATGCTTCTCCACCTTCTAGAGGACAGTTGAGTTTGGGACAATGAAAGGTAGTATGTTCCTGTTGCTCGGTGTGTTTGGATTTCTCTTCAAAAAGCCAAAATGAGAGTTTCCTGAGTTTCTGTTGCTTGTTGTGGGATAACTTCAAGACCTTAGAACATGATTTTGCTCTTAATAGTACATATCTTGCTCAGTTTGGGCACAGATGTCATGTGAGAGCTTATTTAAAAACAACAACAACAAAAAAACCAAACCAAAACCAACAAAGCTCAAACTTCTGGTTCTTAAAGATATCCCCCAAATTATTGTCACGTTTGTTCCAGTGATGTAAAGATGTGTCTGATTCACACCATTCTACATTCTTAAAGGAAAGCAGGTCGTACCCACTTAACTATTAAGTAAGTCGGCCCAACATAACAGGTGTTTTAAACTAGAGGATTAACATCATTCATGCTTCAGTTTTTCATAAGATTAATTCTTCTTTCGCAGGGGACAAATGCTGCTATCCCATCATTGTATGCAACTGCAGCTTTCAGAAAGCTGGTGCCATCTTCAGCTGGTCTCAGTGGGGCTGGGGCTGGAGACAAGTGCTCAAGGAAGAAAGTGTAGATTATTGAAGCAAGTATTGCACTGGTGGGTTCTGAAGAAGGGAGTTAGCGGGCGTATTTTAGTTTCAGTCCTCTGCAGAATTATAAGCGTTTTGAGGGGAAGAAAAAAAAAAAGTTTTTAGTTTAAAATCCTGCAATTATTCATTCATTAGCTTTGCCATTACTCTTCTTTTTTCTTTTTTTTCTTTCCCACAGGAGCTCTTAACCCAACTCCCCCCCCCCAACCCCCAAATAAATATTTTTTCAAATGTAGCAGCTGTGAGAGGTCAGCCAACTTTAGCCACAGCTTTACTGTTACTATAGTGATTTACAATACAAAGCATTACGTTGCTGAAAATTAATTTTCTATTAACTTAGTTGCAAATTCTTGAGATTGGGGCTGGGGGGGGATCTTTCCATGCCCAGAAGATAAAAAATAGTTCAATACCTTTTTCTGGCACATTACTTAAAATCTGAGTAAGTGATATTCAGCTATGGCGCTGTAAATGGTACTTCTATAACTCCCTGATTTTTTTCAAACACCACTCACAGCCGGGACATGCTCTATACTGTATTCTTTGGGAATTTATTAAATATAGTTTCTAAAGAAACTCCAAGCATGAACACAGGCACAAATTGCATGAAAAAAATAGAGTTTTCTGTACTTTTGTGAAACGTTGGTGCTGTTGGGTAGTACTTTCCACATTTTTGGTCTATTTTTCTTTTACTTCCTACTACTTATCATTGTGTTGTGGTTTTAGGTGCAAAATAGTTCTATTTTTTTTTTTTAAAAAGCAGTATCTGGTAATTATAAGCTTCATTTATGCTTTTTAGTTCAGTTACAGGTATACAGCATATTATATTATGTAATGGGGAGAAGCTGTGTTACTAATTTGTGAGGAAAGTTAATGCATTTTTAATGTAAAAATCTCATGTAAGAATACACTCGAGACCACAATGATCTTAAATCTTAAACTAATGTAACAATCTAAGTAAATGCATTAGAACCATTCCCTTTAAAAATACATACACTTTTAGCTTTGTGGCTTGGTTTATTCACTTTTTTTTAGCAGAGAAAAAGCAGCAGCTTGCCTTATGCTAAACACTGTACAGTAGGCTATAAAACATCAAAGCTGTTGAAATTCAGCAATGGAGGTAGTATTAGTTTGTTGCTGCCCTTACAAATTACTATGTCCTCATCTCACACTGAAAAGGAAAATAGCTTCATGGTGGCAGTTACTTCTGAAAGGGACGGCTAATGAAGGCATTGGAAAATTCTGTAGAAAAATAATGTAATTTGCAGTCTTTCATCTGGGAATCCATTTCAGCATTACTCCGTACAACGCACGAGCCCATCTTCTGCTCCTCCACTCCCCTGTCAGGTCACCTTAGGAAAATATTTTACTCTAGTCCTTTAAGCTTAAAATCGAGTTGTCTGTTCAGATTTGTTGTGTTTCATTATGGAGTGTTCAGATAATCCCTCTTGCTTTAATAAAAAAAAAAGAAAAAAAAAAAGAAAAAAAAGGTATTTTAAACTAGTCCAAAGGTATGGTCATGTATTACTGTAATAAGGATCATGGTTTTAAGTGTACTCCATTTTGGTTTCCACCACGAACATCTAATCCCTGTAACAATGTTGTATGTTTATTTAAAGTATATATATATATATATATAAAAAAAATTAAATGTAAGATTTTTGCAGTAATTAAGATTTTTTTTAAATTTGAATATGAACTTTGAGTACTTTATTTCACACAAAAAAAATTAAAAATACTTTCCTGGAGTGTTAAGTTTCAGAATTCAAGACTATATTTGTCAAATTTTAAGTTTAAAATATGTAGCTAACATTGTTTTCTGATATTGACTGTAAATATTTGTAAAAAGAAATTCTTTTGTATATTTTTGTGAAAATGTAGTTCCCCAAAAGATAAAGAAGATTTAATAAAAAAGTGCATTTATGTTATGGCTCAACACTTTTCATTGTTATAATACCACTTAAACGTATTATGGTCACCTCCTGGGATTATTTTGTGCAAAGTAACTCACAGGAACTTTCTCAAATGAGATAATTACAGAGTATGCCCAGTAGCAGGTGTACTGGAACAAAAAAAAAAAAAAAAAAAAGTTCTTCAGAAGGAGATTCAGAGAGGTACTTTCTAGCTTCCTGGTATAAAACGGAGACATCTGAAACCATTTATTTTCAAGTGAAGCAGTATTTAATTTCATAGGCTTCTGAATGGGAACACAATATCATTAATTGTTCTTGCTTATGAAGTGTTTTTGTTGCCTTGTCTTTGTTTTTTCAGCATTTGAGAAAGTATCATCAGGGGTATGATGACTATTACATGGAAAAAACGCTCAAAAGACAAACCATTTACTTGCTTTTTCCCTGTGAGTGTGTGAAGAGTTCAGTCGCTGTTTGCCAGGACATCAGTTCAGTTGTATGCATTGTACCAAACATTTCCCATATGATCTGACTACAAGAATAAGCTTTCTAAGTCCTTCTGATGACACACTTACTTACTTATTTCTTCAACACACCTAATCTTAAGCAAGAAACATTACCCAAACAGAACACAAAATGTGCTTTGAAAGTTTTTAATGGAATTTAAAGTAAAACTTCTCTTACACAGACATTTTCTTCTTACAGCGTAAAAAAAATGTAAAATTGCTCAAACTTACAAACTTGGAAAACTGGAGACACTTCAAGTATGCAATGTATATTAAAAGTTCAAAATGCATGATTTTTTCTAACATCCTGTGCCCCTGGCGGTTAATCTTCCTTTCCACTACTGTCCAAAGGAGGCAAAGTTCAGTCTGAGGTTGTATCAGGATCATTCACTGAGGGGAAAGAGACAAACAATTCACTTTTACTTAGGTAACACTCCTGCCACTCTGTAAAGAGGATTTGAGAACTGATTTGCATCCTACCCCTGCAATGATTAAGACCGTTGCAGATGAGATTAGTTGGAGAGAAAGGCTCACATGATTTGACTATCTTTAAGACAGGCCAATGACTGCAGCTTTGGGAAGTTTGCTACTGGTTTATGAAGTCATGGACAGATGACCCGAGGGAGCTGTTCTGCCAGAAACACTCTGAGAAACATCTGAACATTTTGTGGAGAAGACAGCTTGGACGCAAGATAAAGCAATGGTAAAGAAAAGCTGATGTTGGATTTTCAGCTTTTTTCAAATAAAACTCAGTAAACACAACGCGTCCAGATCAGGATTCCAGCGACTCTGCCATACCCTAGCTGCAGGGCACTTGTTTTTTCAGGGTTTCATCACATTAGTTAATGTTTATACTACTAAAACCAAACAGTACAGAGTTCTCTTTAAAGATGCCTGTAACAGGTATCTTCATACAATCTTCATTGTTCATCACACACACACTACTCCTGTGAGTAAAATTACATTAGTGACATAAGTCACAACATACGTACACTCTAAACCTGAGAAAAATAAAATCTTTTAAAAAAAAAGGGGGGGGGGGGGGAAATGTATCTCACCTGGTTTGAGTTCGAGTCCATTTCAAGGCATGGCGTGGAGGTACAGCAATAGTTGGATGGTAAAAAGTGCAGTCTGGTCTTGTACACTGGGTATTAAATCTACAATGCTAAAAATGAAAGCATTTCAGAAGAGGCTGCTCCAAGCTGGCTACCTGAACTCCTGAACAAGCTAACCTAGAATGTGTTACATGCAGATTTGTATTCCTATATGACATATCCAATAGCTAATTGAATCAACAGCTTCATAGACTACTGCAGTCAGTTCAACCCAATGACAGAAGGAAATCCTTTTTCAAAAGCATTAATTATGAATTAGATGCTCCAAAACTGCCACTGCACTGACAGGTGGAAGTTCCTTTGCTTTTAAGGGTTTGCAGAGTTCAGTTTCAACTCATCTGTGGGCACAAGTTAGGAGCATGACAGCATTATCTGAAAGACAGAGGAAAAGCCAGATACTGGCTAACAGTATCTGGGAACAGAGTCTGGGGGACCCAGTGCATTTCAGCATTGTTAGGGCTTGAAAAAGCACTCAATTTACTGGCATAAGAATATACAGGGATGCGATTCTGTAGTATAGAAGTACCGGAGGTATAAACTCTTGTACTGTATAAATTACATTAATATACTCCAGGGTAACTGGGCAGTCTTTAATGTTCTTGTATATTGCAGCATATCTGAATGAAAAGTCAAGAGTCTGAAACATATTCCTTCCATATAGGCTACAAGATGTCCTCCCCCTCTGCTCCCAACATCCTGGTGGGGCAGGTTTTTGACAAGCGCTATGGCTGGCTGCATGTTTGAAACTCCCCAGAAGCATCTGGTAGAAAGATTATTTAAAAATACCATTTTCCAAATTCTTTAAGTCACTGCTATTGCACATTCTGTTTCTGAGCTAAAGTTATGATGTGAAAAAGTAAAAGCAAAAAGTGTGAAATGCTAGTGACATTTCCTGACCCAAAGTAACATATTTCAAGTGTCTTTCTAGAAACGAAGGGAAGAGATAGGAGATAATTCTTACTTTTGGGTGGTAAAATGGACATTCCATTTTCTTACAAGCAGGAAAAAACTTGCACAGCGGACTACTGGAGGATATAGATGGTGTGGGTAGTGGTGCTAAGAGTAGAAAAGAAAAGAACAGGAAGTGAGCCTGGATGAGAATAAATTGCTTTTTTAATATAGCTCCACGCAAACTTAAATATATCAATCCTTCTGCAAGAAATTATGTTTTACAATACACCAAAGTTCTGCAAGAAATGCAGGAAGCCTATCACAATGCACTATGTGGATCTCATCCTGGGATAAGAACAACACTATCAGGTAATCGTTAGTCTTGATTCTTCACCATTTCAGGACAGAAGGTACCCTGGCCATGGCAATGCTTCCAACAAATTAAGTAGAGGTTACAGTAGGCAGAGAAATTAAAAAGTTAAGTTTAGACAGCAGCAAGCCTGTTTAAGCTAACTGGGCTGAAAAGTGCTGGCTGTGCACTTTCCAGGAATACAGAGGAGCTGCTGGAAATGGTACAGGAGATAAGCTCATTGTACTCTGCCTTCTGGCAAAGTAACAACACTGCACGGTAATATGACTAAGGGCTAAACCACTTCCTGAGGAGCATGACTTCAGTGGAGTAAAGGCCCTCCACCTTGGCACTGTTCAAAGCCTCAGGAATACCAACCCGTAATCCAAAAACAGCTATTGCCTTCACTGGGTAACCTCATCATTACATAAAGTTAACTCCTACAGTGCCACTGAAAAAAAATGTTCATACAAAGACAGAAACAAGCTCTTGATACAACATGTATCCAATTTAAGAAACAAATTTGAGTAAAACTGCAATGCTAGCTAATCCCTCCAGAAGAAGGGACTACTTGTGCAAGTCACCACTTTGGCCTTACAGAGATTTCTTATGGACTCTTGCATGAGAGCATTAAGGGATTTTTCCGATAACAGTTTTTGCAGTAACACTGGATTATTGTTCTGCATCTAGCATTAAGAGTTGAAAGAAAATTAAGTCAAATCAAGCAAAAAATTATTTTTTCACCACTGTCAGTTTCTGCTTCTAAATACACTGTTCTCCCTTCAGCGCTTTTGTTTAAAGCTCAGAAAAACAAGAGATGCTCACCTGGTTTAGGAGATGGATGGGGGGTTCGTCGACTGGCATGAGTGTAAGGACAGTCTGGCTTAGTGCACTTTGCATCGTATTTACAGTTTGGATGGATGAACAAGCATTTATCAGCAAACTTGCAGTTAGGAAAAACTCTGAGGGAAAAGAAATTGAGTCATAAGCCCATACTCAGAGCAAAATCCCCAAGCAACTGTTGCACCTGAAAGCCAGAATATCACAGAAAGCCAGAACTACAAGAGGGCTTGCGCACCTGTGTTGGTTACTTCCAAAGCAGGACATGCGGGTGTAGTGTACTAGCTGTACACGAGCAGATCTATATTCAGTTTCCCTGTGGACACTCTTTACATGCATTAAATAACTGAACTGCCTCACACTCAGTGGAGTTTGGTAGCAAGCTACTTGTTGCAAGCTAAGACACATTATTCTTAGCATGCAGTGCAGAGCAGCAAAGGCACTGTGAATTCAGACCTTCACCCAGAGGGGCACAGAATTCCCTAAGTACGTGGTTCATTCACCGAAGAGAAAGTGTTATTTTGAATTTAGTTACCAGATTTTAAAAGCAAATTCAAATGTCTGAGTAAATGAAACTACCCAATCTGGTAACATTTATCTCAAAACAGAAATTGTTTTTCTAGACTGTTGCTGCTTGTGGAAGAGAAGTCAAAGGCACAGTGCACATTCAAGAGTTAACCTTTTTTTTCTGTCCTGGTTTCAGCTGGGATAGAGTTAATTTTCTTTCTAGTAGCTGCTATAGTGTTATGTTTTGGATTTAGTATGAGAAGAATGCTGGTAACACACTGATGTTTTTAGTATAAACACTACTTAGCAACAACTAAGTCAAGGATTTTTCAGCTTCTTATGCCCAGCCAGCGAGAAGGCTGGAGGGGCACAAGAAGTTGAGAGGGGACACAGCCAGGGGAGCTGACCCCAAGTGACCAAAGGAATATTTCCTACCGATGGACATCATGACTAGTATATAAACTGGGGGGAGTTGGCTGGGGGGAGGGAGAAATCGCTGCTCGGGAATTGACTGGGCATCGGTGGGTGAGTGGGGAGCAATTGCATTGTGCATCACTTGTTTTGTATATTCCAATTCTTTTGTTATTATTGTGGTCATATTATTGTTATTATCATAATCATCATTATTATTATTATTATTACGTTCTTCCTTTCTGTCCTATTAAACCCTTCTTATCTCAACCCACGAGTTTTACTTTTTTTTTCTGATTCTCTCCCCCATCCCACTGGGTGCGGGGAAGTGAGCAAGCAGCTGTGTGGTGCTTGGTTGCTGGCTGGGATTAAACCACAACGCTTTCAAATAAAAAAAATTTAAAAAAAAAATCACTGCATTACTATGTAACAGTACCCTAACATGTTCAAAAGCATTTTGACACCGAGCAGAAGAGTGCCTGTTGTTTTAAGACGACACCAATTCCCACATCTCTAAGCAACACAAAACCACCAGCCTGAATGCCGAACTAAGCTTTGTTCTGCATGAGCACATCTTTGACTCTACTTATTGAAAACATCACTGTATTCTGACACACAGTAGATGGGAGGAAAACAGAAGAAATTACAGTGTGATAATCTAGCTCCAATCCTACCCTAACAGACTTACGCTGCCCTGGAATATTTACTAACAGAAGGGAAATTTGTAGCACCAAAATAAAAATAAGATGTCAAGTGGATGAGCTTTGCACTACTCACTTGCAAGGTAGAGTGGGGTGATGGTACACACATTCATCTCCATTTTTACAGGCAGGCCAGTACTTGCAGCGCTCAAGCACCTTCTCCTGTTTTTGCAGCACATTTAACTGTTCCATGTCCACTAGGAAGGAAAGAAAAAAGAAAAAAAAACAAGCTGGGACCTTTATGATTCCATATGCAATTTGGCATACACAATACAGCACAACTGAAATTCACAATATTTCCTATTCTCTCTCTCCTTTTAACCCAGTTCTTGATAAGCCATTTATTAATCAAAGAAAGCCATGACAGCAAAAATTTATGTAAAATCATATTACCTGAAGAAAATTTCCAAAACTACAAAGTGAAAGAAGTCATAATATTGGACTGAGAGCTGCCTTTTGGTGACAAAAGATCAAACTTGTTACTGTTTAGAAGCAAAAGAAATTAATTTTCTTCACAAATCCAAATTGAGGTGTGAAAGTCAAACAGACCAGATCTTGATCAGACAAGACAAAGATTCTTCAACTGAACCTTAGTTACGACTGTTCTGCTGAGCCATGTGTTAATAATAGCTCTGCTTCCTTTCTCCAAGATATTTTTGGCTCCAGAAAATTTTTCAAGAGATAAAGTAAGAAATCAATTTTTACACTAATCAGATATGATTTATTAGTATGGGGGCACACAACAAAAAAAGAACCACTTCTGTGTCATCAGCTCAAAAAGATACCAGATTCACTTCAGTTACCTGAACCCAGACTCCAATCCAGAAAGTATTTTAAGAAACTCCAAGCTGAAACATTCAATAACTTCACCACTCTTACATGAACCTGGGACTTTGACTTTCTCTTATTTAACATTATTTGTAAAACCTCATTCTGCAAATTCAGGCAATTAAGCATATACCTTCACTGTTGTCTTATTTTCCAAAATCTGCCTAAACCTTTGGCTTTTCAAAGCTTTCCAGGACTGCTGATAAACTATTCTTTATTTAGTTCAGAAAATTTAGGTGCTCTGCTACTATGGAAAATAAAGGTCTTTATTTTCATAAGAAAACTAAAAAGAAAAAGAAAAAAAAGAATCCAAGCATGACCTTAAGGCACATATTCAACAGGTCTATGACAAAACAATATCCTCTCTATTTTTGAACATCATGTCAGCATTCTAAACAATTCAAACATAGGCTTCAGCAAGCAATTTCCCATGTTATTCAAAAGGTATCCTGAATATACAAATCTTCAAGTCAAAATCATATACTGTTTAAGTTCTACTTTCAGAGATTCTAGCAACTTGACTCTACCAACACCTTATACTTAACAGGCTCCTTTTGATATCACAAATCTAGACAGAAGCATTAATACCACCTGACTTTTTTTTTTAAAGTTCAAGGCACAGCAAAATGTTCATCATAAAATCTCCTGCCCATCAGCATGGGGACAAATGATAATGGGTCAACCAGAAGTGCAGATTTCTGGCAATGAAGACAAACTACATATTCAAAAGAAAAACCCCAAATTTTACCAATGCTGAGATGTGTGGAGAATTACCTGTGTGCCGTATTGCTCTAGTTTACCAAGATAAAGGCTTCTAAAGATATGGCCCCACTGAACTACCACATTTCATTTGCCTAAAGAGTGTTCTAATTTGAAGAATAAATGCCATCACTTTGATTTCTTAAGAATGATATATCCAAGAGTTCTATCCACAATCAAACCACCACATTAATGTTAGATCCTGTTGGTAAGCATAATTACCATCACAGCCCTCTAGCTGCCTGGTTACAATTTGCATCTGCTGTGCCCGAAGGCCTTTTAATCCTTTGCCGGCACACATATTTTGGATAACTGGCTTTAATCCTTCAGTTATACACATATCTTCCTCTTCTTGATCAGAAAGGTATCCCGGTGGACTGGGCACACCATCCAGAGTCACGATGAACTTGGGACTAGCAGGTTTCTCTGGCTGTGCAAGCTGGTCTCTATCAAACAAAGAAATGTAGTAAAAATAGATTTTCTGACTCAAGAGGTTTGAGTAAAAATGAGCTGCACTAGTAACTAAAAGTAGTGCAAGCTAATCTATGGAGAGTCACGCAGTAACAAACCTTAATACTACTAATAATGTACTCCAGTTAAGTTTGCCTTCTAGTCTCCCTGAAGCACTAACAAGAAATACAGCTTTCAATGGCATACAGCAGAGAATTTGGCAGGTACATTTCAGTTTGTTGCATTCTGGTCAACAGACAGATCCGAAAGCTCATTTACAGACACAGTTAAATAAAGGAAAGTGATTAATCTTTTGAGGAATTTACAGTTTTGAGACAAAAAAAGTCAACATAAATAAAATTCTTGGAATCACGAACCTTTTAACACACAGAACAGGTGTCTCCTCAAAAATACTGAGCAGCACATTATGAAACAGTGGGTGTAAAAGCCTTTAGGGCTAGGAAGAGAGAATTGAAATACTGACACCAAGAACTTTGATGCTCAGCCTGATCAAAAGATCAGTCTAGCGTAGTATCCTGCATCTGACAGTAGTCAACGTGGATAAAAGAGGGAGTATAAAAACAGGGGGTGCATACATTTTCTCCAATCTGCCACCGTCTCACCCATTTCACCCAAGGGATTTCCTGAACAGCTTGTGATTCTAAATATTTGGAAAGACACTATGGCTTTGTCATCTTTGACAAGCAGTGATGGTATAAACTCTGCTTCTCTGTGAAATTAGGCTAAAAGCAACTACAGTGTGAAATGCCTTTAAGAAGAGAGAAAAACAACACATTAAAAACATCACTAGCCAGAACTTTCAGGTTCAAGGAGTCAGAAATTGACCTATTCACATGCAGAAATTTACCACTCTCCTGTAGCACAGTCACAGTTTTCAACTGTGGCATTGTGAGGTTATCCTTTTGGGTTTGTTTGTTCATTGTTGGTTTTATTTTTAATTAACACCGGTTGTTTAAAGCCACTCAAAGAAAGGAAATATTAGCAGTTTCTCAAACACAGCGGCCCGCAGTGATGAAGTACATCACATTGTTGGGTGGTTTTTAACTCTAACGGGTAAGATACATAAAACTATTTGGTAGCAGGAACTATCAAGGCCTTTAACAAGTTAAAAAATGACTGTACACTGGCCATTGTTCGTTTGGGGAAATGAAAAAACATCCACAACACATCATTTGAAGCTGACATGAACTTTAAACTTCTCTTGGCCAAATTCACCAGTAAGGAGCTTTAAATGACTTGTCCCACATGCCACTTAACTGTTTGTTGGCTTACAGGCACTGAGCTACCTGCATGCAGAATGTGCTGTTTTCCTTCTAGCACTGAGAGCTCAGGATCCACCATACTCAATATTGCGTTAAAAGACATTTCTTAAGATATTGTAATCTCAGGGTGAAACAGATGTAAAACTAAAGGCAATTTAAGCAAAATTATTACTTAACTAAGATTTCAGAAATCAGAACAGCTATGACAAAAAGAACAGTACTTTTCAGTTCCTTCTTCATCTTTCTTGCAAATCAAAGACATGCTCAAGCTACAGTTTGGAAATTATCTTCCATTTAGAAGGATTTCTGGCAGGTTTTTTTGTCCCTGCTTTTTTTCCTCTGCTATTCAATGTCAGTCCATTTTCCATGATGTCACAGATCCTGACTGGACTGACAAAGCACAAGTACAACTGAATGATTCCATCTACATCACAAACAAGCATTCTGACTAGTAACAGTCCTAAAAGTAATAACTTTTTACCGTGTCTGTATTAGACGTCCTGAGAGTACTCGTATTGCCTCTGTAGCCCTCTTTCCCAATTGCTGATTCTGCAGCACTATTTCCTCAGATAATTTGGGCTTCTTCAGGATAAATGACCTAGTATCTGTATGGACCATAGATTCTGCATCATAGTAATCTGAATTGGGAGAAAAATACATAGAAAAGAGAAAAATAAGGTTGTACTCTTAACTTATAGCACACTTTTTAATATCAATTTACATTGCTGATAAGCTGATTTTATTTTGTTTTCATTTCTACTAGTAGCTTCCAAAAACATTTTTACTTCCTTGCTTATTCCACAGAAGTGTATCAGCAGGAGCCACAGGCCATATTAGGCCAGACCAGGAAGCTTCTGTTACTGTAACGGCTGTGCTGAAACAGCATTGAAGGGGGTCCACATACCCCCAAAATCTCTTACACTTTGAACACCTAGTGACATTACACTTTTATTCCTTAGAGATGTAGAAACTAGAAAACATTAGAAATCAGTATAATTAATTGAAAAGCAAGTTTTATTTTAACATTCACTGACCAGTAGTGTTCAATTTGAAAACCAGCAATTTTTATTTAGGAATAGAAGAACACAAGACTTAACCTTGAGTCACTTGCAAGGTATCTTCAATCACAGGATCAATCTGGAGCCGGGAAGAGAGCTCCTTTTGTTCAGCTCCTAAAAAAACCCAGTAATTAGAAGCATGTCAAAATGAAACTATAGATTAAAGACCCGAAGCATACTCTTCTAATGCCTCTGATTAAAAAACAAAACAAAACAAAACAACCCAAAAAGAAGCCATTCTCATTGTTATGAACCCCTTTCTCATTGTTTCAGAAACAGTAACAAGTTTTCTCCAGCCAGATGGCATGGCAAAATCTAAATACTGAAAGACTCTAGTCCTTCCCATAATCATTGCTCAGTGCAAATTAGGTCTGTGGGTACAGCAACTTATAAAGACCAAGTTCTTCCTCCTCATTTGTAGAGGTGTTGACTATTCAGAGAACACACACACAGGAAAGCAGCTAACTACAAGGGACTACTTTATAGTCTTCTTAAAAGAGGCGAAACAAATCAGAGTAGCACTGTTCTACATTTAACTTATGTTTTGAAAAAATTGTATTTGCTTTCTGTAGGTTTCCTAAGCAAGCTGTCATTTCCATTTCAATGGCAAAAGCAAAAATACTTAGCATACATATTTTCTGTACATTAACTCAAAGACTGATAAAGCTTCTTACGTACTTTACAGATACAATTCCAACTATTTTATGTTGGCAGAAATATTCCAAATACATCTGTATGAGAAATAAGAGACTGAAAAAAATATGTTTTTTTTTTTAATAACGAATGTGTACCATTCCTTAACAATGACTGTGAGCTGATGTAACAAAGATCCTACTCAAACCAAATTTTACTCACCAAACTAAATATCTGAACACTTAGCAAGAGTAAACTAACTTCTTCTTACAGAAGTGTTTTTCCACTTATTTCTATGATTCCTTGTAGCTGCCATGCACACACACACACACACATACACTTTTTTGTAACAAAATCACATTGAAAAGATACTTTGATTGCCTTTATATGTTATGCCATTTTCCTCTGGGAGTTTCATAACAGAAGTAAAAACAAAGCTTACTGTTCACACAGTTATACTGGTATCAACTGTCCTGTAACAGCAAATACAGTACTCCAATATTTACACAAAAAAATAAAACATTTAAACTATCTGTGTGGTAACAACATGTCAGAAAGAATCGTTTAATGCTTCATATGCTGCAAATGTAAAGTATCTTAACTCTCTCACATAAGCTTTATGACAGAATTACTCCTACAAGATATTAAGGAAAAAAATGCAAAGGATGGGGAAAAGAGACGTTATCCCAATATAAATGATATATTTGCTTACTGCATTTGCTTATGCAAAATTATTCTTCAGTGATATGCCTGAATGCTTTACCACCTTTCCTTACTGATTAATTTCTCTGAGGTTGTGTGTGTGTGTATTAAAAATTAAAAGCATTTCTTTTCTTTGCTCAGCCTGTTGTAAAATGACATTCCCTGGTATAAATTTTTAAAAACATTATCAGATGACCTTGAATTCCTTCAACTGTCTGCTCCTTTGGCTCTTCTACTTGAAGCTGAGAACTCAGAGCAGGCAGTCTGTTTTGCACATGGATTACTTCTAACTGGGATTCTTCTGGGCTAATTCGAGTTCTTGGTGCAACTGGAACAGTCTGTTTCTGTGGAACTTTAAAGAGACAATGGTAAAACATTTGCATATAACCCAATCACACAACAATATTATTTTTACATATAGTACTAAAATAACTCTCATAAATTCCTACACACACACACACATAAAATCCCAAGGATCTGCCTCCACAAAAATCATCTTCAGCTACCTGCAAAATTCTTAGTGTGAAAGCACATTCGTGCATGTGCATAGAGCACTCTGTGAGTGGCACCTCTACTTGTAAGACAAAACAGCATGAGAAGAATTAGAGAGACATCAGCAAAGTATTCATTCATCTACTTCTACACATAATTAATTTGGTACTTTCTTATGGTATTGAAATCACTTTTCATTCCACCTTTCATATAAATAATCACAGATTATCAATGTGTACTTTTCATACCGTGCCAGCTACCCTATGCTAAGGTGCTTGCAAATAGAATATAAAACTCAATGACAGCAGAATCACAGAATCATAGAATCCCTTAGGCTGGAAAAGGCCTTTAAGATCATTGAGTCCAAAACCTAACACTGCCAAGCCCACCACTAAACCACATCCCTAAGCACCACACCTACACATCTTTTAAATACCTCCACGGATGGTGACTCCACGACTTCCCTGGGCAGCCTGTTCCAATGCTTGACAACCTTTTCAGTGAAGAAATT
Organism: Haliaeetus albicilla; assembly: GCF_947461875.1. Classification (NCBI taxonomy): domain Eukaryota; kingdom Metazoa; phylum Chordata; class Aves; order Accipitriformes; family Accipitridae; genus Haliaeetus; species Haliaeetus albicilla. Next base: position 20,297,952 of record NC_091487.1, read on the forward strand.
TTTCCTAATATCCAATCTAAACCTGCCCTGGTGCAACTTGAGGCCTTTTCGTCTCATCCTATTGCTTGTTACTTGGGAAAAGAGACCAACACCCACCTCACTACAACCTCCTTTCAGGTACTTGTAGGCCTCTTTTCAGGTAGTTGTAGCATGAAATTTGGGGATAGCAGGACAACAGGTTGACTTCTTTACTTGCCTTCTGCTAAGACTGTCAGAATTGGTTGTGAAAAGCTAAGCATATTCTTCCGTTGGCTGCGTATCACATCAGCACTCAACTTCTGACACATACAACTAAAAAGGTACCATACAGTACTGGATTTGTCATTTGCGATCTTACCATTTTGTTTTACCTATGTATTTCGAACTAGCTTATTACCACATTTCATTCAAAGTACTTAAAAAATACATGAAATACTACCTCTGAAGTGGAAGAGCCTGCATGATACTTCAGATAAAATTCACAAATCACGCCTGTATTACGCCACAAAGTGGTGCTTTTTGGTCTCTCCACTGAAATATTCTCATGTTGGTAAGCCAAACTACAAGATCACCACTATTAAAAATCAATAGTTTTAACTGATTTTAAAGTTTTCTGGCTATGTTCTATTTCCCTCCATATTACAGGAAAGAGCTTCCTGCATCACCCTGAAGCACTGTTCCCTGCGTTGCTGCTCTTTCCACCATAAACACTCCTTGCGGGATAACTGGCATCAGAACTTAGGAGCATCAGTGCTCCTATCTCTTAAACTGCTCATTCTGCCTACCATCTAGAATGAAGACAAGCTCTTAATGCTTGGGAAGCACTTACATTATTTGCTATTAATGAAGAAGCATAATTTTCCTTTAGAAGTTCATTTACTGTATGAAATATATTTTGTAAGTAGTCAAGCAATTCAATAGTTTACTAGAACTATTCTAACTTAATTTTTCTTCAATTCCAAGTTTGGCAATGACCTTTATTAGTCATCCATACAATTCATTCTGTTTTAAAACAAGCTCACTCTCTATCCCACTTCTAATATGCATAGACATCTCCAATTCAAGAGCCTTTGAACACAGAAAACTCCATACTCATCTCATGACTTTAGATCTACTTATCAGCACCTGCGCAACCTTGAAAATACAACAATAAGAAAACAGGGAAGAAGTTCACAATGACCATTTTGTAAATGTTAATGTAGAAGGAAGATACGTGTTTCTTAGTTAGGTTGCAGGTTTTGAGAGCAGGCAAGAGATTTTGGATAGCTTTCAGTCTTGCTCCAGATGGGATAAAAGTCATTACTTAGGTTGTATAGTGAATGCTTCTTCCCATGCAATGTGCAATGCTTCCTGCTGACAACACTAGATTTATTACCACACAATTAAATGAAAGAACATGAGATAACAGCTGGATTTGCCCTTCTTCAGCAGAAGTCTCTCCTAGCTAGGAGAACTCAATTCTTCCATACAGGCAACTGCTCAGTATCTGTATCAACTCAACTCAATACCTAAAACCACTAAACTAAAAATGCAGCCTCACTGTTTAAAGACAATATATGCTGATATATCAAGCAGTATGTTGCTTGTTATTTTGCACTTCTATTACCTATATCCAGTGCATTTTGATTTTTTGCTGTTGGCCTTTTTTCTCCTCCTCTCTCAGAAGGAAGGAAGAGAGTGCAGAAAGGGAAAAAAGAGCAACCAATTAGATCAAACAACCTGCCTAATACTGAACACTTTCTCCTTGGCAACTATTAACTTCAGAAAACTTCTGGCACTTCCATTTTGTCTCTATAAACTTTACAGACTTACTAGCTTGAACTCTCTCCTCTCTTGTTTATGCTTTCACAATTCATCATTGAAGATTAATGTAATGTTCCCAGGACTTAGAAAATCCCTTATGTGTATCACTGACATGAGCTATTTAACATTCTCTTTTATCTCTAAGCACTATCTTTAGCTTGGATTTATAAAACAGGGCTTAGAAGTATTACTGCTTAGCACAAACAAAAATAATGCTAATTACCAGTGGAATAATTGGTTGTTTTTGTAACTGACTCCTGTGCTTCAGAGATTGCTTTTAGTATTAGATTCTTATTGGCCTGTTTTGAAGGTGGCAATGAAGGTCTAAGGAAGATAGAAAAAATAATTAATTGTACATGAATTGCAACAGCAACTGCATCCTTATTAAACAGATATTTCAACAGGTTAACACAGTTATGCATAATACTGATAGAAAAAATAATCATCTAAAATCACTTCATCTATATTTGTTTTCAGCTTGTTCATCTGTTCTGAGTGGGTGGGGATCCACAAAATGCTTTCAAAAATGGAAGTCCAGAGGCATGATTTCACCTCTCAGTTTAAGTTGCTGTAAAACCATGCTGCATCTGAAAGGCACAAACTGTGCCATTCCTTTCCTCCCACCTCTGCCCCTCATTTGTTGCTACATTTGTGTTGACACTAGTAATTATCCAGCTGCCCCAGGGAGTAAGATCCAGCTGAAAACTGACTCTATCAAAAACACCTCAGTTGTAAAAAAAGTTTCTGTTTGTCTTTGAACATCAACAATAAGGAAGTTTAAATCAGATAAATGTGCTGTGGCACTGAAGATAATTTCAATAAAGTGTGTTAGCTTAAAACAAATCTTATAGAAACTAGCACTGCAGATCAGCAGAACCATCTCTTCCATAGTTTGCATGTTCTTCCTTTCATTGTTGAAAATCAGATACAAACCACCGATGTACTCTGACCGACACCTGACATTCAGACAGAATTAGGGAGCAGAAAAAAAGGAAAAACCTCTCAAGTCTTTTGAAATGTTAAAACCACCTTAAAGAACAAGTGATAATTGGTTTGAAAACTATTCCCAAAGTAAAAACAAAGCAATTAAAACTCCTGGAAAATTATTTCACCACATCAAATACCTGGTCTGAAACATGCCAACATTTATGTTCTTTTGCCAGATAGTGTAAAATTTCACATTCCATTGCAGCTTATGCACAATAATAAAAACAGGTTACAAAATCAGAGGAAAAAAAGTCATATAAATAGACATCTCACCCACAGAGTTGTGAGACAGACAAAATTCAGTGAGCCTTTTTTTTTTTTTTACTGTCAATTTTCAAAACTGCAAACAGTTTTCCCTAACTTCCACTTTCAAAGTTTTTGTTCATTAAATTCATTCTGGAAACTACACAGAATCACTGAGATTTTAAAGTACCTTCTTTCTGGCTTTGCAGGTACAGATACACTGCTGGAGATACTTCCTGTTCGCAATCCATAGTCTTCCTCCTCCTCCTCATCTTCCCCATCATTACAGAACTTTTTCACTTTGACTACTGAGCTTACAACAGGCAACCGTCTCTTCCTGGAGCTTTCTTCCTACAATACAGCAGCCAAAACAACTCATTTAGCATAAAACATGTATTAATAAGCCAGCAAAGAAAATACTGCAATTCTACCTAGAGCCAGAAGATGGAGAACTTCCATTCCAGTCGCTTGAGTCTAGGGACTACTGTACTGTCTGCAGAAACAAGTGACAGAACTGGAGAACATGAAAATCAGACATATTTACATTGAAACATTTCATTAAAAATGTAACTGTAAATAACATTTAGAAAAGGAGAAGAAAAAAAATCTAAGGTACAGACAATTTATCCAACACCTACAGAAAAAGTGTTTTCCGAAGAAATTCATACTACCTTTCAAGATGCACGTGTTGAAAGTCTGATACAGAAAAGTGAAATTAGAATGAATTACTTTCCCCTCTGCATCAACTCTAATTTCAGATTAGTGTAAGGATTAATTTCTAGCAAGCTGACGTATTCCAAAGAACACTAATAGCTATGCAGAGCCAGGATGTTCCAGTTCAGGCAGTGGAAGGTGTCTGTTCTGACACAGCCACTCACCACCACAGTACATGTGGCAGCGACAAATTTAAATGCTAGGCTGCATGAAAGCATAGGAGAAAGCACACATCAATAATTTCTGTAGGAACCACCACTCAGCACTGAACTACACAGGAGCACAATGAGGCACCTGGATGCCAGGTTTGTACACAGGACCCTTTAAACGATCCTATATCCTCCAAGGAGAAAGAAATATCCTAGAAGATGGACCTGGACTACACTGTTACAGAAGATTCATACAGTAAGAAACCCAATACCTAAAGAAATGATCTTTTTAAACTTAAAACTTCCCAAAGCACAAGAACTTTTCTAAGAAAAGGCAGAATACAGCAGAAGTCCACAGTTCCAAGAAATGCTCCTGAAATAGCCCTCTTCTGGACATTATTCATGAAAGAGTAATAGAAGAAAATTATCACAAGACTTCAACATTTCCAAGGAGAGATGTGACTGTCATCCATCAATGGCTTATGTACAGCCTTAAACAAATCACTATATTCTCATTCTCACTTCCCCATCTTAAAAAACAAAGACATCAGCACATGTCTTTGTAAAGCATTCTAGATTTCTGATTAAAATTCACTGTCCTTTATACAGCATTAGGTAAGTAGTAGCAAAGACAGAGAACTATATAAGCAGTAACAAACACAGATGCACTTGGAATACAAGGTATGTAAAATTCCTGCTTCGTTACGTTAACAGGCATAACAATCTTCATTCCTCTCACAAGGGGCTCTTAACTGCTTCATATGGATAGTCTTAAAACTATCAGCTAGGACGATCACGCTGCCTGGCTTAGTCCGGCCTCCAAAGTATGTAGGGCAGCAATCACCTTTTAGCTTGTCCTTGTACAACACCCATCCCAAAGACTTCTTAAAGGCCGTGGTTCCAAAGAGTATAATAATAATAATAATCCAAATAAGCAACATATCTGCGCTTTAGAGACCAATGTATATCTAGCGTAGGTATGAATAAACAGCATCCCAAAAATACTGATTTACGGAACTGTGTAAAGCTGGAGATTTACATAGCACTTACAGAAGATTATGCTGTTCCAATGATCTAGAGATCAAAATTATTATTTCTGATTCATCACGTGCATCATGATGTGCTAACTCATTAGTCCAACCCAATATGGCATGAAGATGTACAAGCTAATTAACTCTGAGATGCAGCAACCTGTCAGGTGATGATGTTAAGCTATGCAATCTCTTTTTATCAGTGGACCCAAAGAATGAAATCCCAAACCTACTGGTATCAGTGACAGAAGTCTTTCAATTTCTCTGAGGTCAAGATTTTACTGGAAGTGTACAAAGTCATTTAGGTTCCTAGCAAGTGTAAAATATTGCAATAGTTTAGATCGTACTAACCTCACTGCCTACTTTATCGGCACTAAGTTTGGAAGTGGGTCTGTAACTTTCTGCTAAGCTGCCAAATGCTTCTGGATTGCACAACTGGCCTGTTTCCAAAGACCTGCAGCTTTGTGTGTCTAACTGCCAGCTCCCCTGTAAGTTGCTCTGTTGCGACAATCTGTGCACATGTATATTGCCATCTGCACTCCTGCTAGCTGGTGGTCGGTATATTTCAGCAGAAGGACGAGAAGAACCGTAAGTTACAGTTACAATAGGTTTCTTCCGCGACAAAGGATTCTCCTGCACGAAGTTTAGGTCTTCATCAATTAGATCATCTGGTTCAGGTTTAATGTCAATTACAGCTTCAGAAGGTGACAATTCCCTCAAAGGCTTGACTGTAGATGTTAAGCGGGACGCAGGACCATCTTCACAAGACTGCCTGATAAAATAAGAAATTACCAACTATTAACTCATCTGGAAATAAAGTTCTGGAAAATGAGAACTGTCTTTTAAACAAAGCCAGCAGGGAAGAATCATTAAGGTATTGCTGTCTATACAAATCTAACACACTGATCACTATTTTTAGTTTGGTTAATTAATCTAAGCCCATCTGTTACTTAAAGAAATGGAACTAAATTCCTGATTTAATTTTTTATGCAACAAATTGTAGCAATGCTTTACTGTTCAAAACTACTTTGATCTTTCCAAGTATCCCTGCTCTTCAGAATGGCTACTACAGTCACACAACTACTAATGTCTGAACATGTGTTAGTAAGTAACCAGAAGCATTACCGTGAAGCGGTGTTCTTTTGTTCCTGTGAGCTAGTTGAAACTCTTGAGTCATTCCTTTCAGTCCGAGTGCTGGAAACTGCAAGAGGTGGCAAGACATCCTCACGCCTCCTCTCATCACTCACACATGAACTGCTTTTGCTGGAAGGAAGGTTGCTCTCAAAGATATTAGATTCTGAAGATTTTACACTAGTTGGTTCTGTGGAGACAGGTACCTTTAATTTTTACATCAAAGCACAGCAATACAGATTTTGCAGTAAATGCAACTAAGAAAATGCAAACAAGACATTGCACAGATCTGAAAACACAACAAGCTGAAAGCTGTTTCAGCTGAAAAGATCAGCAACAAAACACCCAGAAATAAATTCTGGACTTAGAAATAAATTCTTTATCTCAAAATATTAAGCAATTTCCTAAAGAGTCAGGACCCATAAATTGAAAATTAACAAAACAGTCAGCTCAGATCTTTTTTGAAGCTCATTAGACATGCAACACTACACAGAAAAGATAAACGTACTTTCACTCAAAATTAATCTTCTTACTTACCAGTAGTCACAGATCGCAGCTTATCCAAAACACCATGGAGCCTGAAATAGATGGGGGACAGGGAAGGAAGCAAAAGAGAAAAAGGAGAAATAAAAGAACTTTAACTTACATTCAGAATAATCATCTTTCAGAAACCAGCTGCCTTTCCCCCGCTACAAGCATCTCATTTATCTAAGACTTCACTTCCCATCAACTGCTGTATGTTTAACCTCAGAAGGGAGGCTTTAAGTATCTTGCCTCCAGTGACTCTTCATACATGCAGGTAGGGTATTCATCACATCATTTATTCTTGGCATTTAGTTGGTTTACATAATTAAAGCCAGTACTTTCCACTCTTTCACTACAATCTATGGTGTGAGTTAAATGTCTTCAAAAGGAGTGATTCAAAAAACCTGAGTTAGAAGTCTAAAGTATAGCTGAAAATTTTACTTCCTGTATGAAACTTTAATTACACAGCAGAGTTAAACATAATTCTAAATACAAATGTAAACAATATACAATTTGCAGCACTGAATGTACTCAGAATTCTTTCAGCATGCTTTGTATATACCAACAATATTCTTTTGGATGCATTGGTGAGCAAAAACATCTCAGCAAAGTAACGAATTTGCCGTTTGCCTGTGAAAAAGGCACCAAGCTGAAGCAATACAGAGTATCAAAAAACTACAAAATAATAAGGCTATTTAAAAATAAATACACATTACAGTGAGAAGAAAGAGGAGGAAAAAAAAAAGAAAAAAATCCCAACACTTAAATGCACATCCTACTTGGAATTCAAACCTGATCATGGGCATCTCCATAATTTAGACTGAGTATTAAAAAGGAGTTAAGGAACAAAAACATATTGAAAACTAGGAAAAGTAAGACTGCATGTGAGTATAAGGAAGGCTTATACTCATCTCCTTGTGAGTTTTTACTAGAACACTCTTAAAATTCGTCAGCTGAACTCTGCTGATGCATGTAAGTTTTCACACTGACCTCTGGATAACTGTGACCTGACACTCGGTTCAGAGTAAGAAGTGTTGGCCAACCAGCAGGATTGCCAGGTCTGCCACAGAATTGCTGTGAAACTTTTGCCAGATGACCCCTAATTACCAGCTACAGAGACAAACCAAGGAAGGCAGACCTTGTTGAGTATTGTATTTAGCCAGAGACCCAATGTTTAAGAATGTAAACATTCTGGGTCGCCTTTAGAAGAAATAAAAGCATATAAAACTCCCAACTACAATGCTATTTAACTTTTTTCCACGAGTCCTCTTACAGCTTATTGCATAGGTTTCATCATGTCTTCTTTTCCACGATTCTTTTAACCAATACCTACTTTGTTACCTGACAAGGCACTCTGACACTGATTTTGTATTTATAAGCAAATGTGGATACTGAATTGAGATTAAAAGACTCATTACATTTAGAATTTAAACAGGTGTCAAAACCAGCAGGAGGTATAATATCTACATATAGTTGATATCCAGTTCTAAATATATATTAAAAAAAAAATCTTGATCTCTCTTCCCTGCTGAAATTTGCTTTCTCTAAATATTTATTATTTCTTTCAGTAAAGTTTTAGTTTCATTTACAAAGCCATAAAAGTGTTTTCTGCTACATATTATTGCATTATTTCTGTGTATCAGGATTCAGTCAAAACCGTAGTACTGGAGTTAACCTCACCAACTTGTAAACCTCACTAATTTGTCTAACTGATTCCCAAAACTACTATGAGAAATACAACTGCATGACTTACTGATACAGTGAAACCCAAACGTTTTGCCTAGGCAGGCCACAAGAGGGAACAAAGAACATAAATACCTTTTTTAAAAAAGGGGTGCATGCTTAATTGCACTCCTTTCTTGTATTTTTGACAAATGCAGGTAAAAAATTGAAAATTTTGAAAGCAAACTCAAATTATATCCATACAAGTAACAGTCACATGGAAATACATCAGTTTAAATAGTTAATACAGTGAATTGCAATAGGTGGAACTAATTTTCACTTTTTGTCAATGTTTATGGTTTCATAAATACCCAACTTCTAAAATGTTTCTCTCTGCTATTTAACAGCATAAAAGCTCCTAACCAAACGAAGGGGAACTTGACTAATCACACAGAAGAAATACTGGAAGTGACTGTAATCAGTCAGTATGAAAATTTCAAAGGAAGCAAACTGAAAAAGCAGAAAAAATGTAGTATTTCTCCAATCTATACAAAACAAAATAACGTTCCTTAAAACTATATTACGTTAGAGACTCAGAAATAAGATTAACTTGAAAAAATACATAACTCTGAAAGCAAGAAAAATCTCTGGACTCAAACATTTGTTTGGACACTCTGAAACATGGAGTTAATTAAAAGGTTTATAAGCCAAATTCAGTATTAGAAAATGCATGAGAAATATAATGGCTAAGGCTGTCATGCAGCATAGCATAAATTAATCCACACTGTCGGAAGTTTAGAAAGAGTTAATCTGTTGCTAATTTGTCCTGCTCACAATAATTCTGGGGTTCTACTTTTGTTTTGTACAGCTGCGTGGGGGTAATAAATAAACAGGCTGAGGTGGGAATACCTAAGCATTTGGTGCTAAGCCTTGTCAGAGACTGTACACAGAATTAGATCCACTGCTCATCTGTCCTGATATAGTAATTCCCATGCACAACAGCAATCTGAAGCACTATTAGCATAAAGGCAAAGAAGTTTGTCTTTGAAGAACTATTTTACATCTAACTACAGTGAATAACACTCTCATGCTCACAGTAGGCTTTGCAGAAATAATTTTTTTTAAGTCAACATATGGCCCTCACTTACCTGAGCATTTCACACTTCACTCAGAAATTTGACTAGACTTACGAGCAAACAAAAAACGTAAGCCCTCCAGTCCTTTGCCACTTACTTATCACTGCAATAGCCTAACTGTTGACAGACTAAAAATAATTTACTTGTTAGACCTGCAAAGTAAAAGTTTTGATTAATGTAAATTACACAATGGGAAAATAAGTAACTTCTTAAATTCTCCGGTTTCACTTATAGAAAGCAGTCCTGATTACTGATAAGAAGTGTGACAAGCAGCTTACAAACATACCAGACAGTAAACCTGACAGTATTGTTTCCAAGGAAAAGGGAAAGGTCTTCTGTCATCTGCTCCTGACTCTTCTTATTGGCCACCATAACCATAATATAATCAGGGAGCTCTTCATCTAACAGAAAGAGAAATATGTTGTTTTAAAGTATAATAAATCATAAAAGACATGGCAAACATCCTTAAACATGTAACTAGAATTTGTTTTCCTGTTCTACTATAAAGGCTCTGCAGGCAGAGGATTAGGTAAGCAAATTAACAAGATTTTCATTTCCTCTGATGTACAATACAAGTTTCAGCAATGAGTGAGGAATAAAAGATTGCAACTTCACAAGAGCATAAGCTGAAGATAAGATCAAAGTATTTAAAAAGTGAGTAAATAAAACACAAAAAGGACACGATAAAAGAAAGCCACTCTGCTGCCTATATCCTTTTACTTGAATACTAACAACCATCTACAATTTTCATCACTTCAAATATTGCCAAATATAGCACCTTATCCTTGTCAAATTTCCTTTAGTTACAAAGACCAAACAGATAAATATCCCTTTCTGATTTGTGCATTAAACAAGTCAAAACTGTATTAACTTCCAGATTTTCCGTCTAAAAACCAAACCAAAACAAAACAAAAGAACAGCAACCCTGAGAGTCTGATTCTTTTAACTCCCTAACTTATGCAATTTCATACACAGTGAGAAATGCATTCCCTTGCTGGACCGCTCAACACAGGTTACGCCTACTCATCAGAATGGACAGGAAGGTGCTCAGATTCTGACATTAATACATTAAGGGTTTGGGGAGTTTGGTATTCGGCTTTTTACTTTGGCTTAGCTCTGATCTACGCTGAAGGACTGAATGGTGCATTTGTTGCTCGAGGGCATTAGGTATGCTTCTTAGGCACATATTTCAACATAGTCAGTTTAATCTAATGCCTCATGCTCTCCATTACCACTCCATGACATACACATAACAACAGTAAGTGAAGATAGTTGGGAAAACCGCTTCAAATTGTGAATTTGAACCAGGGCACTAACATAGCTGTACTCATTTCATCAAGTTAAGTCTGTACAGAACATTAAAAAGACCTAAAAAATGACAAATCTTAAACAGAAATCAAAATACAAATCAAAGGTATCTCCTTTCTTCTATGTCTTGCAAATAATTCATCTGTACCATTCATATATTGCACCTGCACTCCACTATCACTATTCAAGTGTTCCAACATAACACATTCCTAGCCTAAATAAACCCTAGGGGTTTTTTGGTGGTTGTTTGGTTTTTTTTTAATATAAACTGCAAGTTGCACAGGATGGATGGATACCCACATCTAGGAACTTAGAATGAATTATTTTTTTTTGGCCAAGCTACTTTTAAACCTGATCAGCTCCTCAGGTGGTTCAACATATGATAAAGTAAAGAAGATGATACTTTAAGTATAGATCAAAACATAAGTTAGCACAATTACGTGTAGCAGTACAATAAGAGCAACAAAGAAAGAAACAAACCCTTCTCTCAGTGACTATGTTGGTTTATGCCAACTTAAATTGTATGCAAAACTACAGCCTTTTGAAAATTTTGATAGTCAATGACTATTCGACTACCTTTATTTTCCTTCACAGATATGAATTTTTCCTTTGTTAAGTTCTACACAACAAATAAGCTTCAATATGTCTTGTAGAAGACATTTCAAAAGATAAGAACTAGCAGTTACAGAATGAAACAAAAGCATGGTTGTTGCTCACAGAGGCTAGAATGAGGGAGAACCGATTTTTACCAGTTACCTGAAAGAAATAGAGAGTCTTTGAAAAACATTACTTGAAAAGTTGTCCAAAATACTCTAGTCAAGGAGAGAAACCTGACAAGTGACAGAAATATGGAAACAGTGGCCTAAAAAACAAAAAAAAGAGGCCAAGGGAAGTCAGACTTGGTGATAAAGAATACAAAGTTATTTAAATAAGTTCAGCAGCTGACTAAGAAGTGCAGACATTATATGCTGGTCTTGGGAACTGCCTTCTGAATACAGGAAACAGAAAGACAAGAAAAACAGAGAAAGAATAATCAGCCATAGTTGGAATCAAAGAATTCTAGTATTCTATTACCATCTTGGTATTAGAGAAAAGAACGATTTTTTTCAGAAATGCAGGAAAAAGCAAACAAAAAATCAAGGACTGAGAAACTTGAAACCTGGAATGACAGTAAAAAAAAACCAAAAATGAGTTGCTGAAGAAGACAACTTTTGAGATGGTGAAAAAAGACACCCTTATAATGAAAAAATTCTAATCACAGTTCCTTGGCACCTGCTGAGTTCAGAACATCAGCTCGTAGGTAACTCCCTTCTACGGAGTCAATACATTTTGATTCCATAAATACAGTGGCCCCTTTAAATAGGAAATAAGATGAATTCAAGATCAAACTACAAACTTTGAACTTGGTCCTGCAACTCATGGGATCTCTGAACTATGCTCTCAATTCCTTCACCTGAAATCCAAGTATCACAGACAACAAGGCAGTTGCAGGACTGAGGTATTCTGCTTCCAACAGAACACTGTGTTAAGTTACTAACTTTTACTGTTGTAAAAATCAGCTGCTCTTAAGTGCAATATCCATTTAACCCTGGATTCAGGAAAAAAAAAAAACAAAAACCACAAAAAACCAGACATTCACACTGCTCATCACTCTCCCTCCTTGCAATCCAAAATAAAATCCCACCCTGCCTCTAAGATTCAGTTACATATGTTTCATCAACATTTGCTTAATGTGGCTCTTAGTTTTCCCCTTAACAGTCAAGCTCTTACATTTTGCATATTTGTCCTACGTGTTTCTGACATTGCCTTTCCACCTCCTAAAACAGCTTATCTCTGTCTTACAGTAATATCCTTTCACCTGATTTTGACAAATGTCTCACCCTGAATTCAAAAGGCTCTTGAAAAGATGCCTAAGACCGACTCCATCTCAGAGGGGTCACAGGTAACTGCTGCTGTATTTGCAAGGATCTTGCTTTATATAATGCTTCTCTTTGTGCTTCAGAGAAACTTCCTTAAATATTCACAGACCCATTGTTTGTTTTTCTTTCAAATCCCTTGCCACCATTTCTCCTTGAAAGGGGAGATGGTTAGCCTTCTTAGTTATTTCCTTTTAGTTCTTCATACACTGATGTCCACATACTGCCTCCTCTTACACTTTGACTATACATATTTTATGAAGTAAGTCTTTTTCTTTCATACTAGTCCAGCACTTCAGATAACTCATCTCATGCTTAAGGCTTCTGTATGGAGTAACACAAGTAATAACAAGTAAATAGGCTGTTTCATTAACTAGCTGGTTGTCTGCTACCTAACAACGAGCCTAGAGAAGATTGCTAAACACACAATAACACTTACCAACATAAGCCCCCAGCTCCTGCAACTTTCCTTTTATAGCACCCTAAAAAATAATGAAATAGCATTTAAGGGATGGAGCAACACAGTACTTCTAACTGCAAAAAAGGTGGGAGGCTTAGCAAAGTTTGTCCAATTAACTGTTTGACCACGTTGGTTTAACATGCTATTTTTCCTATCCTCCACTGCTTGTGAGATGAACGTTGTAACAGCGAGGGACTGACAGCAGAATAGCAAGAACTACCAGGAATCTCACGCTCTCTACTGTATTTCCTATATACCAGTTCCTGGTGCTACCAGACAACCTCCAGGTCCCAGCTGTCCTTTTTTTAAGCAGAGACCACCCGGGCTCATAAGGTGCGAAGAAAACGAATCCCGGATGGTTTGATAAAAGGTCATTCCCTGCTCAGCAAGAAAAAACCAAACCTGCCAGGATTTTCAAGCTGTGGTTGCTGAGTGGGAGCAGCTGACAAGACCTGACGGTAACGGCGGCTTACACCAGAACGCCCGGCTGCGGCTGCTCCCTCTCCCGCGCGGCCGCCGGTACCGGGCCTGCGTCCCAGGTGGGCCGCTGCAGGGCGAGAACTCCAGCTCCGGGGCAGAGATGGCAGCTGCCCTCCGGGGTACAGCAGGACCCCGGCTCCGCTTCCCAAGACAACGGCTCTCCCGCTCGTGCCCCTCCCCGGGGAGCCCCGAGGCCGAAGGCCGCCCGCCGGCGGGAGCTCCCAGTAACCCCGGCTGGGGCTTCACCCCGCCGCTTCCTGCCGCCGGGGGAAGGGGGCTCGGCGGTGCAGGGCCCGCAGCGGCCCCGCCACCTCGGCGTCTGAGGGGAGGCCGGAGGGAGCCCGGCGCCCCAGCCACCGGCCGGGCCTGCCCCCCACGAGCGGCGTCGAGCCCCTGCCGCGGGCGGAGAGCGAGCGACCCGGCTGCTTCTCTCTCACCCGGATCTTGCGGCTGATCTCGGTGCCGATCTCCATGGTCGCGTCGCGTCGCGCCGCCCCGGCCCGGCCCGGCCCGGTCCCGTCGCGCCGCGCCGTGCTCCCGCCGCAGGCCGCGCCGGCTCTGGAGCGCCGCGCCGGGAAGTGCGCGGCCTCCGCCTGCGGCGCCCCCTGCCGGGCCGCCGCGGTGCCTCCGCGCCGCCCCCACCCCCGCGGCCGGGCCCCCCGCGGCGGGGCGGCGAGATGCGCCCCGGCGGGCGGCCGGGCGGTAGCGCGGCGGCAGAAGGAGGCCCGAGCTCCCTGGGGCGGCCCTCGGCCACGCCGCTGCGCTCCCCGCCTCCCTCCTCGCCCCTCTCCCGGCCGCTGCCCCCGCCAGCTCCCTGGCGCGCGCCAGGCGCTGCCTGCGTAACGTAACGCTCCGTAGGCCCCGCGAGCCCTCGGGCTCGGCGGCTCGCCCAGGCCCGGGGGCGGCCGGGTGGGTCGGCGTGTCCCGGGCGCGGTGGCCGCGGGGCAGCAGGGGGACGCGCGGCCCCGGCGGGGAGGCTCGTGGGCCGGCAGGCCGGGCCGCCCTCGGCCGGCCGTCGCCGCAAACCGCTCGAGAGGCGGCGGCTGCGGCCTGCCTCGGTCTGCAAGCGGCAGGCAGCCAGACGCGCTCGGGAGCCTGGCCCTGGAGGGAAGAGCGTCAACGTGTCTCCTAGCGTATTTCTGAACAGTTGCGTGTCAGAGGGTCTGCTCGTAATTAGTCGAGTGTTGCGCTCAGCCAGTTGCCAGTTTTTGTAAAACTGGTTTACAAAGTCCCGCCACGTGGCTTAGGATGAGTACCCTAAGATTAACTGCAAGGTTGTTTTAATATTAAAGCTCCTTCTCAAGAAGTACAAAAATTGAGGATTTAAATATCTAGTTGTTAAAAACCAAGTATGGTATAGCATACCATACAAAGCATGAAAGTAACTTTTAATGCCGTACGTAACTACCGCTATATTATAAAAGTGTTTTACTACTGAATTTTAGTTTTGTGACCCCATGTTAGATTGATAAGAAGAATGAAAACAACATGGTTTGGGGTTGTTTTTTCTTAGAGGCTGCAGCATCTGCTAGCCTTAGTGCTACAAGGGACCAGTGGCAGAGGGAGGTTGAACTATGTCGAAGTCGCGTTTGAGCCATACTGTTTTTATCTTTTGCAGCTATGTCCCAGCTTCACTTCAGCTGATCTAGTGAGTAGCAACATTATAGAAAGCCCAGCCTACAGATAAAGGGTCTTTTACAAGTAATGCCACTGGGTAAAATAAACTGCAGGCGTTGTCGTTAACAGCTGTATTAATCTCTTTCTGCATCACTGCTCCTAATATAAACCAAACATCATACAGAGATAGCCTAGAGTAATTATTGTTAATGATCTGAGCCGTTTGCCTGACTATACTTACACTGGTGTTACAGTGAGATACAACTAGTAACAGATTAATTACAACATTCCGTTTTAACCTTCAAGAGACACATTTTGCTCTCTTAAGATTTCAGATAAGTTGTATTACTTTATTATTGGACCAAGAAAAATAATTATTGAAGAACAGAAATAGGAATTGAGTTTATTCCCTAACTAATGGATTTACTTTCAAAAGAAATTTTGTGTTTTAAAAAAAAATATCATTTGTGAATACCGACAGGAGCTCATTGCTTCAAGTTCAGCACTGCATTATGCGTAGGATAACTGCCAGTTTTCTTCTAATAGGAAAATTCCATAACCTTAATTAGTTACTTAGTAGAATATGGTTCATCATTTTACAGTGCCTTATAAGTAAAAATTAATCTTGCAAACATGAAATTTCAGGCTTCAAGCAGGTATGCTCATTTTTCTAGCACCTTCCATTCTCTCCACTACCATTCAGAAAGATGTCATGATGCATGAAGACCCAGCAATCTCTTGCTTTTTCACAAATAAGAAATGGAATGATGAAAAAACAGGGAGGCTTCAGACACAGAACCAAAACATAGAAGTGATGAATAAAGTGAATTTGTTCAGAGAACATCTTTTAAGAGTCACATGTAGAATCAGAAGCATTCTGACTTTTCAGTTCATGAAGTCACAATTTTGCATGGCTAGTGAGTAAATCAAGGTATTTTTCCACATGACTTCTTCATAGCTTCAGCATCCTGGGAATGCCCCTTTAACTAGTAGTTTCTAGATTATCCTGCCTGAGTTTTTATCACAAATGGAAAACTCCCCACTGGGCTATATAGATGCATAGCACTGTTCTGTCTGGAGGGTGACCGATTCTGCTTCCTGTTTAGCTCACTTCCAACTTTCTGTCTTACCATTAGTCAATGCAAAGACCTGATGCTGGACAGAGTTCCCAGAATCAGAACAAGGTGAATACTTGCGTCAACCTTCACCCTGTTGGCTGATACACTCAACTGCAATCACATATTTGGACCAGGATGGGAAAAAGGAAAAAAATCAAAACTGTCCCAGAAGGGAAGATGTCAATAAGAACAAAATAGATTTATCCCTGTTCCACTATGGGCAGGCAGTATTCAACCCAATGGGCCGAAACTTCTGTTTGTACTTACAGAACAAGGGCTGCAACATTCAGCTGTAGGATATTAGTCTTTTCCTCCCATAATCTTCAACAAGAGAATAAAGAGTACAGCAAAAGATGCAGGTGTTTCTACCCATGCATGTCATGAGTGTTGACCAGGAGCTAGAGGAGAGAAGCAGAAGCACAGTATAGTGCCCTGAGGCAATCAGTCTGTCTTATGGAGGTGTCTGTATCAGAGCTCATCACATGTTCATGGACATCTTTGTCCTTTTTTATTAGAGTTGATAGTTGGAGCAAAGCAGGTACTGGACAGCAGATGAGGCAAAAAAATGAGATAGGGCAAAATGGAAAAAGTGCAGAAAACCACAAAGTTAGGATACAAACTGGGTTTATAGGAAGCGGAAGAAAAAAAATTAATTCAGGAATGAAAGTTTGAAGAGCTTCAAAAGGAGAAAATGTAGGCTGCAGAGGAGTATATTGACAGTGTCCTAGATGTCTCTTTAAGATGAGGTGTTGTCTTTAAATGCAAAGAAAGAAAATGTAGCAAGGACTAACTATGGAAAGTAAGAAGACTAATAAATGCAACTTCTAGACAGGGAATAAGGCAGGAAATGGGTGTGATCAAGATTTAGAATAGGAAATGTGACAGATAAGAGAATTGAGACCTTGTTTCCAGTATCAATTGTTTAGAAATAGGAGGGGTTGCCTCTGTTACCCTAAAATTTCATGGCTTGGATTTGTCATGCATTGTATCAGTCACTTCTCTCTGGCAAGTAACCATAGTTCTGGCCTGTAGCAGATACCATTAGAAAAGGTTATCAATTTAGGTTAGTTCAAAGTTAGTTTATTTTACTCAATATAAAATTTCCCTGAATAAATTCTTTTTTTTTGGTTTATGGACTGCTCATCATAACTATGGCTGATGTATGGAGGGGAAAAAAAAAGGAGATATTCCCCTGATCTGAGGAAAGACCATTGTGCCTAAGAGAAATAACTCAGAAGAATTCTTCATAGTACAAAATTAGCTATGTATTTCAGATGAGATTATTGTCCTCCTGAGTAACATGTTATTTGCATAGTAGATCTGCAGGTTAGACCTGCTCAGATAGTAGCATGTTTGTGTGCTTTACATTACCAAAACACTTTCTAAATTTTACAGTTATGAGTCAGCGTTCACATATTCACTTTACCTTTTTCCTCATCCCTGACATGTTTCAAGTTTGTATATACTTTTGCCTGGCTCACGCAATGTGGAGAGCCGTGAAATTCCAAATTGCATACAACAATTGTTGATTTCACAGGTGTGCAAGCACAGACACAGAGGTCTCCATATATTTATGGGACTGGAGTACAGCCCCTTATATGTTGTTTGCATTGGTTAAACACTGTAAGTATTACTTAATTGATAGGCATTTGATGCTTGCTAAGACAGTTGTTACTAAAGGCATAATTTCTACTGACACCTTTGGGAGTTTTAAGTCCAGACGGGCTGAAAGATCAGTCTTTAGTCTGTGTTTTCTTGCTGTGTATATTACCAACAGCTGAAACTCTGCAAGGACTTTTGTTTTTAGCTGCAGACATAAATGTATGTGCATAGGTCATTTGGTACAGCACATACAGATTAAACCTTGAAAATATTTCCAAGCTGCGTGAAAATCAGACCAACAGAATTTTTGGTAAGAGATTTGACTTAATTGGAAAGGCTTAAAATAAATGATCATACGATTAAAAAAAGAAAGGATTGCCTGCTATTTGTTGTAACCCCTATTTCTGTAATGCCCCTGTAGCCAGAGAAGCAGCTGTTCATTGCTGACATTCTCCCTGCCAGGCATTCCAACTCTCTGAGGTAATGGGCTACAAGCATACGGGCCTTTGCTTTAATTCTTTCAGCGTATCCTTCCGCATGGATAGAGCGAGGGGAACGCCTCCAGGAAAAGAAATTAAATGCACACACACAGAGGCACACAGAGACGGGCGATTTGAAAATATTCCCGAGAACGCACTTTGCGCTCATGCAGTGCAGCATCACATCAAAGAGGCTGCCTGAATTGCTGGCTGGCACAGGTTTATTTTGTTGTAATATTTTCTTCCACCTCTAGCTCTTTACCCAGTGGAATGATATCCAGAGCAAGTTTTTTGAGACAGGAAGTGAGGAATGTTTTCACTATGAGTGATCTGAGAAGAAGGTGGGTTAGCCGAGATAGCAGCTGTTTCGGGCAAGAGGAACACAGAAAGTCAGTTCCTGAGGAATACAGATGAGATGGCTCCGGGAGAAAAAGTCTTGGAGCACTGTGGGGTTTTTTTGGATACACGTATGTGAAAGGAAACTCAGTGTCTTTGGATCGCTGCACAAGGTAAGGGGAAAACAGCAGGCACAGTAAAAAAAACAGCGGGTGATCTCTGCTGTGTACCGCAAGACTGAGGAGTTTCAAGCATATTTCCTTTTTGAAAAGTAAAGGCTGTAGAACTGTGCTTCTGGAAGTAGGGGAGGTTTGAGATAGGCACTTATTGCTGCTCTTTTAGTCCAGGAGTCATGTCAAAGATTAACTGGTAAAACAAGGGGAGGGTGGAGTATTCTGATTTTTTGGCTCTCCAAATATTTCTGAAATAAATATATGTATTTTAAGCATTTGAAATAATAGGAACCCTTTTTCACCATCATGTATCACAGTTTTATTTTGCATGCTGTCATTCACGCAGGCTGTTTAAAAAAATCTTTGTAAAATAAAATGCTAATTATTGAGGGGGGAGTGGGAGGTGTAGGTAAAGATACCACAGTGCTCAGTAATCATGTGTCAGTCACAGCCATGTTGCTGAAATTCTAATATAACATTTTTGAAACTACATGTTTGTGTTGAAATATGAATGTACAAAGTTTGACCACTAAAGACATTTTTAGCTGTTGCGTGAAAATTCCAGGCTTGCTAAATAAAGGCTTGTTACTGTAGAGGTCATCAGTTGCATTTGTAACTCCTGGTGGTATGTAGTTCCTTTTTGCTAAAGTAGCTTTATAACAATGCAGATGTGTCCGAATTTAAGTAATGCAGAAGGCAAATACGACAGCACCTAGCATTGCAGAATGCACAGCTGCTGAATAAAAACAGCACAGCTCTGTCTTCAAGAAGTACACATGGCTAGCAGCAGAAGTTACTGAATGATACCTCAGTGTTATTCATCAAACTTGCCTTTATTCTACAATATTTATTATATGTCAGGAATTTTTATTTTATAGTTGGTCTTTTGTGACATGGACTGGAAGTTAGTTACTTAAGTTTTCCTTATTATAAATGTGTTTCAGAAGTAATGAAGATGATGTCAGACATGTACTAAATTAAAATGAAATCATTTAGGGTAAATGGTCAGTAGAGCAGTAAATGCAAACAACAGATCATAACCTGAAGAGCACTCCTGGCATGTTCTGAAAATTCTGCTCTAAACTTCCTATGTTTGCATTGCTGCATTGCATAGTGAAATAACTTAAAGTTTGAGATTGCCTCATGTCAACATTAGGTGGTTTGGAAATTTCACCTGTCAGGTCAGCCTCTGGTTAGTGATTTTTTTTTTTTAATACTTTTTTTCCCATGCCCTTAGAATACTTTTCTAAGGGCCTGATGGGGGCATGAAAGTTTGAAAGTCTCTCATATTCAGTGGTACTATGTAAAAACGGAGATTAAAACAGCATTGGACTTCTGACTGCAGCTTTGTAAAAGATGAGTGAGTTGGTTTCTCTCATTGCTGCAGCACCAAAGAAAGTACGTAACTCTGCACAGAATGTATTGGAAAACGGGCCCTGGGGACGTGAGCTGAGGTCAGTCAGCCAAAAGTTACTCTGCCAGGAATAAACCCAGTGCGAGATTCTGCTGGCAGTGGGCAGGAAACTAAAAGCTTCTGTCTGTAGAGCATTCCCTGCATGCTGCTCTAGGGGGGCAGGAATTGGAGGATCAAAGTGCAGAGTGAGTAATAGACTGAGGAGTCCCTGTGTATCCCTAAAATTTTCAGGGAAACCTGTTGCTATTCTGCAGCTGCACCCAAAAATAAATTAGTTGGTGTTTGGGTCAGGGTTTTTTTTGATTCAAGTGGTATCTGTTGAGGATGGGGATTGTGTAGGATGGTAGAACTGCTTCCAGGTTATTAGAAGCGTGGTCATGAAATATGTTTATGGTCATTCTTTGGAGTAGGGTTGCAAAGATATCATTGAGGAAAAATTCTGTGCTGCCTCCTCTTTCTCCCCATTTTAGGCCTGTAGTGCCTTTCCGCCTCCCTTTCTTCTTTGCTGTGCTGCTTACAAGGGAGTCGGGAGTCTGATACGAGGTCTTCAACCTAAAGAGTTTGTGGTTGTGTTGAGTAACATTAACTTTCTAGGTATGTATATAAATGTGCAAGTAGTATGTGGCCATCTCTTTGTTTATAGCTATATCTTTGAGTTTAAAAACAGGTGCGCTAGGAAGACTACTTCTTCCAATTCCCCCACTCCAAATAAATGGATGTCTTCGTGTTACTCCTCTCTGGTAATTCTAAGAGTCTTCATAAATCAAACTGTGCCTTGTAAAATGTGCTACTAATACATACCGGCCTGAAAAAACCGTAGGTGCTTGTTTTCTTTTTCCTTTCAGGCGGCGCGGCGCTGCCACTAGAGGTCCCCAGGCGGAGCCCTCCAGGCCAACGGCGGCTAACAATGAGAGGAAGAAGCGTAGCTTGGCCCCGGGCGGCTCGGCCCCGGCCCTCAGGCTCGGCTCGGCCACGGCCCTGGCCCTCAGGCCCGGGGGCTGCGGGCAGCGCGGGCCGGGGCGCGGCCGCCGGCTCGGCTGGGCGCGGCGCGGGCAGGGCAACGGCCGCCACGCGCACGGCGCTGGCTCCGGCGCGCTGCCTCGCCCCGCGGCCGCTCGGCCCCGCGCCGGCGGCGCGGAGGAGGCGGGCCCCGTCCGGGGGTGTTACGGCGGGCCGGGGGGCGCGGCGCCCCCAGCCCCGGGCCGCGGCGCCGTGAGGGAGGCGGTGCAACCGCCCCCGCCCCGAGGCGGCGGCGGCGGGTTTATCTCGGGTGTGTGAAGCGCTTTCGCTTCAGTAGTAGCCGCGGTGCCCAGCCTCGCTGTAGCGGCTGTTCTCAACACACCTGCTTCCGCCGACACCCCCCCCCCCGCCCCGTATTTACAGAACGTTTTTATTTTGCGTGTCCCACTGAAAACCAGCGCTAGGAAGAGTGACAACTTTCTTAGGCTAGGGTGCATGCCGTACGAAACACGCGAGGGGAAGGGCGAAGCTTGCACGCTACGGAGTTGACAGGAGAGGAGGCGCGGAGGTGTTTGCAAAAGGTGGGGAAGCGGGTGCCTACCTTTAGGCTGGGAATAAGTATGTTTTTCAAGGAAAAACTAGGCCATAAATGGTTCTCAGAATCCGCATACTCTCTTGGCGAGGCACAGCGTAACCCGAAACATCCTACAGCAGCTTAGGTATTAAGAAATAATGGTACAGCTAGCTGTAATTCAGGGAGAATTAGAGGAATTGGATTTTAATTGTCTGGTAGGAAATGGCTAAGGTGTGAGCTTTAATGCCTCTCTTCCTGCCTTTCTTTTTTTTTCCCTTAATCGTTTATGGGGCTTGGTTTTGTGTTTAATCCAACAGATAGCAGCTGAGGCTGCACACTGCTCTGAAAAACAAGCCAGATTGCTGGATTTGCGCTTACAGAAAATGGCTTTGTTCAGTATTAGAAATACCTTAGGCAACTCGGACTTCGTAGAGGTATTTCATTTAAATACTGATTGAGTTTAGAAATACTTATTGCAGCTGCATTTGATTAAGACTCATTATTCACTTGTGAGTTTAAAAAAAAATACCAACTTGCCAAAGACTGGTGTCGTCTGTGGAAAAACCAGAAACTCTGGTGCTTATTTCATTCTTTGAATGCAAAACAGCTCTGCATTTTGGAAAAGGAGACTGATTATTTAGATTTAGAAAAAATAGACATGTTATTTCCCATGTTACCATTCCCCTTTTAGTAAAAATATTTCTGATTCTTGTATTTATTCTTTCTCTTTTGCTCCTTACTAGGATTCCAGTGGATGCCCCTTCTACTTGTCTCCTGGTGGAAGACTTGATTGTCTTTAATGGATACTGCTGCTGCTGGTTGATCTCTGGAGACTTTACAGCTCCTTACCTTTTGAGAGGAGATAGCTACTTGTCCCCTCTCAAGGTCCTGGTGGTAGTAGCTTTTTATCAGTAACCACCTCGGGCGGGAGGGGAAAGAAGATGCCTCTGCCTTTTGGGTTAAAATTGAAACGAACTCGGCGTTATACAGTATCTAGCAAGAGTTGCTTGGTGGCTCGTATCCAGCTGCTCAACAATGAATTTGTGGAGTTCACGCTGTCGGTGGAAAGTACAGGCCAGGAAAGTCTGGAAGCAGTGGCTCAGAGACTTGAATTGCGGGAGGTAAGCAAACTGTTGATTGAAGGCGTGATTTTTGTCTCTGGTGCTAGATGACCTATGTGGTGAATCCTTACCATTTGGGGCAATCAGTTTATTTACTGGAGCAGCTGTCCTGTGTTCTCCTTGTTTCTTCACCTTCTGGTCTTGAAGGGACTTCGATTGCTCCAAGACAGTTGAAAAACTTAGGTTACAGAGCTAGGGAATGCCCAAGGGGAGGACATGTTAGAAGTGGCAGTGAATAGAAGCTTAGAGCGATAAACAATGCGACTGTTTTTTAAAGCTTACAACGCTGAAAATGCTGTTTAAGAAAAACCCACAAAGGAACAAAAAAAAAAATTTCTGCCTAAGCAACATGGTTAAGAATTACTGCAAGACTTGAAACAACTTTTAGCTAAGGATATGAAAGAGAGTGTTATTTGTGTGCATGTATTTTTTTTTTTTCTGATGGATTAGTTCTGTGAAAAGAACCTAAAGCGCAAAATGTGATAAGTGTACCAGTGACCAACTATTTATATTGCTTGTTCAGATACCACAAACATGTTTACAGACATTGTCTTGGAGCAAGAATATAGTCATTTAGATCAGGTGCTGGCCTCATGAGGAAACATGGTTTGTACTAGTTCAGTCTGTATATATTTGTGTAACCTGCCTTTTTTCCCAAAAAATTCCTTACTTGGTATTTCAAAGGATCCTTTTGCCACTGAAACTTACCCTTCTCCCACATGTTTAGTGATTATTCATATATCTCCTGTATTGAGTGAATTACTTCTGAAATGCTGAGCTGTGAAACCTTGTTTATAGAAATCTACATAGATTACCAACGTATGAACCAATGTCATTGTTTTATAAATTTGTTGAACACAGGTGGATTTGATTGCAGTAGTTGAATGCTCTTGACCCTGTGTAAATTGACATTTCCCACTAGAGTCTCAAAAGGTTGATTTCATTTTGTAGCCATTAAACTGTGACGGCATGTGTACTTTCCGGGGGCAGGAGAGAGAAAACTTGTAATAAAAGTTCAGTGCTGCTAACATTGTTCTGAAAAAGATGCTTTTGCTCTGTTATGTAGTCTGCCATATAATGGTGTTTTGAATATGGGATTCAAATACAGGACGAAAACCCTAGACTTAGGTAACCAAAATAAGAGTAATCATGAAAATAATTGTTGCCTAATAACTATGATTTTTTTGAAACGTTATATTTTCATTGTCAAGCAATGGTAACTGCTTATAACTTTGCTCAAATATTGAGCAAATAAATTTAGGACTCAATCCTGCAAACATTTATTACTGTACACAGCATGCATTACTGTAGGATTTTTAGTAGGAAATGCTATATAGTCAGTTGTTTTCAGATTTTTTTTTTCTTTTGAGAATAATAAATAAATGAAATAGATGTGAATCCATTAATCTCTAAGTGTTTGTTTACTGCAGTTGTTTTCAATCCCAATATGCATTCTTGTATATTCACCAAATATTTTTTTTACTGTACAGTTATTTTGGAAAAATGCAATTCTGTGCAACGGTATGACTTTTTTTATCTTGCTCCTTCTAGCAAAGGGAGAATCTAATGACTCTCGTAGCCTTAGTGTTTACTTAGAATACATCAGATACCATATACTTAGAATTCAGTTATTGTTGTGTGAATGGAGTTTGTCAATTTTATCTATCCGCTTTCAGTTGTTACTGCTAAGTCAACAGAAGGTAAAGAATTTTAATTATATTTGGTTTGCAAAACACAAAGGCTTTGTCTTCCTGAATGATGACTGCTAGCTTTTATTGAACGAGGCACAGTGTTGGAGATA
The DNA here is from genome assembly GCF_947461875.1 of Haliaeetus albicilla. Classification (NCBI taxonomy): domain Eukaryota; kingdom Metazoa; phylum Chordata; class Aves; order Accipitriformes; family Accipitridae; genus Haliaeetus; species Haliaeetus albicilla. Next base: position 20,322,671 of record NC_091487.1, read on the forward strand.
GCAGGTTTTTTTCAGCTATTCTTCATTATCTCTTTCTTTTGAGCTACTCCTAAAAATCTGTTTAAAAAAAAAAAAAAAAAAGAAAGGTGGCAATTCCCTCAATTAAGAGTCATATATTTGACTAAGGGAGTTGACAGTACACTGTTGAACTCTGAGCAGATTCCTTCAGTCATGCATTCTTGCATGGATTATTTTGGCAGGAAAATGTGTTGCAATAAAAGGGAATGGAAAATAAGGATATAAATTACTTTCCAGAGCTTGCCTTCAAAAAATGTTGTTCTGCCTTTAAATAGATTTGTCAAGCAGATACTGGCTCATTCCTGACTGCTTGCATAGTAGAAAGTTTTCAGAAAGAAAAATTTGCTCAACTTTTTGCTTAAATCTGCAAAACCAACATTAGTCCTCAATACTGTAAAATACTAAGTACTTTCTGTAAATGTTGCATATTGTTAATGCACTAAGCACCCTTAAAGCATGAGTGTGAATTCACAGTGTTAAACATGAAAGTATGACTGTTTATTTGAATACTGAGACTTCAAGCAGTTATGAAAACCAAGGCATCAGTTTCCGATTACTGTGTATGGGCTACACAGTTAGGACATGCAGTTCCCATGCACCTTCAAAATAGCTTATTGCAGGCGGCATGAGGGGAATCTCTACCTTTTTACACATTCAATGGTAAAATTTAGAAATATCTCTTTCTCTCTGGTGTAGTCTGCAGTTACGGAATTTGGACAGTGAATTGAATGGCTTATTTTTAATGCAGTGCCATCTTTTAAGATATTTAACAGATTGTTATGTAAATGAGTAGTCTTCAAATTATGCTTTGTGTGGCTAAAGACTGGTTTTCTTCTGATTTTCCAATTAGTACTTCTCAATTTCCAAGTTGTATGCTAGCATGGACACATAGTTAGGGTTTAGGAAGTCTTAAGTATGTTGACAATTTTATATTTTTTTACTGAATAGTAGAAAAGTGAAATGAATGTGTTCAACTAAGAAGAACATGTGGTATTCCCAGAATGTGACTCAATCAGCAATGAGTATGTAATCCAGCTCTCTTAAACTGAGGAACTGGGGAAAGAAGCCAAAGGGAACAGGGAACTTAAGTTACTTACCCTTCGTAGCGCAGCCTGTGTTTTATCCTGTGAGAGAACTGTAACCAAACTTGATTTATGCAAAAAGCTGTATTTGTTGCAGAAAACCATTCTGGAATTACAAGTTTTGAAAAACTGCTGAGAGGTCTGATTGTTAACTACCTTTAAAAGTATGTGCAACACTGCTCATCTTGCATCTAGGGTGTGAGTATACAAATTAAATACTTGAAAATATAGGAATGGTGGTTTTTTTAATGTTAATACAGCTAGGTATCTATAGGATGTTTGGTAGGAGGCATTACAACCGATTTACCTCTGTTGCTGTATCTTATTTTATTTCTGTTTTCTAATAACACTTCTAAACTAGAATGAAGGGGCAAATTCTGCTCCTGTGTACAAGCAGAGTCTGACTTAACTGCAGATATGTGGTGAAGATGGAGAGTATGTGTTGTGCATGTGCAAGTTCCTGTGTTTGTTTTGGACATGAATAGGAAAGAAGGGATCAAGGCTATCCAGATCCTGAATAACTTCGAAGTTCTGAAACAGTGCTTCGGAAATGCTTGAACTATGCTGGGAAACTTTGCTCTGAATTCTTAAATATCAGCTCTTGTTTGGAGAAACCACAAAAAAAACCCTTTAATTCAGTGTGGTGGTTTCTTAAATGTGTTTTGCATATGTAAAGAGTGTTTTTAAAATAAGATCAAGTGAAACCATAAATATTCTTACATGTATACGTATCAGTAAACATACTGACTGGCAAATAAAAGATGGGCCAAGTCATGACAGAGGGATCACTAACATACTTATGTTTATGACTTGTATCAAAGTCTGACAAAATTTTAGCTAATGCTTTGAGAAATAAGAGGAGGATCAGTGCCCACGGTTGAATTGCTATGATTGCCTCTCTGAACCAAATTTTCCTTAAAATTAAGACAGGAGAAATTGTCATGGAGGAATGTATATAAAAATGCAGACCTTCCATGTGTAATCTAATTAATTTAAAAGATGCTACAAACTTGACTTAATCTAAAACATATATTAATTGTAAATGTGCTGTAATTGTGATTTGGAAACCAAGATAAATTGAGAGCAGTCGGCCAAAAATCAGTAATTGCCTCTGCAATTATTGTAGTCCTTCCTTTTTCTGAAGGAAAAAAGCTATACACTGAGGTATAGGATTTGCATTCAGTCTTGCTGTGCTGAGCAGCACAAAATTAAGTTTTTTTCCATGAAAGCAATAGTGGCAATTGGGAATCTTTGCCCCCTGATTTGTTAAGCTTTTTTATAAAGTTAGGCCAGAATTTGAATACACCACTTAATTGTATTTTTTCACTATCACAATGTCTGTGAATTGCTGTAAAGTTTTATACTAATTTTGACAGAAGAGGTTTTCTTTACTTCTGAAGCAAAGACATGAGCTTATTGTTTAGTGTTTTTAGACTACTTTGGAATTTTGCTTTTCCCTGTTGTAAAGCAATCAGAATTTAAGCCTCTGATGAATAGGAATGTGATACTCCTTTTAATGTCAGTGCTGTGTAAAGTGTGAGTCAAAAGCAGATATGTGTGAGTCCATCCTTCTTGGAGCCTTGGACAGTGGTGGGAAAAAGTAACATAATTAAAACCAAAAAAGTATGTTTCTACACATCTTTGTCATGTTGGTAGCTGACCTGTTTCTACAAGAGGTTAAAACGTCTTGGACAGAATGTGTTCTATGCACTATGAAGGTATTGCTCTTTCGCTTGCAAATTAGCCAGTTTACCTTTATTTAATGTACCAATGAGTAGAATCTGCTTTGCCTGTCAGAAGACCGTTTATTCAAGATATTTGAATGGTGTAAACCACACTGTGTTGTTATTTGTGCAGTGTTTTAATTTGAATAAATTAGAATATCAGATTACCTTGCAAGGTATTGATTTTGTTTATTTCTTATTCCTGCTGTTTTGCTTTAAGGTGTAGTTGACAATTGCTTTGTTTAAATAGCATTTGTGAAACCCATATTGGATTAGTTAGGAGAAAATAATTGGGGGGGGGGGGGGTGGAAAAATCATTTCATTATGAAAAAACTAAGACTCACTTCTCTCTGTATTTGTATACCTACCCTGCTAAATACTCCCTCCTGCAGTTGATGATCTTGTCAGTACTAGAACAACAAAAATGGTATAAGCAAAAGGACCCTAAAGTGAGTAGCTTCAAGATGGGGAAACGGGAGAGATTTTTATGAGGCTAGCCAGCGGTCCTCCTTTTTCTGCAAGAAGAATTGGTCATGGTAGTAGGTAGAGGAGTGCAACTTCCCAGTCGGTGGCTGGTACGTGGCAAGACTCACAGGTTTTTTCTCCACCACTTCCAGGAAGTCTTGGGTCTTGTAGACTGGCCAGTCCAGGCTGCTCCAAATCCTTTCTGCCCTAGAGATTGGGAAGATTTGTGGAGGAGGTTGTCTGCTGTGATAAGAGTGGAGTTTCTGGGGAATTTTCAGGGCCTCTTGTCTCCTTACGTAGTTCTGAACATTGGGCGTAGGGTAAAGCTTTCATGTGGTATCTGGCAGTCGTGCGTAGTACGAGATTATTGACCCAGTTCTCCTGCATGCAGTTTATTTAAACTGTGATATCCTGATGGCAGGAGCTGTTTTGTATCCAAGCATATAATAAAGCTAGACGCGGTGGAGCCCTTGGGCTAACTGGGATTTTGTAAGTCCAGCTGCAGTGCTTATCCTTCAATAATGAGAAGGTGTTTTCAGCACCCTGTTCAGGGAAGTCTTATGGCTTGTTTTATTTCTGTGTACCAATGTAAAAGAGGAAAAGCCTGAAAATATATTTTGATTGCATTCTTCTGTAAACCCTGTTATTGTTTTCTTTTTTTTTAATTTCTTGCCTCACATCTTAGGATGGTGATTCCTCAGGTCACTCTACCCTTGAGGCAGGTAGCAGATTGCATTAATTAGAAGGCACTGTATTAACAATTAGAAAACAATTCTCACTTCCAGTCTATTCGTAACCTGTGAGATATTCTGTAAGATTTATAATACAGGATATGGAAATTAGCTGGGAAATAAATAATTAAATACGTAAGTTCGAAGTAAACTTTGAACACTGCTATGCCTCAGGGGAATGTGTGGTAAAGTCTATTTGTCCTCCCTGCTTCCATCCACAAAAAGTAGGGTTTTTTTCCTTTAGTCTGAGGTTTTATAGAGAATGTGTTGGGTTGTTTTTTCTTTTTTTTTTTTTTTTTGTGGTTTGTTTTTAAAGATGGCAGTAATAGTGTTGTCTCAAAATCCTGGGGAACATGACTTTTTCTTCATATTATATGGCCAAAGAATGGAAGGCACAGTCAGGTTTGGGGATTATAATGGATGCTTTTAAGCTCCAGTGAGAAGATTACACACATTTGATATCTGGTATATATATATTTGTCATTTCTATTTCTTTTCTAGGTAGTGTAAACTGTGACCAAAATAGACCCTGAGATTCTATATTAAAACATTTTTTTTTTATACTGCTAATCAGAATAACTGATATATACTAATGATGTTTAGATTAGAGCCAAAGTGGAATTATATTAGGGATGAGCCTGATCTATGTTAAGGAAAATAAAATGAAATACAGCAGTTAGTTGTAGCTAACAAATATCAGGCAGGGATATTGGTACAGGGAAGAAGGACTATCTCACTGATTCCATTTCAAATTATAAAACAGATGAGAAACAGCAAAGTATGCTTAATAGATGTGGAAACTGATGAGAATTGTAAGATTTAAAGCTCAGTTTATAATAGGTTTGTAAAATATAGATTTTTTTTTATTTTTTTTTTTTTAAAAAAGGTGTTATTTAATTTACATCCAAGAATTTCTCAGTAAGCTGCTTCTCTTTGTCAGCACCAATTCTATGATGGCATAGAATCACGTAATAGTTTGAGTTGGAAGGGACCTCTGAGGGTTGCATGGTCCCACCCTCTGCCCAGGAAAGCCAGCTTGGATCAAGTGGCTCAGAGATTGGGTGAGTTTGGGTGCCTCCAAGGGTAGAGATTTGACACCTTTTTGGGCTACCTGTTCCAGTGTTTGGCTAGTCGTCTTGTGAATTTTTTTGCCTGATCTAATTGGAATTTCCCACATTGCAGCTTGTGCCCAGTGTTTCTCATACTTGCAGTGAGCACTTTCAAGAAGAGGCTGGCTCTGGCTTCTCTATAGCCTGCTCTTAGGCAATTGAAGTCCACAGTAAGATTTGACTTTAGTCTCTTAAAACTGGCCAGCTGCACTTCTCTGACTCTCATCATACATGATGCCAAAAGGTATAATATAGTCACCTGCAGTAATGTAGTTTTGTGGCACTCATGCCTGATGAAGCGCCTCTGCTTAGCTTAGGAAGTCTGGTTGACTTCATAGATGAGGTCACTCCACTCCCACCAACTTGTGAGCTGCAATACTGTGTTGGGCTTGTGGTGCTTTGGCGTTCTTGATAACTCTTGAACTTTTATGCAAAAACGCTTCCTATTCCTGTCCATAGTGACAGAAAGCAGCTACGTAGAAAGTAACTGTGCAGAAATTATATGTTCGTTTTATTTCTATTTGATTTTCTTCAAAGGGGTTGGGTCATGAATAAATCACTAAAATAAATGAACATCAAATTAGTGTTAATCTTAACAGCTTAACATATTTTAAGAATTATGTCATGACATTCTTTTTAGCAGTGGATGTTGTCCTGAGCTGCTAATAATAAAATGTTTTAGCAATGAACAAAAATGGATTCTATTTTAATCAGTGCGAATATTCCAGGGTGCATAAGCTCCTCTGAAAACTCACAGGATCAAATTTTGCCCTTGAAGTCAAGTGAAAGGCTTGCATGCAAGTCAGAAGACAGGCTTTGGTCCATAGTGTTTTGCTTGGCTTTCATTTTATTTTTGATAGGGCAGATTGGAGGAGTTTGTAAGGGAAAATACCGTAGCGGGAAAATACCTTAGCAGAGAAATCTTGTTTAAAGATATGCTGGATTCCAGAGAATATTTTAAAACATGGAAACATTTTTCTTAGTCTGTTGTGCCAGTAACTAATAGGTTCTGTGTGTAGGCAAGAAAAAGTGGTCAGTGCTGTAAAGAAACAGACCAGTGCAAGTGATCATCGTGCCTTAAAAACAGGCTACACATTCAGTTTAGACTTCAGGGTGTAGAACCAGGAGTATCTTACATCAGAGAGTTTGAGACAGTGGTGGTGTTAACAGAAGTTTGTGCTCTTTCTCTCCTTACCTTTCTGTAAATACACCAAGGCTGCAGGTGGAAGTTATTCAAACAGTTGCTTAGAAGTTTTTGTATGCATTTGTGGTTGTGTTTGTGTGGTATCTTTTACAGAAGTCTTTCAACTTCGTTGGTGTGCTTCTGTGGCTCTGTAGCTGTTACCCTTAGGTTTCAGTCTCCACCTTGGCCTCTGCTGTCCCCCAGAAGCGGTGGTTTGACGTTTCAGACCTCGCTCAGCCCAGGGCTGATGCGGTTGACCTGTTGGGCAGGCGGGCTGGGCCAGCACAGCAGGCTTGCTTTTTTGAGCCCTTTCTACCAAGTGAGATCAAGTAGCTCATGGCTTATAGTTCAACTTTGACTGGTGGGTTTGTGGGTGGGTTTTTGGTCCTCTAGTTTACTCGCTGTCTTGCATTTTATATACATTAACGTTTATAACACTCGGAAGTTACAGGATGTCAGCATCACAGTCTGACTGTGGCTCCTGTGACTGTGCCCATGATGTTAACAGTCTTGTAATGAAAGACAAATACAACTTTTTACATGCATTCCTTTCCTCATTCAGTCTGCAGGAAGGATTGAAGAGTAGTCATTTGGTACATTTTATCCTTTTCAGTGTGTGATGTTGCCATGAAGATAATATTTCTTTCTTAATGGAGTTTGTGTGGTACTACTGTTGTAATTCCTAATATCTTATGGGATCTTAAGATACTGTCTTCTCAATATCCTTGTGGGTGGCAGAGGTTACCACACACTGTACCCAATGGTTGGGGGATTGAAGCACAGAAATAAAAGCAAATGTTGGCTCAGGTATCAGCAAATATTGTGCGCCTGGACCGAGAAATTTAGAAAACAGTGTCTTTTATTGTATTTGTATTCAGGGCCACATTCCTTTTGTCCCCTTGAACCTGGAAGTATTTATGACTTATTAAATTTGACTCTTGGCTTTTGGAATTCAGAAGTGAGGAGCCCACAGTGTCCACCTGTGAAAAACTTGGTTTGTAAGATTTGCTTTACAAGAGAATTCTGTTTCTGATGTGGGAATACAGTCTGTTTCTCTATGCTGATTTTTAAACTTTCCCAACCATGAAACTATTTTGTTTGTATCAGCATTCTGCCTTTTCTGCAGATAACTTCCACTATACTGAAACACTGCTTTTTTCTTCTATGAACAGTTCTAATTCAATTTAATTTTAGTATTACAGCCTGCCTTTCTATCAAATAGGACTAGAGTTGTCTTAGAGTTTGCAGAAGGGATTTTAATTAAGGTTAAGTAGGCAGACTTCATCCTAACATTTTTCTTATGTTCTGAATACTGATTTTGAAATTACATGGTAACAGTAATTTTAACTTAGAGGATTTATTTTTTTTTTTAAACATTGGGGAAAAAACCCCCCACCAACAATCACTTAAAACTGTTGATGCCAATTTAGAGAGTGGTAAAAGAAGTACGTTTTGCCAGTATGCAACATTAATGGAACATTATGCTTTAGAATTGGCTCTAGTTTCCCAGAGAAAATGCTTTTATGGAATAGTTGGTTTTATTAATTTAATGCTACACCTTGACTTTTGTGCCCCAAATTACTTACTGATCTGTGCCGATACGGAGCATTGACTTCACTGCTGCCCTTGGAAGTTTGGGATGTAGCAAACCTGCCCATGCCATGGTTGTTACATGCATAGTCAGCCTGTCAGAGCTGTAAGGGATAGCCAGAATCCCATAAGTGTAGACTCTTCATCCTCTTTAGGCTATAAACTTAAGAAGATGTACGTATATGAATTTTCAGACATGTATATAGGTGAGTTTTCACAGGAAGGTACTAAAGTGGCCTTTCTCTACTACCAGCTGTCGCTCCCCAATGAACTTCCGATCTGTGCTCCAAAGCATCAAAATGCTAGAGCTTCTGAGAAAACAACACTAAATACTTTGTTTTCTAGGTAGACAATCTTTCCAAGTTGACTTAATTCACAGAAATTATTGATGTAAAAAAATCACTATGATGAATAGTCCTTTGTTTTAGAAAACTTCATCCTTAATAGCATTATTTTTTATAAGTTAAAAACATCTGAAAATACATAAAGAAAAGTGTTGGATTAAAGGTGTTGGTATTTCTACTGTTTCGACATACAATAATGTGTATGTAGCAAGGACTTGGAGAATTTCCATGTAAATGCCTACAGACATAATTGGTAATTAGTAGCATTCCCTTATCTTCCTCCCTCAATTAAAAAACTCGTAATTGTGATTTCTAGTTTTGCTGTGATAATGACATGAATATTTTCTAGTCCACGTCTGTTCGCTGGTCCAGAACTGAATGAAGTAAGTACTGCAGGAGCAGATTTTAATCAGTTTAAACATAGTGGAGAAATTTAAATTTGAATGAGTGGCTCTGCAGTGTGGATTTAGAACTATACTGTGGAGTGATAGAAAAATATTCTCATCCAGACTCCTTCTCAGAGGAGATCTGATCAAAGTTAGATTGCGTTGCTCAAGATGTTGTCCAGTGGGATTTTGACATTGGAGGGATGGACATCCCTCAGCCTCTCGGTGCAGTCTGTTCCAGTGCATGCTGTATTTTGTGTTTTGGCTTGGTCAAGAGTTGCCTGCTCAGGCAAAGTGGCTTGCTGCTGTGTCTGATCATTTTCTTGCTCATGGATGAGCCATACATGTGCTTTAATGAGCTTGTCTTGGACTGAGCAGCTGTCCTGTGCTCTTTTGTCCTTCAGCATCCCATGTGAGCCTGCCTGCCAGTTCCCCTGAGAAGCCATACACTGTTCTGCTCTCCAGTGTCATTTTTTTATTTGCCTTCCTTGCTTCCCTTAGTCTTCCTGTCACACATAAGTGCTTATGACTAACATCTGTGAGTTGCCACAACAGGCTCAGGGACTGTTTGCAAATAAAGAGTAGGTTTGATGATGTTTTAGTTGAGGGCCCTTATGTATGTGAATTGGTTATCTGGAAGTAATGTCTCCTTTTGATATTAAATGTCTCTCCAGTTCTCTAAGTTTTCAATAACCCATAGCCTTAGTCAGTGTTTTAAAACCTTGTTGTGGTTTAACCCCAGCCAGCAGCTCAGCCCCACGCAGCCACTCGCTCAGTCCCCCCTGGTGGGATGGGGGAGAGAATTGGAAGAGTAAAAGTGAGAAAACTTGTGGGTTGAGGTAAAGACAGTTTAATAGGTAAAGCAGAAGCCGCACACACAAGCAAAGCAAAACAAGGAATTCATTCACCACTTCCCATCAGCAGGCAGGTGTTCAGCCATCTCCAGGAAAGCAGGGCTCCAGCACGCGTAACGCTTACTTGGGCAGACAAATGCCGTCACTCCGAACATCCCCGCCTTCCTTCTCCCCCCAGCTTTATATGCGGAGCATGACGTCCTATGGTCTGGAATGTCCCTGGGGTCAGTTGGGGTCAGCTGTCCCGGCTGTGTCCCCTCCCAACTTCTTGTGCACCCCCAGCCTCCTTGCTGGTGGGGTGGTACAAGAAGCAGAAAATGCCTTGACTCTGTGTAAGCACTGCTCAGCAATAACTAAAATATCCCTGTATTATCAACACTGTTTTCAGCACAAATCCAAAACACAGTCCCATACTAGCTACTATGAAGAAAATGAACTCTATCCCAGCCAAAGCCAGCACAAACATTTATTTCTAAGTAGCAAGGCTTTCATACAATGTATTTTATCTAATATTGCAATATTAACTTTTTTCATCATTGAAATGCCTCTTTTTCAGATTACATATTTCAGTCTGTGGTATTATAATAAACAGAATCAGCGCAGATGGGTAGATTTGGACAAGCCTCTGAAAAAGCAGCTGGACAAATACGCCTTGGAGCCAACTGTGTATTTTGGAGTAGTGTTCTATGTGCCTACTGTTTCTCAGCTTCAGCAGGAGATTACCAGGTAAACTTCATACATGTGTCTGTAATTTTGCTTTCAGCATTCTGAAATGTATGGTTTATTTAAAAATTGTCTGCATCCCTGCCCCCCCCCCCCCCCCCCCGAGAAATGGAAATTATTACTTTAGGCAGAATTTATGTTCAAACTATGTATTTATTTCCCTTTTGAATATTTAAAATATGTGATAAACTAAGCAACTAACTTTTTGGTGATCTTAGGAATCTGTTCAAACCTGTGTTCAGTAATGGGCATACTTGCATGGTCAGACTTTTAATTGTTTTAGTCTCTTCATGTTTAGCTCTTTGTTTGGTTGTTTTTTTGTTTTGAAGGGCCACATGTTGCTTTCAGGGACGTCTGTCCTGCACAAAGCACATGCAGAGTTTTTTGAGCTGCGCTTTCCTTTATTTTGCTTTCAGTACCTTCTGTACTTTCACTACAGTGCATTGGCAAACTACAGGCTAAGCTTCAGCTTGTGATTTGTTTGTGTATCACTGGGCAATGAAGATGGATGTTAGCTTTGATATCATATATCCATTTCTACTGTGAATCCGGGGAACATCACATAAGTGGTGCTCACTGCAGGGGAAAAGTAAAATTGAGCATATATACTGGCCAGTTATTCCTATGGGCCTATACCTTGGCTTCTAGTGTCTTAATGTATATAGTTGTTCTGATATAATTTTTAACAGGCAAGTAAGTACAAAACCAGTAACTGGATTAGAAACATGTATTTGTTATTTCAAAAAAATATGTGCTTGCATTAGTTAACCCATTTAAGGGGATAACTGCAAGTTGGCCCTGCTTTTGAGTAGGGAGTTGAACCAGATGATCGCTCAGAGGTCCTTTCCAGCTTAATTTGTTCTGTGGTTACATGAAACTGTCCTTATATACTCTGGTGCTAAAATACCTTGCCAGAGACCTTTTCCTCTAATTGTAGTGTGAAAGATTTTCAGGGAGATAAGCCTCTTGGTGCAGACACTGCTGCTGTAATGTATTGCTCAATGCTTGGCCGCTTTAGTTTTTGTTTTATGTGTAATTTCTCTAAGATTATTTTCTTTCTGAAAACTCTGAAGTTTTGTGCTTTTTCTCAGGATTTTTACTGACTTAAAAAGTAATTCTAGTGGTCTTTTTTTTTTTTTTAATCAATCTTTGGTTCAGATTCTGTGCTTGTTGGTGTACTAGGATGCATCTGAGTAAGAGAAATGTCATGGTGTTGCATTGAAGAGCTAAATTGCCTGAAAAACCTTGAATATTCTTCTCCAGCATATATTTAAAGAATATGATGTTTATGCTGGAGCTGTAACAGCAATTTTGCAGTTTGCTGCCACGTAGAAAGCAGGAATTTATGTGCCAACCTTATACTGAAGTTCTAGAGGATGTTACTTGCTTTGATTAGTCTGGATTAGTTTCAGAAATCTGTGGATTTTTTTTCATGCCTTTTCAATATAAACGAGATTGAGCAAGTTTAAGTAAATTACATGTTTAATGTATACCAGGAAATGGAAATGTCATAGACAAAAGAGATGGTATTTGTACTATTGTGAAGTGGTGTCAAGGTTCTTCATCTGTATGTTTACTTTTCCTAGCGGTTCTGTGAACAGAGCTTACGTTCTGCTGCTTGACTGGGAAGATTTATTTCCCCAAATGCCTTGATATGCAGTGGCTTTTTCCTTTCCTTGGTTTTTTTAAGGCCTGGTTTAGTCCCAGCTGTTCTTGTGTGTGCTGTATAAGCATATTATCTACTGTCATATGGCATACTGCTTTTCTGTGGTAGGATCCAGAAGAGTCTAAACAATGTTTATAAAATGTCACTGTATTTAACAGGCTGTTAAATAGTGAGGGAAGAGAGCCATCTTGTAGCTTGATAAAAATCTGTGTGGAGTTTACCTGACCTTTGTAATTACTGAATGAATTGCAGCACATGCTTCCATGTTCTCAGTATTAAAGCCTTACTTCACAGGAGTTAATGTACAGTATGGGGAAGTTAAGAAGTTTTTAAAACTAGACTTACAGAAGACAAATGCCCTTCTTGGCAAATCTGTGTAGCTATAATGGTATTTTTGAGTTTTGAGGTGTTTTGGGCTCAAGATAGGGTGTTCCATGGATGGCTGGAAGGGGCACAAGAATTAAAGAACAGTGGTTCGGATTGTGTACAAATGGTACTGCTTGTAGTCGTTGCATGTACAAGAGAGATAACCCAGGAAAAAGTCAGATTAAAGGGAAAAAAATGGTGCCTTGAAAGTGAGAACAAAACGTACTCAGAAGTTGCAATGCAGAAATGAAAGTCACTGTTGTGATTGAAGGGTTGTGCAATGTTGGATCTGTTGGAAGAGAATGCAGCAATACAGCAGCAGTGTACTGAACATTGTAAAGAGGAGATAATAAGAATATTAAGGAGAGAAGAGGTAAAAAAAATTATGAGAGTATGGTAGTAGATAGAAATCGTGGAGATTCTTTTATTTTAAAAGGTAACAGAATTTGATTCTGCAGTGGTATTTGAAAGCTAAGGGAGGAGTTAACAACGACCATGAAGTAGTGGGTCTGAATGATGAGGAAGACTACCCTGCACACAAACCAGGGAATGCAGAGAGGAATAGGAGATGCAGGCATATTCATCTGCACTCTCTTTAAATTAAGAAGCCCACACTAGCTTTTTCCTTTTTTCCCATGTAGGTATCAGTATTATTTGCAATTAAAGAAAGATATCTTGGAGGGCAACATTCCTTGCACACTGGAACAAGCAATACATCTGGCTGGTTTAGCTGTTCAGGGTAAGTAAGGCAATTGTGCCAGTTAGCTAATGTTGCATTAGAAACTTTGGTGAGTTATTTTCTATAGCGTGTTTTCTATTTATTGCTCAAACACCCAATTCAGTAAGTTATGAAAGGCTTGCTCCTTAGAACTTTGTCATATGGGCTGAGGAGGTGGAGCAGTAGGATCAGTGGTCCCAAACTTGCTGGTATTGCTGTGCAGTCCTCAGAGGTGTGCCTGGGTATCTAACATGTATTTTCAGGAGTTGGGTTTGAACTGGACATTGGAGTTCCTTTGGGGGCAAAGGCTTTAGTTGTCTGCTTACATCGACAGACCTTTCATCCATTTCTGTTAATGAAGACTCTTTATTCTGACATGGTAACAAGGGAAAGAGACATGTTTTAATAAATAAGCAAATTTGAATGTACCGTAGTACTTGTATCTCCGCTTTTTCTCCCAAATATCTGAACACCTATGATTATTTCAAGTTAGCATGCAAGACTGTTAACAATTCCTATGTTCAAATCACTCCTGAAGACCCATTTCTGTGATATCTACGTGAAAATGGCTGCTTTATTTAACTGGGGTCATGTGGGATAGAGTATACACCAGAAAACCACCAGTCTTAAGTCTGCCTGCACTGATTATGTCTGGTGTTCCCTGCTAACATGCTTGTTTGATCTTAAATCTCTCAAAACAGAAGTTTTTAATGGCAACAGCTTTGTTTAGTATGTTTGTATATTGCTTCACAGTGAATGTCACTCCAGTATATCTAACAGCAATTGTACATCTGCCAAATTTGAAAGGGGCTTAAAATCATTGGCAGTACATACAACTTAAGGGATTTTTGCCTTTTTAAAATTACATGTGTTGGTAGTATCACGTTAAAGACGATGATTATGCTTTTTGAAAATGTGGTTACTAGTGGAGTAGGGTGGATTATACTAGTGCCTTGTTTATATAACAGTGAATCTGTTTAATCCAAGCCGGGATTTAATGGTCTTTTAACTGACAAAATCTTGCTTTGTTATTTTCATATCTTTGGACAGTGTAAATGTCTCTCTGCTCAGTGAGTTGTTTATAGAAATCTTTCAATATAATCCTCTTTCCAGATGGAAAATATTTATCCTTTCAGCTTTCACATTCCTTTTTCAGTCTTGTATAAGAGAGAAACTGTATATGTTGCTAACACAGTGAAAAAACAATTCAGAAAAAATGCAGGGTCTAAAATAATGTGCTCCGATGACTGAAGTAGCTTATACCAGGTAGGTTAGTTAATTTTAGCTGGTGAATGAACAGAAGCAGTTTGCTGTGTCGAGTGAACTGGTTTCAAGAATGATCTGTATTTGAAATAATGACAATAGGCTAATTCTAAACACTGCTTTACCTCAAGTGCTGTGTTGGTATAGCATGTCACAAGTTCTCCCCTTTCATCATAAATAACTTGCATATTAATTGTTAATGCTTAATACAAATTTGGTTCTTAAATGTCTCTAAAATTATACTATTATGGACAAGGATCTGTGGCAATGTAAATCGCATCTGTATACTTGGGGAGTGTGTTTATTTTTTTGGGAGCAGCTTTTCCATACAGACTGCTGTTCCACAGTTTCTCCTGTGAGACTGGTACATAACTTTTCCAATTTAGACTGTTCTATTCCTCTCCTTTGAAATGCTGGCTAGTTTTTTCCTGGAAACAGAAAAAGAGGCAAATTCCTTGGGATGCACTTTGGCATGACATAAAATCAAAACTGTTATTAAAGTCAAAACTGTTATTAAGTCCCTTCTGAGCATGCCCCTGAGTCTGGGAAGGCTTCTAGGTCTGACTTTCTACACGCCTGGGTGCAGGGAGCTGTAGAAGCCTTGAGAGGGGAAGGGTGCTACAGCTGCTCTGTGCAGTGTTTGAGTCCAGCTGCAAGTTAGAGCAGTCTACCAGTGCTATACTGCAAGTAATTAAGTATCTGACAGGAGGGAGTGAAGATGGAGCCAGACTCTTAGGCAACGGGCACAAATTGAAATACAGGAAATTTCGTCTAAACCTAATAAAAGTTTGCTGTTGTGAGAGTGGTGAAACACTGGAACAGGTTGTCCAGAGAGGTTGTAAAGTCTCCATCCTTTGTAGTCAAAACTTGACCGGAGAAGACTCTGAGACAGTCTGCTGTAGCTGACCCTGCTTAGGGCTAGATCTCCAGAGGCCCCTTCCAACTTCAACTATTCTGTGATTAAAAACCAAACAAATAAAAACTGCAAGGAACTAAGGAACTTGGAGCAACACTTTGATTATTTTATCATTTCTTCTCCTTTCCTACCCACAAGGAGTGTTACCAATTTTTCTGAACAAGGTAGAAAGATGGGAAGTGTTTTTATTTTTACTCTTCATAAATATTACTGGTTAGTTTGTTCCATTATTTTACTTTCAGATCATAGTTCAATAGGATGGAGATTTGCTACTTGGAGATCCTGCTGCAATTAATCGGGTATTGAATCATTTTGTTGCAAATGTTTGAATCCAAGAAATTTTTTATCTTTTAGCTGATTTTGGAGACTATGATCAGTATGAATCTCAGGAGTTTCTACAAAGATTTGCTTTGTTTCCAGTGGTAAGTATTTACTTTAAATTGATACATTAAAATTCTTAAATTGATAAATATAAATTTAAATCTTTCTTTAGATTGGTAAATGCAAATCATTATTAAAGACTCCATGATCTATCTATCTGACTGCTCCCTAGATTGTCAAATTCAGTAGAGGTTTTCTTTGAGACTGGAGTGAGATGCGATACCTTATATTACACAGAAGCAAAGACGTTGCAAGATCTTTTCAATTTTATTATATATTACACTGAAAAGAAGGTTGGGGTGGAGATGGGAAAGTGAGTAAAACCACTTCAAAACAGTGTTTGTGCTTTTTGTTTTTATCTGTGTGCATATTACAGCATCTAAGGTCCAAGACTAGAGTGGAGGGTTGATTCGCCTGCATAAAGAAACTATAACCATTTAATTTTGCAGAATTTTTTGTATTTCATTCTATAAACACTATCTTGCCTTAAGGGTTGGCTACAAGAAGAAAAAATATTGGAAGAAGCAACACAGAAAGTTGCCTTGCTACATCAGAAGTACAGGTAAAACTTCCTAAAACTCTTTATTGCTTAATTTTGATGTGATTGCTACAGTAGCTCAGGAAGTTGGGAATCTCAGAAGACAGTTGGACTAATTTCACCTCCCATTTAAATGAGTTTTCCACTGATACTTCTGCATTAAAATTGCAAGAGGTTTTGCTGAATGAAAGTGAAAAGAGAACAGAATGACTGATAAAATAAATGAGAGGATTCTGCTTGAAAATTAAGAACACAGGACACAATTAAATAGTGTGACTTCACCTGTATAATGTTTCTGAAACTTGTTTATATGAAGTTGTGACCCCAGTAAGGATGTTTCTTGATAAACAACATTGGCAGATACTGAGGGCAGTGTAAATTTAGAGGCAGTCGCTGTGCCAGAATGCTTATGATCTTAAGTAAAAGGTAGCTAAGATGCAGTTGTCCAAGACAAAGGAAAGTTCTCCTGTTGTCAGTTCATCAGTGAGAAATACTGATTACTTTTCCTGTATTGTTT
The DNA here is from genome assembly GCF_947461875.1 of Haliaeetus albicilla. Classification (NCBI taxonomy): domain Eukaryota; kingdom Metazoa; phylum Chordata; class Aves; order Accipitriformes; family Accipitridae; genus Haliaeetus; species Haliaeetus albicilla. The sequence continues at coordinate 20,339,245 of NC_091487.1, forward strand.
TAAAATAAGCATTTGAAAATTTCAAATCAATTTATCTTTGAAATGCTTTCCTAACAAGATTGCATGGTTAAGGTTCAGCAAAGAAAACTTGATGTGCATGACATTAGGAAAAAGTAAGGAAACAGAGAGACTGATGATTGAAGAAGTATTGAGAGACATAAGAATGAGCATGACAGGATTTTGCAGGTAGAGATAATGTCTTTTATGAGATCAACTGAGGTAGATAGGGAACCATAAGCTTTTAATCCTTGTGTCACTACTGCAAGTCTGTGAGAAAACTGTCTTTGCCACTTGGTCTAGTTAAAAAAAATACTACCTTTACCTACAGATCTTGTCCTTCTCATGTTTTCAAACCATTACAGTTAAAATTCTGTCAGCATTTAGAAAATGAGGCGCTCTTTCTTGAAATGTGAAGCATCAAACTTCATATTGGTCCTAAACATGTATACTGCAGTAGGAGAAATACACATCTTGAACACGCGTGCCAGAATAATCATTCTGATAAAGTGAGAAAATACGGTGGCAATGATGGATTTGAAGAAGAATGTGATAATTGTCTGCCATTAGCAGAAATGATAATTTTAACTGGTCTTTGTAGCCATTTACCCCTAGAGATGCCTGAGAGAAAGAAGTTACTAGAATTGGCGTAAAGGCTGAGACAAATATATCAGCCATTGGTGCAGAGGAAAACAGCATGATTTGATGGTTGTCTGGATGTCTTGGAGATGCTTTTCAAGCTTTGACTGTGTCAGAGTAAAACAAAGATGATTTTTTTCTTACTGAGAGTACTAGCTGATTGTTGTTTTCATTTGTAGAGGCCTTACTCCTCCTGATGCGGAAATGTTATATATGCAAGAAGTAGAGAGAATGGAGGGCTATGGTGAAGAGACCTATCCTGCAAAGGTAAACAGGGCTTTGATCTCTGTCTCAGTTGCTTTTTTTCCCCTGTTTAAAAAAGATTTACTTCCTGCCAAAAATAAATAAAACCCCAAAACCACACCACTCCTTTTCTCCCACAGAACTGTAAAAGTAGTTGCTCCTCATGTAAGTTTGCTTTCAAAGCCCTTTTTCTGTATTTGCATAATTTTTTGCAACTTCTTACAGGACAGCCAAGGAAGTGACATATTCATTGGAGCATGTCTTGATGGTATCTTTGTGAAACACAAAAATGGTCGTCCTCCTGTTGTATTTAGGTTAGTATTGTTCTTATATAAAATGTGAAGTGCACAAAGATATTTTAAAAGTGTTTCTCATTAGCATGAATGACTCTTAGGTGTGATGTGTATTTATTCTTTTGATAAACTGGAACACAGTCTTGCAGTCGTCATGCTACAGTGAATACTGAGGTCCATGAGAGTTTTTCAATGTATTGACTGCAGGATGAATCTCTTTAAGCCAGATTAATTCTAAAAGATGAATGTTTAATACACATTCCATTGCAAAACATCTATTGAGTCAAAAAGGAGCAATTCTTTGCATATAGAACTTCTTAAGTCCCAAGATGGGCACATCAATTCACTTAGAAATATTCAACTGCAAAATTATCCAGGAGTTCCTTTCATATATTACATGTAAAAGAAATAGAGGAGAGTCACATGATAATATTTGTTTCATTATTTTGGATTCATACATTGTTTTAGTTTATTATTTAATGTTCTGATAGTTAAATTGTGAAATGGCCTTGTTCCCAATGATTTCGAGAGGGGTTGTTTGGGCATCTTTGGACAGAATTTGAAATAAATTTAAAAAAATACATACCGAATTTTTTTAATGAATCTTAGTAATCTGCAGTTATCGCTAGAGCAAGAAAGGCTTTATTCTTGGTGAACTTTAGTCTTCCAGAGTTGAATTTTTGGCTGCATATGAAAAGAATCTTGAAATCCTGAGGTCTAACAGTTACTGGAACTCATGGTGAATTTCTGGGGTTAAAGAAAGTAGCAACTGTACTTCTTTTGTTAGTGGTCTTGTTTTTTACTGAATTTATAAATTCGGTATTGTTAACTGTGCTTCACAAAAATCTCTATCTCTGCTGCTGATAGGAGAGCTGATGCCAAGTTCTTTTTAATTGTGTAGAGTTGTAGAAGTGCCCTAGTCTGCTTTCTTGCAGAACGAAGCAACAACGGTTCTGCTGTCTGACTTTCCAAGCACACAGGGGAGAGGAATAAAGCTTTGTCCATGCATTTCATATAATTTCCCAAATAATTGTGAAAGCAGTGTCTGTATAAACATAAGAAAAAAGTTGCACATTGGAGAGCATCAGAAAGTACTCCTATTCCAATTTCAGGGTCCAGTTTTCTGCTCTGTTGCTTATTTGTTGTATGACTATGGGCAGTTCTACTGGGGATAGAGATGTCGTGGTATTTGGGTGGCAAAAAAGTGTAGACAAATGGCCCACTAGTACAGTTTACAAAGGCTGTGTTATGCTTCAGATTGTTGCAAGTAATTCTGTAATTGCGTCCATAAATGCCTATGAACCAAGGCCTTAAATTTGAGGGGTCCTTGTTCTACATCAAAATGGGGACATTAATGTTTCTCTACCTCGTGCATATGATGGTGAGTAGCTATAGAAAATGCTATCAGCCACATCTGTATAATGCAAATGGAAGTCATATAAATACCTTTAGAGAGAGTCTTGTATGTAGATCATGCTTTTCCCCTGTGTTTGTGCACTGCAGAATATTCTTTTATTAAATCAATGATATAGACTTCATTTACAGTAATGTAATACAAATGGAGCAAACTACATTTATATTTAACAAGAAGTTGTATAAATACATGGTATTATATTTCTTGCAGTCCAACTTTTTCTCATCTGTCAATATGCAAGAGAGTGCTAGAAAATATGTATAATAATTCCTTAATGGCTTTGTTTAGTATAGATTTTTTTTTTTTCCCCCTCTAGAATGTATGGTTTGCTTTCAAGCAGTCAGGACATTATAATTTACTGAGAACTAAATTTGTCTAAATTTGATTTTTTTAATTTTTTTTTTTAAAGAAGAACACTTGAAAGAATTTCAAATGGAAGACAAGTAATAAACTTATTACTGTTTGTTATGTTGCTGGTAGTATGTTGCTCATCATCAAAAGAGTTAGTCACATATTTTCCTTTCAGCAGTCGTTTAATGGATATGGAAGTGATGGGCTGCAACTTGTTCAGACAGATTGATGAACTTCTTATTTGTTCTCAGTTCTTTATCCATATTCTTGGTGGTGGTTCTGTTCTACAGTTGCATTTTCTGTGGTTTGAAAATCGGAGCTTGCCAGTCATGTTCTATCCCTTTTGTGTGCAGGTGGCATGATATTGCCAACATGTCCCACAACAAATCGTTTTTCGCATTAGAGCTGGCAAACAAAGAAGAGACAATCCAATTCCAAACTGTGAGTAGATTTTTACTTTTATTTTTTTTGCACTAAGGCATCAGTAAATAAAAACACAAGTTAAGACTGCTAATTTAACTCAAAGGATAAAACCTACTTTTTATATATTTAGCAACTTTGAACTGTATGAATAAGTCAAAAGTAATAATACTGTCTCTGGCTAGCTTTCTACGGGAGGATGTTAAATATCTGACCTTTTATGTTGAGTACGTTGACAAGTTTGGTTCAGGTAGTCATAAACATTTCCATCCATTCCAGTAAAATTTCTAGCATATTGTTTCAACTTTTAAATCAGTGGCATTTAAAGATAAGCATGGTCTTAGAGCTTTGCTGGAATGGGCCATGGCAGAATTAATTTTATGTAGCATTTACTAGTTGCCTTTGTCAAGAAGGCAGCTGTTGGCAGTCTTATGGCATGATATATATATACTGTAAATTGTGTTAGTGTTATAGCTGATAAGAGTGTCTTCAACAAAAGGCTTCTACTTTCAACTTTTCATAAATAATGAAATTGTTAGGTTAGAGTTGCATGTTCAGGCCTACAGTTTTAGGGAAAACCTGGTGACAGTAATGAAGTTATATTAAAATAAAATGGGTCAATGCTAATTTAATCTCAAAAATTACAGTGGCTTGTCTGAAAGCAAGTGAAGGGTATGCATATTTGGCCTAATATGCAAATTTTATTTTTGTTTTTTGGCAGGAAGATATGGAAACAGCAAAATATGTGTGGAGGATGTGTGTGGCTAGACACAAATTTTACAGACTAAATAAATGCAGCCTGTAAGTAGAACACATTAGCAGAACTCTTGGTGCCCTTGAAGCTTGCATTGGGAAGTGATATCTTTTATAACCTCTGTAGTGTCTTTACTGTCCTTTTTAAATGGTAGTAATTAATGACTTGGGGTTTTTTTCTTAATTTTTTTTGAGAAAATACTTAGCAGCAGTTTCTCAAGCATGTTCTGCTTTATAACAGAGGATAATATTAAACACTGAAATCTTACCAAAAGTAGTAGTGTTTGGCCGCTGCTGCTGGATCTCAGTGCTATGACAGACTTCAGTTGCTTTGGGGGCTACTATTGCTAGAATGTTTGTGAGTTACTGGAATCACTGGGATTTTGGCCTGGGTTTGGGTGAACTGCTTTGAAAGGACACTCTAGAGGCCTTTAAAAGGGCGGGAAGTGTATGTGAAGCACTCTTGAAATGTGCTGGATTGACAGCTGAGAGGTATGTGGTCCTTTGGATATCCATGGAATCTGTATAGCTCAAGTAGCACCAGTGCAAAGTAAATTTAATACAATTCATCAAATTAAATTTAAATGGGCTGGTCTCCAGCTTGTAAATCAAGGGCTGGAATTTGAGCTACTTCACTGGTACAGCTTTCCTTCAGTTAAGTTACTTTAGTCAAAGAATAGAGAATTAGACCCAGTGAATAGTCTGCCATAAAGAAGCACGATTCCCAAATGTTCCATTCCTCTTCTTTGTACACAAGAAGATAACTATGGAGGGGTTGGTCCAAAATTTGCTGAGGCCAGTGGAAAGATAATGGAATATTTTGTACCACAGATGACTTGCTAGTGTGTTTAATCCTAATTTATTTTAGAAGAGTAAGATGGATTTGGAATAGAGTAGACCTCATACCTCCGAGCTTGTAAACCTGGCTGCCTCCTGAGAGGGATAAGAAGCGGTCGTAGAGGTAGTGGATTTGTGGGGCTTGCGCATTGCTATCTGAATAATTCCAGTTCTACAGTTCTGTATTGAATGTCAGTCTCTAGGATTACTTATTTCAACCCTTTCACCACAATGTGGTTTTACTAATAGGTGAAGTCCTTAAAAAAACTTTTCTTATCATCTCTACTCTAAGATTCCCTGTCATCTGGTCCTGCTGCTGAAAACTGTCTTATGCATGCCTGTATTAAGTTCAGGGGTTTTTTTTTCTTTATCTGTACGTACCTTGTCTTTAGAGACTCCCTGGACTCTCCACCTGAGGAGGGCTCTCAGAAATCTTCCCTCATTCTTTCCCTTCCACGCTTTCCAATCCTTTCTCGTCCTTCACTTCCCAAAGGGTGAGCTGAAAAATCATCTTTCTTTATGAAATCTGGCAGTTCCTGCATTTGTATTATTCTGATGTCTTTTGACTTCTGTCTTGCTGCAAGATGCAGAGTACAGGTGCAGTGTAAGGTGGAGAAAAAGGAGCTTAAGGTTTCTGAACCGTACACCCTGGAGGCAATCCAACAAATTATGAAAGTTTATTACCATTAGCTTGAATATTAGAACTTACAAATGCTCATGCAGTATAGTTGTGCTTTCCACTTCCTATAATATCTGTAACGTTACATTCTGTAAACAATTTTATGTCTGGTCTTGTAGAACAGCTAACTTACAGTATGAGATTTTATATGGGGTTCAAATTTGGAAGTAGTCCCCAGTTACTCCGCTGCTTTTTCTGCCCTGCTGCACTGCTTCAGGGGCATCTCCTTTTTATGCTTCATAGAAAAGAGGCAAAGAAATAACTGAGGTATTTTGATCCTGGTTTTGTGATTCTGCTCATACTGTCTGCAGTGGTGGTTTATGCACAGAACTCTTTCCTTTTGAGACTGTTGGGGAGGACTATTTAACACAGAGCCTGGCTCCAAGAAATGCAGAGTGATTTTTAACTGAACTTGGGAGCGCTTTCCAGGGTTTGGAATAGGTCTTGGTGTTGTTATGGTCTCACCATAAAATTTCTTCTGTAGACAAACCCAGCCTGTTACAGTGAATCCTGTGAGAAGGCGGTCTTCATCCAGGATGTCCATGGTAAGGAGAGCAAGTAGTTTTGTGTTTGCATTTTTATGGATTTCAGTTGACTTTGAATCAGGCATTAGTTTCCTTCAGTGAAATAAAATGAGCAGTGAAAAAGATGAGCCTAGTATGTGAGGAACTGTTTCTGACTTGTAGAAAAAGCTGCTATGTAATACCTGAATAATGGAATTAAAATAATGACAATGAAAAATATTTTAAACACTTCTATTTTTAGTTTGATTGCTCTGTCTCTAGGAGTCTTGTCTAGGAGACTCTCCTAGATGTCAGATGGCAAGATACAGTCTTAGGTTGGTGGTGTGGGGTTTTGGTTTATTTTTGGTCTTTTTTTTTTTTTTTTTTTTTTTTACTACTTCTTGTATGACGTCACAGGCGAAACTTACATCGTAGATTTAGAGAAATGGTTTAAGTCTAAGGCTTTGTGTGTGTGTGTGCATGTATTATACATTATATATATAATATTTTACATTATATTTAAAAAAAAACTTCAAGACTTATTTTTAAAATAAATCACAAATTTTTAACTAACAATAAGATGCTTGATTTCTCAGCCCAAGCCTCAGCCTTATATGATGCCTCCACCACCTCAGCTGCATTACAATGGTCATTATACCGAACCATATGCATCCTCCCAAGGTAGGTTCATTAAGTCCAAGGCCAGACTAAACAATTTAAGAAGGTAAAAGCTATAATTTGCACTTACAGCTACTTTAGCTACACCTGAATAAATTCATAGGGTCAACATGGGATAGGTTTGTACTACAATGCTCACTGAAGTGCTTGCTGCTACTCTAGGCATATAGGCTAATGTGAAGTAGAATCATAGAATTGTTCAGGTTGGAGAAGACCTTTAAGACCATCAAGTCCCACTGTTAACCTAGCACTGCCAAGTCTACCACTAAACCATGTCCTTAAGCACCATGTCTTCTGAACACCTCCAGGGATGGTGACTTCACCACTTCGCCTGGGCAGCCTGTTCCAACACCTGACAACCCTTTCAGTAAAGAAATTTCTCCTAATATCCAATCTAAACCTCCCCTGGCACAGCTTGAGGCCATTTCCTCTCATCCTATCACTTGTTACTTGGGAGAAGAGACCAACACCCAGCTCGCTACAACCTCCTTTCAGGTAGTTGTAGAGAGCGATAAGGTCTCCCCTCAGCCTCCTCTTCTCCAGGTTAAACACCACCACTTCCCTCAGCTGCTCTTATGGGATATGAGCAAAGTTAGTTATGATAGCATATACAGCAAGTATAGACTGTGGTCCCTTATGGCATTGTGAGATCCTTGTCAATATTGATCTTAATAGCCGTGAAGAGTAACTGAGCCCTGAGACAATTCAGACAATTAAAAAAAAAATATTAAACCCAGGATGCAGGAAGAGAGCAGTTTCTCTCAGAGTTTGCTAGACTACAAAGTGGTGGAGAATTCAAAGGCTTAGGAGTTCTGCAAGTTACGGAATTGGTATACATTTGATTGAAAAAAGGAAAGGAAAAAACCCCGAGCAAACCCTAATTACAATTCTCAAGGAATGTACACTCCTAATTTAAGCGGTTTACAGTGGAGTCATGGCTGTTTTCTTTCCTTTTTTTTTTGATTGTTACACATTGTGTCTTTAATTAACAAAGTTACTTCCCTGAAGGGCTTAATCTAATCTTTTGTGAAGTTGACTCAGTTTTGATAGGGACCTTCCAGTCCTACATGTTTTCTGGGTAAAAAAAAAATACTGTGACAACTCACTAGTAAGGGAATAAGCACCTTTTCTATTAAATAGAGTTACACAAGTATTCATGAAGGTACAGGTATATAAACTCAGAATGTAACTGAATTCTTTCTAATATAGTGTTGGAATTATTGCTGGATACTTGCTACTGCACACATCCTATTTTGAACAATTTTTTTCACAAACAAAAGAATTTCTGATTATTAGCAAATTCATTAACATAAGTATGGCAATTATTTTGGTGAACCTGGAGAGTTAAATCATGAAAGGCATCGAAAGCAGTGACTGAACTGTTCTCTTCTGGAGCTTGGCAAATTGTACATCCAATGAAGTAATGGTTAAATTATTAAATATATATTGGATGTATAAACTGTTAGATCATTTTCTTTACCCATAAGAGTGGTTATACGTTAATGTGCAGACAATATATGGTGGTGGTTTGAACTGTCTCCAAGATTTCTGAAGAAAAGGTAATTTGATTTTTTGTTTTTAAAGGTCTTGTGGTACTATATCTATTTACAGCTGGGGGGGGGGGAGAAGAAGAGTGAGGGGGTTTTTTGTTTGGTTGTTGTGGGGGTGCTTTTAGGTTTTTGGTGCCTTTTTTTGTTTGCACTTTTTTTTTTCCTTGCTGTTTAAACTGATCTCATTAGATTAGTGCAAACCTTGGTGTAGACTTTCTTTCTTTCAGTTAATGTGGTTTAAGATTGATATGGATTTTGTTTAACTTGGACTGAAACTTAGCAAAGCTACCATAAACAGAAGAAAGCCATTCTTAAACAGAGACAATGTTTTCCGATAGTAATTTGCATCATCTAAATGAACATAATAGGTTATTCTGGTACGAATACCTTAGGTATCAACAACAACAAAGTTCGGGTTGTGGGGTTGGTTTTTTTTCTTTCTCATTTCAATACATAGCTAAGAATAAGTGAGATTTTGAAAATCTCAGACATTGGTTAGGTACATCTTAAGAGAGGATATCTTTGTTTGATGTCTTGGACATAAAGATTGTTCTTAAACTTTCCTTTCAGATAACCTCTTTGTGAGCAATCAGAATGGATACTACTGTCACTCTCAGACTAGCTTGGACAGAGCCCCTCATGACTACAGTGGTCGGATCCGCAATGGTAGTGTCTATAGTGCACATAGCACAAACTCCTTGAACAATCCACAACATTACTTGCAGCCGTCCCCCATGTCCTCTAACCCAAGCATTACTGGAAGCGATGTCCTCAGAACTGATTATGTCCCATCACATAGACATAGTGCACTAATACCACCTTCTTATCGTCCCACGCCAGACTATGAAACTGTGATGAGACAGCTCAACAGGGGAATGGTGCACACAGATAGGCAGAGTCATTCAATGAGAAATCTTAACATCAGCAATTCATATGCTTACAGCAGGCCTGATGCCTTAGTTTACAGTCAACCTGAAATACGAGAACACGCTCACTTCGCTTCCCCACAATCTAACCATTATCCATTTAATCTGAACTACAGTTTTCATAGCCAATCCCCCTATCCCTATCCCGCTGAAAAGCGCCCAGTTGTTGGGGCAGTCAGTGTGCCTGAGTTGACAAATGTGCAGCTCCAGGCTCAGGACTATCCAGCACCAAATATAATGAAGACCCAAGTCTATCGACCACCTCCCCCATACCCGTACCCAAGACCTGCAAATAGTACTCCAGACCTTTCACGACACATCTACATTAGCAGCAGCAATCCAGATCTTATCACAAGGCGAGTGCACCATTCTGTCCAGACATTTCAGGAGGATAGCCTGCCTGTGGCACATTCTCTTCAGGAGGTCAGTGAACCTCTAACATCGGCACGCCATGCTCAGCTGCAGAAGAGGAACAGTATTGAAATAGCAGGCTTGACTCCCAGCTTTGAAGGAATAAGAATTAAAGAGAGGACCATGTCAGCTTCTGCAGCAGATGTGGCTCTTCCAAGAGTTATCTCAGAAGGGTCACAGCCCAACATTCTGATGGAGAGAACAAAGCAAAAAGAAAGTGAGCAAGAAGAAAGTGTGAACTGTGATCATAAGAAAACCCTTTCAGATGCCACTATGCTGATTCACAGCAGTGAGGAAGAAGAAGAATTTGAAGAAGAAAACAAGGCTATTACAAGTCTTTCTCCTCTCCCTGAAGATCAAACCCAACTTTCATCCGTTATGGGTGGTTATTCTCATGATTCAGTACTGAACTACCCTTACAGCTCTGTTGCTTCATCTGCTGGCCCTTTGCATATTCTTGAACCTAAATTACATATTACAGAGACAGAAAAGAGAATGAAAGATATGACCCCTGTTCATTTACTAGTAGAAAGCCAGGTCCAGAGAAGAGGAGAAGGACTGCTTACTCCATCTATGTCAGAATCTGATCTTACAACATCAGGGAGATACAGAGTAAGGAAAGATTCAGTAAAGAAGAGACCTGTGTCTGATCTTTTGTCTGGAAAGAAGAATATTGTGGAAGGCCTTCCCCCGCTAGGCGTAAGTGGATACTATTATTCTTGTTTTGGGTTGTTTTGTAGCAGGAGTTGTGTGAGGCTTTTGTATGAGGTTTGGGGTTTTTTTTTTAATCAACCTGAGATGCTTTTAAAACACGTGAATTAAAAGCTAACTTAAGCTTGACCTTTATTTTTCTGTTTTTCCCTGATAACTTTGCTTAGCTATCTTTTATCCCTTCTTTGCCATGTCTGAGTTCTGTTTGTATAGTCCTCCCACACAAATCCAGCTGTGCAGCCTCCATCTGATATACCTAACCTGGCTAGCAACTGTAGAATGAGCTAATTTAAAGTCAGTTCTATATCCCAAATTCTGCCCTACCTGTCCTTATCTGGAACAGAAGCAACTCTTTCCATTCCACTACCAGCTTTCTAATCTTCCTCTCACTGAAAAATTGGATGTAGCTGATTGTTTGGTTTTTTTTTTAATTTGTTTGCTTTCTTCTTCTGACCTATGAGGGGGACCTGACGCATTAGGCAAGAAATTTTTCACTTGCATTCTCTTCTCTCCTCCATCCCTTCCCCTTTTCATATCCTTTCACTTTTGCCTTTTCTTCAGGCTGTTTTTATCCCACTAAAGGTATTTGTTGCTTGCCATGTCTCTTTCTCCTACTCCAATCTTATGAAGCCATAAATAGTGAACAACTGCAGGTTTCACCTTCCCTGTAATTCCCACCTCATAGAAACATCAAGGTGTGCGTGGGACTGTACAATTTCACTGGCAGTCCTTACCACTCATTTTGTTTTCAGCTTTTGTTCAGTTTTATGTAGTCTTTGGCATATTTCAGGTGCTAATGGAGAAAGACCATTTTTATTATTATTTTGCCTTTTAAAATTGATTGTTGTTAACTTTGCCTGCGTGAGTCGGTGTCATATAGTTTTCTGCACAAATTGGACTGCAGTGGAACTACCCTATACTACTGCTATAGTAACTGTTACAGCTGATGCTGCAAAAGCTAACCTATGCAAAAGCTATGTATTTAAACGGTTACTGCTCTCGCAATCTTTTGTCTGTCAGTGTGATGGGTTGACCCTGGCTGCATGCCAGGTGCCCACCAAAGCCGTTCTATCACTCCCCCATCCTCAGCTGGACAGGGAAGAGAAAAATATAACAAAAAGTTTGCGGGTCGAGATAAGGACAGGAGAGATCATTCACTAATTACCGTCACAGGCAAAACAGACTCAGCTTAGGGAAAATTAGCTCAATTTATTACAAATCAGCCAGAGTAAGGTAAATGAGAAATAAAACGAAATCTCAGAACACCTTCCCTCCACCCCTCCCTTCTTCCCGGGCACAACTTCATTCCCGGATTTCTCCACCAAGCCCCCCAGCAGCACAAGGGGGCAGGGATGGGGTTTACGGTCATCACACGTTATTTTCTGCCGCTTCACCTCCTCAGGGGGAGGGCTCATCACACTCTTCCCCTGCTCCAACGTGGGGTCCCACCCACGGGAGACAGCCCTCCACGAACTTTCTCCAATGTGGGCCATTCCCACGGGCTGCAGTTCTTCACAAGCTGCTCCAGCGTGTGTCCCTTCCACGGTGTACAGTCCTTCAGGAGCACACTGCTCCAGCGTGGGTCCCCCACGGGGTCACAAGTCCTGCCAGAAAACCTGCTCCATGGGCTCCTCTCTCCACAGATCCGCAGGTCCTGCCAGGAACCTGCTCCAGTGCGGGGTTCCCACGGGGTCACAGCCTCCTTCGGGAACCCACCTGCTCCGGCGTGGGGTCCTCCACGGGCTGCAGGTGGAGATCTGCCCCACCGTGGACCTCCCTGGACTGCAGGGGGACAGCCTGCCTCACCAGGGTCTTCACCACGGGCTGCAGGGGAATCTCTGCTCCGGCGCCTGGAGCATCTCCTCCCCTCCTTCTGCACTGACCTTGGTGTCCGCAGGGTTGTTTCTCTTACATGTTCTCACTCCTCTCTGGCGGCTGTTTTTCTCACTATCCCAACTTTTTTCCTTCTTAAAAATGTTATCACAGAGGCGTTACCACTATCACTGATTGGCTCAGCCTTGGCTGGCGGCGGGTCCATCTTGGAGCCGGCTGGTATGGGCTCGCTCTCTCTCGAACACAGGGGAAGCTGCCAGCAGCTTCTTACAGGAGCCACCCCTGTAACCCCCCCTGCTACCAAAACCTTGCCACATAAAACCAATACAGTCAGTCTTGCTGTACATGGAGCTGAACACAATTAAATGAACCTTCATCACCTTCAATTAATTTTATAATTGTGTATGCTTTTCTGAATCTCCTTCCTCCTGTTTGTTATGTGGATATAGGAAAAAAAGGTGGTACCTTCCTCCTTGTGTTCACATTTAGATAGTCACTTAATATTTTGTTCTCCAAAAGATACATTTCCAGACATTGATATGTCTACCAAAATCCTACTCTGCCTTTTCCTTCTGATAGCTATGTAAATGTTCAAGTCAGCCTTTGAAATTAAATTGATATTAAAACTTTTTCACTGGAAGTGATCAGTAAAATACTTTCTAGTTCAGTAACATTTAAGAGTGCCATTGCGTAATAGAGAATATTACCTTTTTGTATTCAATATTGAGATGAATGTCCTGGTAACAAAGGGGGCCCCTACCAATGTTTGCACGTTTTGCTTTTCAATGAACTCTTACTATTGTGTTTGTGTTCATTTCTTCACTTTTAAATGGGGTCTCATCGTCTTAGCTTTGTCTTCCCATTCCTTACTACCATTTAGCTTTTGAAAGCATTGATTATCATTCAGGCAGCGTATACACTTACATTTTCAGTGTATTTTTGTTAACAACCAAACTTAGCAACTGCAGATGAAGTTTTCTCTTACACTTTTTAAAAGAATGATTTGAATTTTATTCTTTCATAAAAATCCTCCTTTGGTATTTTTCTCAAATAATCAATCATTCTTGGTCTGGTGCAGGGCTCAGATCTGTCTGCAGTTCTGTGTTCATGTTTTGTATGCTCATTGTTATGCTCACTTCTAGGGAAGAAAAGTGCCTGCAAACTGAATAGTCTAGTAAGGAATCATTTTTGTGTATTTTTGGTGTTGGAAACTGTTTCCAGTTCTGTCCAAGAATGTTAATTATCCAGAGTTGTCACCTCACACCCTCAGTTGTGAGCTTTGTAGGGAACAGTATTTGTCATTCTCATTCAGTTTCATTAACCTGTCTGGAATGAAGACAGACTTGTATTGTGTCCTTGGAGGAATGTAGTCCCACCACCCTAATCTCTCACTGCAGTGCTTATCAAAAAAAAAAAGGTCAGAGCTGTTTGCAGAAGGGGTCAAAGAAGTATCCTTTGCTTAATTGAACTCATCTGGTTTCTGCTTTATAACTTCATCAGATATTTAAGAATATTTACAAGTTTTAGCTTTTCTTTTGTAGGGTATGAAAAAGAATAAAAATGATGCAAAAAAAATAGGGCCTCTAAAGTTAGCTGCCCTAAATGGACTAGCTTTGACTAGAATTCCTCTGCCAGATGAGGGAAAGGAAGAATCGACAAGAGCAACAAATGATGAACGGGTATGTTGAAGTTTTTTAATGCTTGATTTCTCTTTTACACTAGTGATTTTTCAAAATGAAATGCATGTGAATGGTGCTTTGTGTTGACTTTAAAATGCTTCAGATTCAAAGCAACTCAAACACTCAGAATAGGAAAAAAATGAAGAATGAGACTTCTGGTTGATAAGTTGTTGTTAGAAGTATTGGGTGTAACTCAGATTTTTCTTCAAGATTTGAGATGACAGTGATTCAGATTGTAGTTTACCCTTTGACCATATAGGAAGCAAACTAACTAGTGTCCACTGATACATTTTTGTGCCATGTCTTTCTGTTTTCTCTCTTAATTTGGGGGTTTTCCAGACTGAAAAAGTATGAAAATTCTGAGTGTGAGATTGAATTTAGTTGTAATTATTAGTAATTTGTACAAATTTAACAATAAATTTTGTAGTTAAATTGCATTCCCAGGGTACAACTTGTACAGGTTGTATTTATCTGTTTTTCTCAGGAAGATCCCTGAAAATACAGATGGAACTTGTGTGATCTGCAGAAATTTTAAATTCAGTAAAATATCTCGGATCACTGAGAGAATATCAGGCTCTAGAATTTGAGGATCATTCTTTGAGAAATATAAGACTCCATCTGCTTGTGTCAGGGTAAACAATGTCAGTAAATACACTTCAGCCTGCCTCATATATCATTAAATAGGTACAGGAAAGTGAAATACAGTCAGTATCCAGCCTGTTAAGGGCTATGTAAAACAGGGATTTCATCAAACATCCGACCAGGGAGCAACTAGATACACCAGGGTCTGCAGTGGTTATTGTACATTCTGTGACCAGTGGTCTCTTTAGAATCCAGTTCTGAGCATGGTTAGGCATCCTCAGCTGCAGACCCCCTTTAGCTCAATTTGTTGACAGTCGCTAAGCAGGGATTAGAACCTGAAGGAACAGTCCTGCTCTCATCAGCTGCAGTTTTAAGGAATAAGCCAAGAAAATTAATTGCAAGTTACACAGTAGAAGTTCAGTCTTGGAGTTTGAAGGCTTGGAGTGAGATCGATAGGAGGGAGATTTGACTGTTCATTTCAACACAGTTGAAGTTCTTTTTGAACTATATATACACCCCTTATAGATGCTAAGGGACAAAAATTAACATTGTGTAATTGAGATACAGTTCTACATTTAGTACCTGTGTTGGTTATTTCCTCTTACTTATAGCCATCATCTCTTCCTGGATTGACCTTTATTGAATTCAGACATACTGTTATTCAGCTAGTTTTGCCCAAAGTGTTGAGGTAAAAGAAGAATCCATAAAGTCAAGTTACGAAAAGGACATGTCACTACGCTTTCTCTTCAGGCAGTCGTGTAGAGGCAGGACAGATACCGTGAAATGTGAGTAATTCCTAAAAGAGTTGAGAAGAGGCAATGCAAAGCAGGCGTGTGGCATGAAAGGAAGTCCAGAGTGCAGATATTTTAGAAGATTACTTTAAAGTTGATTCAATGCCTGTTTTGCTGCTAGCTTCATGTTGTTATCAGTTTAAATGAGGGAATTTAGCCTAAACATAATAAAGGAGTTTGTACAGTTGTTTTGGTGTGCAAATTGTGTATGATTGAGGTTTTGCACCTTGCCTTGCAACATTTGGCATTACGGTTATTTGATACAAGACACTTTTCTGATCTGATACTGTGGAGCAGTTGCTTGTGAGAGGCTGGGGACATGTGACATAGATGAAATTTTCTGGCTGAAATCTTACATATTATACTTCTAATTATTGTTGGCAAAGAGGTGCTGAAATTCCAGAAGTGTCTTATGATTTAGAAAGAACTTGGTTTCGAAAGAATAAATCAGGAGGGTGAGGGGGGTGAGCAGCTTATTAAATAAACCAGATTGAGTTAGACTAGTAGAAAAAATACTGGGTTTATACCTCAGCTGCAGCAAGAGGTTTTAAGAAGGCTTTGCAGTTGTATGCAACGTTTAGTATCTTCAGCCTAAGAAAACGTGGAATATTGGTAGTGAATTATTAGCTCATTGACTGAGGCATGTGGGGTTTTTTACATTTTTAGAGTTTTTCTCCATCCAAATAATTTTTTCTTTTGATTACAGGGTTGAAGGAGACCATTTCAAATTATGTAATCTAACATGCTATATTGAGCAGGATGATTAATGAGTATTTCTTGTTCAAAGGTATTTGAGGTGGTTTGTAGTATAGTATAGCTATCTGGTTTGGTCAAATATTTATTTGCCCACTGTGTTGTCTTTATAGAAACTATGAAGTCATTTTTCTTTCACCAGTGGTATCCACAGTCTTTTTGACCTAATGAAGTATAACAGGCTTCTTAGTTTTCACTTGAACAAAATTCCTGCTGGTTAGGGTTGCTTCTTATTTATTCTGGTATTTTTGTGAAAATATTAATAGCTGGAAAAGCATTGAAAAAGTATGTAGGAGAGGAAAATACATACATTTTATCTTTCATGAATTCTCTTAAAATAGACTCGCCTTAGAACCTGACTTTGTATGGTTATCTGTGTTCTGTCTTTCAGTGTAAAGTTCTGGAACAACGGTTAGAGCAGGGGATGGTGTTTACTGAATATGAGCGCATTCAGAAAAAAAGACTTATAGATGGTGAGTGCTCAATAGCTCGGCTTCCTGAAAATGCTGAAAGAAACCGATTCCAGGACGTCCTTCCTTATGATGATACCAGAGTAGAGCTAGTCCCAACCAAAGAAAATAACACGGGTTACATCAATGCATCTCATATCAAGGTGAGAGAAATACTGTTGAATAAATTTTTTCCAGTTCATGTGGCAACTAAAAATGGATTTAGCTATCAATTTTGGTTTTATCAGATGAGTGAGAATCCCTCCATCTCTCTCCCTTCTTCTGCAGAGGTTTCTTTGGGGAAAGGAGGAACCTGTTTTTCCTCATTACCTAGAATAATGGAGGGTTAATTATTGGAGAGGTCTTCTGCATTTCACTTCTGTATTGATCCACTGTCTCTTTTCTCTCTCTGTCTTGTGTCTCTGTGAATTGGTGCTAACAGAAGGCATGTCCGTTCCTACCAGAGTTAAGGCAAATAGCTTTATAACAAACTGGGATCCTTTGCAATGATTATGATATTTTTGAACTGCAGTGACAATCCTCATTATTTCTTCCTCTTCTGTACTCTCAGACTAGATCTGCAACAGGCAGTAAACTAGCTTCCAGCTTAAGCTTTTTTGGATGGTTAGAGGAACAGATGAAGCCAGGGGAAAATCTGCTCTTTCATAATCTTCAGTTGCCCCCTTTCCCAGCCTTAGCTCTTTAAACTCTGCTTAAAAAAAGTGAAGAAATTGCAGGGTGACCTCAAGAATCTTTAAAGCAGTTTGTTAATTTTCAATGCACTTACCTACTTGAAGTACAACTACAATTGGCTTCATGCTTTCTCTACAATGAGTTGAGATCATCAAAGCAGCAGTTCTAGTTGTGTTGCAGTCTTTTTTTAATAAATGTTTGTACACTGTCATGGTGCCATAGTTTCTATACTTCAGTTCATTCACAAATGTTGAGTAACTCTTCTGACCCTTCTCAAACAAGGTAATAGTTTTTTGAGGAAACATCAGCTGATTCTGACTTTTTAGTGCATATAATAGCATTTACAGCACCAGGTATGAAAGCTTCTCTAAAACCAAATTGGCTAGAATGCCTTAAATTCACAAAAGAGAAATACTATTTTATTTACTCACTTCTACATTATGCTTCTGATGTAAAATACATTTATTTATTTATTTATGTGCATATACAATTTTAAACGTTTGTCTCTTCTGCATCTGATGTGACAAGATGTGGCTAAAAAATGGGAGACATATAACTGACAATGGGCTCCTACTTCTGCAGTGTTGCTGTCTTTTTTTCAGTTTGTGCATCTTCAAATGGCTGACTTAAGGGGAAAGGGAGTTTTCGATAATCACTGATCTAATGTCTTTCTCTTTACAGATCTCTGTTGGTGGCATTGAGTGGGATTACATTGCTACACAGGGTCCTTTGCAGAATACATGTCAGGATTTCTGGCAGATGATCTGGGAACAAGGGATTGCCATCATAGCTATGGTGACTGCAGAGGAAGTGAGTATAAACTGAGTCAGGTTTCTCCCAGAAGTTCTGCAATGATTTTATTATGATCTGTTAGAGGAAGGGGATCTTTGCTCCAACAAGACCAATCTAAGATAAATTTCTAGTGATGCCTTTGCCATTTTGTCTTGCTTTCCTTGGCAAAAAGATGAAAATTTGCAAACTCTTTCTGCTGGAAAGTTCGTTTACTCTGTGAGAAACCATAACACTGTAGTAGTACTTAATAGAGGTGAGATACAGTTGTTCCAGGAGTGTTAGTTGTATGAGTGTTCTTATGTTTCTTGTTAAGCAAATGTTTTACTTTTAAGGAAAGTGGTCGAGAAAAAAGCTTCAGATACTGGCCACGTCTGGGTTCAAGACACAACACTGTAACATATGGAAGATTTAAGATTACCACACGATTCCGTACTGACTCAGGCTGCTATGCAACTACAGGTTTGAAGATAAAACACCTTCTCACAGGACAGGAAAGAACAGTTTGGCATCTGCAGTATACTGACTGGCCAGAGCATGGGTGTCCAGAGGATTTAAAGGGATTTCTTTGTAAGTTGTATTTAATAGCTTTGTTTTGGTTTTGGTTCGTTTGGTTTTTGTTTTTTTTCAATACCTCCTAAAATTACTGCTATACGTGAATTAGCTTTTGATAAGTATACCAAGCATTCTGCTGTAAAAGGTTTCTTCACACCAGCAAGAGATACTGAATTATATTTTTGGCAGAAATATACCTGCCGGTTTGTTAAAGTAACTGTTGATGTCTAAAGCCAAATATATATAATTTACTAAAGTTCATATAGATAAAAACATAATTGCATCACATACTACACGTTTGAGTAGGCTCCAGCAGCAGCAAGATCGCCACAAGCTGCCTTTGGTGGGCAATGAGGGAACAAGGCAAGGAAAGCCTTACAGAAGTCAGATGATCTTTATAGATCTGTATTGCTCTGGTTGGGGTATGTCTTATGATTTATCTGGTGCATCATTTTTCTGTGAGACGTCATTTGTTAAATTACTACTTTTCTGGTGGTCATACAGTATAATAGCATGGCTTTTGGGGCTTCATCTCCTAAGTTTATTATTCTTATCTTGTTGAACTTAATAGCATACTTGGAAGAGATACAGTCAGTGCGACGCCATACGAACAGCACTGCGGATCCTAAAAACTGTAATCCTCCTGTACTGGTACATTGCAGTGCAGGTGTAGGACGAACAGGAGTGGTCATACTGTCAGAGATCATGATCGCTTGCTTGGAACACAATGAGGTGATCTCTTTTGCTTTCTCATGCTTTAAATAATGTTAGGTAGTGAAAGAGTAAATAACCTGCCTAATAAGTATTTTATGGGTGGTCATCTGAGCTTTCCCACGATGTGGCCTTTGGAAGAGCCCTTACAACTGCGGTTGAAAGAGCTCTTGGCAATTCAACAGAAAGTAATAATCTTCTAGAGTTGCCCACTTACATACTGGGTACTAGAATACTTATTTGGATTCTTGACTCCCTAAGATATTGAGTCACTGAGTGGAATAAGGTATGCCCTAGGCTACTAAGCATATTTCACGATTTCACTCTGACTTTACCACTTCTACTTCATGCCTTAGTTTTAATGGATAATATTCAAGAACAAGCTTTGCAGCCAGTCTCTGTGCTTGTTATTAAATATTTTGTTCTTAAGTGTAGTGTATTTGCAGTATCAGTCTCAGCAGAGGAAAAAGCGGTAGTTTAATAGAATGAAATCTGGTCCTGTCAGCTCTTAGCCAGAAGTGAACAGCTGTAAAGTGATTATTAATAATATAATATGCCAGCTGAGAGTCAACAAACTGATTGTTTTGCTGTGCATCCCTGTCCTAACACTGTGACAGACTTCTGCAGCCATTAGATTTGTGAAGACCCATACCCCATGAAATAAGCAAGTTTATGCATATTTTACAAATGAGGAGGCAGGCGTGGTCAGTAGTATAGTGCAGTCCATATTGCAGGCATGGGCAATGAATTGTCAGAGCTGAAATTAGAGCAGCTGATTGTGCCCTTGGATCACTGCTACCACTCTGAACCTCCTGCTGAGAAAGTGCAGGCCAGTCTCCTTGCTCACTAGTCACTTGTAATGGTTTGTTCTCTTCCTCCAGATGCTGGACATCCCACGAGTGCTGGACATGTTGAGGCAGCAGAGAATGATGATGGTGCAGACTCTTTCACAGTACACTTTCGTCTATGGAGTTCTCATTCAGTTTCTCAAAAGTTCTAGACTTATATAATCCCTGCCACTTCCTAAGGGACACTGCAAGAGTTTACAGAAAGAAAATTACAGTTGTCCAGGCAGACCTGCTCTCACTGGTGTCTTCTTTGTATGACGAATTACACAGTTACCTTCTAGGGCTGGTGTGTGACTGTTAAATGCAAGTCAGTGTAACAGTCCCTGCAAAGCAGGATCTTCGCTGGACTAAATTCTTCCCATGTTCAGCTGCAGTCATTTTGGGGAATGATTTTACTTGTATGGGTCTGTAGTACTTGCATATGTTCTTTACAGTGGTGTTACTCTAGGCAAAATAAGTATCTTATGAAATGGAAGTACATAGCATAATTTTACTAACATTATGTTTTAAAACATAATTGTTAACTGTGCGAAAGCTAAAATCCGTAGATCACGTGGGGTGAGAAACCTGCTCCTTGGGAATGTCAAGGTCTTATGCAGTTTCATTCTGCTTTCAATTTTATATTTAGAACAGTACTTCTATATTTTTTAAAATGACCTTTTGGTTTCCTCTGGTTTACTCAGCAAAATTAGCAGCTCTAAGATCTTTTAAGCTGTTGCTTTATGGACAGTTATTTTTATATTCAGCATTTTTTAATTAAAAAAAACCAAAACTAAACAAACACCACAACCCAAAACTTTTTAAACAGCATAACATTTTCAGAGGTGAAGACTGACAATGTTTGAACTAATTTTTCAAATGCCATGCAGAAAGTACTAGGGGAAGCTATTGGTAGTTAGTTGTAGTGCTGTATAATAGAACTGACAAGTGAAGATGATGTTAACTGTTGATAACTTCCATTTGAGCAGAGACATGTTTACCTGCAACAAGCGGGGAGGAAAATATTATAATTGACAAGGTTATTGGAAACAAATGGATGAGAGAAAGTACATATTCAGTATTATTCATGTATTTAGAGGACAGTTTGATTTTACTGGCTGAAATCAAAGTGGATGCAAATGTTTTAAGCACTTTTTTTTTGCTCTGTTATTTATGTAGTTAAATATAGAAACTATAATCATGCATTGTTTCATATGGTAATATACGATTACTAACCTGTTATTTTAGGAAGACCCTTTTAAGTTGATGAAGTGAGAGAACCAAAATTGGAGAAAGAAGGTGCATTGTGGCGAAGTGGAAATGATCGTATGAAACATAATGGAGGAGGTGTGGCAGCTGTGATTGCTGGTTTACACAGTGCAAAGGTGACGATTAAAAATATTTATGTTCCCAGTCAAGAAAGCCTTTAAAGCACTGAAAGTTTCTGTAGAATCCTCCAGATTATTTTGTCAGTACTGGAACAGATTTTGCTAATGCTGTGCAGCATTGCAATGAAGAATATCCACAGAAGCTGTTTGAGAACACCTGCAGAATGTAAGAGCTGTTAGAGGTAGCACTGGAGATGTCGGTATTTTAATAGCTATGTAGGTGGCTGAGTCAGTGGCTGTGGCATGGACCTGAAGATAAGTCGTACCTTTGGTAGTTTCCATTTTGTCCCTTGGGTCTGGTCTAATGATGGTATCCCTAAATAATCCTCTGTCTGTGGTTTTCAAGTGGGGACAGTGTGGTTTTACCTGCCTTTTCAAGTGTTTTGAGATGCTGAGTTGAAAATCCCTATTCAAAAGTGAGCTATTAGTTTGTAGCTATCAGGATTAATTTAAAAAAACCCCTATGGTAGACCAGTCTTCAGGCATGTGTAAGTGTCCATGTCCCTTGATACCTGCTTAGCAAAATGAAATGAGACTGAAAGTCATTTTTTTCATTGGTGAAATTATGTTATTTTTCTGAGCTGTAACAAGGGTTTTGGAAACTATTATGAATAATTAAAACCTCTTCAAAACAATAATTGTCTCCCAAAACATTAATTAAGAATAATAAATAGGTTGCCTCAATTTCCTCTGTGATACGCTACTTCCACAAAGAAAAACACACGGTCCAAATGACATTGTGCTAATATGTCATTCTGTACAAAATGTGTTACTTTAAAGTACACTGTATTAATCTAGTGCATTTGGTCTACTTTCAGGCAGTCTGAATTGTTCTACTCTCAGTAAAAGTAATACTGAGTGTTTCAGATGGGGGGGAAGTTCTTGTTGTAATTATAAAATGCCTAGGAAGCATTAACTGCCAAATGTAAAACTGGAAGTCCAGGGGAAACCAGTAACTAAAGACCGATTCTTTAAGTCTTGCAAACAAACCAATTTGACATATCTGTATTAACAGAAGTATTGAAAGAATACAGAGCATACCTAGCTATTTGTTTCATGCTGTGTTTTAAAAACATTGCTACTTTTTGCCACAGTTCACTTCTATCTTCAGAAATATTTTTGAATGGGAAGGTATGCTCTAAAATGTAGCTTGTCCCATTTCCTTTTCTAAACTTTGGACTGTTATCTTCATCAACTGATACATGCAGCTTTCAGTGAAATTATAAACAACCACAACTTCAAGCAACAATTTTTAGCTGTTCAGCAGTTACTGGGAGAGAACAGCTGTGAGGCATTAAAAGGAGCAGTTAAAACAAGTGATTTAACCCAAAACTTATGGGATCGTCTGAGGTGGGTGAGGAAATGTGTGTCTTTTGGCTTTCTTTTCTGTTTTGCTGAAGGAAGTTGTATTCACTTTTAGAGGCGGTTGCTCTCAAATCTGGTAGTCACAGTTTTGATTTAGCATAACATTGCTACCTCCTCCACTTCAGCTTTCCGTTCTATCCATCAGCAGTCTTTTTTTGCATAAGTAGACTTGACCTTAACAGACTTGACTTTATGTGAGTTTTTCTACTGAAGATAGCAGGATTGCTTTTGTATGTAAGCATATGGCTCCAAGCGAGCATTGAGAATGAGCAGTTTCTCTTCTAAAGATACCAAATGAAAATAAACTTCACAACCTCCTGTAACAAAATTAGTTTCAAAACCATTGTTTAGATTTTCAGTTAACTTAAAAGAAAATTCAGTTTTTAGCACTTTCTTCTGAGCCTTGAAAAGGGATGCTTTTTTACATGTAGTTGTGCTGAGTGCTTCATGAAGTGTTGGACATTATAACATCCACTGTCCAAATCCAGTTGCAGTGTGAGTTGGAGGTGGATTTATTTGTCAGAAGCTTAAAAATCCACTATAAGTCTGTCCATTTTGCCAAATGTACTTCTGTTTTTATGGGGATGAAACCAGATAATTATGCAAGATTTGAGCTGAGTTTTTTTAGTAAGAGAAGTTGTATGAAGACGTTCTCGCAATAAATGGCAAAGATGATGCTGACCTCTAGGGATGTCAGAGCTCTCAGGGATAAATAAAGGTGCTATATACTGTCAAGAGACAGATTTGACTGTCTTTTGTGGGCTAGGTGGAAAATGCTTTTTTAGGATCAAATTCTATGAAGAGTCAGGAGAAGAACCCACAAATTGTAGTAAGGGCTTCTACACATTTGGTTTCTTTCTTGGTTGCTCTGATGAGAGATTTTTTGGGCAGTGAACCTTTGTAGTCTTGGGCTAGCAGCTCTTCTCTAAGAACGTAAGTCAGAGCCCTGTTCATTGCAAAGCTGTCACTGACTTAGGAGGCTTAGCTCTAGGCTGCAAATAACTCCTCGCCCTGTTCTGTTGAGGGAGAAGCTCCATGGTACACAGGGGAGTTTTGCATAGCTTTTCTGCAGCATGCACAGCAGTGCTCTCCTTTTTCTGCTGTCTCCCATGAAAAGCAGGAAAAGTTTTATGCCTTAGTATTGCTCTCATTGTGATTACCTTTTGCACAAGTGAATGGTAAAAACTACAATTGTAGGGTGCTATGGTTTATATCTAGAAATACATCTAATTCAAAGCAGGTGAGCCAGGCAGTTAAAATTTCTGTGGATGAAAAGCTGCTCTAAGTTATCAACAACATTTAGAAAAAAAGTAAAATAAGCTAATAACAAAAGTAAAATGTGTACTAAAATGGAAAAAAAATTGGCCTTTTGAGAAATGTATTTTTGGCACCTCTTGTAATCCTGTGTTTCTTTTGAAGTGGATGACATTTGGAGGAATTTTCTCAAAAAAATGGCTTCTTAAATTTAATAAGTAAGACTATCTGAGGCTGCTGCTACATTTTTTTTGTTGGAGCAGCTGTTGAAGTTTAGTGGCTCATAGATTTCAATGGCCTCTGGACCAAACTTGGGAACTGCAGGGTTGTTTATCATACAAGCTAGCTGTGTAATGAGACCTCAGTTTTAATATCAGTACTGTTACTAAAACCCTGGGCTTAAAAATAGTGAACCCATTACTATATTAAAATAGTTAGTTCAAATTATTAATTAATAAGAAACAAGACTTCAGTTGCTAAGAACTCTGCACTTCAGAGTTTAGGGTTTGTTTGGGGTTTTTTTTCAATACTGCAAAGTCCTACAAAGCCAGAGTCCAGTCCTGCAAGAGGCAAAATTCCTGCAGTTCTTCCTGATCTTGTAGGAATTAAAATGGGCTTATTGCCAGTGAAAGCTTGAGCCCTTAAAGCATGAATACTCACATGTCTGCTTTAAATTTAAATATAGATTACAAGAATTAACCAAAAGAATGCAGCAGGGATGTGCATACATGAAGCTACAGCATTCAAAGGAAAAGTAGCAGAGATAGTTCGGAAGAAATTCTCTTGTGAAAGTACAAAATGTTGGAAATAGAGTGTGAGAATTTAAGGAATGGCTGAAGGCATATGGAGGAGGATTTGGAACATTTTGTATCCACAGAGCTGCTAGAAGGGTTTGATTCATATGGTATGTTTTTCATGGCATGGTAGGGTAAGTGAATATGTAGTCGTAGGTGTTATTTTTACTGGCTTTTTAAAATGTGATTTTTTGAAACTCCAAATATTTTTTTCAGAGGCTCTCTTATTTTTACATATCTTCCTTTCCAAATGTTTTTAATGCAATCTGTCAGCTTAGTTTCTGTTTACTTATTGAGGGTCAGATTTTTCAAACCATGGTCTCTGGTTTTACACATGCAAAATGCAGGGGGAGGAGGCATACATGCAATTTTGCAGTGATAATTTCTAATGGATGTAGGTTAGATGATTTGAAAGTCTAAATACTTTATGAATGCAGCCAGGTGTTTACAGTAGGTGTGAATTGCACCAGGTTAAGGCTGGGCTGAAAATCAGGCCCTGGAAATGTGGAATTTAACATGTGCTTAGAAATTATGTTGCAGTGCAGCATTTGCAATACAGTGATATTAATATAATACTGTGCTAAGGTAAGGGAAAAAATCTTAAACTTCTAAAAGCTGTTGCAAACATGTCTGTAAAAAAAAAAAAAAAAAAAAAAGAATTTCTTAGTAAGATCCTGTTGGGGACCAGCTAACTTGGTGCATTCTGTTGGCATCATATATGTTACTTTAAGGTCTACAGGGGCTGAAAAAAAAAAGATTTGTTAACTTCAATGAGCATTTCAAAAAACAGTTGCTAAATGGCCTTTGGTTCTATACCTTGCTATTTTCCACGTGATGCTGTGTTCAGTGGTGAAGAATAACCTCCAATGTATTTGTTCTTTAAAAGTCTATTCTTCAGCTCTAATTGGGGAGCTAAGGGAGAAATCAAATGCAAAGAATCTAATGAATAGAGTTTACAACAGATCCAGCCTGTGGCCAGTTAGAGAGCAAGTCTGTAGATACCGTAACGTTATTTTGGTTCAGATATATGGCAATCAAAGCTACCAAATTCCTAATTTTATGAGCACAGTTTCAGAAGGTGCCTAACTTTTATAAAGGGAACTTAAATGCTGTTTTTTCCATTTGGAAATATTTAGGTAAAATTAGGAGACTTTTAAAGTACTTTAAAGACTCTGCAAATGCCATTATTTTTAGAATGGTAGGAATCTTGATGGGGAAAACCCATGTAAAATCCTCCAGTCTGTCACCTTGCTAATCCTGGATGATTCTGACAGACAAGGTGTATATGCTCTTTATAAAGATACTTCCTTAAATTGCTTTGAAATACCCAACGTATCTGCCTTCTTTTTGGCTGATCTGGGGGGATTTGGACGGAAATTTTAGAGGCTTGACCTGGCAAATCGGTAAGTATGTACACTCCTGCACATTGCTGAAATCTCTTCATTCAGTTAAAGCAAATGGGTGTTTGAAGTCCTTTCAGCAGTTTTGTAAGATTGAATCCTTAATGTCAGGGGAATGCAGGATCTGGCTCCATTTTCTTCCATTTTCATTTGAGCCAGTATGCAAGGATTTAAATGGAACTTTGTTTAAACAGTAGCAAGCATGAAATATTATTTTCTAGTACTAAGTTAGTGGTTAACATGTCTATTTTTGCTGTCTTGCCACCAATACTGTAAAATTTTATAATCAAAACAGCTTTAATTCTTGTAAAACTGAAATTGGTTTGTAAAACAATGTACAAATTGTGTTTCATAGACAGAAAAGCTTGTATTACTGAATGTAATATATGTGAAATGAATATATTATAGTCTATTTTTGCCATGGAAATAAATATTTGAAGCAACTATGAGTTTTTATTGTTCTGTTATTAAAAGAAAAATCAGAGAACTTAGTTTTCATGTGTAGTCCTAGGCTGGGACTTTACCTTCTATACGCAAAGCTGCTATCCCTCTTCTAAAGTGGTGCAAGTACTGTCCTGCATCTCAGTACAAATGTAAAACTTCTGCTGTCAAATAGTAATAGCTGTCATCTTGGTGGCAGGAAAGTCTTGCGGCTGCTGCCCTATCGTTATTGTTTATAATGTTTTGTGCTTTCTAAAACTATTTTTAGTATTGAACATTCAATTTCCCTGTAACCTTTAAGTGGAGGAAGGGATAAAAAGGTTTTGAAAGTCGAAAAACACTTTCCAAAAGCATGTGAGAGAGGAAACAGTTGACTGTATACTGTGTAACACCTGGTGCAGCACAAGACTTCATAACGTCATGGTAAATTAATTGCATGCTGGACATAGCAATTTCACGCTGGACAATTGCATTTCCCTTGCCTTTTCTTAAATGGCTAGCGTGCTGCCCACCTAACTGTATCTGAAATGACAAAGCTTTTAACTAAAATTTGTCTCCTAGGTATGATCAATTTGATGGCATTAATCAGCTTAAGGTAAGACAGTAACATACCAGCTATCTGTGTACTTGTCTGATCAGTTCCCAAAAACTGGGGAACGTCCTGTGCAGTGTTCACTGTGGGCAAAGCTCTCTTACTTGACATGGATTCAAAATCAGAAGAGGGAATTGTGACTTCTGAAGGTCCTAACTACATGGTAAAAACATGCAGCAGTTCTGGTCAGGCTTACTATTTATAGTAGTTTTAGACCTGACGCAAAGGTCTCTTCAGAAACCTAAATTTTCCCTAAATTCAGATAGCTCTAAACTGTAGCTGTTGTTCTCCAGCCACTGTCAAATCCTCCTTAGAGCCTTCTGGTGGCCAGCGCTGGCTGATAAGGAAGCAGCTTGATTCTTGGATTTGGCACAGCCAGCCAGCAGCTTTCTTGGGCAAGAGCTCCAGGACTTGGTACAAGAGAAACGCGAGGCAGCTGAGGAGAGAGGTTCCTAGCCTAGTGCCTTGACTAGCGGAACTGAAGTAGCTCTCATTCCGCTGTTGGGGTTGTTTAAATCTGGAATGGCTGTGGATAGATGAAGGTTACACGAAACTCAGCAATGCTAGGTACCTAGCTGGAGGATTTACATGTGACAGTTGCTCTGTTCAGGATCTGATAGGGTTTTTTTTTACACCCATTCCTTTTCCCCGGGGGGTCAATGATAGCATATAAATGCGTGTTCTCTCTCTCCACTATTTTTATGAGCATCCCCCGGAAGGCTGGACTCTGCATGAAGACAGAAGCTGCCCAGTGCCACAGAAACGTTGCCAGTTTACCTCCTGCAGCCCGAGAACTACGTGTGGATGATCACAATTTGTGAGTATGATGGGAATGTCACTTACGCAGGTACTGACAGGAGAATGGTGTTGCAGGAGAGTTGGGAGTTGAGTGAGGACTGGGTGATAGATGAATGCTCATCAGCTCTGAACTAAGCAAGTTATTTCGTATCACTGTATATCCCATTGGCTCAGTTTGGCTCTAGGGCAAGTTGAACCTCTGCCAGCAGCACTTGTGTTTGTGTGATGGCAGTTCTGTGGCTCCAGGGGAACATAATGCTTAGGGAAATGGTGGTTCTGATACTTAAAAGCTAGTTCTGTTGTTATTACAATTGCTTCAAACTACCCTCATTAATTCAAAGAAAAACCAAGCATAAGTAGGATATGGGTGAGCCTGGGACTATTTTACTACAAAACTTCTTTGTCTGTCAGGTGCACAGGGCTGAAGACATGTTGTAACATTTGACTTCATGGCATCCTTTGGGAGCTTTTCTGAAGCAAGGACTTGAGGACACGTGAATGTTCTTGGGCTTTCAGCTTGCAAAATGGCACAGCATAGATGTGGGAACTAGAAGGGGTAGAGAAATTAGAAAAATCCTGTCCCGTTTCTGATCAATCACCACATCTCCCAAACTGATCTGCATGACAATCTTTCAGACACCTAAGCTTAAACCAAACATCTGCCATCCCCAACATACCAAGCCAGTATTATGTGCTGCCCTGCTTATTCTGTGGTTTTAAAATATCTGCTCTAATGAACAAAACAACCGGAAAAGACTTGGAGGACTTACAGATGAGGTTCAGATTATTATTATTATTATTAGCCATTTCTAAAATGACAGTCATATGCCTTACGTAAATTTAGAAGGACATCAAATCCTTCCACGAATAGACCCCGAATTATGATATCCAGAGACAAATGAAGAATTTTCACTGGTGTTAAGTACCTGTGAAGAAAGCCCCTGTCAAGCCTGGCTAATACTGATAATCAGTGATTTGAAGGAACTACATGCTTTGTGTGTGCATGTGTGTATCTGATTTCTGTCTGCATGCTGTGCTATTCATGACTGATGGAAGCTGAAAATGTCTTTCCATTGACAAAATCTTTAGCAAAAGACTTCAGGAAATTAGAAGATAATTTGGTTTTACTTTGATAATGTGGAAAATATTATTTTAGCAGATTTATCAGGGTTTATTGAGTTTCCTGAACCATAGCAGTACAGAAATAAATTCATTTGTTCTGAAGTAACTGTCTCTGAGCCTCCAGAAATAGCAAGTGCTCACTCTGTATTTAAAAAATTTGAGTTGTTTCCTGAAGACCAGGAGCTGTAGGTCTCCATCGCTTTAAATTCCATCAGTCACCAAATATTACTTCTCTCCCTGAATTAGGAGAAGCAATTTAATTTGAAACTGTAAATCTTAGGGAATTGTACTGCCTCAATTTTTCTGTTTAAGTCATCCTTTCACTGACCCATTAAAAATATTACATTATATTTATTTCCTGATTCTTGTGGTCCTGAAAGCTATGTTGCAGAGGTGGGCCAGCTATGATAAACAGTAAATCTGATTAGATTTTCTTTTGGGGGTGACTTCTGCTTGAAAAAGAGAAGTATATAGATAAGAATCAAGTCTATCAAAACTTGGGGTTCGATTTGGTTCCTGACAGCAGCTCCAGAAGGATTAAGGAGAAAATCACATGCAACACAGTGGCTCAGCCAGTCTGAGCCAGCTGGCCTGCTGATCGTGCTTGTTATGGTGAAATATGCCCCTGGGACGCTGGGCTCAAGGACTTGTTCCTTCCAGGGTGCTGGTAGGTGATTCTTTCTTCCTCTGTCCTGCTGGATTGCTCTTTCAGCCTTACCTGAAAATGATCCCTGCCACCTTCTGTAGATGTACTGTGACTCTTGCTAGAGTGCGTGGGTTCCTGTAGCAATGCCCTGTCCAGATGAGGACATCTGTTTTCTCCTTCATAAGAAGAGGGGAAACACTGCATCATGTTAATAGTCAGGATCTAAATGTAATTAGGAAAGAGGAGGAAAAGTGCAATTGTTCACCAAAACAGGAAGAAACATAGATGGTTGATGAAGGATTTGTCTTCTTCCCAAGTTCCTCTAGGTTTTAAAGGGCAGAAGGAGCTGTTTCACAGCCACCTCAATCAGAAGAGTGATAGGAATCCAAAGAACTGGTATTAGATGCAGTAGCTTTGATGCTCTGTGGAAAAAAACAATCTACCTAAAATAAGGAGCATTGCTGAGTGTATGCACACCCTGCAGTCAGAGCAGAATTTATCCTTAGTGCCATGCTGTTAGTTAGGAGGGCTGCCAAGGTGAGTTTAGCACTTCAGGTGCATTTATGCATCAAACTCCATTTGAGCCTGTTTTCAGGACAAAAGTTCAGCCTTATCCCTCTGCACAATGCTGGTGTTTAAATAATGACAAATAAGCAGAACTGAGGCTACTTTACATTCTCTGTTGAAAGAAACTGGAAATACTGCACTAATACTACAGGCTGAATTGTCCTGATACCTGTGAAGCTAACTTTGGCCATGAGCTGGCCTGCACCATTGCTCACCTGCCCCATGGCTTTGTTACTGGAGCGTGCCTGAGACTGCATCATGGGCGCTTTATGGCAGGGGTGTGCTCTCACCTGCCAGTTGCTCCTTCGGGTAAAGGGATGGACAAGAAGGCACTGGTTGTAGAGATGTGCACAAGAACCCTTTGGGGAGATGCGATTGCACCATGAAGTGAACTGAACAGAGGCTCTAAGAAGTTCAAATATTGAGGAAAAGCCATAGAGAAAACACATGCTATGGAAAGCTACAGTGAAGGCCTTTGAAAGACCTACATTTAAGCTGAAAGCCCCTGTGTAAAGCTTAAGACTCAAGGTGGGAGGCCAGGACCCATTGTGTAAGCTTATTTTTGGGGAAAAGGGAACTGAGATGAGCGCTCGAGGAGCTCTTCTTTCTCTTATAATCCACAGTTATCTTAGATGGTTGTGTCCAGCATTTGGGAAGCCTCATAGCCAGCTCCCAAACCTACGCTATCTGTATGATCTCTGGTCTTGCTTGTGTCAAACATCGGGGAAAAAGCAGCATGCCAAATGCCTCTGAGCTGAATTTCTGGAGGGAGAGGCTACACCTCTGAGGTCCTGCAAGGAATTCTCAGGTTGACAGGAGAGCTGATGGCCTTTGACACGTTGCTTCACTTCTTATTTGGCGTGTGAGCATGCTTATGAGTGAGAGAAACAAATAGCTGGGAAGAGCTGGGGGTCACCTCGTAGTTCTGTTACTCATCTTCTGGAATCAGGCTCTGGCTGCTGTGAGATGTAAGGTATGCTGCAGCTCTCATGCAGATACTGTAAGGGGAGTCCTATGGGCTTGCTGAATTCTTGGGATAACTGCAGAGAGCTTTGCACCTCGTGCTACAGATCACGCTGCCTGTCCTCTGTGAGAATGGGACAGCATAGCTCTGTGGCCTGCCAGGCTGAGGCTGTGTTCGAGTGTCTCTCTCTCTCAAGTTTCATATGCCGCCCTGCTCCATTTATGTAGCCTTTACTTGCCCTTCTCAAGGTCTAATTTCATTCCCCCGATACGGTAGGGCTGGAAGCATTGCAGGGGAGACCGTGTGTGCCGAGGCCTGTGATCTACAGGAGTGGTGAGGGCACAGCAGCTGCCCGTGCCTCTGCCCAGTGGGGATGGGCGTTGGGCACCTCCGGCATTCCTCCAGCCCAAAACCTGGCACTGGGTTGGGACCCCACACCTTTTGCGGGCCAGCCTCACAGTTTAAAAGATGAATGCAAATGTAACTTTGGTGTGTTGTCACCTGGGTGTCAGGCACACCTCCTGCCCTTGGCTGTCTGCTGGAATTAGTGTAGTGGGTGAGCTAAAAGGATCAGTCCCTTTAGGAGGCCTGAAGTGAGAGCCCAGCTGCTCTGGAGGCTTTCTACAGAGAACAGAAAGTCCTGTGCGCAGTAGATGCAGCATTCTTGATTTTGGTTCCCTTCAGTGGAATTAACTCTTCTTATTGCTACTTGTGGACTGCCTGACACCCTGGAGTCCTCCTAGGTTTTCTTTAAGGAGGATGAGGTGGAGATGAGCTACGGGTGCTCTACAGCTCAACTGATGATTTGTCATGCCAGTGATAACTGCTGATTCTTCTTTCCCTTCTCAGCGATGCTTTATCCCTGTGACATGCTCAGCTTCCGCTGGCCCACGACCCGCTACAGGCTTTGAAACTGGATCCCTTGACTGGTTGTGACCCAAGGGGGTGCAATGGCTGGTGTGGCAGATAAATTTACCACTCACCTGTTTGCTTATCGCTTGCTTTGCTACTTGGAATAGAAACTGAAGGTGGTCGTTTCTGAATGAAGCAGATTTCACTATTGATAAAGGAAACGGGAAGATTGGACTGCTTGTGAGTATCTGGTTTGGTTGTTTTGGAGAGTGAGAAATTGGTTTTATTAGTATCACTGGTTGCTCTTCTGTTCCTTGTAATCTGTGTACGTACAGGCGTTAGCTTCTGAGAACAGCAGGCTAAGTCCCTGGGATGTGCGAGAGGGAAAGGTTTGGTGG
Organism: Haliaeetus albicilla; assembly: GCF_947461875.1. Taxonomy (NCBI): domain Eukaryota; kingdom Metazoa; phylum Chordata; class Aves; order Accipitriformes; family Accipitridae; genus Haliaeetus; species Haliaeetus albicilla. Next base: position 20,371,893 of record NC_091487.1, read on the forward strand.
CTCTAGAGACATCATGCAGCTGCAGTGCCTTGCACTTGCTTGTCAGCATTTGCTCCTGACTTGGGGAGTCAAAAACTAAAGTGGGATGCTGGAGTTTCCCATAGCTCCCCGAAGTACACTCTGAGTTACAATTTTGTGGGTTTTCCCTTTTTCATTAGTTTTTAGGTCTCAAATACTCAGATACAAATGCTACAATACAGAAGTGGAAAAATTGAGGGAGGTCTAAAATACGTTTGAAGACCAATGTTAACAAATGGCATCTAAATTTCTACTGTGCACCTGTGTTCTACCTGATAATAGGCCTTGCCATTTTTTTAAAAGGTGGAATAAATAACAATTTCCCTTTCCTTTCTTCCTACATTCCCTTTAACAATCATTTTCCATTCCTATTTCTCCTTCCCCCACATTGTGGCCTGGGACTGCTAACCTTTCAGTGGTGCTCAGGCACAGAGGAACAGTAGCAGTGCACTGAAGGGTGTTACTGGGATGCCTTGTTGGTTAGAAGCTGTGCTGTCACTGCATTGAAACAGCCTGCATTGGGTGCTAGAAATGAAACTCCTGGACCTAATTTTTATTTATGCTGATGCTCCAGTACTCGTTCATACTCCTTGCACAGATCATGGCTGAGAAAAATAGCTATTTTTTTCTCACTGTCTGATGGAGCCATTTGTACTTGAATTATGAAGTGTTATCAGTCGAGCTGCATCATTCTACAACTACGGTTGCATAGCAATAAATGATGTAAAAATGTACAGAAAGGCAGAGAAACAGGACCCTGGAGTCATTCTGCAGCTAAGCCTAAATGAAAGATGTGTAGGTGTCTTAGATGTGGGGTCAATCAGGGATAAAATGATAGCTTGGGTTTTGCTTGCAGGTTTTGTTTTCTGGTCAACCCTAAGACATCTAAGCACCTTTTTCTTTCATCACATTAATCTGTACTTCAAATGACCAAAAGCCCCACTTTGCTTTGTAAATAAACAGAATCCTACCTTTGAAAACAAAAGCAGTGATGACAAAACTGTAGGTTTTAAAGATAAGAAACCGGTTTGTTACAGTGAAGTAACAACAGCGGGCCTTTGTCCATTTGAAGTAAACATTGATGTTGTTATACATGTGCTCATCACCCACATAAATCTGGGCAGAAATAAGTCTTTACATTGCAGATCGCAGCTGCCGACTGCTCCTACAATTATTACTTCTGAGGCATTCAGATTTGTAATGGTGTCGTGACTACCTTGTTCTGCTGTTGCTTGTGCCAAGACCCAAGTATATCACCAAGTAAAAGGTGATGAGACCAAAAAAAAAAAAACCCAAACAAAAAACAACCCCTCAGAAAAAAACCAACAGCTTGCACTGTTGATTAATCTTATCATTGATGTGGGTCAGGCTTGCATATCAAGCTGCTTAAGCAACTTATGTTTGAAGTGCCACCTTAAAGTAAATGTGAATAAAAGGGAGAAAATTTTAAGCCCGCGATAGCCTGAATTTGCTTTTGGATCTGTAAATAAACTAATTGATTTTATATAGATAATGTTCATCTAGAATGTTTTTTCCCCACTATCTGGTGGGAGAGGCTGTACAATGAGAAACCAATTCCTTGGACTGGACTGACTGCTCTAGCTGCTACGATACTGGAGTGCATGATCTTCTGGTTCTTTACCAGAAATTTCACTCTTAGTCCAAGAAATGTTCACAGTTATGGTTTAGGCAGGCATATACTTTGTTTGTGAAAGGTCTGTTTTAATGAATTTATTTACTCTTTTAAGTTCCATCTACCCAGAAAAAATGTCATCGATGTTCAGACAGCTTGTCAACAGGAAATATGGTCAAGGAACTGGTTTTGTTTATTTTCGTGTTAATCATATTATAGGAAATGAGTGTGTCGTTATTTGCACTTTTCTGTGAGGTGATGTCATGACCTCTTTCACTGCTGTGGTGTTTAGGTTTTTTTTATTTGTGGAATTTAAATGTGAAATTCTTATTAATCTTTCATCAGACTCATGTTGACCACAAGCCAAAGTTTGCTGAGTGATCTTTTTTGTGACATGCAAGACATACACATACACAGTGTAGTGATAGGTAGGTAAAAAAACCCCTAAATTCCATTATTGACCAAGTTTGGAGAACTCAGAATGGAGGGCCCCAAGGGCGGGTGAAGTCCTGGCTGAGGAACAGAAAGGCTTTATACTTGGGATATGTCGTCTAATCACTCTCTTTAGTTTTCTAACCGCTCCCTCTGTGTTAAAATTGTTCATACAATAGAAACAATAGTTCCCTAGGTGCTTCCTGCCCTTCAGCTCTTTGGGGTAAGGAACAGAGAGGGACTTTCCTTGGGGATGAGAGAAGGGCTTTGATCACTTGTGATCAAGGACAAACCGTCCCTGCACTGTACTGAAACAGCCCTGTGGGTGTCTTTTCAAGAAGACAAGCTCTGACAGAGGGATGCAAAATCCTCATGTTACCTTGCCTACTTTTCAGTGAGCCAGAGCAGTCAAGCTGCAGGCCAGATTTACAAGACAGCCAGCTGAGTGCGGCAGATAAAAGGCTAGTGCCCACCTGCACAGCGCATGTACATGGCTAAAATAAATCCTAGTCTGCTGTCATTGTCAACAAGTGTAATTGATTATCGTGGCCAAGGCAGTCAGGAAAGTGCCTTTTGCTTTTTGGGGGAATTTTGTTCTGTGCTGCAATGCTGATGACTCAGCCAATCAAACAAAAGCAACATTTCTGGCATTCTCTAGAGTTTTTTTTGAGATTTGTTTGGGTTTTTTTCCCAAAAAAAGTTTATGCTTCACAAGTGAAGCAGTGGTTTATGTCTATTGGAGCTACTTACAGCTGTAATCGGTCATCTAGCTTTACAGAATCAATAGTCTTTGGTAGAAACTCATGAGCCACAGGGGAGGCAGGTGGTGGCAGTTTTATGTATGAACTGTAAGCACTTGGGTTTGTCCTTGGAGGAAGCAGATTTAGGGTTGGTCTTAGAGGTATTTGGGGACAGGCTTTATCCGGTTCCTAAGGCTTACAGTTCCTCACCTACAGCAAGATGATATAACTTCCCGCCATTTCCTCAGAACCTGTTGAGCTCCTTCTGCAGTAATGTGAATGCCAGGTAATAGCCGTACTCTGATTAGACAAAGAAATTTGGGCTGATTCTGTGCAATGCATGCACTAACTTCAGTTTAAACTTTACTGATAAAATAGACCACCTTTTCTCCAATTGCTGTACAAGATACCTGATGTGTCTTCCAGTGCAGTCCTAGTCATCAACCAGCACCCAACTCAAATCTTTTTTCAAAACCAGAGCTCAATGTAGAATGCTATGCCAAGGTTGTCATTAATGCAAGAAATTGAACTGTGTATTTTAGTGTTGTGCAGTTTGAAAATTGTTGCAGTCTTCACTTTCCAGAAATATCAGCTGCATCATGGACAATTAGGATTATACAGCTCAAGAGCTACATATACAACAAACAAAAGAGCTGCGTATTGAACAGCTCAAGAGCTGCCATATGCAGTAGCTAGAGATAAATGTCCTTTTCAGGCCAGAAAGCTGACAGGGGTTAGGCAAAGACTAAGAGCAGCTAATACTGCAAAATGGCTCTTTATACCTGTTGGTATAAGGAATAAGACAATTGAGTTATAGCTGAGGGCTGAAGAAGGAATGATCATCTACCACCACCAAAAGAAATTCTTATGTTTGAGAAGTTGCCCGGCCACACTCATTCTTTATGTCACCCTAGGTAATGCAAGGAAAAGGTACATATCTTATGTTCTACAGTTACTGTAAAAGGAAAAAAGTTGATTATAAGAACTTTGTGCCTCAGTGGGATTTAACATCAAACAATGCCCTCTTCAAGGATGGGCAAACAGTTCCATCTCTGCTCTGCAGGTGTGTAGTACACCATGTTTTGATGTGGATAAGTTGAATTCTTGCAGACTACAGAATCTTGTATCTTTATAGCAGGACCTCAACTGCACTAGCAATGAATTTATTTATTATAAATAAAAAACAATAAATATTTCATAACTTACTATTACAGCTTTCTAAAAATATACATCTAATTTTAACATTCTCAAAAGTTAGTTCCAAGTTATACAATTATAGACAAAAAAATTTTGTATATTTTGATAACTAACGCTTTACCCTTTAAAGTCTACATTAATACAGAAATTAATTAATGCCCAATTAACAATATCCTGCTAGAGAGAGTTTAGCAGTATTTAAACAAATAAATTGAAAATAAAACAAATAATTTACTGTTTAACAAATGGCAGTTTTCCACAGAACTAGCTCTATCCCTATTTAACAGCTAAGTTTTGGCTACCATTATGAATAGTCATGTGAGAGCTGAAGGGCCTCTGCAAAGCTTTCCTCGAGGTCATCAAGTTCCTTGGTAGCTTCCAAATCACTGTCACAAGTAATCAAGTTTAAAGTTGCCTCACATGAGGGTGAAGTCTCTGGGTCATCTTCGGCTTTCACACAAGAATGAGACTCTGTCCCAGCATCCACCATTTCAGCGACATCTTCTGAAAAGTCATCCTTGCTCGGTGTCTCCTTTGAACTTTCCCTGCATAACGGTGATTCACATTTGTTTGGTTCCTTTAATGATAAGTCTGTGGTCCCAAAGACTTCACTTTTTGTAGCTTTTCTCTGACTCCGACTTTTACTGGTAAACTCGAGCTCTTCCATTGTATCAAACTCTTGCAGAGCCATTGACTCAAAGGCTTCCCAGCCTGCATGGATTTGCTCTGCACCACTGCCCGGGCTGCAGCCAAGGTCTGCTTTCAGTACATCCAACAAGTAGCGCATTTTGCTCTAAGGGATGAAGGAAGAAAGGGGTGACACTTCATCCCCACAGCACCTATCTGCCCAGAACTCAGGGCTTCATTCTGACATAAGGAAAGGGAGGTTGCTTGCAATCAAGTGACTAAATTATACAGCAAGTGTCACCAAACTGAGTTGACTGTTGTTCCTTTTTTGTGACCGTGCCTGTGAGTCCTGATCTACCATGATCCATGAGTCTGCAAATCTCATTTATGGAGAGGGATGCTCCCCACTCAGTATTCTGCTTACCTTTACCCACAAATACACCAGTGCATTTCCACTGTGCTTTGGAAACATCCCTGAAGTCACATGCAGAGAGGGAGAGTATTATAGGGGCAGTGCTTACCTCATCCAAACGGTTCTTATTTTCTTGTATATGACACTCAAACAGTTGTTCCAGAACTCTACAAATGAACAATTAAATGATTTCACAGGAAGAAAACCAACTTTTAACAAATCTACATAAATCAATGACCTTATTTTTTTATTTTCATTTCTTAACTGAATGGCTCAACTACGATTTTGACTCAGCAGAAAAGGACCTGGGGGTGTTGGTCGACAGCCAGCTGAATATGAGCTGGCAGTGTGCCCAGGTGGGCAAGAACATCCCCAGCATCCTGGCCTGTATCAGAAATAGTGTGGCCAGCATGAGTAGGGAGGTGGTTGTCCCTGTACTTGGCACTGGTGAGGCCGCACCTGGAGTACTGTGTTCAGTTTTGGGCCCCTCACTACAGGAAAGACGCCGAGTTGCTGGAGCATGTACAGAGAAGGGCAACGAAGCTCGTGAGGGGCTTGGAGCACAAGTCTTATGAAGAGCGGCTGAGGGAGCTGGGGTTGTTTAGTCTGGAGAAGAGGAGGCTGAGGGGAGACCTTATCGCTCTCTACAACTACCTGAAGGGAGGTTGTAGTGAGGTGGGTGTTGGTCTCTTCTATCAAGTAACTGCTGATAGGACGAGAGGAAATGGCCTTGAGTTGCATCAGGGGAGGTTTAGGTTGGATATTAGGAAAAAATTCTTCACCAAAAGGGTTGTCAAGCATTGGAACAGGCTGCCCAGGGAAGTGGTTGAGTCACCATCCCTGGAGGAATTTAAAAGATGTGTAGACATGACACTTAGGGACATGGTTTAGTGGTGGACTTGGCAGTGCTAAGTTAACAGTTGGACTCAATCGCAAAGGTCTTTTCCAGCTTAAATGATTCTATGATTCCAAGACTGTTTCAATTATGCTCTGTCACAAAGAGGGCCACCCAGAGCCAGCATCCCACTGGACAGGTGCTCAGCAGGCAGACCCAGCTTTGGGCAGCAGACGGTAACCATGGGGTGAGTTGTAGCCCAACTCTGGGTGTGTTTGGTCTGCTGGGTCTATGTGGTGGCAGAAACCAACAATCCAGTGGTGGTTCTACTGGCATGCTGAAGTATCCAAAATCTCTTAGGTGCACCACAGTGGCTGATACACACAAGTGTAAATAAAGGGAAGGAATAAAATCCAGCTTCAGAAAAAAATCCAGAGAAAAGTCCTCTGTCCTGAGAGCTCTCTTTCATTGCTTATGCAGGATGAGAAAAAATTTCAGCACAGAGGAAGTGTTCTGTGACAACTAAGGCACACAGTCACTGGAACGGATTTCCAGAAGGTCAAGTGAATTTAATCTAGCTTACATAAGAAATTATTAGAAAAAAAAATTGTATAGGAAAGGGTTTAAAGGGAAGACAACATTTCTGTAAAAAAAGAACCAGAGGGAGACTGGCTCTTGAAATTTCTCAAAGAGTAATTTTTTGATTTAGTGTATTTAGCATATCTCCTTGATTGCCTTGACATGAGAAAAAAACCCAAGAGTGCACAGCATAGAAAAACAGCTGGGAACATTATCAACCCAGAGGAAGATCAGAGTATTATGCTGAAATTAGATGCCTTGAAAATGGCATTACAAAAATGGGTTAAAATTCTCTATCAGAAATACTGCAGGGTTTTTTTGCTATAAACTGAGAGTTCTTTATCAGAAAGAACTGGTATGGAAAAGAATTTGGGAGTACTACTCAAATACATGAATTGTCTCATAACTTATTGTTTCATTATTGAAAAAAATAAATCTGATTTAGCAACTGTTGAACCCTTATCTGAAACAGTATGTAATCCTGACAACCGATGTTGAAGATTGAATTCATACTGCAACAGGAACAAGGACAGAAGGGAGATGGAGGATGTGTTGTGTGAAAGATTAGTAACTTGGTTTATTTTGCAAAACAGATGTTTCAGATTAAAATGATTTCTTCTTAGCATTATTCCACCTCGGGTTCCAGGTCAGTTACTAACAGAGGCTTTATCTCATGGAACATAGCAACAGATCAAAGTAGATGACCCACAGGTCTTTCCTAGCTCCCCTTTCTTACATAAAGCAAAAAAGAAGGGAAACAAAACAAAAGGAAGGGGTAACTATGTATCTATATATTCTTAAAGGCAAAGAAATCCATGTGTTTCTGACACAGCATTACAAATTTGAAAACAACTGTAACCTACCTGTTAGAAAATAGCCCAAGGCTAAGAATTTCATTTGTTATATCTTCAATGAAAGCTAAATATAAAAGCTCTTCTTCCCTGCAGGGAGAATAGAAAACCCAACATTAAATGTTTTAGAATAGAGACACATTACACAATGCAGTAGGTCCAGTCAGCTTTAGGGATGTGCCATTAAGAAGATTGTATAGTTCTTGGCACCAGCTGCTAGAAAAGGTGGTTCTGTCAGGACAAACTAAGCCTTTCATTCAATTTGAATATTATTATAAAAACTCTGTGTAAAATATTAGACCGTTAGAAAGGTTGCTATGGTGCTTCGTGTTTATGCTAACTCTCTGTGGTGGTATAAATTAGTACAGAGATCCTGAGTGAGGAAATGAGCAAATCTTGGGAAGTGTTCAGAACCTGCTTTGCACTCAAGAAGAAAGTGTAAAATTGCAGTTTGATGGTCTGAGTAAAGGCTTCCAAAGGAGCTTCTAGAGAATCGGACTGCAGCTGAAAACTGCTAGTCCTCAATGGAAGCTCAGAAAAATATAAGTGCTTATTTGACAGCCTCCATTCCTTTCAAACAATAACTCTTTGATGTACAAAATCCTTGTTAGTGTGAGATGTGGCTTTCACCTCCTTGATCAAATTTCTCTCTATTTTAATACCTCTTAAAGCCTTGTTGATGCCAATTGCTCTAAATGGGAGACTCTCCAGAGGTTTGGAGTTCTGTTTGGAAAACAAGAAGGAAACCCCCAAAAGAAAAGACTTCAGTGCTGTTTCTCTTTCATAGCATCTTTCTAAATATCCCAAACTATCCAATCAAGCTCTATCAAATCATCCTCTGGTCTTAATAAACAGAAAATAAAAAATGGGATACATCGTGCATGACTTTCATTATGCAAAATTTGTCATTCAGCCTGAAGACTGTCATTTTGGTTCCCTCTATAGTCAAGAAAGATAGCTACAGCTGATCTTTGATACCTATATTACATCCTTAAAGTTGGGCAAGAACAAGTCTGTCCTAAAGCACAAAGAATGAATGACTTTCCCAAGGTCACAGGATAAAGCATTGGCAGTGTTTCTGAATATAACTCAAACCTCTGCTAATTCTCGTCAAATTTCAGAGTAGAAATGTGGGAAGAATGCCCTTCAACTTGATACTTTATTTTGCCAACATTTGCTTCAGAGATTACAGATTGAAAAAGAACTGGAAACGTTTAGAGTATAGCCACTGGACAAGAAGAGAAGTCTATCTTTCTTCTGAAGTTATAATGAATTGTCTTCATTTTTAGATTCACACAGAAATTTTTAAGTATTATATAACAATTCATAGTCATGTCAATTCTACTGTAAATTCTGGACAGTTTATTCTGAGTTCTCATTTACTTTTTGAAGTTCATCAATTTTGAGGAAGAGTGTCTAGTTTAATGTTGCAAGCTAGCAGAAAAATGGCTTAAGCATACTTACTCAGCCTTGATAGTCCTCCTTGCTGAAGACTGCTGAGAATACAGCGATGTCTCTCTAATGAGCAAATCAGAGGGTAAGAAAGAGAGCAACATTCTAAAAGCCCTTTATACTACCTTGCATCTCACTTTATTTTGGAGCCATGCTGTGCCACTGTCCCACTTCCTCTTGGAAAAAAACCCACTAGAAACCCCTCAAACCCTGCTCCAGTAGCAAAATCCACTGCTTACATTGAAGCCTGAAAGACTATGTTTCAAGAGTATTATAACACCTCACTAGATGCAGTACTCTAATACCTCAAAAGACCTCAGTGTTACTTCAGATGCTATACAGACCTCCATTATCCATAAAAGTGCTTTTTTTTACTCAGAGTACAATTCTTTCCTCAGGTGAAAATGCCTTTGTATAAAAAGGCCAGAGAGCAAACCAGTGAGTCATGCATGCTACTTTGGTCAGCAATAAAGAGAATCAGCTGTGAGCCCTTGGGTTCTGGCCTGACTTCCAACACTGTTCTTATATTGTAGACAATATTCTAAATCTCAGCGTTACATTTTCAGAAAAAGATGTAGGAAATGCCTCTGGTCTGCAATTCTCGCAGATCATAGATTTAAAAGGCTGGATGTCTGGCGACCCTTTTTCCTGAAAGGAAATACCAATTGGCATACCCAATCCACTATTTAGTTGTAGTATTGTATAAGAAATATATAGTCTGTAAGCTCAGATGTATGCTCGGACGTACAGAACTAACAGCTGTATTAACATGTCATCGCTCTCACTCCTGACAAAAACGCTCATATATTTCAGAGCTCTCTTTCTTAAATTGGCTTCCCAGTGGAACTTTATCATAAGAAAATAATGAATTTTGAAGTTGGGAAAGGCCATTGATGTAAAAAACCCAACCAAACAAAAGTCCTGCGAGAAGAGACTTATAAAGAGAAATGGTAGTGAAAGCTTATGGCCTAAGAAGCAGCTGTATAGAAAGCAATAAGGAATGCTTCAAATATTCCTTCCTGCTGTAAATCAGGCACCTTAGGAAGGAGTATGGAAAAGCAGCTATTCCTCTCTCAGGCTTATCCACAGTATATCGTCCATCTTCAGCCTACAACACAGAGATAAAATCTTTACTATCAGTGCAAATACACAGCAAATTTTACCATTAAAGTGAACCTAATAACTATCTGTGATTAAGCAGCCCTGCAAATTCTGTGTCTTTTCTGAGAAGCTTTGGGTAACCTGAGACATATAGCAGCAAAGGGTCATCAGCTTTGACATCCAAAATTTTAGTCAGGGGCAACAGATGTGGAACATTTCTCCCCTGACAAGTATGTCAAAGATGAATTCTCTAAAAGTTAGGGGGGGTCACTGTCACCAACAGGAGTAAAATCTAGTATGCAAAACTAGGAACCAGCACTCTAAATCACATCTCTTGAGCTGCTTGCACAAAACTGATGGAAAGTAAAGTTGCTGACTACCTGCATTTTAAATGGTAATACTCTGAAAGGGCCACTGTAAAGCTACATGACTTACTGTTGTCACTTTTACAACAGCCAAAGAAAAAGTCAGATACAACAGTTTTGAAATGAATTCAGAAGTTCTTCATGGAACTGGAGTAAAGCTTTCTGAATAATCACTTAACCTTTTCTTAATGACATCAGCTGCATATGCAGATCAATTCAGGTCGTCTCTCTTCTATTTTCAGTGAAGCTATAAATACATATTCTCTCTCACCCCTCTCCTCCAATAAATAAAGCATAATTATTTGCCTTATTAAGCTAGAGACATGGAGGGTCTGACCCTGTAGCCTTTATTCAGGAAGAAAGTCCACAGTTATTCAAGTATGTTTGACAGGGCTGTTTGTTTAAGGACTTATCTGTACAGTGGCTACAAGATACAGCACAAAGAATGAATCTAACTTCTGTCAAACTCTTCCATCCAAATATTAGTACAAATTAAGAGAAAATAACTTCAGATTTGAAATCTTAAGAAATATTTTGGGCCTTTTGCCTGCTTCCCTCTGTCTCCCAAAGATGCTGGTATTCCATTTCATCTTTAAAATTTAATAATCTTAAACCACCACACACTAAGGCAATTTCTGAAAGACCAAATAACTGGAAAACTAAGTTCAACTGTCACAAACACTTAGCAATTCAAATCAAAATGATGGATGCAAACATTTCTGTGACTATGACAAAAAAATACTAGGAGCTCATAGAATTTGAAGTGGTGTGATTATTCATTAAAGCATTCCAGATACATTCAGCAAGGCAGAAGGCAAATAGTATAAAGGAAAACTTCACCACCAGCTGGTTTGGGTGCTTCCTCAGAGGCAGGAACTCCCTGGTTCCAATTCTCCTGTTGAGGGCTTTTTGGAATATGTTCTCCAACGTAAAAATGGAGAAAAAAAAGTCCTTGAAAAAGAGGTACCACCTTCTGCTGAAAAATAATGTACCGATTATCTATGTCCTTAACAGATACAAGTGCACTTGTAAAAACTCTTGGAAAAAAAATATTAAATTTTGTAACATCATATCCTAAGATCTCTTCACATGCCTCAGTATTTTTTCTCATTGTTTCCACTCATTATTCTGAAACTCTCTTTCCTCTACAGAACTAATTCATCTCACGACAATAAAGAAAAAGAAACTTAAATCAGTTGTATACTGCTATGGCAGAGATGAAGTATATACTCCAAAATGATGGTGAAGGGTGTGGTAAGAGTACTCAAATGACAGACAGATGTATTACCTTCAATGTGACCTTCTGCTGTTCAGTCATAACTTTTCTCTCAAACACTTTGTCTGCAGATGGAAAGCTACAAAATTTAGAGATGTATTAGATTTCCAAGAAGGCTACTTTCAAAATACGCAGGATAAGAATACCAGTGCCACTATGGAAATTTCCCATCAATCTGAACGGGACCTAGTAGTAAAATGTCTCAGACAGTTGAGAAAATTTCTGCCAGACTTCCATTCACATATTAAAATTAAGTTTTAGTTCATTTTGAAGGAAGACAACAGTCATACATAGGTGATCCAAATCCATTATTCAGCTGCATATTTACAGGGGATTGCTAAATTATCCAAAATAATTGTTCAGAATTGAGAATGGAGATAATACTATACATTAAAAGTGCACCAGGAAAATATATGACCCACAGCCAGAAAAATCAATAGTTGCAATATGGAGCCGAAGCTATCGTAATTCCAGTCTTATAAAATTCCTAATTTGCTCTAGGGCAAAAAGAGTTAGACATGCAGGCACTGAGGACACAAAAGAGACAAGATTTCTCATTATGAGGTAGTATTAGTGAAAACAAAACTAAATCAAAACTGTTTAAATTGCTAAGAAGGAATTCAATGCAAGAGAAGTACATTAATTTTGCATAAAGTATTTCATATAGGATACATCTGAAGGCATTTAAAAAGATAAAAAGAAAATAAGAGCTGCATTCAAGACTTAAAAAAAATATCTTTGCATGATGTATTAATTAATTGGAAAGTATGAGACAACAGCAGCAACAGTGGGCAACTACTTGCATGCTTATAGTGGTTAATTCTTTAGAAGACAGGAAGCACAGCTATACACTAGAGAGAGCAAAGAGAAGAGAGAGGGAACGACTGTCCCCAGCAGATGTGAGATCCCAGTTTGGATTTAGTGGCACTTTGTATCCAATTTGTATAGATGAAACCAGTTCCTCTGAAGACAAGACAACAAAATATACCAGTGAAAAAACAGAAAAATCACATTCTGTTCTAGCTTTTGCAGAGGCATATCTAGAATAATTTCAGAGTAATTATTCTGGTTTTGTACAAATGTAAATGAGAACAAAACATGTTGCTTTTATGAAGATACTCTTATGATAACATCTAAATTCCACAGTTTCAAAATAAAGTTTTAATCTCTGTACCTGATCACATCAGTCTGCGTTTGAGCTTCCACATGCTGCTTGCAGTGATTTTTCCTTTTCCTTCGAGCAGGAGTGTAATACCTGTACTCTGACAGGAAGGATTTAGCATCTGATATTAAGGTGCGTGGAGTAAAAGGTTTTTGGCCATCAGTAAAGAATTCAGAGTGCCTGACTAGAAGATCCCCACTGCATACTTGGGAGTTGCTCCCTTGACACCTCTGCGAATGACTAATGCTCGCAAAACTATTAGTGGAGCTGCACGGAAGTCCAGAGCGTTTTCTTGGTGTACTTGATGTACTGACACTTGAATTTGAGTTAGATGTGTTAGATGCGTTCTGAGAATCTTTTCTGGCGTATTTTACTGGACTGGAGCGAACCAAGCCATGCTTGCCATAAGGAGACAGCGCTCTTGATAGGTACTGTGCCTGCTGAACACAGGGGAAGAGACCATCTTTGTCTTCTGCGTCCAAGAAACTCTAGAAAAAATTAAAACAAGATTTGGTAACTTTGCAAGTTACAACCTTTGCTCAAGTTGGTGCTCCTAGCTATTATTGTTACCGACTTCGAGGTATTTTCTATGTAAAAACTTTTCAATTTTTGTAAAATCAAACTGGTTTCAGAGCAGCCCCAGTGATAACAGCTAGTCATTGGAAATAAGAGAGTAATAAGAAAATGGTTTGCTTCAGTAGCAAAACATTGGTGCTTTGTTACAGAATATTGACAGCTACATCAAACCAAGAGTTTTAATCACTTTAGTCCAAGGGCTCAAGACATTGTTAAATGTCAAGGAATCACTGCATTGAGACAAATTATTTTATCTGGGTATGCTCTTTTTATACCACCTGGGCAAGGTAAGGTAGACATTATGCATAATTATCCTACTGACTAGTTCATAGTATGTATTCTCTGCAAGTGTGGAGTTGTTGCCTCTCCAAATCCTATTAGCTTCAAAGCGTATCACACAATGGCTATCTTTACAAGATGTGTATTCTGTAAGGGGCACCGCTTACTGATTCAACTTAGACCATACAGAAAATACTGTAATGTGGTTTAAGACACAGAATAAGAAAACTATAACTAACTGTTTATTCCCTGTGTGACCCTTTTCTTCCTGTACATGGGAGATGATCCACATCTTTCTTTGGTAGGGCTGTACAAACACAGGATGTTACCTTGTGTAATGGCATCCTGCTCCATGAGAAATGTCCTAATTGCTATGATAATACAAGCAATCATAATGTCCTCCAGCAGACACAGTCAAGTTTCTATCCTCTTCTCCTTTGGGTTTCTCAACCCAGCAGGTACATAGGCAGCTGTGAAACTTTCCCTCTAACACTACAGAAAGCCAACAGTGCAAGTAGGTAGCTTACTAGTTAAACAGGACAGATAACACGTGCTGAGTTTATAAACAGATATACTCAATTTCATGTGATGGTAGAGAAATGGTATTACTGCTTCTGCTTCTTAACTGTTCAACACATTAGAGTTTAAAAATGTACATCAATTCTCAGAAGCAAACTCATATTCAATGTTACTTTAAAAGGATACAGTTAAATGCTACTAGTTAGACAACAAACTAATAGAGACAAATCAGTACTACATGGTGGTATGGCTAAGGTAAGATGTAGGCAGTGTGTGGTTCAGACCAAAATTATGGTCAGCTAACTCACTCCTCACCAAAAGAAGCACAATATAGGTCTATTTTATATGCAGGTTGAAGTCCAGGTGTCAACTTTAGTTGGTAAGAACACCTAATTGCAGTTTTCAGTAACCATCTATTTTGTATAGAATCTAGTCAAACAAATCTCATTGATGTGGAGGACAAGCAAAACAAAATGGGAAACCTTACAACAAAAGCTCATCTATGCATCTCTTCTTTTTCTCTTTGATATCTGTAAGGTTATTTTCAAGTCTTGAGTAAGTTAAAAAGTTAGTGAAGCACTACAACAAATACTAAGAGTAGTTAATAAGAAAGAAGCCAAGTACACCAGAGACTAGTGATGACCATGAACGTAAATCTGTCATGTGGAAGGTTATGGGGAATTTTCCAACACATTCAATTTTAGAAGGGCTCTTATCAGAAACATCATTTTAATGCCAGGGATAAGAAAACAGTTGGTAACCTAAAGTCAAAATTTGAAAACTAAGTCTGTCATTGCGAAAGGTTAAAGAATGACTTATTTGGAAAGACCATGCTATTTTTTCTGCTTTCTGAAAAAAAATCTTAATGCTTAAAAATTAAACATTATTCCCAAGTTGTATTGCGACACTGTGGCAAAGACAAGTAAGACAGAAACACAACTAAATCTAAGTGACATCTTAAGCTGCCTTTTTTTTTTTTTTGTCAAATAAGAACGAGCAATTCTGTCATAGAGAGAATTTTGAAAAACTTGCAACTTCAAACATTAATACCTGGACAGGGTATGTGCATTAGTAAATGTGCTTTACAATATGTCTGAAAAGTTAGGAAGCATCTTAGCAAGACAGCTGTTGTATATGTTTTTCCTGCCTATGACACAGCCACCCACTGAATATTCGGTCAGTCAGTGAAAAGTATGTATGACATTTTACAATCTCCAAGGACAGCCATATTGCAGAATTAGAAGATTAAACCAGAAGCCTAACAGCAAACAAAGTTTTGTATAAACTAACATTTCATCCACATGTATAACTATGCAATTCAAATTCTGTTACACACAACTGTATGATGGAGAAGAGATGACTCACATTGTGTGTACTCAGGCTACCTAGCAGTACAACTCCCAGAGACAGTGCTTGCACCTAGGTCCTGCAACAGTGAGGGAGACAAGCCGAGGATAGTGTTATTCTGGAAAATCTCATTGCCATACCATGCAATCAGTATAATACAAGGCAAAATAACAGCTAAAATAAAACATCATCTGAGAAAACCCAATTCAAAACCAACAGCTAACAAACCCAAACTAATTCAGTTTTAACTAACTAGCCAGACTTTTAAAAATAATTATTTTACTTTCCTTACACACAGGCAGTTCATATGGCTCCACATCAACAGTTCATATGGCTCCACATCAACAGCAACTAAGTGCTGCAAGATTTAAGAGAATGTATACAATCAGAGGTGTTTCCTAAGAAAAAAATTCATTTTCTAAGGCCAATTAAGGACTAGATTTTTAACAACCCTGAAGTTTAGGTTCAGATAGGCTTACACAGAGATTAACTTGTTGATGTACCTCCATCATTTGAACAAAGAACAGGAAGATAAGAAGAGACCTGTACAGGCCATAAAGCTCTGCAGTGAAAAAAGGGAGAAAGGGAAGTTGATTTCTGTATGTATTCCATTCATCTCTATTATGCTTCTATCAAACAAGTAAAAACTATTAAGTAGAAGCGTTACATTACTGAAGTCACTGAAGGAATAGCTCCCCTATAGAAAGACTGAGAAAGAGTGGATCCAGTATGATATGACTTAAACATATGCTGTGATACGCATTTATTTATGACATACAACTCTAACTGCCAGTTGAGAAGATTCACAGATTAACCCAGCAGCCCATCCTGATCTTGTAATTAATCCATGTGGAAATTATTTTGAGAGACTAACACTGAAGCATGGATTCAGTGGATTTCCAACAGTGCTTCATTGCCAGAGCACAATATAAACCTAGAAAAACCCTCAAGAACACTTCGCTTTATGAAAATAATCAGATGATTAAGATGTGGATTGAAGGCTGGATGTGTGATTTTTCCCCACCAGTAACTGAAAACAGACTGAATGCCAACAAAAGCGGCAAAATCAACTGTAAAAGAAAGTACCTGTGGGAATTCTGCAAGATAATCAATACTTGTGAGACTTTTGAATTCTACTGGGGGATATCGGAAGGGTAAAAAACCCAAACAACCAAACTTGGAAAACCTTGTACATCTGTTGAAAATTCATGACATTGTAACCTACTAATATGTAGTATTGGATAGTAATATATTACTAGTAAACTAGTAATAAATAGTATAGTATATGAACTGATGTAATTCATAGTATAGCTTGTAAATATACACAGATCTTCTATTCTATCATTCAAATTCTAAAAATGTTCTTAAAACTTCTAAGCAATATGACTCTTACTGTATAAATGCTACATTTTCTCATAACACTGCTACTGTTACTGCTTTGAATCTATGCTATTCCATTTTTTCCCTTTCAGAACCACTTAATATTTTAAATTAAAACTCAAGACGATGAATATACATTTTGTAGCATGTAGTAAATGCTATTTAGAGGAAAATTAAAAAATGCAGATAGTTTACCATCAAAATTAAGTCACAGATCACACTGCTGCATACCATCTATTTCCTTCACAATTCCACACAAGAATGTTCTCCTGTATCAGCAAGACCTATCTATGCTATTCCAGTATCCCGAAATGTCCATAGTTGCTGATGCCTAATGCAAAGAGGTATTTTTTTTTTAGTTAGCTGAGCCAAAATAAGCCCTTCTTGATGGTGTCTCATGTGAGCCAACTTTATTTTACTACTACAGCATAATTAAATGCTGAACTGATAACATGCAGTAACAATGCCAAACAAATGCCTGTGTTAGCAAGCAGTATAGTAAGGCTTACTGTGGTGGGTTGACCCTGGCTGGACGCCAGGTGCCCACCAAAGCCACTCTGTCACTCCCCTCCTCAGCTGGACAGGGGAGAGAAAATATAATGAAAGGATCATGGGTCGAGATAAGGACAGGGAGAGATCATTCACTAATTACCATCACACGCAAAACAGACTTGACTTGGGGAAATTAGTTTAATTTAGTACCAATAAAATCAGAGTAAGGTAATGAGAAATAAAAACTAAATCTTAAAAACACCTTCCCCCCACCCCTCCCTTCTTCCCGGGCTTAACTTTACTCCCGCTTTTCTCTACCTCCTCCCCTCAGTGGCACAGGGGGACAGGGAATGGGGGTTGGGGTCAGTCCATCACACGTTGTTTCTGCCTCTCCTTCCTCCTCAGGGGCCAGACTCCTCACACTCTTCCCCTGCTCCAGCATGGGGTTCCTCCCACGGGAGACAGTCCCCCACAGACTTCTCCAACATGGGTCCTTTCCGCAGGCTGCAGTCCTTCAGGCACAGCCTGCTCCAGCGTGGGTCCCCCGCGGGGTCACAAGTCCTGCCAGAAAACCTGCTCCAGCATGGGCTCCTCTCTCCACAAGTCCGCAGGTCCTGCCAGGAGCCTGCTCCAGCGCAGGCTTCCCACAGGGTCACAGCCTCCTTTGGGCACCCACGTGCTCCGGTGTGGGGTCCTCCACAGGCTGCAGGTGGAGATCTGCTCCACCGTGGACCTCCCTGGGCTGCAGGGGGACAGCCTGCCTCACTGTGGTCTTCCCCACGGGCTGCAGGGGAATCTCTACTCTGGCACCTGGAGCACCTACTCCCCTTCCTTCTTCACTGACCTTGGGGTCTGCAGGGTTGTTCCACTCACATATTCTCCTCTCTCTGGCTGCAGTTGTACAGTGTTGAGGTTTTTTCCCACTTCTTTAATCTGTTATCCCAGAGGCGCTACCACCATCACTGATGGGCTCGGCCTTGGCCAGTGGCAGGTCTCTCTTGGAACCGGCTGGCATTGGCTCTATTGGGCATGGGGGAAGCTTCTAGCAGCTTCTCACAGAAGCCACGCCGGTAGCCCCCCGCTACCAAAACCTTGCCACACAAACCCAATACACTTACCAGTGTGATCATTTGCATATAAAGTACTTGCAGTGGTAGCTCAGCACTACAGAAAACCAGTAAGACTGGAAAGTTTCAGAATCCACCTACAGAGATATTTTGAAAAGCTAATTCCATACCCTTCAGTATGTATTATAAACAACTTAATTTCTTCTTGTATACTTTTTACTCTCAGCGATTAAAACAGTTCATGGAGCTGCAATATAAATTAGACTGTAGAAGCATTTGTGAACATACGATCAGGACTGGTACCCTGCAATATACATAATAATGATAAAAAAAAAAATTAAGCGATATTAGCCAATTACACAACCACATCTCATGAAAGCCACATGTTCTATTCCTTGGAAGCAGTTGAGCTGATCCTAAAACAAGACAAAGGTACAGGGTAAACGTGGCAATGTCATAAATTTAAGCATTCCTTATTCATGAGGAAGCTTAGGGCAGTTCTCCTCCTCACACGTATCATAAGTAGAACAGACCAAGTAGCTACGGTAGTGACTAGATAGAACTGCAAACCCAAGCCATGACTGTGTCAGTCTTGAGATGTACTCATTCAAGTACTGAGAAAAAAGAATGTCTTTTGAAGCCCTTATAGTGGGGTAACCCTTTACTGCCCAAACAGGTAGGCAGTTCAGCCTTTGGATACACAAAGAAACAATATCAGGAACAAGGAACTATGTTGGTGACTTCAAAAAGATTTTAAGGAGTGTCAGAGAATGCTGTTTGTCTGCAATTTGTCACCAAGCTTTCAGAAAACTATTTGTACACCTGTGTTCGTATAGGCAAGTTAACTGTAAGCAAGTATGTTCATTTTCTTCTCCAATCTCTATCTATAAAAACGTCAAATGTTTAGCTGGGAAAAAAAAAGATGACAAAAACATGCCTACAAATATGCAGTAACACAATGATTGAAACATATTTAGCTCTATTCTTTAAATACAATTAAAAAAAAATATTCCATGGAAGTATCATAGCTTTGGACATTAGCACTATCAAGAACTATAACTAGTGTAATCTGGAGTCAAGAATCTTGACACCTATCGTGCTTAGCAATACATGTTCCTATTCTATTGATTCAACCAACTGTAATTTATTTTGAAATTTACTGAATGATATATTTCAGTAATAATAACCCCATAAAAAGGTTTCATAAATTACTTATTTATGCTTCAGTTTTGTTAGTCACAAAACTGGGCTAAATGGAGTATTACTTGCAGCAAGCTTGTATAGAGAGGACCCCTGAATCTTCATGGACTCTGTGGAAGAGAAAGTTCAGTAAAAATAGATCAAAGCATACCACTGCCTTCTGACAAGCAAGAGAAGTAACACAGAGAAAGAATCCAGATTTCTCTCTAAGTTACTTTTAGTTTCTAAAAGAAGTTTAGTTTCTCAACTCAAAAGCCACTGAGGTACAGCTGCCTTATAAAAATGAAACTTAGAAAAGAAAGCTTGTTAAATCTAGTTTCACATAAAAGGTCCAAAGGCACCTCTCACTGGGGTCACTGAAGTTACACCAAGATGAATTTAAGTCTTGAAATTAACTTGTTCTTGTATGAAAAGTCTTCCAGTAGAATAGCTCATCTACCATCATAAAATGAGATCAGAGAGACACTTTATGAACTGCACTGTCAAGATACAGAAGCTGCAATTTTGTAATAAATGAGCATCTGATTCTTTTTAACTTGAGACAGTTCCATTTATAAGCCACTTTAATATTGTTGTATACGGGCTGAGCGCCTGCTCTCCACTGCCTGGACAGAGCAAAGGTCTCCTGTAGTAAGTGACAAGCTGCCTTTACAGTTGCTGCTCTCATAACCCCCTTGTATGGTGTCATCTGTTCATTTCATTATGCATTTCGGTAATTAGTTAAGAATTGAGAAAGGCAAGAGAGAAAATTCACACAAATCTGTGAACAAATAATGTATGAATATAATCAGTTTGCATACTGGCATCAATAATAACCATTTTTCTCATTCAAAACTATGCTCCTGTTACATTCCTTCCTTCTGTGTGTGTGCTATTCAATTGTATAATGTGGTATGTTCCCACTTTCATCAAATATTGTGATGTTATTAATAAAGGGATATTACTGAATGTGCATATGGAAATGTATTAATTCAAACAACCAGCATGAGAGGTGATTGTCACTATGAAGCCTGAAAGGAAACCTGTACTGAACATTCCTGATGAAAACATCTTTCTTTGATGCTCAGAAGGTTCTGCTTTCTTTAGTCACTTACATCTCTCATTCTGACAGAACTAATTCAAGCACAATACATCTTTGGACTGTTAATATCACAACCGTATACTAAATCTTTAAATATAAAGCATTTGAGTAGGCAATTCACACAGCCACGCATGTGTGCTGCATACAAAATTAACAATAGAGATTAGAAACAGTTAAGGGTGTTTCCTAATCTATATTTCATATGCTTATATGCACAAGCAGATGGTCATAACTGTCATCCTTAAGAAATCAAAAAAGTCTCAAAAACCAGGCTGAAAAGGATCTTGAAATGTCAAGGCAATGGCAACCATACTTCAAATGGTTAAAAGAGAAAATTTACCCTCCTATGGAGCAGCCTTCCTCCAACTGACTTTCGGCATGGATTAATTTCTTTAAAAAAATTCGTTAGCAGCCAGAAATGCCTTTTAATAGGATTATCTGAACATGGGATATGAAATACCAAGTCTTGCTCAAATCAGACATTTTACTCATGGCCACCTCAATTCAGGTTTTCTTGCTTCAGAGATAAGTCATGTTGAGCTTCATGCAGTTTAACCCACTGAATCACTCAGATGAATGTTTAAAAATCCAAATCAGCTTTGTACAGAAAAATAAAAATGAAAAATCTAGGTATTTTACTATGATATAGCTTTCCATCCAAGGCAGCAGTTGGGAAGACTACATGGTAGTGACATTCTATGCATAGACATGATGGTATTTTCCAGACTTTGTCAAACAGCCTTTTCTATTGTGAGAAAACAGAGTAATTCATTAAAGAAGGAGTATGTATAAGTAATTTGCTGACAGATGAGTGAATACCCACAAATGTGCTGCTTATCCATCCTCAAGCTATTCAGTCTAAATAAGTCTCTAAATACTCGCTTAAAAATTACATATTCACAAAGTTAGCAGCCCTTTCAACATCCGTATCTGTAGCTTATCATCCCATATTGATTAACTTTCACACACGGTGTCAACCATCATTATTATGCTATGTGGAAAGAGAGGAGCAGAAGAGAAGTACAGCTGCCCCCAGGACATCTTATGCTTTCCCTGCCCCTCTACTTGACTGTGAGAGATAAACTACTGTCCTTGAAGTAATTTAGTTGCTAGCGATCCCATCCAAAGACTGCTCCATTATGCCATCTGAAAATAAGCCTGCTCCTTAGCTTCTCACTTAGGTCTTCTGCTAAAAGTAGAGAAATGCATGACGCACCATAAACATCTATCACATCCTAACCCACGGCTCTAGATGGAATATTTTTATCTCTGTGATCAAAATACTATCATCTTTGATTAGAATCACTGATTATTTCAAAAAGTCAGTAATGAAATCTAGGTAACCACAACAGAAATAACTCTCTCAGTTCATTACATATCATAGCAGATTCTCACATTACAGTAATTTTACGTTTATAACTAGATATAACAGATAAAGAATTCACTGTTCTTGTGCATTTAAACCCTCGTACAAAACAGTCACAGAGCATGCCAGTCAGGTTCAAGACACATTATAGCTATTCAGTTTCATAGTCAGCTCAGTGTATAAAAAAAAATACACTGTCTAAATCACAGAAGTTTTAAGAAATGTGTAATGAATTATATAATTTAGAGGAATTCTTTTTACTTCTTTTTGGTTTTACCATACACAAAGCAGAGTCTTAATTGAAAATAGTTTCTGTGCTCTATTGCAGCATTAAATAATAATAAATGCAGCTATGTGAAAAATGAAAATGATGAAATAAAGGCAGCCAGACTTACCAGAATGCATAAAAAGTGAATGCTAATGAATGAAGCCTTTTGAAAATAGAAAGTCAGGTGCATATATCAAAGCTGGTTAGATGTATTTAGCCTACAATCTAGTCAGACATTGACCTTGTCAGAGTTACAATGGTTATTATTTTTTTATATACATATATACGTATGCATGTTACTCTTAAATTGATATACATTTTACAAGAGCCACATTTTATTAGGCAAGAAATTATGCACCATGAAAGTAATTTCTTTAACTTTTGTATTCTTACATTTAAATGTAACAGTGGCAAAGCCAGTATAATTCGTCTTGTCTCTTTTTCTTACACTCCTCCTGTAAAGTTGTAAGATGCTTATTAAGCACAGGACCATATTCTACTCTTCCCATTACCTCTCTGGAAACCTGGAGTATTCCAAGGTTGACTGCTTCAAATCTGTGCTGAATTTCATCCCAACCCAGGAATATCCGAATTCAACAAAACAATTTTTAGAGCAGTTCCACAAACAGAGGATGTATAATCAGCTTTTTCCTAATGGCAACAGTGACAGCAATAATATGATTACTGTGTGGCAAAAATCCGCTACATTATCATATGCTTTAATAGGCATCCTTAAAATTTGTTTTCCAACTGTCACCTATGGATATATCCTGATGGCTAGAGAAATACAATTAGAATGACTAACTCAGCCTCACAGTGCATTAGAGGACATCTAATCACTGAAGTAGAAGAATCCTCCCTTGGTGTATAAACAAGCATAGGAAATCAATGTATATTTTGGCAAATGAAGTAAAGTTTAAATAGTGCTTCATTTTTAGCACAAAAATATGACAGCCCAATTACTGCCACTGCCTACCCTTCTACCAGAAGGCTCACTTACAGATTTTCACTGCTTACTGACTCACTGGTTCTCTTTTTTATACTATAGTGAAACGTAATTTGTAAGTCCAGCAATCAATTTGATTAACAAAGTGCCAAATAATATTTTAGTGAAGATTACTCTTTGCATTTGTAAAGTTAAAAAAAACAACCTAGAAGCAAAAAAAGTATTACATCCCAAAATTACTTTTTATGTGTGGTTAAACATTAATTTGGCAAGTCTCCCAACATCACTTTCTAAAATATACTTTTCAGCTGATAACTTGAAATTCAGACTCAGACAGTTTGTTGAATTATACCCTGAGTCTAGTAAACATAAGGAAAGCTGCAGTTTCTGTTGGCATAATACAGATTACACTTTCAAGACAAATGTTGGTGGGAAGGCACCTGTAAGTAATTAGAAGAACTGGGACAGATATTATTTTAGAAAGACCTTGTTTTGCAGAAGATTAAAACAAGGAAAAAAGCAACAGTCTGTTATAATGCTATATTAAAGACCACAAGTGCATCCTTTCATTTTAAAATAAGAATTTATGCAGTAATTAGAGATACAGTTTAAGCACACTTTACTTGGTTTCGCAATGAAATAATTTAAGGAACTTCTCCTGCCCCCAGTTTGCAGAAAATAACATGGAAGGACAAAAGTCATATTAATAAAAAATAAAATCTGGATTTTAAATATGACATTTCCTCCCTTTTCTTATGCATGCCTGTACTTTCATCCATAACTAACAGCCATGTACTGAATTTCAAAGCACTACTTCTCTGCACTGCAATAAGGTCACACTCAGACTGCCTGCTGCAAAAACCAGTCACACAAAGAAACTAATGGTGAGTTTTCTGTACTACTTGGAAATGTTCTCCAGCTCTCCACATATTTAAACAACACATGAAGCATTTGCTGTTAAAATCAACAGAGTTAAAACATCATTCTGTTTTAAGCTGCAATTGCTCCTTTACAGTGATGAACAAGAGAATGTAATTTATTAGGCTATTTATTTATTATTTGGAAATATATGCCACATATCTGGATGAAATGCCAGCCAAAATAAGTGAGCCTACGTATATAGACAGAAAAGCACTTATTCTGATGGCTCAAGTACTATTTTCACTTCCAATAACTGCAATTTGAGCATGTAGTATACTGTTAGATATGAAATGTATTTCCAAAGTAGGACTTTGCATACAGAAAAAAAAATAGAGGATTCTTGATTCTTCTGCTAGGAAGGTTAGTGGTAACTAGAGTTCTGTGTTAGGAAATGGTAGAAAGCTCTGGAGTGACAGAGAGGGCATGGGAATTTCAGCTGAGATGAAAGCAAGAGAATTCAAGGGTAACTAGAGCGTGAATTTACCACAAGCACTCTTCATCCAGATACCTGCCATCTTTGTCAGAAGGCTGAGACAGGCATTTGGTGTTGGGCACATATCAGGAAGACCCTTGTCTATTTTCTGCTGCTTGAAAAATGCCAGCCCTCCCTCTAGAGCTGCTGCACAGCAGTGATCAGCTGTTAGTATGGGAGGCAAGTAGACTATGATATCTACTAACCAAAATTAAAATATCTACCTTTCCAAAAGAGGATGGCAGCAGCCTTCTACTCTCTCTTGAGCTGGATCGGGAGGCAGTTTTACCCGCACTCATTTCCTCTTCACACCTGGCTATCTTCTTTTTCAGTTTCTCTCTTCTTTGCTGGTCAGCAACTTAGGAAAGAGACAAAGCTTGTCAGATCCAAACTGAAATATTATTCTTTTTTTGTCCTAAGTGATTTGAGAATGTCATAGGAGTTTCCAATTGCTCAGCAAAGTCAGACTATTGAGATATGTTCCACTTCCAACACACAGCAATTATAAAAACTTACCTCTATTCTTAGAAGAAAAATATTAAGTGTATGCTGGTAGCTGAAGCTGTACCTCAGCTTCCCTGAAGTATTCTCATCTCACAACTAATACACCACTATGCAGGAATTCCAAGATCAATATTGCTAACAGAGCACTATGCTCAAAACCTCACAACTTTGCTCTCAATTTACTACACATAGAACTCCTTTGACTGTACTCTCATCCAGTATTTCAGAAAAAAAACATGTTTACTGTTAGCAAATTTGACGTGTAAAAAAATCCATGCTCACACCATGGAAAAATAGCGAGTAATCTCCCAAGTACAGAAATCCACGGCAAAACAAGGAAGTTCATGTCAAGAACATAAAAAATGAAGGCAAACACTGTGAAAGGTCCGCTGTCAGATCAGGAGGGGAAATTGTTATCAGTCTACAGTGGTTTGCAGTCCAAGACCTTGTTCACAGTGTCCATGCAGCACAGAAGAGGAGTTAGGTATCTATGCCATCAGATAAAGAGAGGAGCCCAAAAGATGGGTGAATTTTCTGTGTTCGAGTTTGCTATCGGTCACCTACATCTGATATCTTACATAATGCAGTCCAAAGTTTTTGTATATTATGAGCACCCACATGCCAGAGATAAAGTTCACAAAGTTGAAAAATCCAGATGAGGCTGATGAAAAACATTAATAATTTCATTTCCAAATGGGAAAGAAGAGGGTTTATATAAGCAAGCACACTTTTGAAGTCTGTATACACAATGAAACCTGTTTTAACTCTTGACTACATTTCTCATTCACTTAACACGGACCCAAGCGTATGAATGGTTTGTTTGAAACAGATGCACAGAAAAGACTTTTGCAGATGACTTCTTTGGTTTCATAATGTATTTATATCATATTCTGGTAGACCCCAATCTTCACACATAGTACTATAGCTAACACATGGAAATGTAAATAACTTCATGGATTGGTGTGGTACATTCTTCTAGACAGCTGAGAACTACAGTAATCTGACGACATTTAATCAACCTTTAAAATACATTCATCTGTGTACATTAACTCTACAGACATGTTAATCTCTAGGAATTATATAAGTATGTGTATTCATTTTATTAAACTTTTTAGTCCCCTTTTAAACTAGAAATGATTCTTTCAGATGCAAAATCCTTGCTTTCATTCCTCAGGGAAATCCCTCTTTCTCTTTCTCTCAATTCTTACAATTGATATGTAAAATAAAAGGTAATTTCTTTTATGGCTGCTGATTTATTCAGCATGTTCCATTAGAGTACTTAAAATATGAAGTTACTTTTGCTACTGGAAAAACATTAGCTGAAGTTAAGATATGCTAAATTCTACAACTCTGAATTAAAAAATATGCCTTCTAACAGAAGGAAAAAAATAGCATACCATTAAATAACTGAATATCAGTATTTTTCTTCCTACACTAAATTATTATTATGGGGCTATTCTAAATTACTGTTACTTCTAATTGTGTTTGTCTTAAAAGTTACAGATGAGCACTCAAAAATTAGCTACAGGCAGAAGTTTTATATGTTTGAGATAAATAATTACTCATGCTGGGCCAACAGAGTGTGTCTGTGTGTGCACATGCATAGAAGGTGTAAAAACTCAAGTCTTGCCTACTGCTCAGTAGCCATCAATGGTGGTGGCTGAAATGCGTGTGGAATAAATATCTAGGGGAACAATGCTCTACAAAGCAAAAATGCAAATCGTACAGAAGTATGGGTGTCTCAGTTTGTACGTGCAAGTAGATGCCCGAAACAGAAATTTCCTTACTCTCAAGTGCTTAGGTGGGAAGTGGGTTTGTCTAAGACAAGACAGGCTTAATCACTTTACTGCATGTTCTACCTGCACACCATGGCACACTATGGTTTAACAGGAGTTTCTAGGCAAAGTGCAAAGCAGTGTGAATATTATTGCAAAACTGAGTTCTCGTGTTGTCCTTATTCTGCTCTTTACAGGATGAAGTCTGAGATTTAACATACATGGACAGACTCTGCCTTTACTACTGGCGTTCAAAGGTATGAGAGCCAACTACTACAAATCTCCTCCAGGACTGTGTGCTATAACTCCTCAGCCAAAGCACAGCTTGTGCCCATGAGTAAAGAAAGAAAGAACAGTAAATATGCCAGCTACGGCTATCTTTGGATGTCAGAATGACCCATTGGGACTACTGTCACCTGCATGGGAAATGTAAAGTCTTTACCTCGCACCAGTAATATAGTGAGCTTAGCTCAGCTAATCCATTAAGTGCGTTCCAAAAGCTATAAAGTCACTCACGCGTACTGCAAGGCGGAGCAGACATACACAAAACAGAATGGCAGAAAATCCCAGCCGTGTACCCATCGTGTTGCCAAACTAGGGAATTTTCAGGCTAAGTCAGCTGTAAAAGCTAGGAACTGTGAAACCAGCAAAGCAAGAGAAAAAGAAATCCTTCTTGAAAAGAGTCAACGTACTTGTAAACAGACAGCTAGATGTAAGTTAGGACAGCCCTGAGGCAGTCAGCAAGTAACACAGACAAGGGTATGGGTACAGACACAAAAACATGCATGCTGCCTACCTCCCCTTACTTCACATGGCCTTTCCCCAGGCAGGGACTGGAGAATCCAGTCTTTCCATTTGACTTTAGCCAGACAGAAAATGGTATCATACAAATGGCCTGAACCTTTGAGGCGCTAATTACAATATTACTACTGATGAAGATGCTTAAGGCTACCATACGTTACCACTTGTCCTGCAGCTGTGAATATATTAAACACAGAAAGAATGAGACCAGCATCCAGAAAGAAACATGCAATTTTAAAAGGGAGATCAATCACAGATATAACTTCTTTAGTTTTTGATAAGGTTAAACTAAATTTGACAAGAGTGCCATTGACATACTGTCATAGAATAGTGGGAAGAAACATCAACTGCATTTGTTAACACATACTTAATAATTTCACTGCAAGTAGCTTTTACTGTACATTGGCTCCAGAAAGATATCACATTTGTACAGTTAAATATGGTAAAAGTTCAAGACAGTAAGTATCTTGTGACAAAGAAAAGAAAAAAGGAAACCACTGGGGTTTTTTCATCTCTTTAAAAAGGGAAAACTAAATGCTTAGGGATAAAAAATACAGTCTATAGATCCAACTAAAATGATTCCCTTTAAAGCCTTATTAGAGACTTTGAGATTAATTATATCTCATTAACTGCTGTGCTCAAAACCACCACAAAGTTTTATAGTATAGTGAAGAGAAAATGTATTAGATTATAAACAAAGTAGTGATTTTTGTATATCAGATAAATTCAGAGTATGTGAAACTAAATTCCGTAACTTATTGCACCTACCCCATGAATCTGTTCTCTTAAATCTATTGTTTATGACAGGAAGCACAAGAAAGACCATGAATTTAAGAAGTTAAACTGTAGCATTCTCCATAAAGAGCTACCTATGGAACGCTGATCAATCTGTCATAAAAGTAACACTTTTGCCTAGGCAAACACCCTTTTCGCAAAGAGTGCGCCACACTTCCAAATCAGAGATCACATCGTTATATTTCCCTGTTAGAATACTCCCTCTATAGGCTTGATTCATTTTTTCCTTAAGCCTAGGCAGCAGTTTTTCTAGGCACATGCTTAAGAGTTATAAAACAAATGCCATAAACCTGGAAGAAACAAAATAATCATATATATCACACTCCTAAGCAGCTTGAAAGCGCTGCACATATAAGGACAGTACGATTTGGAATGCCAGTGGTTGTCCTTTGCTCTGAATTTCCAGTCTCTAAATTTGTATGTCACATCACAGTACAACTGGTAGTTAACCTTCAAGTTATTTCATTTTTGATGTAAATAATCCATGGCAGCAATGAAATATTAAGTTCAATTTAAACTGCATTCAGCTTGCAGAACAATGTATCTCAAAACATTTGTCTAACACCAAGCATTTTTCCATTGTGTTTTTATATCAGCTATTTTTGCAGTAGCACACTTCTGGTTATTATTTCCCTTATGAATTGCTTAGATAAACAATGCAAACATCAACCTCATTTCTGCTGAGCTTGAAGTGCCTGCAGTGACCATAATTAAAGTGTTCAGCATATCAGCTGGTGATATTACTTCTGCAAGCAAGCTCTTCCTTCTGCAAGAATTTTTACTATCAGCTTCCTAGCTCTACACAAATCCCCAATACACCATGATTAAAGCACCTGGGGTGAGATCTCATCAAATGCAAACTGAATTTTGCCATTGGATGTGAAGTTTGGGTTTCTCGTGAGTCTAAATTTCTTAACACAGAAATTTTAATTTTCATAACTCTAAGAGACGATTCTGCAGTCCTTCTTCACATCCATTATCAGGAGCACTCTTTCATCAAATAAGGGAAGAATCACCATTCAAAAAGGTGACAAAGGATTTATTAAGGGCTTGATACTACAGCCTTGCTTGTATCAAATAGAAAGTAATGTTTGTACAGGGTATGTACTTCAGAAATGTGATACCCCTTGGCAAAACTACTAATGGCAAAATTTCACCATTGCTAAAGCTTAGAAATAAAGCCTAACAGCGAGACATGAATACTTCCAAGGGAATTTCAGGACAGGCTAGAAGCAGAGGATTATCCCAAACCCCTCCACCTCTGATCCTTGTATGGGGTCTTCATCTGACAGACGTCTTGTAGATACTTCTGTCAGCCATATGAGTGATACAGCTATAGCAGCCTGTGCACAGCCTACTACATGGAAATTGTAAAATGCTGCACCGAGGCTGAAGAAAACTTCTGAGCCTCCTGAGGTAAACCTCCATTTGTGTACCCTAGAGAGAGGTCCATCTGGCTTCTAGGTGGGCTTGGACAGTGGATTTTGTCGCAGGGTACCACCTGGGTACCCCAAGAACAATTTAGACATATTGTACTGAGTTAATGCTGAGAATAAGTGGAAAGCATAATTTTATTCCTGTTCTCTGGTATGCTATAACTATTTTGTGATCCTCAGTAATAGTGGAAATTAGTAAAAAAACAACAATCCCCCCCCCCTCCAAGTGGACAGATGGTAAAGCTGGGTAAATTCAATTAAAAATCAGGGACACATTTACAATAATAATTATGATTAACTACTGAAGCAACTACATAAGGAAATTATGTTTTCTCTATTTTTTAAATTTACAGGTCAAGACTGCAGGCCTTTCTTGTTTATGTGCTTTATTTACCATATTCAGTACGGTTGTTGAGTTCCATATTAGCACAACTGGATGAAATTTTTGGTCTGCTTAACTCATGATGTCAGATTAGATGATCTAATGTCTTTTTGCAACTACAAACTGTGAAAAATGTATTTTTGATGTACTGAATACACATGTAAAATGAATTGCCTCTCATAAAAAAAAGAAAGAAAACTTTTCTGTAGAAGAAACTTTAAAGTAAATAACTTCTGCAAAAGAAAGTAAAATTACTACAGTTAAAATTACAGGTTCATAAAGATTTTTTACACAGTGGGTTTTCCTGTTCTCCAAAAATTCAGACTTGATAAATATACTAGAACATCTTTCCAAAGACGTACTTGAACTCTGAAAACATACGTGTTAGAATTAGCAGAGTGTTTAACTTTAAAGAATTTATATTAGTTGCTTCTACATTTCATTTTCAGAAATGCATATGTAAGGACAAGATACAACAGAAAAGTTAAGAATCAAAGAAGGGGTGATTTTGTGAAAGCTTCCTGTAAAATAGTAGCAGCAACAAAATATGTAAGACAGCTTTTCATAGATCTCTCCTTTTCATAGCACAAAGGGTAGACAGATACAATGTAAAATATGTGATTACATGAAAAAATAAATTTTAAATACAGAATTATATTAGAATATATATTTCTTGATATTTCTACTTAAACCTACCCCCCCCCCCCCCCCCCCGAAGTAGAAAACCAACATTACTCATCAGTCTGAATTGTCTCTCCCCATCTCTCAATCCCCCCTCCAAGTATTCAAGTTCCATCAGGCTAAAATAGATTTCTGGTGGGTAACTTCTCAGAGTATTTTTTTTCCTTTTTCTTCCCCTCCCCCTCTGAGTATCAGAGACCTGCATTCTCAAGCACACGAATCACTGGGTTCATGCTGTACTATCAATATGCCCTGTGGAAAAACCTTTAAACATATGGGTTGAAAAGTTAGTACTGTTAGAAACCAGGCATGTGTAGCAGCAGCTGTCTTACTTGGCATAGCTTTTGTCAAGTTTTCTGGCACAAATTCCACAACCACAGACTTCTAATGGCCACTGGTATCAATCAACATGCTTGGACTAATTCTGAACATAGAAGTTTCACATTTCAAGAAGTTTCACATTTTAACAACTATTTTAAGTCAATAAGGCTGATCTAATACACAAGAACATGCTCACTGCTAGCCCAGTGGCATGGCAGCTTGCCTACTTTGCTGCCAGCTAAGATACCAGGAAAAGAACAGTGGAAACTAAATCCCCTTTAAGGACAGAACACATTCAGTTGGCCAGGGAGAATGCCAACTACAATATCATGTTTAATTCTTAAACACTAATGACTGATTCATGGCAACAACCCCAAAGGGAAATACTCACCTGCTATTTTAGCAGTACATGAAGCACATTTTCAGGGGATGCTTTTTAACACTATCTGCAGGAATTCTGTTTTGTAACACTATGCTATTAATAAATCTTAGCATTTCAAACTGAAAATTTACCCCCCTCCACAAATCTTTTGAAATAGAGGAGGAACGGAAACCTTATTTGGGATGCAATAAGTAATAAGACAAGGAATACAGAAAGAAAAAAGTAATAATATGCTTCAGCTGAGGCCATGGCAGGCACAGAACTACTGGAAGAATAAACCTGTAAACCCCTTGACTATAGAGATTCTCCTGATATTCAGTCATATTGATGTTGCAACTGTCCCTGGATGAATTGTATGTTCCATCTCCAGCAAGAAAAAAGAAACTGGTTTGAAAATATTCTAAAAATCCTTTTCCCTTACTTTCTTCCTCAGTACATTTCAATACTCTTACTGCCTGAGCTATTGGCTGTCATCTCCACTTAATCTGTTTCATAAAAGACAGAGGAAGAAAAACTATTCTCTGGTGGATTGCCAGAGATACTAGAAATTATACCTTGTACTGAGCTTAACACCTGAACACAGAACACTTGGTTGAGCTATTATTACAGTACAGAAATCTGCAGTTCTTGATGAACAATGCATAGGAAAAAACCCCAACCACTCTAATTTTAGGTATGAAATAATTTGAAATAATTTTCAATTTCATTCTAAACATCTAGAGTTTATAAGAATAGTGCAGATACTGGACCAGGGGTGCCTGAGTAGATGTGCCCATGAAAATATCCCTTTGCTAATTCTTCACAAATTTCAGCCTGTGTGGCAGAGATTCTTATCTGTTTATAAAGTGATCTCAGTCAGGTGACAAAACATATGAAGAAAGCAGGTCAGAAAAAAATACCAGTTACATGCACACACTGACTATAGATATTAATCCTCAAAAATTTTTATTAAGAAAGGATAACTTTAAGTACCTGGTACAAACACATACATGAAAACCCTGGACCTACTGCAGTTGAGACACTTCTGCCGTTGACCATCACAAAACAACGATTTCAACTATGGCATCTAAAACCCTTATATTCCACCATCCAAAATTTGCCTTTTAAAACCAGAATTATCAGGATAAACGCTTTCAAGTAAATTCAGTTCTAATCCTAACAGTGTTTGAATTGGACAGCTGGAAAAAATCTTTCAGCTATGTAGATATTGCGACATTGGAACAGGTTACTCAGGTTGCAGAATCTCCGTCTCTGGAGGTTTCCAAGACTTGGCTGACTGATCTAGTGTTGGCAGGAATCCTACCCTGAGCAGGAAGCTCAAGGAGGACTCCGAAGGTCCCTTACAACCGACATTTCTGTGATTCCAGGAAGGCAGGTATGTGACAGAAGTTGAGCTTCCAAAACATTAGGAGAAATGACAACACATACAGACTGAGCTGTTGAAGGAAATCACTAGACAGGAAATCTATGAACCAGCATCTCTCATCTCTACTGGGTAGAAATATCCTCTTCTGAAGTGGTAAACAGAACCAGCAAACAAGCTATACAACTTCTAGCCTTGTGTCTGGGGCAAGTGCTGAACTGCAGCAAAATCAGATGTTGAGACACTTCTCTCACTCTTGCAGAAGAAAAAAAAGGGAAACTTCTACTGCAAGAAAAATAAGTGTTTATAGCATTTTATGCAGGCAATTTAATATGAAAATGTAATTTGGAACATTTTTCAGCATTGCAAAGTAAAAACACTACGTTGAGGAATATTTTAATAAAAAGATATTGTTTACTTAAGTTTGCTTTATTACTTTGCTTTCTATCTTTCACTCAGCACTCTCATTTTTATTAGAGAACATGAAGCACCTCACAAAATAAAACCTGAAAACTGGGGCAGAGACATAATACTGTCTTGAGAAGCCACTTTTAGGAAAAAAAATACAACATTATTTATTGCTTTGTTAAACAGATTTTTTAAAATAGCAAATTAATTGTCACTTTATAATTGCACAATTCCTCTCAGTGCAGAACATCAAGCAAACAAACTATATTTTAGAACTTAGCTAAATCTAAGGATAAAAAGCTCTAACCACATCGCATACTCTGGGAGACCAAGAATTAAGTCCAACATTTCTTCCAAATGAATCCTGTGCTACTAACTAGGATCCTGATCCTTGAGCTATGATGCTCAGCTTCACTTTATAAGCTAGCTCTATTTTGGGAATATAATAAATTTCAACTAAGTAACAATTAGCACTCCCAAGTCTTAGGCTAGAATTACAGTAGGTAAATTGAGGAATTTTTTTTTGTAATCAAAGGCTTTATATTTTTTCCCCTAGCTTTAAGTTTTTTTCCTTTGTGAACAGGAAACATCTTCTAGGGCTGTGTTGCTTGTATGCATGTTCTAATACGATAAAACACAGCAACAGCTTTTTCCAGATCAGTTTGAAAATAGGTGAAAGAGCAATTTAGTGAGGATTTAGTGTACCAATTTTGTCAAACAGATGGGTAAAAACAAAAGCAGCAACAAAGGTGAAATGTTCCCGTCACACCCTGTATAGATTAATGTTCTATCTGTGACCAGGACAGAGTTACATAGTCAGACACCGGGCTGAGTAAGATGAACTGAAAGAGGAACAATTGCACAAAGCCTTGCTATCCGAAATGGAAACTTCCTTACCGCAGGGCACACCTGCTAGTGTCATGACAATTATCTATGAAGGTTAAGGCACTGTCACTGTCTCCCCAAATGAACTAATTATTCAAGGAAACTCATTCTGGTGTGAAACACACAAGCCACCAGCTCAGAAGCATTTATCTGTAAAGACAGCAGACTCTAAAACAAATGGGCATTTGTTGGTGTTGAGAAAGACCCAAGACCTGAAAAGGTATGGAAGAATAATTTTAATTATGGAACCTAAGAAAGATTCTGGCAGAAAGAAAAGCTACATGAGGGTTTTATTACACAAACACATAGGTGTAAATTTTCTTCCTACACCAACCCTGTATTTTCATGCTTGTTTCAAAGCAAATCTTGGTAGAGCTGGAGCATGAGAAGGAAGACTTTTTTCAGATGACTCTGCAGAACAGGTGATCTGAAATTCCTGTTGCAACCTCCACACTCTAGATATCCCTGCAATACTGTTGCTGCTTGTGCTGCACCTTTTGAAAGCAGGAAAAGGCAAGCCCACATATAGCATCTTTGATCATGGTGCAGCTTGTTGCTTAATTCAGTCTCAACCATTATGCAGAAGTCTGAAAAAAATTCTAATGAAATTGAGTCTTTCTGCCAAAAGGATGACTGATTTCCTGCATCAGCTCTAGGTAATCCAATCATTTTACAAGACGGTATCACTCTGGTTTGACTGCATTTGAGACTAACCACAAAGTATTCTGCCTTCAGAAGATTTATCTTTCCATCCTGAAAGAATACTTTAATTTTTCCCAGTACCTCAGCAGTTGTAACTAAATATTGAATTAGAGAAAAAACAACTTTCTCTAATTGCATTAATGAAAAGCACAGATAACAAATATACCTTTGCTATTTTAACAAACAGTTGCTATTTTTCCCCTTTGACTAATATACTTCATTTAGTATTCTATAAATCAATGATTTTAAATGTATTGCTCTTCAGCTAACATGATGAAGTAAGGCTACAATACTGATATCTTTAAACAGTGTTAAGAAATGAGACAACTCCCAGAAAAAGTAACTGCAGTTTAATCCAGGCTGTGGGGCTATGCACTTGTAACTGGCTCTATTTTCTGTGAAATGGAACGAGAAGTTTCAGTCCTGGTCCCCTGCTGCCCACATTCCCAAAATTCCTTTTGACCTTGCACTAGTAAGCTCTCTTCTTGAAAGTTCAAGCTCACATCATATCAGAAGAAAGGAGAGACAAGACGCTGAAATTCTTACATGCTCCATTAACTGTGTGGATGAAAAGAATCCTAAGCAAATTTAATTGTGATCCTAAGAACAACTAATCACTAACAGATTAGGTCCATCTCACTACTGTTACATTCACTGCAGATTCTTATAAATAGCTGCAGCAGGATGGGAAAAGCTGAAGAAACAAGCAAATACATGAATGCTTTATTAATGGTTATATTCTACTGCTACTCTTCTATTCCTCTGGCTCTTTTGTTTTGTTAGTTTCATGGAAGATTTTGCAGAATTAACGTTATCACAAATACTTACGTTTGATGCTGGTCAACCTACTTTTGGGCACTGAACAGTCTACAGCTGCTGAAAATAAGAAAAAAAATGTAATTCAATATTTACTTAGTATTCGTGGTGGCTAGCAAAAAGTGGCAATAAAACAACACAGAACAAAGACTAATTTAATTAGAACACAGCAATTGTTCTCTATTTATAATATGCTAGTTACTGTGTATTTAAAGTATTAGATTAATAGTAATATAGTCAGAGAATTTTCAAGATAAAGATGTTAAAGTAAGGTACATATTTGAAGGAAGAATCATCATTTAAATGAAGATTATTTACAAAAGATTTATATACACTTTGTGCTGATGGCATTTAACTGCACACTTGAGGATACTGAGTATGTTACATGGTGGAGAGATGACAGTGTATGTGTGATCATGGACTCTGGACCCCAAAGCCCCAGTGTACCTCTCTTTAAAGCAGACATTAAGAAAAGGAGGGATGATAAAAAGAATCAGCAGAACCACCTCCAAAACCCTATTTCTGAAAATACCTAGAAAAAGAGTGTACAATGTTTGGGGAGGGATTCAAAAAATATTTATCTCATAACTCATATCCTGCAAACTTTTGTGCATTTAATTTAAATACTCAGAACATCCTGCCAAGCCCTGGCATTAATATCTCTAGGACTGAGATCCCAAGACAAGTTTATACCATGAAGAACGAAAATAGCTTGTGAACTGTAAACAACAGTAATCGCTTCTCTTAGCTCTGGGCATGATAATTTTTGAAACACAGTACTTCATACTCCTTGTGTGACCTTAAAAAAGTAACTTTGGCTGTAATACAGTTTGTTTTCAATTTTCACACTGGCAACAGGGTATTGTCAGTTCATAGTGGAGTAAACGCACATTTCTAGATATGAAAATTTTTTGATCAGGATCTCACCATAATTCAGAAACATACAAACATTGACAAGTTCAAAAGGCTTTTAAGTTCCAGATTTCATAATATTTGTCTTTTGACAAATGTAAGTACCTTCTAACATTAAAATATGTAAAAAAAATCATATGCATATTTAGTGCTCAATAATACAGATTAGTAACATGACTTTCTCACTTGAAAAAACATGGGGCAATTTTCAAAGTCCTTAAAACTACCTAATGCCATTGATTGATATATGAAAAAAGATAATGATCATTTTAAAATTAAAAAAAAAAGAAAAAAGACACAGTGGTCTGAGTTTAATTGAAAATGTTCTGTGTTCATTGCTAAAATAAATTCTGTATGCTTGCTATTGTGACTATCTCCGTGATTTTCAGTTCAGCATATTATTTCATAACTCATTATTTAATCAAAGCAGAATGAAGAGAATCAGCACAAACTACCCTAAAATTAAAGTAGTACCTTTGGTAGCACTTAAGGAAAATATTTTCATACAAAACTTCCCATTCCAATAATACAAAACTAGTATTAAGTAGCAGCCATACCTCCTTGCTGACATCAGACTGAGTATGAAACAGGAATGAAACACCACTTCCTACAATCCCGTTCATTCCCTCTTGATATGAGCCTATTCTGAAAGAATGAGCTAAATCTGGGGGTAGAAAGTTCATTCATATATGCACATTTTTACCTTTGGCTGAAAGGATTTTGTTGTAATGAAACACCATGTGATCTCTGATCAGGTACTGGCTAGTTAGACTTCGGGAGGAGTCAATGCAGAAAGCTGTAAGATTAAAATATATTTAAACATTATAAAGGCAGGCACAAGAATACTAAAATTTTAAAGAGTTATTAACTGCAATTCAAAACCACAAATTTTAAATTCTGTGTGCTTAACTTTTTTGCCCAATGGCAGCCATTTTTCTTTAGCAGCTACTATCACATGAAATCATCCTGTCTCCTTTGGTTTTTTTTTTTCGCCCTCACTGAGCCATTAACTCAATACATACCTACAGAAGTGGCTGAAGTTGAACCATGAAAACATCAGCAGGAAACTTCTCATTTCTCCATTCTATGCTCTTTTGAAAAAAGTGTCTGAAGTGGCAGTATGGCACAGAAACATACACTAGCCCATGTGAACCACTGACTGTAAAGGAATGTGTTTAACCTCAAGGGCTGTTTAAAGCAGTAACCATATCGATATTCCAGCTAATACTGATGTGACATCTATATATATCTGGATATCTTGCTAACTGTTTCTAGCTAGCAGTACAGTCAAGGCAAAACTCACTCAAAAGTATTTTCAGTAATGCATACTAAATGTAAGTAGTATTAAACTTCACCAATTCAGCACAGCACAAAGGTTTTAATTATAAAAACATTTTAATCACAAAATCAATGAATTCACATAAAAGGACCCATGTCAACCTTCTGATGAAAGCACATGTGTTACTTACCATTACTCTTCGTACTCAAGTGTCCTTTAAATGGACTTGCTGGACCACATCTGGGAATGTCAGCAGCTGAGTATTCACTCACTTTAATAAAGTGTCAAACAAAACAAAACGTTAGAAAAAAGAAAACACATATTTTGACAGACAAGATAAAGCAGAAAATCTTTCCCCAAAGAACTCATGAATGACTGTAGTGGTCCTTTTTCACAGAGGAAAAAAATCGTATTTAAACGTTATACTATTACTGAAGTACAACAGTGTAGTTAAGTAACTTAATCTAAACACCAAGATACAACGGCAGTACTTTTACTGGTTCAGGGAGCTAAACAGCAGAAGAAACCATTAGATCACTTCAGTCTGAACTTTACATTGGTCATTAAACTGCACAGAGGTGTGGCCACAGTTTTGTACCTATGCTAACCTCCCATTTGTTTTAAAGTTTTAGTGATTGAATTTTATGATTACATCAAATGACTAATGTGAAAAACATTCTGTCTGTAGACAATGATTGTGGTTAGTATTATACTAAAATGCAAGTTTAATAGATTGAAGGAATTATGCTTGTGTGAAAATCATCCTATCAATGAGAACACATTATTTCAAAAATCTATTGTTAATGTAAGAGGAATGTGGTTTGCCATTCAATCTGCTGGCAGTTTGATAGACCGGGAACTCTATAGACAAGTGTAGATGCTGACATAACTTACAACAACCAGTTGTTCCGAAAAATGAAGGAATGTGAATTAAAAGCTCTACATCTCCTTGAAAATAAATGCTGTACTGTCAGGCTCACAACTACTGTCTGTTACACAACCTATGATTTCAAAATCTGCACCTCAATTAATTATCTGCACCATTTTAAAAGCAAATTTTAACAGAAAATATCCTATTTCTACAAATACCAGTGTATACAAAGCGTTCCTTTAAGGTTTCCAAGACCCTGCTTAAAACGTAAAGCAAAACAAGTTTTCTTTAACAGAGTAAACATACCACACTTACTGAACATCAATTACAAAACCATGCAGCCAATTTCTACAAATTTATTATGACTATCGAGGTCCATTTGGCCTTCCCATTCCCGTCCTACTTCTCATCTGTCAATTCAAGAGTCTGCAATTGCCACGTAAGTGTTTCCTAGCAATTGGAGGCACTACAGCTCTGGGGCAGTAACTCTACCGCTCTACACTTACTGGCGACCTCCAGCTTTCCACCCTTCATCGGATGACAAAGCAAGCTGGACCTACCCAAAATGAGTGGGAATCTCTTCTCAGTGGCCTTCAGCTGGGTCAACAAAGGCAGACATAATTACAAGCTGACTGGGGGGTGCAAGAAGCCATGTCACACATGTCAAAAGCCCCTTAAGTCTACCTCTCATGGCTTCTTACCTCCTGCATGCCCAGCACCTGGCTTTCCAGTTTGTCGTGTGTCCCCCCTCCCCCCCGATTTCCCACTGTTATGTAATGACTGTTAAGAGTACTATTGCAATTACATACATAACTACTACATTCTGTAGCTCTACTTTAAGTGCAACAGCATGTTGCATAAGATGGTCAACATTGTCTGACTATTAATTAGTAGAGATTGCAGAAAACCAAATCGTTCCTTTAACAATGTTTTAATATCATTTCCCCAAAGGCCTTATAAAAACACCTTATAAATTTCAAGTGACTAGGATCAGTTGGGGAAGCAACAAAATGTATCTTGAGAAAAGAAATAAAATGCAAATCATGAGCATGTGTGGAAATTTGCAGAGTACTTTCTTGGGATCCTGTTGTGAAATTACACTAAATCTGGATTAATAAACTCAATCCCCACTCTTATGAAGCTCCAAAAATATTAAGGCAGTTTTGAATTAGTATGAGGATTTCACACTTAGAAAAGCGAGCCTTTATACAGAATGGGATTCTGCGGTTTTACGGTATTAGAGGCAGTGTCTGCAATAATAGTGCTCCCACTACTCTTTGCTGTG
This sequence comes from Haliaeetus albicilla, assembly GCF_947461875.1. NCBI lineage: Eukaryota > Metazoa > Chordata > Aves > Accipitriformes > Accipitridae > Haliaeetus > Haliaeetus albicilla. The sequence continues at coordinate 20,412,085 of NC_091487.1, forward strand.
AAGTTGCCAGACCAGCAGTAGGAAAGGGTCAAGGAAAAAAAAAAAAATGGAGAAAATGCTGCTGTAGATTTTTTCAACTCTGTCCTGCAACTGTTTTATCTTTATACTGTTTTCTTTAAAGCCAAAGGACAACGTTCCTGCTCATCTGTATCAATTACAAATGGCTCGTTTTAAATTCCCCTCACGGTACAATTCTTCCTAATCTCTATTTGTGATTTAAACACATATATGAACAATGAGAAGTTATTTTTAAAATATTAAAATTCTAAACATACAGCAAGAATTTATCAGATTTAGAATTACTGTCTCCGCAACGGTTTTAAACTTTTGCCAATAATGGCCTTCTTTCTTATTTAAGTATTATATTTCTCCACCATACAATATTACATATAAGTAGTATTCAGTGTCTAGCTGGATACCTGCCCTGAAACTCATGACTTCCTGAAGTTACAATACTCATGTGTTTAAAGAATGCAAGTCTTTGGGAGGACTTGAATGTTAGATTATAATATTTTAGTAGATAAAAGTTTGTCCTAATGATAATTTCAAAAAAATGTATACACCAGAAATGTAGATTATAGCAGGCACCTGAGAATCAGAAGGGTTTCATTCACAGTTGCTCAAAATAATCTAAATATTCTAGTATTTTCTGTATTTCAGAGCCAAGTTATAATTCCAGAAGCGGACACATACCATTAGATAAAAGCTTACAAGAGCACCTCTAAGTCATTTTTGTGTAACAGAATCATAGAGAGGTAGGCATGGGCATCTCAAAAATGCAGAGACATTGTTACAATTACAGTTGATTCTCTTCAGGTAACCTAAATGGCTTTGCCCTGAGTTAAAAGATAATCAGAGACGCTCAGAAGCCTGTTGCTTTTACTGTCTTCAGCTGGAGATGCGTCTATTCAGCACCACAGGAAAACCAGACTATTTTGAAATGTTCATTTGCTCTGCATCACCAGCAGATGGCACACAGGTAAACTGTAACGAAAAAACTACTGAGTCCTCTACGATTAATCTGTACCAGGCTTGGCGGGGCAGGGGGGGAGTCAGCCCCCCCATCCTGCATCATTATTTCATAGGCGAGCAAAACGATCAGAAAGGGTCAGGAGGGAGAAGTATTTTACAGTTTCCTCAGCCTATTCCAATTACGGGCATGTGGACAGCGCAGAGATCGCCTCCAATCCATGCAGAAACCCCCAATTTGCAGAAGTCCCAAAGGCAATGGAAACACAACACCATTTATGAAGAGGTCACGGTGTTTGCGCAGGTGCCTATGTCCCCTGTGCTATCTTCCCAGCATGCCGTAACTCCTCTGCTGCCGAGGAAAGGTTTCAGGTCCTCGATCCAACCAAACGTATTTCCAACCCAACTCCGGCTAATTGCAGGGTAAGAACAATACTTAGTCCTTTCACAGGTATCTCTGAACTCCCCCCCCCGCCCTGGAAATACTTAGGCCATTACAATGTTGAACCATTTTCCAGAAGTGGAGGACCTCGAATAAAAGTGTTTCTGACTGCTCAGATTTTAGGATAGCCTTGAAACGTCAGAGTTGCAGCCCCACTAGCACCTGGACCTGTTGAAAGCTTTCATGCCATTAACGAATGACATTTTCTTGCCGTTTAGAACACTTCCTTGCTGGGCAAAAGTCTATGCTGAACAACTTTTTTTTAGTATCTAGTTGGATTCCAGGGGCTCTATGCTGGCAAATCGTATATATTATTATAGCGTCAATTAAAGAATAGAACAGTCTTTAACCTAAAAATATTTCCATAAACAGCAGAACTTGCGATGAAGGCTTCCTATGGTCCTCCCATGGTATCCCATGGTGCTTGCTCCTACACTCTCTGACTCTCGTGCCAAATAAAGGGACTGAGATATTTTTGTAACTTGTTCATCAATGAGAGCCTCAAATGCTCTCTGTGAACCACCCACTTTCACAAAACATGTAGAATACTTATCACAGAAAAAGGGTCAAAGACACTAATTTGGCTGAAATAATGCTTAGCACTATTGAAAACAGGAGAGGCAAAGAATAGTAAGTAAACCTTTGTTTTCTTAGGATCCCAGGCTGTTTCACATAGACATTCCATCAAATGTATTGTTTCTACACCGAATTCAACTTATAATACTCTACCTATATCTTCACTCTGAAACTCAAACCCACTTTTTACAGTGTCAAATATTTACAATAAAGACGTACGTTGCTAATGTCAGAGGAGAAACTGGAGGATCTGGTATGCGGAGGATATCTGATGTATTTTACTGTTTCCACAAAATAACTGAAGTGAAGTAGAAAGCGTCAATGTTCAAATGTTTCACAAGTATAATTTCAGGTTGTCTACTGACTTGAACAGGTATTTGTTTAGATTCAGTCTGTTTTCAAAGTTATTTAAACAATAGCAGAAACTAAACTTAAACTGAAGGCTTAGATATATGAAGAGAATTTTAAAGGACAAGGGGATTTTCAGCAAGTTACATAGTAACCAAATATGAACCTGACAAAGGACAATAACTACAAAGCATAATAATTAAAGCACCTGGATAGCTATGGGAGTGATGGAAGCGGTACTGGTTTAGGACTGTAAGCAGAGTGAAAGTAGTATGCATTTTGGCTACTTTGCCTCTTTTTTTCCAAAACCCATGCATGCAAGAGAGAATTTTTTCAGTGAAAAATCTTCTACTGATTTTGATGGTTCTTAAATAATAAGTTATTAGGGAATAGGAGCACTTGTCTGAACTGGACTTAGCAGAACTAATCCCAGTACTTGCAGTACTATAGCAGCTTTTGCAATAATTAAGTTTCCTGACTAAAATGCACACTTTCTACTTCTTACAATAAAAAACATCCAGTCACAAATTTAAGGTCTACGTAAATATATTTCCAGAACTGGACTGGAAACTGTTTGAGAGAATTCCATTTTGTTTAAGAAATTATTTTCTGAGATTTAAACCTCAGAAACTGAGACATATAATGGACTTCTATCTTTGATATACTATACATGTAACTATGTGATCTAAACATACATTTCCTCATAGATGTAAGTGGACTGTCCACACTGAATATAAAATCAGGATTCTCACGCTGTGTGTTCTCTAAAGTACAGAGAGCAAACAAATATTTCTAAAAATTAATTAGATCTTTCAGCTCCTTATTAATGCTTCTATTTGTTTGTTGTAGGCTTTCCTCGCAAGTGTGTGACACTATACAACAGAGAAAAAAAATAGAAAACCCCTTTCTCTGTAATTCCTTCCAGCTGGTATCCAAAGTAAGTAACAATTATATTATTGCAAAGAGATTTTTAAGATATTTCGTTTAAATTATCTTTTCATTTCATTTAAAATGCATCCTATCTTTATTTCTAATTTTACAGTCTTAAAAATTATGGAAATTGGTGTTTCGTAGTTGTCAGTGGATATGCAGAATTTATGGAAATTATTTTTCTACAAAGCCATTCCAGATTTGGAACATGAGTATGTACTGGAAAGAAGCCCAGTCTTTCATTGCAATGTCCTTATAGGAAGGATTTTAAACACAAGTATTAGACTTGCTATTTTTACAACAAACCTGCACTTTAGACATTGCAAATCAAAAATACTGGGGGGGGGGGGGGGGAATCATTCAGGTTACCCTTACCTACCAAGACTTGCTATTTAGAAGATAATCCATAAAAAATACAGAGACCTTAGGTGGAATATTGGATATAGGCTTCTAAATCTAGCACTACAAGGCTGAAAACCTCCACTTCGCTGTGTAGAGATCCATGAACACTGTATTTTCCTAAGAGCAGCTCCCAGACCTTAGCCTGGGTTAAAACAATCCTCAGCTCCAGGTGGATGTAGACTTCAGGTCTCCCCAGCTGTCCCAGCGGAGCATGCCCATCACTCAGCCAAGGCACCACCCCTTTTGTGCACTCTTTTTTGGTGGCTCTAGGACTCTTGCATTCTCAGCTGCACAGTGGCCACCTCTCAGCTGGAAACGTAGGAAGCACCTCTGCCTATAATGGACTAGAATTGCAACATTTGCAAGAGATGCAAGGATTTGATCCCCCTGAGGCTGATAAGGACACGCAATCCAAGTTGACAAATGCTTTGCAAATGCTCTATCCACTGCATTCATTTATGAAGGTCTGGTGCTGTTACCTCTTCCACCTTCCACTGCCAGCTCCTTTTCTTCTTCTCTTCTTCCCTAATCCTTCAGGGCTCTAAACCAAATATAGTTAGTGAGATACCTTTGTCTAAGTGGGTAATTCAGGCAACTACATGCAGAAAGGGTTTTCTGCTGTGAATTTAATAGCAGTCAAGGATGCTCTATCACTACCACCCTTGCTCTACTGACTAGTTTAGTGATTTTTTCAGTGGGCTTCCTGCTATGAATTCATTCTTCTAACTCTGTACACACTAACAGTACACTACAGCACTAATGCTGTACACATGCTGAGGAGGGAACAGAAGTGGCTTAAATAATCTCTGTGAAATCCTAAATGACTTAGGAGTAATGATGGACATTCCTTCAAGCATCTGATCTAACACTTCTGAAAAGGTCATATTTAGAGGCATGAGATTAGGACCTGAAATATAGGTTTCTCCCTTTTTAATACTATGAGAATTTTTAAAGAAAAATATCCATTAATTCTTTATGCTACAGAAATAATTGTGGATATGAATACAACACAGAAATATACAAAGTAAACACTGCTATCTCAAAGTAAGTTATGAACCTGGTTACGAAAATCCACACTGGATTTAAACTTAATTTATTTCAATAAGAAGTAATTACTATCTTTCTTTTATATCTGCTTGATAATATACTTTCATTATTAAAAAAGTAATAATAGGATGCTCTATTAGTAGTACTACTAATAAGGCTTGTTCTCCTACTGATGTGGCTTACATCTTCCTACCACACTCCCTAAACTCCTTTCAATTTCCCCAATTTGCTACCTCTTCCTTACCTGCAGTCTTCCCCCTCTCCTACTTGCTCAGCTGTGGCTGATGAGGTGCTACAGGTGTTATAATTGGTCATCTAGTTTAAGCTTCTCTGGTTGCTTATCCTTGGCTGACTAGCTGCTTATCCTCTAGATGCATATGTGAGAATGGACAAAGAAGAGAATGACTTTCTCTAAAAAAAGTATGTTAAATTTGGGGGTTTTCTCCCACCCAGCCACAGACATTTCTACCACTAAGACTCATACTTCTTACTCATAGCTGGGTGAAGTTGGCTGGCAGATGCAGAACTGGAAAGAGGACAAAGCTGGCAGAGAGCAGTGACCCACCCACAGACTACTTTAGAAGAGGTTAAAACATGGCAAGCCTCCACTGCTTTTCTGCAGCATCTATGCAATCACAAGAGAACTTCAAACATTACTTTAGATTTAGCTGGTTACTGAATGCACTGATAGTGTTCCACTTTATTTGAAAGTTACAGTGGGGCAAAACTGAGCACTTCATAATCACACCTCTATTTTTTTCCTGCTCATGCAAGGGAAACAGAAGCCTCTTGAACCCATTTCTGGTTTCAGTGATGACAAAACTCCCATCAATTCTGAGATTACAAAGCCTTAGATCCGAAACTGTCTTTAACAGAATCACATTTAAGATTTATTAAGAAATGGCAGAATCCACCAGAGGACAAAATATAGTCGCTATTTTCTACATTTTCTGAAGCAAAACTTTACGACTAAAGCCCCAAGAAGCTACAATATCCCAATTTTGAAATAAAGTCCTAAATGTTCCACTTGAATTTTGCATGGGATCTTTTGTGTCAGAGGCAAAATATGATGAAAGTTACACAATTTATCACTCCATGACTCATGCACCATATATAATCTTCTAAGCCATTAATTAGATGGGCGCTATTTATACACTCACTATGCTGGATTACACAAAAGCTCTTCTTTACATCTACTCCCAACACCTAAGTGTTAGGTTTCTCAGACCTTTACAACTAATAATCTAACAGTATTCTGCATAAATGCAAACCATTCAACCAAACTTGTGTTTCAGTTTCAAGATCCCAAAACTCTGATAAATTTAAGAAATCTAATTAAATAGTTGTATACAGTACCCTTAAAATATGCTAATTGAGTCATATTTGATGAAGTAATTATCGAAAAATGTTTGTTACAATTTTTCTAGCTACCGGCTTCACATGACCAGTAAGGGAAGTTTTGGATGCAGGTTATTGCTCTCTTCATACTACAAAAGCAGAAACAAATTGCTGTATCTGTCAGCAGCACATTTTGTAATACGAATTGCAGGCAGAAGCAAATGAACTTAAGTCAGTCACATCATCATTTGCTTGGGCAGCACCTCTATAGAGTTAGCAGTGGCACCAGAAGGGATGGTGTTCCAGAAGTGTCCGTATGCTACTTTTAAGTGATATGTGTACAACTATCAATACCACGGTTTAGAAGATTCTGGCTAAAAAGGATACTAACCCGAATTCACTGGATAGTTGTGCCTGTGCAAGACGGCACAGAGTAATCCAGGAGCATTTGCTACCATGTGCTGTAACAATTGTCCTGTGGGAATGGTGCTGTTATTCAAGAGTGCTAGAACACTAGTTCACGAGCATGTCCTACATGACAAATGCACGTGCTGGCTTCTACTGCTACAAGAAACTCAACATTATGTCATCCCATGAACCTGCATTTTGAAGGTGTTTCAATATCTACTGTCAAACTGACCAGCAGATAAAACATATGTATACGTCTAAATGTATAGACACACTATATTTAGATTCTTCTCTACGTATTGAAAAAAAATCTCTTTTGTTAGTATAATCTGTGCCTACAAGGAAGCCTCCCCCTCCCCATTAGTGTTAGTAACTTCCACCCTCTCACATTTGTAGCTGAAAATACATTAACAAAACTCTAATGCACAGCTGGCCTCACCCAGAATGGAGAGCAGAGAAACCTTGATCCACTGTGCTTCAGAGAAAGTTGCAGGGTATAATCTGGAGCAAAATAGCTAGTAGGGTTAATGATCTGAATCCTGTTTACTTTAGCACATATTTCACTTGAAGCATACAAGAAATCTTCAATGAAATGGGACCAATCAGGTACTTAAGTCCTATTAAAAATTTAAATTATTTGCTGAATGGAGATGGGATTAGTCACATTAAGTGACTAAAACTCACTTAATAGACTATTTGACTAATGGTCAAATTAAGGATAGGTTCAAGTGATTTGCTGAGACAAGGTTTTTATTTGGTAAAAAGTTAAGGATGGTGATTAACATTTCCCAATTTCAGTTAAAATGTACCATTGTGTTTCAAATATAAATTCTAAACACCCTTCTTTCCTTGAAGACACAAACAGATTCTTTTTCATCATCCCTGCTGGTCAAAGGCAACTTCAGCTTCTGAAAAATCGAACTGGTATTACCAAAGCTCACAAGTCACCAACGTGTGTTAACACCCTTCCAGCTCCAGTCAGATTAGTGCAAGGATTTCCTGCAATGTAGGAAAAATCTAAATAGGGTGGTGTTCTCCATAAACACGGAAAGTATTTTCATTTTATTTTAGAATCTTTGAAGCCTGTGCAAACTGCCTAAACCTAACAGCAGCCTCCATGCAGCAATGATGATGACTTCCCCATCACTGTAATGCAACAATGACACAAATACATGCCATTGATTAACAATAAGCATATGATTTCATTGCTGTTCAGATACGTGCCAATCACTGCCTGTGGGAATTAAACAGCCCAATGCACGAGACCAGATTTAAACAACAAAGCTAGTTTAGAATTACAGTATTCAGATTATTTGAGGTCATACTATAAATCTGTGACTGCGGTAATCAACTCCTGAAATTACTAATTCACAAGTAAATAACTTGGAGTCTTATACCTGGAATTAAGCAAAAACATAAAGGATTAATTCTTCAATATTTTTACCAGGGAAAAATCTCAGCCTTATTTGAATTTTGAAAAGACCTACAGGCAAATCCTATATAGTCCAGTATATATATATAAAAAACAAACCAGAAAAAACAGATTTTTCTTTTTGCTCAGCATTCTCACTAGACAAAACAGAAACCCTGATAAAAAAAAAATATAAAATTTTGATTCTTTCTTTACAATGACGAGGCCAGGTCTGAACAAGAAACTTTGCACAGACTATACTAGGACATGAAATAGGGTATCCCACCTCTTCTGTATTAACATTCTTGATAGACAGTGCATGGATACAACTGTCTTATAGACAAACCATAAATATGATGTGTTCTGCCTCTTTCATAAACTGTCTGCAAGCAATCCAATGGCTGTTCTGTCAAGTTTGCTCAGGCACACAGATATGAGGTTAGCTCACTGTAAGCAATTAGTATCTGTCTGGGCTAATCCCCGTCGTCTGTAAAGATTCTTTCTGTGTGTCTGTGAAACTAGACACTGGGCTGTCTATTCACATACTACTGACTCTGTGATAACCTCCTATGCGGACAAGCAATAGCTTCCCATGTAAACAGACACACATTCATTCTTTCCTGCTTTTGAACTATTGTTTTTTTAAACAGGAGTCATTCATGCAAAGCTTGCTGCAACCAGAATGAAATTTAGATCTTGCATCCTATTTATTCTCATTTTATGGTCAACAAACAATCAGCATGCTTTCTGTTTGTCTATAAAAATATTTTGAGAATAAAAAAATAAGAATAGTCAGAAAAAGGATAAATTTGTAATAAAATTGACTTCACACTACATAAAAGAGAATAAAAATTGGATGCCCAAGACACTAGTTTTTGCTCTGAATTTCATATTCCCATGTAGTATTAGAAGTCATGTTCAAATTCTACTTTGATATCACACGTCTTCTGGAGTGACATCTGCCACTATCTCCAAAGACTGGAACTGACAGTGAGATGCAACATGAAAGCATAATGTTACCTCAGAGGATCTGACCTTATGAAGCTATGTATGATTTTGACATTACAGCACAGCATTGAATAATTCCTACCATTGTTTTATATTATGCATGACATCCAGTTCAGATCTAAAAATATTTTAGGTATTTTCCAGGAGCCAGAGCTGGCTCATGCAAATACTTTTGCACGTTTATGCCTGTTTTTATCATGAATGACAAATGCCTCTAAGATTATTCATAGGAACAGAGCACAAGAGCAGCCCACGGCGGGTTAAATCTGGGTAAGGAATCACTTTATAAGAGCTTCAAAGCTTTTGAGTCTTCTATTTTTCTACTACACTTGCATTAAAGTCCCAACAAACCGAAAACCTTGGATCTACATCCAAATCCCACGTAAGTGATGTTCTACGCACAGGGTAAAATCCAGTATAATCCATGAATACCAGTTTTGGAGAAGAACAAAGTTGACTCCGAACAGCACAGGCATTTAGGCCTCAAAAACGAAGCGGCTGACACCGGCAGCCTGAAACATTGACCACAGCAGCACCAACTGCCGTTAAAATACATACGCACGCTTGCGATGATGGCTGTAAACTAGACAATTTAAGGCCACGTTTCTAGGAGGATTATAACCTTTCAGGGGTTTTATGTGTAACCTTTCACAGCCCCAGCAGTCAAGCCTCGCTCGCTGAGGGCAGGCGCCTGCACTTGGCTATTTCCACGGCCGCACGGGTGGCCCAGCAGCGCAGCCTCACAGCCCGGCCCCGGGCCCAGCTCCCCACGCGTGACCAACAGGACGGCATAGCTAAGGGCAGCCATGCGTGACAGGGGCAAGCCCCGAGCCCCCCTCAGCGCCGGCTGCGAGAGCCACGGCGCCTCGAGCGGCCCCTGGCAGGCTCCGTGCCCGCCTCCGTGCCCGGCCCCCCCCGCCCAGCGGCGCCGCCGTGCCCGCCGTCACACGCCGGCGGGGAAAGGGGAGGCGCCGCCTTGCCCTCGGCCCCGGGCGGGAGACGGGCCGCGCCCGGCACCCCCGCGCCCGGCAGGGACGGGGGAGGCCGGGCGGCAGCGCGCCCCGCCGGTCGGCAGGCAGCCGCCGGTCGGCAGGCAGCCCCCGCCCCGCACGCCTCCCGCACCCTCCAGCTCGGCCGCAGAGCCGCCACCGAGCCCCCCGCACCTTGGCTCCGCCTGCTGCCGCTCTCCATCCTCAGTCCCATGGTGCCGGCCGGGCCCGGAGGGGCGGCGGAGGCCGGCGCTCCACTCGGCGGCGACGGCGGTTCGTCCCCAGCTGCGGGCGGGCGGGCGGGGCGGGGCGCGGCGCTGGGCCGCGGCCTGCCTCGGCCGCCTCCGGCGTTGCCATGGCCACGGGAGCGCGGCGCCGGGCGGGGAGGCCTGCGCCCCGCGGCGCCAGCCCGCGGCCTGCGGGCCTCGCCGTGAGGGGGGGTGCCCGCTCCCCCAGCCCCGGCCGCGGGTTGGCGGGGTGGAGGAGGCGCAGGGCGCTGCGGCTGCCCCCTCACCCCTCGGGCTCGGCCCCGGCCCCAAGGCGTCCCTTCAAGCGGGGCATTGCAGCCAAGCGAAAGTCTTGCCCCGTCGGGGAAAGGTGCCCTAATTATTTAAGCCTTTTTCGTGTAACTTGACAGGAAGTCGAAGAATAATGGATGCCGGGGAGTGATTTAAGGCAAATTGCTCATGGTCCAGAGGAGCAAATGACAAATCGAGAGCCTAGAGCATTCCCAGTGGGTTACACTGAAGAAATTCATTCTCAGTATCTTCCAAAATAAACAGCACCTTAGAAATGAACCACAGAAGTAAACTTTTGTGAAAGCAGCATTCGATCCCATCACTGATGAATGTATTCATGCTGATGTGTTGGATTTTAACTTTTTGAAGAAGCCGTAGGCTCGTATTTCATTTTCGTCAGGCAGGCTGCTATTTTCCTTAATGTGAAATCTCCAAGGCTTTTTGCAAGAAAACCCTTTGTGTGTGCCTTTTATGTGAAGCTTCTTCTCACTGATTGGCCAGGGGTACTGGGGTTTCCTCCATAGCCAGACACCTTAAAAAAGTCCATGTGTTGTCCCAGCTGGAGGGACATTCCCCTTCACCGTCTAGCAATTTCTACTAATTATAGGCTAAATACAGTTTCTTATGTGATTTGCTACCCTTCCTTACATGCTAGGAAAAATAGTTTGAATGTAGTTCAAAATCATAGCAAAATCAAGGGTATGGTATTCTAAAACAAATTTTCTTCCTTATTTCTGCCTCATTCAAAGCTCCCAGTAAGTCACACAAACATTCATGCTGGATGAAACCTGCAGTTTATCTACCCCCATACTTCGTGTAGACTATTAACAAATACTTCAGGAAACTTTTCAGTTGTCGACTATTGAATGTTAGCAGAAATGTCTTGCTAACCCCTAGCTGTTGGTGGTCAGCCTGTGATTTCCCTTATAATTTTAGATGTTCCCATTAGCTCTACGAAGTACTCTTTGGATATGGCCTATATTCTTGTGCTTCACGTTGCAGTGATCATTTTGGCAGTCTAACTCTGTTTTCTGTAAAATCATCTATAAATGTAGTTGGTGTTAAATTTGTCTGGGAGAGGTCAGGAGGGGGAACATATGCCTTGGAAACCCATCGGTCCTCCATCCTCTGGTGGTCCTCTGTCTTTCTGACTGCTTTTTTTCATAAAGCACCTATTCCCATGGCCTTTCAACTACCGTCAGCCATGATGCCACAAACACCTTACCTTTTTGTCAAAAGAAAGTAATTTGATAGCATTTTGTCATTTTCTCTTACGTCTCTTGGATGTGAGGGCAATGTCATGGAGAGTATCTGTTCTCCTCACTCCTTCATGCAAAACCTGCAAATCTAGAAAGCCCCAAATCCAACAATTCTTTTTGTTTTGTTTTGTTTTGTTTTTTTCTCTGAAGCAGATTTTTGATTGCATGTGAAATCGGAGATTTGGGGAAAGGGCTTCAGGAAATTAATTACCATAGTTCTTGTGTTTCAGGGTCTCTGGTTTAGACTTTGATATAATCCAAATAGTTAATCTGTAGATTGTAGAGGTAGAGAAAGTCTTAAACCAGTTTCCATTTCAGATACCTGAAGATACTAGAGAGAATATAAGTGTATGAGATGCTCATCTCTGCGTTGGTATCCTGTTAGCTGTAATACTCTCTATTGGCCGCAGAGATCATGCTACAGAAAACACTTCTCTCTGTTCTCTTTTTTTTTTTTTGAAAAAATGAGCTGCTCATAATAGTATTTTTATACTTTTTAAAACCCTTTTTTGTTTCATTATCTGAATTCTGAATTTCAGGTTCCCCAATTCTCAGTGTGCAGTACCCAACATGCAGTAAGTAGGCTGTTCTGTCCAACCCAAATGGTGGATTTCTCATAGTCTCCTCCCTATTGTTCCTATACTTTTTTTCCACCATATAGATAATTAAAACACCCAAATGTAAGTAAGCATTTTTAGAAACATATCACAACTATTCCCCTGGTTTCTAGGCAACGCTGAGGGAATGTAGTGATTTCCACTAGTTCCCTCTCAATCAGCAGCCACCACATCCTAGAGATGTCCTGGCTCTGAAATTTTTGACCTCTAATGGCAAGACATACCAAAGCTTTATGTATATCTAATTCGTCTGACTTAGGGTCCTTTGGTCTTTGGCTCCCTTTGGTCTGTGAGACTATATATATTTTAAGTGTAATTAAAAAGTAACCCAGATGTATAGCAATGTGCTAACACATTAAGTCCTGTAACATGTAATAAATAAAAACAAGCCTTGGCAAAAATTATATCAGTCCTGGACTTTGATCCATCCGAACAAGTGCAGAAGTAAATAACACAGATCGCTGCAGAGAGCCTACCATTGTTGAAGAAACAATAATATGACAAAACCTGTAAGATTTGTCCTTTCCCAATTTGAAAAGAGGAAACACAGCTCTGAATGTTGTTGGCTGTCTTTTTCAGCTGGGCATTTTCCCCTTTTCCTTGGAATGCATTACAACAGAACATGGTTTTAAAACACACCTACACTGGAACGGAATGAAAGCAGCAGGAATATATTGAGAGAGTCACATTTGCAAGTGTAGATGGGCATCTGTCCCTACCCTGACATGGACTTACAGAACTATCGCCTTCTTGTCTACTACCTCTGCCCTATGTATCATCCACTGTAGACACCTAACTGCTGTGAAAATGTACAGTTAATAGTATTCAGCAACAAAACAGCATTTTTAAGCCGAGGGTAGTGTTTATTTTTGTGAAAGAAACAAAATTGTTAGAGAAAAAGATTTTAAAAAAAAAGAAATAGCCCATATGATGCTCACTTTCTTTTGCACACTTAGCCCAGGGACAGGACAAGTTTCCTCTGAAAAAGACTGGATGTCTGGCCTGCTCTCTTGGGACAGAGATCTGTTCATAATGTCAGAACTCTGCATTTGTGGGACTTGGCTTTCTTGGAAAAAATAGTTTGTGTGTACACTAGAAAATTGAAATCTGCAGTGTTTTGGAGAATCTTTGCTTATTTCAAGCCATTGATTTTCTTTCATGCTTGCTTTTCCTGACAGCTGTCTATCAAAGTAAGCCTACATATGCAGGCAGAAAACATCCCAACAACCAGATCTGTACCCCACATTCACAGAGTGTTCTAGAAGAGCCCTAAATTCATCACACTGTGTACTTTATGATGGAAATAAATCTCCTGGATTTACTTGAGTTTTTATTTGGCATCAGTACCCTTTCTCAGTGTGGATTTGTCACCCACCTGTGGCTTGGGGTGTCAGCAGGCTGCCACTGGCTTGCAGCAATCCCCAGCCGGTGTGTTCAGACCATTAACCTTGCAATCCATTCCTCTACAACTCTCTGGAAAGAAAAACGTTTCCCTGAAAGATCAGAGGAGGCAGTGCTTTCTAAACGCATTTAAACAGGCTTCCTGAGCAGGTTTTTTTGCTACCTACTTAGGAAATTCCTGTGTCAAACAATTGGATTAGCTCTTATGCAGCTGGTGTGAGGGGAAAACAGAAAAGACTTAACTGCTGAAATAGTTGTGGGTTTTTTTAAAAGCATACTTTTCCAGAAGGAATGGTAGGTTCTTTCCTTCCTCATGTTTGCTGTGTGTTCTTTGGGTCATATCGTTCTTCGAGTTATTTAAAATCATGTACAGTCTTGAAATATCATTTCAACTTTCTAAATGATAGAAAGTTATGTGTTCTGGCAGGGCTGGAAACTCTTTCCCTTTCTTCATGGCAATGCATTTAGTTGTTTTGTTATTGTCTGTATGGCAGCAGTAGTCAGAGATTTTTGTAAAGCTAGGGCTCCGGTGGGAAAGATGATGCAGAAACAATTCAGAGGAGATGGTCCATGTCTTAAAAACTGCAGTATTTAATACCCTGTAATTTGGAATGCAATAAGGAAGCTAACTTAAAGTAAGAGGGAATGTCATAAGGAAGATGAGAGGAACTGTAGGAATATATAATCATAGAATCATAGAATCATTTAGGTTGGAGAAGACCTTTAAGATCATCGAGTCCAACCATCAACATGCCCACTAAACCATGTCCTCAAGTGCCTTGTCTACGTGCTTTTTGAACACCGCCAGGGATGGTGACTCAACCACTTCCCTGGGCAGCCTGTTCCAATGTCTGACAACCCTTTCAGTAAAGAAATTTTTCCTAATATCCAACCTAAACCTCCCCTGCTGCAACTTGAGGCCATTTCCTCTTGTCCTATCACCAGCCACCTGACAGAAGAGACCAGCACCCCCCTCACTACACCCTCCTTTCAGGTAGTTGTAGAGAGCGATAAGGTCTCCCCTCAGCCTCCTCTTCTCCAGGCTAAACAGCCCCAGCTCCCTCAGCCGCTCCTCATAAGACTTGTGCTCCAGGCCCCTCAACAACTTGGTTGCCCTTCTCTGGACATGCTCCAGCACCTCAATGTCTTTCCTGTATTGGGGGCCCAAAACTGAACACAGTACTTGAGGTGTGGCCTCACCAGTGCCCAGTACAGGGGACGATCACTTCCCTGCTCCTGCTGGCCACACTATTTCTGATACAGGCCAGGATGCTGTTGGCCTTCTTGGCCACCTGGGCACACTGCCGGCTCATATTCAGCTGGCTGTCAACCAACACCCCCAGGTCCTTTCCCACCGGGCAGCTTTCCAGCCACCCTTCCCCAGGCCTGTAGCGCTGCGTGGGGCTGTTGTGATCCAAGTGCAGGACCCGGCACTTGGCCTTGTTGAACCTCATACAATTGGCCTCAGCCCATCGATCCAGCCTGCCCAGATCCCTCTGTAGAGCCTTCCTACCCTCGAGCAGATCAACCCTCCCTCCCCAGCTTGGTGTCATGACATAAGGTTTCTGTGAACACAGTGTTAAACCGCCGTAATATTTATCAGCTTAGAAGAAAAAGTCTCCCCTGCAGTATGAATACCTACTACCAAAACCCTTCAGGAAGCTGCTGTGCAGACATGCTCTGTACAACTATTCTTTCTCTTCAGATCTATACCTCCTGAAAGGAGGTCGTAGTGAGGTGGGTACTGGTCTCTTCTATCAAGTGATAGGATGAGAGGAAATGGCCTCAAGTTGCAGCAGGGGAGGTTTAGGTTGGATATTAGGAAAAATTTCTTTACCGAAAGGGTTGTCAGGTATATAGGGTGCCCAGGGAAGTGGTTGAGTCACCATCCCTGGAGGTGTTCAAAAAAGCGCGTACACGTGGCACTTCAGGACATGGTTTAGTGGGCATGGTGGTGTTGGGTTGACGGTTGGACTCGATGATCTTAAAGGTCTTTTCCAACCTAAACAATTCTATGATTCTATACAGAGTCTTCTAATGCATCTATCCCCATGATACAAGAGTATTTTTAGATGTGGCAAGGAAGAAACCTCTATAAATTGTATAAGATTTTATTCTCGGCTGTAATGTAAAACCTAGTAGCTGGGGTGACTCAAGATCTGCTTATATTTATTCTTACACTGTGCCATTTTCTGTTTATCTACTGTTCCCATGAAAGTTTGCAGACGGGAGGCTTGTATGTGAAAAACTGTCCTTTATTAGGGCTGACTGCTGAGGGCTGGCCTTTTCTCGTTACTTTACTTGAGCTATTAGGTATTAAAGAATGCAGACTGCAGTAACTAACTGAGTAATTGGAATTTTAAAGGGAAAAAAACTATGTAAAAATCATAACTCAGTTTTCTAGACCATAAGAAATGCTTTATTTTCTAATAGATTTACCTATTGTGCCACATGGAAATGCTTACTCATAGTAATTAATGAGAAACAGGATGAAAACATATTTTTAATATTTCATTCAATATCAGAAATTTAGGACTCAGATTAGACATATATAAATGATACAACTCCATTAAATCCAGTGAAGCTATTCCTGCTTAGGCTGAGATGGATTGACTACGTCTACCCAGTCCATGGCAGGCAGACAGAATTTCAGTGTGGTATTTTGTGTGGCCCACCCACCTTCTACACAGCTACTACAGCATGCTGAGGCTTGCCTAAGAGTGTATTAATCCATGCACATGCTTGAACAAATGGGATCCTATGTTCTGAAGAGAGTACCTTCAGCTTTGCCAAGGTCAAGAAGAGGAATTCTCAAGGGCAGCTTCAGACTTGCCTGCAAAAGACAATACAATATTATGATTTTCCACAGCACTTTGATGCATTTTCAATATCTGCGTGAATGTGAAATACAGTTTTACTAGAAATAAACTGAAATTCCCAACATCATGTTAACCACTTGTAACCATGTGTGAAAGAAAGCAATGGGCAAGAAAATGGCAGGAATCAAAATGTAATATGTGAAGTTTAATTGTTGCAATGAAATCCTCTAAGAGTAATTTTTTTGTGGAATCATTTCATTAATACAAAAAAAAAATTCCTAGGAAGAATTGTCATAAGTGCTTTCTGTTACATTGTCTAGGACTTCCCTTCAGCTGAAAGTTATATTCCAAGGAAAACACCGCTACTTACTAAATTTGCATGTTGTTACTGTCATCATAAGAATTCAGGAATATCCATGTTCAGATTTAGACAGAACCCAAATTTTACTGTTTTAAAATTTGGTATAAAGCCTTTTTTTTTTTTTCCTTCCCATTAATATGTTACATCAGATAAGAAAGGGACTTCAGTTTGATGGATGTTTCACAGGTCCAAGAGTCAAGATGCTCAGGGTCTGTTTATAGCTTTGTCAGTGACTTGTGTGACCTTGTGTACACCAATTTGGGTGCCTGAACAGGTTGCAGTCTAAATCACCTCAACGTGATTCATAGTTCATAGTAAAAATGGAGACACTTAAGTTCATGTGCTTGTCTGTGGTTTTGGGATGAGTCTTTTTGCACTGTGCTTATCATCAATAGAAACAGAAATGACATCTATCCTTTGAATAATAAATATTGAAACTGCAGATTACATGGTATAGTTGAGACCTAAACACAGAATGGTATTTATCCCTAATCTAACGTCACAGAAGCCAGTAGGGCCGGTGATTTTTAATATTAAGCATGAATATCTGTAGTGGAGTATAACAATTCCACACAAGACTAGAAGGGGTTGAATTTACTCTGAGTAAGTAAATCAGTTCTACAATGTAGAAATAAAGGAAAATAGGACTAGGATAGGGAGAAGTCTTAATGTGTTACAATGGTTTCTTTAATGACAGACAACATCATCATATAAATCTCTCCCATAAACTGTTCAATCTCTGTCTTAGAAGTTGTATGCTTTTATTCTTGCAGGCCTCTTCAAAATTTGCTCAAAAATTCAATTCCTTACATAGCTAGAAACCTTTAAATTCATGATCAGTGTATACTCAGTTAATATTGTACCAGTATTAGTCTCATGCTCATCTATTGACTTTTCAGAAATTAGTATTTCCATTCCCCCAATGCATGTTTTTCTTCATATATTCTAGTAAGATCTGTGCTAGAAACATTTACCTGATTCATATGAATTTTATTTTCCAAGACTTCCCATGTTCACTTAACATTCCTGTGTCTCTTTCCTCCTGTGTCATCTGCTGTTCATAATAACAGTTCTTCTTTGTCCTCCAATGCATGCCTTTTCACTTGCTGCTGCTAATACTAACTGTGTTCCAAGCTGTACCACACAAATTTGCAGTATTAATAAATACTTTCCAAATCATAACCTGTTCCTTCTCAGTATTGGCAATACCTTCCAATTTCTATCATTCCCACATTCCATACATTATAAATATGCACAACTAGCTATTTCACGAAATGTACTGTGAAAGTATCAAAAGCCTTCCAAGACAGGTCTTCCAGCATCATCACCAGTAACCTCTCTCCAATCCTTGTAGTTTACCTATCAAGAAAACCTGTTTTGTCTCCCTTTTAGCTAAGTGCATCTCAAGAACCTCTCAGGTTCTATTTGGTTAATAAAACCTATTAGGTTTTATTGCATTTACTAATTGCTTCCACATGCCATTGGTTTCTGCTTTCTTTAAAATATATCCTTGAAGAGTGTTGAGGTCAAACTAGCAGGCCTGTGACTACCTGGATCATTGTCCTTTCTAGATTACAGATATTATGTTCACAATTTTCCAGTTATTTGGTATCACCGTGAGCTTGGTAGCTTGGTTATGGCTAGTCATGTTCCTCTCCTCCATACAATTCTCTTTGCCTTTTCTTAGTTTTCTCAGAGCTATGGAAGGATTTCTGGAGAAACTTCATTGTGTTGTTAAACTTCATAAGCTCGCCCTGTCTGACAGATAAGGACCACTGTCCTCACCTTCATCCATGACGGGCTAAGACACCTGACAACCATAAGGCACCACGCTCTTCAGTAAGTACCCAGTAAACTGTACATTAATACCATGAGTTAGAAAATATTAGCAGGCTCTTTCCACCTCAGCAGAAGTTATGGGGAAGGAATTTCTATTCACTTTACTGGAGGTGCAGTAATTTGATTATTAATGGTGTTTGTTAATCATATCTCTAAGTCTAGGGACTGAGGAGTTAGCAGTTTAAGACACAAATTACTTGATTGATTAAAGCTTAATGCAAGTTTTAAATCACCTCAGTTGTTCTTGGCCTTAAGAACATTAGCAATTTTTAAGGGGGAATAAAATATCTGAGAAGGAAGATGACACAGAAAACAAAGCAGTCATGATCAAAACAAAATGGAGGTGAACGCAAGGCTCCCTGTAAGACTGTTGTCTTTAGATTTGCAGATATAGAGAGATATTTTCCTTGCTGCTTTGGAAATGACTGAAGAAAAATCGGTTCTTTTAGTAAAAGTCAAGACAGTAGCAGAAATCTTTGATTTACAAAGTACAAATGGGGATAGGGGTAGTTCAGCTACTTTGTGTGTAAGAAAAAATGATTGTCATTTTATTTGCTGAAAGTAGAGCTAGATTACCTTTTTTTTGGCTACTGATAATTTTCTTTACATTTGAAGATTTCACTGGCTATTTCTTTTGGATCTCAGTAGGTTTTGAGGATTATATTACTGGTAACTAGCTCATGTTTGCTGTGTGGTGGCTGCTGCAGCGTTACTGATCTGAAAACTTGTTTCTCCAAACTAATGAAATGTATAGCTATATTGTTTTACTTTTGTCAGTTCCCATGGCAGCCTCTCCAGCTCTAAAGATGCTATGGGCTGTCGGACTGTTGTGTATCCAATGTTTGCAACAGTTGGATTTCCTCCTACCACTGTGTGTGAATCAGAAACAGCTACTAACAAAAGGAAGTTGACTGCCTTTTATTACTAACCCCTGATTAATGAATAATGAATGTCATGGTAGAGGATAAAGTAGGCCAAAAATAGATGTTTGTTTTAATGATATAATTCCTAAAGCCAAAACTGAAATATTATTAATTTTGGAAAATTTTGTGACAAACAGCCACAATCTTAGAGAATTCTCATGCACAAAGCACATACTCACTATATCTCAAAACTTGTTGTTTTGTGTTCATTGCATAAAAAAAGAAAAAAACCCACTTTTAAAAATATCTATCCCAGATCAGAGTGAAGCAGAACCAAACCAGGTCCTATCTGCCATGAAGATGCCACACATCTGAAGCAGAAAAAAACTATTGAAGAGTCCAATACCAAATATCACCTCATTTTTTTTAGAGTTTGTCACAGCTTAAGTGAGTACTGATTTCAGTGCTTCAGTGAATTTCTTACAAGAAATGGGGAAACAATAGGATCCCAGCTTTTCTGTAGTTTGCCTTGAGTGTATGTCTTTACCCAGTTATGAGAGAAACAAAATGCATTACAATGTTGAAAAGCATGGAAGATAATGTAAAAAAGGTTTGCTTTGTAATTAAATAAAGTTGAAATAGATCTTTAGTGAACATATCTGTGTTTCATTCAGTTTTGGCCACTTCTCAAGACAGTGGAATGAGGATCGAAAAGAGAAAGAGAATTCTGGGAGTGAGAAAAAGGAAATTGACATACAGGGATAAATTGACAGCTATAGATTTCTGTGATTACACAAAATGAAAAATTAAAGAGGCTTTGTGATTTATTCTTTTTGGACTGTTACAAAATCAAGAATGAGATATTTATTATAATTAAAGGAGGATGCTGTATTGCCAGAAAGTAATATGAAATGCTGATTTATAACCCAAATAGCGAGCATGTATAATTTATAGATGTTTGTGGTAATTGAGAGGGAGGGTGGTTTTATGCAAAGATTTTGTATGGAATAAACTGCTGGAATAAGAGATATATTTTTACCAAGCAAAATGATAGTAACAGATATGTATATGTCTTGAGTCTTATATTATTTCTTTATCAACAATATTTTTCAGTATACCAGTCTGGGTTCTTATGTCATGTACTTACCCTTTATTTCTGATTAAGTAGTTGGGCTTTGGAAAATCTCATTTTCATTTTTCACTGTATTCAGGATTCTCATGAAATTAGATGAGATGCTAGACCATTCTATATACCAATTACCTCATCTGTAAATGGCCATAATAATATTTATTCTAAAAGGTTTCCATGATTCACTTTTGCTAGTAGAGTGTTTTCAGATACTCAGCTGGAAGATTCTAAAGAAAATAGAATTAGCTGTATTGTTTCTCCTTGAAATATCAAGCACGGGCATTGGCAAAGGCAAGTTATTGATCTATCTAGCAAGGACCTGTAATAGCAAACTTCCATGCCTGTTTATATATTTAGTGGCATCTAATGTTAGTAGAGTCAAATTTCTGTCAACATTTTTATAACCATAGCTGGTCTGAGTTCCAACTTGGCATTCAGAAAACTTGCACCATAAATGTACACTTCTGCCCTACTTCTGAACTTTACAATGGAGTCCCTTTTTACCACTGTTTGTGCAGATAGTTACTTATGATGGTGACAGAGCCTTCATCCATTCCATCGCTTTCCTTTACTCAAAATGCTTGTCATCATAGTTCTGTGCTAAATTCTTTTCTTCTTTAATTAATTTAAGTTAATTAATGTGGTTACGGTACTGATGGATTTGGTGGTACGTGCTTAAAATGAGATCCACAAGATATTTAGGTGCCTAACTGCCATTGACTCAATCAGAGTTGCTTCCCTGAGTACCTTTGGGAACTTGTGCTGTAGTCATCTATAACTATGGATCAGGACTAATTGGTTTGGATTCCTGAATTCTTGAATGGTCAACTGGAAATGTTTTAAAGGGGCATCTTTTTCTCAGAGTGAATACTCAGTGCTGTCTGAAAACTGTTTTTTTCAAGGTGTCTTCAGCTGGGAATGGAAATCACTTGTCACTTTTGAAAGCTTTGGTTGACAGCTGCTGTAATAAACCAGTCACCAATCCCCAACAGTCTTTAGTATTTCAAAGCAGTGTTCTAAATGAGGGGGAGGTCTTTCCCTTAATAGGCAGCCTTGTGAAACTATTTCTTTGTGCCAATAAAAAGAGAAAAAAAGAAGAAAAAACCCAGAGTGCTTATCTGAGTTGTACATGCATTTTGTAATACAAGTAATTTTGATCTGAGTGTTCAACCACCATGTTAAGTCTCTGGGAACTAGAGATTACCTGCAACACATTATTTTGTATAGTAAGGAAGCAGATTAGAACTACTAAATGGGATCTTTATAGACAAATACAATGTAAAGGTGTAAAAAAATATATAGTGTTTTATACTGTTCCTTTTAAACAGATCTCAAGGCTTTTCTATGTATTACATGCAGAAGTAACTGCAGCTGGTTTAGAGCTGTAGGGATGCGTTCCTGAATTACTTCATAAAAGGTTTTAAGAATGTGTGCATTCAAAATGTAAATGTATAATGGAGGCTGC
Organism: Haliaeetus albicilla; assembly: GCF_947461875.1. Taxonomy (NCBI): domain Eukaryota; kingdom Metazoa; phylum Chordata; class Aves; order Accipitriformes; family Accipitridae; genus Haliaeetus; species Haliaeetus albicilla. The sequence goes on from NC_091487.1 coordinate 20,434,224, forward strand.
CTGTAGACAACCTACAACCGTTAGCTTAGGAAGTTAATGTACTTCCAATTTTTCCATTCTTCACCATAAAGATACCCTATCTCAGTACAATTCCCAACTCACATAACTCTTTATTGCCTTTATATTCCCAGAATACATATAGTCCAGAATCTTACTATAATTATATACAGTGACATATTTCTTTTCATAGGTAGCAGAATGAAATGCATGTCACCTGTTGGTCTGTAGGCTGCAGCAGATCTGCTGACTGTGAGAAGCCACTGCCTATGGGTTGATTCACAGTGAGCTTCTCACATTGCTGAGAGTATGCCATGTGTGAATAACACTGCAGTCTCTTGCCATGTTGCATCTAAACTGTTGTAATTCCACTACATGTTCTCCCATAAAATACTGTGAAACAGCTAATGAAATGGAGCATGGTAGTTGTTGTAGAAGGTGACATTGTATACTAGGATGAATCTAGTCTTTTCATTGCTTTCTTTTTTACCAAATCCACTAGATTCCACTCAGGTGGCTGTATTTTTATTTCTTTTTCATGACTCTGTATGTGTGTGCATGTACAATTTGTGTAGAAACTCAATTTGGGATGCACCTACTGTTAGGCTACGCATCTTCAGAAATGCAGGAATAGCTTTTTCCTTGCTGGTATATTAAGACACTCAGTCATGAGCTGTTTTCCTGACTGTTATTATAGTGCCTGGCACACTGTTCCTATAATTAATGATTTCTAATTTACACTCAGAATATAGCCCCCACTCTTCCTACAACAGAATAATAATTTATTGATTTGATTTTGCTTGAAATATCATCCTATTTCAAAGTCATCTTCCCCTGGGAGATCCAGCACTGAAGGTGCCAGTGGTGTGCAGATACAGAGACCCAGGCAATTCAGAGTGTTAGCCTTTGAAACAATGGCTAAACTACTGGTTGCAAAAGTTCTACATCTATGTGGCTGAAAAGACACATGTCCTGGGCTACAAAGCTGAGGGAAGGTGTGTGAGAGTGCTGGGAGTGAAACTGAATAGGAAGCCTCATCTCATTCCTTATTCCACAGCTCCATACTAAATACCATTGCTTTCACATTTTGGGAACAGCTTCTTACTACACCAGCCATGTGAGAAATATGTTACCTAATTTAGAAAGTAGTAAAGCTCTTCTAAGTACTGTAAAAGTGATGATGATTAATGCAAGAGTTGTACTCAGCCCTTTAAATGCTCAGTATAGCTTCTTTCGTTCCCTGCTGTTCAGAGTAGAAAAGAAATCGGCACAAGTGAAAGCTATAGGAGGACTGGTCACAGTGAATGGTGTCTGTGCAGACTGTTCCTTCCTACTTTAGTTATTCTATAGCTGCATTAATCCCCACATTTAATAGGCTGCTGATATGATACACTGCATTGAAAAACACTGAAAGGAACAGCTGCAGTTAGTGGCATACTTGATTCTAAGAAATGATGAAAGTTTTCAGTAAAATGGGTGGTAAGACAATGCTTCTGAGACCAGCATTAATGTCTTTGGTGTGTACGGCCCCTGACCCTGCCCTACTGGCTGATAAGTCTGCTGTCATGTCTGCAGGAACTAAGGTCAGAGTACAAGATAAGCATTCTTCTACATAGCTGAATTAGTTCTACTAGTCCTGCAGATTAAGAAGGAAATAGTCAGGCTATGCAGCAATACAGAAAATAATCTGAAGTCTTGTCCAAGATCCCTGTGTGTTCTCAGTACAAAGCTTTGTATTTCTTACACCTAGAGGCATTAAACAAAAAAGCATTAGACCAACAAGCATATACATAAAACTGTGTTATTTGCTCTATTTTCCTTGATCTACTCAAGTAGTGCAATTTTATACTACCCCTTGAATGACTCCTGTATGTGCAGGTGTGATTTAATATATTTCTGTGGTGCATTAAACACTTCCACTCATTTATCCCCCACTCTGCCTTCAAGCTAAAGAGTCTGTGTCCCACGCATTTATCCTTACCCTTCCCAAGTCAAGGCCATCTATTCTCCAATCCTTCATTCCTATCACAAGCTTTGGGGTTTTCCCATTCCCCTTTTACCTTGTCACTAGCATGGTTGCCCGTAGTTCTATCAGTATGTTCCTGATATTGACTGCCCTTCATCCGCTGCCCCTCGTTTTCCCTCTCTGGATATTTTGTGTGCTACTCTTCCCCTGCGCCTGCTGCTACGGTCTTGCACAAAGTCTGCATTGCCACTGCATTGCCACTGCATTGCCTTGGCAGGCCAAACTCTCACAGGGGGCCAGGAGGCTCATGCTCCAGGGAGGCTCATACCCGTGTTTTCTTGCATCGCTTGTTTCTCCCATGCAATCAGCCCCAGGGGGCCGCGCAGCGCCCCCCGGTGCCAGTGAGACCAGCGGGGAAACGGACAGCCGGGTAGGAGAGGGCTGCCCGCCAGCTCGTAACTGTCCAGGGTCCTGCAAGCCGTCAGCAGGCTGGGCGGGCTTCTGCCTGTGCCCTTCCTTTGTGACTCTGCTGCTGGTGGGAATGGCAAAGAAACATAGGTATCTCCGAAAGCTTACCCCCAAATTTCCTGTTTAAGATAGAGGAAGGTTATCAGCCTGCTAAGGTAAAGCATCATGTACCTATCTAGTAAGAAATCTTAAAAAAATGACGTGAAGAGAATAGTACTGCTATAAAATGAATTTGGTGGCTTGTTTTTATTAATCAGGCTTGCTATTTTTGTCAGGTATCAGCCTTTGATCTTATAAGGATTCTTCGGGGACATAATGGAAAAACTGAGAGCCAGATTGTAATTCTCCCATGACTAAGATTCAGGAGTAATTGTACTGAAGTCAAATTAAACTAATGTGAAACAGATGTAAGTGGGTTCAGACAGAGACTCAGTGCTATGCAGCTTGAGTTAATACTTTTTTACGTGGCAGATCTTTTACTGAAAAAAAATGCTACAATATACTTTTAGATTAATAATGTGCATGTACTTTTTCAGATAGAATAAAAAAGTGAGGTAACTACTCCACTGTAGTCCTTGCTGGCCATACAAAGGGATTGATGTAACAGGTGTCTGAATGCTGGAGTCTGGCTAATGAGGAATGTTTACCAGAAGAGAACTGAGGATGAAGAAGATGATTACAAAATGTGAAACAGGTACCTCCTCTCCTGTTCTGGCATTTAGTGGGTGGATGCCTCAAGTGGGTCTGAGAATATGAATGATGTATTAGGATATGAGAGGCAGGATCCATAGTGTATTCTGTTTAGTGTCACTGGCCAAAGGAACCTGCAGACAGGCTGTGGTAACTCAAACAGGTCAGATCTGAGAAGATACCATCCTGGCAAAGGTTATTACTGAGGTGTAGCTGCCTCAGATAGACTCACTGATTTCATTGAAACCATCTCTGCCAGTAAGCAAGTTTTCTGTTCTGCAGATTTATCCCTGAATGAATGAAGACACAGCACTGCATGCTATGACTTAAAAAGTGCTAAGAAACTGCGTGCAGTAGAAGACAACAAAAATAGTAGGTTGCTTTTCCTTGCACAGTGCATAGTAGTCCTGATTCTTACTTAACTTCTTGATTCTTAACTACACTAAAGCTTCTGAAAATCATCTGCAAAAAAGGTCTTCAGGTTATCCTAGACAGAAGGCTTTAAATGTCCTCCTAGACAGAAAGTTTTCTAGAGAATAAAGAAGTTATAAAAGCATTCTGCACTGGATCCTGTCCAAATTCATACTACTAAAGTGCATCCTGTTCACTTGGGATGCACTTCACCTGGGTTATTCTCTGGCTCTCTTGGTCTGGGTGTAAATAACAGCACTCCTGTAGCAATACACTGAATGAATAATGATCTTCACAATCAGAAATACCAGATTTCAAACAACCATATAGTTAACCATAAACTGAATAGTTATATACACAATGAGCATATTACAAGGTGATGACACAAAGACTGTCTAGACTTCCACCTAACCGTGTCTCATCTCTTCAGTGTATCCAAGAAATGGAACATACTAGTTACAGGTAATTCCTATGTACTATCAATGCATTTTTTCCACTCCTACTCACTAGATTTAAGTAGGTATAAGAGCTATTTATTCATCTGTTCTGCTATGGCTTTCTTTGAGTTACATCAGAACAGCTTCTAAATCACTCATGCCATATTAATAAATGTCATGGTTTAAACCCAGCTGACAACTAAGCACCACATGGCTGCTTGCTCACTCCCCTCCGGTGGGATGGGGGAGAGAATCGGAAAGGTAAAAGTGAGAACACTTGTGGGTTGAGATAACGACAGTTTAATAGGTAAAGCAAAAGCTGTGCACACAAGCAAAGCAAAACAAGGAATTCAGTCACCACTTACTATCGGCACACAGGTGTTCATCCATCTCCAGGAAAGCAGGGCTCCATCACGCGTAACAGTTACTTGGGAAGACAAATGTCATCACTCCAAACATCCACCCCTTCCTTCTTCTTCCCCCAGTTTTATATGCTGGGCATGACGTCATATGGTCTGGAATATCCCTGGGGTCAGTTGGGGTCAGCTGTCCCAGCTGTGTCCCCTCCCAACTTCTTGTGCACCCCCAGCCTACTCGCTAGCTGGGCATGAGAAGCTGAAAAGTCTTTGACTTAGTATAAACACTACTTAGCAACAACTAAAACCATCAGTGTGTTATCAACATTATTCTCATACTGAACCTGAAACACACTACACCAGCTACTATGAAGAAAATTAACTCTGTCCCAGCCTAAACCAGGACACTAATGAACAGTAGAAGGGTGCTTAGCATTTTTTTTTTTCTTTCAGTGAGATTGCTTGTAATAGAAAGCTTCTTGTCTATTGTGTTGTGACTGTCACAGACCCAGTCCTATAAGGCACTGATTCTCAACTAACACCAACTCTGAGGACATTAAGTCTGAACAATGAGCCCTAAATGAGAAGGAATCAGTCTGATAAACTACTGATATAAAGTGAGTCCTGAAAATTCTTATGCAGGTACTAAAATAGATTGATCATGCTATATTTAGTGTTTTTTTCTTGGTGGTCATTCATTTAAATATTAAACATTACTGAATCCACTTTGCTTATAAAAGTTGACAGAGTAACAGCTTGAAACACTATCGCTTCAAGGCACCAGTTCTCCCTATCATGAGAATTTGACATCACTGAGGGGTGAAAGGCCTTTTATTTGCATAAGATAATAGTTACGTTTCTATGCAACAGCTGTGCTGTCAGTGAAAGATGCGCTCACTGTGCCAAATCCATCTCTGGAGTAACCCCATTGATTTTAAATGAGTTACTTTGGGAATAAATTGGCCCACTAGCTAAAATTGCAGGTTTGAGGCATTGAAATAATTGAGCAAGATTTCCGTGATCATAACATGGTAAAAAATTGGAAAACAGTTACATGATATCATGCATTTATGTACCTGACAGATCACAATTGATTTGCCACAAGGTTTTTAAAACTTATAGCTAAAGCAAATGTTTATGTAGAGCTTACAGACACTTTTTGGGAATATGGGAACATTAAGAGGATACAAGAAACAGGAATACAGTATGGTGTCATTATTTCTACTTAGTGTTACTGTAAGTCAAGCAAATATGAGATGTCTCCGTAAGATCAGTTTAATAATAAAAGATTCATATGGCCAAATGAGAATTCCTCTTCTTTAGACAGTAACAATCAGGATGTGTTTCTGGTAATGAACTACCTGAAGATTTCACCTCTAGACTGTAGACTTCCTGCATATGTTAGCAGGAATTTAATGCTGTTGGCCTTTCAGTGGCCCGTTTGAGCTTGATGATCTTAGGTGAGTTCTCAGTGGATAGATGTCTGTGGCACACTACCCACCTCATCAGTTAACCGCTGATAGTTATGGCACAAAGACAAAATATTGCTTGGGTTAGGGTGACACAATTGAGTAATATATGTCTGTATGTTAGTTCTTCCCAGTAATGTACAAGGAAGATGCCAGTAAACTGGAAACTCTTTTGAATGCTGAGGAAAAGTTATATACATGCATATATGTTATATGTATGTGTGTATAAATACATAAATAGTTCTTTATTGATACATATTTGATAAGTGATCTTATTGGGTGTTCAGAAGCCTTCTCTGAAGCCTTTTTGGTTATCGGAATTGTTAAAAGATTGCCCAACCATGATTCAAGCAATCACACGTCACAATTAGCAAAGCCTACCCTCACTTTTGTTTCCGTTCAATTTGCAGAAGTATCATCAACAGGAATCCCGAAGCCTGTTCAGAATGCATCATGGTTTGCTTGCAATGGAAATACCTTGTGCTCCTGATGTCATCATTGCAATCATCTCAAATTCAAGTCTGACTGAGCAGGCTCATTATCATTCTCACCATGTCCTCCCTTAGAGCAGCCTCTCCCGCCTCCTCCTGTACAGCACAAAACAAGAGCCACAGGGGTGCTTGGATTAGGGAAAGGAGAGACACCCAGCACCTCCCCCCAAGAAAACTTGCTGCATTACTTCCATCCAGTTTCTTCAAACCACATACTGCTTTACAGGACCTTGCACACCACCACCAAATGAAGGTGTGGATTCGTGAATATTGATTTCCCCTTCCTGTTTAGGGTTGAACAAAGAGTGTGGACAAGCATGGATGTATTTATTTATCTTCTGAATGTGGATATGAAAAGGGTGTGCCAACCTCCACAGTAAGAGTTTCCTGAGGAGAGCCACACATTTCAGACTGGGTTTTGTTTTTTGTTTTTTGTTTTTGTTTTTTCACTAGGGCAGATTTCTCCCTTTCATCCTACCAGGTTAGCTAAGATCTGAGCAACAGATAGGAAATCAAGACAGGGCATTTGAGCAAAAAGTACAGGGCAAAAAGCAGGGGACAAATTGTCTCAGGCACCAGGTTTAGATCACAGCCACGTTTCCTGAAAATTCAGAAGGTCCTGGCTGTGGACTTCAGGACTGATTCTGATATGGGTCTCTGACCCCTGACCCACCTGAATTTGTGGATCTCTCCCCTAAACCACCCCCAGTGAACGATCCCCTCACACAAGGAGTTGATTTCCACTGTGGAAGAGAGGAGGCAGGACAGGGTTAACCTCACACAGTCTTCCTTCAGGCCCCCAGAGGGGCTGGGGTTTTGTTTTCCTGGCTAAGGAGGGGGAGCTGGGGCATTTATATCGTAACTGGAACTGGAGCCCTTTCTGGTGTTACCAGCCTGTTGTGGGTCTGAGGGAAAGCCTGGAGCAGGAGGGAGAGGAGGGCGAACGCAGACTTGGAAAGCAGCGAGTGTCTGGTAATCGCACAAGGTAAAGCCAAGCGTCCTCCCTTTCCCCGAAGGCCCCCGAGAGCTTAGGGGGGCTCCGGGAGGCCTCCAGCCTCCTGCCCCCAGCCCTCCCGCCCCCTCCCCGCAGCCCGGCCACATCTTCCAGCTCTGCCGTGCCAGCCTTTGCCTCGACGCGAGGTGTCTATCCCTGTCCGCGGCGCGGAGAGCAGCGGGGACAGCAAGGGGAGCGGGAGTCCTCCGGCACCTCTTCGGGGTGCCCGCTCCTGGCTCCCCAGAGCCTGCGGGGGCTCGGCCGGCCGCCCGCCCTCCCCCCCCGCCGCGCTGCAGAGGCTCTGGATGCTGCCGTACTCCTGCCATGTGCCGCCGCCGCCGCTACTGCTGCTCGTAGCTTAGTCGAGCGCGTCTCCGGCCGCAAACTCCGCCAAAGCAGCCTGCATCCTCCTCCGGGGAAGGATACCCAGTGAGTACCAGCCGGAGCCTGCCCCCTCCCTAGGGCACCCCGCCACCGCCTCTTACAAAGGGACTCGCAGCCCCTTCCCCCCGCTTCCTCTCCCCACCCCCCTTTTCAGCCAGCGCAGAGAGGGGCTCCGTGAATTCCCTCCAAAGCTATAGGGTGGCTCCCTCCTCCTCCTCCTCCTCCTCCTCCTCCTGCTCCGGCTCCGGCTCCGGCTCCGGCTCCGGCTCCGGCTCTCCTCGGCGAGCCAGGCTGCTGCTGCACTCAGCCGGGGTGGTCCCCAGCCTCGGCCCAGCCACGCCGCCGCGGCTCACCCCCCACGGCTGACTTTTGTTACCCCTCTAGTGCCCGGGGCTGAAGGGCGGTGGGCTCATTTTCGGGGGGCGGCTGAGGCTAGAGGGTGCGTGCGCGTGTGGGAGGGGTCCCTGGGGGTGCAGGGGGGGCCGGCTGACCGGCCGAGCCTTGCGAGCCCGCGGGCTCGCCAGCCCGGCTGCCCCCTGCGGTGGGCGCAGCAGCGGGGCCGGGCTGCGGCGGGGCCCCCGCCTCCCCGACATCTGCAGGTGGAGTGGGCGAGCCAGCGCGGGAGCCTCCCCGGGAGCCAGCAGCACCCTGCACCCGCTGCCCGTCCCGGCCCGCTCTGTGGCCGCCCCCCCAGACCCTCTCCCGCCCTCGCTCTGTCCCTTCTCCCCCTCTCTGTGCTGGGGCGCCTGCACCCCTCCTCACCTCGCCGGCACAAACCCCTCCGCTCCCCTCCCTTCCCCGCCCCTCCCCACCTTCTTTGATTTATTTGTGTATTTCTTTCCTTGGCAACCACCAGTTCCCCTCAGTCAAACAGCGCAGGCTCCCTATAATTTGAAATTAATTTGTTTGACTGCAGCATTGAGACAGGAAGGTTGGGAATTCATTTAATTCTTTTTCCTCCCTGTGCAAAAAGGAAGCGATGAAATTTCCAATTGAGACTCCAAGAAAACAGGTGAACTGGGATCCTCAAGGTTGGTGACTCTCTATTACTATCATTACTATCATAATAACAATTGTTATTATTCCTTGTGCCTAGTGACTCGTAGGAGACTATTTGACTCCAAGTGGGAGGAGACGTTGGATGCTTGTCTGCTTCCCATGTGCGCCGCTCGGTCTTTCTCGCTCAGTCCTAGCAGGGCGTTAGAAAATGCTCCTCAGATGTGGGGTTGGGTGGCTGCGTGGGTAAAACCTCTTCTAGGTGTAAGTTTTATAGTTCTATATTGATATCTCTCTTCCCTCCCCTCCTTTTTCCTGAGTATTTTCATGGCAAACTTGCCTGGGATGGCAGTGATCTCTGGCTGACAGCATTGTTTGTTTTATCTGTGGCTCCTTTGTTGTTTCTAGTGATCATTGTCTCTGTTAAATGGGTGGTACAGGAGTGGACACAGATGTGACTGCTTGCTCAGGGCTCCTCGATGGCACATGTTTGTTGGCAAGTGACTGGAGCAAAATGCTGCTGCAGTATAACCTGTAGTGTGGATGGTATAAAAAGACACACTAAATAATGGAGCCCAAAGGGACCTTTACGCTCTTCACTCTGTCCTGTTAACAATTGATCAGCCCAAGTGGATAGTTTGATTAACTCTATAGTTAGGTTTGGAGTCTGTCTTGGGGAGTGTGTTTGTGTGATGGTGGAAGGAGATTTACGCCAGTGCAGTGCATTTCAATAAAACGATCCAAGTGGTGTTTTAAAATAAACCGTAAAGAAATGCTCTCCTTTCCTGGCATGGGGAGGAGGTTCATATGCAACCTACAGAAGAAGTGACTGAAAAAAACCCTACTGGTAATTTGTATACTTGTGTGTCATATTTCTGTGCATCGGTACAGGAGCAAAGCAACTTGAAGCCATATGCTCAGGTTTGCAGCAGAACTGCTGGCAGCCAGTCACTGTACAGCAGTGCTTGCAGGAAGTATGAAGTGATAGCATGGGCTTTGATTATTCATCTTTATTCCGCAGGTTTGGTTTTAGTGGTTAATTTGTCTGTCATCCTCCATGCCCTCACGTCTACAAAATGAAACATTATAAACAGTTTCTGCCTGTGTAGAAGGAATACAGCAGAACAGACATCTTTCTGCTGAGCAGATCTGATGTGCTGTTTGAATAGTATACACAATTAAGCTTTAGTTTAAGCCTTACTACATCTTTAATTAGGTGAAGGCTGAAATCGACACATCAGTCTCCTCTGCCCTCAGCTTCACAATGAACACATGGACAGCAGCTCTAACAGAGATTTGATTAATAACAGTATATTCCTTATCCCAGGGTCAAAATTCCATGTGGTGAAAACTTGCTCTTCCCAGGTGCTTTTCTGAATGTGTGTTTGCTGTTGCTTCCTTTTAATTCATTTTATGTATTGCAAAATGTCTTTTAATGCAAAAAGCCCTTTCCTTCCTTCCCCTGGCAAGGCACACAGGGGGTACTGATGGCATTCTGTATGCAGCTCCTTTGCTTGGCAATCAGCTTTAAAGCATATGGATCCAACAGGTGGTTGGTCACAATTTACTAATGTGTCCAAAACCAGAGAGTATCGTAACAGGTAAAAGACCTCGAACCCAGCAGGCTTCCTCTCTGCCAGGCTGAATCCCTGCTAAGGACTGCAGAATCCTACCAGTTATTTCCCCTCAGTGTATTGACTTCATTAGCCAGGCAGCAAGGATGCTAATGTATAGGCAGGAAGGAAGCAAAACCTGTTAATTTCTAATTCTCCAAGGGACTCAGGAAATAGATAAAATTTGGTGGAATGGAAAAAGGCAAATTGGTTAGGAAAAGTTCTCTAAGGCCCAATCCTTTAACCAATAGAGGAACAGTGCAATGACACTGTACTTATGTAGTCCCACTGAAGAATTAGTGATGTGGGTAGAAGACAAAGTAGATCAGAGTTCCATTCTTTTTGAAATGAAAATATATTTATGTAGATATAAATGTTAGCAAAGACCTACACAAAATGACTTAGAGCCCTAAAATGAATTTGATTTACATTCACATATGTAGCCTGTTCCCTGCATGTACATGTGAAAAATGATGTTATGTTTTGCATCCTGTGCAATATCCTTGGAGTTAAGAACTGAAGTGGCTTTTCTCACATACAAAGATCAACATGTAGAAAGCTAGTGGTGCAAGGATACAGAGTCCTAAGTATTAAAAGCAGAGCTCATGTCCAGTTAATGTTCACACTCCAATACCAGGCTCATTTCAGTGCATATTGTATGATCATTCTCTGTTCTGGTTGTCAGACAGAGAACGTGCAGTTTCCACAGTTTTGTCTAGTAGGAATTGTGCTAACTTGTGCTAACAGTACTTGAAATACATCAACTGATGTTCCTGGCAAGCAAGCTAGCAGTCCAACAATAGAAGTGAGAGCTATGGTATCTCAAAGATTGTTTAGATCTGATTATTCCAGGCAATATTTTCTAGAAACTATACACATTTCTAGAGGCCAAGGCCCTTGTTGTGAAGATATGGCTGGCTTGGGACTGATGATGTTGCTGGTTTGAACCCAGGTCAGACTGATAATCATTGAAATGAATTAATGCTCAAACTCCATAATGCTGACTGAACTATAAATATTTACATAGATAAATAGATTGGAGTCTGCTGGTAGCTTTCATCTGGCATAAAACTGGTATTCTCAGTTCACATCAGCAAAGATCAATATACCATAGAAAGACTTTGTGGAGAGAACAGATTTAAAAGAACAGAATTGACATGAGGGATGGTGTCTGACAGACAGCTAACGGGAGGCTGATTTCTCAGCCATTAAACTGGAATGAACAGGGCATGGACACTGAAAGATACTTTTATCCTGTTGTGTAGTATCTTCACTTGTCTTGGGTAGAGAGTATATCTGTGTATTCCCTGTAAATGCTGAGTGTGTTTTCTAGATAAACTAAATATTTCATCAACCTGGAAGTATATAGGTCCAGATTTCTCTGGTGAAGTCCCATACTATCCCAGGCAATCAAACTATATAACCCCATTAACAAACAGATCAAACTCCATCCCAAAAGCCATTGGGACTTGTCCCTAAAAATCCAACGTGAAATATGTCCTAGAATATCATATATATTGATTAAAAACCCATACTATTCATATACAGTGAGTGAATGGGGTAAAAAATGAGCAAAAAACCCAAGCAGACACTTCAAGGATGTTTTAGGGAGAGTTGGACACACTGAGTAGGGGTGCAGAATTTCATACTACCTGGCCTTACATTCAAAAAAACCAAAAGCCTGCCATTTTGTTACTGGTGGAATCAACCTAGATATACACAATCATAAAACATTTGATCTGCCTATCACTGATTTTTGCTTCTCCCATTTGGTGCGATTCAGGTAAAGCAATAATAACTGAAATTAGTGAAAGATTAGATTTTTAGTTTCACACTTCATACAACTTCCCATCTATAGTTTTCAGAATATAATGTTAGGTTTATAACAGCATATGAAGACATTAATTCTTGTAATTGTTCTCATCTCTCCTCTTTCCTGCATTGCTCCTGCTGTTTGTTACAACCACCTGTTGTCCCTGCTTATTATAATCTCTTTGCACATGTATTTTTATACAGTACCTAAAACACAGTGGGTCCCTCATCCTGAGACATCTGGATGTTACAGTAATTGCAGTATTTTTCCTATGAATTATCTGCTTAAAATTGCTGTTTCTTGGTGGAAAAGAAGGGTAGATGAGACTGTTTCCAATATGCTCAAAAATTATCCCCAAGCATGACTGTCTTGCAGGGTGATGGTGAGACATCTTTTCCAAGGGAAAGATGTCTGTCTTGGTGGTGCTCTTAGTAGGTAGAAAATGGAGTTCAGTCTCATTCCATCCTTCGTGCGTACAGTTTTTTGCTGTCATTGCAGCAATATGGATTGTCAAAGCCTCTTGAATTTCCAGGTAGATGTTTATCTCTACGCTGACCTTTTGGAGCTCTGAAGTTTTGATACAAGTTCCTGCATCCTTTCACGAAGACATTGTTTGTGTAGGATGGCTTTCTGCAGTTTAGAACCCTAAAATCATGCATTTATTATCATCATCACATTTAGTGTGGGAGTTAGTGGTCTGTGGGGAATTCAAGCTGTGGTTGAGAGTCTGGAGTTCCTCTTCAGATTTTGTCACTGATTTACTGTTTAACCTTCAGTAAGCCACTTACCCTTTCTTTTCCCCCCTTTTTCCCTGACTGCAAAATGGGAGTATTAATACTTCCCTAATGCACAATGGTGTTGTGAAATATAATTAACTTGTTTAAAGCAATCTGAGATCTGCTATTGAAAGAAGAGCATATGTATTGCAATCAAATACTAAAACAATTAGGAGGGAGCAAAACAGCCTGTCATCATACACAGATCACATCAATTAAGAAATAAGGTTATCTCTGCGCTTTACAACCAGAGGAAACTAGTATTACCTGCGCTTCTTCACAGACACTGAAGACTCAATTGAGTTTCCCATTAGAGGTATCTACAGACCATTGATATTCCCCACCTGCCGCTCCAGAGGGGCTCAAGTCTTCCATAGGTCCTGTGTCACCTGCCATGGAATTTCTCACTTCACCCGAGACACCTCAAGCAGCACTGGACACCTATATGTGGGACAACTGAGCTGAGTCTCAAATGTCTTCATGCAGGTATCAGGTTTGGATCATCCCTTGATGGCTGTTGGAAAAATTTTCAGCATCAGCTACTCAGTATAAGTTAAGCTGACGCTGCCTGCGGAGTGTTTAAAAACTGCTGCAGTTCCTGCTTTTTCTGTCCTTTCATTCAAAGAGACCAATGCAGAAGGCAAACTTGATTATAAAGGCATAGACAAGTAGAATAAGGGTGTACATTTCTGTCCTCCGTTTTCAAGAAGATATATGAAAAGAAGGGCAGTGCAACTGGGAGTTAAATGATATCTTTCTGCACTAGTAAGTCAGTTCTTAGTAGCTCGGTGTAAGAATGCTATGGAAAGCTATAATGTGTAAAAAAGTAGCTCTGATCCCAGCAAATGCGGTTATATTGGCTACCGACTCATCTGATGGACCAGGACTCTGCTCTGCCTAATAAGCATGGGTTGCAGAACAACTGTAAGGAGTTTATTTTAAAGAGAGATTTGAAGGAGAATAGAAATCGGATAAACAGGACACTCCTGGCAGTGCATGATGTAGGTGCAATAATGCCAAATACAGTAAGGTGGAAAATTTGAAGAGTTTGGAAAACAAATAAAAGAGAATGAAGAAATCAGAACTTTACTAAAGGCTATGTGGAGCCTGCAGGGGAGGCAGATGAATACTGTGGACCCTAATGTGGTAAGAGATAGGAAGGTATGACTGAATTAGCAGGAGAGGAAGAAAGACAGCAGAGAGCTATTAGTTTCATCATTGTCATCTTTAGGATGCCCTGGAAAAGGAAAAACTAAGGATTTGGAAAAGTGAAATTAGCAATAGGAAAGTGGCAGAGTGAAAGTCTGGACAGCAGCTTTCTTAGCAATAGTGAGGAAAGACTGAACTCTATTCAAGATAAGAAAGATGAAGGGTAGGGTATCATTAAGATGTCATCTGTACTGTGAGAAAAGGGAATGAAAAGAATCAAAGGCAATATGAAACTGTAAGTCTAAGACAGGGAGAGCAGTAGAATTGTCATCAGTGGGAGAGGTTAAGACAGAATTATTATTTCAGTGAAGAATACCAATGCTATTTTTGCCACATATGTACAGGAGTAATCCATTAATAGGCCTTTGGACTGAAAAGTCTCTTGGGCAATTCTTGAAAACTGATGCTACCTGAAGTGATGGAGTTTGCTTTTGGGAGAAAGATATATGATATCACTTGAAATTGGGTAGGTTTGGGTTCAGCTTTTGGCGTTTATGTGGATTTATGTAGCTAGTGTGTGGACTTATCAGCTTCAGACAGAAGAGTGCATACATATGGTGATACGGTTTAATTCTTACTCTCCTGATTTAATCCAGAGCTAGGAATTTTACCACTCACTTCAGTGCGAGCAACACGAGATTCTTCATTTTAAAAGTATCAGAACTGTGTTGTCCCTGCAGGCTTTACTGAGTTAAAAGTAAAGGAGTGCCTGGAATCGCTGGGAGAACAGGGGCCCGAGATGTGTTGTAAATAGGGTAAGTACCTGGAGTGAAATGGGGAGGGAACAATGAGGAGGTCAAGATAAGAAAGGGGTAATAAACACAGTAGTATTCAACAGGTAAAGTATTACAGAATTCAGTGTGGTGGGAATGCCTAACTTTTATTTTGTAATAATCTCAGTGTAACAGCAAAAGCCAAAGCAGAGAATATAAATGCTGAACAGTTGTCTGTTTCCTATAGAATTTTTATGTAGAAGAAGTGACATTCAGCAAAAGGCTAAATACTACCTTTTTAATACCTTTTTGTAGGAATAACTCTGTTTTTTTGTTTTCTGTAAGAAATTGAAAACATCCTGGGACCTGGCCTTTGTGAGACAGAGGCTGCTTGTTCCTGAGACATTGGTTATACTTCCTTCATTTGTTTATAAAGCATGTATACGAAAAACATTTTAACTATAATGGAAAATGTGCTCTAAGATGAACCCGCTGACTTTCATAAATAACGTGCCATGCCGTTCTCACTGGTTACCCCAATGAGATAAAATAACAAGTGAGAACAGCACATATCACACACCCTTGTACTTCAGGTTGGTAGTACCAGTCCTTTTTAGGCCATGGACCATTATTATTCTCCCAACATACTTTCTGGGCTGCTTTTCACAGTTACAATCAAACATTAACTCAGATTAGTTAAACAAAATGATATTTTAAAAGTGAACTATGGATCTCTTACCATGTTAATGAGCCACAGAATTTAGGGGATATTTCCTTGGTCTGGGAATGCTGAGACCAAGAATTAAGATTTCATCTTTTTCTTCAACTGCTAATACAATTCTCATGCTATTACAAATCTTATTATTGGCAAAGTGTCCCAAATGCGTGTATTATTATGTGTTATTCAGATGTCCCAAAATACAAGCATGGGAGATCACTGGTAAGATTTTGAGGTTAGAGTGGAAATTTCACTGTGGGTTATATCTCTGTGTTGGAAGTGGAAATGAAAGCCAGTAAGGTAATAGAATCTCTTATCTAAACCTGTGTAGAGGGGAAAGAAAGGTGGAAGAGGATACACAAGCCTGGCTTAATTTTATTTTTCTGTTTTTAAAATGGAAGGGGAACATCCTGCTGAAAGCTGGAGTTGTGACAAGGGGCATGACATATAAAATATATGAAAGGGATTGAAACCTGTTGCACTTAGGATCTGGAGTCCTGAACAGCGAACAGCTGCAAAGTCCTGGTGTGGGTTCAATTTTTTTTAAAAGTCCAGGCATAATTAGGTCTAGCATTTTGTTTGAGTTTGCTACTTGAAATTTTAGAGGACATTTGAAAAGAAATAAAGTCCTAACAAGGAGAGACAAAGGAAAGCTGCTTCAGATAATGTAGATTACAAAAGAATGGACCCAAAGTGTGAGAGGGTCACCTCTGCTGCCAGTGGTGCAGAAAATGTGGAATGAAAAGAGTGTACTTGTGGTAAGGCTGAAAATGCTCTGGAAAAAAAAAGGGTGGACATGAAGACAAATCTGGCTGCTTCCAAGTAGAATTCACTTTTTTCAAGCACATGATGTTCTTTCTACCTTTTAGCAATACGCATGTAACCTAGGGTGTATTTAAAAAAAAAAGAAGTATCTTTATGTTCTCTGTTGATTCCTCAGGGATGTGTCAGGGTCCTCCTCGGTGAGCAAAACTAAAGCACAGTATAAATAATCTTATGGACATATTACAAAATGTCTTCATCTCATGAAGTAAGTGTCTTTAATAGATGATGAACTATTTATTTGGCTAGTCCTGCATTGGAGAAACATGCTTTTGTTTCTTCCATTTGTTCCTCAATTCGGCCCCAAAGAGATGCATTCAATAGATCTTTAAATTGCTTCAGTTCTCTGTCTTTCTGATAATCCGTAGATTATGCATGACTGTGTGACCGTTGTTTGCTGAAGACAATAGACTGTTTAACTAGTAGGGGCTAACAGAAGTTAACACCCTAAAAAACATCTTCTTACAAAGCAATACAAGTTATTTTGGTATCTGTATTCTACAGGATGATCACAGTGCTTTAAGCATCAGGCTTTGAGTACCTAGATTTGTTGGAGCCATATGTTCATATCTCAGCAGGACTGACTCATCTTTTCTTTCCTAGGAAGAAAAAACAACATGTTACTGACTTTACTGGATGAGGATCTTGGATTTTGGCACCTTAAACTTGTGCCACTGAGATTCTTAAGATTCAGTGACACGCTGTTAAAGGGTGCTTCGGTCATTTATCTCTTACTCAATACTGTAAGATAATAGTACTGGCATGATTTGAAAACAGAAAATACATACTGACAGCTTGTCCAGGGCTTTTATCCTCTCAAATTTCAGCTTTTCATTTTAAAGGAACAAAAGGCAATCACTAGCTACTATGTGTGAAAAACCCCAGTCATGATAGAATTATAAAAGAAATGGTACTGCAGAAACTCCCAGCTGAAATGAAGGAAGCAGCTCACACATGTCCAAGACATTCCCCTAGGTTAACTCAGATCCGTCACTGATTACTTAAATGTTAAGACTGCTAAGTTTGGATTGCACAAGAAAGGGTTGTGCAGAGAGGCCTTGGGTAGCAGCAATCATGACAGCTACAGAAACAACACCAGAGCTACCTCTTCATGATGCTACAGCTACCATACTAAATTGCCTTCATGGGAAACAGAGTTCATTACTGGGTTACAATGATATACTGACATGTAACTTTGCGACCTGATTTTCTCATTGTTGCCATACGTTATTTGTTGATTCAGTTTTCTAAAAATAAGCATCTGCTGCCATTTAAGGCACTGTAAGGCAGCCGAGACATTTGCATCAGCCTGATATGTATGATAATGGACCTAAGGGAGACCTCTGCCTTCTGGAGCAACAGCTTAAGGCCAGTTAGGATATCCTAGGACCTCTCACTTGGTAGTATATAATATGGACGGGCAAATGAATTATGCCATTTTAGTGTGACTTAATTGGAGAATAAAACACCTAAATATAGGTGGGTATCTGAAATGCAGAGGTATTCTAAGTTTCTAAGGACCTGCTATGGTTAGGGGAGATATAGTCAAATATGGTTCATAGAGCCTGGAGAACTTATGTCTGGTTTAGTGTCAGCAGAATCACTCTCCAGGCTGCACTGACCAATTTGACCACATCTGTATTGACTCTAGTGGAATGTATTCCAAGTTACAGCAAAGGAAAGAAATGAGACAAGGGTTGTTACTGCTCGTATTTTGAACTTCAGCTCAAATGGCTTTGGATAGCTTCTCACTAGGAGGATTTAGGGCAGGTATACACCACTTATTCCTGGTGGGTTCATTCTCGATTTGTGCATGCTTTGGGGTTATAAGAAATTACACCATCATGGTTAGTGCAGTTCTGCTGAAAGTTATAAAATACTACTTTGAGCTTGGCATTTTAGCAGTGATTTCATTTGTTTCCAGCAGCTCTGAGTGCAGGAGAATGAGTTCATGTCCACCTGCTATACACTGTGTAGGCATACTTTTGGTTAGGTGAAGCTTAATTGTGGGCAAAACCGATCAGAGGGCCACAGCTGCCTCTTAAGTCTGATCTGTGAATGCATGTAGCTACATGTCAGTGATGCAGTAAGGCAACACTATGAAGTACTGAGAGATGTTAGAAGCCATACCATATCAGCAGATGCCATCCTTGTGTAGCTATAAAGTCTTATCCTAGTTCAAATTACAACTGTATTTCTGCAGTATTATCTGACTAGAAGCTGAGCATGAAATAAGAAAGTTCTTAGGTAATTCAGTTGTTGTACTAGACTCCTTATAATCTAAGCTACCCTAAATTATATACTGTATAGCAAACTCCAAGCCAGCTTTGTGCAGCCAGAATCAGCCTGGCAGTGACCTGGAGCTCTGTGTGCCCGACCAGCCTCCCAGTGACACTGTTCATCTGTTCTGTTTATTATATACAGCTGTGAGCAGCATAATGGGTCTGAAGTCTGTTTAACCTACTTCCTTTTGCTTACCTGAGCTCTCTTTGACTCACGGTCACTTTCCAATAATTGTCTGACATGCAGACTGGATAGGTAAATCATTCTGACTATGGCAGCTTTACTGGTGCAACTTACACACCGAAAGTGTAAAAGAAAAATGTGTATGTTATAAAGAATTTAAAATCGGAGAAAATAAAAATGGCAATGCTGAACAAGTGCATTTCAAACAGCAATTTTCTATTCCTTGTGAAGATCTTTTCTGCACAGAGTAGTTTTGTAATAGCTGTCTTACATTATATGTATTCTTCTTCCTGTTCCAGAATAGGTTTTCAAAGTATTGAAAGGCCTTCGTTCACTTTAACTAAGACTGTTACTGTGTATAGGAACTTAAGACCGCTAAATAGACTGGATTCTCAGGATATGCAAATAGTATAGCTCCAGCGAACTAAAAAATAGCCGAACTGATGTGCTTCTTACAAGATTTCTGACCATTATCACATGATGAAAGATCCACTTCTATTGCTGTTGCACAGAAAATTTGAGAAATTATCACTTAATTGAAGTGGTGGATCATTAATGACATTTGCTTGAATTCAAAGTATTTTTCTGTAGATTCCAATCATTAGCCAGATTGGGGAAGACACCACTAGACTGATGCAGAAATTCTTACCTCTTGTTTTTACAGAGGAGCATCAGTATGAGCTCTTTAAGTATGGTCAGTAATGTGCAGATACATCTGTAAGGATGCCCCAAGAAATCTTGCAGGGGAAAAATTAGTGCTGACAGTATTCTTATTCTGGGGTTAGAGCTTATATTGCATGTGTTTTGCTGGCCTTACTTATATGTAAAAGAAGATCTGTTCCTTGGCTATTAACCCGAGAGAGTCCTGCAAGAGATATTGTACTGCCCCAGCTGAGCAATGTATTGGCGTCTCACGGTTCCAGTCTATACTATAGTCAGTGGTGCTGCTAAAGTCCCCTTCGCATGACTGAGGTGAACAAGAGATTCCTTCACGCCACTGTTAGGCTGTACCCCTGGCAGACAGCCAGCATCAATCACATTTCAAATGTAGATTAGATAGCTTCCTGCCAGGAAGGACAGCATGAATCTTTACTTTGTTGTTTGTCTCCTCCACTTGTTGGCTTACCACTACGTTTCTGTCAATAAGAATGTTCTTCCCTCTGTACACAGGTGGTCTTATGCTAAGTTGCAAGACTTAAGTTTCCTTCACTGGTTGGTCTGGCCATGAGACCCTTGGCTGAATTTCTTTTGTGAATCCTTGAGATGATAGGATATTTAGAAGATCCCAGTCCGGCTGCTCTAGCAGAAGGACACCAGCTAAAACCCTGACCCTACGTCATCCTATGGGCACTTTGAAGCAGAACACCTTGAACTCCTGTGGTGGGTTATTCAGACTCTTCCTAAATGTTGCTGGAATTCTGGGACACGTCCTGGTGAGGAAAAGTAATCAACTCATTTCATCCAACAGCATGTCATGGTGCAATGGATTTTTTTTTTATTAGTCTTTAAAAAGAAGATTATGGATAAGCATCTGCATCACTGCTTCAACCTGTCTGTTGTTCATTGAAGGGTGAAGTCTGCAGAGAATCAGAGAACACCTATTTATTCCTTGGTGCTTGTACTTGAGGCTTGTGACATACTGACAAGAAAGCAGTTTTTTCTATATATTACCTAATAAGGAAAAACAATGGTATGTTCATCTGTTCTGACAGGAGCTCTTTTTCACGGTCATCTCTATACCCAAGATCTTGAGCCAAAAGCACTTGCTTCCTACTTGGCTCTTGACAGAGCAGAGACCTGCATGAACTAAGAGCTCCCAATTTTAGCAAGAGCACCAAATACTGATCTAATGCTAGGAAAACAGGTTTTAGCAGTGATCTATTGGTTTTAGTCTTATTTCAGAAAGGAAAAGGTGAGAATTTTTCTTGGGTTTCTCTGTATTCAGTTTCTCTATAAATAGCTTCATAAACCTGATGATAGCACTGCTGCCAGTGAGTGTGTTGGAACAAACACATTCACCAGTCTTGAAGCAGGAGGGCTCCTTGTTTGGGACTTGCCCCGTCAATCACTTCTAATCTCCCCTCAACTCTTCCTGCTCCTGACTGTAATGCCCTTCTACTCTATTTTCCGTTTTCCAATACCTGAAGTTCATTGATGAGTCCCGTCACATGTGAGCATGTGCTTGGCTCCTTGCCCTGGGCTCAAGTGTCAGAGGCAATGGGGAGCGTAGCTGAGTGCTGAGTGCCGAGAAGAGGAACTGAGCAGGGAGTTATGGGTATGCTGCCTCCCACACTGCCAGCACGGTTGGACAGAAGTGAGGGACAAGAGCAGATGGATGGATTTGGAGGAGGGCAGGGTGGAAAAGAGGTCAGGGGAGAGAGAAAGCAAAGCAAGGGAGACAAAATTCGAACTGCCCTCCAGCAGTGTACAATCTCACTCCAGCACAAGACAAATCTCCCTCAAGTATCCGTCTGGACTTGGCAGCTCTGTAAGTAGTGCTACAAATGGTGTCAGTAGCAGTGCATCTTCATGTTAATGCCAGTAAGTGTTAGCTAGGAACTACCCGAGGACTGCTGTCCTGAAGCCAAACCAGAAAGAAGAAAAATGAAGACGCTTTCAGCTGTTCCTGGAGTTCACGTCCTGCCTTAGCACATCCATTCTTTCGACTAGTGAGCTGTCACGTATGCCTTAGAAAAGTGCAGTGCCTGGGAGAGGGAGGAGGGAGGGGAAAGTATCCCAGCATCCCATGACCGTGACTTTTGCAGAGATTTTTTTTAATGTCAGGGGATGAGTTCTGGCTGATACCTGCGCAAGCCAGCCTTGGGCTTCCTGTTGTTTCCCTGCCATTTGCACAGCCTCAGTAGGCAGGAGCTCTAAGGCTGTGCTTGCAAGAGACTAACTCTTGGGCAGTCCATTTTAGGTTCGTGGGCAGGCTCTGACTGCAGTTCTGACAGCAGGGAGGCTGGGTCAGAATCTGGAAGTTCTTGTAAATAATCAGCAAGAGCAGCTTACACATGGGTATCATATTTTTCCTTTATAACCAACAAAAGAACAGAGTCTGATTTATGGCTGTCTATTAATCTTGTAACAGACAGACCAGCATTTTGTCATGTATAGTGGAAAACAGCATGTCCCCTAAAAGAACTTGAAGATTTGCTAATACATTGATGACAAATCTTTGTACCTGCTTGATGCACGTATGACAAAGACCTTGTTTCAATCAACTTTTGAAATTACTCTTGAGTTTAATTACTTTGCTAACATCTCTGTGGCAGTGTTTACATGAGACAAACTGTGAACACATACAGTATTGTTTTTCCTCAGTGTCACAGGGGTTTATCTATTATTTGAGAAACACTTTGAGATATTTAGATAATAATGAAAGATTATTACAGACTTGGCACAACTGATGCAAAGCGGAATGTTGAGATGTGTTTGACTATTTTACGTGGAAGGGGAGGGAAAGGATTTCAAGAGCATTTTCCTGCTGTGAGTCAGGACTAGAATATCAAGATGAATGATTTTGAATATTTTTTTTTTGTAATACCCTTAGCATTTCACCGGTTTGTTTACAGATTCTGGTTGATGAATACAAGCCTACAACATTAGACTGTTTTTCTTTGTTACCCTTCACTGATAGCTTTTCTTCTTGGGTCCATAGGGGTATGCAGGGCACAGATTGAAAACACTGACCTAAATGATTTCTGGCAGATGATTTTGTGCCCTGTTCTTAGCTACTTCTGATGAAGGAGATTTCAGTATCTCAATGGCTGTTCCCATGCTTAGCTATCCTTGTAGCTAGACTTTTCCCTAACACATTATCCCCTACTTCCTCGGTACAGATTAATCAATTATTTCTTGTCCTATTCTTAAGGGATCTAAGGAAGAATTCATCACTGTCTTCAGTTAGTCAGTGTCTTATTTTCATTTGTGAGACTACAGTTCACATTTTTACACTTAGTCTGAACAGCTTTTTCATTTATATTAAGATAATACTTTAGAAAGTTGCAATGAAAATCAAAGTGGGATTTTGAAAAGATGACTGTGTTGATAATCATTTTGTGTCATGAAGAAATTACATTTGAATATGTGCTGGAGTTTGATTTACTGTGGCTGAAACCAAGACAAGAGATCAGTCAAAACTGATTGACGGAAGAGACTGGTATTTCCAATATTCTTTAAACACAGATCCAGTGTTTAACATCTCCTGTAGTTTCCTAAGTCATTCTCTCCTTCTATGTTCCTGTACTCTTAACACTCAGTTACAATGAAACGTGTCAGTATTTAGCCACCATTCAATATTCTGGTGATGTGAAGCAGAGAAAGATGTCGAATAGAGCAACCTTTTCTGTGCCATTCAGAAGTTGCTTCCCTTTTCTATTAGCCTGAAGAAAGAAAAACATATCTTCATCTTCATTGGTTGCTAACAATATACAGTCATATGAAAACTTGTGCAGAAGCCAAAAATGGACATAAAGTTAAAGAAATAAAGTACAGATGTCCAAAATAGGAGTGGCTTTTTTTGGATAGGTCTTAAAACATACAAGTCTTAGAGCAGGAGAGTGGATTTCTACTCCAGCCTCATCGTTTGCTGTGTGATCTTGGTTGAGCAGTTTCTTTTTTGTTTAGGCTATACCTACACAGTTGTATTCAGCAAGAGTTGAACGCTGCTGTCTGAGCTAGGTCAGCCCAAGGAAACTGTGAACTGGAACCTATCTGGTATAGCACTGTTTGGAACCAAATATGTCCTGCGAAGTGGCTAGGCCTATAAACAGAAGCTCAGGACTATGCTAACAAAGCTACCCAGCTTTTGGCTTGAACCTGGTTTCTGTGCAAATCTTAATGAAAGCTGGATCAGTCTGCAAGAAGGAGCCTAAAAAGACTTTTGAATTCCTCACATGAAAGATTAAGGAAAATTATTGTTGTCCAGCATCAGATTTTTCCAGAATGATTTGAAAGACAGTGATGTACGGTAATTGTTTCTATTTATAATATATTCAAGGCAGTGACACTCCTGTTCTAAACACTGCTTATGTTAGGGCCCCTGTTCTGAAGAGTTTATTCTCTATGAAATAAATAATTATAATATGTAACTATTAATAAGGACATATATGAAAACTAATTTAGGATTGGATTTGTTGGCATAGTGAGATTTTCTGGGTTTTATATGGTTAAGGGCACTGAGATTTTAGTCCTGCAACCTTTTTATTTTCCTTAGCAGCCATTGTGTTTCCTTTCCCTGCTTTGAAAGCTCCTTGTGAGATGGATGCTTGAACTGCCATTCTTCTGTGCTTTAAAGAATTTACAATTAGAAATGGCAGGGCCTTTCAGAAATACAGTAAGTATAAAAATGGTATTCAGACCCTGCTCTCTTTCTCACTGTACTTTCTTGACTAAAATTAAATTAGCTTGTACGTACTTTTTTTTCTATATCTTTAGGGAAACTAGGTTCAGAATTGCTAAAGTGAAATTATAGAATACCAGAGTCTTTAAACAGCCTCACAAAATCCATTGAAAACAAAGGAAAGGGACATGGCATAGCTCAGAGGAATGGTAATTGCATAGATTTTTTAATCTTTTACACACTTGTTAAACTAATCACAACTAGAATAATAAGTAATCCAACCAGTCAGGTTTACCCAGCACCCAATTTCTAGCCATTTGTCTGCAAGCAGATTGTAATTTTCTTATATTTTTTACAATTGTCAGTCACAGATATCACATTGTATTGCTACTTTTCCTTCATTGGTTAAGAGTGTATGCACTTCCTGCCAGCATGAAATATTTAATGAATTTGACATTTAGTTTTATGTGAAAATGTATGCTGCTAACATCCATTTTCTTAAATGTGTATAGAAAATGAGTGAAATAAAATGCTTATGTTTCTGGGAAGGAAAAATGAGAATGAAAGATGATAAAAAGTGAAAAAATCAAATCCACTCAACAAGACAAATGAATGTTTTTGTTCCATATTGACCCAATGTCATGGTTTAACCCCAGCCGGCAACTAAGCACCACGCAGCTGCTTGCTCACTCCTCCCCACCCCGATGGGATGGGGAGGAGAATCAGAAAAAAAAGAAAAAATCATGGGTTGAGATAAGAACAGTTTAATAATTGAAAAAAAAAAATGAAAAGGAAAATAACAAAAAGAGAGAAATAAACCCCAAGAAAAACAAGTGATGCACAATGCAATTGCTCACCACCTCCTGACCAATGCCCAGCCAGTCCCTGAGCAGTGACCTGGGCCTCCCGGACAACTCCCCCTATTTTATATCCTGAGCATGATGTCCTATGGTATGGAATATCCCTTTGGCTAGTTCGGGTCAGCTGTCCTGGCCATGCTCCCTCCCAGCTTCTTGTATGCCTCCTTGCTGGCAGAGCATGGGAAACTGAAAAGTCCTTGACTTAGGGTAAGCATTACTTAGCAACAACTAAAACATCAGTGTGTTATCAACATTACTCTCATACTAAATCCAAAACACAGCACTGTACCAGCTACTAGGAAGATAATTAACTCTGTCCCAGCTGAAACCAGGCCACCCAACTCCAGTAGAGAGTGACAAAAAGGCATTATTGTTGGAAGGCTGCTTGTTCTTTCTGTAGCTAACTTATGTTCATCACTGTAGTTTAAGTTCTGATCTATACATTGATATTCTTAGGGCATGTTTGTAATGGACTGATGACTTTTTCACCGAAATCCATACGCATGCTCTGACTGGTGAGACTCAGAGGAAAAACAATGCTGAACAATACAGTCTGAGTCGTGTCCTCATCTTTATTGCCCCTGTGCAAACTGTCTGTAGTGTGTTGACCTTGGCTGGCTGCCAAGATGCCCATCCAGCCGCTCTCTCACTCCTCCTCAGCAGGAGAGGGAGAGAAAATAAGATGGAAATGTTTGTGGGTTGAGATAAAGACACGGAGATCACTTAGTAATTACCATGATGGGCAAATCAGACTCGTCTTGGGGAAAGTTAGTTTAATTTATTGCCAATTAAAATAGATTTGGATGGTGAGAAATGAAGACAAGGGTTAAACTACCTTTCCCCTCCTTTATTTTTTTCCTAGGCTCCTTCATTCTTGAGTCCTCTTCCTCCTCCCCACCCCACATGGTGCAGGGGCGATGGGGAATGGGGGGTTGTGGTGAGTTCATAACAGTTCCTCTAGGCTGCACCTTCCTCCTCACACTTTTCCCTTGCTCCAGCACGGGTCCTTCCTATGGGCTGCAGTCCTTTAGGATAAACCTGCTCCAGCATGGTCTCTCCATGGGCAGCAGGCCTTCAGGAAATATCATCCTGCTCTGGTCTGGGGTCCTCCACGTGCTGCAGTGTGTCTGCTCTGGTGTGGTCCTCTCCATGGGCTGCAGGGAAATACCTGCTCCACTGTGGTCTCTTCCAAAACTCACACAGGCTGCAGGAGAATGTCTCCTGCAGCTCCTGGAGCACCTCTTTCTCCTTCACCGACCTTGGTGTCTTCAGGATTGTTTCTCACACTTTTTTTCTCATTCATCACTGCCTAAACAGCATTTTTCCCTTTCTTAACTATGCTTTCACAGAGGTGCTGCCAGCTTCACTGATGGGCTCAGCTGTGTCCTGCAGTGGGTCTATTGGAGTCAGCAGGAACTGGCTGTGTCTGGCATGGGACAGCCCCTGGCCTTCTCCCACAGAGACCACTACTGTAGCTGCTCCACTACCAACACCTTGCCACCTAAACCAAGTGTACTGTCATGGCGACCAGATAGCCAGGTACTTGGTTTCAGTCAGGCACTTGCTGCACAGCTAAATTGAAGCAGCGATACTCTGGTAGTATGGACAGTAGAAGTTGAGAAGATTCCCGTGGGATTTGTCCTTTGGAAGAAACAGCTATCAAATAGGAGTGACAGTGGAAGGCAAGATTCATTCTGACAACTTACTGCATAGCTAAGTTTCTTGTCTGCCACTGAAGAAGCTCTCCTGGAACAGAGAAGAGGCTTTGGTTTCCCTTAGTTCTTCTGATCTGCAGTGCACCAGCATCACCACTCTGTGAAGACTCTCATAGTTGGGAAGCTCTTTCTATAGAAAGAGAGACCTTAACTCAGACCACACTGATTTCTTAATTTCTACCATGTTCCAATTTAGGCTGCTTAAGATTTTTTATTTTTGCCTATCTATAGTTTTCTAATGAAGAAGAATGAAAGCCACATTATAAAACAGTGGGTTTTTTTGTTTTCTCATAACAACTGCATTCTAAATCAATTAAGCAGTTGGGGTATTCCAAGAGCTATTAATTAGTATGTTTCAATTATAACTGATGAAGCAGAATTATGTAGATTTTTTTGGAAACGTACCGAGATTCATGATTTCAAGCACTAGCTGGGAATGCATCACAAATTATACAAAATTTGCAGAAGTCTTTTGATATGACATTTTCTGCAAAGCTGCTGCCAGGGATGGCAAAGCAATGGTTAGGCATAATTCCCTCTGGTTCATATTGCTGACATTTCTCTCCCCACCAACAGAGAGAACTCAATATATGAACTTTTACTTTATTTCACTAGCATTGTCCTACAACAGGAAGCAAACAGTGACTGTATTACTTACACAGTTTTGTAACCTAACATACTCCTCCCTTCTCCCGGCCCCACTCTGGGAAAGGAGCAATTGGGAGCAATTAGTGCTACTTTCTTTCTAACAGCACATTCAATCTTTTTGATTTAATGTATGTTGCCCTTTCTGCCTTTACCTGTCTCTCTTTCCATACTTAGTTGAATGCCTTGCCACTGATGGCTGCATTTGCAGCAGACTGCTGAGATGTTGCTGAAGTCAGCAGCGTTAATACTGCATTAGAGAATCCACTTCAGGGAAAACAATGTTAGATTTAACCAGTGGGGTACTGCTGCAGTGGAAAGCTATATGCTCAGAGGCACTCTGTGCATTTTCCAAACAAACAATACGTCAAGCTTTGCTTTCACGAACAGTAAATGTAACAGTAATGCTTCTCACTTCAATGGCAGTTTGCAGCAAAATGCTGTACAAACAGTAGGGTGAAATTCCCCTGTGTGCCAGGCTTGCGATGACTTTCACTGCTCAAGTCGTGTGGTTGAACACTTTGGGGATATGCAGAGGGACCAGGGCCAAACCGGTGTAAAACATGTCAGCGCTGAGAGCAGTTTTCTTGATCCATGGCTGTTCGGATCCTGTGGTCCCCAGACAGCAGTGCTTATTATTATGCCTCAGTCCAGAGCAACAGCCACAGGGATACCAGTGTTCTGCCCCATATGTAATCGTAGCCTGCAGGCAGGATTTTGTCTCCCATTTCTTGATCACAGCTGAAATGTCACCTGTTAATTAGCTCACATCATGCAAAGATGCTGCACAAAAGCAAAGGCAGACACAATCATTGTCTACTGGGATTTTTGCTCTAAAAGCCAGACTTTCTAAACCGGCGTCAGATTTTTGAGTGCCCAGTGTGTAAAAATCCAGCATTCATTGTGCTGGTTAAATGGATGCTCTCTACTTTACAAAACCTGTTAAAAAACCACAACAGACAGAGATGAAGAATGGGGGTGGGGAAGGGCCTGAAATAGCAAGCAAAGCAGGTAGTGAAAATGATTAGCCACGTCCTCATAATGCAAAATTTTAATGGCTTAATGATTTTTTGGTTATACATGGACAGAAACTTCCACATTTCATTATTTCTGTCATGCATATAGCAACCTCCCGCTTCCTGTTGGACATACAAATTCCCTTCATCCATAAACCTGCATGCATTTTCTGTTTGTGACATATTCATGAGAAGTTCATATAGCTGATATCTTAATACACTGATAGCCTCAGCTCTTCCTCTAACATACCTCATCCTTGCTCTGACTTCCAGGCACAGCCCTGCTGTCTTAACCCAAGCAGCCAGTAGCTGAAATCACTTTGGGGATTCTGTGGGAAGGTTGTGAAATTGGAAGCAAATGCTAGATACCCATATCCCCCAGGAACTTCTGTTTGGAGATAAGCCAGAGCCTTGGAGTGCAAGATCATATGTTATCCACTGGTGGGCTGCTCATTTGCCTGCCTTTCCACACTGTTCAATCAGGAAGCCTTTTGATGTTATCTTCAGTGTGTGGCCATTTCAGAATAGGGGTATGGGGGAACCCTAACAACTAGAATACCCTGCCTAGTGAAAAAGAAATAAATGAGGCTCCCGCTAGGATGCTAAAACAGTTATGGCCAGTGGAGTCCCTTCATCCCCCAGTCCTTTACGACCCATTTTAGAGAAGATAGATCCACCTGCTTTTAGTGGCCAGTTCAGGGAAGCTGTAGCGGACTTGCCTAGCACCTCACAGACATTTCTGAGTCTTGGTGCTCCAGGTCTCTGTTCTGCGACTTCATACACTTGACAAAATATCATAGTTCTAAATTACTTCAGGAGGGAAAGCTGGCTTATTAAGTAGTGCTACAGGAAGGTTGTACATGTGCTGATAACCCAATGTAGGATCTTGTGAAAGCTGTAGGGAGAATGATTTGCTCATGAATTTTCTCAGTGAAACTGGACTGCATGATAAGATTACTTTATAATTTGAACTAAACTTCTAGTTTTAAGACAAAGATAAGGAAGACTCCATGGGAAATTTTGAGTGCTCGACTATGTAAATGTTTGAAGAAAGCATAATTTCCTTTCTTTAAAAAAACATCCCATCATATTATGAGGATTTTTGGGAAACATACTGGTACTTACCTTCAGATGCACATCAAAGAACCTTTTTACTTGAGCTGAAAGTACTTTGTTGTCTTCCTTGGATGGACCCACTAAAATGGGAGATGAAATATCCTGTCTCATTTTTGATCAACTCATGTATTAAACTTAAAGCCAGCTGCTGGGTTTATGAATGCATAAGTATATATGCCTTTAATCTAATTCTGTGCTGAATCCTGTGAAAGGAACACTTGCATCAGATGTGTCAAGAATACTCTACTATACTCTCATTAAAATGTACATACATTCCTGTGTGCTCATGTAACTCAGGAACATGAAAGAAAATAAAGTACTAAATAAGACACTCCATTAAACCTGACTTACATTTTTCACAGATAAAAATTGTGACAGCAGTACCACAGAGGAGGGTATGTTAAATTAAAAAAAAATTGTATTTGGTCTAAACAGTTGAGAAACTCTCCTCTAAAACCAGGTTTCTTCAGTATCTCCTATGTTCTTGGCATATTGGGTAAGATAGTTGCCAGGTTATAGGTCATTGTGGCAAAGCCATGCTCAATGTTTTCATAATCAAAAGCCAGTTGAACATCCTCTCAGAATTTTGGCTCTTATTTGAAGCTGTCCCTCTGAGGTGGCTGTACTTTGAACCTCTCTGTCTGGAGATTTTCCCTTTAAATTAGAACTATTTTCACAGAGTCATAACAGGTTATCTAGCTCACCCTGATGCTGTAAAGCAGGGCCAACTATACCTAAATATTTCTGGCAGAAATTAGTCTAACCTGTTCTTAGAAACATCAGTCTCCTAAAGCAAAGCATACCTGCAGTAATAAAGGACAATTTTTAACCTTAAGCAATGTCTTATGGTGTATCATTTCAATAGCTCCAATGTTTTACATTACAGCATTTTGCTTTAGAATAGAATATTTCAGTTGGAAGGAACCTACAACGGTCATCTAGTCCAACTGCCAACTGCTTAAGCTGGGTTAAGTTTTGCCCCAGTCTTCTTGATGCTCAGTGAGTAAGAGTTTTGATTCCTTCTCATCAATGTTAGCAGAAATCTCAGGTATTTAAGCTCCTCATGTATCAATGGGAGGCCTGTCTGCACCCTTCATCAGTACCTCAAATGCAGGTAGTGCGGTACTCTTGGAGGTGAGCAACTGTACAGATCTTAACATTTTAATTTGACTTGTAACATCAACATCTTCAGCTGCTTTATTTTGAAGCTTATCGAGACAAACAGGAACCCACCTTTGTTTCCCCACTGGCATCCTCTTACTGGAGTAAGGCCTGTGTTGAAACACTGGTGTGTTCCTTTGAGGGTACCTGTTCCTTTGAGGTTACCTGTCTACTAATTTAGTGCATGCATATGAATGGAGCTTCATCATGGCTTTCAGTGAGGCAGATTAAGTCTTCTTTGATATGATTTAACAAACACACATGGATGAGACTCTGTTCTGGGACAAGCCTGTTCTGACAGCAGCTTGTCTTCTTGAAGAAACATGGATAAACAAAGCAGGGATTGTTCTGCATTTACTGTAAACGCATCCTCTTCTCTTTTCCTCTGTGTCCTAAACTATAGTCTAAACTATCTCTACAAATCCAAGAATTTATGTAGTCCTTCATTTTCTTAAACTGTATGTATACCTCTGCACATTGTTATATTGCCACTGTAGTCCATCCTTTGATCTTCGTAAAACTTCTACTTGTTAAACTTCTGGAAGTTTATATAGCTTTTACGTTTATATGTTTGTTCAAAAATTGTACAGACATGGATTCTTACAGGACACTTGTGTTTGTTAGAAAAGTAAGCACTACTTTATCTTATTCTACTTGGTGAAACCATGGTTTAAAGGTGAATGGTAGGACTCTTCTGAGAGCAGAGGATCATGGAGGCAGAGTTCCAATTAGAAATCGGGCCTTATGATACCATACCGTGTGCTGAAGTCACTAACTCCACTCTCTTGTCGTAGAGTGAGATAGCTGCTAGATGGAGTATCTACACTGGTTTTCCAATATCTAACTGCTGCTTAAAATCTACCCTGAAACATCTGTGAGGTATTGACTGCAGTTGTGTTTTCTGCATCAGCTTTGTAAGAAGACCGTCTCTGTTATACATCAGTTGCTCATCTAGCTGCTTTAGTAGAGTCTTCTTGTGTATTAATTTATATAATATAAAATACTTTAGGATCAACATTTCGACATACACTTGGGGTAGTTATTACTAATAGCAGAAAATTAAAGACTTTAATGCAATTCTTCTTAGGGAACAAGTTCTTTTATTTTAGAGATAAGCAAGCCGAGCAGAGTAATCCATTGAGCTGTTTAAGTGACACAATATTTATAAGAACATTTTACGTTCCCTACCCTGAACTTCCCATCTTGTTCTTACATCAGTACAACACATTTCCCTTCCAAGATGGAATTAAACAGGCCATGATTTTACTGTAAAGCTGTTATTAACACTTTGCCAGAAATACGATTTGAATAAGAAACAACATTTATACTAGCAGAGAGGGAAAGAAAACTCAGAAAAGCTGTTTTACCAGCTCCTGACTTCCTTCCTCTTTACTTATCATTTGTGGGATATCAAAGTCAGGCATGTCTCACCACTGACAGGCTCAACCAGCCTACACTGGACTATGCCAGTCATGGTAAGGTGGATATCTGTGTCAAAAAATTGTAGCATGCTGTTTCTGTCATCTGAATTCTGCTCTCTTCTTACCATGTGAGCCTCAGATCCTGAGACTATTTTGCTGAGTAATCTCAAGTGTGCAAAATCAGCCCTCAGGCTTGCAGATTTTGTGTTGATTCACAATATACGCAGTAGTTATTGGCTCTAACTAATGTAAATTAATTGAATGCCATGGAATCCATGGAAGTTATGTTACACTGGTTTACATCAGCTGAGCCACTTCTGGGAATACTCAAATTTATTTAGTTCAGTAAAGAGACGTTGTGACTCAGATATAAGATATTTGCCTATAGAGGAAGGAAGATTATAACAAACAGCTACACACAACCTCTCTATTTTACGTTTCTTCTGAATACTTTTCTGATATTTCCTGCTGAAACTCACTGTATCTATTACAATAATCCTTTCCTTTTAGGACATGTAGAGAATGAAATGATCTCTTTTACAAAAAATGTGACTTCTTTCTAATACTGTCACTCTTCTCCCTATTGTCACAAGTTCTTAGAACTTACATGAAATATATCTGGAGGTAAGAGAAGTTACCTTTTAAGTTTGATGTCATTCCATCCTGGCTGATAAGTGTTGGGGACCATAACGACCTTTTGATGGTCAAACTGACCAGCTGTGCCACAGGGTGTTGCAAAACTGAGATAACACACAAAGGAGATCAACCACAGAGGCTTTTCCTCTGATCTTGGATCCTTTCTAATCTAATTAGTATCTGGAACCTCCAAGTCACATGTGAAAAGAAATATTAACTGTAAGTGTAAAGCAACTATAGATTTCTGTAGTTTATCAGTTAGCAAGTAAGCTGGAAGCTCTATCCTTAATGCAATGCTTCAGAGAAGTATTGCTTCTAGGAAAACATGACTGTAGTAAACAGCTGAGTTCTTAAATTATTGAGTATCATAAAATGGTTTCTATTGGGAAAGAGTTGTAGCCCACTTCAAACCCAAGGTGTAATCACATTGTATGTTCAAATTGTATAGAATCAGTTTATGGTTCCACTCTGATCAGATGTTGTAAATCCTTCTGCTTTAATTTCTGAACACAACAGCAAAGACACTTTGAGAATAAGTTCAGAGAATGCAGCTAAAGTGACTGTATTTTAACTGCAATCTGATTTAGGTCTGATATGAAATAAATCAATCCGGTTTCAGAGAAATTACAGGCCAGTGACAGCTGCACCGTGGTAAGATTACAGCAGGGATTTGGTTTAAAATGAATCCAGCATCTTTAAAGCCTGCATGTGGTACCATTATACCAGTGGATGCTGAGGAACCCGGCCTCATTCTGCCATTGCTAACGCTGGCAACAGAGAGTGGGGAAGTGTGATGCTGAGACACCTGAATTACCTGGAGGCGAGCCAGCTTTGATTCAGATGCCTTGGTAGCTTGAAACAGTGGTTGGGCTAATAAGTCTGGCTGGAAGTCAGGGCTTATTAGCTCTGATGTACTGCTAAGGTCACACGGGCTATACAGTGTCTCAGTCCCAAGCTGGGAGGTCCATCGCTGTGCTTGGCATGTGAGTCACTTTGACCTCAGATATCTAGTATGCTTTGGCTGAAGAATGATTTATGCTAAAATTTGTAAAGCTTCCAGGCTTCAAGAACATTTTCAGAAGTGATCGTTTTGTGAATCCATGTGAATAATACGGGCCTGCTTGTGTTGGTGAGCCAAACAGCATTGTAGTTTACAAAGCATTTTCTGTTTCTGTCAATACCAGGCCAGGTAGTGATCACTGATCATTGACAGTTCAATTTCTTAGCACTATTAATACTGTTAGTGTTATGATTTAAGGACATAAATCACTGCCAGGGTCCCTCACCAAACACTAGTCAAAATTTTCATATTCTTATTGGATAAATGTTTTTCTGCATCCTTCTGAAATTTTTGCATATGCAACTGGCCTGTCTGGTTCTAGAGGTAATGGGTGAAGCAAACCGTTGGGGTGGCTTGTGTATGGATGGACAGATGGAGCCTTCCAGATGAGAAGAATCGCATGTATGTGAATAACATGGTTTATGCGAGAGTCTTGAAAATGGTATTTAGGGAAGTTGTATATGAACATCAAGGTCATACCCTTATGGATTTGATTTTGAATAAGACTTTTTTACTTTGTGTTTCAGTGGCTGTTCCCTCACCAGTGCCAGCTTGTGAACCTGAGCCCAAAACTAACGGGCATTACCCAGCTCCACGACTCTCCATTTCCTCCCGAGCCACGGTCGTTGCTACCATGGAAGCCCCTTCTCAAGGCCTGCAGACAGTCATGAAGTGGAAAACAGTGGTGGCCATCTTTGTTGTGGTGGTAGTTTACCTGGTGACGGGAGGACTCGTCTTCCGTGCCCTGGAGCAGCCCTTCGAAAGCAGGCAGAAGAACACAATCGCACTAGAGAAGGCTGATTTTCTTCGGGAGCATGTTTGTGTAACCCAGCTAGAGCTGGAGACGCTGATTCAGGTAGGCCCCGTGAAGAAGACAGTACTTCCTGGAAGTTAGGATAAACAGCTTGGTGGTTTTTGATCAGCTGTGTTGGTGGGGAACAAAATTGTTTCCTTGCTCTTGCCATGGGCAGTGTGGTCATTTTAAAGTCCGGGAAACAGAAACTATGTCTCCAAAACATTGTAAATAGAGGTTAAATGTATTCACTAAAAAATAAAAAATGTATGCAAAGAAAATCAGAACTTAATATCTGGAAGAAATTTTTGTGAGATGTGACAGATTTGCAAGACATTTGCCCATCATCTCTGTAATTTTCAAATTATATTAAGTTCTTAATTCTTCCTCCAAAATTAAACACAGCAACTAAGAGAGCAAACAGAAAATGATAGGTGGGAATTTTAAAATATTCAGCCAAGAATTCTGAACTTACTGGTATATTAATTTACAGGTTTACTATTGTGAATTTTAGGTAAATGAATGATGATGAAGTAAACAATTAAAAATAGAAAAAAATTGGCATTTAAGAACTACTGAATTTTTAGTCCGGTCTAGTATGCAAAGCTATAGAATCAATTTTCAAGGAAATAAATATCAAGTATGTAGCGATAAATGTAATGGAAAATGGAGTAACATGCAAGAAAGATCTATCAAGGATAGAGTTATATTTCATTGATTAAAACTCTAGGCAAGGAAAGTATTATGGATCTTACAAGACTTCAGTAGAGTATCTTCTAGGATCCCATGTAGAAACCTATAAGTTAGCCTGGAGAAAATATAGATAATAAACGTGAGATACCTAAGGAATATATTCCAAAGTTGAACTTCAGCCTCATATTTCAGACCTGAATTTGTGTCTGAACCTTCCAGGAGCACAATGTGTTTCCCTCTGGGTGTTGCACCACAGTTCTGTTGCGATTTCAGGGTTTTTGAAAGAACAAAGAGCTATCCCATGCATTCTTGTGTCCATCCACCCAACTGTGTTATAAAACCCTTTCTATAAGTGAATCAGATCTATAAGCTGCATATTTCTTTTAAGAAGCTGTTCCACTACCTTATTGCTATGATGAAAAAAGCATTCTCCCACTTTTCAGCCTAAACTTGTTCAGTTTCCTTGTACTTTGTCTTCTACAGACAACGTCCCATTGCTTAATAGATTCTTCTCCCTTGCCCACAGGTGTAGACAGCAATGCTCTTCTGCCTCTCCTAAGCAAAACAAATTCTTTCTGTTTCTTTGCAGATAGATGTGGGCTCTCCCTGCTTGTGCTCTGTGTTCATAGAAGACGGGTCAGTTCTGAGTCAGAGGCTGTGTACCTGTGTCTTTGGGCAGCCTAGTACTGTGGCTAAGAAGCCAAACCTGCTTCAGCAAGAAGCGGTATTGTGCTGATGTGACTATACAGCTTTTGGGTCAGGGCTGGCTTGGATCACATCCTTCATCTGTCTGCAAAAGGCAGGTGAACATGTTTGGTTGGTAGCATGAATTCTGTTCAGGGATATTGGTTCAGATGTGTTTCTCATGGCAGTGTTGCAGAGATCTGTATTTCCCGCAACTGCTTAGGTATAATGTGTGCTAGCTGTTTAAAGGATTTTTAGAAAATACTAAAAGCAAGAAGTTTGTATTCCCTTGATGGGAATGCCACCATTAAAAGATATGCAAAATGCTTTCTTTTCTAGCAGAAAGCAGAACACATAATAGGTGCAACAAGCAAAGCACCTCAACAGGATGGTAGACTCCTGCATAGCAACTGCAGTACAAAGATTTCTAGATAGCCCCTATTCTCTAGCCTATGCTATGTACCAGTTTTAATTATTTTACACAACATTTTTCCTTCTTTCGCCTCAAAAGTGGTGACACTAAAATGAAAAACAGCCATACTGTGTCATTAGAAGGCAGATATTCTGAACAAATCTTATCATTTCCTGAGATTTCAGTATGTCCTCAGGCATTACACTGGGTAATTGGGAATCATTTTGCAAAGGTAAATTAAATGGGTTTAGCAGCTTAGCATGTGAATGTCTTAAGGCCAAGTGATGTGAAATATTGAAACAGATTTGTCAATAAAGAACAAGTTCTTTTGGATTCTTCTGTATGTCTGGAGGTGAAACTGGCTCCAGGGATGTAGTTGGGTATGCTGATACAGTAAACTGTGATTGTAACTGACTTGCACAGAAGAACAGTGAACCACTGCTTGAAGATAATGTCAGGGGGTTAATGTGCTTTCATGCCTTCATGTTGATGATCTCAAAAGTGACTTCTCCCTGGCTGGCACAGTGCATTTCTGCATTGCACCAAATGCTGCATCTGCCTTTACAACTGTGATTTCAGACTGATGTGGCAACCTCCATGGGTTCTGGCTGCTGTGCTGTGTGCGGTCAACACCAGGCTACCGCTAAGGGACCTATTTATAATTAATGTTATTTGACTGCCTGAAAGCCTTTAGATGAACACAGATCATACTCTCCAGAATGACTGTGTTGATTCACCTCTGTGCTTTAGAGAATACGGAAAAAATACAAAAAGAGAGACCTTAGAACTGGCTTGTATCCTTTTGCTGTGGGGGTGGCTCTGGAACAATCTTTTAAGGAGAAGAGGAAAGGAGCGTCATGGTCTTTACAAGGCTAATGATAGAAAAAATTGTCCCTTTGCCTAAATTTTGATCTTTCAAAGGATTCTTCTTTGGAAAACCTATAAGAAAGATGTATGGCACTGTATGAGGAAGCTGTTGTAATTCAGTGTGGATAAGACATCCTTTCCAACTTGATCTCCAATAACCCACTGCAAATATTAGCACTGGTAGCACAAATGTAAATTGCTGCATCCAGACTGTGAAGTTCATTCATAGACTTTGGAATTAATATAGTGATGAAAGCAGTGCAAATCCCTAGGAAGTTTCAACGTATTTTAAATTTGTATTTACCTCTTGGGTTTTGGTTCAGGTCTGTCTAATACTAACACAAGGACAGGTATTTTTTTCTTACCAATAGCAAGTATTTCACAGTGCAGTCTGTATTTTCCAAAGTCACCTGAAGTGGAAGTTCTTAACAGTACATTTTTGAAGCTCATTTCCGCTTCTGAAGACATTTGTGCAGTGAAGCAAGTTCATTATTTAATACCTCATGTGATCTACAACTTGTCACAATGGTGAATACGAGAATAAGAAAATGACAGAATCGTGTGCTCTATCTCAACACTTTTGACTTTTTAGAGTTAGAGAGAAGTTAAATCTAGAATATGCTAAAAGACAATGAAACTTCAGGTGCTTCAAGTACATTTAGCTGTATTGTACCCATCTGAACAAATAACAGAAGGCAGCAGGACTCAAGTGACTGGACATACAGATGAAAAGAAGAATAACATTAGTAGTTACACTTGCTAACATATTACAAAACTTTTTTGTTGTTGTTCTTGTATGTCATGGCATAAGCTTATTAGTAGCTAGGGTCAAAAAGAAGTCATCCTGCCTTTGTAATAATGCAGACTTAGAGTGTATAATGGGGAGGTTATGCCTCTCAGATAGACCAGATGTTGTCTATCATTAGAGGAATGTCGTGGTTTAACCCCAGCCAGCAACTAAGCACCACGCAGCCGCTCACTCACTCCCCCCCCATCCAGTGGGATGGGGGAGAAAATCGGGAAAAAGAAGTAAAACTCCTGGGTTGAGATAAGAACGGTTTAATAGAACAGAAAAGAAGAAACTAATAATGATAATGATAACACTAATAAAATGACAACAGCAGTAATAAAAGGATTGGAATGTACAAACGATGCTCAGGGCAGTTGCTCACCACCTGCCGACCGACACCCAGCTAGTGCCCGAGCAGCGATCCCCTGCCCCCACTTCCCAGTTCCTAAACTAGATGGGACGTCCCATGGTATGGAATACACCGTTGGCCAGTTTGGGTCAGGTGCCCTGGTTGTGTCCTGTGCCCACTTCTTGTGCCCTGGCTGGGCATGAGAAGCTGAAAAATCCTTGACTATAGTCTAAACACTACTGAGCAACAACTGAAAACATCAGTGTTACCAACATTCTTCACATACTGAACTCAAAACACAGCACTGTACCAGCTACTAGGAAGACAGTTAACTCTATCCCAGCTGAAACCAGGACAGGGAGGCAGGCAGGAAGAACATCAATGTGTTCTGGCAAAGTAATTCCTTTGCACCTGATAAGGGTATTCACATTCTCTTTCTGTGTCGCCTGTGCACTCTGTATGAGTAAAAACTTTTGTAATGAGCCCTGCTTTCATAATGAGCCCTGCACAATGACGTAAGATAGAGTGGCTTGCTACTGTTAGAAGTTGCTTATGTTACTGGTGGGCTGCTTTCTTATTCCTTTTCCTTCAGGGTTTAATTTAGGCGTCTGAGTGATTATAGTATAAAGAAAAAATCACCCACCTGGGAACTAAGTCATATTATCAATGTCCACTAATGACTACAGCAACTCATTAGAGTTAGACTGTAAGCTGGAAAGGAAGCAGAGCTGGAAATAAGCTAATCAGGCTTTACTGGCTAATTATGTTAGTAAGAGTTCATATTTTGGATAGGCATTTTTGATTAGTGTTCTGAACTATGTTCACCCTGAAGGTAAGCAAAAAGGGGAACATCCTGCAAAGATGTTTCAGTTTTCAGCTGGTTCACTAGTGTCATAAGCCAGCTTGTCTTTTCAGGGTGTTTCCTTGTAAAATGAAGAGAACTTTGTTGGCTTTCATGTGCTAGAAGAAAGCTCTAGATGGAGCAGAAAAAATAAGTGGTTTGAGTTAACTATGGGGAAGACTTGCTTGTTGCTGAGGACAGGAAAAGACTATTTGAACTGTGAAGAAAAACAATGGTAAATACCTGATTATTGAACTTTCTGCCTGTGCCTCTGGAGGTTGTCTTCTATATGTCCCACCTTCCCTTCTGCCCCTGATCTTCAGATCTCTTGGGTCCTGTCTCAATTGGTGCAGGCAGCCTAGTTTGTAACTTCGGTCCAGAGAGACTCCAGTTGTATAAGAGACAGCCTGAGCCTAGGACGCTGCAGAAGTCTGCAGGTGTCCTGTAGCTATCTATGTTGCTTCCAGAACTTAGCTAAGAAGTTTGCAGGGAGCTAAGCCCTTTGGACTTAGATGTCTGTGCATGTCCCTTGTTGAATGCTGTAGGTCTGCCCTCAGACACAGTGCATGCACAACAATCAAATCACTATAATCGTAGGTAGGTCACTCTC
This sequence comes from Haliaeetus albicilla, assembly GCF_947461875.1. Lineage (NCBI taxonomy): Eukaryota > Metazoa > Chordata > Aves > Accipitriformes > Accipitridae > Haliaeetus > Haliaeetus albicilla. The sequence goes on from NC_091487.1 coordinate 20,474,026, forward strand.
TGGCTGATTGTCACCTAAAGACCTTAATGGGATAAGCAGAAATATTTAAGGGATGAGCTTTCAAAGCTTATGCCTTTTGATTATACCTGAACAAAAATTGCTAGCCTTGGTCCTTCAAAAATGCTGTTGTGGAAAAGTGAATAAATGGGAATTTATGATGAGGATCCCTTAATCACTGTATGAGCGGTGGTGAGAATAAGTAGAGAGGTAAGGAGTATAGAGAAAAGTTATTAAGGAATTAGTCTTTAAAAGCTGCTTGCTAATGAGAAGCATCCTAATAATTGTAATAGAGAAAGATCAGAGCATGAAAGGCAATTGAAACAACTTTTTGTATGCTTGATAGGAATCTGCTTGGAAAAGAATTGTAGAGGGAGATAATCATTATTGGATTAGCATGATCTGTGGAGAGGAATTAATGGAACTAGAAAAAAGATGACAAGAATTTTCTTTCTTATCAAATTCCTATCCTTGGTTACACATAGGGTACATCCTTTGAGTAGCTCAGCACTCAAGAAAGGTATTATGCTTGTCCTTGGAAAAGATTTGTCTTCTTCATGCTTGGGATCTTACTGGAGAAATTAAAGAAACATGAACAAGTGAACCAGATAAAAGCCCTTCTTCCCAGAGAACCAGAAACAGTCTGGTTCCTGTCTTCTCATCAGCTGCACTAGCTCCCAGCTATCTTGTTGCCTATGGGCCTAACTCTAGACTTTTTCTTGATGCAATTGTCTTAATTAGTGACCAAGGAACCTAATACGTTAGTGAAGGCTGGTGTGTACTCACTCACGCACTAAGGAGGATCAGATATGTGAGTATCCGGGCTCGGGGAGAACCACCTGCACCCCAGGGGACAGGGAGCCGGCAGCTGTGGACCCCACCACCGCCAGCCGGGGAGCATGGCTGGCCAGGGCAGCCGGGGCATCCCCCAGCCCAGACTATCAGGTACCTCCCCGGGGACGGGGACGGGGACAGGCTGAGGCTGGGCTGGGACATCAGCCCATGGGTCAGGCCCCAGCTCGTCGGAGCCTGTGGCTGGGCAGGGCAGAGCTGCGGGGAGCTGGAGCCCGACACTTGTACGGTGTCACTGGGGCAGGGACCGAGACAGTGAGTAGTTTCTATTTGGTATAAGGACAATATAATTGATTTTATCCATAGAGAAGTGATACTATTTCGATCTTATGTCGTGGGGGAGAACTCCTGACACCTGGTGAGACAAGTTAGTGTTCACTCTACCTTTCTTTGGACTTTGAGTCCTGTGTGTTAACAACTAGGCAGCCCAGGGTGGGCACATGCCTCATAGCCTTTAAATATTGCTGCCGGAATATCAACAGGTGGAACTGACAAAGCCTTTTCCGGATTGAGATGGAGTCTGGATTGCACTCACTTTGGGAATACAGGATTAAGTCACCCAGTATTACCACATATGCTAGGCTTTTGCTGTGGGGTTTGCCTTCAGTCCCATGCAGATTTACCAGACCATGTCTTCTTGGTTACAGAGGAGCTATAGTGTGCTGATACCGAAGGGACTCAGAGTAAAATGCACATCTATACAATGATAGGGAATCAAACTGAAAATTGTGATCAGAAATATATGTTTAAAAAAAAAAAAATTGAGTACTTGGATTTACTTTGGTATTTTTGTCATTCCCCTCACTCCTATCTGCCTATTGGATTTAGGGCACATCCGTTACTTGAACAGCAAGAAAGACAATTTCAGCCCTTTGAAGTATTCCAAGTTATTGCCTTCTCTGAATGGGTGGCATTTCAAAAGTATAGATTAATAGTTATTCATTAAATAAGAATGCTTTTTGAATTCATAAAAAATATTGAAAAAATCTTGTGCACTGTGCATGTAACTCCTCTTGAGAAGGAAGAAGGGATCAGGAGAGGATTACATGTGAAACACCTATGGGTACTTTGATGACCTATTACTTTTGATGATATCTCAACTATAAAAATACCTGATACTACTAGTTTAAAATGTCTTAAATATGGAAGGTTTGCCAACAGAGTGGTTAGCACTCTGGAAATTATTTCTTTCCCTACTCCAAGAGAACTTGAGGATGCAGCTCTTCAGGTCATGCAGCAAAGCCTATCTGAAGTTTCACAGATGGGAAACTGTTGTAAAATTTCATGGTCTGTGTGAACTGGGAGAGTCTTCCCAGTGATAGTGTCCTTGTTTGAGTTTTGTGTCAGTCTTCATCTAGCAGGATACTTCTGTATAGGTGGACTTGTGGTGGTGGTATAAGGCATCCTTTGCTCATCGCATGACCTGAAATTGCATATTTAAGTGCTGCTAACTGCAGGGCTGCTCTCCTCTTACTGCTCCCTTGCTGTCCTCCATTGCTGTATGCAAAATACTGTGTATTAAGAAGTAGCATTGGGATAGTTGGATATTTATAAATGAATGATGTCAGTCAAGCTTTAAAGAAAAAAAGAATTTGTTCTGGATAAGGAGGGAGCCTGAGAAGCTCAAAGCTACCTAAGGCAACAGGAGGCTCCTTCAGTTCAGGGTTAGTGCTTGGCCCTAATAGACTTGCTAAACTGTGTAAACTCAAATGTGATTAAAGTGTTGTAATTAGCTTGCTGACATTCACACACTCAAGGGAAGGCAAGCAGCATTCCTTGGCAGAAGTAACATGCCGGGGTAGCTGACAGTGTGTCATGGCCTATTTAAACAGGCAACCTGTCTGTTATGCTGATTTATGGTCTTCTGGGTAAACAAACAAATGATCTCTGCTTTCACACCACCTGCACAGCAACTGGTACAGAAGCCCTTTCAAAGGGTTTGGTCCTAAACACTTCCTTTCTCTATATCCCTGTTTCTTGAGGTATGGACAGGTGCTGAGGAACCCTGGCTTTCTGCCTACATGAAATACAACCAGTCCAGTCTGGAGCTTACTCATGCTGTAATTTCACAATCAGCTTAGCCTGCCATGTAGCAGCTCTACTGTTAAAAAAGGCTGTCCTGTACTGATCTCTTTAGATACACTTGGCCTCTGTTCTTGCCCATGCACCTCTTCTCCCACTCCTTTCCTTTTTGTGGGGCATTGTGATGAATAACTTAAGAACTGGGGAGCAGATTAGCTGAAACTAACCCAAGGGAAAAAATGTGGTAGAGGAACATTTGTGACAATGAAGTCAGTTGGAAATAGAGGCAAAAAATGAGTAAGGAAAAGTGTAAAATGGAAGAGGAAGAAAAGAAAAAATGTGATAAATGAGCCAACAGAGGGAAGAGGTGAATGAGGAGAAAAGTGTATCATGAAAGCTAGGTATAGAAGAGGTGTTAAATGGATGTATTTAAAACTCAGTGCTAAAAGCACAAGAGAATAGGAGGTTATAGAGAAGATCAGGAGAAAAATCATAGATATGAACAGATGAGAAGCAGGGCAATGGTAAAATAGAATGGTTAACCTTGCTTTACACAGGGACTGTATAGAAAAAGGTGAAATAAAAAAATCACAGGGACAATTCATAGATCATAAGTCAGAGGGAAAAGAGAAGTGGTTAAAGAAATAGAATAAGAAAAGTCAAAACAACCTTGTATTGATAGGTGGGAATTCTGTGTTGACCAAGGTCAAAGCAAGAGAGGATGTAAGAGGCAGCACTTTGCCTTTCTTGTTGAGCCTGGCAATAAGTTCGCTGAAATAACCAAGGCTAAAGGCCAGTGGCAATGTTTAGGAGGAGGAGCAAATATCAGAGTGAGAGAGAAGGGGAAGATCTGGCAGTGGCATGATAACAGCAACATGAAGTGAGGTTGGAACAGAATGAGAAAAAGGCAAAGAGCTGGAAATGGTAAGTGGCAGAAAGAGAGAAGCTTGGTTCCTTTGCATTGGTTTTATGGAAATTAATCTCAACTGGGAACATTTGGGAAGGAGAGGTTTACTTTGAAAGGCAGTCATTTTAGCTGCTGTTCCAGAGTGAGGTCTGAATTTCTCTATGACAGGCAATAGATTGCATGAGATCTACAAGCAACTAGAGAATATGTACCAAAGGGCATCTCAAAAGTGAACTTAGACCAATTCAGCTAAATGTGCCAGATGCTGATGAAAGATTTATTTCTGTGCTTTGGAGGCTGATATATTTAGCTCTATCTTCCTTTGGACTGTGAAGCTGCAATGAAAGGCAAATGTGTATGTCCCCATGATACAATATGGTGCACTTTTAGAAATTCCCAAGCAAACTTGGAGCAGGCCCATATGTCTGCCTGGTTTGATTCAGTGCTGTGTGAGTCCTAGGACAGTGACCTGGAAGCAGTATAGCTACCTCAGCTTCTGTTCTGGATTTAGTTCATTCAAGCACTAGCTGGGAGTCTCTACCACGCTATACTTGTGGACATGTGACCCTGTCCAATGTGGCAACTGGGAAGTCCTAGCTGATCACAAAGGTGTTTCATGATGTTGCCATAGCTATCCTATTTGTTCATTTCAAATGGGATATATATATATCCTATTTTTATTTTAGTGTATTGGGTCTGGCTGAGATGGAGTTAATTCTCCCCATAGCAGCCCTTGTAGTGCTGTGCTCTGCATCAGTAGCTAGAAAGGTGTTGATAACACACCAGTGTTTTGGCTACTGCTGAGCAGTGCTGGCACAGCATCAAGGCTGTCTTTCCAACATTTTTGCCCCCCCCTCAATGGCAGGCTGGGGCAGGGCAAGATCTTGGGAGGGGACATAACCAGGACAGCTGACCTAAACTAACCAAACAGATATTCCATACCATATGACATCAACTCAGATATAAAAGCTAAGAAAAGGGAGATGGAAGGGGGGGCATTTTGGTCTTCCAGAGCAACCACTGTGCCTACTGATGCCCTGCTTCCCAGGAGGTGGCCAGACATCGCCTGCTGATGGGAAGTAGAGAATAACATAATTTGTTTTTCTTTGCTTTCACACGCGACCTTTGCTTTCACTTTATTAAACTGTCCTTATCTTGACCCACGAGCCTTTTGTTATATTTTCTCCCCCCAGTTCATCTGAAAAGGGGGAGTGATAGAGCAGGTTTGGTGGCACCTGGCATCCAGCCAGGGTCAACCCACCACATTTAGTTAGCATAAAATACAAATAACTTAATCAATTATTAGTTGTCTGGGAATTAAAATCCCTGGCTGACTAGCTTCAGTTGACTTCATGAACATTATTTGTACTTATCACCCTTCTTGCTGCTTCTAACATCAGCTGTTCCCATTGGGGAATTTTTCCTTTGGCAGTTTTTGCTACAAGAATGATATTTATGGATCTCTTTGTGGTGTTGGTCCTCTACTTCTCAATTGCTTTGTGTCTTTTATCATTTGTCTATGCATTGTATCTTTCTTCCACATTTAGTTCAGTCTTATATTCAGCTCTTGTGTACAGAGGGTGCTACTATACTTTGAGCAGGTATTAAAAAGTTTAAATCTAAGCTGTTACAATGGTCCTAGAAATTTCCCTTTGGAGCCTATACTGACTTGCATAGCATATGGTAAGGCATGGATAAGGCTGATCTCTTGTCTCTTTCTTTGCAGCATGCTATTGATGCTGATAATGCTGGAGTCAGTCCCATAGGAAATTCCTCTAACAACAGCAGTCATTGGGACCTTGGAAGTGCCTTTTTCTTTGCTGGAACAGTCATCACAACTATAGGTATGTTTATGTTTGTCTTTTAAAATACATGGTCACACTGAGACCTGGATAATGAAATAAATTTAAAAGTAAGGTAGATGACAAAGAAATAAAGTGGCTGAACTGTATTTTTCTCAATTCTCACAAGGCATGCCTCTGGTATGTGTCAAGGGCATTGAGTCTCCAGGTTAGTATCAGAAGCTGTGTACATAATTGGGGTAGAATAGCAAAGCTGAACTGAAAACAAGTAGCACTGATGTAGCTAAGGCTTTATAAGCCTGTTCTTCATGTAGATGCAGGTGATTTTAACTGTCACTAAAAAGATCAAGAACCAGTACCTGATGAAATAACTATCGTATGGTTGTTGGGAATTTGGATTTTAATATTATAGATTAATTTACCCATAAGGGTAACTTTCTTCCTAAGTACATCAATTAATTTTGACTTATGCTCTGAAGTTTGATATAATTAATTCTTCTTATACCCTGCTCCTTGTAACTGGAAATGTGTTCACATAAGTACCACATCCTTTTAAAAATCCTTCCTCGCTTTCATAGTAATAATTGCAAGGGATTCCATGACTTGTACATTGTGTAAAAAAAGCTCCACAAATTTTTTTTCCGTTCTAGAATTCCTGACCTTGAAATATTGACATATTTCTCTGCATTAGATGAAGGGTATACTGAACTGCTCCATTTACTTTTCTTGAACTGCTAATTTTATTAAGTTCATTATTCAGGCCCTTGTCATCTGTGTCTCCTATACATTGTATCCAAAGTACTTTGTCCCTTGATCTCTGAATGCTGGCCTTAGATATGCTAAGGTTTTTGTCCTCTCCTCTGCGAGCCAGTTCCTCTCTTGAAGATTCTCCAGGCAGTTCGGATTTCAGAAGAAGCCCTGAAGGGAAAAAAATGATAAACTGGTAACACTGATGATAAGGTTAAACTGCTGATAGTTATACAGTGGTTTGATAATTTTAAGCTTGATTTCAGTGCTGTCATAGTTAGAGGTCAAGAGATCTCATTATTTGGAAACCACTGGCAAATTACTGCTTTTTATTTGCATTGGCTTTGGGTATTCTGATTTAAATACAGGATAAAGTGCTTTTCTGCATTATGGCTGTGATACACACACTGGTGACTGTATAGACAAATAATCTGACAATCATGTAATCCTTCATTAAAGTGTGAGAATCTGACTGAATTCTGCAAGTTCTTTATGCAGCTAATACAACAAAAAAATCCTATGGCAGTTACAAGGCTCACTGTGGTGATCATCTCAAACAGTGGAGTCTGTGCCTTTGGCTCCGCCTTTTCTGTGTTGTCAGAGTGAGGGTGAAAGAGCGATTGTATGGAGTGTACTCCTTTCTGTGTTCCTCTATATACTAAGCTACATTACCATGTATTTTTAATGGTAGCATAAAACCAGGGGGTGGAGAGAAAGGAAACATTTCTGAATCAAATATAAGAAAACCCTCCCTTAATATTTGTTTACTCAATAGACCCAAGTGACAAGCTTTTAAATTACTCATTAAAGTAAATGCCACTATGTAGGCATAGTTTATGTAGGCATATTCATTGACATCTGCTATTTAAATAACTTATTGAAAAGAGCTTGGATTTCTGCCCATATTTGCTTTAAATTCTCCGTGAATGAGATTTTCATAGGCTGCATAAAGTCTATGTATTGTTTCTGGGCATGAAAATTATTCTATTTTATCCACCAGAGCCATGTTAGAGCTCGTCTTAGGCAGACACTCAGCAGACTACCTGGTCAACCTCAGTCCACTGGCCTGTGTAGCCTGGATTTTCTGGGACTTCTAGGACAAACCAGAATCACAGATACAGCCATGAAAAGGACTGTGGGTTGGGGGCAGGCAGTTGTGCATCAGCGTAGTCCTTTCACCATCCCATGACAGAGAGATGTATCCAGTGCCAGTGTCACAGACCTAACAGGATTAGGACCTTGGAGCCCAGCCTTAATTCCCAAGGACCAGGGGGAACTGCTGTAGATGAAGCAGACACTCTCTTAGATCACCATGTCTCTTGATGCTCTGCGTTTCCACTTTATCTCATCAGTGATCTGTGATTGTGTGATCATTTTTAATTTTCAAATAATTATATATAGTCAAAATACACATCTCTATAACATTTCTGTGAAGATACCTGATCTTGAATTAAAAGGTGCAAATATTACTGCCACAATTGTTTTTTCTTTTTAACGTCAACATTTTAACAGCAATACCATGGCTACTAGGGTCATAATGCTCTATGTAGATTCCTACAGTTAAATTCACATGGGTGATGTGGAGAAGTGCCTGAAAAAACAGTGGTAACTAAATGTAGTTTACTGCATAGAATGGGTGGAGAGCTGTCCTGTGCATTCATCAGCATGTTAGACTTTTAAGAATACCACAGAGGAGTGCTCCAAACAAGATTCCTGCTACCTTCCAGGGTGCAAAGGGCCTATTACTCATGCTTTCCACTTGTCTCTCTCTAGATTGCCTGATCAACTTCCTATTTACATGTTGGCTATAGAAAAGCCAAGGTAAAGAGGATTGCAGTGTTTTGAAATAGTTAACAGAAGATCTACTGATCATGATAGACTTGGGCACCTAAAAGATAGTCCATCTCTCTTTAGGTGCCCTGTGTCCTTTTCTGCCAGTGTCAGAGGTTCCCAGTATCTTGCCTAGAGTTACAAGGCTGGAAATGGAAATCAAATGTGCCCAAACATGCTTGGGCCAAAAAGAGAGTTTTCAGTCAGGATATGCAACTGGGTAATTATGTCTTGGTCAGAATCTGTCATCTTTTCAACAGCCCTGGGTTATCCGAACAGAGGGTGGAAGGCAGGCATGTATGTGCCTTTATTAAAGGATCAATAATGATTTTAAAACATAAATGGAGTAGGATCTTCAGAGGGAAGGCTTAAAAACTTCCTTGTTAAAACCTATTAAAAAAACCTCATGAAATACAAACGTTAGGCTCTTTATTGTTAAATTGAAAGGGGAACTGAATGAAGAGTTCAAGGGCGGATTCTTGTAGCGTGGGTACACTTTGGAGGCTGCGGTGTGACTAGTCAGTGTGATGAGTGGCTGTGGAAATTATGAGCTAACCACTGAAAATGAGCCTTGTCAGGTGAATCACACTCCCATTAGGAAGTTATTGGCACAGCCCAAGAGGAGCAGCAGCACACAGGCACCAGGCCAGGACAGAGTGATTTTTGTGCCATGATAAGTCAAGCCAGGTTAACTAATCAAACAACAACTCTAGATAGGACCTGTATCTATAGAAAATATGGGTAACTGAGGCTACAAGAACTAAATCACAGAGGGTAGCTTGTCTGCGAAATGACATCAGGCTGTGGAAAGTCTGTAAATGGGAAATACATGTGGAAGAAAGGTATCCCTGCAGGAACAGCCCATTAATTTTTCTAAAAAGCAATGTATGAATTCTGAGAGTCTGACAAATGTTTTTCTCCTCAGGGTATGGGAATATTGCTCCAAGCACTGTTGGAGGCAAGGTTTTCTGCATCTTGTATGCCATCTTTGGGATTCCACTGTTTGGCTTCTTGCTGGCTGGGATTGGAGACCAACTTGGAACCATCTTTGGGAAGGGTATCGCAAGGGTGGAAAAAGTTTTCAGAGTAAGCTCACTGTCAATTTTTTGCTTGGGTTGTATGAATTGCTTTTAATTCTGTTGCTATTACTTGCAGTCCTTTTTACATGTTGAGCGCCATGAAATATTTACATGTCTAGTTGAGATGATGCTTAATCTCCTTAGGGGCCTCTGTAGTCAGTGGAGAGAAATAGACTTCTCTAGATGGTGGTTGCAGGCATTATAGATCAGGCTCTGAATTTCCTTCTTGAGGCTATCTCTGGGCAATGTATCTCCTAAGCTAGTCTCCTGACAAGGACTGCCTGTAAAACAGCCTTCAGGTTGCTTTGGACATGTGTGTCCATTCACTGAAAATAGCGAGAAGGTAGTATAACTTCCGGAGGAACAGGGCTGCAGAGTAGGTCCTGATGTATTACTAATAAAGCCTAAAGGACTTGGAAAGCAGGGTTATTGGAGTGAATGTGAATTTGGCTGAGTGGTATACTTTCACTGCAAGAGGACAGGTGCATTGGAGTAGATCTACAGCTGCAAAAACTGGCATAATGCCACTGACTGGAATTGTCTTCATGGTATTTACCTGCCCTGCCTACCATGGGTACGTCCTACACTAGATTTCTGTATAGACTTTTTCATATGTAATTTCCCTTCATGTTGCCAGTACCCTCTATTTTTGAGTCTGTATCACCGTAAGCAATTCTTTTGCAAGCAGTGCCGCAGACCTGGCAAATGCTGTTTTGCTAATTTGCCGATGGTTCTCTTCAGGGATTCTGTCTTGGTTCCCTTGGAGGTGGCGTAACTGGAGGTACGTCTTTCCAGGGATGGAGTGGATGAGAAGCTGTCCAAGCTGGTTAGTTTAATAGGCATCTATTTCTAAAACATTGCCACAAATGAGAGCAAATTACTTGTAACTGTTTTTGAAAAGAAGTAATTGAGTATTAGACTGGAGTATGAGCAATTTCCCTTTTGATTAAATTACTGTGAAGTGTCCCAGACCAGCCATAAGAAGTACCTCTCAGGCTAAATGTGGAGAAAGGTGACTAGTGATTATGGTTGAGTAAGCATTTACCTGCCTGACTGGAGAACACTTGAAAATGGCCTACATTTTCATGAAATGAAAATAAAATTATTGAAATGTGGCTCAGGTTGGGCTTGCCAAACCAGAAGTAGCTAAGATCACTAGTTTCTTACCTAGCTTCTTACTGTACCTGCTTCACCTCAAAGAAATATCTGGACCTTCCAGTCTGCTTCTGCCCAAGGAAAACTACAGTCTTATAGTCACGATATAAATTGAGAGTCAGAAAACCTTTGATTAATTGTCAGCTGTACTATTGGCTTTCTGGGTGATGAGGTCAAGACCATTAAACTGTCAGCATGATAGTTTATAAGTAAAATAATACATGTTCTAATTGAAGTATTTTAAGATTCATAGATGAATGCTGATACTAATTTTTCATACAGAATATAGCCCTTTGGCATGTAATGGGAGTTCTTTTGGTATTCATAGTACTCCTTCCTTTTCTTGAGTTAATGCAGTTGTTTGTTGTTTATAACCATCTAAATGATTTCTTGTCCTCCTTGGTATTTTGTCAGGTTCCAAAGCAATTGAGAGATCTGTGGTCCCCTTGTTTAGCCAAGATATATGTTTATTCCTTTTATTTTGATTCCCATAAATCCATTGTATCTGTTCTTTTGTGATTTGGTGGACGGGGTTATACATAATTTTCTTCAAAATTCCTAGTAATGAGGTTCAGCTATTTGAAGTATTCCTGATATAGTTTACAGTTTACATGCATCTTAGTAACTTGTCTTAATATCAGTGGTTTCACTTTATAAGATTATTTACATAATATTTGATATATGATACATGATAACTAATATATTATACATGATATATACTTTATATTGTTAGCTAATGGAGAATATAATAATAATAATTTTAGTAATTATGTAAATTATTATCACATTGTGTTTACATTGTTAGACTGCACAAATGTTTGGACCTAATCAGAGAATCCACAAATGCACTAACAGTTCTTGATTTAATCCTGAGGAGTAAACAAAATTAGTTCAATGTGTAACTCTTGTTTTTTACTTTGTAACTGTCTCCATAATGAACTCAAATTCAGCATGTTTGTGGGTATAAAGCAACATGCTATAACCTTTAAAGGGAGGACATAAAAATTAGGAGAATAGGTACGAGGAAACTAAAAGGAACAAATGTAGGCTAAAAAGACACTGACAGAGGTAACAAAATGTTGGATGGTGTGCCTCACAAATCTTTTGGAGTTAGCTGAGGGGACACTGAGTGTGTATCAATGATCTAGTGATATAATGAATTGAATTTCTGGAAAGCTTTTGACAAGTTTTCTCATCAAAGGCTATAAGGAAAGCACACATCAGTATATGCTTAAAAGGTAAATGGAGATGAGTGATAGATGGTAGCATTATCAGTGTGATTTTACTGGAGTCCTTCTGGGATCTTACTGTTTTAACAGAGATGGCCTGGAATGGTTCAGACAACAAGGTAAGTATGCAGGTGACAAAGTCTGCAAATTACATCTCTAGATGTTTCAGGATAGCTAAAACAGAAGCTGCAAAAGGGTGATAAGATGACAAATGGAACCCAGTGTTGGCAATACAAAATAATGGATATTTCTTGAGTTTGAGGAAAGAAATCCTAGTATATTCATATAGGCATGGTACCAAATTCCACTTTTCCAAAAGGGACTTGGAATTACCATGGAGGGTTCTCTGAAAATAACACTGAAACTTAGCAGCAGTTAAAAAGGGAAAAAAGAGTGTCAGGAAAGGGGTTCAAACCCAAAAGACCATTTTACCACTGCACAAATCCATGGTGCACTTGCACCATGAATATCACATGCAGTTTTAATCATCGCATTTTGAAAAACAATTAACAGAAATGAAAAGCAGTGCTAGGTCTTCCCCCACAGGCCTTATAGCTGAGCCTCTAAGATGGCATTTACTAGCTACTGGTATTATTTGCCTTCTAGTGGGTCCTCAAGGGCAATTTCGGACAGTCCAGCTTGTATCCCTGGGGAAGGGAACGGGAAGAAACTTTGCACATGTCCTGGACATTGTAATGTATCAAGTTTTCATGTGCATATGCCTCAACACTGCTTCTGTCTGTCTTCAGTTGCCTCTGTTTATCCTATTAACCCTTAGGGATGTTACATGGCTGATGTCAGGGCAGCCGAGAGCTCCTGAAATCCTTGCAACTTTGTCATCATCTGTGCAGGTGGATGGGACTTGAAGGCAACTTGATCTTGCATTGTGGTCAGGATCATTTCTGAAGCTAGGCAAGAGGCAATATGCATACACTGGCAGGCAAGAAGGGAGGAAAGTTTCTCTGTCGGCACAGCAGTGTTTTCACCCAATGCATTTCCTTAACAGGTCTCTTGCTCCACTCAACAGTGTAACTGTGAGCATGAGCCCACACCACGCATGGGACAGCTTGCCCCTGGCATCCCCTGGCATAGCTGGAAAGATGAAAGGAGGATTCCTCCCCCAGGAGCTGTGCTAGTGCACTTCTGCTGCCTCTGACATGACCTGTGTGGAGCCTCACCAAACCTACATTAATTAGCAGCACAAATTAGAGCCTAAGAATGCCACATTTGGTTATTGCAGTGATCAGCCCATGCACTCTGTGGGAATTTTAAGAACAATTTGAACTCCATAAAGGGGGAAAGAGATCTGCTCTTATCAAATACACACTATACCCCCAGTATCAAACGAATATTTCAGCAGAAGGATCTGGACACATGCCACTGCTCATCTTGTAATCCAAAACGTTGCTGCTGTTTTGGTGTGTAGATAACCAGGAAAACAACTATTCATTTGTGACTAGGTAGGGCTGAAAGTGTTTCATTGCAAAATAACGCTTCTAAAACAGGAACTTTTTATGTACCATTTTAGGAATGGGAAGCACTGGCAGAGTGACGCTGCCTGGGACACAAGGAGGTATCCCAAACACCACGCTTTGGCAGGTCTATGCCATCTGTCCTACTGTAGAAATCGTGTTTGGTACAAGTAAATAAACATCAACCAGGTCAGAGACATAAACCAAAGCATCCCTCACGCAAGCCCTACCTACTCAGCTACTGATTTTTCCTATATGTCCCATCTTCAATAATCTGAGACGGAACCTGGCTACTAGTCTGTTCTCACATAGTGTGATTCCCCAGAAAATGGATATGTAGAGTGCCACCAGATTCACTAGCACTGGTTACAAGCATTCAATATCTGGGTTCAGTGATGAATCTGTCCTCCCGGCCCATCTGAGAAAATCACATACAAACTCAAAATCTACTTAAAAATTTGACAAGTCGTAATTATTTTCAGCTGGCAAAGCTTTCCAGACACTACAGAAGCGAAATATGCACTCCAAGGTGGCACAAAACCATAAAAGAACTATTGCTATCTTACATATGTGAGGGATCTTATGAACGACCTGAGACTGTTTCTATAATAAACAGCAGAACAAACCCCATTCTTTTGGCTTGCTCTGTACACACAGAGGCTGCAAGCATCTAAAGATAGAAAGTAAAGCACTCCATAGGCAGAGTGCACAGTTACAGAATGCAGCAGCTGTCATTATCATGAGTTAAATATAGGCTAAATTCAGATAGTCTTTATTCAAATCTTGTAACGAGTGTTTAGATTCTCACTGGAAGTAGATGGGACAAGCATAACCTGACAGATCTTCCCGCATCTTGCAGTTCAGTACAGATATAGGCATTCAGCCTGGGCACAACGTGCTTCTGAGAGTGCTCCAGGATTTTCTGGCTTTTGAGGTGAAGCCACTGTGAGCAGTTCCTGGACTTGGTTACTGCTTTCACTCCTCTGGCTTACAGCACGAGGCTGAGGACAGGTCTGGCAACACAGCTGGTAGAGCGTGAATTGCAATACAGGGATGTGAGCAAGCAGCCAGACATGGATGGTGGCAAGGCTGCACCCGTGAAGCTCATGTCTCAAGAAAATGCACTACTTTGTGCAGACATGCAATGCCTCTGTAGACAACTCACACTTCACTGAACCAGGGACTTGTCAGAACAGACACATCTACTCCCTGTCTTTCAGGTTTTCAGCTTATAGAACCTGTTTGCCCGTTGATCTCTTGGGAAATGGTGTGCACTAGATTTAAGAGACGTGTAAGTGTTATGAAAATGATATACACCTTTTTTCTTCTTCTTCTTTTTTTTTTTTTTTTTCCCTGAAAGACAGCAATAGACATTACCTTAACCTTGAAACAGTCTGAGGAAAAGTAGTTCTTAGTTGGATGACGGGGCTGGAGCTGGGGCAGGAGTAAGACCTGGTGGAAAACTTTCTTTTAGCAACTACCAAAGCTCTACTTTTCCTCAACTTTGTTGTTTGTCTTTCTGAATACATGAGATCTACCCTAGCTACTCTTTATCTTAGAGAGCCAACTTCTTTTTAGAGATTTTTGTTTTCTATGATCTCTTTTGTTACTGTACAAGTGACAGAAATTGTCTTTACAAATTCCTTATCCAAAAATGAATGGAAAATAGCTCATGGGAAAGAAACGTTGTACAGGAAAGTAACTGTGCAGAGGAGGAACACTTAAAAATACAGTCTTTTTTCTTTGTCTCCCCTCTGTCTTTCCATTTGTTCCATTATCTGTCCCCTTGCTCTCCCTCATCCTCTTCTTTCCCTTTGCTCACATCAAACCTGTAGCATTATACCTGACACCAGTGCAGGACTGGTGAGTGAGTTCTCAGCAAAGTTTGCTGTTCAAAAAGCTGTTCGAGGTTTCCTTGAAGTACTACCTTTACCTCTTCTTCAAGAGGGTAATGCCATACCCAGGGACCCCACCTGCTTCCTGCCAGGCAGCCCCCACCCTGTGCTTTCTCTTCCAGTCCCATAGCAGCATCGATTCTTCTCATTTTTGGCAGCTGAATCAAACTTTCAGATGAGACCATCCCCAAAGCCAGAAATTCAAAACCAGATCACTGCTTAGGCAAAACAGTGAAATCATTCTGGATTTGCACTGTTGTTACTGAATTCAAAATTTGGCACACGGTTAATAGATAAATGTATTATAACCTAAAAGTGGTACGCTCGCTAGTAAGAGCCTATTTGTAGTTTGGAATATACAATGTGACACGGGTGTTTTTGAACAGATTAAATTAATGGAAGACTGATGGAAACATTTCCTCTCCAATTCCTGACAGCTAATCAAAATATACCAAAAATCAGCACAATCTCTTTTATTTTGTTTTATTGCATTTTGTTACTAGCCAGCATCAGTGTGTTATTACACCCACTGACAATATCAGCATCCTATCTTTTCTTTTTTAATATGGTGTTATTCACTGTCATTTTCTGTAAGGAAAAAAGCTACAATTTTTTAAAAACATTCACTCAAGAACTTCCACAGTGGAACAGTCCAGTGCAATGATCAATCTGCCATCTGCTGGCATCCTGTCTCTGGACAGAGCTGTCAGGATGGGGTGTGAAATTCAACCTACTGGTGCATGTGCACAGTATTATTCCAAAATGATACGAGATTTATGAGCGTTCAGAGCTTAGCCTAACAATTTCCTGGGACATTTCCACCAAAACAAAATCGCTGAGAAATATAAAAAGTCAGTCACCAGAAAGGAATCCTACATTTCCATAATCTAGTAAGAATTTCTTATTGTTGCAGTAAAGACAGTAGATCTAATTGCATTCTGTTATTGGTTATTAGCACTTTGATACCATAGAAACCAGCCAGGAACAGGGCATCAGTGTCCTAAGACTGGAAACACTGATTTGTAAACAGTGTTTTTAAATGGACAGAAAAACATGCAGGCAGAGAAAAGGATGTGATAGTATCAGATGGCAGGCTGATTGTGAGGCAGAAAGTTCTAGAGGGAAGAAGCCAGATGGAAATTAAAGACAAAGTAAGGCTGAGAGGTTGAAAGCAGTGGCTAGGGATGACAGATTAAGTGAAGCTGATGTGAAGATACTGCTAGGAGAATGGGAAAGTAGGAGCAAACAGCCACTCACTACATGGCAGAGGAAATTTTCCCTCATAATTCACAGAATTCCCCTTCACCCGCAGAAGTAATGTTTCATAGGAACTTGGTAAGTTACCCGCAGGAAAACCTTGAGGAAGAAATGCAAATGCTTTCCTCATACACAAGATCACCTTGTTACGGAAAGACCAAAGGTGATGTAGCCTCGGAGAGAAACATTATGCAGACCACAGAGTATGCTGACTTGAAACATTTTTCATTTGATTCCTGTGATTCTGTGCCTCTCTCACTAGTTGGGAATTTGGTTCTTTGAAGCTGCTTCTGTTTTGCTCCCCACACAGCAGAATAACTTGCTCAGGAAAAAATAATCTGTGTGGTGAGAGCTTGTACAGATAAAAAGAAGTGTTTTGGAGCACTGATTTACAAACCCAGAGCAAATTGATGTAAGCAATCTCAGCTCACTATCTGTTCTTTTGCCTGTAACAACTTAAAGGTCCATCCGAGAGTCACAGTTCCCTGAGCAACATTAAAAAAGGGGTGCTTGCAGGTCAACAAAGGATTGGTTTAGGTATGTAGATACTTTGGTGATATTTATTTCAAGTAGTTATGCACCTGAATGCACATTTCAAATCTGAGCATCCTGAAATTTAGAAGTCATTTAGAACAAAACCTAGACCCAGATCCGAATTTTGCAGTTAGGTATCACTAAGTTATCTTAGTGAACTATCTAGATATACAACATAAAAAATCTAGATACTTTCTAGTGCTTGCCAGCAATACATCCATAGAGACTTACGAATCTGGTGAGTATTCTAATTTCATTTTCAGTTCCTCTGTTTTAAATCTGAAGACATGCTTTTTGTAAATTAGCTGATGATAAAAGTGAAATTAAGGAATGCAGGTACTGTAAGAATCCATAACTTGCAGTATTTGCATAGGAACTACACAGAGCATGGCAGAAAGAGAATCTTGGAAGAGCAATATACAGCAGTTAGCATACTGAACATGGACACACCGTGCTCTACCTCTGTTTATTTCTGCTTGTCTTCCTCATCAAACTTTATTTAGACCAAAAGTAACTGTCTAAAAACAGTCAGTGCTGCAATGTTAGACTCTTCTGAATCATTTGTCTGTAGCAACTTAAGGCTGATGTGCTGTCCTCAGGAAAATAAGGCCTCAGGACTATGACTTTTTAAGCATATGGAAATTCAAACAGTGTATCTCCCACCATACTGGAGTGGATTATGAACCACTTCTGATAAGTGCACTCCTCACTCCATCCTCTTGAAAAGGAGTTTCTCTCTGCAGAAAACAAGAGGGAGTAGTGAGGAAGCATGTGTCAGTCCTTCTCTCAAAAAATATTGTCTGACACCTTTTTAAGTGAAAATACATGAGCACTCCTGAAATCCAGGACTTCATTGTCAAGACAGGTGCTCCAGTTTGGAAAACTCTGGGTGCATTCTCCTCTAGTTCATCGGTAACTTATCTGTTACGGAGAGGACTGTTAGTCTCTCTGTACACTACAAATGTATTCTTCTCTCTGCTCCTTCCTGCCTGGACTCCTTCAATGCCCTTCTAAACAAGAGTTGTTCTAGTTGCTTTCCTTGGATGTAAAGCAGCCCAGACCCAGGGCCATCTGGACATTTTACTGTAGTATGTCTAGCAGAAGAGTGACCGTAGATGCTTATGAAGTTGAACTGGAGGTTGAAAGACAGGAGTGGTAACTTTACAAAGCCTGCCTCTGAAATACCTTTCTCCTTGAGATGCTGCAGGCCACATCTTCTTTCATTTTTCTAACTGTTGCTTTAATTGTGGTGATGAAAAGATAGCAGGAAGTTTTATTTTTGCTTTTGATTGTCACCTGCTTTAGTAGTCCTCGTGCTCCAGTGCTCAATAGAAGATACAGGCAAATGATAATCCTATGGGTGAACTAAACAACTAATGGTGCAGGCTGTGACTTCATTACATGCAGTGACTCTTCATCCACCAGAGCCAAATTTGTCTCTGGATTCTGTTTTAGGTTCAACCACTGGCTTGTGGTATGGTCTTGAATATGTTGGTTTTACTCTTTGCATCACTTTCCCCCTCCACTGTATTTGAGATGAAGGAAAGTATCTTTTTCTGCAGAGTGCTCAGATAGTACACTAGTACTAAAAAATTCATGGCAAAATCTATGGATCCCAGCTTTTGGCTTTTTATTTCTTCTAACTGGGTATTTAATTCAGTTAGTGATGCTTACAGCTAATCTGCTTCAGGGAAAGTAACTTAAGTGCAGCAAACCTTTGCTGATTTGTTCTTATCCACTGGTCTGTTGCCAAGTGTGAGTTTAGAGTCTAAAGCTTGCATGGGCTGGCTGAGGAGCACATCTTTCTTTAATCCTGCAAGTCAATAAGCCCTTCCAAATTGGCATATAATTTAAGGGTTAATATTAACTTGAACAGTTAAATTCAGATCTTGACATCTCTGCAAGAGCTTTTAAACATTTTGGTTTTATCAACAATGTCTGTTAGGCCTGTAAGGTCTTGTGAGAAGTATAGCATCAGCCTGAGGCAACTTCAAAGAGAGGATCATGAAGGTCTTGAACTGAGTCTACCTCTAAAGAGAGCCCCAGGAGGTGTTGAGCCTGGTGGTAGTTGAAAGGGCATTCCTGGGGTTGCTAGAAAGAGAAGGCAGCAGCTCTAAGAAGGGAGAACAGTCAACGCCAGGAAGAGAGAATAATTGCTCCAATTTTAGAATCAAATCAGTCTCAATAAAAAAATTATAATATAAATAGAGGAGGAAAGACTATTCTAAAACCATGTTTTAAAACTAGCTTAAATCCAGGGTATAGTGTTATCTGGAAATCTCAAGTCAGCTCCAGTGCACCAAAACTGAAACCCAATATGCATTGAAGTCCATCCCCCAAAGTAATTATCACTGGTATTACTGTAACACCTCTTTCTGTGAATGTTAGGCACTGCACAGTGTAGCTGTTGACTACAGGGCACTTCAGAGGAAGTCTTGTACTGTTTTGCCCACTTACATGAAGCCTTTTAATATCTTTTCATTATTGTTTTGTTCATTATTTAGAATTATTAGAGGTTCAAACCTTAAATAATTCTTCTTACTGGAGTCATTCTCTTGTCACTGAACTGCAGTGCCCATAATATTTTACAGCTCTTAAAAGCAGAATATTGTACAAAAACTAGTCAGGAATCCATGATTAATATAAAGGCTTTATTTATCACTGTTCAGGTATCTATCTGTATTACAGTAAATTGTAATAGTTGATTTTTCATTTAGGAAGCAATTTTCATTACATTGCTTTCTGATTGTGGATAGACTGCAGCTATTGTAGTATATGAACCCAAGATCCCGTTATCTTCAGGGTTTTTCTTCATCTGCTTAGCTTTTTTTTGTAGGGTGCCTAATATTTTAGCACCTGATTGAATGTTTACACAGAATTAATTAATAAACCAAAGACAGGTCTAGTAGGCAATTAGTGGCTAAAAAACTGATTTAAGTGCAAGGTAAGAGAGTATTTGGCAACTGACACTTAGTAGAAGGGTTTCCAAACCCTTCTACGGATGATGGATCAATCTATGGATGATGATTTATGATCCTTAAAGAAGAACATAAAAACAATAGAGTAACAATGAAGTATGTTTTCAGGAAGGGGTTTTCTTCCACCGTTAATTTGAATGTACTCAGGCTATTTTTTATGTACATCAGGGATTATCTCTGGAATATGATCTCTGTCGTTTTGCCACCTATTGTTCCCTCTATCTGCTTCTTTTCTGTTTTCTGTGGTGAAAAAAGATGAGCACTATTTCTTTCTTTATATCAAAACCCAGTCTTTGCCACCTCTCATTTGGTTTGAAACCAGTTTAGTATTCAGAATGATATTAGGGTAAGCAGTGGCAAGGAGTTGCATTTCCATGCAGATCCTGAATCCCAATTTTCTTGTTAAGGAAGTGAGTTAAACAGTCCTTCTTTATAGTTTGAAATGTTCAGGAACCACTGTTCTTAAGGGTAAAACTATACCTGCCTGCTTCCTGCAAAAATTACTATTAGTCACATAACTTTTAATTGCTGTGAAGTGCACTGGAAATAAACCCTGTGAGTCTCAAGCAATTATCTCTCATGAAACACAAGACAAACAGGAGCTGAAAGCATGATTAACAGTTTACTGAGCAGCTAGGGTTTCTTAGATACTCTGTCTGAAGCTTAAAAAATAAGATACTTCAGTGGAAGCTGCTGATTAGTGCCAAAGAACATGTGAACTTTTCAGCCATCAGCCTGAAAGTTAAACTCTTTCCTAAGTACTAATGGTGAATATCCTCTTTTTGAGGCTATTGCCTCAAGTTTTGGTCATATTGCTGTGGAAAGTTCTCTGTGTTCCTGACAGCGCTGTGCTGAAATACCAAATCCTATGTACCAGGGTTTTGATGTAGGTGTTGCCATCTCTGAAAACCTGATTTATATCCTAAAGACAGTCCTAAACTCAAGATTGTTTAAGTTTGCAAAATAGGGGGTAAAGGAAAAGCGAGACAGAAATGCAACACGATGTCACTCATAATACAGTAATTGTTGATCCCCTCTCTCCCCCAACAAATACGTAGAGCCATTTTTGTTAGTGTTCCTCAGAATATCTCCAAAATTCCTGTGGGCAACGTTTGGGGAAGCATCAAAGACTGAGTGTGAGGGGGGTAATGGATCTTGAAAGGCAATAGATAGAAATTACTTCATGAGGGTACCTGTACATGGTGCCTCATCCCAGCCATGAGGACTGTGCTACTTTCCCACTTGAGATGCTGCTTCAAGGTTATGTACAGGCTGGATGAAAGTAGCAAATTTCTTAATTAGATGCTGAGCATATACTCATAAATCTAGCCTTGCTGCTATGTGGCACTTTGCACCATCATAACAGCATTTTACTTTTTCCCCTGAATTGCACTGATGGATAAGATGAAAGCATTGTCTCAACACTGATCAAAACCAGGGTTACCAGGAACGGCACGGTAAAATCCATTCAGGTACAGGGAAGTGATGTGGAACAACCATTATTAACCCATTCTTGCACTCCCTGGGAGAGGGGAATATAGGTGTAACTCAGAAAGGAACAATACATTCCAAATGCAGTCTCTGTGAGCATCCTTTGAAATTGCTTAAGTCTGGTCTGTGCCATGAGCCTCTGTTGTCCTTTGTCTGCTTCAATGTCTGAGAAAAGCATATATATACATGGATCCCTCTTATTCAACTTTTTTTTTTTTTCCTTGGGCTGAACACAGCTCAGCCAGAACAGAGGTTTGGGCTCATTATTGTTATTTTTGTTTCTTCAGTAGCATAATGAGCAATGTACAGAAATTAGTTGGTGCATATCAGAAAGCCTTATGTGTGCTTTCTAGAGAGAGGAAGAAGGCTGAAAAGGAGTATATCAAGCCTAAAAAGTTTCAGAGCCAGTGTTTCTGTATTTTCATAACACAGTATCAGTACTCACATTATGACTGCAGCAAGATCCATGCCTAGAGGTTTACAAAAATAACATGAGAGAAAGCTGCTGCTCTGTGAGAAGCTTGCTGCGTGTTCTGTCTGGGTCTAGAAAAACACCATGCAGAAATGTGGTATCGTGCAAAAACAGCAATGTAAAAACAATCCTTCTTTACACTGACCTGTGCCTTGCATGTATTCAGGACTGCCTCTCCCAAGCTTAGTAACAAATGTGAGTGCTTTCAGCTTTTTATATCTGTCTCCCCTATGGTACTTTCTACAGTTAAGAAACAGGGAATGGATTTTGCATCTTCTTGTGCAGCAGTAGCAGCGTTCTTTATAAAGCATGAGAATTAAAATAGCATTGAGGCACCAAAAGAGCTAGTTAGAGTGGGGGAAGCCCATCTCTAGTTGAATGGTTCAAACTACTGTTCTTAACCCATGGAGTTGTCTGAAATGTTGTATATATTTTAAAATATGTTATTTAGAATTCTGCTGCTATGCTTTCAAGGGGTGTTGCCTTCTTCATTAATGCGGTGAGTAAGCCCTGGCTGGCAGCAAGCACCCACACAGCCACTTGCTCACTCTCCTCCCTGTAGTGGGATGGGAAGAAAATATGAAGAATGAGAGTGAGAAAGCTTGTGGGTCAAAATAAAGACAGCAAAATCACTTACAAGTGCTGTCGTGGGCAAAACAGACTTGACTTGAGGAATTCAATTTATTGCCAATTAGTATAATTTTTAAAGTACTGAGTTGGGTATTTGGAAATAAAAAAAAAAGACAAACATTCAGGTTGCTTTTCCTCCCCCTTTCCCAGGCTCAGCTTCAGTCGCAGGCTCAGATCACTCCAGACAGCTCTCCTCCACCCATTTTATTGCCACAGGTCACACTCAGTCCCTCCAGTGCGGTGGTGAATGGCACAGGGGTTGGGGTCAGCACACAGTGGTTTCCCTCTGTGGCAGTACACTCCCCCCCACAATCCTGCCAGCTGGAAACAAGACTTCTCCAGGCAGGGAGAAGGGGAAGGAAAAAAACCCTGAACTCTGGAGGCCGCAGGTTGAAATTTGAACTGGCCAATTGAGATGCGCCAGGTACACCGAGGTGACCCTCCTAGGCAAGAGAATTAAACGACCACAGGTCAGACTTGAGAGGGGTATAAACAGGGTCCCGCCGGAGGACACGTTGGAATCAGCCCTCCTCGGAGCAGCGGGTCTGCAGTCAGGGACTCCCCCTTGGGTCAGGGCACCGCCCGAGGGAACTTCTGGAGGGAGAGAGCCCTCAGCTTTTAGGGGAGTGATACGCGCGTTTTGAGCCATCACTTTAAATCTTGGGGATTCTTGCATCGGCTGTGTAGTATTAATTCTCTTTACATCCTTGAGCCTGTGGTTTATAAAATGTTACCAGACTTCTAACTAACTTTTTACTGAAGAATAAATCTGAGTTTTAAGACCTGTTGGATTTGGTTATGTGTGCATCCGTAACACCCTCTACCTATCCTTCCTTCTCAACTCTTTTCCTCTGCTCCAGCGCTGGTCCTCCATGGGCCACAGTCTCGCCAGGGAAGTGCCTGCTCTGCCATCGAGCACCTCCCACTCCCCTGACCTTGTTATTCCCTCCTCCTCTGCCTGTCCAGCATTTCTGCCCTTTCTTAAATACATTTTCCCAGAGGTGTCACCATCGTGGCTGAGGGGCTCAGTGGTGTCCTGCAGTGGGTCTGTTGGAGCTGGCTGGTACTGGCTGTGTTCAGAGAACACAGAAGAACAAAAGATTCGTATATTGTTCTTAGATGTTATCTCCAAGCCAGTGATATTTAAAATACATTTTGTTTCAGTCTCATTTTGAATGTGAAGGAGCTAGGACAAGGCAGAATGAAATCCACACTGGCAGGTATAGGCAGCAGTGATGTTGATGCGACCATACCGCTGATCACTGAGGAGCTCTGTAAGCCCAGTGCTGTGCCAGTCTTTCTGTACAGCCTGTTGAGATGGGCATCACACTTTACTGAGGTATGTGCCAGGCTCTGGACCAGAGCTCGCTTGCATTTGACTGATCTGAAAGGCAAGTGGTGTGAACCTATGTCTACCTGCACTGTCTACACTAGCCTAGCAAAAATGTTTTGACTAAGGACATACCTAAAGTGTGTGGCAGAGAAAAACGTAGAAGCGATGTATCTGATATTCTGTTTTATGCTTTGACTACGAAAACTGGCTTTCTTTTTTTAAAAATATTTTGATCTGGAGGAAGTGATTTAGAAGACAAGCTGTTTAATTAGTGCATGGGCAGAGACAATCTGTTCCAAGAACAGCTGGCAGCATGGGAGAGGGCATAAAGTTAAGAGTAGGTGAAGGGGACAAAAGAAATGCTAAAGAAATGTGTTTTCTTTGGAGGAGTACTCCAAAATGCAGAGCCTTGTGGAGAGATGAGGACAGCATGTTCCATGAAGGCATAGGATACCAGCACTAAAAATATGCCATTGGTCATCTAGCCAAAAAGGTAAACAACTTGCTTGGAGTCTTGGGGACATTTGTCAGGAATTCAGAAAAGAAAATGTTTGGAAGACAGAAGAACCATCTGAGCTCACTGTGAAGCAGCAAATGTTCCAGTGCTATTTTTGGTTGAGTAGTACTGTATATTGGTGGAGTTTCTGTGAAATGGGAGGTGACACTACAAAATCTTGGAATATGCATATTTGAAATATGCTGTTCATGAAAATAATATATGTTCCATATATTTAGCATTTAGCCTAGTCTGAAAAGTGGCTGTAGCATCTTTTTATCCCATGCTTAATGTCTTCTACTTGGAAAAAACAGTATCTACTCCATTTTGGAAGGACTATATATCATGCCTGTGGCCTCAGCTTGGGAACTTAAGAACCTTGTTTGGTCCTGTTGTTGTCAACATTTAGGTCAGAAAAACTGTGCCTGAATTAATGACCAGAGAGAGAGAAATAAAAGGAGAAAGAAAAAGGGATTTCTTTTAACTCCTGAAATTATTGGATAAGACCAAAACCTATAAGACCCCAGTGTATGTAATAGAAAACAAGGAAAGAGCAAGGTCACACTCATTGATGGAAAAGATGCATAAGAAGTAAATTCCACTGATAAGGATGTCTCCATAAGAATGTCTGTCCTCACCCCTCTTGTCACTGGAGCAGATTGACATTAGGTTGTTTGAATTAATAGGAACAAGATGATGTTATATGCAGTGATTTTGCCTGTTTAGCACTTAACTGCTTGAGGGTAGGAAGGCTCTACAGAGAGATCTGGACAGGCTGGATCGATGGGGTGAGGCCAATCGTATGAGGTTCAACAAGGCCAAGTGCCGGGTCCTGCACTTGGGTCACAGCAACCCCACGCAGCGCTACAGGCCTGGGGAAGGGTGGCTGGAAAGCTGCCCGGTGGGAAAGGACCTGGGGGTGTTGGTTGACAGCCAGCTGAATATGAGCCAGCAGTGTGCCCAGGTGGCCAAGAAGGCCAACAGCATCCTGGCCTGTATCAGAAATAGTGTGGCCAGCAGGAGCAGGGAAGTGATTGTCCCCTGTACTGGCGAGGCTGCAGCTTGAGTACTGTGTTCAGTTTTGGGCCCCTCACTGCAGGAAAGACATGGAGGTGCTGGAGCGTGTCCAGAGAAGGGCAACCAAGTTGGTGAGGGGCCTGGAGCACAAGTGTTATGAGGAGTGGCTGAGGGAGCTGGGGCTGTTTAGTCTGGAGAAGAGGAGGCTGAGGGGAGACCTTATCGCTCTCTACAACTACCTGAAAGGGGGTTGTAGTGAGGTGGGTGTTGGTCTCTTCTGTCAGGTGGCTGGTGATAGGACAAGAGGAAATGGCCTCAAGTTGTGGCAAGGGAGATTTAGGTTAGATACTAGGAAAAATTTCTTTACTGAGAGGGTTGTCAGGTATTGGAATAGCCTGCCCAGGGAAGTGGTTGAGTCACCATACCTGGAGGTATTCAAAAAGCACATAGAGAAAGTACTCCAGAACATGGTTTAGTGGGCATGGATGATGGTTGTTCTCTATGATCTTGAAGGTCTTTTCCAACCTAAATGATTCTATGATTCTATTCTATGACTAACCACCTTAAGAATAAAATCAGCAACTTCATTAGTAAATGGAAATGACCCCTCATAGGTTGTTATATGATTGAAAACTCTCCATCTTTTCTTCTTAGATTCCTACTTTAATCTTTTCCAGATTATCTCAAGGTGGATTTAAATTGAGGCCTTTCTCATTAGCAGGCACTAATTTATTTATATTTGATGAATGTCTCACAAATTATCTGCTCCATCAATGTGGAGAGTACTTGTTGGTAAAACAAAACTAAAAAAAAAAAAAGAAAGTAGAAAACAGCTCTTTCAAAAGTGTTTTCATTTTACTTAAACCACTATGAGATGAACTACTATTGCTGGAGAAAGGCCTCTCTTACTGTTTCATTTTGACACAGAAAATTCTGCATTTATTCCACAAAATGGGCTCAGAGGATGTGTTAGCCTGGCTGGAGTTACTCAGCTATTTGGCTTCAGATTGCAAATGCTATTTAAAACAAAAAGTTCTTTCAGTGTTAGAATCCTAAATGCAATTCTCGTTTGTTAGTAAAGCCAGTGTACAGCTGGAGAGCATTTTCCACAAGGCTGTTAAAAGTTCATATACTGTGGGAACACTGGGTATACCTAAGTTTCTTTGACAGGCAGATCTATTACACTGCAATGACCTGCAGTACTTGATGAGTTTATTTGGAGTCTTACTACAGAGTCCTGGATGGTAAAACAAGGCCAGGTAGGAGGAGGGAGAGGTGGCAAGAAAAGCAAGCAAGTGGGAAACCAATTCTATACCATGGTGACCAGGGCATTAGGCTGGAAAAAGAGAGCAGAAGTATCAAAAAGGCATAAGATCGCTGTTCCTCTGAAATATACTGTCCCGAGGAAAAAACTTCCTTTACAGAACTTCAGGGATTTTTTTTTCTGTTCTTCTGAAAATACCAGCCTAATTTTTCAGACTCAGTCAAAGTCAAAGGCCTGAGGTATGAACCTTTCAAGATTTCTCAGCCATTAGTACACATATATATATATATATTTTTTTTTTAATAATGACTTGGTACAGTGTAATACTGCAGTGGTTTAGGCTAATCTAGTCTCATCTTAATACAACGGTGCCCAAACTGGAATGTAAAGGCTGCATTCCTTATTCCTGAGAACCCGGGCAGCACAAAGTAATGTTCTTTATAGGAAAATAGCAAGGCCAACTCCCTCCACAAGGAAAACATGCAAGCCAACCTTTTTGTAACATATGATTACTACAATGTACATATTCCATGAATAATGACGTTTATGCCTTAGCATTTTTTGGGTCTATAGCAGTTATACTCTACTGTGAATATCCCCAGAATGCATATCTAACTGTAAAAAGACCCCCTTTCCACCTGTATGTTGAATTTCATGTGTCACTGTCCATTAAGTAATTCTGCTTCTGAGTATTGTTTTTGTGCTCTTTTCAGTAGCTCTAAAAATGCTGTGCTTGATTCACCATTGCTTTTTGACTTCATTTGTACCAGTGGAAGAGTAGGGAAAAAATAGAGCCTCAGCTGCTCCACTTTTGTGGGAGTAACTGAGATGCACAATAACCATGAGTCAGGCCTTTCTGCAGAGCCTCTCATTAACATTGTTAGTGTTTTTACTTAAAAAAACCCCAACAACCTTTGGCTGAATTTATCACTCATGAACAAGTCGATGTCCTGACCATTTGGAACAGATTGGTAGGCCATTCTTTCCACTCCTGTTTTTACCATGAGACAAGACAATCCTGATACATATTGAAATGCATTTTAATGTTGCTGTATGGGGACTGGAGGAAGGTTTACTATGCATAACTTTGCTTTGCTAGTAGTGCTTGGCAACCCCGAAGTACTTTGTCCAAGGATTCCCAGTACTATACAGCACTGCATGTGCCTTGTAACTTCCACTGTAGCGAGGTGTCTGCCATTTCGTTTTTACGTGCCAGGAAACTGAAGCATTTAGTGGAAGTGAATAAGTCACGTTAGCCAAACCAGTAAATAAACAAGAACTTGGTTAAATCTTGGTCCTCCATGACCAAAAGCAAGTGTGCCAGTCTGAGACACCATGTAGCATCCATGTGATCAGTTGCTTTCCCTTCGCTACACATAAGTAAGTGAAATCCTGCCATTGTGAATGTGTGTCCATAACTCTTAAAGAAGCTAGATCAGCCTTTAGTATTTTAGCAAACTGCTCGAAATGGGTCCCCAGGAAAAAAGGAAATAAGAAGTCAAGTCAGGTTTTACATTCTTGTGTTGTTTTTCGCCTTGGTTCTTCAGTGGCAGTTTTTTCCATGTCTTGTATTTGATTAATCTTATTTATGGCATTGTATTACTAATCCTATTTAACTGGTTTTGTTCAGCCAGACACAGAAAACAATGCACACACACAAAAAGAAAAAAATTAAGCATAGAGATAATAATGTCAAACAGTTTCAGAACTAAAACTATTTATGAAATATTGTATATTTATTCTGCTACCTGTGTTTTAAATGCAGAGTATCCCAGGTCACATGAGTGCCTAATGATGGCCAGACATTGCACCTCTAAAATAAACACTCATGCTTTAGTGGAAGCAGTAGTACTGCTCACAAATTGGTTAGATATTAACAAGTTCGGGCAATATCGCCCCTGTATATTATAAAGATAACTTGAGACATTATTTCCTGCCTAGTCAATGTCCTAATCTGAAATGAGATCTCACTTCTGGGTTAAGGGAGATACTTGATTTGGAAAACTAATTTGGAAATAAGTCACTTACAGTGACCTCCACATTCATTTTCCAGAATAAATACAGAATTTACACTGCCACTGTAATTAATCCACAGTAAGATTGCTAGTAATTTCTAGGTTTCTTGTGAAACTCTATTGAATTTTGAGTTTACTTACAGCACAGAAAATCTGAAATAAATCCATCAGTTTTGTTAATCCAGGCTTGCATCTGTATTACTGGAAACAAAATCTAGGGTTTATATTAAATAAAGTGAGAGTTTATATGATCTAGGAGTGTAAAATGTTGCAATTACACTGCTCATATTTGTATTCGGTTTGTAGCAGCCAGTAACACACATACTCTTTCTTCAAGAGCTTTCCAGTATGGATTTGCATAGGTAATTTTATCTCAGGTTGTTTGGTATTTGACATAAGTCTTTTATTTCTGGAGTAAACCGATAATATAGCTATCTATTTTTGAAAAGGAGATTTAATCTTCATGTTTGTGAATGAAATATGGAAATCCTGAGTCAAGGAAAGTCTAGAAAACCTGAAGCACATATTATTTCTACATAAAATCTCAGGGGTTTAGAAGAAAAACAGGGTTTATTTTCATTTCAGTCTTGGTCTTGCTTGGGGCTGGTGAGGCAATGTGGGTGTACATATGTATGTATGGAGGTGTGAATGTGCACTTTTTCTTATACATCGAACCCAAACTGGAGTGTACTGGAGCCTTTCTGAAGCTCAGGACTGTTTTTCCAGGCTGTTTCTGGTAGGTTAGTGACTGCCTAGTGCATGGAAAATGGGAATCACCATTTTTCTGGGGCCAGATGTAGAGGTTCACTATTGCCCAGGGAGGGCTCTCACTAACGGGGAGGAGGGAGGGTTCTTTTCTACCTAATAAGCTCACAAAAGGCAGAAAGAGAAATACCAGATCACACCAGCATGATCAGTCTGCCATTCACAAGGTATACAGTCCCAGAAATCCACTCAAATATATATTTTTTCTTTTGTTATTTCCTTTTTCTAGAAAAAGCAAGTGAGTCAAACAAAGATTCGGGTGATCTCCACCATCCTCTTCATCCTGGCAGGCTGCATTGTCTTTGTGACCATTCCTGCAGTTATCTTCAAACACATCGAGGGATGGACAGCCTTGGAGTCCATCTACTTTGTGGTCGTCACTCTGACTACCGTTGGCTTCGGTGACTTTGTAGCAGGTGAGCAGCTTTGAGCCTAGGTGCTGTTCATGAGAGCCTTGGCTCTTAGAATTTGTTTTCTGGTGTAGAGAGGACGTTTTTCACAATGTGTTATATTCCAGTGAAATGATGCCAGGTGTTTCTGTTGGGGTTACTGTGCAGCAGGACACCAGGTTGATTTAAGATCCAGGTGCCTTGCCATCTGGAGACTGCAAGCTTTCAGCAGTGTAGATAACGCAAGCCTGGGAAGTCCTGATTTTTCTTTATCGTGCAATGAATTATGCACAAGTCAAATGACTTTCCCATTGAATTCAAGATTTTTATTAGTCCATTAGGTCTCAATCTGAGGCTGATTGCTGAAGCAAGTAGCCAAAATGATGAATGGATGAAGCTTTTAGAAAGTAGGGCTGAGCCATAAGACTGGAGAAATCTCTGGTCAGATGCAGTAGTGGACTCCTACTACAGGAGCTGCAGCATTTCAGAAGCTGAATTTTGTTCTCTAACCTTGGCAGAAATTTTGACATTGCAGTTGCCCTGTTAAGGAAAACTGATGTAGGAAGAGAAGGACTAATGGGGTATGCATCTCAGTGCTAGGGGGGTACTCTCCAAGATTAATACAGTACTAGCAGGAACTATAAATATCCATCCTTACCAATTTCCAAAGAGTGAGTCAAGATTGTTCGCTGGAGACATGAGAGATACTTTTTTTTTTTTCACTCTACTGCCTTGCTAACAAAAAGGTAGTTAAAATAAGTTGAATTTTTTTTCCCATTAGTGCATGACCCTTACACCTCTTTCCTGTTAGTGGTCCTAATTAAAGGCATTAAGATGCCTGTGTTACAAACAGCCACTGTTTTGTTACTTTCCATAAATCAGTGAAATATGAATGACTTCTTAGAAAACATTAAATACAAGTGCAGGAATATATAAAATTTTCTTTGCTGAAGAGCTGTAGACAAGTCTTTTTGCAGACAAGGCTGTGATCTTCCTTTTTTTATGACGTAGTGGTGTAGAAGACATGAATTACTGAGGAAAGAAAGGCACCAAACAAAGAGAGCCCCAGATATGAAAAAGAAGCATTTTATGAGCATTCAGATACAGAAGTGATTGTATGAGCTTGGTTCATTTTAACCACTTAAAAGTGAAGAGAAGGTCATTGATATTCTGTCTTTGTGTCATCACAGTGTGAAATACAAATATTTCACAATATTTTTCTTAAGCATAACACACTTTGGTATTGTTTTCTGTAATTATATAATAGTAAAAAAGCCCTGAACATTAAATTAAATTGTTCTAAATCCAACATGATTAGGAGAATATAATCCACAGCTGGCTGGCTACTAACAACCAGGATTTTTCAAAAATCAAATGGAGGACCCTGAATGAGAAAACTTCAGAGGTGATCTCATGATAAGAGTTTAAGGCAGGTGATCACCAGGAGATCTGGGTTTCATTGCTGGTTTTGGGACAGATTTTCTGTCACTTTTATTTTCTGTTACTTTAAACTCTCCATTTCTCTGTCCCTTTGACATCAAAGGGAAAATACTACATTGCATTGGGTAAAACCACATCAATGGAGCTATGCTGATTTATTCCACTTAGAACGTGTCCCAGCTTTTGGGAGTTTTTGTACTACTGTTGGCAATATAATTGTGGATGGAGCCTGAAAAAACAGAATATCTGATAGGCTGAAAAAAGTGGTCTCATACTTTCTCAGTTGCCTGATTACTCCATAAGACAGACCTAGACAATCTGCTTCATAGCGAGCTTCCTCAGGGACACGTATTATCAGAAGAGCCTTGTTGTACCATAGCAACAGCAGCCCCCACCTCCCATTGTTTCCCACTCTTAAACACTGGAAAAAAGAGAGTGATTCATGCTGTGTATGGGGAGAGATTAATATCAAAACCAATATTTGGGTCCCTGCCAATTCTCAAATGTCTGAGCTTCCACAGGGATGTTGGATCACTGTACGTACACTCCTACTGAGTCTGGGTAAAATTAAAGAGTTGTAGGAATGTCTCAGATTGCAAAAAGCTCAGGGGCAAACACTGATCTTTGTTGTCCAGTGATTTTAATGGGGGAAAATCCCCAAAGCTCTCTGTAGTCATACAGAGGTACAGACTGGTGTCTAGCTCTTATCTAACCAAGACTAGAGTCCAGAAAATATGCAGTCCTCTGCCCAAGTCCCCTGGCAGGCTTGCTCTTCAGGCAGAGATTTACACAGGTACCACCAAAGGTGGTGTTTCTTCACCTGCACTGAGGGATGTGGCTGTGCCGCCTCTGCCACTCTCTCTTCAGCTCAGGGCTGTGCCTGCCTCTCACTGTCTCATTATTGCAGTGCACTTAGCACTGTGATAGGACTGGGAGTCTCAAAAGTGAGGTTGTGGTTGCTTTCTTTTGGAAAAGTTTATTCTATTCTGTGGTAGGTAGCAGCCTGGTTGATACTGCATTTATTTTAGGCTCTTCATAGTCCAGCAGAGTTGCCAAATGTCTCACATACTTGTTTTACCAGCTCATCCTAAAACTCGCATGAAAACAATATAGGACATTTGTTGCTTCATTTGATCCATATCTCCTCTCAAGTCACTGGCCAGAGAATGCATTTCTATAACTGATACCAAAGCAGACGGTATATCCTTATTATCGGGGCTGATGCAGGGTGGGCTTCCTGTCAGATATCCTAATTTGGAGGGGAAGACAAAGCTACTTTTCTTTCTTCTGCATGTAGGTCTCTGAATCCTGTAGGTAAAACCAAAAATATCTGGAAACTATAACCTGAGGGCATTGAACTGTAAAGTTTCACAACTACCAGGCTGCAGGCAGTTCAGAATAAGGAAGACTAGCTGTATCAAACTTTTTCTTGGAAATGTGTTCATGCTGTTGCAAGTACTACCAAAGCAGGAATTTCAGACTTGCTTCAGAGTATGAGCAATATAAAGAAAAGTGTTTACTAGGTGCTGTGGCAGGTCACATAGCAGCAGAACAGTACATAATTTTAAAGAGTTTTAAATTAAGAACAGACTGTGTTCCTCCCATCTGACAGTCCTCTCATCTATTATTAGAACTACAGTAGTATTGGCAAGAGTCAAGAAATACTTTCAGGAATTTCTCAGAATTGTAGCTATTTTGTCATAATTTTGGCATCTCATGATTCCTAAGCATAAGTATATGCTTATTTCAGGAGGAAATGCTGACATCCATTACCGGGAGTGGTATAAACCCTTAGTGTGGTTCTGGATCCTCGTTGGCCTTGCCTATTTTGCTGCTGTCCTGAGTATGATTGGAGACTGGTTAAGAGTCCTGTCCAAGAAGACAAAAGAAGAGGTATGACTAGTAATTTCTCAGTGGTTTGTCATTTTATGAGAGCTTTAAGTGCCTGATTCCTGTTTGTCTAAAGAAGGATACTCCTCTGTATGACAAATGCTCAATATTCCCTGTGGTTTACTCCACTGGCTGCCTTTGGTATCCAGTTAGCTCTGATCTCTAGCTCCTTCACAAAGGGAGTTAAAAAAGCAACTGAAGCAACCCAGGCTGTTACACCTCTATCAGTACTACCAAATACGCAGAACACATCAGTAGGATTGCAATTACGGAATAAAAGAGGCCAGCCTTCACTCTGAAACTAGCTACAAAGTTGTGATAAAAAATTCAGTGTTCTCTCTTAAAAAAATTAGAGATGCATAGGTTTTGAAGACATTAGTTGGCTCTCTTCCTTATGGGGCAAGAACCTGCCTTTAAACCAGGGTTTCATATTGAGTTTTCCCACCTTTCCCTATGTCATGGAATATGGCTCTGAATAAGAGTTTAGATTCAGGCCCTTTACTGACTACCATATTATCAAAAATTGAAGAAACTGAGTAATCAGCATCAGGGAGAACATGATTAAATTCACTCAGAAAATGCCCTCCATGATTCAAAGACAGTATTGCTAATGTGTCACTCAAATAAGAGTGGAAAATAGAAGGCAATTGCCATGACTCTAGAGCTGAAGCCTATTGTGGAGGACGTTAATAATATAATTTCAATTTTTAAGGCAATCTCCTTCTGCATTACTGGCAAAGCTAACCTGGCAAGGTTAGCCAAAGAGCAGGCATAGACAAAGTTTGGCAGAGGGGTACTTCTGTTTATCATTTATGAAAACATCTGCGCTGCCTCAGATGTGTCTCCTGCACACCTCCGTGAAAAAAGGGGCTTCACAGAGAGTTTGGCAGTCAGGCTGAACATCAGCAGGCACCTACATGTGGGAATCTGATCTCTTATGGTGAATGTGAGATGCCTACTCCCACAAGTAATACAGTTCTAATGGACACCTGCTCATCTGGCCTGAGGAACCAAAGATGAATTCCTCGTGGATCACTGAATGCAGAAACTGAGTTCTGGCTACAGCAGCCCAAGCAAACCATTGACCTTGGTGGGCTCTTGCAGACATCGTACTCCTGAATCTGTTGTCCTTTAGCTGAACTTTGGAAAAGGCCTGTGTTGACTGAGATATTGCTTGGTCATTTACCTTCTTTTTTTCTCATTGTGGAAGAAATATTTATTTAACGCAGCAGCCGTGTAGGTGCTTTATTCTTAGCCATTGTTCTGCTCTCGGGTGCAAAGGACTAAAACAAAGCAAAGCAGTGAGACATTTAAGGACATGCTCATGGTGCCCACACAGTATGTGTTGACATCTCCTCCAGCTGCCTTGAGAGGGTGGTGTTTGGACAGTTATGCAATGGAAACCTCCATTAAAGACAGCTATATTTGTCCCTGAGAATGACTGGATCAGTCAGAGGTCCACTTGGAACTATCTAATAGGTGTTTCCGTTAATTGCTCTGTGGCTTTGTAGCACTGAACAGAACCTTCAGTGGGACTGAACAGCTCCATCCATAAGCAATATGGGAAAATACATTACTGTATTGCTACACTGGTTGTTGTGCTATTCTGAAGTATATTGGTATAACTATATGTGATTAATTTTACTCAGTCCTGCTCATTTACCACTGACATTATAAGTCAGGAATTTTGTTCTTAACCAAGGAGGGATTAGCATAAATACCTGCTATCGTGTAACACAGCTATAAAATGTGGGGGGCAAAATGTGAAACAGGCAGACAAGTTATATGCCACACAAGACATTAGCTAGTCACTAGTTGGTGTGTTTAGAGCCTGCTCAGTATAGCCACTTTGCTGCTGAAGTTTGGGTCTAGATGGATGCACTGGAGCTGGGACTGGTCTCTGATTCTATGCTAGACAAGAAAGCGCTTGTGCTACTCTTCTATGCTTTTGCTTTTTTTATATTCATTTCTCTTTCTTGTTGTTGTAAAGGTTGGAGAAATAAAGGCCCACGCAGCTGAGTGGAAAGCAAATGTGACAGCTGAGTTCAGAGAGACAAGGAGGCGGCTCAGTGTGGAGATCCACGACAAACTTCAGCGGGCAGCCACCATCCGGAGCATGGAGCGCAGGCGCCTGGGCCTGGACCAGCGAGCCCATTCCTTAGACATGCTCTCCCCAGAGAAGCGCTCTGTCTTTACTGCCTTGGAAACAGGACGCTTCAAGGCCTCATCTCAGGAAAGCATCAACAACAGGCCTAACAACCTGCGCCTTAAAGGGTCAGATCAGCTCAACAAGCAC
Source organism: Haliaeetus albicilla (assembly GCF_947461875.1). Lineage (NCBI taxonomy): Eukaryota > Metazoa > Chordata > Aves > Accipitriformes > Accipitridae > Haliaeetus > Haliaeetus albicilla. Next base: position 20,509,280 of record NC_091487.1, read on the forward strand.
GGGCAGGGGGCATCCGAAGACAACATCATTAACAAGTTTGGATCATCTGCTAAGATGACCAAAAGGAAAAACAAAGACCTCAAAAAGACCATCCCTGAGGATGTGCGTAAAATTTATGAGACCTTCCGAAACTACTCCTTGGATGAAGAAAAAAAGGAAGAGGAGTCAGAGAAGATGTGTAATTCTGATAACTCTTCTAGCACTGCAGTACTGACCGACTGCATCCAGCAGCACTCGGACCTGGAGAATGGAGTGATCCCCAATGAAACCAAAGAAAGGGAACGTGAAAACAAAGCGCTACTTGAAGACAGAAATTTAATGTAAAAGATGCCTGACTTGAATTAACAAAGTTAGTGTTTTTATATACATATATATATTGAGACACGTGCCTTATACAGACTCCTTATTCAGTCTGAATTATATAGCATCGAAGAATATTTCACTGTGCCATAAAGACTCAAGCTTGCTCTGCCAAAACAATTCAGGAACACAGCACTGCAGAATGGCAACAGAAAGCTACGCACATGGAAATTTCAGCCTGTATAAGATTACCAGGGCAAGACGCAAAGGAAGAGACTGAACCATGGCAATGGCAGCTATGTAAGAAGAGTGTTTGAAAGGGATGAAAAAGAGTGTATCTTTGTAACGGAGTATGCATCCATAAAGCCTTCCCCTGGTGATTAAAAAGAGGAGAAATGTTTGGATTGAACTAGAAACTTTCAGTAAGGCTTAGTTTACGTTTTGGCACGTGATCCAAGCTAGATTTTTTTTTTATTATTATTTTTTTTTTAATTTTTGAATCAGATGCATTATCTTTCTAAACTCCAAAAGAATGTCCATGGACACAGCCGCCAGCTGGGTGCTGGTTTGAAAAATCAATATAGACATATTTAAGGCTCGGCTTGCTCTTTTCATTAAAAACAAACAAACAAACAACTAACTCTGTGGGTATTTATCTTAACCAGTGTCAAAAAAAAAAGGAAAGAAAAAATGGATTTTTTTTCTCGTGTAGGAAATATTAAATGTAAGCTCACAGCAAGAAAGCACATATGAAGAAAGTGCAACATCTCGTGCTATGTTGTTTAAAAGAAGAGAAACATTAATTTAATGATATTCGGTTAGGTGTATAAAACAGTGGGCCAACTTTTTTTTAAAAGAATTTCTCATTCACACTTTCTACCACTGAAAAAACCCTTCAGTTTATTGCTGTAAGACTATGAAGACAGAAGGAAAGCTATAGCTTTTGCATGTCAGCAAACTGCTGTTCTCTGTAGCTGAATCTGAACTTTTAAAAATAGACATAAGAGCATATACACTATTCAAAGGAGGGCCAGGGCAACCACAGAATCTCAGGGCTCTCTACCCCTTTTGCTGGGTTTGGGTTTAGACATAAGCTGCAGTCATAATCTCAGAAAAAAAAAAGAAAAAAGAAATCTACGAAAAGAAGTTGAGAAAAATATGGTGGTAATCTTTTAAGTGCTTATAGCTTTAAGTGCCATTAATGCTGTCATATTTTGTAACTTTTTAAACAAGTCTTCTGCATTATTTGTTTTATTTCCTTTCAGATACTGTCTTTGTTTGACATTTGCTATCTTTCTTCTTGATAAAATCTAAACATGAGCTCTCTGCATTTTTAGACTAAATTGAAATGTAACCAAACTGTGGGCATTTTTTAAAAATCTTTTGTGGCGTCTGGACATATGGATATAAGAAATACAAATGTCCCTAGACTTCACAGTAAATATTCAAAGAAAAGGCTGCAAAATAATTAATGGGAATTGCAAAACACACTAAATTTTGGTAGCCTCAGCCTGTGGGCTACTGTGTTTGTCATTGCAGCATGCCCATGTCTGCACACACAAAAATGCACGCTTCGTTTTCTGTGATGGTTTCTGAGATTTTTATGCACAATGAGCCAACTCAAAATCTAACTGGTCACTGAAATACATGATTGCCATGGCTATGAATAGAAGCATGGCAATGCAAATGCAAATTTTGAGTATGCATATTTGCATATCTAATTGACTGCACAATTTGCAGGAGTGAGCCAAATACCACTAGTGCAGAGGAGGAAAGAAGTTCTTAGTATGTTCTGTCTGTTGGTTTACTTCACTTGAAATATCCTGTCTTTCTAATTTCATTACCTGTCTGAAAATTAAGGATGAAAAAATAATGTTTGAAAAATTTCAAGTCATTTGGGATTGCTTTAACTCAATAAGACCCAAGAGAAATTGAATTCTGCTTAGTTCACCAATGAATCTCTTAAGGTGCAGGGCTGCACTCTGGCTTTAGCTTACTGGAGACAGGGCAGTAAGCCCAGTCCCCGGGGAAGGTTTTGTTTGACTCAAGAGCTGCTGTGGCTCTGGAGGCTTTTGTGCCACGCAGCCCTGTGCTCTGCTTCACAATAACGCAGCCGGCAGCTTGTGGCCATCCTCAGATCCTGTACTCCCCAAGCTGCAGCAGACCCTGGCAGGGAGCAGGTCTGTTTGAGCACGGGAGTCCTCTAGCCATCCTGTTGCGCCTGGTTTTGGGCAGGCCTGGGATGAAGTCCAGCCTTTCGCGCCACACGTGAGCAAATTGTTGGAAGTCTCACTGAGACGTACAGTGAATCATGTTGTGCTCATTCTGTAGTGCCAGCGTAGATGAAGCATACTTGGATGTACTGAGATTTTATGTTGTTCAGATCTGGGGTTTTCCTGTGGCCTGGTGGGAAGTTAGGAGATAAAGCTGTGATTTAGATTTGCTTTTGAATTCCAAACAAGGTTCAGAAGAGCTCAGACATGTGATTTGCGTCCTGGGCATTAAAGTACTGCCTGGTTACACCGTCCTGCACTTTGCTTGTATGAAGGATCAGGTACACAAAAGCATCTCATCTGACTCTGAAAGCATGCAGTACATACAGATTGTGCTAACAATTCTCCTTGGTTACCAAATGCCAAAACCAACACCATGCATGCAGTGTTATTTTTTCCTCAACTGAGTTCTTCTCACAAGAAATGCTCGCCTGTAATGGAAAAGTCCTGTGCAGGTGCACAGGCAGCTGTAAGGGTATGGGAGATGCATTTCCTGGATGTGAACTAAAAGGCTCAGTCATAGCCTGAGCATTTCTGCTGATTAGGGTCAGGGAAAGCAAAATTCTGTCTTGTAGGACTTGTCTGTGTGAGCAAGGAGTTGGACAGTGGGCAAATCATGGAAAACAAGTCAACATGGACAAAGTGACTGAGGAGGCAACGTTTGGTGGCCAAATTCAGAACTGGTTGCTCTGATGGGATAGAAGGACAATGCAATCTTGGCATATGCGTCATCTTTAAACTTTCTGAGTTCTCAGGCTCTCCCCTGTCCAGATTCTAACTGACGGGGTGTGTGTCTCACTCTAGTTTCTGCCTCGCCATGCCATGCAGGAGTCCCTGGCTGACATTTTATTAGCTGTGTCTTCAGCAGCTCCTGGTTTGGGTTAGGATAGTTTCAGGGACAAAGGGTGATGCTGAATAAACTCCCAGTGAGATGCTGAACAGAGCATTTGATGACCTTTTACATGAAAGCAAGATGCTCTCTTTCATGCCCCCACATTTCTGTGTCTGTGCAACGTGCTGAGAAAGCTGCCAGTCTGCTGCTGAAGTAAATACTTTCTCCTATATGATTGCCTATTAAATACCTCAATATACATCATTTTTATTATAATATGGGAAGTGCAAACGGTGTACTGCTTAGGGGACCAGACAGAAATGTCTGACAACCAAAATGACATTTTAATGTCCTAAATTGCTTCTCCCCTTGTAAAGGACATCCCTTGGTTTTAGTTGTATGCGACAGCTTGGGAGAGACTCTCAGTTCAAACACCAAGTGTTTTTAGGGCTAACATTCTCATCCTTTGGTATTTAATAATACTTACAAAGAACTTGTGATGTTATTTCTAGTGAGGCTGTTCCACCATTATTGAAAGTTTTAGCAAAAGGTAGTCTGAACCATACCCAAAACTCCTTGCTCTAAATTACAGACTTTCACAGAAGCCCGAAAATAAAAACGCAAACAAAAGGGTGACTTAGTGACTTTAACTCTCAGATCCTGCCCTGAGCACAACATGACTTGACATGGGAATTGGGACCTGAAAGAACAAAGGAAACATGGATCTTCTGTAGCCACAGCCCTCACACATAGAGGACGACTCAGCTTCTGGTTTCCTACAGCTTTCAGCTCTGCAGTCCCACTTTCTACTGTCTTGTGCAGGAGAATTCTGGCATGCTTCTTTGGGATTCCTCCTGAACCATTAACCGTCACTGAACTTGTGCAGATTTTGCATGAGTGGTTTTGAAAAGGTTTGTAACTTCATCCATGTGGCAGTCTGTGAATTTCATTATTCTCTAATAGGGAACATTATTTCTAATAAATGTTATTAGAAATAATACTAAATAACCCCCCCCAGCAATTTATATTCATGAAATCTAATTTTGGTTGTTGCTGTGAAATTATACATCATCAGAGCTTCTGCTGTCTGGCTTTATGATGTCTCTAGTACAAGTCTGTTTCTTCCAAAGCCATTAATGGGCTATGCCAGAGACTTTCTGCAAAATTCTCTAACCCACAATGAAAGTATATCTATGTGTTCAGGGTGTTAAAAACCCTGTCCTTAAAAAACCCTGCATTTTCCTGAAGAATTTGTGTTGATGCTGTACATGGGCTGTTTGTTTGCCAGTTTTGGTTTTCTCAGGGGCTTATTTGTGTTGTCAGGTTGCAAGATGTCTGCTAGTCTCACTTTTCCCATCATCCACTAAAAATAAATAACAGGTAAAGACCAAGCTTTATGTTATGTTGCATACTAACCTAGAACAAGAAGTCTTCTACTTAACAGATACGGATTTAAAAGGTGACTGGAACTGCTTCAGTCCTTCCAGTACACCTATTTGTTCTGAACTATGTTTTGTCTAATCTAAGGCCAAAATCTGCCCCCATCAAGTCAGTGCAGTAAAGTAGAGCTAGCTTGTTATTTTTAAGCTGTTCAGAGCAAAGACCTGCTGTTTTAACTCATCTCTACAGTGCCGTTTACACTTACTGGGATGGCATTATATCAATACTAAATACAAATAAGCCCGGCTTCAGAAACAGTTCCCTAGGCAATTAAATATCAATGAAAACACAAATGCAAATCCACACAAATCTGTGAAATTCAAGTAAAGGCTTGTAGGTTAATGTATGAAACTAGTTGCCTGAAATATATCATAAAAAAAAAAAATGCAGATCTGAAAATTCCTTTAGGTTGCCTAATTCCTCCTGCGGTCTCCATCTCCTTTGCTACCAGTAACAGTTACCCTCCTTAACACCATTGCTGATCTGGACCGTATTTTTTTTCCTTCTGCCAGTGCAACTGAAGTACATAATGATGTTGGACTCTGTTGACTCATGCTGTTGAAATCAAACACTGAGCAAGCAGTTCCGAAAGCTAATTTGGGGGTGTCCTGATGTAGCCAGCACATGCTCAGCGAGCTAGCTCATGCTGGGTTGAGCAGGTCACTCTAAAGGCCAGTCTTACCACAACACTGGTGAGTTCTCAGGAACCAGTTGAAAAAAAGAGCCCATGCAAACGTGTGCACATGTGCACCCTTTACGTGGCACATGTAGTCGGTTCTTGCATACAGATTTAGTGGTGATGCCTGGCCCGCCATGGAGGTAGATGTGGACTTCTGTGCTCCCTCATCTCTGGTTACAGGTTGTGCCTGAGCTGAGTCTTATCACCGGGAAATACCAGTGCTGCTGCTTTCGGGGGAAAGCGGACATTTCTCTAGCAGGTGGCCTTTTGAGGCAAATAGGATTTGCTTTCCTTGGCTGAACTCCTTGAGAGCAAATCACAGGCAGGTGGTATTTGGCATGTGAGAGAGAATATTTTAGTCTCCCAAATATATTCCACCCACACACTCTTTTTTCCTTGTGAGAGCTGGGTGCTTAAAGAGGAAAGCTTACGGTGCCTATTGTGAGATGTAAGCCAAATATACCAGCTTTCAGCCTACCATTTAGCAGATTCTCAGATCCTGGAGTCATGTAGTAGATATAATTAGAAAAAGGCAGGATTTGTATCTGGATCACAGCTTCCCCAAAATTTGAAATTATTCAGGCCAGTGTTCCAATGTCAGTTTAGACTGAATTTTTTCAGGTTCTGATAGAATTTCATCTGGACCTTGTGGACAGGGCTGAGAAACCATGATTAGTCATTTTCAGGCTTGCATTTGAAAAAAACTTTCTTAAAATTTGGGGAAACATTTCAGTGGGCTGCTGATCTATTTTTACTGATTAACTTTGAATTATAGTATAAGCAATCAGTAAATCCACTTGCAAGGATGTTCTATCTACTCTCTTGTCTCTGTCCTTCTCTCTCTCTCTGTAAGATTTTATGGTGCTTTAGAAAGGCATTTTCAGAAAAGGGACAATTTCATAAATGTCATTACCATGGTACAGAGCAGAATGTGCTTGTGCCATCTAGATAAGTTTTGCTGCTATTGTCTTTATTTTATGATGTAATGTTTTACAAAGATGGAAAAAAAATTGCAACAAAGACCTTCTGGATGATGAAAACACTTTTCCTGTTGTTTTTTTTCTCTCTCTGTTGTCTTATCATCCAGCAAGGGTAGAGTAGCTGTAATTAATCTTCCCTTTTGTGTATCCCTGTGGAAAACAGTGCATTGCTGGTAATCTAACCGTTGCTAGATCTTTGTGTTCATTTTTGCCCCTCCTACCTTTTCTTTTTGGTTGACAGTCCAGACTGCAGTGTTTTCTGGGTTTCTAATTTGGGAATTGGTGGTGCTGGGCTGGTTTCAAAAGAGAGGCACAAAATTCTAGCCATACCTCTACTCATACTGAGCCACGTTTCTACACCTGGTGACCAGTCAGTAGGGAGGCAAGAAGCAAAGCTTTGAAGAGGCTCTGTCTCTCTTTCCTAGTCTCTCTCCATAGAATTTATTTGCCAGGATGTCTGGAAAAATTTACTAATGCAGAGAGGAGGGAGGAGGTGAAACTTCTTGACCTTGGGAAGCACAGACAAGGTTGGGGTTGTTTTGTACTGTGAATTCTTTTGTCTCGTTGCAGCTTTTTTGGTATCTTCATGTTGACTGTCTCCTACGTGAGGCCTCAGTTTCCCCTGGTGCCTTGTTTTTCCATCAACTTGAGAAACTGCAATACCGGCCAGTCATAGTACACTCACAGAGGGTGCAAACTCATGAACTACGGTTCCTTTGTCAGCAAATGGGGGAGACAAAAAATTCCTGCAAGCATGGTTGATACTTCTGTATAATGTATATAGAGACCTCTCATGGCTGAGCCTTCCCGTGACTCTGAGGGAAAAAAAAAAAGAAAAAAGCCTTCCCTGGACCGAGCAAAAAAGCTCCCCTGTTTTTGTGCTACTCATGCCACACAGTCCATACTGGTTCTTGCTACTTGTTGTGTGTTAATTGTGTAAGTCAAGACATATTTCCCCAAAGCCCCCCCCCCCCAATTTCCAAATTATCTCTCTTCCCCTATGAGCATGTGTCTCTTGATAGGACCTACTTTAGCTACTCTGTATCACTCTTGTTTTTTTCTTGCAAAAATGGTTATTTGCATTTTCTAGTTTATGCACATTCTCATTTTGCTTGTCTACTTAATTGCCATTTCCAGGGCATGACCTTATCTAGCTACACCTGTTTGCTCTTTGTGACCTATTGCTTGGGATATGCTGAAGGCTACTTCGTTTTTAGAGTCCTCCAGCAAACTGATCTATCTAGCCAGCTGACCCAAATAATTGTTCCTAGAGGTGATTGCGAAAGACAATGAAAAAACCCCAAGAGGGCGGATGTGTGACAAGTTGTGAAATATTTTTTTTCCACTCCAAAATCTGGATGCAGAATGCTAAGGGTTGCACTAAGATTCTTGCTGAAACATGATTTTTTTCAGTACAGTCTGTGGTTTTGCATAACACCAACTATTTTTTAAACAAATTGTTACATGGTGACAAAAAGATTAAAGTTGCATTAAAATATAATAAATTTAGAACTCACATACTAAAACTGAATAGCACAGGAAGAAGGATCCCACACAGATTTCACAGCACATTGCTTGGGCTGGCAGGTGTCAAGCTGCTTTCCGGGAAAGCTTTAGATCTTTTCCATGGAGGACACTGGACACTTTCCACACTGTAGGAGGCTGCCTCTGGATCATCCCTTCTTTCTTTCTGGCACAAGGTGCTGATGTTTTTCTTGATGGTGCTCTCTTAATGGTACCATTTTGTGGGCGGAGTCCCCAGCTCTCTTTTTGGAAAATGTCATTACTGAACCAAATTTAAACAGGATGGATGGACACCATAGGCTTGACTGGAAGCAGTTAGCTAAATGGACCTGTGCCACTCTTTCCTTCTAAGTATTGTTATATGACTAGGAAGAATAAAGCACTAAAATAAGGTTGCATTATGTTCCAGAGCATGTTGGGACTGTGAGTCTTGGTCGTGCACATCAAGAATTTGTTTATAATACCGGCTTTATTAAACTGCACTGCAATGTGCCAAATAAGTTATTGGTGGGGGTCCAAAACTGCAGTCCTTCTCTCATATAGAACCATGAGAATCAATTTAAAAAAAGAGTGCAAAATAAGCAAAATAGTCATACTTTTTAGCAGAAAACTGAATATTTCTTGAGGTGGACAATTGAGTTCCATGTTCAATGAAAAGCAGGAAAAACATGAATATTGTAATACCTGAGAAAAAAAGAAAAACAAACAAACAAACAACAAAAAAACCCCAGACCAAAATCTCTTCACTTCTTTCTCACAGAACATATCTGGACTTCTGTGCATTTCATGCCTTTGCAGGTGGCATCGATGAAAATAGACATGCACACTTCATTTTGCTCCTGTTAACCTTTCAGAGCTAATCCAGCAAAGAGAAAGTCAGCTGGCTATTAAAGTCTTGCGTGCACTACGTACGGATCTAACAATTGCAGTTTATTGCTTCCCCTTGCATGAATATCTGGGCAGAAAAAGAGACAGAGAAAATTCCACAAAGGACAGAGTTCGGCCTGCAAATCTCTTCTTCCTGTGAGGGTTTGTGGGAAAGAAAGTACTCAGCATGTTTCAGAGCACAGGTTGGGAAAGGAAAGATTGAAAGAGAAATGGAACAGCATGTAAACTGAGGGTGTTTTGCAAAGAGTCATTAAAGACAGACAGGAACCTCATGAGGTCATTTTTATGATGTCATGTTACAGACGTGGGGATGACTTTAAGATGTTGCAGCAGGAAAACCAAGAGCTCTGGCAATCATTGTCACATCTGGTAAAGTGTGTTGAGAGCCTGGAGCCAGGCTAAGTGATACTCCTCCACAGTGTGAATACAGCAGCAGGCTTTTGAGGGATTAAGCACAAACAAACAATGACCGCGTGTTTTGTTACAAGGGAAATAAACACTACCTGAGTAACAACAAGATTTCCAGTGAGCCTTAGGTGCAGAAAGATGCAAGCTGTGCTGTCAGATTGACACTGAAGTGTTTAATCCTCCAGCTGCGGGGTCTCAAAGACAACAGCCTACTCAACTCTTCAGCTCAGACTCTTTCCTAGAGCAGGTCCATCTTGAGGGGAAGGCATGCTGTGTTGTGAAGCCAATTATATTGTTTTACTTCCATTTCTTTTTCTGATGTAGCTCAATTTGATAAACTAAACATAGTTCGTCAGGTTAAAAAAAAAAACCCCAAACCAAACCCAAACAAAACCCAGCAAAAAACACCTTATAGGCTGCAATTGTCACCTTTTCCCCTTGAATCCCTTCTGCACAGCTGCCTGCTGAGAATGATTTCTAACGAACAGCACAGCCTTGCTGTTTGAGGGAAGGTATATGACTGGATTTTTCATGGGAAGGAGAAGAGGAGGAATCCCCCTGAAGCCTAGGCTTATCTTAAGATTAACTGGAAAACAAAATTTTTTACTATCTCACCCTGCAAATACCAATTCCTTTTTAGCAGGAAGTTATTGTATCTTTCACAGCTTCAAAAGAGCTTTAAATGGACACTTTCATTTCTGTTTTTCATCGCTTAAGTTTCCTGCCTTGGTAAGTCTGCTCTAATCTATTAAAATAGGTGGTTTCTTCTCCATAGACTGGACCTCCCTCACTCAGGCTGAGCACTAATAAATTAGCCATGCCCACTTGCAGTTCTGCATGATGCAATCTGATCTCATTAGCAGTTCCTAAACAAGCCAATTTAATGCAACAGCAAAACAGGTTCAGGCTGTGTTTTGCAATTTCTCTTGTCTATCATCAGTCACACATCCTTCCCTGGGTTTCCTATTCTTGCTCATCTGCTCCTCCTTAACACCTCTAGCAAAAGGCCCACCTACAGTAGTTTAACCCAAGCTCTCTGCGAGGTAGTTACCGATGTATGTTTTTTCGTGTGTGAGGTGAAGCTGTGAAGGCCACAAACACTGAGGTACTTTCTATAAATATGATGGTGACCATCATATTCGTGGTCCTGAGGCTGTTTTAAGCAACCACTATCTCAGCTGCTGTGTGGATCTCTATGTATTGGTCTAGACAGACTTATCTGTAGGTAACATGTATAGTAAATTCCCATCAGGCATCCAGATTACGGGAAAATGAGTACACTGGGGATGCCCTCAGGTGCTGAAAAAAGTGTCAAAGAAACATAGTGCTGTATGTGCAAAAATGTAGCTCAATAAGAGGAAATACTTAAGTCTTTTCCTCTCTGCGTGCTCTAGTGTTGCTTAGTTATTTAGTCAGTTTACCAATCAGTTTGTACTAAAAATGAAAAGGACATCTACAGTTGCTTATGGATCCACAAAAAGAGCTTTGTTTAACAGCCCTGCGAGCTTTGGAAAGGAAAACAGGCTTGTAGAGAGAACCTGCAGACTCTTTGGAGGAGGTTTTCATGTCCATTAATGTGATCATTAATAGCTTGTGTTGCAATCAATAAGTATCCGGAGTGCAGAAGGTCAGAAAACATTGGTTGAAATGCCAACCTGTTAAGCAGTAAACTCAGACACATCAGTGTCCCTTGGACAGGCAAAGATTTGAACATGTTATCAGCTATGAAACAGGCAGATGTTAGGACACTGCAGTGCCAACATTAAATGAGAAATAGTGCAGAGTAGACAGATGTGGGGTTTCTTCTACTGTGTTGGAGGACCTTATTTGGCACCTCTGGTACATTTAGAGGGCAGAAATTCTATTGTATCTTGACAGGTACTAGGAATAGTTTTCCAGAGAGGCAAATTCTGCTAAAGAATAAGAAGTTGGTTGTTGTTACCCCCCCCCCCCCCCCCCCCCAATTTTAGGAAAGGAAAATGGGAGTGGATTTGATTAAGGGATACTATATTTGGATCAGACTTTAAACAGGGGGTTGATCAAGCATTAGGTGCAAAATTGCACAAGGCTAGCAAAATACTGTGGAAAAACCTCAGTCCCTGGGCTAAGAACAGACTGGAAAAGAGATGAAATTTTTGTAAAACTGGAGCTCAGAATTACTGATCTTTCAGCTCAAAGGTAAACTCTCGAAGACAAAGAAGTAATTTGGGGGTCAAACCAAAATGAAATATTATCTTTTCAGTGAAATACAAAAGCAGTAAAAAATTCCAGCCAAATTCAATTTGCATTAAATATCTTTTCAACTGGAACCAGAATGTCACATTTCTATTTAAAATGAACTTTTCCCTGAAAGTTGAAGGAACCGACTAGTACTTCAAATGAAAAAAAATTGGCTTACAAAGTGAAAAAACACTTTTTCTTTTCCCTTTTTTCTTTTTTTTTTCTTTTTCTTCCAGATGAAATAAATCATTCAATTCAACTGAATTTGGTTTGCCAACACAAATGAGAAGTAAGAGTCAAACGGGTTAGCCAGCAGGAGGCATACATAGTTCAAGTAGGAGAAGGCTGCTTTCCTGTTGTACACCCAATCTCTGAGCAGTGCTGAAGCCTGTTCTCACCAGGATGCATTTAACAAAATCACTAGAAAAGACAAGCTAGTATTTGCAAAACCTAGCCTTTTCCCAATAGGAGTTTAATATAATGATCCAAACTTCATGTGAGCAGCCAATCCTAAGGTAAGGGCACATGTGAAATCTTAATCATTTAAATTATTTTGGTAGCATAGTAAATTCTACCTGATTATTAACTTCAGCTCTGGGCAGAGGATGTTTTCTTCCTTGACATACTTGTTTCAGCTTCATATTTAATGTACTACACTGTTTTTTAATAGTCACAGAATTTCCGTGAAGCATTAAGAAGATGTGAAAATGGGAAGTGTAGGACAAATTGTAGTGTTGTTAGTGACATGATGATTCATATTTATTTACATTTTGGTTTTTAAATATTTTTTTCAGTGGAACACTTTCTTGCCAGATCTCACATGCCAGGAAGTAAAAATTAATTCTTGTCACAATTCCCTAGGAAATATCATTATTCCTACTTTATAGCATAGGAAATGAACTATCTGAGGTTACACAGAAACCTATGTTTGAGCCAGAGTTTTAACTCTGACTTGCTACTATGTTCTCTAGTAGCAGGCCAGCCTTCTTCTCTTGATTATACCATGACTTTCTCAAAGGCACAACTTTCCCTATAAATAAACTGCTAGATTAAACTTTGATAGTATTCCATGTACTATTCTTGGTTTTTTTTGTTGTTTTTTTTTTTTTTTTAAATTCATTGTTAAATTTGTAGTCAGGCTCTCACGAATCCCAAAACTAGAAAATGCCAGAATTAAGATTGTCTGTGCACCTTAATTCCTCTAATGTCTGCTTTATGAGACAATATTTGATTTATGTTGTCACATATTTGTCATGGGGTTTCTGACTCATGCCCTGTGTTCTGTGTTGTGCTCAGTTATCAAGTATTTTACCTTTTCCTTCTTGTTCTCTTTATAAACTCTGTACTTATTCATTGCAAACTGTTCCACCCATGCTCTGTAGATCGATATTTCCTCATGGGCTTCTTGGTAGCATTAATCACTAGTGTAACTGGAATGATTCACAAGCATTAACTGCTCTTTTGTGGTGCTACAGGGAGGTAAGGCAGTGGTATTCCTCCATTCTAACAGAGGGGAGGCTGAAGCCAAAAGGTGTCTTTCCATTAATGCTATGGGTTCAGTCTGAGGAGTTGGGAACCTGAGATTTTACTCTAGTATTATGTAGCACTTCAGACCTTGGGACATAAGGATCCAGCTGTTTAGCAAATCAGCCCCAGAGGTAAGTGTCCAGAAAATAAGGATGAAACAGATTCTGGTCACCTTAGAAAATCCTGGTTATGTGACTTGTTCAGCATTTCCAAGCAGAAATAATCCAGTTTTCTATCATGGGATTTAATTTCCTAAACTAAGAGACCTCTTGTGGCTTCTGCATCAGCGATTTTGAAGACAATACTCCTCTTTACTGCATGGTGCTGATTCATCCCTAGGACTACCGTGTGGCCCAAATAAGATGCACCTTTCTTGAAACTTTGGAGGAGATTGTGCCATGTTCCTTTCTTTTCCATTTCTAATTTTCTCAAGTCCTCTATCTCCTTATAGTGGATCCTTCTCTTCTTTAAGGGTGAGGAGCAATACTTCCAATACAATCTTTTCCTGCTTTTAAGAGTAAGCTTTCTTCAGTCCTTTAAAACAGTGCACTTTTCATATGGAAGGAAGGAGAAAGGTCTCCATATCACATCCTGAAAAGACACAAGTGTTTTAATGAAATTCTGAGCAAAATGCTTGAGGAATGAGATTTGAGGCTTACCCTTTCCTTCATTCTACACAGAAGCTAGTTTTAAGTTAGGCATCAAAAATGTTAGATATTATAGCACCAACATTTTAGACACCAAAGAGGGTTACTGGATTTGTCCTGAAATTCTTTCCAAGTTCCAAGAAGAACTTTAGATAAAAAAGCCTGAGCATCTTGACCCATGTCAGAGCAATGGGACAAGAGCAATTTCAGTGCCTGAAGAAACTAACCCATCTGTAAGAAGGAAATACAGCATAGAGAGTTTACAAAAAAATTGCTTTGCTCTCTTACTTGAAAACAGTAGCATGATGCAAATATTCCCCTGGAATGAGAGTGAACTTCTGGTGATGTATTATGAATATCCAGCCTTTTTGTGCCCTGGCTGTACTGACTGCTGCTTTGTTTTAAAGCTGGAAGGAAAAGTGACACATACGCAGATAAAAACATGGATGTCTCAGAAAATACTTCGTGTGTGCAGTTCAATTTAAATCCTTGTATAATATCTTAAATTTGTAGTAGATAGTGCATTATTAATGGAATGTTAAAGCTCCACAAACCTGTCATTTTTGCTAGTTGATCAAAAGCTAAATTAAGAAAAAAAAAAAAAAAGTCAACTTTCCAGTTGAAGTATTCAGGAACTTGTGGGGTTTCAGATTTCTAAAAGGACTTTAAAGTGAGCATCGACGTGTGGCCATGAAGATCAGCTTCAGAAATGGCACAGTTTGCACACCCCCCCAATCTCTTCAAGCAGAACTTTCTTTTTGCCTTCGCAACTAGAAAGCAGCATGATTTCTCCCCCCACCCCCGCCAAATGTTTCACAAGTTGCTCATGGATTTTGAGTTACTCTTTGATCGAAGGTGGAAATGATGGCTCAGTTTTGGAACTGCCTGTTGAACTCCCTTTCACATGGTCAATGCACTGAGCCCTCACATTTCTTAACATTCTGTCTCCACCTCTGTTACCACTTCCATCTTTTCATGACTACCTCTTTGTGTCCTGCAAAGGCTAGTAGAACTGATGAAGTAACTGCGAAGCAAGCAAGTAGTTAGCAAGACAGGTCCTGAAATAGGACCCTTCTCCAGAGAGCCCTACTACACAAGTGTCCAGCCTCTTTTTTGCCAACACTTTTTCTCTTTTGTCCTGCCAAATGCAATATTTTTTTCAGTACTCTTTCTTTGTTTTTTGTCTTTTTTGTTTTTTTTTTTTTTTCCTAAGTCTTTGCAAATATCAGATGTTATCAATGCAAAGTTAAAGTACTCATTTCAACTTGTGCCATCTGGTGAACATGACACTTAGAAGCTGAGAGTTCTATTGGTTTTGATATAAGACCTTGATTTCTCATGGTCAGTTGCCCTGGCAAGTGGGAAAGAACATGAGCTTCTGGCTGAAGACAGGATTACAGCAGGTCGTGAGAAGTGCCCTCCCAAGTCAATCTGGCTAGTCACTCTAAAGCTAGGGAGTGGGCTGTTCAGTGCACTCCAGTATCTCTCCTTCTGCTGCTCTCCTGCCCTGAGCAAAAGCTTACGGAACAATCCTGCAGGAAGTGGGGACCCTCATGTTTGTCTCCCATGCTGTCCTTTTATACACAGTTTAGAGCTTCCTGGGTGGTACACCTCCCTCTAAGCTTGATATTCAAAGCTCTCCTGAAAGCCCCTCCTATCAACTAGACCTAGCCGTCTTCATCCTTCCCAGAGAAGTCCTTTATGACCAAACACCCTTACGGCAACAGCTTTACTTTGAGCAGCAGCCTCCTTTTCTTTTTCTCCCTTTATTGTAGTTATTTGATAAGCTCAGATAGACTGAACCTAATAACTTTTCTGCTGTTTCATTCTACTAAGGAAGAAAAAATTGCACCGAGGTCCTGTGGAAGGTATCTTTCTCTTCCAAATCAATTCCAATCACAGATCCCAGTGAGAACTGGATTTGGTTTGCACTTCTGTAATCTGCAGTAAAAACTTTAAGTAGTACAGCAACATTTTGCTTTGAAACTGGAAATCTACTGCTTGGCCACTCTTGCTTATACTTCATCGTATTTCCTTCTATTAATACATAATTCTTTCTAAATATAGTGACAATTTGTGGGTTTTGTTTAGTGCATCTCTTCTTTTGTGGGCTGTAATTAGTTCTGCTTTTGTTGTATGTTTTGTGGGTTTTTTTCTTCTTTTCTTTTTTTTTTTAATTACCATAAAAATGCCCCACTTCATCCTCTGGTGACCCTGTGGAAAATATTGCTTTTTACATGGCTGTTGCAGACTGGGGTCTTGAAGTCTTTGATCTGGAGCATTATGCAGAGTCACTTCTTTACTTCAATAGCCATAGTGAAGGTCTGTTTTTTAAAGCTCTCAGCCTTAAGAAGCTGTTACCTCTTCCAGCCAAAACTCCTGTGATGGCTGAGCCACTCCATTGATCTCAGTGATGCTCAAGTAAAATACAGAAAAAAACTGAGTCCAGTTCCCTCTCACTTGGCTGCATTAATTGTGCTGGGCTAACAGGAATAAGAAGCAGAAGGCATTTAGTTTTGGCACTACTTTGCTATGGCTTTGAATACACATCACAGAGTGGTCAAGTTCAATTACCAGTTTTATAGAGCAACTTGTCAGAGTAGAACCACACTATCAGCCTAATGTTTATTGGCTGCTTTTGAGATTGAGTCACTTATGCATCGATGTAGTTCTTTCTAGGTGCAAAAATCTTATTCTCTAAAATAAAGAGGGTAGAACATGTCACACATCACCTGTAAAATTGCAAGGAGAAAAAATTAAGGCTCATCCCATGACTTTTCAAGGTCTATTACAGGTATCGTAACTTAAAGGATTTGAAATGAAAGAAGAATTGCATTTTTGCCCAGCTCCAACAGACATTTTGAAAACCTTTTCTGAATCCAGTAGAATATTAATCATGGAACAGAAGGCTTTGCCAAGGAGTTCTGATTTACATTCCAGTTAAATTTCTATACAGTAAATGTTAGGTTCAATTTCAAACTGAGGAAATGGCTCGGGCATAGTATTATCAAAGGACATTTCAATCATTTATGTACAACGCAGAGGAAGCAGGGGAGTAAATCTCTTTGGAATTTACTTCTTATACAAGTCACTTAAGTTTAATGTAGGGATTTGGGGACCTCTGTGAGCAAAGAGGAAGGGAGAAATGGAAATTCACCCTTCAGTCCCACCAGGAAATATTCTGATTTACAGCCATAAATTGCAAAGACATTGAAGCAGCGTTTTCAAAGACCTCTTTATGTGCTGCATTTTCATGTTTAGCTGACGACTGAGCATGGCAGACCCAGTGTGACACTTGTCAGGGATGGGGACTGGTCAGGAGTGGTGACCTGTATCTCCTTGCTGCCTCATGTGGGTCTTATCCTTAGATCAAAGAGTAACAGTCCCATTTGCTGACCCAGACAATATTTAATTTATACTATACAAAAACAGCAATTGAAAGAGCCCCATTCTAGAAAACTGAGTGGCCAGGATATTACTTTTCTTGAAAATGGGGGGGATGAGTGATAAAATTTCTTCCAGGTATATCTCATAGCTAAGATTAGCTCTGTAAGCAGTGAAGCCCTGAATATACATGCATACTCCTTGTGTTTTTTGGGGAAAAAATTGGCAGAGACATCTACTTCCAGATGACTCTTCATCTCTACTTTTTCCCCTAGAGCAGTGAGGTCTCTCTAGGAGCCAAAGCAGGATATCTAAACATCTGAAGAGGCAGAATTTTTCAGACACATCCTTGTCCTTGGTGTGACTTAATGATTCACCAAAGATTCACCAAATCTTCAGGGATTTGACAATGAAGTTGGGACCACTAGTATCTGTGCATTTTCTCTTTGCTTCTTTTGATAGGGCTCCAGCTGCAGTGTCTTTTAACTCAACACCTTTTACTGCCAATGAACTGAAACATGCAGAGATGAAGACAGGTATTAAGGCCAAAGGGGAACCACAGCAGCTTCGCTTACCTGCAGGGTTATGTCAGGAGTCAGATTAATTTAAATTGGGAAGAAGGCACATTCTTACATAGCATGGGCTAGGACAGGTCCTGCAGTTACTGGGGAAAAATCCTACCATCAAGGTAGCTCTTTCCAAGGCCCAGCGTTCACAAGTCTTTCTCATTCCTTCTGCTGACAGCACTGTACCGCTTTCACTGAAGAGTTTAGAAGTATGAACGGTGATAGGAAAACACACATTTCAGAATAAGAAATTTAAATATGTTTTTTTTTAATTAAGTTTCAGAAAAATATTCCTGTGGGGTTAATGGATAAGGACTGGGGGGAAAGCAAAACAGTTGATAGCCTCTGAATAGCCTATAGAATGAAATATTTGAAACAAATTTTCTTCTTTTCAAGAAGTGAGCTCCTGGAGTACTGTGTAAAGACTAGCTTCTGTACTCTTAGGTGTGTAAATCCAAAATGACACTGCTGGATTTACATACGAGTATAAGTATACAGTGTTGTGTTTTGGATAAGGGTGGAGACTTCATTTCAATATGGCAATATGTCTCTGAGGACCCTTGCTAATGGTAATAGATAAATGAAATAGGGTTGCGCATGTCCAGTATCATCAATACATGTTATCATGCCATGCCACTTCAATTGGATTATCTGTTTATATATGCATCAAAGGGGAGCAAAAAATGTTTAATTTGCTTCAGTGAGCTGTAAGCAGAAAGAGAATACGTGATAGCTGAGGGTTTGGAGCACACTGCATCATATAATCTCATTCAGGAAATCTTCTGAATTATTGATTACGTTTTTCTTTTCTTTTTTCATTTTGTGAGTCACTCACCACGTTTGTGTTAGCCAGCCATAGTCTTCTGAGGTTATCTGCATCAATTTACAAGTAGCTTCTAACTGTCACGCTAGTTCAAAGTGGGCTGTGCCCTTTTTTTTCTGAGATCAGCAGCAGCCAGTATGGAGTGATTAATGTGGATTCCTGCCTGCTGCAAGGTGGCTTGACAACAATACCTCCTTTCTGTTGTCTCCTAAGCAGGTATAAAGGCAACAAAGGCCTTTGGTTAATGAAAGGAGCCAAATTCAAATATGTCATTTAGAGGTGTTCTTGTCTGCCTCTTTCAACCAGATCCACACAGCTGCCTGTCTTCCTCTGTCTTGGGACTTCATACATTTTTACTGAAGATTAACTTCAAAAAGGGCTTGTGCTGTTTCATCCAGAGGGAGGTACTGTCACTGTGCCTGGCAGGTGCTGACTGTCTGTCATGGGGACCAAAGTATCCAGAAAGTGAGGTCTGAAGGTAGTAAGAAGCCAGGAGAGAGGAGATGAGCTCTCCCATTTGAATGTGGACTCCAGCATACCACCTAGGACCAGTTGTCCTTGTGGCAATGCTACTGCGCATGCCAAATGCTTTGTGATAAAGTGGTTTTAGGCAAACAAGGAGATGACAAACCTGCTCTGCCCTCCATTGCTTAGTGCTGTACGTGGCTGGCTGGTACACTCTCTGCTTCACAGCAGTGATTAGCTGTGGCTCGGAAGCGTGAGATTCCCCAATGCTGAAGAAATAAATGCTGGCTTCCTTCTAAGCTCAAGGGACCCACAGGAAAGGGAGAGAGAGACGAAATTGTCTCTGCAGAAGTGTCACTGGCTCCTTGAGGTCTCAGTATTCAGCTGGATGGTTGAGTGATTCCTGATGAGCCTGCAGATAATTCAAAGGACTATTGGAAACCATATGGCTTGGTCTTTTGGTTACCTATTCTAATACGATTCAGTTTTCACTGTACAGTAAATACACAACTAGCAGATGGTAGGAAAGCAGAATCTACTCACCAAGATGAGATGATCATTTTGGCATGAATATGCCCTTGCATGTGCTGGGGTGGTTCTGGGCTTTATTGCCAACCCTTGGTGAGAGCGTCCTGGGTGCCTGCTGTGCCATGCCATGTGGTGCCTGCTTGGTGCTCCTCCTCTGCCCCTTCTTGGGGGGGGGGCAGCTCCTCCCCACCTGCCCTTTCCATGCTATGCCCTCATGACTCCCACGACGAGGAGGGCGAGGATATCAGATGCTCTTCGAGTCACAGAAAAACACCTCTTTTTTCAGTGGGGGACAAACTGCAGCCATTGCCTGGACTTGTCAGAAGCACAGCAGCAAAGCCATTGTTCCTTGGGTCTTACCTTTTAGAGTACTTATGTCCTTTTAATATAGCTTTTCCACCATCCTGTTATCGGAGGAAAGTCTCTAGTCAACATGTGTCAGATTGTGTGGATTTTTGTATGCAAGCTTTTGATGTTATTTCATGTTGTTCATGATATCCTTCTTTTAAAAGAAGCCATGGGGAACTTCTTATTACCTCTCTTTATTGTTTTCTCTGATGAGACAGAGATGAAATTCCTTCTCTGATCATCTGAAACCTTGCTAGAGCTCAGCATCACTTATTTAAGAATTTCTAAATTACTTAGACCACCAGCTGATGGACAAGAGCCTTTTGCCTCAGGCTCCTAAACCATCTCTGCAAAGTATGTTCTGCTCCTCACTCCTAATTACATCACAGCTAATTGCAGTGCCTGGTGCTGCGTTAAGTGCAGCTGGGGAGAGCTGCCACCTGCTCCCAGGGAAGGTCACTGATCACCAGGCTCGTGTGGACAGAGACCCTGCTGGGGTTAGAAGGGGAGGGAGTACTGCCAGGACACGCTTGTGGGCATCGTTGTGGGTAAAACCCGTTGTGCTGCTGGCAGTCATCACCCCTTTAATTCACAAGCCCATGGGAGAGGGAGAGCCTAAGTATCACAAGGCAATATTGACAAGGTTTTCTATTTGAGGAGTGAAAGTCTTTCTCAGGCATTTAGTGGAATCCTTCAGAGAGCAAACTGACTTGCAAATGGTGAGCACATATAAAGTATTTGCCCCACAGTCAAAGGGACTGGTGCAGTTTAAGCTGTCCTGCCAAAGAAGATAGCTAATACCAGGGAGCAGGGTTAGCACTTCAAATCAAGTTGCATGCTTTGCCTGCTAAAAACTATGACGACTGAATTAATAAAAACTCATCTGGGAAATCTGACCCACAATTTTCAGCTGATCAGATCCAAATACTGCCAAGTGTCTCAGACCCACTGCAGCAGCACAGAGCATCCAGCCAGCTGTGGGTGTGCTGTTGTATTTGCTCTCCCCGAAGTCACTGGGCCTGGGTCAGCTTGGATGGTCAATCTGATACACGCCAGTGTAGTCAGGGTGCTCCTCGTTTGGTTTGGAGAGGAAGGGGAGAGTGGCCATGAAGTGGCTCTCCCCATGCCCTGGGTTAGGAAGAGCTGTGTGCTAGGGAAGCAGGTGAGCCAGGGAAATGAACTGAGCATGTGAGATGGCTCTAGCTGTGGCTGGTAAGAGGCTCAAGTGTCCTGGACTTAACTGTTTCCAGCACAGCTATTTACAGCATTGATGTCACTGGCAGCAACAAAACCAATGCATCTCAACAGGAGAAGAGAGATTTTTCACACTTCAGTAAAAAAGCTAATTAACCTCTTTACTGTATTGCACCCAGTACACTGCTAGTCTGGCACCTATCTTCTGTACCAGAAGACTTTGGAGATAGGTTTAAAATCCCAGTGGTCTCACATTGCTCTGTGTTTGAGCTTCCAGGGCTCCAGGGCTCTGTGCACAGGGAAACAAAGCTGTGCCTTCACCCTACTGCTCGGGGTGAGTGCATGGAGCCTACCCAAGCCACTCCTGCTCTAGCCAGCACTCAAGACTTCATCCACCGAGTTATAACACCACAGTGTTGTCTCCACTTGAGAAAATCAGCATTAATCACTGTGATGGCCCCTGGGGAAACCATGTGGCTGAAGTTGACTGAGAACTGGAGAGCAACCGGATGGTAAATTACAAAGTTCTCCAGGGAGCTGAGCAGCTTCTCCGCCTGAGCAGCCTGCCATAATGGGCTCTTATTTTGCTAATCTTCCCTCTCTGGTGTTTTTCAGGCTGTTCTCTGACTGAGATTAAGACAGAGCTACAGCATTCACCCCCCAAGTGGAGTGAATGTAGGTGGGTATGGGAGGGAAACCTGCTGTTCTCTCCTCTGCACTAGCTCCCTCACCTGCCACTCAGCACAGAGTTTGCAATCAAAAGAAGAAAAGACCAAGCACTTCACATTGCACAAACTAAGGCCATCACCCCAGGGACAGAAGATCACTTACCTATTCAGTTCCTTGCCTGAGCATTGTGATATATCCAAACAGTTGAAATAAGCTTGGCAAGACCCAAGTGGTTAGTAACGGTGTGCAGTCCTCAGAGGTTCAATCCAAGGAAAATAAATACTGCAGAACACTACTGAGAATCTAGTTGTCTATTTGAGGATCATACAGCATTTTAGAAATGTGCTTTATCTCGCCATACCAAGTAAGTATACTGTTGTGCTGGGCCAGATCAAGTGTCTATCTTGCCTTATATCTCACTAAACTCCCTGTTACATTTTACATGACAGTACCATGAGATACAGAGGTAGGAGTGGAACACACAGCAAATCCTTCTCCTCCTGCTTGCTGCTTTTCCTCCACCTCCCTGTTCAAACTACCAGACAATATAGCTCCATGTTTTCCCTTTCCCACTGAGACCTCCTGGCTGATTATTACTATTAGCAAAGCAGCCTGACTATACTCTTCTCCTCCTTGCTGCATTTTAGCAAAGGTCATAAGTGTTAATAATTGAAGCAATCATTTATATTACTACTTATCATCCAGATGGCTCAAGGCAGTAGTGTAAAATATAATAGAAAACAATTTAAAATAAGTTAGTTCCTTGCTAGATTTAACAAAGAAACATTTTTACTCTGATGCCACAAATAGCAGGAGCTAGCTGGAACTTTGGAAGGTAACACAGTGATGGTGAACCTTTTAGTGCTAAAAAAATACGGCAGAAGCAATTTCAGGCCAGCTAGACATCCCTGTAGCAGCTTCATAATAGCTAGCACAAGTAAATAGGAGCAGACCTAGAAAGTGGGGGTGAGGGGGCTGTTACAGATCCAGACCAGTAAGTATATAGACCAACTGATTGGTGCTAAGAAGAGTAACTCCAGCCCTGGAAATCTGCTCTCTGCTTGGCTTGCAGAGCTGTGTGGGAGTGCATGTGGCTGCATTATCTCTGCTGTTGTTACCTGTGCTACAAGTTGAGAGCAGCAGGATACATATCCCTGCTGCCGTGCACCTGCAGCCGTGTGTGTAGACATGCTCAGGGAGGCCTAAATTTCCATGTGTCTTGCACAAGCTTGTTATGAAGGTACATTCCCTTATTCTCTTTTATAATGGCCTATGGGATTAAGTTTAGTACATACATTTCTTTTTCCTCAGCCAAAATTTTATGAAGGTTAGTTATAACTTGTTCCTTGGGAAGTGAAACAGATAAGGAGAGCAAATAAATATGCTGCTCTGTGGATACCATCTTCCCTGTGGGAAGCTCTCTCTGCTTGTGACCCCATCTGAGGCCAGATAATATCAAAACTGTAAAATGTACTTGAAATGTCAGCCTCCATCACTCTGGACTGTCATAAATTCCTGAAATTTCTGGGTTTATTGTTTATGTTAAGTCTTGCCCAAACTCTGAAGGAGCTGCCTGCTCTGAACAGACTCCAGTCTGGAAAGCCTGCAGTGGCCAAATGACAGTCCTCAGAGCCGTGCATTAACTGTGGCACTGGGTAAATCCAGGTGCAATTCCTTGCCTTGCCACAACTTTGTCTGCTTTACTTTTTCATGCCTCAGACTTCCCTCGGGCTGTTATGAATAGCAAGGTACTACAAGGAGAGGGACGCTAGAAGAGCATAAGATGGATGAAAGGTGTGGAAATGAGGTGAAGGATTCATTCTGAGTTTGGGACATCTGTGATTAGAAGCCTTCATCAGGTAAGAGTTTAGACACCCAGCTCATGCTCCATGCTATGGGGAGTACTGAGGTGAGAAGTCAGTAGGTGACTACTTAGGTCTTGGTGATATGAATTGCTCTGTTGCTTGTGCTTGCTGGCTATCCAATGGCCATAACATGCTTAGCGGTCCAGTAGACACCTAAAGGTAGGTGTCCCAAGCGGGACCCGCTGCCTGAGATGTCACATCCCATCACGGCTGGCTTGGCAGGCTGCTCCTCACCAGCTGTGGTGAAGTTTCATCCCAGGCAGCTCCTCTGCGTGCTCTCCAAAACCAGGTGGTGCGGCCAGGCCCTCGCTCACCAAGGGATGGCTGCAGTAGGCCCCAGCAGCCCTTTCCAGCCCCACGATGCTGCTCACACGTGCAATCGGAGGAGGACGGGCAGGGCTGCCCGCCCTCCAGGAGCAAGGCTCGCTGCGCTTACGCAGGGCTGGGGAGGACAGGGCTGTATCCACGCTTCGTCTGCAGCCCACGCACCGGCCGGCTCGCTGCACGCACTGCGCGGGCCCTTCCTCTGGGGCAGGCAGGAGGAGACCTCCGTTTGCTTACACAGCATTCAGCTCTGACAGCACTAGCTGCCCTCCTCTCCTCCCCTGCAAAGGTGCACAGGGCTACCTGCTGGTCCAGGGAAGGAAAAAGGTCAAGGGGAGGATCAGCTCATCGCTTCTTTGCTCCCCTTGCGTGAATTAAAGGTATTTCTTCCCCTGCATTCTTTTCACTGTTTTTTTCCCTCCTCAAAACATTCAGGGGCTTTTTTAGTAGAGTCCCCAAGTGTTTTCTGTGTATGGGTGGTGTGGAGTACAAAGGGCATATGGGTGTGGGAAAGTCAGGTAGACCTGTGAGCTGGCAGCGGCGTCAGGAAGGAAGGAAGGGCGCCCGTAGGTGGGTTAGCATGCTGCTACATGAGATAAGTGAGGAGGGACAAAGCTGGTAAGGCTGCAAGACAGTTCTACTTTGTCTGAATGAAAAGGTGACATCTGAGAAGATATTACGGCACAAAGGACTCATACTGTAGGGTGTGGGTGGTTTTGGTTGAGTGTTTTTTCCAGAGGGGATGGTGATTTCATAACTGTGTTCTGCAATGACCCATGCACAAGAGATTAGAAGTTATGAGGGATTCAAGTTCTAGTGCCGTGAGCAGAGATAAAAGGCTGGTCTCTTTGAAATGGTAAATACTGGTATGTTCATCCTCCCTGGACGTAGAGGTGGTGGAGGAAAGTCATGAGCGCCTGTTTTGAAAACTGAGATATTGTTACAACTGGACTCTAGACAGGTGTGATGGCTGAAATGCAAAAACTCCCATTATATAATAAATGGACTTCTGAAAGCATGATGAATATTTGGACTTGGGAGAGAAAACTCCCCTAATATTTTCTATGATTCAAAATACAGTTAGGAATGTAGATGCTGTTAAGGAAAACAGTTAATCCTGTGATTGCTGAACACTGTTTATCTCCACCTTTTTCATGCAAGTGAGATTTTTGCATAAACAGAAATTAAGATTTCAATTTTTTATGAAATATAGAAACTCACTGTAAAGAAAAATTATTTTGGATAGACCTATTTGAGACTTCTCCCAGGAGGGCTAATGCTGTAATTTGGAGAAACTCACGTAACTCCAGTGTAGCTAGAGTTTAGCTGTTTTGCAAGTTATTAGAAGTAGGTACAGCTGTATTATGAAAGACCCCCCCCTCCAAACTCATCCCAAGAGAATTGTGGAAATGTGATAAACTCTTGCTTTATTGGCAGAGGGAACCATTATGGAGGAAACCTGTGTGCTGAAACAATCTTTCTTAAAAGTTCAATCAAGGGCAGGCGAATTCTGCTTGAATATGATCATTGCAAGCAAGGAAATGCTATTTGTATTTGGGTTTAGTTTAAACCAATTAAGAAAAAAAACTTTTACGTCTGAAGTTACCTAGTTATCACACATTTTCTTCAAATAACCTGCCCAAAAGAATTTATGGGCCTATAGCTTCAGATTCACGTTTGCAGCTGTGACATTCAAGGGTTTTTTTTGCCTCATAACTGCTAAACAACTTCTTTAAACATCTTGACTTCATTTTCCTAGTCTCCAGGCAGTTATTAACCCACTTCCAAACATCTTTTGTTTGTCAAAGTTGAAATACTGTGCTGATCCCAGATATGAGCTCCAAACCAAAAGGAATCAATGTCCCTTTTCCTCTCAAGTATCCCATAGAACTGATTTTATGAGAAATTTATGGAAAATGTTAGACATTGAAAATGGTGAATTGAAATACTGTAAAGCCAATATTGCATTAAAGAAATGCTCAATGTAGTATCATGTACACACTTAACACATGAAGATAATAATCTTCAGCTGGAATCCTTACAAGCTTTACAACATTGAGAAATGCTAATATGCATCCAGGCCACTAGTGCTGAACTTCACCTAAGCTGTTGGGCTTGCTAAGTTGAGAGGTAACAAGGGCAGGAGCCTCAGCATGACTGACCATGAATCCAGGGCCACCAGAATGTTGTGCCTGGGCACAGCCCATCTTTATTACCTGACCACTAACAGAGAGTTTCATCATTACAGGTTTAAGGGTGTAACTAAATTATCAGTGTTGGTAAGCAAACTAGTTCTAACCTTCTGGCTTATTTTTCTATCTGTGGTTACCTAAGCTAGTCACAACTCATTCTGGGATCCTCTCTAATGGGTAGATGAAAAGTTCTCTTCTAGTGCTTCCTTTTGCTTGTGAACATTTCCCTTCCTCTCAGGTCAAAAGGAGATGATAGAGCTTAAGCTAAGAGTCTTATGAAGCCTTAATTTATAAAGCAGCCTAAAAAAAGAGACTTTAAAAAGTCTGTCAGTGCTACATACCCTGTAGCATTTCCTACCTATTATTTGTAATAAAAGCAGCAGTCTGCTAGGTAAGTGCTTCACAAAGCACTAGTCTGTGACCTGGGCTCCTAATTTCTGCCAAGAGTGTAGAGTGGGGGGAGAATAAGTGCAGACCCTGGAGCTTTGTTTTCTGCTAATACTATTCAGGGCATCTCTTCACATTACAGGCATAGTCTGTTTAGGCAAGAAAGTACCTCATCTACACCAAACTGGGTCTATGCTGGGAAACATAAATTTCATAGGTTGTGAGAACTGTAAATCTATGTCATCACGCAAGAAAATCAAAGAGACCAACACAAGTCTTCCCATAACAGTTTGTTCATAATAGCCCTGAAGTCTTCTTCAATTACTGGAAGGCGGATAGGACATTTTGGCTGTTTTTCTTCATGTTTTGATGTTGAGCCTTTCCAGTGCAAGGATTTTTTTTTATTATTTTTTTTTTTTTTGTCTGTCACCTAAAAATTACCAAACTAATATTTGGTAATGAAACTAAAAAATTTACTGAGATCAACCAAACATCTTTTGGGTTTCCCAAGTCTGAACATTACCTTGGAGAGTTTGCAGAATGAGAGGCCATTCTATGTTTTATTAATCTGCAAAGTCTAGCAGTATTTGCCCATCCCTTGCTTTTCATTTCTTCTCTCACCATCAAGGGTCCTTCAGTTGGAAGGTGGAGGTGAAGAAAATAACACCCCTTCCACACTACTCTCAAACCTGAATAGGTTTAAAAAGCAGGAAGCTAAGGACCCTCCCAAGCTCACTGCTGTGGAATCACTTCTAATTTACACTGTTGTTAGTTGCATTCACCTGAGAGCCTTTCTGTGGCAAGTTCAACCTCATTATTCTCCTGATTGGAGAACTAATGGGGTAGAAGTGCAGATGAAATTTATCCAGCTTCAGTCTCAACTATGGAGCAGCAAATACTACTACATAATAATGCATGCAAACTGCCAGCCTACTGAAACCAAAGCACAAGAAAAATTGCACTAAGCTCACAGTAAAAACATGTGACTAACCACTGGAGTGGTTAGCCAAAGGGGTAGGGAGAGGAAGGATTGACTCATGCTAGGCTTTCTTGTTATGCTTCTTGAGGGGAATTAACACAGGGCAAGATACCCTCAGTGCTTCCTCTTTGGTGGGAATACTGAACTTTCTGAAACCCATTACCCATCACTTTTCCCTGGGAAGCCTTGAATTTGAGTCTATCTCCCCAGAATGAAAGACTACATCCTAATAATCTTTGGCTTTCCAGAGCCAAGTAGACAAAGTTCTTATAAAAGAGATTCTTAGACTTACAGAATGATTTCTTAAAGAAAAAAAGAAAAGTGGACCAAGAAGGATAACTTTTGATAGGTATATGATTTGTCTAGAACCACGCTGGTCAATGGAAGGAAGAAAAAAAGTAGGGATGTTTTGGCCTCAAAAGAAGGACCAAGTTCCTGTATAAGCAGAATTAGATGGAGTTCTAACTGGAGCTCACCTGCATAAAATGCCAGATCGTGCACTTAGTACACTAAGAACAATTTTTGCTCTAAAATGTGGACTTGCTAATTTGAAGAATAGGAGGAAGTCTGGGTGGATTGGTTGACTAGATGATGATTAAGAAATATTCAGCTGGTTCATGTCTGAAAAGGAATTTTAGCTGATGTGAGCCTGCTTTTACCATTCAGTAAGCTTTGATTTGGAATATTGCATACTGTTGTCAAAAAAAGGGATTTAATTTAGAATAGATGCAGGTAAGTCCACTAGGATGATTTGGAGAACCTGATATTTGAAGAAAACCCTGGTTTGCTTAGCCTAATTAGCCAGAGAGAGGGTTAGAATGAGTTATTGTAAGTATATTTCAGGGACAAGGTGAGGTGATGGAAGGAGAATAAAGTTTAAAGAAGGAAATGCATTTAAGTTGTGCCATAGACGATGAATCTGACTAAGGGAAAAAAATAAGTGATAGAAGTTATTGTTATTTTCTAGACTCAGTTCCCTTGTATGAACTTCTCCCAGAGCACTAACCTTTCTGACCTGACAACCATGTGTTCTTTGTGTCTTTTGGTGCTTGAGGACTTCAAGATACAGCTAGTTTTCTAATAGCAACAATTTAATTAGAGACCTGTGGCATCAGCTATTGCATTGATGTCTCCTTATAATTTCCTGTTGCACATCATAGCTGTGATTTTTTTGGTCTTTACCACAGATCTTAATTTTGCTGAAGGTCTTGGGAAGTGGCTTGTGCTGCTTGGTGGAATATGTTGTAGACTTCCCCTTGATGCTCCTCAAGTAGATTTGTATGTAGCACATGGTAGCCTAAGAGGGCATCTATCTGGGTGTGATTCCTAGTCCTGTGCTCTCAGTAAAACTTCTAATGTATAAACCAGTTCTGAGGAGCCCCTGGGGAAGTGGGCAGAAATATACTTTGTTGATGGAAGCAGCCTACTCCTGCCCATCCTTTTTCCAACCTATTCCTCAGACCCAAATAGGGATTGGACTGACAGCAGGAATAGATATATGCGGAACTAATATTTCTTACGTAGGTAATAAATTACATTAAACCCAATATGTGATATTTTTGTGGATTAATGTGTATGTAGAAGTGTCTGAGGTCAGGCCTTGGTATAATTTTCCCCCAATTTCATCAAGTGGTTGCATAGATCACCATTACATTGCACAACTGACAATTTTGACCAAATTCTTATGAAACAAGTGCTTGAAAGACCACAGTCAACAAACAAAAAACCCCACTCCCCAAGGCTTTCCTGAATGGTGATTCATTTCTATATTTACTTTGATGAGCATGTATTCTGCTTTTAATAATGATCAGGAAAAGAAGTTTTGTGGGGGAATTAATTATTTTGTGGAGATAATGATTCATTCATTCATCTAAGCTGGTAGTTAATTCCCAGGAAGTGGATCCATAGTACTTAAACAGTAGTCATATAAAATTTAAATTAAAATTACTTTGGGAAACTCAGTTCAACATGAGTGACTGTGGGAATATGCTACCCTTAGCTCAAGTCCAGCTGAACTGCATTCTAAAGATTAATTTGAAAAATCCTGTTATGAGCACGTGTTCCTGGCATACCCGCAAAGCCACAGATTTGCTATTGTGGCTGCCATTTTCATAAATTCACAACCTTAGGGCAAACAGGTGCAGCCAGTATTGGTATGAAGTAAGAGCTCAAATACAGGTTACGCTTATTTAACTCAACCAACAGGAACTGCATTGTATAGACACTCCTGCAATGACCTTGCTAATGCTCCTCTGTGTCATGGATGGCTTTTTAGCGGTATCAAAAGCACCGTACTAGATTTATACTTTGAGGTGATATGGTAAAGGAGTCTCTGTCTTCAGTGGTGGATGTTACATAACAGTTCCTGAAAACTGCCTCTGAAATTTGTGTAGTTTTTATGGATACATGTCTTTTTTTTCCATAAAGCCTATTTTTCTCACCTTTGAAAGGAAAATTTCTAGAAGTAGGATGCTGATTCTTTCTCCCTTCATCAAAAACTTTGTTGTTTGTACAGGTTTGTTTTTTGTTTTTTCTTTTGGTTTTTTTTTTTTCACAAAAAAGAAAGGAGTGGGGATCATACCCCATTGCTCTTTACATAAGCTCCTTTCTTCTCCACTTCTCATATGATGTTATGCTGTTCACAACCCAGAAAAAATGGCTTGTGCATCCCCCCCGGTGGAACAGAGGGATATCATTGCAGAACAGAGAAGAAAGATTAATCCCAGCTCACTCAGCTCCGGACCACCAGTGTGCTCACACAAGGTTGATTTAGAAGGGCAATACAGCAACTATAGATATTTTTTTTTGAACAGGAAGCAGAGAAGGAGATAGCCAAAAACTATGACAGAGAGTAGTGAAATCCCCTCTAGTATTGACCTGCTTAGGTCACAAATTGCTTTATTTCTGAGAACATGGTCTGTTTCTTCCTGTCCTAAGATTTTTTGCATTTAGTTGCAGGGAAGGATAGGCTGTCTAGTGCAATGACTTCACTAGGTAAAGGAGCAGGTTACTTACCTTATTTCTCCGCCCACCATTACTTGCTGGCTTTTTGTCACCAAGGTCCCAAATTGAGCACAAGTGTAGAAGTCAAGGTTGTTCAAACAAGTCTGAGTGATCGGAGACTGCTTAACAAGCCCTGCTAATTTTTATCCTTTAGAAACTATTTCAGATGCACCTAAGTTAACATCTAAAGAGGCTAAAAAGTCCCCCTTAAGATCAATAAGTAATGCTACTGTCTTATGGCAAATATTTTAAAATGCCACGAAGTTAAAAGGTAAATACAGGACAAACATGCTGCATTTTCCCAAAGCTCAGGTTTTCTGACAAACAATTCAGATGGTCAAATTTTAAACAGCCTTCTTTGAGCTGCCTTTTTCATCTGGATTGGAAGCAGAAACCGAGAATTCTCACTCTCCGTAAGACTGGAAATAAAGGATCTTCCACTCTCCAAAGGGCAGTACTCACTGGGTCGTCTGCTTATTTATGCCCATATATATCAATCCTAAAATGGGCATGGGTCTTATAATTTGTATGCACACCATCAGATACGAATTTATTTAGAACTACATTCTCATCTGATGTTGCTCACATATGTAGTCAGCAGTTTTCAACACAGAGCTCTAGCTGAGAAGGAGCATCTGACTACAACTGAAAAAATATGAACAACAAAAGGACTGGAACAATGTCAGAAATGTAGAAAGCATTAAAGATAAATGTCAATGTAATAGTCTTGAATATCTGCTGGCATGTAACAGTGACTTTAATAGAAGTTTGATATAGGGGAAGGTTATGATGTTTCTTGCTTGGTTTTTTTTTCTCCTAGCCAGAAGCAGCAGATGAAAAATGAAGTTTCTCAGCCCTATTAACCATTGATCTTTGTGGATTGTGGAGAGATATTTTACCAGGCTGTTTCAGTTGCAATCCTAAACCAACAGTTTGATCTGTTGATAAAAATAATTCTAGAATTAGGTAAAACTAACCATTTTAAAAAATGCACAATATGTATTTCAAGGTTCCTTTTTGCCCTAATTTCTTTTTGAAAAATAATTCATCTGTCAGGTAAAAGAAGTAAGTAGTTATCTATGGCAATAGCTAGCTCTTTGACAGTTTCTTGAGCTGCATTCCCCATTCATCACTGAACAGTGACAGTCTGGCCACTGTTGTTCTCTCAGTAACCCTATTTCTCTGCAGTACTTTATAATAGAGCTCCATGTTTCAGATGGATGGTTTGCTAATAAATACTGCAGTGATGCTTAGATTGTTCCTAAATTTTCTCTTTCTCTGAACAAAGGATTCCAGATTTGCAGCCAACAGCTTTTTCTGAAAACATACACTGCTATGTCTCCCCTCTGCTTTCTTTTCATGGTTGTAACTTTAGCTGAGACTGTACAGGAAAGAAGAAAAGAAAATGTATCTTAAAATCTTTTTCTGATAACTGCTTCCATGTGACAGCTTTCTTTTGCTATGACCACTTATTCCAAGATGCTTTCTTCAGATCAACACAATCTGCTGCGTGAGTGATAAAATTTGCAGCAACAGCAGGAAACACAAGAGAAGCTGCATTTCAAAGCGAGATGAACCTAAGCCATGTATTTTGTAGCACAGCAGTGATTGCAAATGTCCTCTGATGCTGAACATATTTGAATCTCGTTTTTTATTAGTGCCATTTTTACATGCAGTCTTCTCTGCATTTAGCTTTTCAGTGAAGGCTTCTGACATTTTCTCCTACGTTTCACCTTTTCCAGCTTGTTCTAACCCCATCAAAAGATGGCTATTTCAGCAGGCCACAATATTGACGTGGCAGATGTGTACAGCATGGTTATTCACTACCTCACCCTTCAGAGCTCTGCCTCGAGGGCACTGGGCAAGCCTCATTTGATAGGTTTGTTGTTGGTTTGAATGTGTACAAACACTTCTGCAAGGGCCAAGCTGCAGAGAATTTGGATACACTGACAGCAAGTTGAGAGATACTTAGGTTCCTGTCTTCCTACAGTGATGTTCAAACCTCGAAAGCTCCCCATATACACATAAAAAAATGGATACATACTGTGTGAGGGGACAATTTTCTTGTGAATAATTATCATTGTTTTACAAGTCATGCTGCTTTTGTTTGAAGGATTTAATTCTGTGACAACCAGAAGAAAATTAAGGAAAGACAGGAGAATATTCCTAAATATCTATAGCTAGCAGAAAAAGAAAAGATCGAGGAGATTTCAGTGACAGTTCATATTGAGATAGCTTATGAAATCCAACACATCATTGCTTACTGTTGTTTGTAATTCTTTCTAAATACGTACCTCTAACTGGTAACTTACTGCTCATGTCTGTAACATGCTTGTAAGATGCTTTGCAGTTAATCCTTATGAGTGGAACTGTGTTAGAAAACATCACTAAGATTTAGAAATAGCAGCTGACATGGGCAGATTCTTAAACATAGACTGAACACAGGAAAAATGTATTAGTAAAATTTTTATTTAAATTGCAGGTGTTTCCATGATATGTAAATATGGGAAATGGGACATGCCCACAGTCTCACTCTTATCGTTTTTGGGTGAAAGATCACTGAGAAATGATCAGTGTTTCCGGTGTCAGTGGCTACTTCAGGTACATCGTGCTGTTCTGCTCTGGGGGGCTGTGAATTACAGCAATACTCAGCCATGATTTTAATGAGTATTCTGCATTTGTAGCAGGAAATAATGTTTAATTTTGATTGTCCATTGAGGACTTTCCTCATCAGTACCGAAGCTGGTTTGTATTGACAGGGTGCCTCTGCTCTTTCAGTATGGTGGGTCCTGGCTTACTGCTGGAGAATACCTGTAGTGTTCAAAGAAGGAAAGCAACTATGTGTGTGAAAGACTTTCAACAGTAATTAAGGATCCGTACATTGCTGAACACAGGGGTTTTTGCATGTTTACAAATTTTAAATGTAAGCATACATTCTTAATATTTTGCAGAATTAACTACTACAGCAACTTTTTCCAGCTATCTAGAATATAAAAATATGCTTACCTATATCATATGCTCCTCTGCCCTTACGATATCTGACAGCAGCTCCTTTAGGTGTAGTGAAACATCTGAGGGTAAATGCTGACTTTCTAATGGAAAACACTGCAAATGGAATAGCTGTTTCCATGAAGTTATTCCTCAGTGTAAAAAATTTAATGAATGATTTTCATTTCTCTGCTCATAATAAATTGGTGGATTTCATTATAGCATCGATTCCCATGCCTCTCCCCAACCCCTAATAATCATATTCAAAGTCTCCCAGCAGAAACCATATGAGAAGGAATACAGTTTTCTCTTGCCAGCTTGCAGTGCTGGGGCACTGCAGACAGAACTTTAATAAGTGTGTGGTTAAGTTCAAGATTTAAACAACATTTAATTGGTGAGGAATTCATATTCTGAAGTCCTCCTTAATGCCATTTGATTGCAGTAGTGTGTCAGGTAATTTAAAACAAACAAAAAATCCCAAAGGTATCTCATTATGGCAAATCATAGTTCCCCCTGGATCACGTAAATGAGTTAATATACTATTGTATGTGTCCAAATGTATTTATTAGCAGTTTGTTTTCAACATGTTCTTCAGTGAGCTGTTTCTTTTAGTAGCCAGCTGTTTAATTATATATTCTCTGTATGTCAGCAAATGATATCTTCTCTCTTAACGTTAGAATGTTAATGGGTAGCACAGGACTGATACATCTGTTCGAATTGGCATGAATGTAGGAAAAATCCCATACTGTGCTGGTAGGTTCCTTCAAACGACTGTTCCCACTTCTTTAGTGCAAACAAACTGTACTAATTTAAAAGATTTGCTATTATAACATTCAATCTAGATGAATCATAAAATTGCAGCTTTGAAAAACTGTAATGCCAATGCAGAATGATATTGATGTAGAATAAAAATAACTTGGGTTGGGTACTCTCTGAACTCTAGATGGTGTTGGGAGCTCAATCTACACTACACTTAGCAAATGCTGCCTGTGTCTGGACTTCAGTTTGCAAGCCATGCAGAAGTGTTGTATCCATCATTCATTCTAGTGCTGCTTGTTCCACTCGACCTTGCATTTCTAATCGTGTGCCCTTCTTGGGACTTGGTCATGCCTCGTTTGCCTGCTTTGAATGAAGCTGGTTGCTGTCTGTCTCTCTCCAACAGACCTGATAAAATGGGCTGTCAACCATGTCCACTCCGAGGTTGTCTCCCTGCTGCACTGCAGCCACTGCTGGCAGATGGGTACAGCCTCTCACCGGGATGGGGGGGCCCATCTCCAGGGCCCGTGTGAACCCAGAAGCCCATGGTGAGCAACTCCTCAACTTCTACCTCACCTTTCCTTCTGGGAGGTATGGCAGATATCTTCCTGGGAAGCAATTTCTTTCATCCATCAGCAGCTGCCTGAACTTTGACTGAGTCCAGTCTCTCCTCTAGAACGTGTTGTTTTTGGAGACAGTCTGTCAGCATCCACTGAAAGGTCCCTCTTTTCCACTCTAGCATGCAGTGACACAGAGAGAAAACTTCTGGATGCTGTAGGTCATGCTCAATGCCAGGTACCTGACCTGCAGATGCAGCATTTTGCATGTCTGTCACAATTGCCTCAATTGTAGGTTTCCCACAAAGAATGAATCCAAAACAATTTGTAAGAGGGGCAATCAGACTCCAAAAAAACAACTTTACTGGTTTAAGCACACTTTGCGCAGCTGGATTCAGTCTGAAAATGGTGGTGGGTGGGGCTGACGGGCAAGAGGCATGAAGTCCAGAGTTTGTTGACATTTGCTGACTGGCTTGAGTTTGGAAGGTCATCTTTTCTCAAAATCAACTGACTGTGCATCTTGTCTGCAGACTTCACTGTCAATTATGTATTGTATTGATACATTGTTACTAAATCCAGCTACCTCTTAGTTTACTAGGTGACTATTTTACTACTTTATTCTGGTCTGAAGGCTGTGTGATGCCTGAAGTCATTATCATTAATGCCTTTTTAATAAAATCAAACACTCCCTCCATGAACTGTTCCCACGAAGTGCTTGGTTTTTGTTTTGAATAATAGAGTTTTGCAATATCCAGCCTTATACTGTGAGACACTTATTCACCTACTTTCAATGAATAAGACCAAAGCTTTTCTCTTATTTTTCTTTTTTCTTCCTTTCCTTTCCCTTCCTTCGCTTCCCTTCACTTCCCTTCTCTAAAATACTGACATAAAAGTAAGCTCTGTCCTGAAATTCTCTACTTGAATTACTGTAATTCTTCTGCACAATAGGGCAACTATAATCATAGTTAACCTGTTTCTACTTTTCAACATCATGCAGTGGTGGCATCTTTGATTTAGCGGAATGCTTGTCTGGCTTCCATTGCCCATCCAAACCGGTTTCTTGCTTGTACTCTCAGAGAGACAATTGGAATCATGTTGGTGACTTCCTAAGGTGCAAAAATATATGGCAGACAATGTACAGTTATTTAACTTGTACAGGGGAAAAGAACTACTAGTGGTAACGATGCTGGTCAATAGGGATTTTAGCAGGTGAGGATTCCTGTAACATAAGAGGACCTGTAACTGATAGCCAATGTTGTAGCACCTAATTCCCTGTCAAGTGTAAACGTGGCAATGATTTGAAGGACACAAACACAAAAAGTACTCAACAGCTGATGAATCACAACAGCTCTTGGGCTTTCCTGACAAAGGAAACTACGGAGGCAGTGAGAGGAGAAGGATATCTTTGGGGCTATATACATTCTTTACATTGCTGTCAAAGGAAAACAAAATGAGCAACAGAAGTCATGAATCTAAACCTGTTGCATGACTAAAGCAGTTGGGTCATGACTAAAGCTGTTATGAGATTCCATATACCAAACTGCCAACATTTAGTAGAAGGCTGAACTGTGTTCCTAACAAATATTAAAAGCACAAATATACAGTTGCCAAATATGTCTGGCTTGCAAAGTTCATTCTGTTTTATTCTAGCTGTTTTTTCCCCATCCTGCCCACTCACATCCCCTGTCATCAGTAAGACGTCTGGTATCTAGAATGATGACAATTCTGTATGACTTTTGAGATAACAAAATCTTGATTAATAGGAAGCTTATTGTGAGAATTTCTTTTACAGAAGACCACTGTGGCAACGGCCTGAACATGCCTGCTTCTGCCAGCTTGAAGGTAGACACCTGAGAATCTCCTGGGTGCTGGGCAAATGGAGAACTTGAGAATCTATCCAAGAGAAACAGAGTCTTTTTGATCTACAAATGGGTATATTGAAAAAGCAGTTTTTCCCTTGCTCACTTCATCAAACCTGAGTTCTGGCTTCCATAATTTCATTTTTTCCTTGATGAGAGTGTGAGATGCTTTTGTCTTTCTCCATTTTTGTATGACACTTTGCAGACTTGGTGCTATCTTGCTGTTCAGAGACTGAACTGTGGACAGAATGGTTGAGGTGAACAGTCCTAATGGCATGGTCCATGAGGCAGGGCAGTATTCTGATGGCAATTCATTTTAAGAGAATTAAAGATCACTAAAGAACAGTGTGCATGCAGGAAATCCCTTTACTGGCTGCTACTCATAACTGGATATAGACAGGCATTCCATGGTGAGCAAAATCAAAACCAATGTCTTGAATCCATAAAGTCCAGTATCTTGAAATCATGAAGTATACTTGCCTGAAGTCAGAAGGCAGTGAACTGAAACCTATGTTTATTTTAAGGCAGAAATGCAAGGTGAGTCTGGCAAAGCAAAGAGCTGTTTCACCTTCAGTTCTAAATGGAAATGTCACACAACATTTGTGTTTAGACAAGATGTACAGGATTCAGGTAATGAAAGACCCAGAAGATAGTCGACATGAATGTGTTGACTTTATGAATGAACCCTGCAGTATGTTTCAAAGGTACATTAAACACAAATAGTCTGTGACAGGTACGTTAAACTGTTCATGCGTGTTCTCACCACAGAAAACAAAGCACAGCCAGTGGCTGGCTGATCCTGTAAAAGCTTTTATTTTGGTTATAGGTCTTTTTATTAAACCTCTTTTCTTGATGGAAGAGACCGGTAGAATAATAATTACTTTGGATAATTTCTATTTACAAAGATTAAACACTTACATATTTTTTTCTGTGCTACTTTTTCTGTTTTAGCTCCAATCTACCCCTCCCACTGTCACCTTCAAACTAATTTTGTACAGTCTTAGAGCAAAAACATTGATATTGAAAAAACATTTTCCCTGCAGCCATTTTGAAATCGGCTTACAGAGATACCTTGTAAATGAGTACGAGAAGAGTCTGTGTAAGGGGACCAGGCTAAAAATGGCTACTGCTCCATACAAGCTGTGTGATGCTAAAAAATTCCTGTATGCGACGGAGGGAACAGGTATTTCACTGAATAATAATTTGAGGAGTTCCACTTTTCCTGAATTGTTGACTGACAGATTGCAAAGTCTTGGACCTGTTAATTATTAGATTTGTGAATTTCCTTACTGGATAATTCTCATGCTGCAATTTATGTGTAATTCAACAAATAAGCAGCTGACTATGTGAAGTTAGTTACAGGAGTCATGTTCTGTCCTTACATACGTAACATGAGATTTATAGTGTAGCTTGCCACAAAGTGCGAGCAAAAGCAGCAATATATGAAATTATTTCCTTGGAGAATACTTGGGCTAATAATAGTGATCTTTTCACACATTACAAATGTTACTAGAGGTCAAGACTGCAGCCTGTCCAAAGGAGTGTTCATCACCAAAAAGTCTCTAGCTAATAGTAGGTATATGTAAACCATCAAATTAAAACAGAGGTGGATTATTTGACTCAAACACTTAAACGTGATCTTTTCTCTTCCTTTCTCTCATCCTACCTACAGTAGAGTGGGGAAATGTTTTGCCTCAGTGATCACAAGAAAAACATTACAGCAAACACAGCTGCAGTGTGCATGCTATGTGAGCAGAAACATGTGAAGGAGGGGGCCCAGAACCTCCTAGACCCTCAGTGTCAAAGACCCTTGAAATCAGGTCCTCCATTTCTCTCAGATGGATGAATATTATTTCTTGCCACCCTCACTTTTGGAGTCTGTGAAGGTCATGCCAGGAATCAAGCTGGATGGTTCTTCCACATCTATAATGGCAGGGGATGCAGCAAAATGTGGTCTCTCAAAACGCTGTGACTGAGTTTCATGCTGGACCTGTTTTTAGATGATTTGGAGTTAGGATGAACAGCCACATGGCCCAACACCAGGCAGGCTCTGAGGAAGGAGAAAACTGTTTGAGACTGCAAGGGGGAATCTAAGGAATAATATAGTCATTAGAGTGGGAGCTTGCTCCAGGTGTTGAGCTTGTTATTCCTGCTTATGCAGGGGACAGGCATGTCCGTGCATACATCCATGTTTGTGTGAAAAAATGCAAAAGGTATTAGGCGAAGCAATCTTTGGTCAAAAACAAGGCCCTCATACCTCAGTGTCACCTTATACCTTGGGAATGGTGGGGTCCACCACCACCAGGGCTTCATAAACCTCAAGTTTAAAATCCTGAAGTCTTGTTTCCCTCCTATGCTATGTGGTGCTGACACACAGGATAGTACCTAACCACATCACACCAAGACCCCCAGCACACTGTGCCTGCACAGTACCTGCAGCGGGGATCACCATCAGCCAAAAGGCTCTAGAGGCATCACTAGCTAGAAGTAACCTCTTACTGAGCCAAATGCTGTGTAAC
This sequence comes from Haliaeetus albicilla, assembly GCF_947461875.1. Lineage (NCBI taxonomy): Eukaryota > Metazoa > Chordata > Aves > Accipitriformes > Accipitridae > Haliaeetus > Haliaeetus albicilla. The sequence goes on from NC_091487.1 coordinate 20,548,404, forward strand.
AGTGTGCTGGTTTGGGCTGGGATAGAGTTCATTTTCTTCAGAGTAGCTAGTATGGGGCTATGTTTTGCATTTGTGAGGAAAACAGTGCTGGCAGGGGACACGGCCTGGACAGCTGACCCCAGCTGACCACAGGGGTATTCCAGACCACAGGACATCATGCTCAGTATATAAAGCTGGGGGGAGAAGAAGGAAAGGGGGGACGTTCAGAGTGATGGCGTTTTGTCTTCTGAAGTAAGTGTTACACGTGCTGGAGCCCTGCTTTCCTGGAGATGGCTGAACACCTGCCTGCCGATGGGAAGTGGTGAATGAATTCCTTGTTTTGCTTTGCTTGCATGCGCAGCTTTTGCTTTCTCTATTAAACTGCCTTTACCTCAACCCACGAGTTTTCTCACTTTTACTCTTCCAATTCTCTCCCCCATCCCACCAGGGGGGACTGAGCGAGCGGTTGTGTGGGGCTGAGCTGCTGGCTGGGGTTAAACCACGACAAGCAGCTTACGGTAAAGGCAGGTTATAACCTCAGGCTGCAAAGGCTGTAACAGCTATGTCATCTGAAATGATCTAGCTCAAGTTTTAACTTAATTTTTAATCCACCACTGCTGTACCATACTAAGGCATTTGTTCTGTGGTGTTTTAGAGGAGAGGCTGCTGACATCTGACTCACCATTTCCCGCAGTGTGTAGGTGTTTCTTGGAGCTCCATCAAAGAGTGACCCATCCCGATGCTGCTCACCATGTGAACTGCCTCTGAATCACAGCCACGGCACCAGAGTACTGCTTAACGGTGGAGCATCAAGGCTATTCGTATAGAATAACAAAAGAGGTATCCAGTAGCTAAACATACTTACTGTATGTCTCTCACTTTGTAATATTTTTGCTTTGTTTTTGCACATTGAAAACAAAGGGTGGAATTCAATTTCTGGTAGAACCAGGGTCATTGCAGTGGAATTGGACTAAAATGAAAATGGCCTCAAAGATTTGATTCACTGGCTGCAAAACTGAATAGCAGAAGGATTAAATAAATTGTAGAAGGTAAATGAAGCTTTCCCTGCCTATCATTAGAAGTTAAAAGCATTACAACAAGTAACATGGTTGTCATGGTGACTGAGTGTTTGTTTATGGTAAAATATATCAGGCAAAGCTGAAAAGTTTTTAATTTAAAGCTCAGATGACAGGGAATTGAGTAGTGTAAGCAAGAGCAGAAATATATTTTTGGTAGATACATGCAAGTAATTATTTTTTCTATGAAAATTCCTGTCACTGCTCAGTGTTTTTCCTGCCCTCTTCTTATCTTCAATCAAGTTCTGAATATGTTTGTCTTCTGTCAACACAAGGAGCCAGCAAGACAGGTTTAAAGGAAGATGGAAATGGGTGCTACTCATAGGCAGATTCCTGGTAGTAAACAAACAATAGGCTCTCTTGTAGCAATGTTTTAAAGAGAAGAATAATCCTTAAATCTGAATGTTGCACTATACATTCTGTGATCCTGGCACCTGCAAATACATAAGCACTCAGCTGAATAATCTGCAGCATAGCATTAGTTCAGCATTTTTTTCTCCTGAAATTGTCAGATGTCTCAATTGTCTGGGGTCCATAGACTAAAATTCAGTTTTCTTTGCCTAAAAATAGCAGGCATTAAAAAAAAAAAAGTTAATGAAATATTCAATTTGCCTCTATTTAAATCGAGGGGGAAATCTTGTTAAGGGAGGAAGTGTCTGATAGACTAGAAGATAGTTTACCATATGATTACAAATTAGTTGCATGTAAATTGCTCTTGTTAAGCTGTCATAGGCCCTACTTCTCCAAGGAGCTTTATGAAACCATTGGGGCGAAGCTGCCCACTTGAATTTGATAGCAAATTTCCCAGCGACTTCAGTGCCTCTGGGCTAGGTCAAAGACTAATGAATACCGACATCCTCACCTACAGCTGTGTAGTTCCAGACAGTATTTCATGTCCATGGCAAAATATCCAATGGACTTTAATAGGAGATTTTTCACAAGGTCTGGGACACAGAGCTCAATGATAAGTGTTGGAAGCAGGGAATTTGCAGAAAGCCTAAAGATCATCATAGACATCACCTTGTCTCTCCTCTCTGTCTCTGTTTAAGGGCAATGAATGTGATATATGGAGATAAATGGAGTATCTGAATGACTTGTTTGTAATGACTTCTAGTTTACAGGGGGCTTTTTTGGTGACAGTAGTAGGGAAATCAAGTTTATTTTGCATTTAATGATATTTTTAGCAACATACTACTTTATGGTTTATGATTTTAAATGAACTGGTAAAAAATCAGCTAGTAACAATCATTGTGGATTGATAGTCAGAAGTAAATCTCATTTAAATCAGTAGTAAGATGTGTATTAACTTTAACAGGCCTGAGATCAAGACTTTAATGGTACATGATATGAGCTAGGTAACTTGAAGATGTCACTTCAGAATAAAAGAGGAAAAATGTTTATAGTTGTCTTTCTGTAAGAGAGGAAAAGATGGGGTTTTAGGTTAAAGTTGAAGAACCTATCAATCAGATGACTTTTTGCCAATTAATTTAATTTGTTAGATAATCAGATTTGCAGATTCTTATATAGATTACCAAACTAGTAATTGTTTTCATGGCATTATTAGTAACCACAGCATTATTATTTACAAATTGCATAAGATGAAAATAAATAGAAGGGATATGGGAAGTCACTTAATCCACTGGGCTAAGAAGCAATAAGAATGATTCTGTCAAAAATGCTTGAATGCAAAGGTATCAACATTTTATAGAGGGTTTTTTCCCCCTATTTTTAAGAGGAATAAAATCCACCACTTTCCTGGGTCCCCTTAGACACCTTTTTAGCAATGCATTGGTTTTCTGAAAGGAGAGCTGGGTGAACCATTTACCATGAAAGTAGCTTTTGGATGAAATTTCCATCTCCCCACTTCATAATGCTTCTGCAAAATAGTATCAATTTCATGTTTATTGAATTCTCATGAAAACAGTCCTCAGGCACGGGTGAAACTGAAGAGTGAATTTTATTGTTTGGCCTAACCAGGTACGTTAAATCAATGTAGCTCAAGTTCTTTCAATAGTTCTATATTTCTTACAACTGAAAGCATGTGCCTCTTAAAACAGTTGAATGTTCCTCAAGGTCTCTATTTTGCAAAGTACAACATCTTTGAAATGCAGAACTGGGAAGTGACATGCAATTAGATTAAGGCTAAAATTCATCCAAATACAAACTTGACAGGTGAAGGCTTGGTTTCAGTGAGAACTGCCAGTATTCAGCCCTTGGGAAGTGAGCAAGGAGACCTGTGTGAGCACTTATATCTGGAAAACTTTTGAGATGGATTTCTTAGGAGGTGACACAGAAGTCAACAGACCTGAGACCAAATACTAGTTCTGCTACTGGCTACCTGTATAACAGGCAGCACAGATGATACAGATAAACATGGTAAACAGCACAGACGCCTGCTTTCTTCCACTGGCCTTACTCCTGAAGCAGAAGAAATATTTGCAGTAATGAAAAGTTTGTTCTTTCATCTCAGTCCTAATAGTTCTGAATGATGTCATGGGCTGTGTCATGAGGACATTTGGTCTTCTAGAAGGTGGACTGAGATCCCATCACCCATCTCTCATAGTCTGTAAAATCTTCTATTGCACTAGGCAGGAGTTGCATGTGCATTTTTGGGGAGCACTACAGTTCATTTTTTTCCATCCTTTATAGGTTTTCCCTCATGTTTGCCACTGTAATATTTGAGCATGTTATCCACCTCCCAGTCAGGCGCCAGTGGTAGCATTGTGGAGAAAAGAAACAGTCACATAAACATAACTTTGTGTTTTTCTGCATCTAAGGCTGCTATTTTTGTTCTTAGTGTTTAATTTCATTCTATAATTCAGATGTGAAACACTAGCCTGTGAGTTTCCACTAGAGTGTGTTAAAAGGGCATCTGGTTTCCTGTCTCTTTCACCCACCTGTTTTATAATTGTTTAACAGAAACAGAAAATTAAGGACACAGATTTTCAGCACAACGGCAGGGAGAAACCTAAACCACTAAACATGCTGAGGCTTCTTTGCTTACGCAAAATCAGTCATGTCCCCGCCTGCTGGCATGGGCTGGGGTCTGGAGCAGCTGCGAGTCACCTGCTCAGCCCCCAGCCCCGCACAGCCAGCGTAACATGTTGTGACGGAAGGGTCATAGGTGAAATAGGAGACCTCTTTTTCCTAATCTGGGGTAAATTACTTTTCCAATAACATATGGATGCAACCTTCTGGGCATCAGGGTTTAACCACAAAGGTTAGGTTATTTAGAATGCAAAAATTACAGTAGCAGTGGCACACAATTCATTCAGATAAGTGCTTGTTTTCTCAGAAGGATGAATACTGCACCTCTGTTGGAGCCCAGCTGGAGTTGTGGACACTCATGAAAATCAGGCTTTTTATGCCTAAAGATCAACCACAAAACAAACCCAGGCATAATAAGCACAAATGCCACTTTGTGGAGAAATGAAAAAAAAATAGGCTGGAATTTCAACAACTCATGAATGAGATTTTTCTTTTGACGGAATCCTGGTCTTCAGTAATTTTTGTTGGTAATTTTCTGCTTCAGACCTAAATTAAGGATGATTGTAGTTAAGCGTGACTAGATGTCTTCTGGCTACTTTCTAGGAAGGCAAATAAGACCCCTAAAATTGTTAGCACGTGTACAAAACACAATTCTAAACTCTAAAAAGGCTCCTACTAGCACCAGGTAGCCTTTGTTCAAACACTATTTTTTTTCTTGATGGGTTTTTTCTGTGTTAAGAAATGATCCCTTAGCCATTTTATTCTGAATACTGGTCCAGAAAGGCATAGTATTTCTCAGTAATTTCAGAATGTTTGAGCTCTTCAATATCTTTAACGTATTCTTTTGGCAGCAAATGCTTAGGTGACTCTCATTCTCTTATTTATTGGAGTATTATACAGTTTTGAATAATCCTTTCATAACACTAAAGGTTCCAGCACAGGGAGTTTCATAATCTTATGTGGTGTTTAGCTGTACCTAGACAGACCCAGACCATCTGCCAGGATTGCTTTTCCTTGATTATGGATCAGAACAATTATACTGACAATGAACAATTATTTTCCATGATAAACCAGGAGGTGGATGACTCAGAAGACTAGTAATGCCTAGAAAACAAGCCTTTGACATCCAGTTCACTGTCTCAAATGCAGGTTGAGCCATGATGGACCAGAAATCGGGCCCAACGAATTCTTGGCGTACCATATGGAATAAGCTTGGTCATATTATTTTTGCTGTTGCGGCACTTTATGAGAAAGTGTGGAAGAATGAGAAAAGAGCCAGCAACCTCAGGACAGATTCAAAATCAAGTTAAGGTAGATAAAACAATCTGAGGAAGGATTATGCATACCTATCTCTGTCCATTATTTGCTGTCTCCTGTTCTTTAACTGAATGTATTAACGTGCTGGGGCATGGGGTGATATGCAACTCACCATCAGACAAATATATACCAAGATCTCCCCTCACCCTGCAAATTATGACATTTTGCTGAGTGAGAACAGATTCAGGTGTTTTTATCAGCTGTCTTAGCAGAAAGGCTGTGAAAATAGTAGGACACGGAGAGTGGACCCTCTGCTATAGTGTTAAAGCTGCCCTGAGCTTGTACTTGTCCTGGGAGATGGGCAGACCAGAATACAGTCCTAACCTGGGCACCCAAAAATGCCTGTACCCTGAGCTATCCACACCTATAAGAGCTGCAGAAAGAAAAGAGCTGTGAACAGAGCCGGCTGGAGTTGCAGTGCTGCTACAGGGGGAACGCACTGGTCTGGGCAAATGCCTGCCTTGGCAGGAAGAGTTGCCTGATGTTGTTGTACTTCAGGAATTAGATGTCGTGCATTGCTCTCTTTATCTCCTTTATTTATTTTTTTTCTTCCCTTAAAGATAATGTGGTTAAGCCAATTGATTTTCTTGCCTAAGAGAAAGTAAAGGCAGAAAATTGAGTTTTGTTTTCCCTGGGTTTCCAAGCAGATCCTCCAGCTGGCATTTTATTAGTGATCCCTTTAAATTTGAACCCAACCCTTGTTGCTGTCAATCAGTGGTTGGCAGAAAGACTACAATAATAACATTAAACATCTAGCTCCATGGCAGTAATATGATGCATCAAGAAAAGGACTGCTCCTAGTGGCCATGGAAAAATGTCCAGTATTTAAGTGTCTCTCCTGGCACACATGGGAACCAGGCAACCAGGCTGAGACTGCATCTGCTGAGGACCATTAGCAAAGCAGCTGAAATACAAGTGTAATAGAAGAGGCAGTGGGAAGTCAGTCCTTGCAAATGGTTATGAAAATAATAACTATTTATATACTTAATGTATAAGCTTTCATCTGCATGTCTCAAATGGTTTTATAAACACCAATGAATTAAGTTTCAGTGCACCCTTGTGACATATTTTACTCCCATTTTGCTCCCATAATTATTGTATAAATAAATGCACAGGGAGCTGAAGTGATCTGGCAATAAGAGTGCTGTAGGTTTATGTGACATAGTACAAAAATAAGGCCTAACGGTCCCAGCTCTCTACACCACAGTCATTGGATCCTTGGGCTTCCAAGGACATCAGTTAATACGCTCAGGGCTTGTCAGATTGTTCAGCTGCCTTTCTTATACAGGATGGAACGAAACAAGGGAAATTATTAGAATTTCTGTGCAACAATTACTGATTATATTCCCATCGATTAACTGATGGCTAGCTAGGTGCATTTGTTTTCCTGGTTACTTAAAGAGATGTTTCCCCATGCATGATGATCTCTCTCCCCTATTAAAAATACAGGCAGAGATAGCCCTCTGAAATTGTTTAAAAACTATGCAAAGGTTAGAGAGAATTATTATGTATAATGACCAGCAATATCAACAGGGAGTATGGAAAGAAGACTCAGAGATCTATACTGAACTGCTTTCTTCCTGAATTCTCACTGCCTCCAGTGGATTTCAGGGTTCTAATAGCTACAGAAAAGATGTATTATAGGATGTCTCTTTTTTGATCTAGCAAACAGGACAAGTTCTTATTTGAAAAAATTAACTCTGAGTAAAACCAAAATAGGCTGTCTTCCTGTAATCAAACTCTCTTTTCCCTTTAATGATTGCTGTATATCTAAGGAAACTGTTATATCTTCTGGTTTTGATTTTTGGTTCAAAGCTCTGGTTCACTTGCAGGAGCTTGCCTCATCCTTTTCAATCATTTTGTAGAGGAGACTTCGAAACAAGCTAAAATCCATTTGGAGCAAATAACTGGCTTCGGTAAAAGCAAAAAATGCTGCTATCTTTTTAACCTTTTTTTTTAATTCAGACTTCAAAAGATCTTTTTCATATAAAAGCAAGTTTAAAAATTGGTAGTTTTACAGAGGGAGAAATGTGCTTTGTCTGTGGTTTCCTTTGTTCCCTCTACTGTTGTTGAAGGTTTTGTACTTTATCACTTTACCTGCTGCAGTTCAGGGTTGCTGTCTCTCCAGAGCAGCTCTTTGAAAGACAGGTCTGATTCTCCATGCCCTTACTGTAGCCTTAACTCTCCTGCTGTTTCCCTGATTTCAGGAGAGTATTCCTGATTTACATCACTGGGGAAGGAGGAGTGGCTGGAAATGACAGCAGGGGGTAGAGGTATGGTGGGCAGCTCAGCAGCCCTTAATAACAGCTCTGCATCTCACTGACAGCCTTCGCTTTCTGCTTGATTCTGGACTTCAGTCCTAATCACGTAGAGCCTATTTTTAGTGTGTAGATAATTAACAAAAATAAGCACCGACTTCTGTATGAGTGGGATGAAGCCCAGCCTTCTGCACAAGTAGCTTTGGTTACAGTACACGGGGAGAAAATCTGAAATGCAGAGTTTGCATTGCACTGGCTTTCTCTCTTCTTTCTTCTAGAAAGGCAGGGATGATGTTAATAATTTTCTTATTAATTTTATTTTTCTTCAGTTCCACTTTCAAAATATTAGCTGCTCCTACACCCTTAAAAGCTTTATCAAACCTATAAACATACATAAATCTGCTCCTAGAAATGTGAAATGTCTTTTAGGGGAGATTGTCGAAAGCATATAAAGGATTTAGGAGCACAAATAATTGGGCTTTTGAAATGTTTGTCTCTCATTTTAACCCTTTTTACTTATATATGTGATGGTTTTATACAGGCAGTACTTTTGTTTCAGTTTCTTCACAGCTTGACAGACTGGCCACTGAGCGAGCTGTCAGTCAGCTCAGATGACGGCACATATGGCAGACTTGCTAGTATGTTTGAAACTGAGACCCATCCTAGACCTTTCACATATTAATCTTTTTCCACTAATTTACTCACTCATGCCACTGAATACTTTCCTTGACTCTCTCTTCAGCTGTGAGAGCTACTGTCATGGGTACAAGACTTAAAAAAAAGTTCTTAGGTTGCTGTGTTAAATGATGTATTAGTAAGCAGGATTTACTTCATAAGATATAACCTCATTACATGTTTAACTGGAGAGAAAGGTTGGACTGGCCTCATGTCATTTTTTTTTTTTAATATGCCCACTGCAGATCCCTCAGTTACCATGTCTCCATATTCCTATCTGCTTCTCCATGCTGAAATATTCTCTTATAGCCAGTTGTGTCACTTGGTGGAAAAGCTGTCATTCAGGGAGAAACTGAGGGATGGACAGTGAAGGACTTCAACCATTTAAAGTCATCTTACCTTCATCATTTCTGCAAACTGAACCAGTTCTGAATTAAAGTAGCCTTGTGCATTGTTTGCGTTGTAGGTAAGTAGCACAGTGACATTGCTTGAACATACTCCTTCAGTCAGCTAAATTAGCCTGAATACAGATTCAACATGGCTGTGGGGTTTCCAGATATATGCCAAGGGATTAAAGTTTATTCCAGGGGAGATTCCTATTTAACTATATATTAATAAAATACACCTTCAGTGCTGACAGGGATAAATAATGCTCAGCACTACCTGCAGGGTAATTAGGCTTTATATATACTGTACATAAGCTGATGAAGTTTTCTAATGAGTACATTTCATACACACAATTAGAAATACAATGTGAACCTGAAAAAGAAACTGATTGAAAAATTCTTCTTGTGGCTGGAACTTGGTGGGAAGTTTTCTTCAGCTCAGAGTGGCAGCAGCTGGCCAGTCTGTACTTCATGTGTTCTCTTCTGGTCTTACATTTCTACTGTCCCAGTATCTTTTTGATTGACATGGAAAGGTTTACGTGTCACAGAAAGCTGTTTTTGAAAGTAGAGTTTTTAAAGCGGTTTCAGGAGTCTGAAAGGGAGAAAACAAACAGAAAAGGGAATGTAAATGACAAAATACTCAGCTAAGGCAATTTTAGATAGCAGGCACAAGCCTTTCTGAGATGCCATGATACAGGGGATGCTTGTGTTAAAATAAAGTGCCCAGGGCAATAAAGAAAACAGCAATTTCTCAATTCATTGTAGGAACTGGACTTCCAAGGAAGTGAAGTAATTGAAATCAGACACTATTAGCCAGAAGGGAAAGCATAAATCACTAGCTGGAGGAAAATGAAATGACAAATGGATGGGAGTGCTGGGGAATAGGCACTAGTACAGCTAAAATAACAACAACAAAAGATAAAATCTATAGCTGTTCTATAGAGCCAAGTTTTGTGGGTGGAGAGAAATAAGATATCCTGGTTTACTTATTTTTAATAATTTGCACAGTTGATTTCTGACTACACGCTTGCTACTTTTATTTTGCTAGTGGTTACTCACAGTCACGGACATATTTGGAAAGCGACTTCTGATGGAGTTTCCTGGATTTGATAGGCAATGTGTATACCTGCATAACCACCAGCATTTTTTATACGTGTAATAATTCTGTTGAAGACTGTGGCCATTTTGTTGTAGATTCAATTGTTGTGTGCTCCAGACTAAATCTGTGCTTTAAGCTGGGACTCTTTATCATGGAAACTGGATTCCAGACTTTTTGACTGCTTTTAATCTGAAATGATTTCAGTTTAGATTACAAAATGCCTTTTGTGATAAGGAAACATGAAGCAACAGAAGACAAACTTCTCCTCGAAGATAATTCTTACCTATAGACTACATGCTGTAGTTGTTTCACCAAAAAAACCCCAAATCCCTAAACCAACAATATCCATAAGTTTAAAGGGCATGGTTTAGATACGGAAAGGCTGACCTGACACAGCACAGCACCTTCTAATAAAAGTTTTTTTCTCTGACATGTTTTAAACACAATGCCACATAAAAGTAAATACTTAACCTTTTGTCTCCTTCACAGGAGCCTGCATAAAGCATTTAGCATATAATTAAAAATCCTTTACTGTGCAGATTCTCCTGAATCTCAGGTGAACATCCCATTTAACTCACAGCCAGCAATCTTACCGGGGAAACCAGCTCATCTGCCTTTTGGACCTCTGACTTTTGCTGTTACTATTCAATCTGTCTTTCTGTTTCTGTATGTGACATTTCCTGCCCTTTCATTCATTCCAAATAGGTTTTCTCTTTAACCTTGTGGTACCAAAACATTTCATTGTATTTGAAAGTAATGGCATTTGGTAATTGGCAATGCACCAAGTGGTAAAGGGCACCTCCAGTAATTTACTTGAATGCTGTCTGTATGAAAGCTGAAATAATTTGATTCTTCAGTGAAGGGGTATGAGCATACCAACAGTGTCTTCCAAGCCATTAGTGTAAAGAGGCTGATAGCAGGCTGCCTTGGCTCTGCACTTTCCCTTTCACTGCTTTAGTTAAAATTAATAATCAATACCTACTGATAAGGAGGGTAAGTAGTAAAGGTTTAAAAGGGTTTGGAAGGATTTTCATAGTTGTTTTTGTTGCCTAGGTTATATAGTAACTTTACTGTAACTCTACATTTCAATATTTAGTTAAAAATAGTCAGGAGCTTTTAGGGTTATGAATAATTTTCTGTCTATATATTTGAAAGTTCAAAATGTTTCACATGATGAAATTGTAGTTTTCTGGCCAATCCTAACATTATCTGTATGTACACACGGCAGAGGAAAAAAATGAAGTATAAATGTACTTTTGTGTGTGGATATGAGTGGGTGCAAAAGGTAGTGTAATGTGTACAAGCATCACTGTGGATTAAAAGGCAATGTAAACCATAGGGCTATCTACAGGGCTGAGAGTTAGGAATTAAGAAGCATATGATGCTTGAAAAAAATTATTGAAATATATGATTGACCATATGACCATATGACTTTACATGAATTGTCTAGTGTGTCTTAAGTTCCTCCTTCAAAATGGAAATGATGAATTCATTCTGTGGAGCGTTTTGAGGTCTATGATTTTCTTCTGTTGATATAAAAATGTAAAGATTCATTTTGACCAAGTCTATCATTGTTGTTAGTCTTGTTCACCTTAGTAGGCATTATTATCTAATCATTATCAAAACATAAGCTAAGTATATGTATTTTGTGAAGTTACAGGTGAGAATTATTTGCCTAAACAGAAAAAGAAGGGAGTAAGGAGAGAGGCATAGGTACGTGAAGTGACTGGCATAATGATCTGGCTGAGAACCCCCACCAGAAATAGAGGAGCTTTCTAAATATATATTTTGATATGTAGTAGGGTTTTTTTTGTCTACTATTTTTCATTCAGAACAATTCTTACTCATTGGCATGTCATTATACAATGCTGATGGGCTTCTTAGTGACAAGAATTGCATAAGTCTGCAGGTTCAGCAATAGTTCAGCTACATATTCTTAATGGCATTAGTTTGGGTGACACTTGGCTTTCAGTGCACATTATTCATGTTCAATTATGGTGGAATAGATAAAGAATTGGAAGACACAGTCAAATCCGTGTCCCTGAATGAAGAGTCATTGTGTCATGCTCATAGAGACTGAAGTGTCATCCAAGTGAATTAATTATCAGAATCTGTTTTCCAATTCAATCTGGCAATTATGCCCTTTTCAGAAGAGTCAGCTTTGATTTTGTTTACAGATTTTGTACAAACATTGCAACAGACCCATAACCATGTCACCAATTCACTGCCTCTTCGAGGGTATAGGGAGACAGCTCTGCAACTGTGGAGGCTACAGCAGCATCGTGCCTGGAGCTGGGGTCTCCATTCTCTGCCATTGTCTGAGAGCATCAGGCCAAGTCTATCTATCTAAGTCACAGATCAAATTTCTGAATATGGATAATGAATGAGGTACCCCAAATGACTCTGGTTCTCAGTCCTTCCAGTTCTGAAATCTTAATCTGTCTGTCTATAGTGCATAAGATCTACTTTGTGGAAGTGTTTTTCATAAAGCATTTTGATCCATTCATGTTGGAGTCTATAGGGCAAAAATAGCTGAACGCGGCTCATGTCTGTCAATGTGGATGTATGGAAATAGTAACATCATTTCTTGTTAGACTGAAGTTCCTTTTTAAACTTGTAACAGTGTCTTGTAATGTCTGTTGCTATGACAGTTGTCTTCAAACTGCAGCTGAATTTCACACACGCTACCGGGGTACCTTTATCCTCAGCTCCCTTAAAACTACATACTTCTCTGCTAATGCTTTTTTGGCCTCCACATCACAACTTTAAAACAGCTCTGTCCCTTTGGACATTTTAAGGTTAATATCAACTGTATTTTTTCCTTCTATGAACATAGTAAGATATAACAATTATTAACACACTTTCCCATTAGTGGGTTATCTCCAAATTAATCCTACAAATAACTAGTACTAAACCTTGAAGTACTTAAGACAAATTCAGAGCATGAATAAACAGGATTTGGATTCACATATTATTACAGCATGTCTGAAACTGGCTCTTATACTTCTTTAATGTCCAACATAGTTTAACTAGTGGTGGTCTTGAATGAAATGTTGGATGGATGTGTGCATACAGGTGTATGTGTCTGAAACTACATTATTTCTATCAAAAGATCTTTCACTGGATTTTTCAAGAGGAGTGAAGAACTGCAGGTTGAGGGAGGAATTTTTTTTTAATTGAAACATATTAGGTGACTCATGGTTGTTCAATGAATGAATCCATCATGATAGTGCTGTCTCCAGGGAAACTTTGAAAGCTATTACCTAGAAACTCAATGAAGATCAATTATCTCCTGCCACCTGCACATGTGCAATATGTTTAAAGAATGGCAACTGCATGTAATGGAAATAGTGGCAAAGATAGGGGTTTTTTTGTCCTTCAGTATATCAGTCATAGTAATCAGCGGCTCCTTTCTGTGTCCTAACAGATGAATTACGAGGAGAAAATGCTTTGAATACAAGGAGAGATGTTGTCTTGCCAGCATATGTCCCTTTGCCATACGATGTCAAAGTATCCTTACAAAAGGTAGGTCTTTCTCTGTGCCAGTGTGCCATCAAGAGCACTCTCAAAGCAAAGAAGGCCCCTTACTAGCTAGGTTCCTACCACAGAGCAGACTTTCTCTGATGGCTCAGGCAAAAAATGTCTTGGGTTTGCTTAATCAGCAAGCACTGCTAATTGCCAGCAATGGCAAAGCATGGGGAGATTCAGACCTCTCCTTTCAGCACTGTAAGAGAAGAAAAGATTTTTACAGGTGAAGGAAGCGCATGAACTGCTGCAGAAGTGATTCCTTTCATGATTCATGGATCTAATTTTTATTGTTATTAATGATGATACAGTGCTTAGAGCCATTAGTACAAATCTTACATAAATGCAGGGCAAGCACTTTTTTTTATAGCCTGGAATTACACAGTCTAAGGGATATTCATAACTAGAAAGTGGCATTATGAAAATATGCATTATGATTGTGATATCAGTTAATTCTGCTGAATTTGTCTCATTTCTGGATTTGCTTATAAACCTTAATTGGCCACTGTGGAATTGAAAGCAAATAAGAGATTACAGAAAACAAAATAAAGGGTTTAGATAAAATCTGTTAAATTATGAGAATTAATTCTGTCACTTATCAAGAATGATAAATTAATTGACTTTAGGTCTTACCACAGCCATAGTACAAAAGCATATTTTAGTCCTGGTTTTCAGTATTCAGGGCAAGTTGGCTTTGTATTTGCATGGAAGCAAGGACCTAAGAATGTAAATTCTTATGGAGATGCCATCAATATATATAAGGCAAGGAAGCTGTGGGTTTGGCAATTTCCTACGTCCTCTGAAGTTAGAGGGGCAAGTGCCCTCAAAAATCATTTGCTTATGTAAAATGCAGACTGGCTTTGCCACTTTCAGCACTAAACTGTTATATACACCCCCAAGTAAATATACAGTAACTGGTTCCTTTGAAAATTTTGGGGTGTTGATGGGAAAAATCCCATCACCAATGAAGACATCAGCAAAGTCACTGAAGAAATGTTCATCCTTAACAGAACTGGAAACCATGTGCTATATTCAGGGTACCTATCTGGATACCAGCACATGCCTCACTCCTCACATCCCGTGGAAACAACCAGTCTAAGAGAAAACCTGATAGCCCAAGGGGAACCAGCAGCTGCCAGTACTGCGGGACAAATGAAAACTCAGAGAATGAGTGAGAGGCCTGGAGACCCCTTGTGCTCTTTGATTCTGAAATGCCTCAGCCCCCCTGGATGTTAGCCTATAGTATACTATACCCCCCCCCCCGCCCCTCCCCGTAGCTCTAAAATCATTTGTTTCTCCTGCTATCTCCTAGTATACATAGTCCTAGTTATAGATCACTCATTGCACATACTGAGCCTCATGTTCTTTTTCTTTTTTTTGTCCTGTCCTTGGTATTGAGTTACTGAATTTCAGCTGTAGTGGCTGTAGCTGTGGTACTGAGGGAGCAGCAGGAATGAAAATTCTCCAAGGCACAGCCCATTCTCCCCTTCATGTTGCACAGAGCAGATGAAGCACACTCCTGTGCTAGCTGTGCAGAAGGGACAGCTTTAGCTCCTACCTACCCTAGAAAATCTCTGTTTGCATTCACTGACTCATGGGCCAGCACAGCCTATCCTGCTTATCTAGTTTGCAGCCTGTACGCAGAATATTTACTGGAAAAAATGGATTATAGATTTTCTGAAACTGTCTTGCATCATTTTAGAGACTCCAAGTGACCGTGCTGCTGCCTAGGGAACTTACCGATGTTTAAACACCTCTGCCACAAGGAAACTTGCCCTTTTTCATATGTGACTGTCAAACTGCATGTTCTAAGCCACTTGGTCCTGTGATGCCTTTCTGGCTAGCCAGGCAGAGAAGCTGCCTCCTGTCACGCAAACATTTTCATTGTCTAAATGCGTAAGGAACTGGTCAAATTACTCCTCAGCTTTCTTTTTGGGTCATCAAATATATTGAATCCTCGTGACATGCAATATGGTTTTCTAGCTCCTGGATATTTTTTGTGAAATTTAGACTGTACAGCAGAAAGCAATTCACATCTTTTAAAACTTGACACGCAGTTAAGATTTTATCATACAAAACAAGCAGCAGAGAGATGCTTCTCTGCTATTGTGGGCTCATTTGTGCTTCGCTACTAACTTCATTATTTATTATTATACTAAATTAAAATCTCCCTATTCACTGCTGTATTGCCAAAATGTCATAGCTGTTCAACATCCCATTTAGTTAGCCTTAGTGTTGCTCATCAGACATGCTCTCACTAGGAATTACTCTGCCATAGTTAGTGGTATGAACAAAGATTTGGATTATACCTCATGTATCGATTTCTAGTCAAACCAAGAGGAAATGCATTATTTCACAAGTATGCCTTCTCTTGTGTTACTAATGCAGAATTAGACTTTAGCCTTTTTTACCTGAAAGGTCAGTAATTTAGTAATGTCAGCTACTTGGCTCTTTTCTTATTAACTAGTTAATATAACAAAGGGCAGCTATATGCAGAATGGTTATTATGGAATATATGTTATGCCCATCTGTTACAGTAGGATATGGAGAGCCTAGAGAGGATGATTCATAATTCTGAGGCAATGTCCCATGGATGATATAGAGCATGGTGGCAGATGGAAAAAGATGGATCTGAGCAGATGGATCTGGATGTGGTTCATGTTGCACACACTGGTTTACACTGGGGCAGAGCACCAGGGCTAATTTCTTGCCAGCAGGAACAGCCTGCAATGTGGCACTCAGAGCAATCACCAATGATTACCAAAATAATTCCGCTGAGAGGTCCAGCGTGCTCACAGTGCTGCGTATCCTGGCCCATGCCCTGGCAGCGCAGCTGCACAGGAATAGCCAAGGGCAGTATTTTACTTCAGGAACAGCATGCCAGAGTGACAAACTATGTAACGTGTTCAGGTATGACTGCTGATGGTGTCTAGGTTTATTTTGGATTGACTGATAGGGCTTCCCAGACACCCACAGTTACTAGTCAAAAAAGTCATTCTGCAGTGACAGTGAGGTGACAAGCACACTGACAGCAGAATGTACTATACCGTGTCATCTACTGAAATGGTGAGTAGTACAGGAATGCCAGAATTTGCATGAAGAAGGCAGCTCTTGGTAATGCTAAAGTTTGTGGTTAGATTTGCAATACAGTGTTTTCAAAACAATGTAGTAATACTTGAGATACTCCAAAAATGCAGCCTACCCAAATGAAACCCTTAGCAATGACACTGTTTTGGAGAAGTGAATCACACTGATTAAATACTATTTTCTATTTAAAATTTGAACTTGCCGTTACTAATATCACAAGTGCTACTCATTTTATGAAATAGGATGTAGCCCAGATCTCACCAAAATCACTAGGAATCTTTCCTCGCAGTTTGATGGGAGCTAGCTTATGCCTTTTGTATACTGATACTGATTTTGGGAAGGAAGATGCTCCATGGAAAAAACATTTACAAGCTGAGACAAGATGATGAGAAAGAGTAGTAAGTAATATAGCTTACTACTGTTATCATTAATCACTTCTCTAACCTGATTTCTGTTCAATTCACAAATTGCACTAAGTCTGGATTTGAGAAGGGAATATTCCTGATGTACCCTCTGCAGGGGGTTTCAGGCAAAATTCAGTCCTGGGTAATGGTGTAAGTTTCTTGTAAGCCCACTTAATTATGTCTTTCCACTTAGAACTACATTTTTTTGCTTTTCTTTGATGTGCAGGTGGGAACGATCAGAATTCATCAAGTATATTTTAATCAATAGTGGGGTTTGGCGGTACAAATATGTGAATGGTCATTTCGACAGCATTCTGGAGCCCTGTGAGGTTATTTCTTCACCATCATATCTACCTGCAGAGAAACAGTTTGAGAGAAGAGAGAAATATATTTGAAATATGACAAAAAGATACCGGCACCCAAAGGATGTCTGCAGAAGCCTCTGTTGGGGCCCAAGGGTACGCTATGATTTAAGAGGCATAGGTTTGGCACGGGGCTTGTGCATGTTTGACAGGCCTCTCCCTACTGTGCACAGAAAGAGCTCACGTGTTGCGCTTTCCTCAGTGCAGGGAGCAAGAGTCCAGTTCTGCGAGGTCTCAAGCATCTGTTGGGAGCTCAGCAGCCTCCATTCCCGTTAGTGCCATGTTGTCTTGGATCCTGCTCTTCAAAGCTTCTGGATAAGCTATAATTAATGACTTAACAGGATTTCAGGGACCTCTCAGGAACTTGGCAAACAGACTTCAGCTGGAGTCTCAGATGCTCAGAATCGGCTTGTAATGAAAAACAGCATTGTAAAATAGGCTATATTTAATAACTTTGCACACTGCCAACAGTAGTATAAGGTTCAAGAGAAGCTCTGAAAGTAGGAGGCAGATGCGTGTTGGTTGTTTAGTCACATTTTGTACCTTCTTCCCTCTCCTTTCCCTTCAAGAGGATTTTTATAGCTACATTTCCCATTCTGTACCTTCTTCCTTTATGCCTATATTATAATCCCCATCGCCCCAAGCTGAAGAAATCAGCTGGCTAGCAGCCTTGTCTATTTTAGGAAATCTCATGATTTACCTATAAACAGAAAGGCACATGTCTGCAAGGTTCATCATAGTAAGCCTTGTGCTTCTAATAAAATATTGATTTCCTCTCAACCAATAATTTGTCTTCAATTGGCTTGATCGGGCACCCCGCTATTTTTTCACAACATAGATACAGCAATTACCAAGGGAGTTAAGATCTTTTTAGAATGATAATGTGCTGTTGTTTTTTTTTTTTTTAAATAGTATATTCATATGCAGCTTTGAACAGAATGTTATTACAGATAGATGAATCCCTGCAAGGCAAGCACTGTTGCCATACCCGAGGGAAACACAATTTTATTTTTACACTTAGCTGAATTAATTTATTGAATTGGTGCACGCTATAGTTAAAGGTCACTATGTACATATAATTTCTAATAGCTGCAACTTTTTATGTGAATTCTCATGTGCCATAGATAGAAAAATGTAAGCCAGGTTGAAAACAATGGGGTTCTCCCATTCTGTGCTGAGATGAAGACTTCTTCAATACCCCCTTTATAAGAATCTTCATGGTTTAGCACCTCATACTAAACTTAATACTTTCCCATAAATGGCTCATAGCAAGGAAGGAATACAATTATCTCAGGACAAATACATTCTTTTCAGAGCTCTGTATTGTCTGCTTGGCATCAGTTTTCTGTAATATTTGATATTAGCATAATATATATAACATGTATATAATTGGACTACTTGCTGCACTGTATTCAGACTCTGATCTTATTTATATCTTTGTTGTAGGAGGTTTATATCCACATGTGGTGACTGACCAGCACAGCTATAGCCTTTTTTTACCATCTGGTGTAGTCACTGGTAAAGCAAATACTATTGGCAGCAACAGTTCACTAATGATGAATATAGAAGAAAAATGGGTATTTGGGAAAGAATGGCCATTAAAATCTATGTTTTTGTATTCATTAGAAAATAGAGACTGTACTGGTGCCCTGTGTTTAAGATGATACTGGTTAGGTAGGGGTGGCCATGCGATACAGGATGTGTCTTGTCATGGTTTCCCATAATTCAGGAAAGGGAATTTTCTTGGCTGAGGTGATTCTCTGCAAAGCCATTTTCCAGCAGTCTTAGGTGTCTGTGCGTGCACACGTATACCTGCACGCATGCTGCTCCCCTGCTTACTGTGTGCAGCGTGTCCTCAAGGAGTAGTGATGCCTGACACAAGAAAAGAGCAAAACAACATCCCAGAATGACAGCATGATAGGAGAGGGGAGAGTGTGGGCTTAGTGAGTCTGGCCCAGCAGATAAGCCTCTACCTTAATCAAAAGTCGTGTATGTGGCTTAGGATGAATGGCAAGTGCAGCTATTGCTAATGCTAATTACATAAACAGACAGTTCTGCACAGGATCAGGCCCATATGTTCCTTTAGTATCTATCATCTCTTTCATTTGATCATGTTCCCACAAGACCAGAAATTTCAGATACCTTCCTTATTGACAAAACTTTCCAGCACATACTTTCTCATTCTGTCTTGAATGGCATAGAGTGAAAATGATTGGGATGTCTGTTTTTTCTTTTGGTGAATAACACAACTACTTGTTCTTGAAAAAGATTGTATTAGTGGGAAGTGATGATGATGATGATGATGATGATGATGATAATAGTGCTGGTGGGAGCTATTGAGAACATTACCAAAATATATTCTGAGATTAAGAACTAAACCTGGTTCCAACACTTCAAAGAGTCTTGCAGTTACAGAGTCTGAAGCTGAAATCATGTTTTCTTGCCAAGGATTTATATTCCCAGAAGCTGAACTTACCACTGGTCCTCCTGACCCACTATTGATTAGTTCTATTTTTGTTGCTGATAAGTGTTGTTGGCATTGTTTACAACTACAGACCATGATAGAGTCAATACTAATTGAGGCAAGAGCATGCGTCCTCCCTATGTTCAGCTCTGGCACAAATTACTATTCCTAGATTGCAAAAAGGAAGGATGAAGGATATTTTTCAAGGTTCTTGAAAGGGAAGTATAAATAGAAGAAATCAAAAAGCCTCCATTTCCTTGTTTCAGTTCTTGATTTCCTTACTTTGTCTGATAATGTGAAAATGGGCTTATTCTGCAGGTAAGAATGACAAAACAATAAAACAAAATAGTGTGTGCATTTTTAAAGCAATGGCATGCTTTATGGAAAACACAAATACCCACAAGGAGCAGATGCATTAAAACAATCTGAGGACATACAAATGTGTCGGGTACTGAACTAGGGGTTATAACTGGAAGATTGCCTCCTCTTTCTCTTGTTTATTGTACTGGCTAGGGGAAATACTGAGTTTCAAGTTTTTTTATTCTCAGAAGACTTTGGTAACTTTAATTAAAGGAAGCTCTAGATAAGAGTGGTAAGAGACTATACGCATACAAACCAATTCCGGAAATTTCTGTGTGTTTCTGGTGGTGCTCTGAGACCCTCTGACAAAAACTGTAGGCCGAGTATTCAATACTAGCAATGGGATCTAGAGCTAGAGCCAACACATCTTTCATCTTTGCTACCTACATTCTCCTGGCATCCAAGGGGAAGTTCTGTCATGCCTCAGACAAATGCTGTCATGACTCGGTAACTGAAGTCCCAGCGTGGAAGCAGAACAGGTTAGTGGCACACATCACCCATGTGTCAACAGATGAAGCACCCTCAGAAATGGCAGCTGCTAAGCCTTTCCAAAGCTTCCTGTGAATGTCCTCACTCCTCGCCTTAGGAAGTTTTTCAGCTGTGTGTGCAGTGCTGTCCATCCTACAGCAGCCTGGCTGTCCTTGTAACTGTGCCTCCTTGGCAAGCTGTACTTAGAGGATAAGCAAGCAATGACATGCTGACTCCTGAGGGAACTGGAAAGGCTTTTTGTGGATCTTGTATCAAGCTCCATGGTCAACAGCTCAGAGAACTTTTAATTAGGTATAGCTCACCTAACCCTTTGAGCACCTCATTGCAATGCTTGCATATCTATGAAAACATTTCAAAGCAAATAAATACATTTAATAGTTTCCTCGTTGCTACTCATATCTGAGAATATGAAGAAGATTTCTCAACAATGAAAGCCAACTTAATGATTGAAATTTCTTCATGTGGGACTTCTGAAATGAGACTAATGAAAAGACAGCGGGGAACAATTCTGTAGGAGAAAGGGATGATGAAGTCATGTCATTATCAATTAGTGCTATTGTAACTCAAGTTCTGAAATGTGGATACTTACTTTTATTTTTAAGAGTCTAGATGTAGATTTCATACTTACGTGTTAGAAAAGCATTACTGACTCCTTAATTAGGTTTTCAGTGGATTAATAGTGTTTTTGCCAGTGAATTTAGCTCGTGCATAATTAACCTACAGTGGTATCCCCACAGTCTGATTCACGGCTGAATTTCTAAAACATGGTTTCATTTGGTACCCTAGCTTTTATTAAATGTCTTTTACCTTAACTATCACTCCAGTGATGGATTTCCTAAAAATAGCTTGTGAACTATATATCAGTCTTTGCTGAGTCAACAAGACTAGTGGAAGACTCTCAGCCCAAGAAAGTTACACTCAGTAAATGGTGCAGGACAAAGAAATTTAGTATTTTAAGTAACACAAACCCATCTCATTCTCTGGCAGTTCTTTTTTTTTTCTGCCTTTCATTGCACAGAGGAAAAAACATCCTATTTCAAATAGGTAGTTGTTATTCCTGCCCAACATAGCACCCTACAGTTATTCTAACTGTGTTTATTCCCATATAATTATTAATATGATGTAAGGGCTCAGCAAGATTCTTCTCATTATCCTTCCCAAATGAGAGCAAAATGAACTAGCAGTGAGCTACCAAGAGCTAAAGCAGTGTGTGGGAGAACAGTATGGTGCTGAAAGGTTAAGGATCTGTCCTGCTGGCCCTCTGGGGATGCATATGACCATTTTCCAGTGAGTGTACACCAAGCAGCGTGCTGAGTGACACCGAGCATTTACAAGTTGGAAGCTTTTCTGAAACAAAAGCCTGAAGTGAGCTGATGGAAAGAGCCAGAGCTCCTCATAGCAGCAACAAGAGGCTTTACTATCCAAAGGCTAGCTTCATGATAGATGCAAAGCTGCCTGACTCCAATGAAAATACCCTCTCCTTATGCCCAAGCTTCTTAATTTTCATTTAAATATGAAAGCAGATTGAGCACTTTAGGTGGGTTTCCTGGCAGACCACAAAAACAATTGAATAATCTTTTTTCTAGTTAAAGAGAAAAGCAAAAAATTGACCTTAATCTTTTGTCTCAAATGGGAATATTTCATTGTGGCTTTGAGTTTTAAAACAGTAACATCTCCAAAATACTAGCAAATTTTATAAAGAGAACACTATTTCAAATAATCTGGCATGTTTGTTTTAGAAAATGTCAAAAGAAAGCAGTGCTGTTTTTACAAATACTATCTTCTAAATTCTTTGGCTTAAACTGATATGAATTCATGAATGTGTTATCTATTTTTTTTAATAAATATTGTTTTTCTTTTGCCTATCTCCAAATAAGGAAACATGTAAGAAACACCAACAGTTACATTACTAAAAAACAAAAAAAAGCTACAAAAATAGACAGCACATCTCAAAGAACTTTAAACAGCTATAAATGATATTTTCTTTTTTTTTTTTTTTCCCCATACACGCATTTATGCTGTAAGCTATTCTGCATAATACTTCTCTCTTATCTGGAGGCTGGAGACTTCAGGCAGATGGTGAATTTAAGACCAGTACATCGTTTGAAACATTGTGTTATCCCAGAGACATCTAGGTATGAGGCTTAGGTACATGCAGGGAAATAGAGGTAAGACCTGTATGTAAGGACATGCATCTACAGCTCGTCATGGCCTCCACATCACAAAAATACTTAGTCCTCTGCATGCTCACCTGGGACAAGAGTCAGGAACTGTGTGCGTCGTAGATCTTGGCACCACAATTTTGATTTGAAGGCTGATAAAAGGGCGTATTACAGGATCCTTAGTCAGCCAGGGGAAACCACTGTAACACCAGCGAGGCTGTCTTCCCTTGGTGTGCAGGTTCTGCACGCCGGCAGTGTGGTGGGATGTCACCAGCGGCACTGCTGATAGCAGTAACTGTGGTTACAAAGACAATAGCCAAGCTGACCAGAAGTGCAAAGAGCTCTCGCCAGGTTTTGGGGAAAGGCAGTTGGGCCAATCCTTGTAACCAAACTGCTACTAACTGAAACTGCCTAAATTCAGAGATGAACCCATTCACTTTCTGAAAAAGCACCTCTGAAAGTAACTAGAGGTAGGTCAAGGTGGCTTCAAGACCTAGGGATATCCCAAACATGACAGGATCACAAATTTCTCAGAAACCACTCAATCAAGTCAGTATTATGTCTAAACTTGAACTTTTCTGAGCAAAGCTCATTTATCTGGTTATAGTAATTTCTTGAAATTCAGCATGAATTTGGATCATGGTCATAGTATTCTAGGGTATGGTAAGGATTTGACGTTTATTCTAATAAAAACTTTTAATGTTAAAACCACATTTTCTAAGTTACTTCAGTTGTATATTAAGTTTTTCAGAGAAATAACTAACAGGGGCAAAAATAGCCCAAATAACAGCAAAAACACAAAAGGGGAAAAACCCCAGAAGGTTGCAGTAAAAAGGAACATCAGTTTATTTTGAAATCACATGTATATCAGACTTCATGGTAGTTGGCTCTGGAGTTCATTGAAGCTCTGAGAAAATTCTCTTGAATCCTGCTGTGGCTGTCATTGTGGTAAATGTGTCCCTTCTGACCCAGACAACATACTGATGACTAGTGAGTTTTTTTTCTTTTCCTTCCCCAACAACATGACCTTTCCCTGTATTGTGCAGTGGCTCAGGGTTGCTTATGTTAGTAATAAAGATGCGAGGGGGTGAGCAAAGATTATTTTATAAATATTCTTCTGGAGATATAAGGGAGTCAGGTGGAGCAATATAGAAGAATGAACTTGGGAAAAAGACAAAATAAAAGAAGGGAATATATGTCAAGGGCTAGTTAAATGGAGGCAGAAGAAAAAGGAAGAAGAGGAGCCTAATGTTTCATATTGGATGGACTTGTACAACCTAACATGTAATTTTTATTTTTTTTTGTTAAATTTAGTATTTAAATACATATGGCTGAATGAATAAAATGAGAGTTGATGGTGTACCACAGGACATTATTTGCATTTTAGTGGCCAAGTATGTCCTGATGGCAAAAAGGGAAGTACATATGGTTCAATGCAGGGTTCATTAGCTTTAATTCCTTGTTCTAGTTGCAGACATTTGGAGCATCACATTATTGAAATGTCATTTTTGTCATATGAATAATATAGCTTAGAATAAAAACTGAGCACATAGGAGCAAAGTTAATAATTGCTGAGAATTTAATTAATTCCATACTGTTTCCTGAAACACATAAATCACTTTGAAATTAAGACCAACATTGTTCAAAAAGCTAGCTAATTAATGAGTATTTTGACTTCTAGGGTTGAGGAGATTCATAGGTGTCACTGGAGTAATGAAAGAAGCTTGTGTATTTGGTCGTTCTGGTCTTAATCCACAGAAAGAAGAAAACCATGAATACAGGAAAGGATAATGGAATACTGATTGTAGTTACAGGGAGAAGAAAGTAGTAGCACCAGCTAAAACTGTAACTGGCCCCTTGTACTGGCTTTGGCTGGGATAGAGTTCATTTTCTTCATAGTAGCTAGTATGGAGCAATGTTTTGGATTTGTGCTGGAAACTGCTGATAATTCAGGGAAGTTTTCGTTACTGCTGAGCAGTGCTTACACAAAGTGAAGGTGTTTTCTGCTCCTCACTCCACCCCACCAGCGAGTAGCTGGGGGTGCACAAGAAGCTGGGAGGGGACACAGCTGGGACAGCTGACCCCAACTGACCAAAGGGGTATTCCAGACCATATGACGTCGTGCTCAAGCATGGGAGGAAGAAGGAAGGGGGGACATTCGGAATGATGGTGTTTGTCTGCCCAAGTAAGCGTTACGCGTGCTGGAGCCCTGCTTTCCTGGAGATGGCTGAACACCTGCCTGCTGATGGGAAGTGGTGAATGAATTCCTTGTTTTGCTTTGCTTGTGTGCGGGGCTTCTGCTTTACTTATTGAACTGCCTTTACCTCAACCCACGAGTTTTCTCACTTTTACTCTTCTGATTCTCTCCCCCATCCCACCGGGGGAAATGAGTGAGCGGTTGAGTGGGGCTGACCTGCCGGCTGGGGTTAAACCACAACAGCTGGTAATAGAGTTAACAAGAGGAGCAGGCCTAATTCTCCTGGGAAGTAGGTATGGTGAGCGTAAAGCACCTAAGAAGCCTTACCCTAATGCAAGCTCCTGGGAGAAAATGGGGAAGAACCAGTGCTGCACAGAACGTGAAGCTGGATACCGCAGACATTGAAGAAGTGATGTGGAAGAACATGACTCTAGTGAGCAACTGAAAGGTTTGATCGTCAAGAAAACATGCAG
Source organism: Haliaeetus albicilla (assembly GCF_947461875.1). Taxonomy (NCBI): domain Eukaryota; kingdom Metazoa; phylum Chordata; class Aves; order Accipitriformes; family Accipitridae; genus Haliaeetus; species Haliaeetus albicilla. The sequence goes on from NC_091487.1 coordinate 20,573,705, forward strand.
ATGAAAATGATTTATTGTACTTCAGGGAAGTGAATGTCCACAAAGAAATAAAAAGGTAAAGCATGAATCTCTTGGGGGTGGGGTGGGGGGGTGGTTATTCAGCAGTACGAAGCGTATTCTGATGTACTTGGAACCTGACAATAAGAGAGCTGTAGCTTTGGGAACTCATCCACTACAAACGCCTAAGGAGAGGAGCTGACCAATTGCAGAATGAGTTTGAACTGCTGGTGAAATGTGTCATATGTGTGCTGGTGTGACATATCAAATGTGGTGTTTTGGCAGACACAGGGGAGCATTACAGCAGCTCTCACTGAGCACTGGTGGTACCGTGGAACTGGTGCCAGCCCCAAGAACAGAGTTTGCCTAGGACACGAGAAGAATAAGGCTAGTGGGATGAGTTTGGGAGTGAGGGGCTCATCAGGCTAGAGGCTGGACAAGCCTGCTTTGTTTAGCAGTACAGATATCTGTTCTTGTATATGTATGTACATATTTATAGTGGAAGAAATACTGGCAAGAAAGGAGACACAATTAAGCAAAAAAGTTCTTACAAAGAAAAGTAAGCATAAAGCAGCTGATAATAAATCCAGGCTGGAAGAAAGCTCACAAGGCTCAGTGTTAGGCCTTTTGTTTTGAGCTCCTGGGTCTGATGACCCGCAGCCTGACAGCTTGCAGCAGCTCAAGGCAGAGGCTGAAAGGATCATGATGGCTCACTCCAGCGGCACCGGGACTCGGGGCGCAGAGGCCAGCTCTGCTCCCAGACTCCCTTCTGTGCAAGAAACACATCTTTAAACCAGGATTTTTTTTCTGCTCGTCTATAAAGCCTGGCTAAACAGACCAAAATCGCCACCTAGTGAGGACAGTCTCTCGGTTCACTCATTTCAGAAAGTCTGCTGTAAATACAACTGAGACAAACGTCTCCATGTAATATTTTGCTGCATTTCTTTGAGTGAAAATGCTACATAATACTTTTCAAGGACAAATCAAGCATATAACGAAAAAAGAATTTGCTGAGGTGACAGGAAAGCAGGCATTTTTCAGAAAATAATATGCACCCAAGCATAGGGATTCCTACCACCTCTCGCTGCAATCGTTAAGGTGCTTACTTTAATGTCTTTGGAGTGTATTTACAGGGGTCTTGAGTGAAGGGCCAGACTCAATGTCTGCACTGCGTGTCTTACGCCTCCTGCACAGGTAGTGTTTCAAAGGGTCTCTGAGTTCTTGGTCCTGGTTTCTCTGAACGAATGACTAAAAATAAATAAACTGCATAACTGGCTAAAAAACCAAAGAAGTATCCAGAAGTGGTTTCACTTGTCATATGTCTGTAATGAATTGAAATGAATGCACAACAAAGAAAAGATAAAAATACACATACCAAGTTAGCTTTTTTTTTTTGCAAAGACTTCCAGTTAAATCAATTTTGCAGGTTCCTTCGGCTTGACCTGAGTGATTGAATGGAATTTGTAATCTGCAGAACTTTTCATAGCTACCAAATCATTCTTGAAGTTTACACCTTCCTATTTTTCTACCCTGACACACTTTGTGGGTTGCTTCCTGTTACAGTGAAGAAATGAACTGAATGTTAAGCTTAAAAAAAATGCACAGTAAATCACTGTTAAGATTTTATGAAAAAATAATGGCTTTTAAAACATTCTATATTTTGGATCCTTTTTTTCCCCCTCCTACATTTAGGCATGTAAAATTCACATTGTCAAGACTCTTTGTGCAGTGATAAACATAAAACGCAAGAAAAGGTAAGGGAAAATGCACAAGAACCTCCGGATAAGAGCTGTGACTTTCAAATAACCACATGAAAAAGTTCTCAAGAAACCATTAGTATAAATAACAGTGAGACAGGAAGAATCAGTTTTTTTTTCTCAAATGAAGTTATTTCCCATGACTTCCCTTGGTAGAGATGGAGTTGTGGTGCTTACTGCTGATAAATATTTCTAGATCTTTTTGAAACTGCATATGCCAGGCTTATCTAAAGTCAAATTTTGAACCTACTAAGGATGTAATAGGGATCCAAAAAAACTTCAGGACTGAATTTTTCCTTTCTAAAAGGTGCTAATTTTCAATGGCTAAATGCCACTGCCTAAATTTATTTCCTGCTTTCCACAAAAAAATATCATCCTTTAAGTGCAAACACTAGACTTAGTGATGAAATGTGCTACTCAAACAGAACACGGGGAATTACAACGGCTGCAAATTTCAATGTGAGGTTAAACATTGAGTCAATGGCAATGCTTTCAGAATACACTGTAGCATCTTACTACTTCTTCTATATTATGAGGTCCTATAGTGATATGTCAACTGGATTGAGACACTGCATTGTATTCCAACAGCCATAAAGATGGGGAAGACTGGCACCGATCATGTCAAAATAGGTGTCCAAGAAATTACATCCTTTATTTCACACAATTCTGGCACTAACTCTGTAACAAATCTGAATGCAATATTGTTTCCCTGTATAACATCTCTGTATGAAGCTTTTTCTTAGGTTGGTTACACTACACAGAACCGGTAGTAGGTTCACGTATGCTGACTGAGCTGCCAGACAGTGACATGTGCTCATCCTCTGCATGCCAGGAAGGAGACCTGACTTCCGCCTGCATGAGGTTTCCATCAATATATCAGCAGTCATCAATAGTTTGACCTTTTCTGGGTTTTTCTGCTGTGCTGCATTCTGAGGAGCAGAAACTTTAGTTTACTGAAAATTATTTATTGTGTTGCACTTCATGAGGATAAGCAAAGATGGGTGTAGCCATGTATTTATTCCCTCATTCTGAGAATACAATGGATCTCAGGAATTGCTTCATAGATATTTGGCATAGAGTTCCTCTTACCCTCTAAGAAGGCTTTTTACCTTCCTTCCCATTCAGGAGTCCTTGGGTCTCCTAAGGTGAAAAGATACCTCAGAAGATGCGCTGCCATAAGCCAGCCCACTTTGTGAGACCCTGGAGATGTCATATGTGAGACCTGGTGCCTCAAACTAGGACACTAGTAGGAACAGTGGGGTGTCAAGGGAAGGAGAGGGAAACAGTGGGGAAGAGCTGTGTCCTGAGGCCATTGGCTGCTCACTCTCACACCCAGTAATCATCTATTGTGTGTCTGGATGGACTGCAGAAAGCCGAAGTGGAAGAGACTCTAAGAGCTGTGGACCCAGGAGGATGACCTGCTGTGGGTGCTGTAGTGCTGTGGCTCAGTTTTCCATATGGCATCTAGAAGTAGTCTGTTCAAGGGAATACGAGCGGAGGATGCATTTTCACTGGAGTTGTCTTTCCAACCCTACCTTCTTTCTTTGCGTCCATTGGAGCGGAGCTGCTAATCTCTGCAACTTCCTCAGACAAGACAATCTCATCGGTCATGCCTCATCAGTTCATTTCATTTAAGGATGTGAGCCTAAGGGATTCTGCCCATACTGCATTTACAGGATGAACTGCATTTTCCTCACAATGTTTCCTCACACATATAATGAAGTATGTGAAACAGAAGACAATGTATGGACCTCTCCTTTAGACTGTAGCTTTCTGGATTTAGTACTTGCTGTGACATCTCCTAAGGTACCAGCTATCGGATGAAGGAAACTGAGGCGACCATTTTTTCCAATAGCTCAATATATCCCTGAGATAGAGCTGGGATTGATACAGAAACTCTGTGCTAAAATGCTAGACATTTGGAACAAGATTGTTCCTGGATGTAGTTCTTCATGCAGGGTCGGAAAAACAGCCATTACTTTGCACAGCTGTTGTTAAAAGGGAGGAAGCTTTTAAACAATGAGAAATGACAGGTGAGGTCAAGGTTCTACAAGAAATCAAAATAAAGCTTCAGCTGGGATGGAGTATGGCACAAATTTGGGGATATTAGGACCAGCTCTTGGGAAAAGTTCATGAAAGTCGTTCCTTATGATAAATGAACTTCAGTAACTCATCTGAAAGGCAATGTGCCACATGTAGATGATCTGAAGAGCCATAGAGAAAACTGTGATAAGGCATGAGCTGCACCCCTATCTTGTTTACTTTACCTTCATATGTAATGAAGATAAAACTAAATGTGATGTTTATATATAATTGGACACTAGTATAGTATCTGGGTGTGCTTTTACCCAATCTGTCACCATCTCAATTGTTCATCCAGCAACAGATCTTGACTTTACTAGGAAAACAAAACAATGGAAAAGAAAATAATCTTTTGTCCTGGGTATTGAATCTTTAATGAAGTAGTTGCTATAGCAATAACATTTACTTTAAAATTAGTGTTTTGAGAACAGCTCCTGAGAGCTACCTCAGTTCTTGTGAGACATCATCTTTTTTTTCCCCCAATTTCTCTCACACCTCGTTTAAAGAAGCTGCAAGTCTGTACTCCCATTACCAAAATACTCAAAGTTAATTTTAAACACAGAACAAAAAAGGGATTGACCTACTTTCCCTTTTTTTTCTTTTTTGGCAGGTGTTTCACATGTCCCACTATTTTAGCATTCCCATTCCACGTTAGTGATGTGATTAGTATATATGTGTGCACTCTGATGTTCAGTGAGAGATGCTCTGGGACACACGTTCTAGCTCTGCTGTACGCAGGCTAGATCGAGGTTGTAGGTGATACACTCTACTGACAGTGCCTCTGGGTTGGCACAGACGAGGATCTGACTGTATCTGGGGCAGTGTCTTTGTAATTCACCTGGATCAGGTTTTTACATGTCATTTGATACAGCCTTTTCTTTACTGTTTTCTGTTTGGTTTTTGTTTTTGTTGTTGTTCTGTTTGTTTGTTTATTTGTTTTCCCAAAGCCCCAGTTCAGAACAGACCGTGTCTTTCCAGGATATGAAAAGATTTAGGTGAAATAGCTTGGTTACTTTTAATTCACAGCTGAGCAGCCAAAACCTCCCTGCGTCAGCCTAGGCTCGCAATTTATCAGTAACGCAGCCATTGTGGTGCAGCAATAAAAGAAAAACCTTTACAATATGCACCAGGTGTTTTGCTCTTTTACCCCTTATCAGCGCCGGAGCATCACTTATCAGATGCCACCTTGGATCAGCGCCATCGGGGACCCTGCAGTTGTGGCGGAGCAGGCGGCCTTGGCCAGGGGCAAGCTGCTGTCTCGCAGGGCCCTGGGACCACAGGGAGCTGCCGTCTCACGCAGAAGGAAAACCCCAGCAATGGGCAGCACCGACCTGTGGGTGCAGCAGTTGGCCCTGGCTGCTGCTGAGCTCAGAGCCACGCTTTGCTTTTCTTCCCCATAGCCTCGTTCTGCGCAAGCAGATCTTCTGCCGTTGTGGTCGCGCTGGTCCCAAGTGGCTTAATGCTCCCACCCACGTTCCCTCTCTATGCTGTGTGGAGGCGGGGAGCAAATGAACAGTTTGCTCCTCTACCACCTTAGAAAATAGAGAACTAGACCGATGGTGACACTGATGAAACTGGTAAGTAATACGGAAAGTGGCACGTGGCTAAACTATGGCCCAATGCTCCCTTCTTTACTGGCATTAAATTAAGAGTGACATTGCTGATGATTGTCACTAGACTAATCAGAATTGTTTTAGTGGCGTCATTCTCCGTGAATGGAAACAGGAAGTGGAATACATTAATCTTGTAACTCAAATTCACACTTTCCTTCATCTTTCTCAGTGGCTCTGAAGTTAGACGTGTTAGGGACTCAAAAAAAAAAAAAAAAAAAAAAGAAAGGCTAGGCAAGAGTCTCTGCTATCCTACAACCACGTGAGTCAGGACTGACCCCATCGACATTAACAAAGCAAAGCTCGTGTGTAGCTACATCAGAAGAGAATAATGATCTGCATCATGAATGTGGTGACACAGGTTGTGGCTAGGATTCTAGCAAAAACAGATTAAATGAAGTCTGAAATTCCACCAGCTATGCCACCACAGTTCACTGAAATGTTCCCAACTTACAAAGCTGCACTATATCTTTCCTCTGCTGTTATTATGCTGACAACAATATCATTTGGCACTAACATTTCATACCCTGTGGATATTAATTAAATTACCATCACAGCCCTTTTAATTATCCATATTCTTATTGTATAGATTGGGAAGCGAGATAGGAAATATATGGTCTCACTGAGTCACTGTATTAATGCTTTTAGGCATTGTCTGTGAGGAAAATGGAATTTGAATGTATGCATTTCTTTTTGCCATTAAATAGACATTTGGACTGTACAAACTCTTCTCTGTAATGAATATCCTTGCTTTGGGAAGAGTTCCTGTGAATTTGCACTTGGTTTTGCCTGCAGAGCCATCAGGAATTCTAAGTGGAATAGTCAATAACAATGATACACAGCATGGACTGGAGCCTGGATGAAGACGTTCACTTTTCACTATGCCGTTTCTGCACAGTGAAAAGTACCTCTCCTGTAACACTGCAATTTTAAAAAGAACATAGATGTTCACTTTCATATGGTAAATTTGGTCCAGCTGGGACAAACATATTTGGAGAGAGAATGAAAAAAGTGTAAATTTTTAGCTATGTAAGGATAATGAGGTAAATACACAAATGATTGAAGTATAGGACATTGTATTCTCTACATCTAAAAGTTTCCTCATTTCTCCAGAAAGTTGTGATTTGAACACACAGACTGAGCATTTCAGAACAATCTAAGGGATTAGGTACCTACATTTTATTGTCATAAAGTGACAGAACCCTGAATTTATCTGAGCTTTTTCGTGAAGCCCAGCCTACAGGCCAGCCTTTGTCATTGTTTTCCTTTATCTTGAAGTGGAGCTTCAGAAATGCAGGGAGGTACTACAGGAAATGATGCTATGAAAAACATCCACACATACCAATGTAAGCTGGTCCAAGCTATGGCTTTCATGAGCATTGGTGGATTACTAAAAAGTATAAAATCTCAGGGCCAAATTTTGTGGAAATTAAGCTCTCTGCACAGGGTCAAGGCTCTAAGTTTACCAACAGAGTCTGCAGTCTCTTCTCCTGCCTCCTTGGGGTTTGGCTGCCTCTGCAGAGGCCAGTGCTGACATGGTGCGGCCGTGCCCGGCCTCGTACCTTGCTGATCCTGACCCTGCCTTCCTGACTTGGCTTCCAATCTTGACCTCAGACCTGCCTCGTCACTATGGGTTTGTCTGGTGATCACAGAGCTGTTGGCCAACGCTGGTTACCATCATTGGACCTGCTCTGTGTGCCTCGCTGGGCTGCCATGGGACTGCGCGGCTTCTCGGTGAGGATGTCGCCCAGCCTGCCTGGCTGTCACCCTCAGCTCCTGGCTCCCCGTCCCTTGCAGAGCAGCCAGCTCTCACTACTCCCTGATGCACAAGTTAAATTTGACTCAGTTTTGTTGCTTAGTTTTAGTTTTCATTATTCTTTATTTGGAATAAATTAAAACAGAATTAGCTTTCCAACCTTTCTGGCATGTGAAAAGCTCTAGAAATGAACCACTGAGTTCTTTTTTCCATGAAGTTACAGTGAAGCTCGGTTCTGCTTTTATTTCAGTGCTGCAGTGAAGTTTCACATTCTGTTGCAAAATACATAGGTCAGCACAGGAACGAGTCAGTGGTGAAGTAACTTGCACTGCTGCTTGCATACTTTTTCCTTCATAATATATATGAAGGTATTACAGACACCCCCCCCTCCCCCCCAAACCAAAACAAAATCCAGCAAATTAAAACAAAGAAGGGAAGGGAACATACTTTTTTAGATAGGGGGGCAACAGGCAGATTAGTGACATACACAGTTCATAGGATCACAGGACAATTCTGGTTGGAAGGGACCTTGGGAAGTCTCTAGTCCAACCTTCTGCTCAAAGGAAGTTCAGCTATGAGGCCAGACCAGGTTGCTCAGGGCTTTGTTTAGTTGGATCTTGAAAATCTGTCAGGATGGAGCATGCAGAACATCTTGGTGCAACCTGCTCCACTGCTTGGCAGTCCTCATAGTTTCAAAGTTTTTCCTTATACCAACTCTGACCCTTTTTGCTTCAAGTTATGCACATGATTTCTTGTCCTCCTGGTATGCACTCTGTGAAGAGCTTGGCTCCATCTTCCCAATACCCTCCTTGCAGGTATTGCAAGGCTGCCATTAGGTCCCCCAAAGTCTTGTGGTCTCCAGGCTGAACAAGCCCAACCTCCTCAGCCTCTCAAGTTCCCCTCTTGGAACATGAAATTAATTGAAAGTATAAATAGACAGAAACAGGAACTCATGAGACCAATGAAATTTCTCCAATTTGTAATGGAGAAATTGGTAATTTACATGCAGCGGGATCTTCTCATAAACTGTGACAGGAGGCAGTTCTGTGGGGGATCGTCAGTAATTTTGTCAGTGTGTCATGGTCATCTTTCTTGACTATGCATTTGTTTGTTGACATTGATTTATGTACCATGCCTGATTTAAAGATACGTGTTGATACTCCATTGATTTCATTGACCCTGTAATAAGTTCTTATTAGCTCCAGCTACTGGTTTCACTTAGATTAGTATCTGTGACTGCTGGGGTATTTCCTAGGTACAGACTGGGGGAAGAATTTTTCTTTCTTTCCCCTTTAGGTCATCCAATTTTGTGTTGAATGTGCTTGCTCAGACATTTTTCGACAGTGTCCATTTCACGTTCTGTATGTGATCAGCACACTGTTCTTTGTAGGAGAACTGTACAGAGCATGGTCTTTCACTTGGTCTCCCTCACGTTTTCGTAGGCACAAGCAACACCTGAGCAAATTCAGTATGTCTGTTCGTGCATTTTCACTCACAAAGCAGTAAAGAATGGGATCGGCAATGCAATTCAAACTTGTTAAGGCCTGTGTGATTCTGTAAACCTTATACATCAACTGCAAAAGCTGTAGATCAGTGGTGTAAGGTTCTCTGATGCTGCGAATAAGCAATATAACGTGATAAGGAGTGAAGCAAACAATGAAAGTAACTGTGATATTCAGAATAAGTTTCCTCACTTTTTTCTTTTCTTCATCTACTGTGGCTTGATTACACCTCACTACTTGGTAGATTTTATAGTAGCAAAACACAATGATTAGCAAAGGGACCAGGTACCCTGAGCATATCCGGAATAAATTTATCCATGCCTGCCACCATTCCAGGGGGTATTTATCATAGCATAACGTATGATTAGTGAAATTGCAAGGATCATTGAATACTTCTTTGTTCACCAATATGACTGAATTCAAGATGCTTTCCAGAAACCAAACAATTAGGCTGACAATCAATGAAAATCTTCTTGTGCGCAAGTGCTGGAGCTTCAAGGGGTGAACTAATGCCAGGTACCTGTCAAGAGAGATGCAAGCAAGGAATGCAGTGCTGGTGTAGAAATTCATATACATAAGGAAGGCAGAAATCTGACAAAGCAAGGCAGAGAGCCTCCAGTTATCTCCATTCCATGCATAATCAATCCACAGAGGCAGTATCAGAGAGTACAAAAGGTCAGCTAGGGACAGGCTGAAGATGTAGACTGCTAACTCATTCTTTTTCCTTGCCTGAATGCAAGATGCATAGAGGGATATGCAGTTGATGGGAACACTGATCATCATCACAATGCTGTACACAAATGGAAACAAATATTTATCCAGGGTGTGATCATCATGGCACTTAGCAGTGTTGTTCATCGTCCAACACGAGTAGTATCTTTGGGCTAATTCCAGCCTGGATGCAGTAAAAACCCCTCTTCAGTCTGATGGGTGGTCATCTGTTAGTTCTTCAGGATGTGGTTGGTAAGATTCCAGCCTTCTGTTACCAAAAAGAAAAAATGTCAGTTATGACAACATTTTTGGTTTTTTTTATGGGCTTCTTGGTGGGTGTCTTTTTTTTTAGAAGAAAGAAACTGTGTTTGTAGGCGATCAGAGATTTTAAACACTTCTAGAGTTAGGAGTGCATAGGAAGAGGAACCCAAACGTCTAAGGTGGTGAAGGTCAGTTAGATGAGCTTCTACAGCAGAAGCAGGATCAGCAGTTAAGACTCGTCCAGAGGGGTAGGGTCCTGCAATCTCAGGTGTCTCTTGCGGGAGTCAAGGGAGATCAGAAGTTCACTTTCTATTATTCTGGTGAGCAGAATAAGGTTTTGATCATATGAATATGGTAGATTTTTTATCCTGAATAACCTCCTCCCCCTAAGTCAATGGAGAGACAAGGATAGAAAGACAGGGATTCAGGTACCGCTAGATGTTGGGATCTGCTCAGAAGAGGAGAATGTGTGGCTGATATGTCTCCCTATTGCAAATCACTCTCTTGTCTTGTTGCATTCTCACGCTTCCCTGCTTCGCCTCCCCTCCTTTGTATACGATCCCCCAAGAACTTGCCATCAACTGTGCTATTCCAGCAAAGCTCACCACATGTCCCAGGAACCTTCATGTGAAACCTGGCAGGCTATTGCTGCATGCACAGGAGAATCTGCCAGGGTGTCACTTAGACTCATGTGAAGTGGACAGTGTCTCACAATTTTTCATTTACACTTCTTTCCTCTAAGAATTGCAGTTGCCATGCATCAGCAATTAAGCTTATCTTAGGCACTACCAGGTCTGTGGGTGTCAAAAGCTTCAACATGAAAAAAACCAAGTAAAATGGCAGCCCTGACTAAAGCAGTTGGACTGAACGAGTTGCATGCGTGAGCCTCAGAAGCACTTAGATGACCTGACCTTTAAGTAAGAAAGGGTGTACAACCATAGCTATGAGACAGCTGGTACTCACTGACTGTATCACAGCGCTGACACTCACTAATTCTCTTCTCCAAAGATCTAATTGTTAAGTTCTGGAAATATGAGAATGGGGAATATTTGTTGTGGTCTAGTTCTACTGCCAAATATACTAACTGCTTCAGAGACTGCCTGTGATAACTCATCCGTGGTTTGAGCCTAGACTGCCAGCAGAGGAGGTGAAGAGGTTGTAGAATGAGATTGCAAGATAGCACCTTCTACAACTGTTCCTACATAGGAAATAGCTCAAACTGGAGATAACTTGGGTGCAGGGATTTTCCCATGTTATAGGCAAATTCATTCTGCCTTTTATGGGTTTGATGCATGTATGTGTGTGTAGGGTTGTGGGTTTATTGGAGAAACCCAAGTAGGTTTACTGCCTCTGTTGAGAGGTTATTATATGGATCTTTTCCATAAAAAAAAATATTCATGCATACTCAGGAAAAAAAAGGAGCAATGACAAAACTAGTCAGAAAGCACATACTTAATTTTACCAGCCACTGCTTTATTTGATCAAGTTGGCTAACTTTTCACAGTTAGAGCTAAATTCATTCACAAGCTTGAAAGACAAGGAAAATCTTGAGAAGCACTTGCCAAATTGGTCCATTGAGCAGCTTTGCTTACATGATGACTAACTAAAAAAAATGCAGTGTCTATATTTAAGACAAATATAAGATACCTGCTTTTCAGTGTGGTTTACTAAAACCACCCGGTAAATAGGGCATCGTAAGTTTACCAGTATAGATAAGTATCACGAATTAAAAATCTAGCTCTAGAAATTGGATCCCAGGGTTTTGCTGACCCACTTCTCACCAAAAGCAAAGCAAACGTATGCAGACTGACCAGATGAGTAACAGATAAAATACCTACCTCTTCGTCTAATCACATTTTAGCATCTCTTTTCCTGTGACAGGTCTCTTCATGTCCAACACGGAAACGTGCCCTTTCAGAAGCGTGTGTGTAATGTAGCAAGTGTATGAGGCAGTGTTTACTAGTCACGTGGCTGAGAAACTGGAATTCCTTCTCCCTCCCCCACAAACTCTTTCTCCATTGTTAGTTGACTTGTTATATTACAGACTCATCATCCTTACAAGCTCCCGACTTGTCTCCATGTAACTCGCCTCAGCTCCTCTCAGTTACCTTTATCAGCTCGTTCATATCTACTCACACACCAACGTGCCAATTTCTTCATACCACCCACCTTTATTTCTTCAGCTTTCTCTTTTTAGCTCATTGTTTCTAAAAGTTTTGCTCTGTTGACCTCACTGATCGTAAGGTAAAACACTTGTCCTTATATTGCACTTGTCTGAATAAACCGCATGTTCTTTGGGCAAGACCTTGTTTTGCTCTTCTGCCATATGCCTTAAGAAACTAATATCTTAAGATATGACTGGCTAATGGCAGGCTGGGACACTGAAGATGGGATTCAAAGAAAAGGGTTGAGACCACATGAAATTTGCCACCTTGGTAATTTTTTTCTGTCCTTCATGTTCACAGGCCACTGTACCCCATGGTTTTCTTTTATTTTTAACCAGTATCATCAATAGTTTCTATGAACAAAGCCCTGGAGGCTGTCTAAAATTCCCCAGGTAATCCATGTCCCAGCTTTGATGACACATTGATGCTTTTAATGAGAATAATAACAAGAAGTGTGTCATTCTGGCATGTACTAATGACCTGTACTGAAGTGTGTCAAAGAGCCAGCAAATGAAGAATATCACAATGCATGCTGCAGTTGCTTGCACAGAAACATAAAAGCAGAAAGTACTTTTGCCCTGATTACAACACATTTTGTTAGTTACTTGGGACCTTATCTGAGGGGAAGTGGTCCATACCATACTTCCTTGCTTAGATTTTTTCTGATACTTAGGACTACATAATACAAAATGATTTGTCTAACCTGAATGCATGATCTGAAGCATTCCCAGGTTTTCTCTCAGCTACTGAGCGCACCTGCTGGTTTTGCCCAGGAGGATGGTACTGGCTTACAGCCATCCTAAACCACAATGTTTGTTAATTTTTCCCACTGATTGTTAATTTTTTCTAAAAAACTATTGAGGAATTTCTGTTTAATGATACAGTCTAATGGTTTGACTTTCATGGTCCAAACCCACTGTGACTAATTCTGTAGACCTGTGATTTGTTTTATAGACTTCTTTTGGTATCGGATGTGTTTCAAATGAAATAAAAATTCTCAACAGTAATTTTTTCTGTTAGCCATATTATTCAATCATTATCATTGTCCCTGTCTCTGACATTTTGCTACAAAAACCTCCTGTACAAGACTCTGAAAAAAGTCAGACATAAAATTCAGAGAAACGGACTAGCAAATGCTACGCTTCAAGTAATGTATGCAAACAAGCCTGTAAAGGAACCTTGTGAAAGTTTCTTGAGAAAAGTACTCATTACATATTGTTTTGTATCGATGCATTCCTACAGTACCTTTTTCAGATTCAAAGAGCGCTTTATGCAGTCTCTCCATTTACGACATTTTGAAAGTAACACAGTAAGTATAAAGTTATACATCCATAAGCACAAATACAAAATGATATTCCATACTCTCATCTGTAAACAACTTTCTAAGGGAAGAATGGAAGATTCTTTTTTTTATTTTTCAGATGAATGAATTCTACTATAGTTTGGGAAATTAGGAAATATGAAGAAGACTGTAAGGATTTGGTGTTATTAACAGAAAAGTTTAGTCAATAATTAAAAAAAATAATCTTCCATTAGCTAATATACACCAGTTTTAGAAACATCTGCAACTGATACATTTCACCCTTTATTTCAGATTCATGTTCATAATAGGGCAAGTTGCTGTAAGCAATATTCATTATAATGTGGTAAGTTTTTGCAAGTACTTTGCTTTTTAGATAAGTTCCAGGGGAAGAAAACAATGTTGTGTGAGTTAGTGCAGTAGCTGCTGTACTGGTGCTATTGTAGATCAGCCATAAGATGGAAGGACAGGCAGTTTTCTTGATTTTTTTTTTCTCTCAAAGCAATTTCAGCAAAGTAGATTGCTCTGTGTTCTCAAAAAAAGTTACAGTGCCAAGCTGATTTCCTCAAGTAGAAGGACCTTCCATAGCTGGATCTTTTTTCCTCATAAGCAGATCTCAAAAGTGAATTCTGAAAAACTTCACAGTTCAGGAGAATTGAAATATGCCTTTCAGTAACACGGACATTTTTGCTTAAAATGAACAGCATTTTTCCTCATGCAACACTAAATTTCACTCACAGGTCTCCATTAGATTCTGTAGAGACTCCCAGGTCTAAAAGAGCTGTCTTTTTAACTTTGAGATACACTCTACGGACTGTTTTATAGAACGTAAAAATTCTGCTAACATGAGCAAATAGAAAAAAAAGCTATGTTTTTTTAGGATGTAGACCATGCAGGTGAGTATTATTTTGCTATATCTTTATGTGCATCATGTTTTCCTCTACGCATACAGAAAGATGCTGTACAAAATATTTTCATATACATGATATTTGGTATTCCAAGAAGCTATTTTTAGCACAGCTTATTTTTCTAAGTTTTAAGCATTGTGTTTATTCATATAAATAGTGCTGAGTACCTTGTTAGTGCCATAAAATATTAAAGAACAATAATAGAAGAACTAATGGAACCCCTGTGAGGACTGAGGCATTTTTTGCAGTGAAGACAGGACAGCTCAGCATCCTGAAAATTCACCCTCAAATACTGTTCTTCTCCATCCTTCCCCCCTCTTCTAACCAACAGGTATTTTGATCATGGCAATACCATTACAACAATAAATCAAGATGGCATGTCTTTCCTAATTCAATCTTTTGATGTCATTTGCCCTTTTGTCTCACGTTTCACTTGTGCTGGGAGTAAAATGCTCCTTCTCCCAAAGCAATCTTTTCCAGCCCCTTTTGTGTCCCTTCTTTTTGTTGTATGATGTCAGCATCACATTAAAGGAGAGCCAGGTTGAAATTTGTACCAGAATATAAGTTGTGTATCTGACTTCTTGGATTTGAACACTTACCTAGGCAGCCATGTGTCCCCATGTAGCAGTTTCACCGTGATGCCATCAGTAGTGTAACCCGTGTCTGCTTCTGAGGAGAAAAACTGCTTCACCAGATAAAGCAACAGGAAGCTGCTCTTGGGCACACCAATAAGGCAACAGCTCACACGTCTCTCAATTTTTTTTTTTTGCCTTTTTTTTATACCTTGTTAATCTAAACTTATCCATGGGAAAAAAAGCAACATAGTTACGTAGAAGTACACACAAAGGATGGTACCAACCTTGGTAAATCTATGAATGCTTTCAGTGAGTTTGTAAAAGTTTCATGAAAATACTGCCTAATTACATGAGTGGAGTATATTGCAAACCTGTTATCTAGGGGACAATACATTCTGCAGAGAAACCGCTCCACAGAAATAAAATACTGTGGAGTGTATATGTATTTATTTGTGTTTACTTGTATATGTTCAAAACACAGGGTCTTTTTTTGACTGAAGGACTTGTCACTTGCCTTTCCCAACAAATTTATCATAGAATCAAATAGAATCCACCTAAGAGCCCATAAAAATATATCACAATAACTTTAGGAGTTTGTGCAAAAAGAATGAATTATTTTCAAAATTTGTATAACTGTTTTTTTTTGTTTGCCTAATGATGGGAGGAAGTTTGTGAACAGTTCTGGTTAACAAAGACAACAGAATTTTATGCACTGCAACAGGTTGCATCTTTATATATTGTTATATTAACTGAATCTGAGGTTGGCTGTGGCTTTCACAGGAGTGATTCTTTTAACAGATAATTCTGTTCAATTAGATAGGTGGAAAATTGTTACATGAGCACAGTTTCTCTTTTCCCTCTGTGATCAGAATAATTTATTGTGCGCTCTGGTTTTTTTTTTTTTTTAATTCTGTTTGGAATGATTAAATTCTACTTCTAAGAACCGGGGTACAATTTCACTTTAAATGTACATCTATTGGGTAACACAAAAACTGGCCTGTTTGATGATTCAGATGCTAAGGAGAAATGAAACAGTAAATTTAAAAGCTCTAAAATAAGACATACTGACTTCCTTGAGAACAATACCAGGCAGCTCTATAGTATTTAACCTCTGAGATTTGGTTCCTTCTTCTTTTCCAGCCAGAACATGACTTTTTCACCCACAGTTTTTCTACTGGTGCACTTGTTATATGAAGCCTAAATTATCAAATCATTCTGTACTTGTGGTCATTCCTGAACTGGTATCACAGTCCCCTCCAGTTTGGTAAAAGGGAGGCTTTCCAGCCACTTGGTTAGATTAATTTCTAAAATAAATTTCAGTCAAACCTTTATTTTCACTGAGAGAAAAGTCATTAGACAAAGACCTGTTTTATCACTTTTCACCTGCCTTTTCCTAACATGGTACCTACTAAGAACAACGTCTGGTGAGCTGGTTCTGCTGTTCTGTTGAGGGTTCCTATACTTCACTGAAGAAAAAGCAGTTCTTATCATTATTAGAAATAAAGAAACATAGCTGATATATTTCTACAGTTCTTCACTGTAACAATTGATAGTGCGACTGAAAGATCAAAGGAAGCAAGAGGGGAGATGATGCATTTTATACATTCTGGAAGTAAAGCTATATGCAAAAAGCAACTCTTGACTGTGTCCATATGGAACAATTTAATTTCTGGCGCAACCAGCACAGTTTTTCAGGATTTTTTTTGAGATCTGGACATACACAGTATCTCATATCAGTCATCTTGAAACAAAAGGTGTTCTTTGGGTCAGCCAAGATGAAAGTACTATCAAGAAGGAACAATTGAAATAGAAAAGAATTAACTGGAAAATTATCTTATCTACAAAAGAAGCAATGAATAAGTCCTCAATAATTTTATTGATTATATTTGGGCTTACAAAGGGTCCAGATCACATGTCCTTAGGTCATGGACAAAGGCGTAAAGAAAAAAACAGGTAAAAAGCAAGGTCAAGATTCCTAATGCAGAATAGAAGTCCTCCGAGTCCCATCAATATATCCTCTTTTTTCCACCAAAACAGATTCTAAGAATGTTTTTCTATACCAGCTGAAAAGGGGAGGCACTCAGCACATCATAGGATGGAAATACAAGTTTTGAAAGCTGACACTTTTAGGCTCCAAGTGAGTAAGAGACTGAATTCCACAGCTGAAGCTTTCTACCTGGAATAAATCGATGCATTAATTTAAGAAATTATCAGAATTAACCGATTAATAATTCATGATGGTTTTGCAAACCTTCCAGGTGTGCAAAGCTGTACAGTCTGCTGGAATTAATGTGAATTAGGACCATGAGCATAATTCTACCTCTGCCACTGACTCACTGTAGCCTTGAGGAAGTCACTCTGTCCTTCTGCATGTAATAATGACATCGTATAGCTCATTTGGGTGTGAGCAGGTTCATTAGTTAATGTTTGATATTGCTGTAAAGTGCAAAATGTTTTGTGAGTGTTTGGCATTGTTATTAAAAAAGAAATAAACAGGAAACGTCAGTCAGGTAATGTCATCCCTGAGACATTAGATCCCTCAATGACATGGACAAGAGAAGCAGTGGCTAGAATAACAGCATTCTTTATGGACAGAAATGTGCAAAACCTGGGCTTTTCCACAGCTCTAACACACTGCGGGCATGATGTCAGCCAACACTGGAATGCCTCATTCCTCCTTTAAGCACATGGAGCACTGCCTCTGTAGAACACTGAGATCAGCAGACAAACAGTTCCCCTTTGAAGATTTTTACAGCATAATCAAACTGATTGCTAATCTCCTGATTACTTTTCCTATGAGCGGAATGCTTTCATGAGCTGGAGTCTGAGGGAACGCTCTGGCTATCCTCACGGAAAATTTAAACATGTGGCACAGCACCATCTCAGCTAGTCCCATTTTGATGCAGCTGCCCTGCAGTGTGCCCCACGAAAGCTGTAAAACAGAAAGGCTTTTTCAGCCCTGCTACTGGTGCAAGCAAAAACCCGCTTTCATGATCTCTCTCTGGGGTCCTGCTGATGCAGCTGCGGATCTAACTGGGGCCAACCGGGATTCCCGGGGAAGCCCGTGAGGCAGCCAGCACCCCTCTCCAGGGCAGGGCCTCTGCGGGCCTGGCCCGGTGCCCCAGGGCCACTCCCTGCCCGTTCTCGTACAAGCGATCAAAGGTCTTTCTCAGAAGGCGCTGGAGTTTTCTCCTCTAAAGTGCCGGTTTTTGCCTACTTTACGATAAATTTGGTGGCAGCCTGAGAGCAGGGTAAAACCAGGAAACTAGCTGCCGGGTGCTGGCGCCGGCCTGGAAATGAGAGATTCACTGGGAAACACCATCCCTCTCCCAGGAAAATTGCTGTGCCTTGCCAGAGGCCCCGAAAAAACCCGTCAGTTTGGCGTAGCTCTCACAACCTGGCTGCTCCTGCCGCACTGAACGCAATTTCCCTGTGTGTTCCCAGAGCATCCCTGTCCAGCCGTGACGCCCTCAACCCTCCTCCCCTCACAGCCGACTAGTCAGCCTTCCCACATCCCAAATGGCTCCCACAATAGCTTCACTCGCCATTCAGGGCCCAATTCGAGCACGCCGATAAGCTTCCCACCACGGAGCTTGCCTTGCCCTTTCTCAAAATGGCAACCACTAACTTCAACCCGGGAGGAGGCGGGGGGGCACTGCCCGTAAGAGCTGAAAGCCTTCCCCTCCCTCCGCCTTCCCGCTTAGCAAAATGGCGACGAAGGGTGCCCAGGCCCCGCCCCCCAGGTGACTGCCAGGTTGTGCGGTCACGTGACACGCGGAGCCGGCTGGTGGCGCGTTGCTGTAGGGACGGGGCGGCGCTCCTGGGACGCTGTCGGCGGCGCGGAGCGGAGCGGAGAGGAGCGGGTGGGATGGGGTGCGCGGCTTTGCTGTGGGGCTGGCTCCTGCTTGGCTGCAGCTGGGGCCCGGCCCCCCTCGGGGTCAGCGCCGCTGCGCTCTTGACGGCCACCTACGTGCTGGACGATGCCAGCGGGCCGGGCAGGCAGTTCGACGGGATCGGGGCTGTCAGCGGCGGCGGGGTGAGCGGCGCCGGCGGGTGTGGGGGCTCCTCCGGTGCTGTGGTGTTAATGCCCTCGTCGGGGCGGCGGTTGCAACGGGCGCTTGGGCGGGGGATTCCGTCAGTGGGTGCGTTTGGTGGCTTCGGTGCAGGCCCTCGAGAGGCTTCGGCGGGGCCTGGGCCGGGGGGTGTCGGTGAGGGGAGCCCTGGGGGCTGAGGGGGGTGTCGGTGAGGGGAGCCCTGGGGGCTGGGGGGAGGGTGTCGCTGAGGGGAGCCCTGGGGGCTGGGGGGAGGGTGTCGCTGAGGGGAGCCCTGGGGGCTGGGGGGAGGGTGTCGCTGAGGGGAGCCCGGGGGGGGGTGTCGCTGAGGGGAGACCTGGGGGCTGGGGGAGGGGAGAACTGTGAGGGGAACCGGAGGGGGGGCGTGGGGGGACGCGAGTGGGGATCTGAGGGGGAGTCCTGGAGACCCTGAGGAGAGCTGTGCGGGCAGTCCTGGCTGCGAGGAGAGCTGGAGCCGGGCCCTGCTTTGTGCCTGTCCTCCGCTCAGCTGCGCAATGGCTCTTTCTCATCAGGCTGCTCGGGGTGCCGAGGGCCAGCCACGTCCTCGGTGCCACTGGAGGAGAGCTAAGCCAGGGTGGTTTTTTTCTGTAGAGGGTCTTCCTAGCTACTTGTCTCTATGAGTTTCAAAATGCTGGAGGAGCCAACAGCCAGTCGTATGCTTTCCTGTGGTCCAGCCAGCAGAGCTGTGAGATCCTGCCTGTTTTTACGCCCTCTTGGACCTGCTGAGTTGCTTTCCTTGCCCTCCTGCCTGTGTGGCCCGTGAGCTCCCGTTGCCTTTGGTCTACAGTGAGCCAAAGCGGGGAGATTCCAGTGTAGCGGGTGAAATGGTGCTGGGAGGGAGCTGTGTTTTGCTTGCGCTAAGGCTGTGAGATCTCTTTGTTTCTCTATTCTCTCGACTCTTTGCAGTAAATTGCAGGTAACTGGAGTACAAGGCGATTGCAATCTGCAAAACCAGAAATGCACAATTGAAGGCTTAGAAAAGAGTTTTTGTAGGGGCTTAGCTGCGTTCCTGGTGCTATAATTATTTTTCTAGGTTTATTAGCTATGTGAAGGTCCTAGACTGACAAACAGGGATGTACTTACATGTTTTGAAAGTTCGGTTTTTATATTTTCATGTTTTCTTTCCATTTTAGGCCACATCTAGACTTCTGGTGAACTACCAAGAACCTTATCGCTCCCAGATTTTAGATTATCTGTTCAAGGTAAAGTTGGTTTTGCTGCTACAATAATGTCCAATTTCATGCAGAATTTCTTATTGTGTAATTTTGGAACTCCTATAGTATATTCAGTACTAGCTGAAATTAGACAAAATCTCATCTTGTAAAGCATCTACTTTAATATTGATTTTTATCAGAACCTTAAGTTTTAGCGGTCATTTTTGACAACTAGCGTGTTGTTCAGGAGCCTATTTCTTCAAATGATTATGAAATTTCCTTTATGTTTTCACAATATGTTTTAAAAAAAAATGTTTTCAACATATTTTCATCATCCGTGTAGGCTTAATGAGGATTAAATAATTTTTGTGGCTAAAATGAGGGGTTTAGCTGTTCATAGTGATTGCAGGAAGTGGGTCTTTGAGACAGTTTTGACTTTTTTGGAGCACAGATAGATTCACATAATGTGATAATGACTGCATCATTTTAATAGCGTATGTATTTCAAACTAGTCCCAAGTATAAGTGCGGTTACTCTAGAAGGTGGTTGAATGTTACTGGTTTGTAAGCTGCTTTAGTTAGCGAGTATAACCTGTAACTCAATATATGGTAAGATTATGACACTGGACAGTGATAACTTGTTTTGCTTTTGGCACTGTAAATTACTGTGCTGGAAGAGAATGTCATGTCACTTTCAAGTAGTGTAATCCAGATGGCTGGAGGGGAATAATTTACTGTGTAGTTTAAAGAATTGGTTTTAAAGGATAGAGTAAGGCATAATGTGTGACTGGGGGATCAAAACCTATGTTTTCTGGAGACCAAAGCTGTGTGTTACAAATATGAGTTTTCTGAAGGAATCACTAGGCATGTGGTAAAAGAAAATCTAGCTGAGAGATCATGATTTTCAAATAATTTTTGACATGTTTTTTCACCAAAATCTCTTAAGCCGTCATGAGATACCTGGGAGGGGTATACCTTGCCTCATTCTCCTTGTCTTTTAATGTCAACTTTCATGATAGGGATGGGAGAGCAAATGTGTTAGAAGTTTAAAATGAGAAATGTTAGAAAAAGAAATGGTAAATTGGGAATATTTGCTTCTTATTTAAAAACAAAGTAAAAAAATCCAAAATTTGTAAGCCAAGCAAACTATTGTCTATGCAGCCTATTTTCTTAATCAAACTGCATTCTCAAATCTTAAAACTTTTTTTTTTTTGTATGCCCAAATTATACTTGGGTAATTTCATGGAGGAGGCCAGCTCATTAGTGCTTATTAAAATAATGATTAGTTGTAACTTCTGGCTTGAGCAACTCTTAAGCCACTAATGGCTGGAAGGACATACTGGGATTGGGATCACCTGTATGAGCTTGAATTTTATATTCTGCTGCACCAGTCAGATGCCAGGGGAAGAGGGTAGCGAACTAGATGGCCATTTGTTTTCCAGTGTGGTGGGTTTTTTTTTCTCTTTTGCCTTTCCACCTGTAGTTAGCAGATTATTTCTGACCTGTATGTATCCTCTTTCAAGTAAGCAGTGTAACCATTCACATCAAAGAATAAATTACTTACAGAAATATTAACTTAAATAATTTCATTTTAAAAGAAAACAAACTTGACTTCTAGCAACATTAAAAATACCGTTGTGTTCCTCATGTAGCCCATGTTCTACTTCAAGAGCACTTCAGTATTTTCTTGAGTGTAAGCAATGTAAAATGTGCACAGCTGGGGAGAAGTGTTGTTAATGGTGCCAGTCAGTGAAACTGACTAAAGATAAGTACTATTTGTCTTGCTCAGTTTACTTTTGAAGAAGAATTTTGTATAATCTCTCATGGCATCTATAACAGGTGTTTAAAAAATGTATTGAATTTTTAGCATCCTCAAAATTGTACTTTAATTGCATTCTTCTTGTTAACAGCAGGATTCTGTTTGTTTTTCTGTCCGCTCTTTTTTTCTAGCCAAGTTTTGGTGCTTCTTTACATATACTCAAAGTAGAAATTGGAGGTGATGGACAATCAACAGGTATGAATTTTGCATGAGCAGGGCTTAACTAACTTCTCTTTGCAGTGATGCGGTAAGTAACACATCCTGCACGTGTTGCTTTAGCTGAAGCGTGGAGATGCATTCTGTAGTTGTATTGAAGTTGCAGAAAAACATGAACAATGTCTGCTAACTTGTAGAAGAGAAATTTACACTAACATTCTGGAGACAGTTCTCACTATCATATGGTCAATAGGTTGTGTTCTAGGGCAAACAAGGTCTTATTTTTCTCGCAAGATTAAGGAAGCTCTAGTAGCTTTGTGAATTGCAGAGCATTTCTCAAGTACCAGTTTTGCAATATAAACTGTAAAACTTGTTTAGGACTAGGTAGTTTATGTCTTAAAAGCGTGAAAATGGGAAGACAGCTGGTCAGCAGCAGTTACGTTTCTTCGGTTTAATGAGCTGCTGCATATCACTGGACTGGCGTTGTCTGACAGTAGGTGTGATCAGGGGTCTAAGTTTGGAATCATATTGTTCTATGTCTCTGACAAATAGAACTTCCAAATAGTCAAGCATTAGTAAGATTAAAAAAAAAAATCAATCCTATCTTCTGTAATAAAATGTGCTGTTTCAGCAGGCTTCATTAAAAAAAAAAACAAACCAAGTCTCATCAGAAGAGACCTCTGGAACAATTACGCATGTAGTTTAGCATAAGTAATTGTTGCAGTTGCGTGCACAAGTTATTAACTGACTTTTGTGTGTAATGACTTCCCATGCAACACCAATTCTTTTGCACCTTTCTAGTTTGTTTACCTTTGTCCGAGGGAATTCAGTGCATAGCCTTCGATTCTGAAAACTTCCTGCAGTCATGGAACACCATGGAAATGATAAACTGGATCTTTTACTATAAAAGTAAAAAAATCTCTTTCCTGTCACTGAAAAACTTCATAGCAGCTCCTTTCTTTTCTCTCCCTGGACTTGCCTTGCACAGAAGAAACAAACTATAACCTTTTGTTTGGTTTTTGGTTTAGATACAGCCTGCTTTGACAAATGTGGTAGTTTGTTGGTTGTTCTTTTTTTTTGTTCCCCCCTGCTGATCCTAATGCTGTAACTTTCCTAGCGGTTGTTGGGACCAAGATAATAATGAATATAGATTTAATATTATCATAGCTAGGGATAGAAAATGTCCAACAGTTAATCACATTCTGATGTTAAAAGCAGGCATAGTCCTTTAAAAATAAAAAATGATAAAATTTATGCTAAGTTAATATGCTAAGAATGAAGGGTGGCAAGTCTTGCATGTTCCTTCCCACTACTCATTTTGCTTTGAAATACATACCAAAGAACATGTGAATCATGTTGGAGATACGTGTTTGCATATTATGGCAGTGAGCAATACAGAAAACTTTATAATGTGTAACAGCTTATGACATAGAAGATAATTGTGAGCTACCTGTCTCTTTGCTTCCTAGATGGTACTGAACCCTCCCATATGCACTATGAAAATGATGAGAACTACTTCCGGGGCTATGAATGGTGGCTGATGAAAGAAGCTAAAAAGAGGAACCCCAAAATTAAACTGATTGGTAAATAGCTTCAGGGTTTAGGTTTTAAATGGTTTTTTTCCCCCTTAACCAAATTACCTTCCTGACCCTTAATTAGCATATTAATTTTAATGGGCAGATGTTTTGATGTTGCAGTAGACAAAGAAGAATCTCTAATATTTGGTAAGCTTGCCTTGATGTTTCACTTAAACTGTGTTTTACTTTGTTACAGTAGCACAACATTCTTATGTTGTCCTACTTAACAAGTAGCATAACGAGGATGTTTGTAAAAAGTAGCATAGGATAAGAAATGACTCTAATAATTTGCTTGTATTAAGTAACAATGCTTAGACTGTATCACAGCAATGAACGTAAATGATTTATCATGAGAGCTGAATTTCTGAATAATAGAGTAAAAAAATTGGGAGGGATAAAGTAAACTTATAGGAAGTATGAATCTGTAAGTCTTATATGCACTAAATTCAGTTATATGTTCTTATTACAAATCCATCACCCCCTCCCCACTATAGTAGTTCTTGTCTTCTGATTTGTCTTACTCTATTTAGTTGAGTCGTAAGAGAACTTTGCTGTCTCCCTGTTTGATCATGGGTTGTGTGTGTGCTGTGACAGTACAAATGTTGAACCCTAGATTTTAATTGAAACACTTAGGAAATGTATTCCACATGAAACAAGGTAAAAAATCTATCAATTAAAAAGTATCTAATCCCCCCCCCTCTTCCAGGGATCAGGCTTTGCCATATCCAGCCACAAGGCATGACTTGGTGCAGGATTTGCTAGTCAGATTCTATTAGACAGGCACAGTGACAAGCAGTAGGCTTACCATGTATGACTAATTGTGATTATTAATAACCTCCCTCTTCCTTCAGATGAAGCTCTCAACAAAGGAAGGAGGGTTTGCCTTTAAATTAGCCTATAAAAAATCAGCTGAAAACAGCATGATCTGGTTAGGTTAATTTGTTGTTCTTGTTTACTACAAGATCCAGTAAAGAGCTAAGACTTAGAAATGCTTTTTCATGATCCTAATCTTTCTTCCTCTTTATGATCAGATCATCACTTCTAAAATTCATATTCAGGAGATTAAAAACTTTTGGTGTTCAGTATTGATCCTTTGTCTGTAACTTTGTAAATTTTTATCATAAAATCTTTGGAATTTTAAACCTTAGAGCTAATACCACACAATTGAAAGATTGTATGTAGTCAGTTGTTCTCTAGTAATGAAATTTTTCTAGCTTTAAAAAAAAAAAAAAAAAGGCAGCTATTGATATGTTTGATCACAATTTATATTAGAGCATACTTTCCAGTTAAATAAGTTATGTGTCATTGTCTTCACTGGAACTATGTGAATTTGAAGTGCATATCTGCTCCTTTATTTTAGGTAGAACAAATTACAGCTTGCTATTGAAGCTTACCGAGTAATGTAGACCAACCACTTATCTTATTGTTTTTCTTCTCTCTTTCCAGGATTACCTTGGACATTTCCAGCATGGATAGGGAAGGGTGAAAACTGGCCCTATGACTATCCGGATGTCACTGCTTATTATATTGTTTCTTGGATATTAGGAGCTAAACAGTATCATGATTTGGACATTGACTATATTGGGGTCAGTAAAGCAAAATCTCCTGTACATTTTATCTATCTTCATTCCTAAGATCTTGGTGTCTCTGTTGATTACTGGAGGAGGGGAATGGGAAGATAAATTGTTTTGTGATTGCAGTTTTGGCTTTTTCTGGTGCAAGGGGAAAGGCAGAAGATATGTTAGTTTACAGTCTTCCTGCAGTAATGTCCATTAAAGCAGAACCAATGTAAAATGGCTAGTCTCCTGCCTTCTCAGTTCTAGAACAAAGTTACCAGAGAATGTGAGAATTCTGAAATCCATTTGAGTCTTGGGCTTGTAATTTTCTGCATTGCTTGTTCTGCTTGGGTTTCAGCAGTTAACTAATTCTTTTTTGTTAGCTGGTAAGACAGAGTTTGTGGAAGTCAGCTGATGTGACTTCTTGGCATAAAATATGGTCGCTGTTTTGCAGAAGAGCAATCCTCTAAAATTTCTTCCATTTTTAACTGTATTATTTATAGTAGATAAAGGTGCATATGTTACAGTACATTATAACTACTGTATTGTGTTACAGTGCAATATATGAAAGTAGTGAATTAATGTCTGAGAAAAATGTCGTGATTTGGAGATGAGAAAGAGAAGCAGTGTGGAAAAACACTTTTCAAGTTCATTATTTGACTGAGATTCAACTTTTTTTTTTCTGATTAAGAAAATGTGTTGCTAAGATTCCTCTAAAATCAGTCCTATACTTACAGACACACTTATTTTGGACTTTTAAGTGTTTTGATATGAGACAGTTGTTTAACTGCAGAAAAGCTGAAAATCACTTTGGTAGTCCAGAGCAAAGCTTCTGAAACTATGGTTCCCATGCCTCAAAGGAAGTCTCACCTTTCTGCTGTAATGTGGGAAGGTATATCTGATGTATAGCTACTCTAGAATGCACCCCCCTTGCTGTTGCTGATTTATTTCAGCTGTGTCAGTCTTGCATTTTGGGTAACACAGTGATGCTTCAGCAATTCCACTGGGGGACAGGGAGAACAACTGCTCTTAATTTTTCTCCTTGCTATGCTCTTAGAGCAGGAGGCAAGTTCTGCACTTCACATTTTTGAGTAATGTCTGGCTTCTGTGTTGTTACTTCACAGTGATTGGCCTTCTGAATTCTGTACTTCTAAGAAAAGGGAATTACTGCTTCTACAGGCACTGTGGTGACATTGCATATTGTCCGATTTCTTTGTGGGTATAATCTGAAATACAGGAAAGCAGTGAGGTCTGAAGGTGCAGAAACTGTCAAAAAAATTTTAATGCTGTTCTGATTCTACATTGTTAGCCTTTACTGCTCTTTGGGTTTATAGCGTATGTTATATATAATTATTTGCTTTATGATGAAATGAGCCTTTCAGTAAGTAACTTTTTGATTGGCTCATTTCTGAAGTCACATATTAGCACTTAGCGAAAGATCTAGAAATGTCAAAATCAAATGGACATATCCTACCTGCAAGAAACTGTCTGCTTGTACATGGTTGGGTAATCTACACCTACCGGGGATACTTCTACCTTTACTGGGGAATGTGAGTCACAGTGTTCGTGTTGTCATTAGAAAAAAAGGTAAGAAGGTTTTGGACTAGGCATTTTATTGGCCAGGGTATTTGGTAGAAAGGAAGACCAGCAGTCCTGCTTTTGAATTTTGAGCTATGTTTAGCTTAAACACTCTTTCCATAAAAGATGGAAAATCCAGAGCAAAAGAAATGAGATCATTTTGTGTCTATTTACTTAAACTGTGCTGAATCTCTCTTGTGCTCAAGTATAGATCTAATCCTGTGTAAATTAGAAAGAGAACTGTCAGTGTCATTGAATAACCCCCGAAAACTGTAGGCAGTTGTTCGATCTGTAGCTTATTCTAGCTCTCCTATGTCAGTGTATGTCAACAGGGCCCATTCATTAGGACCACACCTTGAAGCCACAATGTGTTTCTCAATGATTTCTAACTCACTGTAGACCCATTGGTAATAATGTCATGTGTAACGCTGCTACCATTGTAGAGCTCAAGCAGCTCTAGAGGTCTTTTCAGCCAGAAGGCAGTAAGTAGACCTTAGAGACAGATAAACAAGCTGCTATTTTGAACTTTCATACAGAATTCTCCTCTGAAGACCTGATAACAAAACCAACCAGAGCACTTTCCTCTAGCAAACTGAAACCATGGAGTTCATTAATGGATTGTATGATCTTACATATACATAAAAAAATCTTTCATTATGTATTGACATATCCTGATTTTTCTAAATGGCTTTTTACTTTTCCTTTATAGATATGGAATGAAAGGGCATTTAGTAGCAAATATATTAAGGTATGTATTTTTTCTTATTTCTCTGAAGTGAAATGTTTGTCTTTGTTATCACATGTAAACAATTAGCTTTTCTGAATTTACCTAGAGAAGGGACCGTAATCCTGAAACTACTTTTCTTACTGAACTCTGTTTCTTGTAGTTGCAGGCATGGAATGCTAACAGGATCAGATCTCCAGATTATTTTTTCTTTTTGTGTCTGTCTGTTACTTCGAACTTTAAGTGTGTCAGTGTATGCTAATGTTTAGGACCTCTACAATTTAATGGAAGCTCCAGTTGATGCTACTGAAATCATACAAATTCAGCATTAAATTCATCATCAAATACACAGTATTTCACTTAACCAATCTTGAGATATCTCTAACATCTCTCACTGCTGCCAGCCCTTGCTGCTCCCTTGCTCTTCTTTGAAAACTCACTTCTGTTTATTATGTTATCTTGAAGTGGAATGTGAAGTACAAGCTTCTGGTTTGTTCATTTCTTGTTGCTGCTTTGAGGCTAAGAAGCAGTAGCATTACCTCTTCTTAAAAGCAAATGAGTTAAATTGAGTGTATAGAAAAACTGCTGATTTTTTTTTTTTTTTTTTTCAGAACTCAGCAGGGATTTGATCCTATCTGCTTAAAATTAGTCAATTAGTTGCTATTAGAAAAGTTTCAATTCTAACAGTTTGTGTACACTGGATGAGGTTAGTCACATCATTTGTCCTTGGCAGCTTCTATAGTTATTTTGTTCAGTGATTAGTTTTAGTAGAATGATACAGGAAATTGCTTACAACAATTAAAATTGACATTGCAATAAGAGGAAAAAGGTAACTTTTAAGTATCTTTCATGAGGCTGGCATATATAAAATTCTGCCTACTCCTGAAAACTGAGAATGATCTCCTATAAAACATTTCTTTTTTAAAATTATATCTCCTAGAATGTAGAATTAGATGAATACCCTTATAGCTGTTTCCTATGATTTGTGCAGTGCTTTGACTGAGGGAGGGCAGGAAGCATTGGCAGAAAGCTTGTTGCTGGTTGTATACCTTGTACAAAGAGGAATACTTTATATCCAGCTTTATGGGTTTCTTGTTAACAAATATGTTAATCAACCATGTATTTAAAACTGATTTACCAGATCCACTGCCACCACAGTAACTTAGTTTCCAAGTCTCAACACATCTTAGACCAAATTCTGTTATGTATACTCACGACTAATTTCATTAAAGGTATTTTCTAGACTCTCACTTTTGTAGGCTGCTAGGCCATTAGTTCTTTTTGGGCACAGAGGTTTGGCACTAGAGTTTTTGGGTGACTTACAAAATCCTTTCCAGAGAAAACACAAATACACTGAAGTGTGACACAGCAGTGTATCTTGGCATCTATGTCAAGGTGTCATTTCTTTGGGCATGTGTTGCACTAAAGTGTAAAGGAGTTTGGCAGAAGATAAACCCCCTTGGGTTCCAGCTTATCCTCAGATATCAGAGGGGCTGGGGGAAGCTAGGCTTAGATTCTGAGTGATGCCCAATTCAACACTGTACGGTTGCATTCAGTATATATTGAACTACCACGATTACGGGTGCACAAATAGCGCAATATACTTTCAATCTAGTTGCGTTCAATGAACTATCGCGGCCAGACTTAAGAAGTTGGGTTGTGTTCGACAAACTATCACGGCTAGATTTTAATGAACAGTACAGTTTATTAAAGCAGGAGAGCAGGTTCTTTTGGATTGCCGGTGATAAATACATTGTCTGCAAAGCATGTGCAAATGCCAAGAATATGAATAGTACAGTTGACTACAAGTGTGCTACATTATGGAAAAACTCTACAGAGATTTCTCAGTTTCCTGGGGAAGCACTCAGTATAACCGAGGGTTTGAATGTTACCCAGTAGGCGTCCATATGGGAGGAAGGAGAGGTTCAGCCTGTCGACTGATCCTGGAAGTCAGCGATGTCCTCCCCACTTGTCTACGATGGTATCTTCCCTAGCATTCCTCCTGTCTTCAGCCCTTTCATACTATTTTCTTATTTTTAGGTGGAGGTTGAGTGACTCTAGTCATACATACCTTTATTTTGATTGGTATCAATAAGTCACCTCCAGCAATTATTCCACAGCATGTTAAGTAACAAAACTCTGGTGGAGATGCTTCAGATTTTGCTAGTGAAGCTCTTAAATCCCTGTGTAAACTTGTTCAGTGGGTGTGCTTAGAATCCTCTTAAAATATCCCATCCCAATGTGTGCTCAGCACAAAACACAGCCTAACTGTTTTTAAAGGTGGGAAACGAGTTCATAGGGTGTTCTTTTTATTACCCCCCCCAGGAACTAGAAATTTTCTGTTATATTTAGCCTCAGGCAGTGTGGGTTCCAGGCTTTTCTTTTTCAAAAATAAAAGTGGTTCACTAATCTGGTATAGGCTGATGGAGAAATCACTAAGGATACTAGTAGTCTCCTAAAGGATAATCCTAATCATAGGTCATTTATGCTGGTAGAGGAGGAGGGGAAAGAGTTTCTATGTGTGGGCTTCAAGTAGAAATCTCTAGTTGTTCAGTGTGTATGTTGTAGAAACAAAACCAAACAGAACTGAAAACGCTTGCAGGCTGGAATAAAACAGTGCAAAGAAGGTGGAAGATAAATAGCGAGGTTTTTTGTTTGGTTTGTTTTGGTGGGGTTTTTTTTTTTTTTTGAGCTGCAAGTTTATCTCTTCACTGACTAGATGTTATGTTGCTTGGAATACCTGTGAGACTGAACCCTTTGTAAAAAGATTCATCAGAGAGAGAAGGCCGATCTTAATATAAATAAAATACTCATTTTATTTCCCTATATCACTGATTGGCTCTTTTTTTAAAACTGATTTTCTGGCTTTTTGTATGTCTTGTAAGAAATAGAAACATTCTATTTTGCTCAGTCCTATGTCATGTCACCTGGAGGCTTTCTCATCTGTTTGTCTTGGCTTTCTAATGTGGGGAGAATGAATGTGGAGAACAGTCGAGTGTAGGTGTGGCATTCTACTTGTTAGCTTTTTAAATGCTGTTGAATTGGGACTAAGCTTTTGGCTTCTAGAGCTAAATGTTTTGTTTAAAATTTGATCTTAAAATCACGCAAGTATTTGTTGAAAAGTTGTCAGCCTTCCCTCCACTGTACATTAATTGATACAAGGCTTTTTATTTAACACCGGTTTTACCATTCATTCTCTTGCCACGTGACACTGCATAGTGTATCTATTCTCTAATCAGCACAATAGTTCTATTTGCAGTCCGCCATTTTGAAAAAGGTCTAGTTACTGAAGTGTGCCAATGTACACCAAACATTTTCTGTAATGTCTGACAAATACATGACATAGGCTCTTAGTTATCTTGCTAAATTTTTACTTGTAAGAAGTTATTTTAGTTAGTTCATCCACGAAGACACTAGTTATGTTTCTTATTAAGCAGAAAAAATGAAAAAAGAAATTATGATTCTATTGCTTATAAATTCTTATTCATGAAGATCCTATTCTTCCAATTATATTTTTAAATATGGTCATCTTAAACTAACCCTAAACTTTAAGGAGTATCTGTATATAAAATTTAATACTGGCTGTGGGGGAACCATTCTGCATATGTTGTTATGGAGTGTATTTTGAGTGTCTACGGTTCTGTCTCCTTGGTACTTACGTTTCAACATGGAAGTTCTGCAATCTTTCTAGTAATTTTGTTCTTCTGAACTATCTCTATGGTTAGGCAGTTTTTCCAAATATCTATCTAGCTAGAAAGCTTTAAACTGCAAGGACCTTACTGTAAGTATTTTTACCATTATGAATTTTTCTTGTGGTAAACTTTATGCTTCAAAGGCTTCAAGCAGTTCAACAGAGTTTCATTGCTACTTTTCTTCTTAGTAAGTTTTTTGTCTTTTAGATCTAGGCTTTCATTGTCACCAACACTTGGACTTCGCTTTGTGTCCTAATTTGACTACACGTCAAAATAGAAATGCTTATTGTTCTCCTTCACATTGCTGGAGGGCTATTACAAGAAATTATTTAAGGATTCATGCTTACTGATCTTCAAATGGTTGGAAAAAACTTTCTTATGTATATATGCATGCATGCATACATACAGCACATAGTACATCATTCCTTTATATCCAAGATTGAAAAAAGGATTTTAGACTGTGGACTGATGTCCTTTTTCAGATGCAACTGTATGTGGAAGCTGCTGAAAATGCTTTTTTAAATTTTTTTTTTTTTAAATATGAGTGTTCATATAAAACATGCTTGTATAACATCAGCCCTTGGTTCATTCTTAGCTGTTAGAGCTGCTTATATTTTGCCTGGGTGTATTTTGTCTAAGAAGTTCCACAGGCAGATGTGAGAGGTTTATCATCTTTGACAGTGAACTAGTAAGGAGAAGCTGGAAAGACAGAACAGGAATTCTCTTCTGCTGGATGTTTGAATTCAAAGTTGACTGCCCTCAGCTTTGTTGTAAATATGCAATTCCAGTTTTATGCATTATGTTCTTGAAAATTAGCGAGACATTATGAGAGCCAAGTAATGGGTAAACTTAAATATCAGACACAACATCAAGGATCTTTTTTTTGTTCAGTAAAATAGCCTGTGAAAAGAATGCTTAGGTGCTCTTCACTTGAAAAAGACAGATGTTTGGCAAAGATTTCTGTTCCTATAGAGACCTGCATGGTTACAAGGTCTTTTCCATTTTAAAACTTCAGTTCCTGTTTTCTCAATATACTTTTTTTGGGATCAGGTTAACTTTCACTTCTGATCACTTGTGGAGGTATGTCCACTTCCACATTCCAGCCAGTCATCATTTTCAGATCAACTTAACGTGACTGACTTTACTTATGAGTAATGGATTTATCATAATGAATTACATGCATGCAGTGGATGGAATCACTAAGTTGAGAGTGTCCGAGTAGAGTACCTGTATGCACATGGGGTGTCAAAAGTAATCCAAGTGATGAGAAGCCCATTTTTGTGTAATGGCTATCTGAATGTCATGGATAACCCTTCAGTGTTAAAAATACTTATCATTAACTTTGTCTTAGTTGTCATTATGGCTCTCCTTTGAGAAGTGAGAACTTTTCTTACCCATCTTGGTCTGAAGACAAAAGCTTCCACCAACTCCTACAGTTCTTAAATTATTTTCAGTCTTAAATCTTCACATTGTCTGGTTGATGAAGGCTGTCCTTTAAGTGGTGTTATCTGTTACTAAGGTACTTCGACAATCTTTGGACAGACTGGGTCTAAGGAACATTGGCATCATCGCTGCGGATGGAGATTGGAACATTTCAAAGGAGATGATAGTTGATCCCTATCTTAATGATGCTGTTGAGGTAGTTGGGTAAGTGTGGGAGAAGGGAGGAGTTTTACACATTGCTTATTGTTTCATTTCTGTAAGTCAGTCTTCATTTTGAGAATTCATATATTCTTATTTCATACTTCCTAGCCATTCATGTACAGTGATAACTGATTACTCTTTCCTGTCTTCCTATCTTCTTTCAGTTTAGTACATGTGTAAGGTAGCCTTATTGCTCTTCCATCATTTCTTTCAAGTGTTCAGTTAGGAGCTCTGTTCTAGGCTTCTTATCTTAGCATTAGCGAATGACAGGAGACTTATAGCTAATCTGCATGTGCATCTTCAAAGTCAGAAAAACCTTAGGACTGAATTCTTGGTCTGCAGTCAGTTCTAACTTCAGGTGAACTTGAACTTTCACACTGGAACTTACAACCCTTGGACTTCCCATGATTGCAGCATTCCCTGTTACATATGCTTTGCTTGATATTTTTCTGGTCATGTTCTAAAGCTAGGAGTTTCTATTTGTTCCTTATATCTGATAACAGAGAGTGTTAGAAGCACATACACAGATAGTAAAGTAGGAGTAAAAACAAGCATCCAAAGTTTAAAAACAAACTAATACAACCTATCTCAATTTTAGCAGCTAGGAATGCCCACTGTTGTAGTTCTGGCAAGTGGCAACTTGATTGTTTGCCTGCACTCTCACTCCATAATACACTTTTTTACTACCTTGCTTCTATCAACTGACTTGGTAATAGAATAATAGCTGCCCTTGCTTTCTTTATAATCTCAGATTTCTCAAAACTATAAATAGTTTTAAAAATTATAGCACATTCCTGGTGGAAATGACCTATATGTGTATAAATTGTTCACTTGTGTTACATCTGTTAACTTGCTTACCTCTGTTGTTAACCTTACTCTGATAAGAAAGTGCTTGTGGTCACTAGTGTACCATTTATCCTCATCTATATGTAAGGGGGTGTGATATGCTTATAATTGTTTAAACTAATGCATGGTTCAAAGGTTATAGCAAGTCAGTTAAGCAGGTTTTTTATAAGATCCCTGCTTATGTGTTGAACTTGTAACACTGATCACCTGGAAGTGGCTGCTTGAGAAATACCAATTATAATGCCAGCATTGAGTAACTCATTTGGTTTAAAAACATATAACTTTAAGTTAGGCAAGATTTGCACCTCAGCAAGTTATAGCACATTAGGAAATGTTTTAGTTATGATTTCCATGCCAATGAAACTTGCAGAATGAATGAACTGAGTGTGTATGGTTCATATTTCTTAGAGTTTGACAGAATCAAGGCTAGGAGTGCCTGTTTTTGTTTGTAGCCTTTAGGACCACGGACATGTTTTAGTTGGTTTTTTTAAGATGAAAGTTCTTTTTGTCAGAGTTTTTTCTTGAATGTCATACAGATTTTTCTCCAACTCCCCCAGCCCTGCTGATCAGAAAAAATGAAGAGTTAGGAGACTATTTCCTGTGCAGTAGTGTTGTTACCTATTAAGAAATTAAGGTTAGTACAAAATGAGAACACCATGTTTTTCAGCCCATGCTGACTTTAAGGCACCAACTACCAAACAGAGTTCTTGCTGACCTAGAGAACAATAACGGTATTTAGGTGTCTGTCATTCAAATGCTCAGGTTCAGAAAGTTGCTGAAAGTACACTGTATCTGTATGTCTCTTAGATAACTGTGTCTAGTTGTTTGCAAAATCTACTAGTCAATCTGTTTTCCTAAATAGTCCTAAATTGTTTTCTCAGAAATCCTTTCCTGTACATTGTTCTGTAATCTCTTTTCAAGTATAACCCTCTCTGTGACTTTTTCTTAGTTCTTCCATTTTGGAATGGAAACCTGGGATTAAATTTATATTGTTTTATTTAGAAATTATCAAGATAATTGAAATTATAGCTTTGACATCCATCCACAAAAAGTAACTGACCTTTCCCTTTCTTTGTGTTTCCTTTCATTTTCTTTTTTTCCTTTCCTTTCATTTTCGCATCAGGTGACTTTTACCTTGATACCATTGCTCCCCATGAGCTTTATCCCTGCCTAAAATACCATTTGCAATCTGAAACATATGTAAGGTAGATTTAAGGTAAAGTTTCTATGTCCATTTTTTCCCCTCCATATTTGGTCTGCTGGCTTATGTTTTAAAAGATGGAGGACTTTATATTTTCTCATTAGAACGAAGGCTACTAAGCTGTTATCATTCAGTGTGTTTCAATTTCATTGGTTAAAGGAGTGGTCTTCTGAACATAACTGCTTTCCATCATTTCGTACCAATGAGTTGCAGCAATTGCCATTGAAAACAGGAATTTCATTAGAAGAAGAAAAGAAAAAAGCCTTTATCTGCTACTAAATCAAATTACTTACCTGGTATTCATAAAGTGCTTGAAAATGAAAAAAAAATTGTAATATAGTTAGCTCAAGTCTTAAACTGTTATGTTATGCTTCCTTATTTTGTTTGCAAGACCATCTTCACTTGTCTTCCTGTGTTATTTTGATGGGTGCTATTTCTGTGTTTGTATAGTATATATTCATATTGCTTTTCTCCCAGGATGTATTATGACTCAGTACTACATCTTCTGTGTTAGGCATGGATTTTGTTTGCTGTATTTAATAAAGCCTACAGAACCCATAGCTCTATTTGGCAAGTCCTTTCTTAAAGGCCTATATGCCAATACACAATTAGACTTGAATATATTCCACAGTCTTTTTTTTCTGATGTTTATCTAGAAGTAGACAAACTGAAAATGTTTTTCCATAGTTCTCAATTATTTAAGTTATCTTTGACTTGTAAGTCATTATTAGTGGACAGTAATTGTATGTTGGGTGGTGGAAAAAAATCTGCCTTTGTCGGTATTTACCAGACAGAACAAATCATATTTTATTTCTAGTTGATGCAGCATGCATCTTTTCTAATACAATGATCAAATAGCAGAAATAATTGCTGCCATTTCAATTTATCTTTTTTTCCTGTCTCCTAGTGTCTGTCATTTAAAAACAATAAACATGGTAAGTTTTAATGGACAAAGAACATGGGGGATGTATTTAAGAGCTATTTGTCAATTACTATGGCTTTTAAGTAACTGGTTCTTGTTCTGTTGATTTTCATAGTTAATATGGTTGCAGCTTTAGAGGAATCATCAGTCTTATGATCCAGGAGTGCTTTCTCAGTGCAATAGGAAGAACAAGTTCAGTTCACTGTTGTTTGCTCTCTCTGAGGTAGAAAACATTAGCTGTAAGAGAGAAGGATGAATTGACTTGTCTAAGACTATGCTAAGCTGGTAGAAGAATAAAGATTAATTATAGAAAATACTGTCTTATGAACTTATTTTATGATTTTGGACCATGCTGCTTTTGCCATTGTTTTAGACAGGATTTTTGTATTGCATAGTTAAAAGCACAGGCTAGAAACTTTATTTTGGATTTATGTAACTGATCTTAAGTTGTAACATTTGTCTCAATTTAAACCAATAGATATTACTGGTAGGACAGCCTTGTCTTTTTTTTTTTTTTCTTATTTCTGGGGATTAGGTAAAATTATTTCTGTAATTAGTCAGAATTATTGACTAACCTGGTTTGCACAGGACCTCTGGAGGACATCTGGTTGAACACCCCCCTCCTCCCCCCCCCCCC
This sequence comes from Haliaeetus albicilla, assembly GCF_947461875.1. Lineage (NCBI taxonomy): Eukaryota > Metazoa > Chordata > Aves > Accipitriformes > Accipitridae > Haliaeetus > Haliaeetus albicilla. The sequence continues at coordinate 20,609,907 of NC_091487.1, forward strand.
CCCCCCCCCCCCCGCATCAAGCGGGTGCAATTAGATCATGGTGCTGAGGCTTTGATATCTTCATAACCCCATTGGGCAACATATTCCATGTGTTTGACCATACTCACACTCTTCTTTTTTTTTTTAAGTTCTTAAACCTAACTGAATTTTTCATCAGTCCACAGCCTGTACTGTTGCAAAGGGTTATTCTGTCCCAGGTACAGGACTTTGTGTTTGCATCTGTTGAACTTGACGAGGTTCCTGTCAGCCTGTTTTTTCCAGTCTGTTAGTTCCTTCTAAATAACAGCCCTCCTTTTCAACATATAATTGTTGTTGTGGATTAACCCTGGTAGGCAGCTCAGCCCCACACAGCCATTCATTCAATCCCTGTCAATGGGATGGGGGGGGAGAATCAGAAGGGTGAAAGTGAGGAAAAAGTGTGGGTTGAGATAAAGATAGCTTAATAGGGAAAACAAAAGCTGTGTGTGCAAGCAAAGCAAAATGTGAACTTCCCGAGTTTTATTGAAGACATCAAACAGTATTGGCCCTAATATCAGCATATGGGGACATGGCTAGCCAACTGCACCCTGGTTGGACTTTTCTATCCACCTTGGTGGGAGACTTTGCTAAAGTCAAGGCATATGATATCCACTGATTTCACCTTGCCCACACAGGTAGTCATCTTGTTGTAGAAAGCAACCATGTTTATCAGGCATGATTTGCCCTTAGTAAATCCATGCTGCCATTCCCAGTCATCCTCCTATCCTTCTTATGCTTGGAAATGGCTTCCAGGAAGACTTGCTCTGTAACCTTCCTGGGGACTGAGGCTAGATTGATGGGCCTGTAGTTTCTCAGATCCTCCTTCTTGAAGACGGGCATTAAAACTGTTTTTCTCTAGTCATCAGGGACCTCTCCTAATCACTAAATACTTTAGCCTTTGTGTGTATGTTAAGTCTGCAAACCAAATACTGCCTTATTCTAATGCAAGATGTAATGGGAAAATACGATGCAGAAGTAATACTACATTGTAGTACTACATTGTCTTCAGGCAAGGTTCTTAAGACTTTGGGGCAGGAAATCTTGAGGTTTCAGGCTACTGTCAGACTGCACATAAGCTAGTTCAGATTCTGATCGGTGGAAAAAAAAAGTCTTGCAGCACTGTTTGCTGCAGATAGTGTTCTGTTAGAGAAGATTATATATGGTAGAAATATACAGAGTGATTTGAAGGTAGGTAGGCATTTGATGTTATTTGAATTGACAAGTACAGCAAATGCTCTTTAGGGAACCTTTGGACTTCAAGAAACTACATTGTTAGACTCAGTCTTACGTGACATTTTAGGTTTGTTTCATTGACTTTGAAGGCCTTAAAATGTCTCTAGGGACTACTATGCAGTTGCGTAATAAGGTGTGTATGTGTCTGGGGTTTCTCTTGTTTCTTGTGTTGGTTGTGTTTAGGAAGAGCTGATCTCATTTGTGTTGCTTCTCTGTTAAACTGAAATAGTTGATGAGCAGGGAGAATAGGGAGAATCACCTCCTTTTCTTAATTAAATGTTTACTGTGCTTTCACAAGGTTTGTAAGTTATAATTCAGTTGTCCTTGCCCTGTGTGTCGTCATTGTGGCCTAACCCTCAACATTGTAACATCTAAGTGGCTGGCTTGCGAATAGAGTATCTTGCACGAAATATGATATGCTTTGTCTTTATCTGCGGTTTTGTGTGTGTAAGAAAATAAGAAACAAATGTCTTAAATTTTTCCTTTTGTCATGTACGTTGTGGTTTGGCATGGTAGAGAAAGAAGGTGTCTTTCTTTGAAGGCACTTTGTGCTTGACAATCTATTACATTTTGTTTGGTGTAGCAGTTGTTGTCCAAGTTGTAAAAACAAGAACTGGAACATGATTTAGTTTTGGAATAAGTTCAAATAGTGCTGAAGAAGATTCTTCCTTTCCCAATACACTTTTTTGGCAATTTGAAAAACATTTTTTTTATTTGTCCCTTCTCTCTGTTCTTTGCTCTTCTTTTTTTTTTTTTTTTTCTTTTTTTTCCCAAAGCTGTTGAGATACACGTTGGATAAGCACGGTCTGCAGCAGGTGAGGATCATAGCCAGCGATAGACTGTGGGAGCCCATTTCCTTTGTCTTGCTGCTTGACTCTGAGCTCCATGGAGTGGTCGATGTGATTGGGTAGGGGGTTCTCTCTGTTTTTCTTTCTTGGTGGTTTGTTCATAGTTTGTCTTCATCTTGCTTATTTGTAACTAGCACAGCCAAAGCTTTACTTCTCTATACTCTTACCTGCAATGAAAGGATTGATACTATAATCTTTCCTATGAACCCACATCAAATCACATGGGCTGTTGTCCTAGTGACAGCTTCAACCCTTTAATTGAATCATGAATCTCCTATCATGTGGAAGATTCCTATGGGCTATTGTTGCACTTTTGATGAATTGGAGTTTTTTTGGACAGCCCTGTTTATTCTGAGGGTTGTTTTGGTTCCTGTATTTGGTATGCAAAAAGTGCTTTATCTTTACAGCTTTGTATACAGCCTTGTATTACTGACTTCCACTGGTCTGTTACAGAAATGGGTCTGATCCAGAAATGAATTTTGGTTACAATAATGTCTTGATTCTTAGTTCCCATTTTGTTTTGATGGGAAGGTTGTGTTTGGAAAGCATGCAACCAGCTGACTTGTTTTTCCTGTTCTGGGTTTCATCATATGATGCTAATATTTTGCAAAAGTAGTAGACTAAATCTGAGATTGGTTACTGACTTGTCTGCTGAATGGATACGTGTGTAAGACTTGCTCATTAACTTTTCTTTTTACAGTAGCTCTAAATTTTAATTAGTAGGTTCCATAAACTTGCCTGACCCAATCACATGCTTCAAATGTGGCTGTTGCTTGCTTCAACTTGACTGTTTTTCATTCATCTTTATATATCTGACCCACAGGAGGTGTAGAAATGAAGGCTTTCCCTCCAAATGTAACAGGCAGTCAGTGCCCCCCCTTCCCCCAGTCAATGCCTCCCCCCATTCTGAACAACAAAAAGTACCCTGACAGTATTTTTGCAAGTGGAGTCTTGGATCTTGTGCTGATCAAGAAGTGAAAGCAATTGTGAACTTACTCGGACCAGATGAAAACCCACTGTAATTACCATGATCCCAATGTAGTAAGCATGCTTTGTTTCTGTTTTTTTGGAGCTACAAGTATGCACCCAGAGTCAGTTCCTGAAGCTCAACTGTTTTTACACTATCTCAGTAAGCTGTAGTTGCTTAACTCTTTTCAAGTGTAAGTTTTATGTCCCTACCCTGATTCAATATTAACAGGGAGATGAAATACTCCCTGTGTAATGGATGATCAGTTGGCTGCTGGACATTTAGTAGTGTACATCTCATCATTTAGCTTTTAAAAAAATTGTTGGCTTTCTTTTTTATTTGAAACTATTGAAAGTATTTCAGATAGCCAGGATTTTACATGGATGTACATAAAATCAATTTTGGACTTGGTAACAAAATTTGTGATCTGTGAGGTGTCTCATCAGACAAGCTGGATGGGAGACTAGTTAAAGCTGCTGCTTTGTTTCATTTTGCACTATTTGTGTCTAGGCTTCATCTGCAAGATGTTGTAATGGCTAGAAATTAGAGGGAGCCCTGAAGACACACTGTAAAACTATTGAATAGATGTTCACCCACACAGGAATGACCCAGGTCACCAAAGGTCTTTATAATGTGATATTTCCAAACAGCTTTTCAGAGCTATTATGGTTGCATCAATTTTACCAGTGAAATGAAATATGATGAATTATAAACAAGTATTACTCCTACTTTGAACACATTTAAATTACACTGTAGCTCTTGAAAACAGTATTTTTCAAGGATGGGCTTGCAAATTCCAGGGCTATTCAGGAGTACTTTAGATGTCCTACTTGTTTGTAACACAGTTAAACCAGTTAGGTTTTTGCATGCTATACAGTTAGAGACCAAGTTATTCTGACTCTACCTGTTGAAACCCCACCCCTGCCACTACTGTTAATTGAAAGAAAATAGGAAGTGTTTAGAAAGTGTCAGTAAGTTTAGGAGTAACAGCTTTTACTTTCACCTAATATAAATTTAGTATGCCATTAGGTGACAATTCAGTCTTTCTGGTTAGAAGCATCAGTGTTCTTAACCAGATCTGTTCAAAACACACATTTGGCTGAATGTGTCACTGAAAACCAAGCCTTTTAAAGAAATTTTTTAGACCTAATTACACCCAAGTTAACAACCTAAGAAAAACAAGATGATGTTGTGACATTACTGCATGATGGAATCATGATGTGGTGCCTGTAGGAGTGGGAATTCAAACTGCCCCAAGTCCCTCTCAGGCTTGTGTGCTGATACAGAATGAGAAATAGGAAAGACAGTGTTGTTAGCTGACGATTTCTGTTTTCTAGAGATGTTTTTGAGAACTAGATTTTGAGCTTTTCATAGGTAGCGGTTTTCTGCAAAGCTTCATTCATTGTAGTCATGGTATTATATAGGCTGATCTTTTTAAAGATTTATTTAATTTCTACAGCCTTATACTGATGCATGAGAGAAAAATGGTGGAAAACCCTGCTATTTCTATCCTGATTTTCCCTTTCCTCCCCTTTGGGCCATTGCTATGTGCAAAACAAAAAATAACACAGACTTCTTTGTTTTTTTTTTTTAACTAAGTTATCCAGATGGAGTCACTGTGGGAAGTTGTGCAAAGCAGTATTTACAATCCATAAGTAGCAGAGCTTTTCTTAATTAATGTTACTTTCTTAATATATCTGATTTAGTTTAGCTACCCTACACAGGTAACTGTGAATTATTTTTCCCATTGGAGTTACTGCTTCATCATCTGCTGTATAAAACATACTTAATCTCATAATAGTTAATATTTCAAAAATACTTTGTTACCACTCTAACAGCTAGAGGCCCTGATGATGAACCAACCATCTGCTGGTTCTAGTGAGATTGAAAGAAGGAGGGAACAACGACAATACTTTTTTAGTAACTGGCAGTGGTTTGAAGAAATTCAGACACTGATAGTAATAGCTGTTGGTAAACTCTTCTCAGTAATAAGAGGTTTAAACCTGTGTCACTTTTGTTATAATTTTGTTCCTACTATTCCTTTCATTACCTTTTCTCTGCCAAGATCCATTCTTTTTCCCCCTTTCATGATATACATCACTTTTTCCTCTCTCTTTGCAACGGCCTTCTGTTACAGTGTTACTGACTCTGCTCTTTTGAGCAGAGAATCCAAAATCCCACTGCTTCTCCTGAAGCATCACATCTATAAGAATGATGCATAAGCTCTGCTCCAGTTCATTTCAGGCAGTAAGAAGGGTAGGTGTTTAGGAGTCTGTGGTTTTTCCTGAAACATTAATCAGGATACTCAAGTCTTTCCAAATGGTAGTGGTCCTTGAGTGGACCAATTATTTCCTGAGAGTGATTGGAGTGTAGTCACTCCTTTGTAGGAGTTTTCATTTCCAGTGCAGTAAAAAGATTGTTTTCACTACTGAAGGAGCAGAGCACGCTGTTCCGGACACAGCTAATCTCTTGTCCTTTGCTGCGCACCTTGTGTTAGTTGTTGAGGCTGTAGAGTGGCACAAGATGTCTAAAAGAGGGCTGTAGCATGATCTAGTGTTTCTTTAAATATAAATCACATAGAGTTCAACAAGTCCAGCACACAGTGGTTGTGAAAGCCTTCACTGTAATCTGATAGCAAATGTTTATTTTGTGCATTTGGGTGGCTCTTAAAGTATACATTCTACAGTGCTATTAAAAGCTTAAAAAAAAAAAAGGATTGGTGTACTTTTTAAAAAAATAAGTTAGTTATCATGTGGAATACGAGTTACACACTCCTTAGTCATGTCCTACTTTTTAAGGACTAATGTTTATATTAATGAAAGTAAAACAAAACTCCTTGGTTAACAGCCATGTAAGTGAAAAGCAAATACAATGTAAATTGTGTTCATTAACAGTAATAGAAATTGCATCTAAGAGCAGAGAAAAATGATTAATTTCTCAACTGGTGGTGAAGCTGTTTTATCTGATTGCATATCAATGGGTCAAAATGAGAATATTTTAAGGGTGTGGGCTTTAAGTGGAGCAAAGCTGCCAATAAAGATACACTGAAGGAGTCTGCATCTAGAACCTGCTTGTTCTCCCTGTAACTTTAATCCTGTTTATCATCCCTATTTTTTCCAATTTATTTCAATGGCGTTAGTGTCTTTACATAGAATTATTTTTCTTCCTTCTTATGCAAATAAAGGTGACCCTCTGTTTTAGTGCAGGAAATCAGAGCTCTATCGATCTTGTTCTGTGTAATCTTATGTAAGGCTCTCTATAACACCCCCTCATCCCCACCCCCCCCTTTTTTTTCTTTTTGTAAAGTACAGCTTGTATTCGGCAAGGATGTTGACTCTTAATATTTAAGAAACAGCTCTTCAGGATATGGAATGTAGAAATACAAATTATTCCTTCTTTGCCTTGTCTTTGCAAGCTACATACTTCATGCCGTTACAAAAACCTTTTCTTGGTATTAAGGTAATACTTGTGTTTCCAAGCAAAAGGGGAAATACACAGTAATCTGTACAGCAGAGAGGGTTGTAGCTAAAATTTCTACTGTCTGTTACGTTATCATTAGTGAAGCTATGTGTGAAGGACTACAACACTAGGAGATGGTTGCTTGTCCAGTAGGGGGGAAATAATGGAAAAAAACCCCACCAAGTCAGCCTAGAAAAACTGGTATTTCTTGTGTCCCTGTCACAAATTTATCAACTTGTCAAGTTTCAGGCTAGTAGTAAAGGAAATATTTATGCCTTCCTTCCCAGTGCTGATACATACACTAAAATGAAGCTATTTAGTGTGTTCACTGAGTGTGCTAAGTGAGGGGAAAATCATGACCCTGTTTTCTGCAAGTGATTTGAAAGGTTTTATTTCAGTCAGGCTAAGTTGGCACAGTGAATCAATGTTGTAAGTATAATCAATAGTCTTCATTTGAGAGAAAGCATCTCTCCTCATACGAAGGAAAATCTTGGAAAGAAAATTAGCTTTCATTATATTTTTCAACTATTTTCACTTTACAGCTCCGTAACTTTTCTAGTCCAACTAGCATGCCTTTTTGAAACCTGAGTTTATTAAGAAGGTGTGCAAAACTAGCCAAGTTTATGTTTAGGTGCTAAGACATTCATGCAGTTAAGTTCTTAGAATAATGCTTAGTACTTTATCTTACTGTATGAACTTATGGTTCTATTTAAGATGGTACAAAGTAACATGTATATTCTCTATTTAGCATATTACGGTTATGAAAATCTTCAAGCTCAATTTCAGGATAAAGCTTTGCTTTAGCAAGCTGCAGAAATTGCATTATATATTTAAAGCAAGGTTTACTTATATGCTGGCATGTATTGTAGCATCATAGAATGGTTTGGGCTGGGAGGGACCTTGAAGATCATCTAGTTTCAACCCCCCTGCCATGGGCAGGGACACCTTCCACTAGACCAGGTTGCTCAGAGCCCCATCCAACCTGGCCTTGAACACTTCCAGGGATGGGGCATCCACAGCTGCTCTGGGCAACCTGTGGCAGTGTCTCACTACCCTCACAGTAGAGAACTTCTTCCTTGCATCTAATCTAAATCTACTCTCTTTCAGTTTAAAGCCATTACCCCTCATCCTATCTCTCCATGCCCTTGTAAAAAGTCCCTCTCTGGCTTTCTTGTAGGCCCCTTTAGGTACTGGAAGGCTGCTATAAGGTCTTCGTGGAGCCTTCTCTTCTCCAGGCTGAAAAACCTCAGCACTCTCAGCCTATCCTCAGGGGAGGTGCTCCGGCCCCCTGATCATCTTTGTGGCCCTCCTCTGGACCTGCTGCAACAGGTCCATGTCCTTCTTACGTTTGGGTCCCCAGAGCTGGGCACAGTACTCCAGGTGGAGTCTCTCCAGAGTGGAGTAGAGGGGGAGAATGACCTCCCTTGACCTGCTGGTCATACTTCATTTGATGCAGCCCAGAATGCAATTGGCTTTCTGGGCTGCAAGCACACATTGCTGGGTCACGTTTAGCTTCTTGTCAGCCAATGCCCTCAAGTCCCTCTCCGAAGGGCTGCTCTCAGTCCACTCATCGCCCAGCCTGTATTTGTGCTTGGGATTGCCCCAACCCATGTGCAGGACCTTGCATTTGGCCGTGTTGAACTTCATGAGGTTTGCATGGGCTCACCTCTCAAGTCTGTCAGGGTCCCTCTGGATGGCATCCCTTCCCTCCAGCACGTTGACCGCACCACACAGCTTGGTGTCATTGGCAAACTTGCTGAGGGTGCACTCAATCCTACTGTCCATGTGGCTGACAAAGATGTTAAACAGTGCCAGTCCCAATACTGACCCCCAAGGAATGCTACTCGTCACTGGTCTCACTTGGACACTGAGCTGTTGACCACAGCTCTTTGAGTGCGACCACCCAGCCAATTCTTTGTCCACCGAGTGGTCCATCCGTCAAATCCATGTCTCCAATTTATAGAGACAAGGACGTTGTGTGGGACGGTATCAAATGCTTTGCACAAGTCCAGTCACATGATGTCAGTCGCTCTTCCTTTATCCACCAATGCTGTAACCGTGTCGTAGAAAGCCACCAAATTTGTCAGGCACGATTTGCCCTTAGTGAAGCCATGTTGGCTGTCACCAGTCACTTCCTTATTTTCCATGTGCTTTAGCAAAGTTTCTGGGAAGATCTGCTCCATGATCTTGCCAGGCACAGAGGTGAGACTGACTGGCCTGTAGTTCCCTGGGTCTTCCTTTTTTCTTCTTTATAAAGTTGGGGGTTATGTTTCCCCTTTTCCAGTCAGTGGGAACTTCCCTGGACTGCCACGACTTCTCAAGTATGATGGATAGTGGCTTAGCCACTTCATCTGCCAGTTCCCTCAGGACTCTCAGATACATCTCATCAGGTCCCATGAACTTGTGCACCTTTGGGTTCCTTAGATGGTCTCGAACCTGATCTTCTCCTACCATGGGGGGTTATTCATTCTCCCAGTCCCTGCCTTTGCCTTCTGTGACTTGGGCAGTGTGGCTGGAGCACTCACCAGTGAAGACTGAGGCAAAAAGTCATTGAGTACCTCAGCCTTCTCCATGTCCTGGGTAACCAGGTCTCTCGTTTCCTTCTGGAGAGGGCCTGCATTTTCCCTAGTCTTCCTTTTATCAGTGACGTACCTATAGAAGCTTTTCTTGTTGTCCTTGATGTCTGTGGCCAGATTTAATTCTGTCAGGGTTTTGCCTTTCCTAACTTGATCCCTGACTGCTCAGACAGCTTCTCTGTATTCCTCCCAGGCTGCCTGTCCTTTCTTCCACCCTCTGTAGGCTTTCTTTGTTGTGTTTGAATTTGTCCAGTATCAGAAGAAATAATCTTCTGCTGATGCAAATACAATAAGCTATGGAACATTACAGCTTGCTCTCATTCCATTTTGTTCTATTCCATTAGTATTATTCCAGAGACAGTTTGTTTTTAATTTTCAGTTTGGAGGAGGTGAATCGTTGCTGGTGTATGTACTTCCAGGCTTTGATTTTTCTTTTTGTGTTAAGTGCTCTTTCTTTTTAAAATATTGTGTAGGGCTCACTATCCTGGAACAAAAACAGTGCCAAACGCCTTATTAACGAAGAAGAAACTGTGGTCTTCGGAAGATTACAGTACTTTCAATGATGAAGTAGGTGCAGGCTGCTGGGCTCGGATCCTGAACCAAAACTACGTGAATGGAAACATGACCTCGTAAGTGTTGTGCACTGTTGCTCACTTTCACAACTTCGTACATAAGAATTGTTTAAAGTACTACATAGCCCATCCATCTGCTATGGTAAGATAGTAGGTAAACTGAAACTCTCTCCACTGTCGGTCTGAATAGCAAAGTATGAAGTCTACTGTCCTTGCCTTTTTCTGGGGTAGAAGTCCCACATGTTCTAATGTTTTCTTGAGTTACTGTTCCACAGTATCCAATGGCTTATGCAGCTGACTTCAGATGCCTTTGAGACTCTAATGATATTTGTTAAAAAGAGAATGTTAAGAAGAACTAACAACATGAAAAACATGGGAGGAGAATAACAATAAAGCTAATTTATCTGTATTTTTCTTAAGGCCTTTATCAGGTTGTTTGTCTTCAGTTAAAAGTAGGAGGTATGGATGCAATTATCTATTTTTTTCCATACAACTTCTTTCTTGGAGTCCATCCTAAAACATGCTGTAGTCTTTTGATATGTTTACTGTTTCCTGCACATTTTCTTTCCCAACTGAAATCTGGAAGAAAGCTGTTCTATTTACTGGGAAATTACATAACTCACAGTTTTAGAAGAGAATAGAAAACATGCTTTGATGTTTCCAGTGCAACAACTGTTAATCTGAAAGAGGAAGAAAAAAAAAAAGTCTGATTAAAGAAAATATAGGCATCAAGATGTAAGCAAAATTTTTCAAAGCTTTTAGTTTTTATGTAACTTCATTTTCGAACAATAAAGAGAAATCTTTTTGCCTGAAGTACTTGAAATGGAGCACAGCACAAAGCACTTAGATACTTGTAAAGGGAGGTTGCTTGAGTCACCTGGTTTCTATGAATCTTCTGTCTCCTTCTCTGCAAGCTGAAACTCTTTAACAGATGAGTATTTCCTACATGAATTCCTGACCTTTCTGGTTGCATCTTGACTCTCATAGGCTTATATATCTTACTTCGGGGTCTTTCTTTTCCCATTGTTTTTCTTTTTTACAAGACCTTTGTAATTATATATATGCCCCATTTGTTTAGCAACCTGACAGCTCAGACCTATGTATTGTATTTAGAAATTATTGTAGAATAGTTCCATGTCCATCTATCCAATATTGAAGTTACCTTGGCTTTTATATTGAAAACAGAGTCTTCCTGATGAAAGGCAGCTTATCTTTCTGCTAAGCTCATTTCTTTTGAACTTGAGTTCCCTACATTTCTTTTCTAAGTTTGAAACTTTGCAGAACAAGTTTAATGTGAGAAAGTTGGGTTTACAACTCAAGAGTTTTTTATTTTAAGAGTACCTTTTTGCAGGATTTCGGGATCTCTTCTGAAATGCATGTGTAGTGTGATAAATCTATGGCAATGACTTTAGAATGAGGCCTTTGCACTCATCTATAAACAATATCAGAACAGCATGCCAGCATTTGTTTTCTGCATAACTGCTTTATTAAGCTGTATTTCCATATTTATGGCACACAGGTCTTAAGTTTAAAGTCCTAGCAAAAGGTTTTCAGCGAAGACCAAATCAAAAGACCTGAAGTCATTAACCTTGTCAGTATCCTGACAACTTCTTGAAATAGCAACAGCTCCTGGAAAATGGCTAGAGTTGTTTTGTCTTTGTTATTTATATGGATAAAGGAAGGATTATTTTTTTTTAGTGGTATTTATCCATGGCCCCAAGCCCCTCCCCACAGAAAGACCTACAACCATCATCAGCAACAACCAACCAAGGAAGAAAACCAAAACATCCTAACAAAAAGCTGTAAACCTTGAAAACTTAATTTTTTCCCCTTCAAAACAGGAAAAAAAAAAAACAAATGGAGTCTTTAACACTCAGTACATGTTTCCTTTATTGTGCAACTTTTTGTGGTGATATAGCCAGAGAATGTATCATCACTTTTGTAAGAAGTTCTCAACACTGGAAGTTGATTTGTTTTATTTTCCTCTCCTGTGTTTTTTTTCTTCTTTAGCTGGAAGGATTTTTTTTTTTCCCTTAAACTTCTTTTTATTGTATGCCAGAGAAAAGAGGAATAAATTCTTGTACTAAATTCATCTAGTACTATCCATATGAATGGAGCAAACAAACCTGGTTTTCTTCCAGAACCATTGCATGGAACTTGGTGGCTAGTTATTATGAAGAGTTGCCCTTTGGTCGATGTGGATTAATGACAGCGCAGGAGCCGTGGAGTGGCCACTACAAAGTAGAAGCTCCTATCTGGATTACAGGTAAAAAGTTTGCAGTTAAAAGTTTGGTGATCTGACACAGAGCGTAACTGTATTTTCTGAGACCTTTATTTATTTAGTGTTTTTTATGTGTATTATTTCTTGTACCAAATTAAAGTAGATTTGTGGAAAGTTTTGTGAATGCTTTAAAAAAGAAGAAGAAGAAGAAAAAAGCTTCTTTTAATAGCAGAAAGATCTAATAGCAAGAGAAATCTTAATACTTGACTGTTACATACAGCAGAAATTAATAAACTGCTGCATTGTATAGCTGTTACTATTAAAATATTTTGATCTGAGGTGCCCATAAAGGTTAGTGTGCTTTCCTAGTTCCTCTCCCTTTTTTTTAATCCTTAAGTAGACATTTGATACCTCTCAATTTGAGAAAATGGAACAAAGAACCTCTGTATTCTTGTACTGCTTGAGATTCTTGGCTTGTGTAAGTCAGCATTTCCTTGTGCTTGGGGAAAGGGCAGTATGTTCACATAGTGTCTATGGACACATGGATTCACTGGCTACTCTGTAGTCCTTCTGTAATATTTTACTGTCTTTGTCACAGTTCAGTAGAGCAAATAGCATATACAATGCCATAAAGGAGGAACAAGGCAAATGCCTTCATTTTTATTATTCTTCTAGTTACCTGTATATGTAAAAGCATTAAAAAAAAAATAACGGCCATACTGTCATATGAACAGTTAAGAACAACTGAGCAGTTGTTCCTGTTTCCATGTTGCTCAGGATTTTCATTATCTAGGTCACATTCTTTGGTACTCTCTATTATATGCTGAAAACCTTGCTTATTTAGTTATTCCTCATGGAGATGTCCATCTATGCTTTCTCTGGCTCAACTGTTTTATTTAAAAAAGAAAAAAAGAAAAAAAAAGAGATATTTGGGAAAATCTAAGCTGTGATGAATATTAATATTGCATGTATGTGATTGACTTACATAGTGGTGTAATAGTTTTTTCTTCCTGTCTAAATGATTGCTATAATTTTTAACTGTTTTGTCTGCCACAGAGCTGGTGTTTTTAATTGTGCATTAGTATAATTCTTTAATCTTTCTTCTTGTATAGGTAGAATTTGTTTTGGAAGTTCCATTACTTTCTTCCCCAAATCAAGTTTTGTTGTTAGCATGGATGAGAGAGAAATTTAATTCAGGCTACAAATGGTATTATTTTTTCATTAAGACTTTATTTTCTTCTGATTTTTGTTCTCTTTTGTCTCAGCACACACAACACAATTTACTCAGCCAGGCTGGTCATACTTGCAAGTGGATGGACACTTAGAAGGAGGTGGCAGCTTTGTAGCTCTCACAGATGGCCTGGGAAACCTTACCGTCATCATTGAAACTATGGTATGTGCATCAGCAATTCCAGTGAACTAAAAAAGATAAAGGAAGTATTTTGTTATGAGTAACCTGTTTTGATTTATGTAGTTCGATATTTGTGAATATGTTCTTTGATGCTTGTAGCTTTGTTAGTGAGACCACTAGAGGTCCTTTTTTCTATCTAAACTTTGAATAGCTATTTGAATCTTCCTGGAGACCAATGTATATGTCAACTTTATATCACAAATTAGCTTTAATTTGATGACACATTCTGGGAGGAAATTAAATCATGCTTATTTTAAGCAGTATTCAAAATGAAATTATTAAGCTAGTGTAATTGCAGTTATCATTAAGATAACAGTGAAATAAATAGTTGCAAATTGACCCGAAGTTGCTTTTTTAATTTCAATTTATGGTGTATGTTTTTCATGAACATTGCTATGTGATGCATTCCAGTAATTTATGTTCCTTCTGTTAAATTTATTTTTTCCTTCAGACTCATAATCACTCTCAATGTATCAGGCCTCCACTGCCTCATTTCAGTGTGACACCTCAGAGAGCAACTTTCTACCTCAAAGGGTCATTTGTAAGTAGATCCTGAATACATTTGATCAGTCTTGTAAAATGAATTGCTATGCATAATCAAATACATGCGAGACAATATCACAGGTTATCAAGAAATTGGAGTTCTTTACCTCCAATACTAGAGGCTGTTACACACCTGGCAAAGTTTTAAGCATTCTAGTTCTGCTTTTATCATGAGATATAATGTCATAACTGAATTAGTAGAATTACCACCTCCCAGTCTAATCATCTGTATATTGAAGAAGAAAATCCTCAGAACAGAAATGCAATTAGATTTTTTTTCTTTAGGATTTATTCCAAGGATGGGTGCTCTGACGTTCTGACATAGTTTGACCAGCCAGCATGGCCATGACCTTTCTAGTTGTTATCAGCTCCTTTCCAGGGGAGTTACTGCAGTGGATTGTATACTGTAGGTTATGTTGTTCCATCCTGTGAAGAGATATTCTGAGAATGTTCCAGTTGTTTTTTCTTTTTTTTTTTTTTTTTAATATTGCTAAACTGAATTTCCCTCTGAAATGTGAACAATACTTTCACAGTGTAAACTGGAGTGAATCTGTGTTAGTTGATTTGGATGATTGCTTGTCAGAAGCTGAAAGTGTTTACTTACTTGGAATTTGATTTTTGGTGGCATTAGTTTCCTTTTGTTTAGGAGGAGATAGTTTGGACAACACTTTTGGCAATAAAATGGTTTGCTTAGGAAAAGTAGTTGAGCATGATTTCTGATATACAGCTCCCTTTGGGAGAAGTATCAGACAGCTTATCCAAATCAAACTCTAGGTTGCTTGCTTTGGGTAACTAAAAAAAATTGTAGGGGTTGGATATGATTAAAATCTGTAACTAATGTAGTTGATATGCCATAGTGTTGCAGAAGTTTGGAGATCTCTAAGCGAAGTACTTTGCTCAAAAATTAATATCAGAGAACCAGCAACTAAACTAAAGGTATCATGAAAGCAGGATATTATTTCAGCCTGGTTGCTCCTACGCAGAGCTTGTACCAAAGGGATACTGTTGCTGGTAATAGAGAAGCTAAAGATTGCATGTGTGATGGCAAGGCTTTCTGTCTGTATAAGCAACATTACTGCATGTTAGGACAATGGCTTACTGATGTATAATCTATAAAAAGGTAAGCCATATGTAATGGCTAGCTGAATAGAGTGGTGGCCTCTAATGTGATCAACAGCTCTAAAATAAAAACTGGACACCCTTAGAGGACTGATATTTCTCAAGGTGAATACTCAAGAGTTTTGGGGGAGGGGGGTGGTGTTTTTTTTTTTTCTTTCTAGTTTTATATTGTGTTTCATTGTAGTATATGGTGGAAACCCTTCAAGTGTGGCATTCTAGACTTGGTTTTGAATCTGGAAACTCTAGTCTTTTCCAGCAACTCCATCCTGTAAAGGTAAGTTGATCAGTGTTAATTACAGTCTCTCTACAATTTCAGGTGTTTCTTCTCCCTTTGCTGGAACTCCTGGGCTTTCATGCCTAAACTGCATAATTAGGGCATGTTTTATTAGCTCTGTTTGACTACAATTTTACTATCTTATATACAAGCTTACCTGGAGGTAATAAAAAGTTTGGGGAAAAGGGGTTTTCAAAATAGCTTGGATATATTAAATGATATAGATATAGAGAATATAGGATTTTTGCCTTGAATCAAGACTTCAGAGGATCTCCTTTAATTCAGGAGCTTGGGTATTTTGTTATTTAGTTGTTTGATTTTTGCAGCTTGAGCTTTCTTTAATTCCAGGTGTGGAAGGGAAGTTTTTCTTTAGATCTGAACGTGGATGAAGTTTACACTTTAACTACACTCAAGACAGGGCAGAAATGTGGTTGCCCAGAGCCTCCACCACCTCAGCCTTTTCCTTCAAATTACAAAGATGATTTCAATATTCGTAAGTCAGAATTCTCTTATCCAAAAACTTAATTCACACACAGCTATAGTCTTGATGTAGAAAGGCAATAACAATTATGTTTTTTGAGTCCTCTAATGTAAGAGACGTGAAGTAGTCTGAATGTGTGTTTTATTTTTGTTTATTTATACCTGCTTCTCCAACAACTTACACCTGCATACTTAACTTGCAGTGAAGTGTATTTAATTCTGTGACTTAAGTGGGTGGTCATTAACAGTTTTAAAATTCTTGATGCAAATGATATAGCTCATAACTATAGTGAACTCGTTTTTGAAGGAAGATAGGGAAGAAGGTAATTGACTTTGTTAATGTGTTTGCAAAAACTGGTATCTGCTTAAAAACAAAACCAAAACTAAAATCACCTTCCAACTTCTTGGAGACTGTGCTTTGATAGAGTAAGTAAAAATTCTGGAGGATATTTTCAGGGGAAATTTCTGAAAACAAGAGCACACAGAAGAAAAATAATGTTTTGGTGTTGATATGTATTTTATTTTCTGGTTAGGTAATCCACCTTTCAGTGAAGCCCCAAATTTCGCAGATCAGACAGGTGTATTTGAATACTTCATAAATGCTTCTGACCCAGGAGATCATGTGTTCACACTCCGCCAGGTGGTGGTTCAGCGACCTATCACTTGGGCTTCTGATGCAGACCAGACCATCAGTGTCATAGGAAATTTTCAGTGGTATGTAAATAGTATTTTCTTGTGACACCTGGGGAAATGTCCTCCTTTCCAGTGTGAGTTATCATCAGTTAATCTGTCTCAAGCCTCATTTCTCTTGGACAGAGTGGCTTTTGCATTCAGACTCTCTGTAGACATGTAGAAATGATGACTTAAAGTAACTTCTAAAAGTCATTGAGCCCTGCTCAGGGCTGTTGCCAACTCTAAGAGATCTATGTCTTTGTCTAAATGAGTCTTAAAAACATGAAAGGATGGGGAGTCCACCACATCTCTTGGTAGCTTGGCCCAGTGCTGCACTGTCTTGGAAATTTTTTTTTCTAATGTCCTGCTGGGCATATTTGTTCAAGCTGATTTTTCAGAATAATGGATCTGGGTTAGTGTACCAGAAAGACTAAGTCAAAATCCTAATTCAAACTGTGCACTGAGTTTCAATATGTTTTTAAATGGGACAAAAAAAATTATTTAGTTTAAATTGCTTAGTTTTGAGTTGTCTTGCTTGATTGTTAGCAATTTGACCAATCTCATATCAATGAAATAGTGTGAGTTAATTCAGTTATATTTGTTGCAGACTGCCATCTTCTGAGCAGTTCATAGAATTGTGTGGATTTGATTCAACTGCTTAAAACAGTTTTATTTCTGGGTAAACGTAACTGAGATTTACTGATTTGATAAGAGTATGGTTATGACTGCAATTCTTTCTAGGAGCTATAATGAAAGTAATTTGGAATTAAGCGGCATATTTTAGCATAATGTTTATTTAAAATTAAAAAGCATTTGGGAAAAGAGCCTGTTAACTAATTGGTTTAGTAACAGTAAGTAATAATAAACTTTATGCTTAAAACTTTTTCTTCTATATGGAAATCTACCTTAAATTCATTTGATATGTTCTTTAAAACAGCCATTTTGTCAGGGTTTTTTGCTTTGATTGGATCATTGATCCCCCAAATGCTTTTTCAGAACATGTTTCACGCTTCTAATTTCTGGCCTGGATAAGTGATTAAATCACTTTGCTCTGAAGCCTGGAAGGATACCATCATCTTGGAGGTTGTTCTTCAGTTAGTTACCTGATGTTTTCTTCTGCAGCCCTCTGTTAAGCAAAGTCTCGTATTCCCCCTATAATCAACTTTCCCTTGTTGAGTATTCATCTGCATTCACTGATCATATTCAGTAGTCCCTATAACAGCTACTGTAAATTACTGTACTGAGATTCCTAAAAACTTATTGTTTCATTTTGGTACCATTTCTTTCTGAATTTTCATCTTGTTTTTAGAACCAAGCTTGCTTCCTGAATATTCAGCTGATTATTAGAGTTTTACTGATCTGTAACTTTTCGTAATGATAGTCGTCAATTTCAGGCCCTCTAACTTGTTTGCTTCACCCTCAGCTTAAGGCTTATCTTGTCCTATGTAGTTGTTTTCAATCATTAGTGCATGCTATTGAAATACTGAACCAATCTTGCACTGAATTTTTCTGTGGAATGATAATCGACTGCAGTCATGGATGGCAATTTATTGTGATTACATTTCAGGATTATTTAGTTGGTTTTAGTTTGGATTTTAATCTTGTGCTTGTGAAAGCTTTTTGTTTCTATTCCTGAATTTGTTAGTGTTTTGCTCTGATGGTTTTATTGAACCTAGCTGTATCCTGAAAATATTACTATTTAACTCATTCTACATTGCTTCCAATCTCTTTATAATGGCTTAAGCAAGATGTGGGGGTCTGTTTAATACGTAGGGTGGCAAGAAAGAATTTTTTGTTTGTGTAATGAATATGTATCCAAGAATCTGATATTTCTAATAGCATTACATTAGAATGAAATCTCAGGTGGTTCTTACTGTTACGTAAGAGGTGGGGAGAAGAGTTGCAAAAATAAATATTTTTTCTGATTTAGTTATCAGCTGAGCTGATGTCATAGAGAGTCTTTTCACATTCTGTAAATAATTATAGATAATTAGAAACTTCCTAAATATGTGACCTTGTAGCTGTGTCCATATTGCAAGTCCTTTTAGACATGGGATGTAGATTCTTAATTTGAATGTAAGTTAATAGAGGTAAGGAATGCTTTTAATTTTTATTGTTCAGAGGCTTGTAGTGCAGCTTCAGGGTGGGGGAAGTTGTGTAAATTTTCTAGGCGCCATTTGATTGTTCTGGTATTCCTTTGCTTTATTCTCCTTTATAGCTGTCATTATATGTATAACACAGTGCTTTACTGTTGAGCTGAAGTATCACCTCAGGAAAATCAAATAATTTCAACGTATTTGACCATTTTGTTTAAAAATGTTTGGTTTGGCTTTTGAGCAAGAGGTCTGTATTACTTGAGACTTGGTCTGTATTAAAAATCCTAGAGAAAAGGAGATCAAATTTTAGCAGATGTGGTGCTATGGCCTTGAGTCTTGGGTTTGATTTAGTTACCTAAAAGCAACTTTGCATTTTGCAGATCTGACAGTTTTTCTGTGAAGATGCAAAACTTCTCTTTGTTAGGGTTTTTTTAAATAATTAATTGAAAGTTGCTGACGATACACTTCATTTTGTTGTTGGTTTCTGAGAATTGCTCTTTGTAAGAAAATCTATGGACTCACAGGTGGGAAACAACCACTCTAGACAAGTCCTGTGCATCTCACACCTGTAGATCACAATTAGGATTGCTAAATCTTTCCTCAAAAAGGTTGTTGTACTACATAGGGAATACTCTTCTACCTACTGTCTGCTCAAAAAAACCCAATTCCTTGCTTGTTAAAACACTCAACTTCCCTTATAGGGTAAACATGACAGTCACTTGTGACATCTACATAGAAAAACAACGTGATGGGGGCGTGTTTGTTGCAGGAAGAGTCGACAATGGTGGGATATATGTTCGACGTACCAAAGGAGTTTTCTTCTGGGTTTTTGCAGATGGCACCTACAGAGTCACTGGTGATCTAGGTAAGCAGCTTTTTGCTAAAGTGGATGCTGAGATATGGACATGTAATTTTGATAGTCTTGATAAAAATGACTTAACATTGAGATTTTGTAATTCAGTTGTCATCACTATGAATTTAACCTATTGTCCTTTAATGCTTGCCACATTTTGTATGTGAAGAGAGCATCTGAAGGCTACTGGCTGGTCCACTTCTCAGTCTCAGATTTCAGGATTTATTTTTTTTTTTTTTTCTGCTGACAAAACCTACTTTACACTAGCAAATGTAAATTATTTTGCTTTTCATAAATACTCTGGTACAACATTAATTACAGAAAGGTTTGATCTGTATTCTTATACTACACCTAAAAAGAAAATCCTGCTTGAAATGCAGTGGCCTGTCTTGTAAGTACGTTGATTCACACTGCTCTACATCTGGCTTAAGTGATGATGAATGGCCTACTGTTTCCACAAACTATGCATTCTACTGTTAGTCTAGCTCAGTGGAGTGAGAGCATATTCTATTTGTGATGCTGACATTCATATGTGTTAATCTATAGAACATTTGACAGTCACATGAAAGAGTGTATGTCATAATACTTCTTCAATAGCTAAAAGTTCTTTTTAATTTGCTTTGAAATAGTGGCAAGTTTTGTTGTTTAAATACATTTCCTATCACTTCATGAGTATAAATTCAAATCTTCAATAGTTCCTGTTGAGTCAAATGCAATTTCTAGATCTGCAGTATATCTGATATGAAGATAGCCTATAATGACCTGTTTCACACTATACTGGACCTTAGAAATAGTCTCGTCTTCTATTTGGTAGCTGTAGTTTCTCATTTCTCCTCATTTTGTTGTGTTTTTTTGTTTGTTTGTTTTTTTCTGTTGTATTTTTTTCTTTCCTTTTTTACCATGGATAGATAGCATAAAGAAGGCTTTACATCAGCTTCTCTTAACATACTGGTGCTCCCTAGGGAAACTTTGCAATGTCTAACTTCACAACAACTTAAGTTTAAGCTGTATGTAAAAAATATACTCCTGTTTAGGATTGACTCCAGTATTTATTTTTAATAAGACATAACAACATTACCCAATTAGTTTCTCAAGCTGTCAGAAATAATTTTTCCTAGATGAAATGAGAGGATTTTGATTAACCACCTCATTATTTCAGACTGAGATGCTTGTTACATAATATGATAATTTTTTTCTGTACTGCTATTTTCAGTGATCTTTATATTTTTCTAGAAGGGAGCCTGAGTGTTAAATTAACTTGTAGCTAAAACTGTTTACTGAATAATTGAAGATTCTACTTGTAGCACTTAATTTTTTTCAGGTCTTCCATCCAGGTGTCATTCACACCCAATTTTTGCTTAGCTTAAATTTTGACTAGAACTAAGCAACATGATGATGTTACAACTCAAACCCTCTTATTTAAAGAAGTTCCAGTACATAAACAAGGAGATCTATAGAACAAGCAGAGCAATAGCTACTGTCAAACTTCATGAACCCATACTGTCAATAGAGGGAATCCTTATCTCAGGCCAAATTCCCAAGAGCATTGGAGATTTCAGTGGAAAAACAGTCCTGGCAAAACAGGAGAATGCATTGATAATGTAGAGTCTATGTTTGCCTGTTAAGCCTTCCATGCTGCAATTGAAATTGGTAAGATGTCAGTCTTGAACACTTGTGAAAAATAGGTATTATTTTCCTTTTGCCGGCTTGGTATTTATCAGTCTCAGCAAAATGGTGAAGTAACACTTTGCTAACCTTAAGCACGTTTTGCAGCTGGAGAAGAAATATTAATGAAAGGACTGTCTGGTGTCCGGGATAATGCGTGGCACACACTTACTCTCAACATTCAGGTAAGGATACTTGCAATCCTAAATGGTTTAGACAAAACTGTGCTATACTATTGACTGTCTACTTGCATTAGTTTGCCCTATCTAAACCAGAAATAATATCTCTGTTATTTTAAACCAATATTAAAATACCATACCAAGTTCTGCTGCCTGTATTTTTAAAGATATCTTGGAAAACTGGAGAGAGTATAGAAAATAACTGGAAAGATGAGTTGAAAGATGGAGATAGGCAGGCTAGAGAGGCAAATATTTTGAATGAAAAGATCATGACTTGACTTTGTGTTCTGAAGACTGTCAGTAAACTACTAAACCAGCCTGTTTTACAAATCTGGCTCCCACCAATTCGCTTTCCATGCTAAGGACTTGTACGTGGAGCTAGTTTAGGACTGGGGAACTCAGATGAGCTGCCATCCTTCTTTCCTATACTGAAAAAGCATGGGCATAGTGTTGATGTAAACATGGGCCACAGTTAATGAGAAGCCTGTCCACACTCCCCCCACCCCCCACCCCCCCCGCCTTTTGGCCACAGTCACTTGGTGATGAAATTAGTCCCAAGCTCTACTTTAAATATACCTATGCACTTAGCTGGGTGTGACATTGGTGCAAGTAACTAAAAGGTTTTAAGTGCCTCTGCTGAATCCCTGATCCCTTTGCCTAATGTAACCTTTGCGCCTGCAAAGTGGCATGAAATGTGGGGAAGCTTGAATCCTAGCTGGGGAGATCTTCTACTGAAGCAAACTCTCTTTTAGAATTACGCACTGTGTCTTTCCCTCATCCTAAAATGTGAGTATTAGGGGTTTTTTTTGTCTTTTGTGCATTCACATTGGGAGACAAAGGGACACTCATACCTGAGGCATTCACTGGAATGGATGTAGTTTAATTTTGGCTTTTGTACACACACACTTAAGACAGTGATTGCCATCTGTAGAATGGGCCAAGATATTTGCTAACCAGAATGGGGTGCTGAAGATGAACATAAATTGTTTAAAACACAAAGCAATGGTGGTAATTTAAAATGACGATGCTACAAACTTCCATGTGTGCTGTTAAAGTGTTTTGTACAAAATATGCCTTTGATGTAGTGACAGAAGTGCAGAGCCCTCTTTAAAGAATTCTCACGCTGACTCCTTGAAAGATATTCTTTGCTTTTACCTGTGTCTGTATAATTGTCTTTCAGGTTAAGAAATACAGGTAAACTGAAGTACTTTTTTCCTAACTACTGTTTAGTGGAACAGTGGCAAAATAAATTGTAACTTTTCCTGAGAGTGTTTTTAATTTTAATGGCAACATGATACTTGGAAGATTCTGCTGTCCCCTCTTCCTCTCAGCTTAATGACTAAAATACATTTGTCTTTCCTTTTGACTTTTGCTTAATTCTGAAGAATCAGTGCCAGGTGTATCATATCCCCTTAAGACAGTGCAGCTGTTTGAGGGAGCCTGACACAAGTGAAAGAGTAAAACTAGTTTACCTTTCAGATTCTACACTGAGTTTGCAAAGCTGTGAGTTAGGGGAAGATGAGCTTTTTGTATATTCACTGTAGAGGCATTAGATCTTTTTCACAGAGCTCATAGGCACTGGAGGATTCTATGCAACATTTAGAAGCACCTCTGCATGGAAAATGTGTGAAATGTAGTTGAAAGTTGACTTGACATCTTTCTGCCTTGTCTCTTCGCCCGTGTGAGTAGGCTCAGTGTCGACACAATCACTGGATTATACAAAGCTAACTTTTTTCTTTTTTTTGACAGGGCACTTCTGCCTCAGGACTGTTAAATGGTTATCCACTCTGGGAGAATGTCACCATTTCGAAACCAAGTAACGGCTGGGCTGCTATTGGAACTCGCTCGTTTGAGTTTGCACAGTTTGACAACTTTCATATTGAAGCTAGCTGAGGTGGCTTTTGCATTTGGAGAACCCGGTTCTCATACTACTTTGAATAAGAGCCAGTTCAAACTTTGAGGACAACTTAATGCTATGCTGAGACTGATCTGTTGGCAAGGAATCTGAATTCTGTCCTTATTATTTGTTAAAGGTTTACTTGAGCAGGTATCAACATGGCTGTAACTTTATCCCCTGGTTGTGATGCGATTTTTGCCCTTCGATCTTTGGGGGTAAATTTTAGTTCAAGGTAATGATGAAAACAAAATCATGGATTTAAAACTCTTTTAATAAAACAACATCTTAACTTCCCAGCTCACTTTCAAGATAACTGTAGAAGTTAACAGAAGACAGAGGCATCTCAAGCTGCATTTTTAATACTTACATGATTGTGTCCATTCCTTTCACTCTGAAAGAAAGAATTAAATGCCAGTAAGCCTTATGAGCCAGTGGCCCCATACTTCGGTAGGTCTGTCATTCTCAAATTTCACTGGATGAAGTACGTAGTTTTTCTATAGTAAAAAAAAAGATGCTTTGTCTGTGTTTCTGCTACAGTCTGAGGCTAGACATTACAGTACTCCAAGTGCATTTGATTACTTCTTCCTGATTACTTCTTCCAACTTTCATTGCCAGTCTTAAAATAGATCATATTTTCAGTCGAATGGAAATGTGCCTTATGGCTGGTCAGACGGTGCAGGACGTGCCTTACTTCTAAACTACCTCCTCTTTCCAATGAAAGGGTTGAAATGGTTGAAAAGATAGCGTAACTTGCAGTTCGTTAATGATAGCTCTGTGGTTTTTTGGGGGTTTGGTTTTTCTTTTTTTCTTTTTTTTTTTTTTTTTTTTTCCATGGTGTGAAGAATAAAAACTTTGCATCATGGATGCTAGCAAGCAGAGTGCTTACTTTCATGTTGGGTCACATGTGGAAAAAATGGCCTTTTATTGCTAGAAACTTGGGCAACCATCTCTCACTTTTGATGGATCTAAAGCTTAGAGCAGAAAATAATTAAAGCATGACAATGTTATTTAGCTCATTATATTACTGTAGCACAGAGGAGATGCAGATACTATCACATCCTGGTATAAAAGAAAATAAAAAAATAGTCTTTGCCTGTAAGAGCTTGCAATCTATTCATAAGGTAAGTGACAGCAGGTGGACACAGACAGAATTGCTTAGTATGCCAGGCAGTGGTATTGACGCAATAGTGTCTGTTTTTAAACTTTTCCTAGGCATCATGGAGTAAAGTTCAGAGGGAATTTCAGGTCCTTGGGAAAGGAGGGATTCTGTTTTGCTGTTGCTTCATTGTTTTTTTTCCAAGTTACTGTGCTACCAAAAAAAAATAATTCACTGAGAATATCATGAGGTACTGAATGGGATTTTCATCACACACATTCCAAATTCAGTTGGCTTCTGAATTTTTCTTGTTTGCTGTTGGTCAGTTTGAGTGAAGATGATATCTATTACCATAACGAAACATGCCTCCTGTGTCCGTCTACTTTTCACATTCACATCCTATTTAATTGACAAGCAAGTAGTTCCACACACTTGATAGGGCACTGATAGCTGTATGAGGCTATCCGTAGCAGGCAGTATCTTATCTTGAGAAACAGATTTGCAGTCTTCTTTGATTTATACAGATAATTATTCTGATCCACTTTATTATGAAGGCTGATTCTAGTAAGTGTTAACTTTTAGTCTTCGAGGTTGTCATCTAATACAGAGTTAATCTAATACAAATCATTACTGGAAAATTTTTATAAAGGTTATCTTCCAAATTAGCTTTTGGAAGAGAGATCTCAAAATTTTATCTCTAATAAGTTACTCTAATTAGTAACTCCATCTCTAATAAGTTTATCTTTTAGCTGTTATACTGATACTGCTATTGATTGTATGTGCAAGTTTCATACATGCTAGTAACCCTGAAAATGGTCCAAACCACTAAACTTTAAAACTCTTTTAGAAGGCTTCCAAATATTAAGTAACTATTTACTTAACTGGGTGAAAAATGAAAGCCGTTTTTCCACTTCAGTTTCATTTGATGGTTGAAGTATAGGTGCAAATCTGTTCATTACTTGCTTGATTTCAGAAGGGATGTCACTGGTAACTCCAGATATGAAGGAATCTAATTTTAGGTCCTCATATTCAAATAATATGAGTATAGGAGAAGTAGTTCTCAAAAAACCCCAACTTATTTTAGCTGTGATGGTTTTTCCTGGTAGGATACTTGGAGACTTCCTGGTAGCTTCTGTGGCTGCAAGTAGTGTTTGTGTAAGAGAGAGATCAGCAATGATGCAATTATTTCAAAGGAGCTGTCCAGTTTTTTTACCTTTTAATGCAATAGTGGAATAAACTGTACTGTTATATTGTGCACTAAACACAATGTATTTTATCACTGGAAGCGCTGATTTTTTTCTAATCTTAATTTATAATGTTAGAGGATTAAACTGTTACGAACAGAGTAAGTGATTTAATGGTGATATAATGTTATTCATCTTTATATGTCTGTAATTCTTCACCCTTCAGCAGGCTGTAATATGTTTGGCAATAACAAGCTGTCAGGTCTTTCACTGAGGGGTGGATTTATGTTGTTGATTATAAATACTAATCATTGCAAATGGACAAATAAAACACTTAAAACCCCTTTATTTGTGCAGAATGCTTCTGTAAATGCATCTTGGTTTTCTCCAGTAAGAAAGCTGACAGTTTTTCCATTGTGATTCTTGATAAATATGCTTGGCATTAGCTTAATTGGGTTGGAAGAGTTTTTCTGACACTCTGAATAGCCAAACAGTCCTCATTAACAAATATCTCAAAAGCCATATGCATTAGGACTTGTGCTGTTTATAAAATGTTTTTATAGTGCTCAATATAAATTTTGCTTCTTTCTGGTTTTTTTTTCCTGCATTTAGTTGAAGGGAATTAAATTGTATTTGAGGTCCAGTCATGCAAAACTGCTGAGTAGCAAGGCCTTGTGAGATTTAGCTGAAAGTCTGTTTCTAGGTGTGGAAACACTGCTCTACAGATGTACTTTTAAAGTTTAAATTAGGCTTCTTTAATTTGAATATCCTTTTGAATCTAGCTTCAAACATGCTGCTTTTTTTTTTTGTTTTGTTTTTTTTTGTTTTTCCTAAACTTAAGGGTTCAACTTTAAAAGGAGGGGAGAAATTCCTCAGAGCTAGTCATGTTTTCCAGGCCATCATGCCAGTAGATGCAAATTACCCTGGAATTACTGTTTTCCAGTAGCCAGGTATGTACTGCCACCTACACAACCATTGAATCAGATTCAATTCTGTCCCTTCTCTGCCATACCACCTTTGAGGTTAGATGCGATGAACAGTTCTTAGGATTTTCAAATTCCTGCAAAACAGCAGTACTCCTTTGCTTTAAAATTACAGGAGACTCTTACTACTTTAGGCTACTGATGATGGTTCCTTTTGCAGCCGCCTCCTTGTTTCACTGTATCAAAAGTAAATTTCTAGTTCGGGATTTGATTTGGAGTGGTAGTGGTTTTCTCTTTCCTTATTGAATCGGTTTTTCTGCATGGTAGCAGCAGGTTGTTTTTTTTTTTCACTTCATAATTTTTCATTGGCTTACCTGAAGTTTCTGTCCAGAATCCATTTTCTGGAGGGGTGTACCTATTAGGAAAATAGCCACCATAATTATTGCTCTTTGAAAATTTCAGCAGCATGACCAGAGGGACAGTGCTTGGAGACCTTATTATCCTCACTTAGATGTTTTGGGGTGTTTTTTTTGTTTGTTGATTTTTCTTTTTTTTTTTTTTTTTTTTTACTTTTTTTTAAACCCCTTTGTAAGTACCATGTTCATACAACTCTAGCACATGCTGGGAGGTAAGGGGGAAAAGGTTGTAAAAAACCCCTAATTTTAAAAGACTTGCTAGGCTTGTCGCAGAATCATCAGGTAGCTATTTTAAGGTTTTGAGCATATACTTTGATACTTGATGAGAAGAAATATTATGTGCCAATTAACATCAAGGCTTTCTGAAACAGAGAAATAAAAAAGCAAATTATTATCCATTTTCTTAACAAAGATAACTTAGGTAGAGGTTAAATGCTTTTTGTGTGTGGCGGGAACCTTAGCAATCATCCTGCCAGTATTGATAATGCATGAAAAGTTAGCATGAGCAAGTTCCTCTTGCCACTAGATATGTTCCTTCCATTTATGCTCAAGTGTCACTGAAAAAATAAAGGTGGTGTTTCTAGAACTTGTGTTTAAAAAAAAAAACAACACCCAAACACAAAACACCTACTAGCAACTGAGCAGAGAAAAATGTGTGTTGCAGCAGTGTTGCCAAGGTTTCGCTGTGCCAAGATACTCCTATGTGGTTTTCATAGTTGCTGAGACAAACCAACTATAAACCAGTATTTTTCCCCTTAAGGAATTATTTTCAGATAAGGTTAGAAACAGATACAGAACCCAAACATCAATTTTGTCAGGGCGCTCCAAGTAACTTTGCAACTAGTGCGTTAAACGTGTCCTTTACTTTTGTACACCCCAGGCTAAACCTAGACATATTTCTGGAAAATGGAGATGAAAGTAACCTAAAAGAATTCGTTAGTGTTGACTTTTTTTTTTTAAATGCCTTTTCTGTGGGTATCAAGTGTACCTGACTGAGAGTTAAAATGTCACTTAGAGCAGGAAGACAGTAATTTTGATTTTACTGTGTTCATGGATGCATTTCAAAATGCAGAACCGTAGTAAAGGATGGCTCAGTACAGTACTAACTTGAGGGTTTGCAGGAGGAAACAGAACCTAATACACTAGGCTAAAGTTGTGCAGCCATGGTCTGGAAACCCTTGATGGTCTAAGACAGAGAAGATAACACCAAAATGACTATTTAAAAAAAAACAAAACAAAACAAAAAGCAACCAAAACAAACTCTGCACATGTGTACCCAAATAATAAGGGTAAAAGCAAAGAACAGTCCAGGTTTAGCCTGACTTCCTTTGTTCAGTTCCTGCTGGGAAATGCAGTCCTCTTCTTTGCTGTTTTCCATGAACAATATTTAAAATGTCTATAGAGAATACAAAACTTCATTGTTGCTGAAAAGCAAATGTTGTTTAGCTAATTATAGATGGCTGCCATGTTCCAAGAACACTAGGATTAGAAAAGGTTAGGAAACCTGACAACAGGTTATGCAGCTGAAAGGCATGTCTGTGATGTGCGAATCGGTCCTGCTCCTGGTTGCAGAATGTTTCTTCTTTGCTGGGGTAGCAGCAGAGCTGTAAGAAAAGGGAACATGTTTCTCTGTTACTGCCACCCTCCTTCCAAGGTTTCGGGAAGCTTCCTGTACATCAGCCGATGTGAGATCTCACAGGAGTGGCTCTGTAGCCTCTTAGCTTGATTACACAGAGTTAACCAAGTCATTTGAAAGAGCATGTGGCAATGACGAACAGCAAATCCTACTAAGGAAGTCCGTATTCCCTGCTGATGCAACTGCTCTTGTAGTGAGAGCAATAAATGGTAGTGTTTGCTGGCAAGAGATCAGACAGGTTTTTGTGCTGAGCTGAGGTGCACGCTAATGTCTCAGTGCAGAGATCTATAAAGCTGCACTGGGATGTACAATGTCTCTGGCATAAGCTGCCTATTTCCCGTTCAGTCTAAGATTGCTGCTTAACGGTTCAACTACAATTTTTTTTCTCGCTGCTCAGCTGATACTTTATCCTAAAAAAAATATTTGGCCAGCATTATAGGAAATTTTCTCAACACAGCAGGGCAGGTCTGTACCAGAAGGAGGAGGCTGAGAATACCCTGTTGATTGTTCAGCCTACCTCCTTGCCAAATTAGAATTTTTTCCTGTTGTACGGTTTTGGGGCCCACCTTAGTTGAGTGCTGAGACAAAAGGGTGGGAAAGCTTCCACTTCTCTTTTGTAGGTGGCTATTCTGCTATTGATTTTAAAACAAACAGCATCATTAGTTTTGTTTATGATCTGTGTAAGGGGTGGAGGGAGATGGTTCAGCTTTTCTTCCCAATTCATGCTAAAAGCAAGGCTAATACTGCAGAATGTGTCTAATATTTATTGAGCTCTAGTATTTACTTGTGGGGTGTCTTGAGTCCTTCATGAAACACCTGTGATTCTACCTTGAGAGACAAAATGCTTTGATTAGATGAATGCTTTCATATAGATGTATCAACTATGAATAACCACTTCCTAAGCCAATGGGAGTTTCTTTTATGGTGTTACTGAATCCTTGTGGGAGACTGCTTTCAAATGCCATAAGGAGAAAGAGGTAAATAATTTTGTCTTCATGATAGTTCTAGTAGATCTCTGCAACACAAATCCCCCCTCCCCAAATGTAAATATATTCTTTACATCCCTTGGTTTCATTCTCCTTCCCTGTTAGCACTTTTTAAATGGTGAATACTCACAGACATCTGTCACCCTTCCCACTCAAACACTTAGGTGAAAATGCAATAATCTTCATCTTTTGTACAATTTCATCTTTTTAGCTCTATATTACAGCTAAATAGTTTTTTTCTTGTGTTGAATCTAAATATTGTCACTTCACTGGATTTTGCTATGTAGTCTACAGTTAATGAAACTGAATAGGTTTTCACTGGAACCTGATTTTTGTAATAAATAAAGTTCATATAAATCACATTCTTCAAGGGGGCATCAGCAGGACCCTATAGGCAACTAAACTTTCTTCTGGTGTTTTAGCTGCCAAGCCACAAGTCATCTTACCTGTATTTTTTTCTTCCCTACCTTTATTGCCCCACACACTCCCTTGTGCCATATAGGGTGGCTCCCATGGTAACATCCTCAATGGCAGTATTAAGGATTGAAGGTGAGTATTTTTTCTTGGGTGTTACATGGTGAATTGGGAATGGTAGATGCCAATCTTCTGTACCTTCTTTGTAGAACTGAACCTCCTACAAGTCAGGCAGGTTTTTGATCACTTTTCTTATACAATCAGGCATTGGAGTGTTAATAGTCTGAAGGATTTTCTTTCTTTCCTTTTGGACCATGTTTCTGTTTATCATTTCTCCTTCTACCATCAAAATGTTCACATTTTACTTCTCCCCCCCCCGCCCCGCCCCAAGAAGCCTGATGCAGAAAGGGTGCTGGCTTGCTTTCATTACTTCAAAACCTGATTACAGCAATTTTGTGTTTAGCAACCTCTCTGATGATCATATACTGCATTCTCAGATGCCTTTAAAGACTTCTGTTGGGGGTAGTTATCCATACTAGGTCATTTCAGAAGGCAATTTCTCTGAAAAAGTTGCTAGCTTCCACTAAAGTGATGTGCTCATCATAAGTGTGGTGATGGTTATTTTCTGCCCTGTGAGGTTTTAGCCTTGCATTGTTTAACAGAAGTGTCTTTTCTCCCTGAACCTGCTTGTTCCAAAAGATTGTGGACCACAACCCATTTCTTTAATCCTGCAAGGAGCTCAGTACCATGTAAATATTACCAGTGCCCTCTGCTGCAGACAAGAGGAGTGCATGTTGCACGTTGTACATTTCTGATGATCTGGAGATTCTCTATTTAAGTTTCTCTCTGTTGGGGACAGTGCTCTGAAAGCAGAATGTAATGAATTTACCTATGAAGCTGTATTAACTTTTCAAAACATACTGTTCTGTTTTTAAGTGACTATGGAGTGCTATGTGCAGTCCTGGTTAGTCCTGGATTTTTTAATAACATTTAATTTCACTACACTTAGAGCTTTAAGTGAGTGGTGGATGGAGATTTGGAGTGCATCAGTTAAAGGACAGAAAACTGCAACTGTTCTTCAAAGTGCCTGTGCAACCCAGAATGAATGTGAGCAGTGTGAAGATTTAAACAAGTCTTGGATGTCATAGTATGGTATTTAGTCCTAACACAGTATCCTGGGTTCACTCCATGCCTCTGTTTCATCATTAGAAAATGGATGCAACATAGGGGTATAGTGGCACTGAGCACTCCTGCTTAATAGACCTGAAATAGAGCTGCTACTTTAACTTCCTTCCTACAAAGACTGAAAGCATTAGCAGGGAAAAGGACTGATTAAAAGCTCAGTGTCACCTCCTATCGAAAGTGTAAGTGGGAAAATGACAGTGCTCTGACAGCAAGCCACTGCGGATGTGCCTCCGCTCGGCAGTTGTCAGCTCTGCATTAGTGATGGTGAGGGACTGGGAGTGGTGACTTTATTTGCTTTTGAATCTGCCACTGAACATGCTTCCTTTTTTATTCTTCATGTCAGAGCTACAGTGCATAGGACAGTGATGACGCTCTACCTCTAATTACAGTCACACTATGGGTGTGGGTCTTTTCACAGAGTTTTGGAAGCGACTTCCTTGATTTCCACGTACCAGCAGTACATTGGTGCCCTGTGGTTTATCTGCCCAACAGTCTCACAGTAGGATAAAACTAGGCAAAAGCGATGGAGTTAGTGAGTTGAAACATAGGCACATCACCAGCAGCTGCCACTGCCTGCAAGGAAATCTTCCGGAGAAGTTAAGGCAACATGCTGTGCTTCATGAGGCTGCCTTTCTAGTGGAACCAGTAGAATGGAGATGAGTCGGATAGGTTGGAAATGGCCTTGTTTGGTATAGAAACACATAGGGGAGTGATGTGAAGCTTACATAGTGTCTCCTTGGAGTTGTATTAGTCCCTGCGTACTTATCATGACTTAACAAGCTGGGAGGAGTTGTGTTAATGCATCTATAAAAAGCCTGAGTCTAT
Source organism: Haliaeetus albicilla (assembly GCF_947461875.1). Lineage (NCBI taxonomy): Eukaryota > Metazoa > Chordata > Aves > Accipitriformes > Accipitridae > Haliaeetus > Haliaeetus albicilla. Next base: position 20,641,655 of record NC_091487.1, read on the forward strand.
AATACGGCCTCAGAAATGCTTCTCTCCAAGCTCTCTCCCTTCTTTTCATTGAAAAAAATGATGTAAGTTGTACCTAGCAAAAGAGCAGAATGGTATGAGAGGAAAACAAGGCCAAGCCCACTCGTTATATCTGCAGTCACCTTTTCTCAATGTTGTATTCCTGAAGCTAATGAACACTGTTCACGTTATTGCTTAACTAGAGCTACTTCTTTTTCTCCAGAGACCTAATTCCCTGTGAAAAGTCTCTTGGTCCTAACCAAAACCAGATAAACAGCAATGCTATTCCAGTTCACTGAGTGTGACTGACACGGTATTTGAAACCACCACTCAGCCCAGACACTCAGGCGGGGTAGCTCATACTTCAGGCTACAAAAAAAATCCCCAAAACCACCAAACCTCATTACAGCAAGTCTGATCTGTATTCAGAAAAAAATCTATAGTGGTATCACAAAGATTGGTCTCCGAATGAAAAATTGAGGTTTGACATGAACCTTAGGACTTTTTATCTTTTGTGACAAGTTCTTAAAGAAAGAGGAACTTGCGGTCTGTGCTGGAGGCACTAGATGGCAGTGGAAGTATGACTAAGAAAATAGCTCTCTTGCTGGGTTTGGGGCCAGGCTCTCCGAGCCATGAAAACAAAAAATGAAGGCAGCTTTACTTGAGAAGAAAGATAAGGTGGAGACTACGGACGGCCTTCTGTGCACAAACCCCAAGGCTTCCCTTACAAGGAATACTAATTTGTCTTTTAATAATTTTGCATCTGCTTTAAGCAGATTAACCTATAAAAAACCAAGTGCTTTGTAAAGCATCTATTACCTACAGTGGTTTGTCTGGATCAAAGTCATTAAAACAAGAAAAAGCCCCAAATGTCCAATTGCTGCCAGTGCCGTAGCTTTTGTGTGAGTCCTGGTAATCTTTAACTCGTGTGTTCAAACTATGAAAGGATCTGCAGTGATTATTTTTAGTACACAATGAGTTTGTTCTTCACTGATAGTTGCGGTGCTACAGCTTATATCCTAAAAGCCTTTTATATGCCACAGCCCCGATATCGGAATGTCTCCCTCTGAGCATGCAGATGTGTACTGCTGCATGCAGCCACGGCTGCTCTGCTGAGACTCTGCACAGGAGAGCTGTGCACGTGCACAGGTGTGATCACAGGTCAAAACCCCAGACTAGGTCTGACAGCAAATGAGAAAGGTGTATAGGAGCTTTCTGTAGTGTACAGCTGCAAGATTGTTATTTTCCATCACTTTGAGGTTTTCTGAGGTGTGGGGCTCATATTTTCTGCTTTAATTTTAAAATACCAAATTGATAGCTTGGGCAGCTGCAAGGGACAGAGGCACTTTGTGAGAAAGAAGCAACGTGTTTGCACTGGTAGAGGAATTGTCATCTGGCTTACCCTTGAACAAGGCAGTTCTTTGCCCAAAGAGGTCTGGACACAAGGAAAGGCAGAAGCCCTGTAAACACGTGTGAAGGGAGGACACAAAGAGCATGTTAGCAACTGGAACTGGCTGACTTCGGGATGATTGAGAAACTTATAAAAACAGAGGAGTCAACAATGTGAAGGCAGAAAGGGAGGATGGGTTTGGCCATTATCAAATGTCTCCGAACAGCATAATCAGAAATATGGGACAGGTAAATGAGCAGTGATTACCGGGAAAGCAATTCACTCCCTCATGCCAGGTTTTCAAAAGCTTTATGTGCTGTAGGTTAATAGCCAGCTATTTGCTTTCACTCTGGATTAAGCCCCACACTTCCTGAGGTGATGTCCTTACCTGTCCTTCACAGGCCACCAATGTCAGGCAGCTCAACGCTGGGCATAAACGCGGGCTGTCTCGGCTCAGCCTCTCAGGTAACACCTTGCTCAAGAAAATCCTTACTTATGGGTTCACAGGATTTTTTTTCTGTGCCTTTTGCAATGCCCCAGAAAGGGCTTACCCAGATGTATGTAGGGACTAGCAAGCAGAAAGACTTTGTGGAATTTAAACACAGGTACAAGATCCTGATATGAAAATGTAACACTATGCCTTGCCTCCTGGAAAGCAAAGTGAGAAATGTTTCTGATTTTGATGGAGATCATAGCAATACCCAGAGGACATGTGAAACTGAAGTGGAGACTGTTCTTTAGTCCTGCTTTTATGTAAGGCATCCATGAGATTTGCTTCTCTAAAGGGTGGATATGTCATTTTTTGTGGTGGGGAGAAGGCACAAGGCAGAGAACTTGGTGCTTATTTGTTTTAAGTGGCTCTTATGACCAGCACTTCATATGAGTTTCTGCGGAGAACGAAGATAATGTTTTCTGTGGGAGTGTTGTGCCTTTCTATCTAATGAGAGGGAACATCTTCTTTGAAGAACTACAGAAATTTTGCTTATTGGTTTATAACCTTAATACTGTCTGTATTTTTTGTCCATTTTCTTGATGAAATTCCTCTGAGTGGTGTTGGTTATCTTTACAGGTCCTTAGGTGCTCTGTGCTGTCTGGGACATGGCTCTTTTCCTTGTAGTTTGCTCTGACAGAACATGATCTTCAGGAACATCTCGGGTTTTCATTTTGCATTTCCTTGCTACAATGTTAGCTTCTTGTGCAAAAGTGAGAAAGAAACCTTTCCGTGAGATGCTAAGGAACTGAAATGTGATCGTGAAACCTTGATAGGTTTTCCCTTTCACCCACAGTACTTTGAAGGCAAATTGCTTACCAAAAAATGTGCTTGGATAAGCGAAGGATATACAGGAAAGTGGAAGAGACATCCCAAGATATTGTATGGCCTGTAGAGGATGGTAGTTATTTACAAGTATCTTTGGAGCAGGTGAGTTATATGGCCCTGTCTCAACCAGCAAGATAACACCAGTACGACTGTTTTTTGTGTAGTCAGCGCAGGGATGCAGCTTGGCAGCCTGTTAGCAGTGTTTTGAGTAATTTTGAAAAGTTCCTTGTGGATTATTTAGTGAGTGAATTTACTTAAGACAGAGCCTTTAGCTCCTGAGAGAGAAGGAAGAGCCCGGACGAGCCGCTGTTGTAAATCTGCGCTTGCCAGTTGCTGGCAAGAGCTCCTGTTCCCGGCTTCCCCGTCCGTAATGACAAAGCACTGAATCCGTGTGCAGTGCTGGTGGGTGCCTGGGCTGCTTCGTGCTGTAATACATGGCACAGAGCAGTAAAGTTAATAAGAAGGAGTTCTAGTAACAGAGCTGAGCTATAATCCAGTGCCTCAGAGAGCCATACATAACGCTCAGCAAAGCACAGTCTTCTGAGAGCTGTAATGTGGAAAATGCTACATCAAATGGAGGGCTCGCACCAGTCTCTAGACCAAGGGAGTAAGGCAGGGTACCTGGGAACAGCTGGTGGAGAAGCAACCCTCTGTTAGTCATAAGATGTTTTAAGTGAGGGAATGGACCGAACTCCCGGAGGAAGTGAAGATCTGGAACTTGGTGACCTTCAGCTGGAGGAGTGTGTAGTTAGCCCTTCTGCAGATCAGATCTGTGAAGGTTTCTGATTAGGCTTCATTCATGCAGTCTGTCCTTACAACTCACTTGGTGAAAAGACAGGAAGGCTTCTCAGGTGATTAAGGAATTTTAGGAGGTGGGACTTCACCTTCAGACCAAGGGGACAGAATGCCACTACCTTAATCTGCTGGTGGCTTTTAGTACTGCTGATACTCCTGTAGAGTGATAGGACAAACAGAAGAGTTGTCAGCCCATTGGTAGAGTTCTTATACTGGAGAATAGAAACACTTGTGTACCTGAACATGAAATGCTTGGGAATTACTGAAGAATTACCCAGTCTTGACAGCAGGCCTGGAGTCAAGATTTAGTAGAGTCTTGTGCCACTGATGTGAGTTTCTTGTATCTGGGATTCCCTGTCTATAAAATGGTGTGCCAGTGACATTATTCCATTTTCCCAGCCCTGAAATCTATTAATAAAAATGCTATCACAAATGAAAAACTATGGTTATAACTCAGACAGCAAATACAAGAATTACAACTCTTGCCTTTTGAAATTCCCCCCCCCCCCTTTTTTTCCCCTCTGCAAATAATAGCTTGCATTATAGGAAGTCAGCATCATGTAATGGTATTTACACTAGAGAACTGGAATACTAAAACTTGGACTGTAGTTACGTGATGGCAATGCAATCACTGAGAAATGAAGTATCAGTTGCTATGCCCACAAAAATGGTTTAAGCCGAGCTCTGGATGCCGGGACTTGCTTCAGGCAGAGGACTGCGGCCAATACCTAAGAGGCATTTGTCTGTTGTGTGAAGTATGTCTAAACATATAACTTCATTTGGATGAATGCAATGATAAGCCTTCTTTTTCATATTTTATTTATTCATCTTTTTGTAACTGTCATGGAAAAATGAAATTTCCATCCTGTGGCAAAAGATGCCTTTGGTATGGGAAGAAAATAATCTTGGAAAATTCTGGGGAAAAATTCCACTTGGAGAGAACAATGATAACATGGTTCTGATATCTTCCTAGTTGGTCAAGGCAGCCAGATCTCTGGAAAAAAATGAGGAGGCTGAGGAAATCAGAATCAGTTTCTCACAAATAAATGATGGTGTTTAACAAGTACCTGATGGGGTAGCAAAGGGATAGCAATGCGTTCCTTGTGATGTTTTCAAGACTACTTCTGCAAGAACAGAGAAAGACCTACCAATGGGCAACTTTGAAAGCCATCTCATTGCTGCAGCATCCTCTTGAGCATAATACAGGGTACCTGTCACCTGTGCCTGTGGTTGGAATGGGACAGGAAAGGATATCAAGGCAGTGACATTTTTCATCATGGTTATAAGAAAAAGGAATTTATCATTTGCAGTGAAATTGTAGCTTCAGTGACCTCTTTCTTTGAGCTTCCATTAATTGCATACAGATCAGGATTTTATCTCTAGGGGAATTCAGACTGAGAAGCTATACTAGATCCATTATGTTCACAAAAAATGTGCAAAAGTGAGATAAGAGGTCTGATAACTTTCCTGGATTTGTTGCTTAAGGAGCATAAGAACTTCAAAAGAAGAGTCTTTTTCACTACGGTCCTTTCTTGAATCCACTTGATGCATCTGGCATGTCTCCTTGTCTTGCATTCAACCAAAAGCACCAAAACAAGAGACTTCAAGCTTGACTTCAGTGCTTTCTATGCATATTTCATGGCTTATAGTAGATATGGGCAGCCCTTACTAATGCTGATTTTTAAAGGATATAATACCATTCCAGAGCAGATCAGGATTTTTCAGATAGAGGAAAGAAGATTCACAATTCAGAGCAACACATAGCCTGGCAGCCAGATTGGTGGGTGTGGATTTGGGAAAAAAAAAAAAGATTCAGACCCTTGTTCTCTCTGATTTAGTCCTGGAAATTAAACTGGCGGTCCGTTTTTCCCTAATGTTGAGATTGTTTGCTATTTGGGGGGGTGGGGGGGTGGAGGTATGTGAGGGTTCACTCTGGACTTGGCATCATGGTGATGCCAATTGCTGTCAGATGAGTTATGGTATTTGAGCTGAGCCATTGTAAAAACATATGTATGTTCTTAGCTTGCAACAAATTTTAGTAATTTAATGATGCTTAAGACAGCTCCAGCATAGAGAAGACACCCTATTAAAAACAGTAAATCAAGCTCTGCAAGCATGATAGCTGAATTGGAGTTTGAGCTATTCCATTGTCTTTACGTTCTGCTTCTTTCTTGATATGTACACACACAGACATAAAAACTACTGGCATTTATAATTTTGCAACTCACTGTGTTGCTTACAGCCACAATGCATTTTAAGAAAACAGCCAAAATTTTGAGATTGTCACAATATTGGACCAATAATGCTAGTTTTGCTTCATGAAATCCTCCTCAGTCCGTTACTTCTTGTCCAAACTGAGTAGCTTCATAAACCACATTTTGAAGCATCTTGTAGAAAGAGTAAATACCTGAATAATGACAAAATCTGTTTCCCATTTACCACTGTCTGATGGGGAGGGAAGTAGTAAGAGGGGAAAACTCTTTTTCCTGGTTCTGCATTGAATGATTCTAGCAGTATCCATATCTCAATAGAGTGGACAAGGGAGAAATCTCAGCAAAGGCACTGTGACATGAGAAGGCATCTTGAACTGTGCTCAACCCTAAATTCTAGTTTCTTTCATGGAATATGAATGTTAAACACCAATCCCAGTTCACTCAGATGGATGAGGTTTAACTGATGGGCTCTCTGTACGATAGATTGGTACCTGTATTATCTCTGGCTTCAGAACATGCTCAGTAGCTACTTCCTCGCCTTCCACCTTCAGCTTCTATTCTCTTCGCATCTCGGACTACAGGTACACAAAGTCCTTCCATCTTTTGCCTTTCAACTACTCAAAGCAACACTGCTTAAGATTCCAGAGGCCTGTCTTTCATATTCCATGAGCCCCTGGGAAGTCAACAAATGTCAAAGAAATGTTGGATTATTTATGTATTTATTAGGTCTATGCTACATTTCTGAGAAGGCCTTGTGGCATTTGGTCATCACATCCTTAGAAGACATAACACAGGGTAACAGCACTGTAAATATATCAAAAGAATTTTGACATTTCCCACAGTACGATAAATCTGTATTGTTCTTGAGATATTATTGTGTTGAGAAAGCACTTCCCTCTTCATCATTTCCTTTGCCAAATGACTTGCTCAGCTCTCTATCTTTTTTTTGTGCTTTTTTGAGGATCCGTAAGCAAATGCTTAGTGCAAGAAGGAACCAGGTTTGTCTTAGACTTTGCGTATTTCACACAATAATTTTTCTCTGAATCGGTTCCAAGTCATGAGTGCTCTTTCACAACATATGCAAAGAGAAGAATCTCATCAGGGTGGTGCTTAAGCTCTTCAGTAGGATTCAGGTAAAGATTTATGGCTGTAGCATTGGTGATAGCCTCTTTCTAGCTGCACAGTTGGTACCCTGTAATGAATTACACTCCCTGCTGACGCTGTTTGACCAGGCATAACCATCTTTGGCTGGTTATGGATAGGGCCAGCACCATCTATGCCATTGCGCTTGAATCAAATGGTGCAGACAGCAGCTTTCTCTTAAATCTGAATGTCCTACCCATGGATGCGACAAGCACTCTATGGTCATGCCCTGCTGTGATGTCTCTGGAAGTCACACAGCTTCAACAGCCTTTGAACTAGAAATTATTTGTAGAGACTAAAGAACCCAAACCTGGCGTCAGGGGGCTCTAGGGGCTCCCCTCTCCCCCTCCCACACCCCCCATCACCACAACTTCTGTGTGCCCCTTGTTTTGACCATGGGCTGTATTTTAGAGTTCAGCTGGATTTGGCTTACGGGCTGCCTTTCAATTCGCATGGGAAAGACAAACTGACACTTTCTCTGTTAGCGATGTTAGTTATGGTCTAGTCTGGTAAATGAAATGGAAAGACAGAACCTGTAGCTTTCATGGTCTACACTAAGCTTTCAGATCAGTGTGACAAGGCAAGGGACTGTGCAGAAACAGAAATATGTGGCATGCATAAAATAAAAAGCGACCGTCCACAGCTTTGGAATGAACAGAAAGATACTAGTCATGCATAGCATGCTCGTGCCGGACTTCAGAAGATTGGCCAAGAACATTGTAAATTTTTTTCCTTTAATGAAAAGCTAATATGTGGTTGTTGTTATCCTGGCAGGGGAGACTGCTTTCTAAGTCTTATCTGCATTCAGTAAGCATCCCAATATGTGGCCTATCATCCATAAAGGGACAAAAGGTCGTACTGATGCCTGGATTCAAACCAGTAGTTCATGGGCATTCAAATACTTCAAACATGTTGTGCTCAGACTACTGAGGCATGTCTTGTGAAATCCGGCGTCTGCTGAGGTGTGATAGTTAAAGCTGCCTAACTGGTAATACTCATTTAACGAATTCTAATCACTTCTCTTTATGACTAATCTGTCAATAGGCCCTGTTTTCTCTATGCATTTGTCCATTGATCTATTTACGTGAACAGCTTTCACTCTGTTATTTACAAATTATTCTCTGACTGTGTTGTTCTCCTTTTGGAAAGTGCTGACAGCCGAGTGGACAAGATGTTGTTTTAGATCAGATAATCGATGACCAGATCATTTATGCCTAAAAAGAAGTAAATCAAAGGCCTTTCAAAATGGTCCCATGGACATTACTGGCCACTGGCATTAGTGGCGGCACGTTTATTCTCCACAATCACTTGTGTGCACAAATACATCCCTCGTAGCTACTCGTTAAAGTAATAGGAAAAGCTGACATCATGCTCGAAATGAACAAATATCCACTAATGCTTTATTGTTGTTCTGTATTATTTTTAAGGCTTCTGGATGTGTGTTGGTTGCTTTGCAGGCCAGACAGGGATGTAAGAACAGATTGCCTAGATGATTCTGCAATAAGACATAGTGTAAGTAACATCTGGGGCAGCAAGGAAGAGACTTCTAAAGGGGAATAAGGGTTATCTCTAAGATATTAGATTCAGATAGGTCCACAGCTTGATGGCTTACTCACTTGGATGCAAACACATTCACCTAAGTGTGCATAAAGTCTTATTACTTTTTTAATGCATCAATTTAGGACTAGGCCCAAGAATTTTAAGGTCAATTATTTGTATTTTTCATTACTGTAGATAATAAATAAAATGTCTGCCAGTGTCATTGGGGTACCATTTTACTGAGTATGAAGGTGGAATGCTACAGGATCTGCAAGGGGGTGATAACTTTTGGCAACACAGGTCTGCAGTCAGCTGGGAAAGGAGTTTATTACTGACAGAATTTTTATTATGCTGGCTGTAAGTTTATTAAGCACTACACTGCGTAATTTCTGTCAGCATATTGTATCATTTTCTGAGCCATATAATAATATTGCTTTGAACTTCTACAGTGCCTTCCATTTCTGTAGCTTCCTAAAAAGTTATACCCATGTTAATTGCCATGGCACCTCAGAGAGGCAAAGAAATATTCTCCTCCTCTTGGGATAATCAGTATTACTTTTAGCAGTGAAAGTGCAGTGAAATGAAAGCCTCAAAATCAAGCTGAAAGTTTGTCAGGGCTGGGCTTACAAAGGGAGGAACATCTTGTGTTTTAGCTGTTAGACTGACAGGTCTCAAAGCAGCTTGTTTTGGCCACAGACTTCCTGCACGTCAGTTAGTAAATCCCTTTTGCCCCAGTTCTGCAGATGTGACTCTATTTCCCGCTCCTGCTCTTTGTCGTGGCTGTTGTAGGAATCAGTTCTTTGGGGCAGTATTCTTTCTGGAGTGTGCTTTGCTCAATGAAGGTGCTGGGTTCTTTGGACCACTATGTTAATTACCAAAAAAACCCTCCCCAAATAACAATTTACAGGAGTGTCATTTTTCCCGAGACAGCGGTAGCAAGGCTTTCCCTGTTTAGTACAGCACAACCATATTCCCTCCTGCAACAGCTGATGGAGTCAGCTGAGGGTGGAATCAAGTGTCTTTGTTTATCTTAGCATATGCCCAGAGCACCAACACTGGGGGACCCTGAGCTCATCAGTCTTCATAAGCTGGCCAGAACTTGGGCAGGAAAGCTCCGAGGGAAACCCAGGGTGCTGTAGGCCACTGAGCTGGAGATTTCTTCCACTGGCCCATGCATCAGCCAATGGTACACAGTGATGTTAGGGTCCACGGTGCGTCCTCAATAGCAGTCTTTTAGATGTAGTATGAGATAAGGCCTAATTATTTGTAGGACTTAATTAGGCAGCGTCAGGCTTTGCAACACTAAGGCTTTGAGCCTGGTAACCTGTAATAATGTGCACTGTGCTCTGCCTGCCTGCACTGGTTCTTGATTACTGGTACACTATCTTCTTCTGCATCGCTGTCCCTCTGTGGTGTGGCTGCGTTTCAGCAATAGGTGTAGTGAGCAGGACCTATTTCATACAGAGTACTGGGATTACAGCTGTGATATGCACTAACTGTGTTGTGATGCTTCATCCCAAACTACAAAAACAACCCACCTGCTTCAGGATGAAACAAACTCACTTGCTTTTCATGGCGGAGCAGGTGTGTCAGTGTAGATGAAAAAAAATTAACGTGCCCTTCTGCATCCTCCTTATCTTGTTGCCATAGCAGCTGCAGGCAAGGTTTCTGCAGAAGAGGACTAAGTCTTTCCACCCCAGAGCAGCAGATCTGTTACTCACTGCCTTGACTCTCCTGCATGAGTGCCCCGGCTCCCTGCCTGGAATGCACAAATACAGCCAAGGGCTCTCAGCCTCATTGCCTGCCTCTCCCAAGGAAGCACTTCTGCTGCCTGTGGAGCCTTCTGCTTCTGCTACAGAGACAAGAAATAAAAGAGCATTAGTGTTTGACTTCTCTTTACCATAGGATTCTTTATACTACCACCCCCCTGTAGACATAAATCCCAGAAAACACATATTCCTTCCTTCTTCTAAAACCCTTCAGCCTTTGTAATGGGCTTAGAGCTGTAAACATGTCAGTGGGACCAGTTCTATGCAGGGGCAGCTTGCTGTAAGCAGGTCAGCAGATGACCATCTTCTAAGAGCGTCACTGACACCATCGTGTCTATTATTTAGTCAGGACTGTAAGGGTGACCTGCAGAATCAAATTTCTCCTTTTTTTCATATCTTTATCTGAGGGCAGAAAAAACCCAAAAGGTTTTTATCAAGAAAAAATCCCCAGGATTTTCCCTACATTTCTTTTCCACCTCTGTCGATGCTGGGAACATTAAGATGATGTTTTCTGGTTTGACTGGAGATTTCCTTGGAAGGCTAAGGAAGGGATGAGCAGGGCTTGAACAGTCCTAGAACACTCCTAAGTGAAGAGGTAAGTTCTGGTTCTCTAATGAAGAGTTCTTCATTTTCAGGATTTTGACTTCCACGACACTTTCTCAAGGGTGTTGTTGACCCCCCTTTTACATGAACAGAGCAGCCAGCAGCTGCTGTTCTGCTCTGTGATATCAGAGTGACAGGGAGATCTTGAGTGCTTCGGAAAATCAGGTCAAACTTGATTCATAAGACATTTGTAGGATTAATCAAAAGGATAGCTTGAGCATCCACAACTCAAGTGGACTAGAGGAAGAGTTTTGGGGTGAACAGCACCTCAGAATCAGTCCCTATCAAGCTGTAGCAAGTATATAGCATCAGACTGATGCCTTGCTCTTTTGTCTTCTTCTTTAACCTGCCAATTCTACCTGTTTAACTATTTTTATTCTGAAGAGGACTGTTGCAAAACCTGCATGAAAATAATTTTTCACATTTGATAGGTCTTGTAAGAGCAGTGCATGTGTTTAATATCACCACAAAAGAGAGAGGAAAAAGGCAGTGGGACCTGGTGTTTACCCATCAAAACAAAGAACAGAAGCAAATCCCAGACAGGGTTATTCCGATTAATAGTCCTGCTTTTTACAGAAGGCAGAATTCACCAGCCTAGCAATTGGGGAAGTACTCTTGGCAGATCGCTGGTGGAGTGAATGAGTGAAGGAGATTGAACTGAGCCTTGAGGATGAAACACCTACACTGATGAGAAATAGGTTAAGTAATGCTCTGCTTTTCAATTATGTTAGAGCTGTAGGTGCTGAAGCCTGCTCATTAGCTGAGGCTATAAAATGCCACATTTATTGTGTCATTATTCTTTCAAATATTTGCCTGATGGGCTTGTGAGACGTTTAGCTGAAATTCCCACTGGTTCTACCAAAGGAAGCTTCTCTGCCGGGATCTATACTCAGAAAGGTCAAACCCTCACCCGTTAGCTCTCCCTCTATTAAAACAGTGCTTAGTACTAACCTTTTTTGCCTAGTCCTTGTGAAGAGAAACATCATGTCCTACTCACCCTCCTGCTGACCATCAAAGCTGAGCTGACTCTGTAGGTTCATTTCTAAATAGCCCTCCAGGTCAGTCTGTCCTAGCGTCTTACTCCTCACTGAACTCTCCAGCCACCTGAGGCTATTATCTGAGTCAGTTTTTCTCCACAAAATGAGTATGTGGCAGCTTGTCCTTATTTCAGGGCCTGAGCTATTGCTTTATTAGTCAAACAGTAACTCTATTTGCCTTATATTTAGTACTTGTCTAAGTCAATCTCCATCAGTCTTCCAGCACTTTTCTTACCCCAAATCATCTTCAAACTGTCACATTTTGCTTTGCTAGTCACAGGGTATCAGGACTTCTTGTCCTGGTACTTGAGGAACTCAAACAACAGCAAGTCTCCTTACTGGTCTGTGCCTCTCTCCCTTTTACATGTGAGTGTCATTTCTTTGGTGTCAAAGGGTTGTCTTGGGGAGTTCATACTTGATTCAGCACTTGAGATGTAAGGATATGACTATTGTCACTTTTTGCAAGCAGTCACTTCAATTTTCTAAGAGTTTCCGCCCAAATGACAATGTGTTTCCATAACAATCTGCATGATGTTACCTGCTATACAGCATATGTGTACTGTACCTTCAATATATTTCCAGTTCTATTAAAAATTGATAATCAGTTTCATAGTCAAGGTGCATTTTCTTCCTGCTGATATTTTCATCTATTGTGGGCTATAGGCTAGCTGAATATTATCCTTTAGCCTTTAACTGTTGCCATCTATTTGCTGGATAATAACTGACTGAATTTGAACAACCCCATGAAGTAAGAAACAGAGAGATGTAAGCGTTGCAGTGCCTCCTTCATGTGTCACCTGATGCTTTTCCTGGTCTGATCATTATCTAATGCAGTAACAAAGAAACGGTCAGGGCTGTTGCATGTGGCTGCTTGTGAATGTAATTTTTCAGCTCATTTTTGGCGTGTCCTGTATATAATCTCCTGGCCATGGATATCTGAATTTCAGTCCCATGGTTTAGGATTTTTTTTTTTTTTTCTGCCTGTGCTTGAAATCGCTTTCAGTGCTCTTTGCAAAATGTGCTTTGCAGCAGTGCAATGTGCTTTCTGAGTTTGTTTCGGAAGTTTGATTTTGGTCTTCCCCTTTGCTTCTGGTATCAGTCAGTCTTGCATAGGGGCAGCAGGAAGGAGGTGGGAGAGTAGGAAAGAAGTACATTGGTAGATGATTTGTAACTTAATAAGAATAAAGCATATAGTTCAATTTATAGTATCAACCAAAAAATTAACTTCTCTGCAGGGATTAACATGCAGAGCTTTTCTAACCTGTGTGCTTGTACATGCTCACAGTGAATTACTATTATTGTTAAACCTAAGGAGGGGAAGGAAGCACTGGGGAGGAAACACAGCATTTCCCTGACTCCTCTGGATCTCTGCAAATACAAACAAGCTTGTAGGACAGACAGCACATGCCATGAGATGTACCCAGAGATATCTGTCCTGATAGTTGCAGTGCTTGCAGTGTTTTCATCTCGGAGGCAGTGTTAGTATGCAGGGCAAACCATATAACGGTTTCACTCGCCTCTGAGCCCGTCAGTGCCTTCTGGGGAAAGGTTTTCAAAGGAGGATGTGGCAACAACATTCTAAGTTGAAGACAGGATTTAAATACATCTTCAGGGACATCTGTAGACCAGGCTTGTGCCACTTTTTGAGTTCAGACAATGGGCTCCCTTATTTCCAGAGCAGTGAGCCCACACACTGGGCTGTGCAGACATCATGTGTTTTAGGGGGTCATTTCTTCTTGCAGAAAGATCTTGTATCATCTGGCTAAACTATGGGTACTGTTGGTCCCATAATTCAGGTGGTTGGTGCCCCAAGCCTGTCAGTGTTAAGAGGCATTTGGACAATGCCCTTAATAACATGCTTTAACTTTTGGTCAGCTCTGAAGTGGTTAGGCTGTTGGACTAGGTGATTTTTCCCTTCCAACTGAAATCTGTTCTGTTCTATTCTATTCTATTCTATTCTATCATATTCTAATTTGGCTCTAAGTTAAATATTTCACATTTTTCTTTCTTTTCAGAATTCTCATGTCTCTGCTTCAGATGAATCACTTTGTGGAATAGTTCTAGAAACAAGTCCAGAGAGATTTGTTATGTATTGTTATATCTATTGATGGTAGAAACAATTCCCTCCCTTAAAATTTGAAGCCCAGGGTTTTTTGAGAGCTGTTCTCTTTCTTTGGTTTGGAGGTTTGGTCATCCCATTTACTGATTATTATTAGTGTAAATTGTATGCTTGCAAAGAAATATGTGGATATGATTGAAGAGAAGAGCAATGGGAATAATCAACAGCCTAGAGAAACATGGATTGTGAGGAAAAAAATGAGTGTGTGGCTGTTTGATCTTCTAATGTATATAAAAGACTGCTGCAAAGAGGAAGGCAATAATTCATTTTCCATGCCCAGGACACAAGTAGTTATGGTTTTAAGCTGCAATTCTGCATCTCTCTGAGCATTCTCCATTGCCTTGTATTTCTTTCAAGTGACTGATTAGTCACCTATTCGCTATTCTCATAAAATGTGCTCCAGTCAGAGCTGTGCAGCATAATTTCACCTGTGAACTGCCTGTGACTGTCCAGACAGTGGTGTTGTGGGACAGCTCTCTGACCTAAATGCAGGTGGGACAAAAATCTGGTGTACATTGGGCAGGGAGCCTGGCAGCAGAGCTGGGGAGGGACCTTGGATCTGGGAATCAGGCAAGAGACTGATACAGGAGAGGGCCAAACGTGAGCCTGCAAATGAAATCACTCTTCAGGAGTCTCTTACCTCTGAGAGTCTGACTTCAGCATCTTCCTCTTTCCTCCTTCATGATCTCACTGATAACCATCATATGGGCTGACTTGCATGACCCTAATCATGACATGTGTAACCCGTTCCATGGTCTGTAACAGGTCAGAAAACAATCGGGCTATCTGCTCTGATAGTTAGTAATACAAATGTTATCTGTGACTTAGGGAAATTTTATACTGTTTTTTAATCTGCTGGACATCCTGCTTGGAAGGAGGAGTAATTTTTCAGCTGCAGGAAAACCATGAAAAGGAAATCTTTTGTTGCTGTTTCACTGATTTTCACACTGACAAATGGAAACAATCAATGGAAGTTACCAGCCCAGGAACATCTATCTTCACTTTTTCCTATGTGAAGAATTCCCCAGCCTAGAATGAGATCAGCTTTATCAGGAAGCTGAACTAGAATTCAGATGTTTGCACTCATAAGGTGGTCTTTCCCCTCAGACCCCATCACATTTACAGTGTGTCATGAATGCAGAAGCCGAATATTGCTGTCACTAAGGCACATTTACTTCGTACAGCTTCCAAGACTTGTAATCATAGCTGTCTGGGTAATACTGATATCAGTTTAAGTCTCTGAGAACCTTCTTGGTGTGACAGAGTATGTGTTTATTCATGTAGTCACATCTGCCATACCTGCGGTCCTAATTTTTTTTTCCGCACTTAAAAAAGTGGAATTAATGTTGGGTGTGTATTTATGGGCTACTTCACATTCATCTGGTAACACATGGCCAAAAAAAGTATGAAGGAAAGGGAACTAAAGACGTATGATGGCTTCTATTGCTACTGTCATCCCCTAAAATATAGTATCTTTCATAACAATAATTCCTGCAGTATGGAAAATACTTTTAGGCTGCATTTCCCTCATAATAATGATATGGATGCAGGTAGCTCTTCCGTGGCTGAGGCGCCGGCTCCCATTACATTTCCTCTCCATCCCAGTCCCTGGATCTATCCCCACATGGCTCACATTCCTGCATGTCTGGCAGTGGTGTGTTTCTGCTGCTGTCTCTTTTCTCAGCCAAAGGTTTGGGGGAAGGGGGTTGTCTGTTCTAAATTATCATTTCTTTTGCTTTAGCCTTAATCTAAAAAGGAGGCTGTATTTGTTTAGATGCCAACAGGAACTGAAGACTCCTGTCCAGACGGGGAGGAATACCCAGGCAGACTTTATAGCATAAGGAGGTAGGCAGGAGTCTTAGCTCCTTTGTCACACAGTGGGTAATTGAATTTTTGAATTCACTGTTAGCACTCAGTAACTTTGTTTGATCTTGTTATACCATTACCCAGACGATGCATCTCACCAAACTGTGATCCCTGCTGGTTTTTTGCCAGAAGTAACCAAAAGCTTGGAGCAGCCTGATAGCCCACAGTCGTTAGGCCAACACTTCACAGAGCAGTTATGGCTGAGGCAGAAGAGAGTGTAATGAAGGGGCCCGAAAAACAGGCCAGAGGAACTGCAGGGTGGTACTGACTACAGGCCTGTGCTCTGCAGCTTGTGATTCAACTGGAGCCTCACGCTGAGAGGTCAGGCTGCAGTCTCACTTGAAGTAGATCCAAGTTCTGTATACAGGAACTAGAGAAAGTAAATACACCTTTGTCATATCCATATAAACTTATAAACCCAGGTTTCCAGGTTTTGCACGTAGCTGATGGGGTATTTGTAGCTCAAACCCAGAAGGACCCTAGGAAAAGAAACACCTTAGTTATACAAAATAGTAACTTTATAACCCTATGGCTTCTAGCATCTCTGCCTTCCTGCTCTATCCTGCCTCTTTGTTTTAGCTCATTTTTTAGTACGTACTCACACTAGGCACCACTCTGACGTGAAAGAAGGCCCTGCACAGAATTGCTGTGCTGCTTTTGCTACAGTAAGAAGGACTGAAGAAGTTCTCATCAGAGGCTAGGTGGTGCTTTTCAGGCATAGCTCTAGATATTGAAGATATTTAAGTCTCTGCTTGTTGGAGAGTTTTAGGAGGTTTTGTGCCTGTGAAGCCATGAGAAAGAGCACCTTGGCTGTATGCTGTTATACCCTCCTTGCATGCTCCACTTAAATGGGAAAACAAATCAAATCCAGTCTTACAAAATACTAACAATCCCCACATACATACTCAAAGAAAGAGAACCTCTGCTTTGCAACCCTGCCTAAAGTAGCCTTAGAGGATCGCTGTCCATCTTAGTATTCGATTTACTCCTTTTCTATAAGTAAAATAGTCCTTAGCTATTTTCTGTTTGGATGCACTGAGTCCAAATGAGAATGTACTCTTGACAATACAGTTAAATAACTAAATTAGTTACGTTAAAATAAATTTATTTTAAACCAACTTCAATGAAATAAATGCACAAACGAACTATTCTGACATGGGCATGAGTAAAACCAAGCATGAGTAAAAATGCATTTGTGATCAGAAAACATCTACACACAGTAGAGCTGGTACTCCTTTATGCTTACTGAGAGCCATGCATGCTGTACCAAAAAACCATAATCATGTAAGACTTTTGGGGGGTAGTATTATCCTGTTGAGTTTCACCTCTGCTCCATCTAATTTCCCTGGTCTTCTGCAGACTGTATTATTTTTCTAAGTGAAAGGAAACAATTTGGTTGCTAACAATACACTGGTTTAAATAGACCTTCAGGTATAGATTTTCCATAAACAAGAAACCAGCCCAGCTTATCTGTTGGCTTTTAATTCTGAAATTTATTAGTTCTCCACATCCATTGCAGATACAAGCATGGTCTTAATTGCTCCATTTTTATTCTCACAGAAAATGCAGTAAATCTTAACGGTTGTGCTTCAAACATTAAGAGGCAATGTAGTAGCTGTAGGAGAAAAGTATTCAAAACACATTAAATTAGTAAGTGCTTAATAATGTTTTCAAGCTGTTCATCAGAATTTATTTTGAGTTTGAAAGAGTAAATGTCCCAAGAATTCTTAGAGGAGATATCCACTGGAATATTTCCCCCCACCCCCAACCTTGAGATTTCCTTAAAACATTTTCCCCACTCCTCCTCCCCTTCTGAGATTTTCAGAACTGTGAAAACAATATTTTTTTACTTTAATTATAATGCTAGTTGAGACTGTGTTCTGTTATTTTGGCGACATTACCAGCTCACACACTGTTTGTTTATAGCTCTCTGAAAAGCCATTTTAATAAGGTCAGATTTGCAATTTAAATTAACTTTAATATTTCTTGCAAACTCCAGCTCTATTTGTTTATGCAAGGGGTAAACATACTGGAAATTTATTGTTTAAAAAATACATTCCTTTGTTTTATTTTCAAATTGGTACATGTCAGGTAATAAACAGTCTTGACTTTATATATTTTCATGTGTGAAAAGGAAGAAAACTTTCTTTTTTTGCAGGGGAAGAAGAAAAGAACATAGGAGAGTGAGAAAGAATGAAGTCGGTTATTCAAATTGGAAATTTCATCTGGAGAAACAACTCACAACTCACAATTTATTTTATAAATTAAGACCTTTTTCCTGTTGCAAATTTTTTTTTGTAGGGGATTGCTTCTTTAAATGAATTTGACTGTTAGGATTTGTTAAATCTTTTGTAAAAACAAATATCTACCCTTGAATATCTCATGACTCTTCACTGGGAATTTTTATTCCCATACTGGAAGTGTCTCTTAAAATTGGATAGTTGGTCACCTACACTATGATACAATTTCTTTTTATTTTTTAAATTAGGTGACCTGAGCTTTTTCTTTCATCAGAAAATATTCTTTCATCCTTATCTATATCAACTGTAGATATTTTCAAAGCCTAGCATTTTAATAGCTAATGCTACACTCTTCACAGAAGACACTACTGCAAACCCTATACATGAAACAAATTCAGTTTTGCAGTTAAATGAATTTTGAAGTCAAGAATTTGTTTTTTTCAGACATTCATATGAATATACCCCACGTAACACCTATCATGTGGTAACCTGCCGACAGGAATGTGAACATCATCAGATGAATTTCTGATGAGATGATCCTGAAACAGTGTGAAATAATTCTTTTCATTTTTCACTACCTTTGCTGAGCAGTTAATATTTGATATTGCCTGGTTTCTATAAAACCTGTGTAACTGCCTCACTGTCGATCATAGGCATGGCTTAATTCCTGCCACTTTGAGCTAGTGGAGTAACTGTATCATCTCACTGGTAACAAGTTATTTTATTTTCTGAATGCTAGAAAAAGTTATGAAACACCTTCTTGGCTGGAAGTGTAGTTTGCATGCACAGAGACCTAGATCTCAGTTACAGTATATTGATGCCTCTCACCTGATTTTCACCCACCCATGAAGGCTGTCCCTTAAGCCAAGAGCCACTGTTGCCGGAGAATAACTTGTTTATGGATATGAAATACATTGTGGGCAGAGGTTATGTTCCAGATTTATTTCCCTTAAAGGTTCTTCTGTTTTGTTGGTTTTAAGAAGAGAATTTCAACCTTCTTTGAAGAAATACAGCTCTGGAAATAATTTGTCTCCAGCAGCAGCCGCAGGAAGAAAGAAAGAAAGGCACGGAGTGGGATTTTCAAGGCAACGATAGCCTTTGCCCTTTGTCCTAATTTGTCTGGAAATGGCTGTGGTGGAGACATGGATGTTGGTGAGGGCAGAAATTTATCTCATAGCTATTAAAAAATGAAGATATTTTTGGTCCATGAGTAGACGTAGCAGGACATTTTCAGCAAAATCTTTTGTTAGAGAACTCAGTGTAAAATTGAAGTTCTTCACAGAAATAGATGAGTTTTGACTAAATTCTTTTCTCAAGAAAATTTCTGATGTGGAATTTGGGTCAGACCACAATGGAACAGTGAACCACCATCCCTTGTCAGTGTGGCCAGCAGCTTGGTGCTTAGTACATTGGCCTAAAATCTGAAGTTCTCACAAATCCATGCAGCTGACCTATCCCATGGTTAGCTGCATGTTCTGGGGAAGTACACTGTTGTCCATCAAAAACCAGCAACTAGAAAATGTGAAAACCGCCCCCCCCCCCCCAATAATTAAAAATCCACAGTTTTTCTTGATATGCAATGAAAACTTCTTTCAAAATCTTGGCTGTTTGACAGAGAAGTTTGTTTTCTGATCAATCTTAAATACAAGCTGGCTCCACAGTTTCCTTCTGCTGGCACAAGAGAGAAAGATTAGATAGGTAGGAAAGACAAATTTCCTAGCAGACCATCCAGGAGTCTGACACAAGCTTATGGGAGAAGAGGATGATTTCTTCCCTGGGGCTTCTAGTCTTGAAGACATACCACTCTTCTCATTTTCCCATGCCACACCTGGTGCATCAGATCTTGCTGGCACGTGCCTTTGCATCTTCTTAATGGAGCATGGCAATTCTGTTCCTGGCTGAGTCTATTAATATATTTCATAATTATCCATGCCATTTTTCTTCTCTGCTCCCTGTTCAGCTGTGTATTGCTTAAGGCTATGGCACTGAAGTTGTCACCTGGTGGATTCTAACTGTTTGTTGTCAGTATCATTGTAGGATACATTTAATAATTTGTTCAGACTTTGGAGGCTGAAGAGAGGTTAATCCCATTTCAAATGTAACATCTGTCAAAACATTTAAAATCCAATTTAACAGCTCCACAACCTGACTCTTTCTGTGAACACAAATAGAAAAAAATAGTTGTGTTACAACAAGATGTCGTGATGAAACATTACCCACACTCCCTTCCACCCTTAATAAGTCAGTGGGAAGTGATAAGTTTGGCCCTGGGATGCTGTTACAGAGTAAACATCATTAAGGGGATAAAATTTGTTCAAACATTTTTACTGAAGGTTTTTGCAATGTGGAGAAACACAAAATGATTGAAATCACTCCTTGGTCAGTTTAGAAACCAAAACGAACCATGGCACAAAATTTCAATCAACGTCCCAACTCTTGAAAAATCTTAGGGTAAATAACATCCAGCTGGATCAGCCTGTTTCTGGAAGTGAGATAACCTTTAGAAAAGAGTTCTCCCATTCTGGTATTGTTTTTTTTTTAATCAAAATAATTTATTTTTCCTGGCCTCCTTTTCCCACAGCCTGACTTTGTGTATCTCTCATCTATGCTGGCAAGAGGGAAAACAGGCTGTCTGGAAATATCTTTCTTTCAGAGGATCCTCCTGGAAGACTCATGCTGTGGATACATGGGGACAATGGGTAAATTTCTTCCTTCAGGGTTACTAGTTTAGGACCAACACCTTCAGTGATTTTCACTGGATCTGCTCTGCTTAGATTTTGATGCTTCGTTTACATCAAAATCTGTTTACATTGACTTCTGAGTCTATTGATGACTTTAATCTGAACCCGAGCTTTAAGTTAGCTTAGTTTGGAGGGTTATGCTTTCAAACCAAAATGCACTGGAAAAACTTCGAGAGTGTGTGCCTTCTTTGACTGAAATATGAACTATCATCACATGCCAGTGAGAATTCTCAATGGCTATGTGTATTATGTCTTCTTTTTTTTTTTAATAAATCGAGCATTCAATAATGGCCACTGTTGAGAGCAAAGTGCCAATCTTGATCAACCAGTAAAGCCATCCACCTGAGGAAATGTTGTGTTTCAATGAAGATAATAACCCATCTGTTCAGTTATCCATTATTGCTCATATTTTTACATCTCATTTCTCACAAAGGGTTGGAAGTAGGTTTTTTTAATCTGTTTGCTGCCTGTTCTTCTCCCTTTCCACTAGCAGATCACTAGTGCTAATTCTTCTTTTTACGTGATTCTGCCTTACAAGATAGGAATGCTGAGTGAGATTGATTAGCTGTATAAGAGTAGAGTTGTGTTCAAGAAGTAACATGCAGAAATCCTATCTTTGTTGTTTGACCGTGCAATGTCTTCCCAGTAGAAAAAGCCACGAGCTTTTTCTGCCTTTTGAAATGTATAGTACAACTATATTTAATAATCCCTGAAGAAATAACTATCAAGCTGAAGAATGAGAAGAAAAGAAAGAAGTGGTCATGACCTCTGCATTAGCTGTGGAGCAGGAGCAGGGATTGATATGAACCACCCCTTGCACTGAAATGCACATGCCAAGCTGCTCAAATCCTGCTTGCAAGCAGAAGCTATGGGATGTCTTAATTCCTATCAGGTTGGAGCCTTCTTATTGTCTTAGGCCAGTGTCCCAGTGACAAGAGCACTCGGCATAGAGTGAGGACCCCTGGCACTGTATTCCTGACTCTGCCATTGACTTCCTACATCACCTTACTTGAGTTATTTATTCTCTCTGTCTTAAATTGTCTACAAAATGAAGATAATCTTACACACTTTATATGGATGTTGAGGTTCATGTCTTTTTTGTTAATGACGGTACTTTGTGATCTGTAACAATCGGGCTGCTTGTCATTATGCTCTTGGTCTATATTTCATGAGCCTTCAGTGATAAGCACTATTGTAATTAGTCTTAAACTGGGCATATTTTACCCTTCCTTTCCCAGAGACACTTCTTCATTCGCTATTCATCCCCTTGCCATAGCACTGCAGCAGTACACAATGATCAATCATTGCAATGTAACATATGCCAGCTCCAAAAGCAGTTGAGCCAACAGCACTCAGAATAAGTGAGTCTCTTAACGTAACTCATGGCTGATAAAAAGGGAAAGATAAATGAAGCCCATAATTCCTTCACTGTTTGCACTTTCTGGTAGTGAGGCATATCAAGTTGCTGAGTAGGATTTTAAATGAAACCTCCTCACTATTTGTCATAAAAAAAAAAATACCAGTTATATAAAATAAAGTGAAAGCAACCTTTAAAAATGAAGTGTAACCAAGCACTACAATTAAATAAGATCACTTTCCTTTTAGGTTTGTTACTTTTGATCAGACCTTATGTAATGAGAATTGAAATTAAATTAAAAAATTCTCTGGTGCAGCAGAAAAAATAAATGTAAAATGCTGTTAATGCTCTTTCACTACACAGTGGCTATCATCATGGCTGTCCTTGGGGTTGCTACTGGAGTTGCTAAAAAACTGATTAGATGAAGCATTGTTTCCAGAAGGACTATGCACACTTTAATGGATTTTTGTCCATTCTGTGGTCAACCAATTTAGAATTCATGTAAGTACTGTGGGTTTGAAAGTCTGACAGAACTGCAGAATTTATTGGTTTCCTGTTTCAGCCTGGGTCAGCTATCATGAGAAAGAGCAGAGGGGAAAGCTGAGCTACAGATAGCATGGAAAACTGATCACAGGATGGGAGGCGCAAAAAATTGAATATGACACAACTGTGCATAGAGAAAGATGGGTGGGGAAAAGGGCAAAATGCTAAGAGATATTTCTACTATCCTCTACAAACTGTTTCTTCCTGCAAATTCTTTGGCCTTATTATTCTGCTCTGACACAGAATGTAGCCCTTGTGTTAGTTTAAGAAATATGCCATTGCTTGAGTTCACAGATAAGAGATTTTGGGAACCTTGTCTCATTTAGCAAATCCATTGACAGAGAGATTTGCATAGCTTCAGAGTCAAGGAACTGCCCCTCCTCTGATTATGATATCATCAAGTAGGAACAAATAATGTACATTGCCCAGTAAGCTGCAAACATCTGGTAGGAGCTGTGGTCTGGGAAATGTCACATAGCAGCTTATTTTTTCATTTACACTTTCATGTATATAATGCAATATTAGGGGTACTGAGTAATGAATATTGAGGCTTAAGTTGGGAGAGAGAGATTTTATAAGGTGAATAAAATTTAAAAAATGAAGGAGATTTCTAGGCCTGTCCACAGACATATAATTTTCTTCAAGAATCATTCTGTAAGGTTTTATTGAAATATTTTGCATAACAGATCCTGAAAATTCATCTTAATGCAGCAGCATAAAAGAGACAAGACAGAGTTTGATTTAAATTCATTTTTTATTAAAAATTAATAGATTTTTAAGGCCAGAAGGGATCATTATGATAATCTAATCTGACCTATAGCTGGCCATCAAATTTTAACCAGTAATTTCTATCTTAAGACTGATACCTGCACTTAAACTACAGTGTGCTTTTTCTTTCCCTTTCATACAGGACATCTTGATTTAAAGCAACCAAGTAATGAAGCTGCTGATGCATTCTTTGATAAGCTATTTCAGCATCACAGTTGAAGAAGCTCTGTTAACAGCAGCATGATTTGATGGGGTCATGACTGATATAGCCAGTGGTAGAAGGCCTCTTGGGTTAGCAGTGGTTATCCTGATTGGTGCATGGAATACATTTATGTATGTGTGTGTGGACTCACTTTGACCACACATTGTTGCCAACCAAGTGTAGTCTCCGCTCTCTGGACTCCTAGAGCTAAGTGCTACAAACACTTAGTTCCAGAGCTTATGCATATGCATATATGAATGCACCAAGCATGGTGGGTCAAAAAATGTTGAAGGTCTTACTAAAAGGTAAACCTTCTTTCTAGAACAGATTTCTATCACCAAATCAGTGAATTTACTGTGAACTGGATGCTGAAGTCTGTCTACACAAACAATTTCCTTTAAGGGTTAATGCTTTTGTCTCCCTGTGGGTAATAATGGGTTTGGTAGGACAGCTGACCTACTGTTGACCCAGTTCTGAAGGTGTCTGTGTTTATACCCTCATGTTATCCAAGCCCAATTTAGGTGGTGATTGTCAGATTGCTTTGGGAAGAGGGAGAATTTTTTATTAAAAAATCCCACTTAATTCATACAAAGCCTTACTGGGTAAGATGTAATTCAAGCTATGAATTTTTTACTCATTTTTGATGACTGACTGCTGGCTTCTCTCTGACATTTAAGATCTTCACATGCCAGCCACTATTAGTTGTGATCTGCAGCAGTTCCCGTCTCAGTGATTGAGCTTCACTCTATTGAACACGGCTGCACATACAGAGCTGCATCAAAACACTCTATTATATGTGTCAAGTTGGGAAGGAGAAGGAAATATTTCCCCCTGCTTATTACTTCTGGAGTATGATGCACAAACAACTCTCCTACCAATTGTTTCAGTTCTTTCTTCTTTATTTCCTGGCAGGATAAACTTGGGCTTTGACAACCAGGCTGACAAACAAGTGCAGCAACTAGGAAGCCACTGAGGAAGTTCACTGTTATCATTATGTGACAGTGAGGATGTTTGGAATGTCCTGGTGATACTTGGTGTAGAATTCTCACTTTCCAGTTGTAAAAATGCAACAGGTTGCTCAATCTGGAAGAGACTGCCCACTAGGCATTCAGAGACTTAAATAAGAACTTTTTTTTTTTCCCTATTTAGTATAGGAAGCATCTGTGCATGTGTTCAAATGCCAGGGACAGATTTGATGGCTGCATTATGTGTATAAAGCCCTTCTATCCCTCTTGCTGCTTTTTTTTTCTAGTAAATCTGACTTGTGTGGTCATAACAATATGGGTTATAATTCTGAAACAGCAATTTGTTGTTTCCACCCATTAGATGTTCCTAGATCCCTGGTATGTGTACTGATGAGCTGACTCCCAGATTTAGGACCTAACTCTGTTATCAATTGTAATGCCTATTTTGTCATAGGCAAAAGCCCTTTACCTTCAGGGACGGTGTATTTTACATGACTGAAGGTGAGAAGTAGACTTAGGCTTTCTAAGTCGAGTCAGAAATGATTGCGCTTCAGACAGTGATGTGAGTGAGGCACAAGGAATTAGGATGTTGTAGCTGTGCAAAGAATCTGTGAGGGGATTGGCACCTTTCATCATAGTGACCTACAACACAGTGATATGGCCTTCCTGACATGGTCCTTTCCTTTATGACCACAAAAGGCCATTTAATTTCTTATTTAGTACGTGCAGACGTCTTGCTATCTCCCTTCCACCTGTGTACATTTATGTAGCTGTAGGAATTGGATTAAGGAAAGGCAAATGTGAATTTGAATCAGCTCAGCTCCTGAAAAATTTTCCTCCCTTTGGAGTACTGCCTTGTTCTATGTAGAGGACATGGACTACACAATGCAAGTGAAAGAGTAAAGCCAGAAGATGCCTCCTTGGGGTTATACTGGCGCTCATGTTGCTAATAAATGGTGTTAATAAATTCAGTGGGTGTCCTACCTACCCACAGTTTGTGGAGGTGAATCCACCTTCCGCACTTTACAGAAAATTTCCAGGCAAGGCATATCTCCATGGATAACCATAGTGATGAAATGACTGAAGCAGTAGAGAAAGATTTCCTCCTTCCTTCCCGTCTCTCATAGAAGCAGTAGGTTGCTCTATAAATTACTGAATTAGAAGATAAATGTGCTTGGCAGTTGGATCAAAGAATGTCAGAGCAGTTCCACTAACGACAATGGCTATCTGAGAGAATATTGTAGCCAGGGCATCATGTCAATAATGAACTAGTTTGAAGTACATTTAAGTGATATTTCTGCTGACTCTAGTTGAAAATCCATGTCATATAATAGAGCTGTAAGTTGTATTGTTAAGTTCCTTGTCAACACAGTATTCTGTGGAAGTGAGCAGAAAGCTCATCCTGAAGGGTGATCTGCTACACGGATTCATAATATATTGTTGTCTTACTGGGCGTGTCTTCCGACTAACACATACTGATCTGATTAGCACTGATTTTCACTTGCTTGTGAATTACAGGGCAGTGATGGATCTGTGGAATAAGAATTGGGTGACTCTTGTGCAAGAACCTCAGCAAAGGAGCATTACAATTTTAAGGATCTCTATCTTGGTAGAACTTGTTGGCAGGAAGTTTTCTTCACCTAAACTACCTTTTGCTGTTTCTGTTTATTACACTGCTTTCAGGGCTGCTCTTCTGAAGTCAGTGCAAAGTATCCTATTGAAAATGGTTAAGTCTCAGGTATGGTATGTGCTGAAGGATTATCATGACAAGAAGTAAGAATGATTTGCTTGTTGGGCTGTTTGTGAGCTTTTCCTTACGATCATCTTCCTCACAAACTTCAGGTCCTCTTCCTTTTTGTAGTACCATGAATGATGTTTTTTCTTCCTCCATGTTTAAACTCTTAATATATTTAGAAACAGTTCTCCCTCTTTTGCTTTTTGGCAAGCTATAGAGAGTTCCCATACACAACTACTGATTTAAAATTATGTGGTCAGAAACAGGACACTCCAGATGCCACCTTTATGTGTATGAGCAGCAGAATATTTTTTTTGAATGTATGGAAGTATATCTTTTTTCCTGTGGGAATGCTGCCTCATTCAGTCCATGGAGTGATGCTGAGTATTCTTCAGTTTTTTATTTTCTTCTTGTCTGTCATGTAGCATTACGTGTCATTTTCTGCATAATCCTGAACTCCTTCAAATCGTACAATGGAATATCCCATTTTTCATGTTTTTTTTAAATGCAGCTCGTCTTTACATTGACCATACTTTTCATAGATTATCATAAATTTATTTCTAAATAATTCTCTAATGTGAAGGCTTATTGTTATCCCCTTTTCACAGATGGAGTTGTTCACAGTGAAGGAGAGGTACAGTGAGATTATGATCAAAGTACCTGTTGTTACGTGTGTGGAATATGAGAAACTCAAGGCTTGTTTTTTCAGGGACAGGAGGTGAGACTACTACAACTGACCAGCTGTTGGCCAGTGTGCCTCATCCCCTCTCATGGGGTAGGGTGGGAAATCCATGGCAGGGCAGAGAAGGACTCTGCCAGACCAAGGTTAATTTCAACAGCATTAGCGAGGAGACCACATAACATCTCTTCCAGCATTCCCTGCCTGACAGCACTTTCAGCTTCTGACACAAGTTTGACAAGACTTCTTACACACCACACCCCACAGAGATCTTGTTTATGCCTAGAATTTATTTTTGAGAAATGAGTGAGATAGATAGGTACAGTCCTGTAGAAAAAAATTCACTACATGAAAGGCAACGGTAATACCAACAGAAATGCTGAACTCAGGTTCAAAAGGCAAAAAATGGCTTATGTTTGGCATAGTAGCTGGGGAGTAATGGGTGTACCACAATACGGTAACCAAGCTTTTCTCCTTTCTACTGCTGCAAACCCTACCTTTTGGGAAAACGTAGATTCAGCAGCATTTGCAATCCAGGTGTTTTGGCTCTGGGTAACTTCTTCCTTAGTGTTAATTCTGTTTCTTCTGGCAGTCAGGTTAGCTGTTACGTTTAGCCTAGGCTGGGTGCAATAGTGCATGTGGTCACTACCTTGTGCGATCCGTTGGGAATGCAAGAGAGAGAGAGTGTGTGTGTGTGTGTGTGTGTTTAGGGGTAGGGTGTAGGGGCAGCTGCACTGCCAGCTGACCTTCTCAGTAAATCTGACTTTGGTGGAACTATGATTGCATTGCTAGTGCCATGCACTTCCTAAAACTAGAAGTTTTATGTGACTGGTTGCTTGGAAATACAGGGCAAGCCAAGAGAAGAATCAAGAGGCAGACACTGTAATGCTGAGGGAGCTGTTTTGATCCACAGTTCTGCCATGCAGCTCCAGCCATGTTTTTGTTCTCTTTTCCCTTCCTCAGATTGTGTCAGGAGAATATTCTGGTGACTTGGCCCTAGAAAATACCCTCAAGGACACCATCAGCTAAGTTTCCATGTCTTACCAAAAGCAGATTAACAAAAGTCCTGAAGCCACTTATTACTTTCTTTAATTCTTTGGAAACATAACTGCAATTTTTTTTGATCATTTATTGAAAATGTGCTTGTGAATTAAATACAGCAACAACCTAGGAAAAGAAAAGAGAAGCACTCATTCAAACTTCCTTGACATAGTGTTTTGTCCCTGAGCTTGACAGGACCTCCTTTAGGGAT
Source organism: Haliaeetus albicilla (assembly GCF_947461875.1). Taxonomy (NCBI): domain Eukaryota; kingdom Metazoa; phylum Chordata; class Aves; order Accipitriformes; family Accipitridae; genus Haliaeetus; species Haliaeetus albicilla. Next base: position 20,669,926 of record NC_091487.1, read on the forward strand.
GAAAACTTAAAGGAGGAAAGGATTGGTGTAACACACAGGAAAAGTGACTTGAATACACCCTGTGCTTATGCAACATGAACAAAATACCTCCCTGCTGTGAAAAGCTCTCAGTCTAAATAAGGAGTGGGGAATAAATAGGATGATCTTCTTTGATTATCTCTATCTGCTGTGGACAAAATAACATGCCATTCTCATGGGGCTTCGCTGGCTTTGTAAATGGGCTCTTGTCTGCCTGCCTCCATGCACATGGACTGAGGCTCCTTGGGCACTGTTAAACTGGTGGAAATGAAGACCTTGATTACAAAGGAGCACTGACCTCCTGGAAGTTGACTGTAATTCTCTTTCTTGCTGTGACTTTCAGTGCTGTCAGAAGGGATTCAGCAGAGGTGAGGCTGCAGTGAAGGGTTTTGCCTGGGTTATCTGTGACCCGTTTGACACTCTGAAGCACACAAGACAGGACAAGTTCTTACAGGGTCCTGGAGGGTGAGACCATCAGGATCATAATACATTTTAGACTCAAGACAGACATGCAAAGTCATAATTTCTGCCCTGCAGAAAAAACGTCAGGATTCAGCTTAATAATAAAACAGGTTAAAAAATCTAACTAATGAATGTTTTTTGCTTCACAAAGAATATATAAGCAAGACAAAGCTATGCTTTGATTTAAAGCCATATGATCATGCTTACATAGTACATAGTTTGAGCTATCGCGCCTCGGATATATCGGGGCTTAGTGGCACAATATTGCCACTATTTAAATATGGTCAAATGGCTTGAAGACAGATCACAGATTCCTTTCCTTCCTCCCAAGAACTTTGTTAAAATGTGCTGAAATCTCACCTTAATGAAGGTTTCATCTCAAGCTTCATGTTCAGAGGATACAGCGGAGTCCCACAGAAATCTAATCCGCACATCCCTTGGTCCTTCTTGTTTTCATGTTTGCCTCCTTGCCATCTCCCACCCAATACCTCCTATCATAGGGCACCCCACAGTGATGGCTGACCCTTGAGCTAGGATGCAGATATACACTTCTGGAGTGACATATCCCATGAGCTACCCTGGCCCTTGAGGGAGGTTGAATGCTGGGCACTCATTCCATTTTCCCAGTAAAAATTTTCAATTTTGCAGAAACAGTGTTTTCTATTGAAAAAGCATTTTGACAGCAATGTCCCAAAGAGTCTCACCAGTCAGCTTTATGTGCAGGAAAATGAAGTTAATAACAGGGCAAAGCTCATCTAGCAAAGAGGACAAAGAAATGTAAGCGGTATGGCTCAGGACAGACTGCCAAGTATTGATGGTTTGGGATAAGAAACAAATAATAATAATCTGTTAACCACAAGTGGAATAGATAGAATTCTCTGTTTCTGTAAGGATGTCTCCTGGAGCTGAGATATAAAGCAGAGAAACCTTACAAGTGCCTGTCAAACCAGCTGAACAGAAATGAGATGTATCTCCTGATAGCAGCAGCAGACTGTCAGCTCTGTGACAGGCTCTGAATAAATTGCTGTTTTCCAAAGATTTCTTCAAGAGCAGAAACATAAAAGCAAATGAGAAGAATACAAACAAAAATCCTCCACACACAGTCTCCTTATCACCTGTGCCTGATTTTTAAGTGAGAAATACTACTGCTGAACAGATATACTTCTGTGTCTGATGTCTCTTAGAATCTCTGAATTTATCATCAGCATCTTTGCAAGATGACCAAAGCCAACAGCAAAGGCTAGACACTGTTCTCCACTCTTGGATAGGTGTTATTTCTTCTGGGTCATCCACAGCATGGGGGAAAGAATAAATTAGTAACAGCCTGAGCCCTGGAAGGAGGGCAAAGCTGACCTCATTTGTGCAGAATTTCTTTTTCACTAGACCTCCAAGGGGGTTAAAAGGATGTATAAATTACAAAGCTGTTGGCACCCACATGAGGAAATACTAGAAGAACAGCAATGTGTGTGATTGTACCTCACATTCTCCCTGCTCTGTTTCTATAATCAGGCTCTTGCTTAGCCTTTCTCTCTTATCTTTTTTCCTACCTCCTCATCTAGTTGCTGTCTCTGCTCCTCCAGCCTGTTGTTGCACCCTGATGACATTTCTCAGTCCTAGGCTTCAGACTGCTTGTGCAGTTTCATCCCTTTCCATCAGCTTGTCTTCAGGCCATCGGTCAGCCAATGCATGCCTGAGATCCAGGTCAAACCTCTATTTTCTCTTTTTTGTCATCACTCACACTGACCTTCTTGCCCAACCTTTTCCAGGCTCTTCTCCCTCATGCACTTTCCTGTCCCAGTCTCCTTGTCCTCCACTACTCCACTCGCTGGTTCCTGTGCTGGATGCTGAATAATAACATGCAAGGACTATGAGCTTGTAACACCGGTCACAAAGAACCATTTCCAGAGCTGCTGTCATGCTTGCTGCAAGTGAACAAGAGGACCTTCTGCCACCTCCTCCAATCTCTTTTTTTTCCCCACTGTTGATTCTTCCAGTGTCAGTGGTGTGCAGATATAGAGCTATCCCTGAGCAACTCCTTCTGGTATTGAATGCAGTTTAATCACTTCAGCAGAGCTTGCCTCCCAGCTTTGTTAGCCTGTTTGTTAGTCTAGACAGACTGCCAGAAGAACGGGGCCATACTACTTCCCAGACCTAAGCTGGGCTACTGAGAACTAGGTTTGGTATCCCCATAGGGGTTTAATTTGTTCAGGCTGCAACACCAACTCTTTGCCTTCTGATCTGGGCAACCTGTTTTCTTTCCATGATACCTGAAAAAGAGCATTTACAGCATAACAGTGTAAAGCCTCCCTGGTTTAGTCTCTGATGTCCAGTCTGTATCATCCCCAAGCAATAGCCGAAGGGCAAGTCTTCCTCATTTGCAGGCTGCAGCATTGTCAAGAAATCCCTCCTCTTCTTTGGCTTTTGTCTCCAACTCTTATTGTATTAAGCACCGCCCATGTTTTGCCCTGCAGCTGTAAGTGCTGGGTAAGCTGGTTGTATGCAAGTTTCTCAATGTCAGGTTCATCTTTCATCTTCTGAATTGGCACAGGGCACAAGCTGAGTGACAATGCCATGGCAATAATAATCACAAGTGCGTTAGGTTCCCTGCATCTAGCCACTAAGCTGCTTTGGGGTTTTGGGGTCAGGAACCATCTGTGACTCCAGTTAGAATGACAACAAAAGGAAAAAAAGAGAGGTAGGGGGAACAGAAATTAAAACTGTAGGTACTCTTAAAAATATTTATCTGACATCCTCTTAATCATTTACATGCTACCAAGTGATGGCTTGCACATCCTTTTCCAATGTTTTAAGTTTAATTACAATAGTGAAAGTTGTTTTATTTTTCCTTTGTGCATGGACTCAAAAAGAATAATAGAATGTCCTAATGTGACTATGGATCATAGATTTGTTCATTTGACTTTTGTGTGCATGTGTGTGTACGTGCTGAAAACAAACAAAAAATAGTTTGCAAAGGCAAAACCCAGCAGTTATGAGTGTATTACTATATTAGCTAATAGTGTATTGGGGTTAAGGGTATCTGATGAACTGTGGCATAAGTCTTTTTACTCTGATTTCTACTACAGTTGTTATCCATCCTCAGTTTCTAAAATGAAATGGTTTCACAACTTGTGTATTTCCTAGGATTCTGCCCAATTTTGGTTTTCAATGGTTTTTTGGCGCTGTTGCTTTATTGCCTATTTTATATGGGAAATAATGACAGGCTGGGCTAAACAGTGATCAGTGGCAGGACTTCTAGTGATTTCAAGTTGCAACAGAATTTAGCTTAATGAATTCAATAACTTCTAGCATGTCTCAGATGTCTGCTAGTGCTATTATTAATCAGTCTGCTGCCAGCTGCTTGGACAATAGCTCCTTGTTCTTCATAGCCTGTTGCTTAATCAAGAATGTATTGTTGCCTGAGAACTTGGCAAGGACTTTAAGCCAGATTCAGATTTCATTTACTTCTGTGTGAACTTTGAGAAATGGTGTGGACATTAGTGGTATTATTCTGGGTTTGCCTCTGTATAAACGTGATCAATATATGGCTCTTTAGTTTTTAAATTTGTCTCAAGAGATTTGTCACATTCACAGGGAGCTTTTACAGCAAGCTCTTTAGCAGTGAAAAAACTCTTTGCTGTGGGTGCGTGCATGTGTTTGGATGTGCATGTGTTTATGCATGTTGCATAGAGCATTAAATCTTACCCTTTTCATTTGCTTGGTCCCTGCCGGCCAGCACAATACTAATTACCTTGGAAAATGATTGATGTTTGTGTTAAAGCCAATATGCAGGTGGAATGTATGTTATAATTTTCCATTCTTTAATTTGTCTCCTGTTAACAGCTGATTGCTACTTTGCACAGGGGACTGTGAAAAGCTTTACCAAAGGAAATATTTGGATACATACAAATTTAAATCACAATTGCATGATGGAAAGTTCTTTTATTTTGTTCAGCTTTTTGTTTTTAATTTTTCCACCATATGATTTGATTGCATTCATGTTGGCCAATCTGAGGGGGACCTTTCAGAGAGCTGACAAGTAGATGGGAAAGGGCTATGAAAGTGCAACCAAGTGAAGAGGTGAATTAAGCCTGTTCAAACATTTAAAAAGATTGATGAAAAAAATAACTTCCCATTTAATCCTTCATGCTAGTGAGCAGACATCGCAGGTCAAATAATGTTAAAAAACAATGTTCATTTACATACAGGAATATATTATTTCTATCTCTAACATCCAGCATAAGTGTCTGTAAAGTTTTGATTGTAAAGCTAGGATTTTGGAAGTGGTCAATGTCACCAGCTCACTCTGTTCCTAATAGGAAGAGGAAGAGGGGAGTTAATAGGAAGAGGAAGAGAGGAGTTAATAGGACTCTGCCTCCTTGGACTTCCAAACTTTGCACAATCCCCTTGCTTCCTAAGCCTATTAGCTACCTGTTTCTTGACCTGTCTGGACACTGTTAAGTGTTCTTCTAAAGCCTGCAACTTCTCACAAACTGCTTCTTTTATCACACAGAAACAAAGAGAAAGTGCATAGAAGACAGACATTTTACTTATCAGAAAACTTAGATGCATTCAAATTCATTTCTCTGGGCCTATCAGAAGATCCTTAACTGCTCAGACCATGTCTGGCCATGGGATTTAGCTCTGGTTGTACCAAGTAGGAGTGTAGTCAGGCCTGGTGATAACACAGTATCTTTCTGCTGAAGTAGAGCCTTGAAGCTATTTTGGCCTCTACATAAAAGGAGATCTGGATCTTTCTGTCTGATTATCAGTTATGTGTTATTTTGTTTGAAGCGTCAGAAGACAAGGGCAGACAGCTAATATTTTGCTTTTAGTGGTTTGCTGTATTTCAAAGCATCAAGAGAACAATCTGTTAGTTCTCCAACTTTTCAATGAACAACGTGGAACCTCTTACATCATTCCTCTAACTCAAGCAATTGGTCTGAAATTATATTGGTTCACAGAAAAGAAGAATTAGAGATGACAAGGAGTATGACTGAAGTGGTAAAACTTCCAGCCTTATCCCCAGTTCACCCAACTGTAAATGGATCATTCAAGCAGAGGAATCAAATGTGTCCAAAATCCTGAATGCATCCCATCAGCTTCAGTAGCTGATGTGGCTAGCCACACCTGCCCAGTGGGCCAGCTAGACTTGAACACACTTTGCAAAGTAAGTAAGTAAACTCCAGAGCTATCACTTCCACATCAAATGCACCTATAATTACTCTATAGTATGACAACATTAGAGAACAAATTTAGTATTATTATCAACAGTGGTACATGCTACACTTTAGCCATTGGACTGTATCCTGTAAATGTTCCACATGAGAAAATCTCATTAAAATTAATGGCAATCTTTTTGGTACAAACATATTTACTACTCTCTTGTGGTTGACATTTTTTAAAAGTATTTTACTTATGTAGTTTTTCACATTCTTACTGTAGTTCAGTAGTAAGGATCCTTTTCCAAAACTGTTCACAGGAAGGTGGAGGAGTTACACGGATGTTTTAAATAAATAAGCTTTGCATAGCAACAGAATAGTATAGAATTAAAAAACACAAATGGTGCCTGTGTTGTGGATTTAACAGCTAACCTAATTCATGTGCTTGTTCACCAGCCTGGCCTCTACCATTCCAATCTCTTCTCTCGTTTTCAGTTAGTGATACTTAAAGTGCTTCGTTTGCCCATGCTACCTTTATGTGGTTCTTTTGGGGTGCCTGGCAGAGTTTCAGGGTTGGTTCTGTGGTTCTTAGAAATCTGAAATATGGCTAACTGAGAATCTTTATTTTTTGGAAAATGTCAATTATCTTTATTGAAGCTGCTCTTGAGGAAATAATATTTTCATGAATTTACTGTCCTCACCGAAAAAACCCCCAGTTCTGAAATAGTCCCAGCCTCTTCTTTTCCTGTTTTTTTAAAAGAGGAAGTTCAATGCTTTGGGTCAAAATGGCACTCCTTTGAAATTTTCAGTTCATGTAAGAAACAGTAAGTCTTAAAAATTCAAGATAGAGCAAACATTTTTATTTTTTTTCTTTTTTGTATAGAGTTGAGCCAATGTAACAGTTTTATCACATCACCTACATGCAAAATTTGTGTGGCTTTTCCAGTTATAGAGTAATAAAATAGAAGGTATTTTTATTATTATGCATTTTAGAATGGACTATTGCTCTCTGACTGCACAGAAATGCAATGACAGTTTCTCATTGCTTTAGTCTTTAAACTGTATTTTTGTTTTAGGAATGACATAAGTCACAACTACTTGGCTTGCTTTCTCAGATGCATCATGTACTTTTTCCTACCTGGGTAATTAATAGCCAGTGAACCCCAGTGGATTTTGTTATTGCCAATGACATTGAGGCAAAAGGCTTGATATCTCCTGCAAAACAGATATAATATTACTCAGTTCTGAAAACCAAGTGACTTCAGGAGGTTAAGAAGGTGGGTGGGAAACATATTTTTCAATAGATACAAACCCAAATATTTAAGTGGAACATGCACAAGGTCTCCTGAGATGTTTATATTATAGCTATAGGAGGAAAAGCAATAAAGAGAACACTTTAGCAGTGTTGAAACAATCTGTCACAGAACAGACACAAAGATGTTGGCATACCTGCAGATATCTGTTTCCTGCATCCACTTGCAGAATTCCCAGGATCCTCCTCCTCTATGCTATTGATTTCTGTGCTGTTTCTTTGATAGATACAGGCATCTCACAGTATTCTACCATTGCATGTTTATAACCTTGCAATGTCAGCATGGCAGAGAGTTATATTAATGATGAAGGTGAAGGGAAAGGTAAATGTTTAATTGTATTGAATGGAATCTATCTCATGTCTGACAAAATGATGCTTCCTTGTTCCATGCCATTCAATCATAGTAGAGAGGTATTTCCTGACTTTAACAGGCATTAGCTGAATATCTTCAGTTTGTCCTTCCACACAATAGAAAATTGTGGGTTTTAGTCACTGTGTGAACATTAACATGTAATTTAACAGTACTGTGCTTATTTCAACTAGCTATTTACTTCTTTTCCTAGTTGTTCACATCTATATTTTTCAGCAGCTCATTAGACTAGAAACAAGAATGTAAAGCAGTTGTGGTAACTTGCATTTCTGTTTTGTTACTATAAAAGGTGCAATGGCTTTTTTTTTCAAAGCTATGACTGTAAATATGAAAAACATTTTCAGTCCATGCTCTGCTAACATTTAAGGCTGGAGACAAACTGGGCAAACACCCACCCATGTGGAGATTGTGCACTGTTCAGCTTATGCAGAGTTGATTGTAAGTTTGAAATTTTTCTGGGGGATGAAAGGGTTGAAAACACATTTCTTTATGAACATCTCAGAGAACTTAAAACCTCCTATATATGGCCAAAATTGTTTTCTTTTTTTTCAAAGATCTGATTAACAGGGAATGTAAAAGCATTTGCTACTTTTCACAATCTCATATGGTGTTTTGGTTTTGCTGATAAAGAAATCAAAGCAAATCAGGTCCAAAAGGCTATCCACTTCACCATACACGGGATAAGTACTAAACTTCAACAAGAACAATCCCGGTTAGCCATTAGGTAAAAAGAAAAAAACCCAACCCAAACAAAACAGTAAAGGTACTGAAGCACCGGAATGGATTGCCTAAAGATGCAGTGCTCACATCCTTGGAGGCCTTGATTAGGCAAATGTCTGTCAGTAACAGATTGGTGGAGTGTGGCAGCATGGTGTCATCCTGCCCCCAGCACCTGCTGCTGCTCCCTCTTACCACATGCGAGTGCTGCTCTCATGCCATGCTTACCAGTCCAGTCTCAGCACGAGGTATGGTGATACATGCTGTTTCTATATAAAGCCTAGCCAGAGATGAAGATGTGTTGTTGCTCTGTTGAGAGAAACAAATAAATTATTTACGGCTCTGAATAGCATAGCAAAAAGTGTGGTAGGTCAAGCTGTTGTCAGGTAAAGCGTGAGAGGGGTCAGGGCTCTAGGTGTTCTTCTTGTGAAGGTTGATGTATTCATACATCAGAGTGATACCAAAGATATGTGACTTGCCAGCTGTGAAACTAATGCCACTTTCTCTGGGCAACAGTCTGAAGGATCTGGCCATACTCGCCACTTGCTGAATGCTCCCTGCTGAGAGGTTCTGTGTGGAGGTGGTGGCAGGTGCTGGAGAGGCTGCTGGGAGAGGGCTGATCGCTGGAGGGAGGGGAGCGGGTTAGGCACAGCAGGCGTGGGGGAGCATGAAGGATTGCCAGGGCTGGGGAGATGGAAGTGTAGTCTGGGAGAGCGCCGTGAAAGGGGGATGTAATAGCAGAGGGAGAAATGGCTGTTCTCTGCAACTCTTTCTGCTGCAGCCTTTCGCATGGGCTATGCCTCTCATACCTCCCTAATTTAACAGAGTAAGAGCACAGAGAATTCTTTTTTCCCAACTGGAAGGTCTTCACAGAGTTAGTACTATTTGTGTACTTCTTAAAGGATCAGAGGGACCTCCTCCTAACAGGATAGGTGCCTAAAAAAACCGGTACAGTACAGCTGCAGTGATTCATTTTCAGCTAACTAGCTCCAACACCAAGAGCTGTGACAGCCTGGATCTTACCTGGAAAACACTCCTGCAGGGCAAATGGCTGGGCCGTTTGCTAGTACTGAGCTCCTCGCTGTTGCTGGTAAACTGCTGCCAGCTCCTGAACTGAGTAATTTAAGGCAAGCTCGCATACAGCTGCGCTATGGCCATAGTGCAGTGACTACCATCCAGACATATACTGCAGGGTATGTTCTCTCACCAAATGAAAACAGGATCAGTTGACTGCTAGGTGCAAAACAACTAACAACACATCCATTAGATACCTGTATGCCTCTCTAAACATTCAAATGGAAGTTATTAAACTTATTGAAGTGATTAGAGCAAGTACTATGTACTTGGACAAGAGAAAGAAACAACATGCAATTTCCCCCTCTGTTGAGAAAATCAAGTAATAATTTGAACTTTTCAGTTGCTTATCATACTTAGAACCTCCTTGACTTGGCAGTAGCTAGGGCAATGATGGATATCAGAAGCTTTATTTTGGGAAAACTGCTCTCAGCTCCTCCCCTATCCTGCAAACACAGACTGTTAAAACCTAAAGACACCTAGGGCCATTACTCGCTTCTTAGCTATATAAGGTTATGCAGTTCATAATATACTTACGATACCTTATTGTATCTGTCAGATAGTAAATTTAATTTTAAAATTAACATAATGCATTAGCATAAAAACTTGACCTTCTGTCTCAAAATGTATGATGTCAAAAATCTGATTGCACTAGTATCTTTTAAGGACATTGGCTACCTAAACATCTTTATTATCTTGTCTGTACATACTTCAAACTAACATATTAACACATTACTCATTTTATTGCTTTATTATCCCATTAATAAAACTCTAAGTCCTCTCATGTTAAAGTCCTTATTTCTGTTATATAAACCCACAAAACTCTTAACAAGATAGGCCTTTCAGGAGCTAATTGATCTTTTATTTGCAGTGATAAGATTGGGATTCACATGCCTAAGCTTCATAGCTGGGATTCATCTCCCATTTTAGACATATTTTAGCAGCCTAAAATGGCTGCTCTATGCAAGCAGGTACCCATCAGTGATTTGGTATTTTTATAACATATTTGCTGTCTGTATTCATCAGGTTTTCAAAGGTCCCTAAAGTTGAATGGCCTTTTTTCAGACACGTGAGATTTTTCACACACGTCATGCTCACACCTCTGTGTCTAAGCATTAGCCCTTGCCCAGGCCTGACTGCAAGACAATTCTCATGCCAAATTCCTGCCCTTGTCTTGCTCTTGTGTTCACCCGTGTCTGGACCATGACTAGCTCACCCCAGCATGTTTAAATCAAAGACCTGGAAGAAGGGACAAGGCTTCAGCCTTGATAACAAAGTGCCAATCTTGGATGCACAGTTATCCTTCTGGACCCTAGCCATCAGTAAGAATGAAGAGAAATAGGAGATGGTGACTTCACAAGCCTTTCACTTTACCTAGTCATCTTCCACAAGGCAAGCAATGAAATAAGGATCTTGTTCACTTGCTGCTGCTAGCACCTGCCTACTAACTAGCCTCAATGAGTCAATGCCCTCCTGAAATCTCTGGGATATTTGTAGATGCTTGGAGTATGCCGAGCAATTTGTTTACCTCTCCATGGACATTGGAACGTGAATCCAGATCACTGAATGCTTGCTATTGTTCAGCTGGTAATCTCAGGTTCAGATTCCCCACAGCGATGTCAACATCCATCAGTGGGCTGGTGCACAAATATGCATGATATACCTCTCTTCAGCTGCTCTTGACTGCTCTTTTGACCCTGGGATCAGAATATAAACCACCTGTCTTTTTCTTTTGTCCCTTATTTTTAACTGAAAATTAGGGCTACTATCTCAGCCCCTGATTCCTTCAGTGTCCTCTACAGCCTTTAGCGCCTAGAGAGACAGCTCTGGAGAGCAATACACGTCACCTGTCTTAGGTAAGAAACATAATCTGTAGCCACCTTGGATTCCTAGAACATGCTGTTCAGAGACACCCCCTATGTCCATCTGCCTGCACTGCAGGCTGTCTTCTGAAAGGCAAGTATTCCAAATTGGATGACAGTATCCTAAAAGTTTTCCACCAGCTATCTGAAAGCTCTACAATGGTGTGTAAGGATATCTGTAGGAACAACAGCTTTGATCATATATAGTAACATGTCTCTGTCCTAAGCATAAATACAGGCCTTTCACGGGAACTTGCAGGAAAGAATGGAATTATAACACAAACTGATGCTGAAACAAGGCAGCCCGGGAAATGGGGAACATTTCAAAATTATAAGCAGTTATACTAAACCAATAATATATGTTTAAATGTTTCTGTTTTGTTTATTAAATGTTACCTTTTCTATATGCCAAGAATAACAAGTTATCTTGCTTTCAAAATAGAAAAAAACCATTCTGTTTTAAAACAGCAATGAAAAGATGTAGGAAATTCACTTTTTTGACCTGACTGCCTCTGTGGTTGTTTCTATAGAATTATTATAGCAGGGATTGGATTACTTATTAGATGAATAGCTTTGTATCCAGTGACTTTGTAAACCCATACATTCATTCTTTTGAATAATTACTATGTCTGTAAATAAACAGCCAGATTACTAAAGTATAAATTGGAGAGAAAAACAAGATATATCACAAAGAAAAAACAACAAAAATCATATTTGTAGTCCCTTTTAAGGAGGGGTTTCTGCCTAAAGTTATAATATTTAATTAAATTTATGTATTTTATTTATAGTTCCTTTTATTATTTTTTCCAGAACATGCTGACACAGCAGTGGTTTTGCTAACAGAATCTATGGTATTGCTATAATAAATATTATGGCAAAACCCCCTTCTGGACTATTTCCCTAAGCGTTAGCATTTTGAGAGTGCATTTGGGTTTGGCCACCATGAATTCATGCATTGTATATTTGACTGTAAAATCATCATTGTTAAAATATATGGCCTTAATAGGTCCTGAACTGGCACAGAAAATCCAAAGGCAGAGCTAACAAACAAGGAGAGAAATATATGTATTTTGGCATAGAGCAGAGCTGCAGCCAGCAGCTCACCAAACTTGTATTGTCCAGTGACTGAAATGATGTTTCTTAGTTTTGGGATTGTCCTGGTTTCAGCTGGGATAGAGTTAACTGTCTTCCTAGTAGCTGGTACAGTGCTGTGTTTTGAGTTCAGTATGCGAAGAATGTTGATAACACTGATGTTTTCAGTTGTTGCTCAGTAGTGTTTAGACTAGAGTCAAGGATTTTTCAGCTTCTCATGCCCAGCCAGCGAGAAAGCTGGAGGGGTACAAGAAGTTGTCACAGGACACAGCCAGGGCACCTGACCCAAACTGGCCAACGGTGTATTCCATACCATGGGACGTCCCATCTAGTATAGGAACTGGGAAGTGGGGGCAGGGAATTGCCGCTCGGGGATTAACTGGGTGTCAGTTGGCGGGTGGTGAGCAATTGCCCTGCGCATCATTTGTACATTCCAATCCTTTCCTTACTACTGTTGTCATTTTGTTAGTGTTACCATTATCATTATTAGTTTCTTCTTTTCTGTTCTATTAAACCATTCTTATCTCAACCCACGAGTTTCACTTCTTTTTCCCGATTTTCTCCCCCATCTCACTGGATGGGGGGGAGTCAGTGAGTGGCTGCGTGGTGCTTAGTTGCTGGCTGGGGTTAAACCACGACAGGGATTTTTTTTGTAATGAACTCCCTTGCTTGCTTGCTAGGGCTGTCTCAGATTTGTCTCTGGTAAGCCTGCCTCTGTTATCCCTTTTCCACCATCAGCTCTGAAGATGCTTAAGTGAAACAAGGTTTGGGGCTGAGGCAGGTACAGGAAGAGAGCACGTTAGCCAAAAAAAAAAAAAAAAAAGTTAACTGAAAGGCCAAGTGCTGAGGAAGAAATGCTCCCTTGATGCCAAACAGTAGACTAGGCTGAGATTCATAAGCAGCTTTATATGCTATGTGACTACCTCATTTAATAAATGTACATAAACAGATAGAATAAGTAACGTCTTCAGACTCCATGTAACTATTTTCTTCTCCATTGGAGAGCTTCCCTGTAATCTCCCAGACAACTACTGTTACTGAACAGAAGGCTGGTGAGGGTGGCAGAATGCCGTCAGTACGAAAAAGGGCAGATTTATTTTGTATATTGGTGGAATCCATCCCTCCTTACAGAATGTGCTGGTTTTGGCTAGGGTAGAGTTAATTTTCTTCATAGTAGCTAGTATGGGACTATGTTTTGGATTTGTGCTGGAAACAGTGCTGATAATTCAGGGGAGTTTTCATTACTGCTGAGCAGTGCTTACACAAAGTGAAGGTGTTTTCTGCTCCTCACCCCACCCCACCAGCGAGCAGGCTGGGGGTGCACAAGAAGCTGGGAGGGGACACAGCTGGGACAGCTGACCCCAACTGACCACAGGGGTATTCCAGACCATAGGACGTCATGCTCAAGCATGGGGGAAGAAGAAGGAAGGGGGGGACGTTTGGAGTGATGGCGTTTGTCTTCCCAAGTCACCATCACGCGTGCTGAAGCCCTGCTTTCCTGGAGATGGCTGAACAACAGCCTGCCGATGGGAAGTGGTGAATGAATCCCTTGATTTGCTTTGCCTGCATGCGCAGCTTTTGCTCTCCCTATTAAACTGTCTTTATCTCAACACATGAATTTTCTCACTTTTACTCTTCCAATTCTCACCTCCATCTTACCAGAGGGGAGGACGAAGTGGCTGTGCAGTGCCTAGTTGCCAGCTGGGGTCAAACCACGACACAGAACAAACATTCTGAACAAATACAATGTAAGAGCTGAAGACAAATGGTAATGGCTGAAAACAAAGGACTTGTGTTTCACAGAGGGATGCTGAGAACAGAAGGGAATTTTGATGAAGGAAGGTGCAGATTTCTTGATTTTGGGAGAGTTTATCACTGCAGAATAGAGGTAAGAGGCAGTAAGCAAAGAGCAGTAATGCCTCAGATTGGAAGGAGTCTGTGGAGCACACTACTAAACTTCTCTTTCCTTCCCCAAAAATACCACTACCAAAGGACAGTTTTGGAATACAGCCCAAAGAGAATTGGGGAACAGTACAGTTGGTTAGGGCTACATGTAAATGTTTTGTACAGAGACAGAGACGAGAGGCGGTCTCATTCTGTCTTGATAGGATGAATAAGCGTTGATCAAATGTTGATCAATGTTGTGAGATCAAGAGACTTTATGAATAGTTTTTGAATACGGTCAAAATACCGACACACTTCTCAAACAGCACAGCTTAAATTCAGCCTTCCCTCTTCTAGGTTGTAGCAAAAAGGAGATTTTCTTTGGATAAGCAAAGTTTTTCAGCCAAACAGGATGCTTTCCAAGGCATTAACTTTCTTTTGTCTTCAAGAAAGCAGTTTCTTAACTGCCACTTCAACTCTCTTTAACCCAGTCATCTAGAGGGTGATAGAAAAATACCTTAATTTACCACAGCTGACTAAGAGTACTAAAACTGGTATCATAATCCTGCACTTAGGGCAAACAGCTGTGAATTTCCTTTAACAGCAAGAGACAGAAAGGGGAAAAAAACCCAGAAAGTGAACTGGCACTTTATTATCAATGTGTGTTTCAGGTGACATGAAATCTGTACAACTGGAATTTAAGGAAGACAAAGAAAAGGTGATGGATGGTTTAGATATGGTTGATCTTGGTGTGAGAAGGGTAGATTAGATGGTTTCATGATCTTCCAGGTCTATTTTGTACAGTTTTACAAATTTATGGTGAAATAAAGCTACTTATGTGCTTGGAAATCCTGACAAGGTGGCAATACATTTGATAGGAGGACTTGTTTTGATTGTGTTTATTATCTGCTTGTAATTCTTAATACTAAACATAGGAAGTTAGCTGCAAAAGTTTCAGCAGTGTTGTATGATGCTGTATGACAAGTTTTTAATACCTTTGAAAACATAACAGATACGGAAGAAGAAAATAGTATGTTTCTTGAACTTGAAAACACTGGGAAGACGTGAAGAAAAGAGTTAGGTGGTGGTGCAGTAATTAGAGACAGAGATATCCATCTACAGATGTTGTTTCCTCCTCTACAGATGTAATTTCTGAATTTAAGATGTTTCACTGACTGTATCTTGGAAGAAAACTTAAGTGCACTCTGTCAAGACAGGGCAGAACCTGGACAGATTATTAAAAAAGATGTCTATGCAGAGTTGGATAATAATAGGATCAAAGTGACAGACAAACTGATGAAAAGGAGAGCCAGAAAGCTGAGAAGAAAGGGGTAAGATTTCATTCTTAGTGATTTTTTCCACAGGGAACACTCCCTGGGATAGACCAGGAATGATCCATGTGAATAGAGATAGAATGACTAAAGAGAACCTGCACTCAAAACCAAACTCATCTCATTCAGATACTTGGAACAAAAGGTCATGTACAGAGGTCTGGAGGTAGGTTTTGGGAGCATTAGGACACAAATCTCTGACCTAGCTGTGTACAACCACCTAACTCATCCACCTTTGAGGCAACTACAGTTAACCCCCGGGTTCTTCCAGCAAAGCCCCAGTGTCACCTGCTAGGATCTGTAGGAGCCAGAGTGCATGAAATCCCTTTAGAAGAACAGAAGAGGTCCCCACTGCAAAACATTTGGTAGGCTGAACTGTATATAGCTCAGAGGAATGAAACCATGCTTTTCTCTTAGCCCTCACAGGAGGTGTCTAGCTGGTCCTTATCATAAAGCAGCTATTCAAGGGTCAGGTGAAGCAAGCTCTTAATGACTGTTCTCTGCTGGCTATGGGGGCCCTGAACAGTCAGAAAAGAAGAAATTCTAAGAAAATTTTTGCTTTGAGAAGAATAGAGATGGCATAATTCATTTTTGCAATGAGAAAATGGAGCTGTTAGCAGCCTTTACCTTGCCTTGACTCATTATGACCTTCCATGTGTTTTGGTCAAAGTCCATGGAAATTGATATATTTCTGGAATTTTCTGATGGACTGGCATTTTCTGATGGGAAAAATAACCCAAAACAATTGGTTTTATCAGAAAGTGCCATCAACTCTTGTGGGAAATTTTTAAATATTTTTCTATATAATAGGGATTTTATTATGTGTTTTACTGTTATTTAGAAACAATAGCTAAACTTTAAATGTTTTCAGTTGAGAGTGCTGGCCTCCACACTTTCTCTTTAAATCCAAACTACCACAGACTAGTTCTCTGAAACATTGTGCTTGTTCCTTTTTGCCTTATTTAGGTTTAAGGAGCATTTGTCGAGCAGGCAGTTCAGCTCTTCCTCTTGTTGATGGCAAGTATTGTCTGCAGGTTTTGCTTTCCTGCTATGCAGAGTGACCGGTACTGAACCTTCACCCCAATGGTAACTTGGCTGACAGTGGTGGAGAAAAAGATCTATACAACTAAATAAAGTATTTGAAAAGAAATACACCCAAGTCTGGATGCTTGAGAAGGGGAAGAAATAGCAAAACATTCCAGATTTATGAGGGGCCATTAGGGGTATTGTACAGGTTTGCATGAGCAGTTATATAATTTAGTGACTCTCATGTGATATTCTGCATTATATTTACAATAGAGAAAGAGAGTGAACTGCACCCAACTGTATTAAATAGAACTATTTTTTATCCAGGGTTGCTGGTGACAGTATTGGTCCAACAGCTTGTGCCTGTCATCAAAACCCAGAGGTAAAAAATATAGCACTCTTTGGGTGTATTTTATTATTTCACAATAATTGGATAGCTTGACACCTAATGAAAATTTACATTAGGCAGACACCTGGTGTAAATTTCACACTTTTTCAATCTTATATCCTCTTTTGGCTAGCTCAGTATACCTGTTCTGATGTTTTGGAAAATAGGATTTTTGATGAATTCTTATGAAATTAAAATATCTAGGGAGTTTAGAAGTGTTTTTTCAGCAGGAAAATAATTAATAACACTACTGAGAACGATTTGTTTGTTTTAAAGTCAGCAGGAGTTTGTTATCATTAGCAGGTTCAGAGCAATGGTTCAGAGAAATGCTAAAAAATGATTTCTTAGACTCTGAGTCTGCAAACAGTGATGTACTTGCTTAAATTTATACAAGAAACTAGTTTTGATGGAAACCCTCCTAAACCTGAGCACACACGTAAGCATCTGCAGAAGAAGCTCTCAGTTTGGTTACATCTGACTCAGATGAGATCAGTAAAAATAGGTTCTTGAACTTTTTCTGAAATTTAAACGTCCCTATGAGTACTGAATGAAATTTAAGGTCAGTTCTCTTTTTAGCTGAATATAGCTTGGCCTTCCATAATGAGAATAGTGTTTTGTTTTGAAAATAACAATATTAATGGAAAGAGTTAGGGAGTTTTAATGGGATGTGCCTTCTAATAAACAGCAGTAACACTTTGTGATTTTACAGTGCCTTTCATTGTAGGTTCTGAAAGTGCCTCATGAATCTCACATCACCCTAAGTGGAACAGTATTGTTGTGCTGCATCTGCAGACAGGAGGCTGAAATAGAGACTGTGTGAGTTGTGAAAATGAAAATATTGAATAGAGTCCACAGTGCTAATGGTTATTCAGGCTTATTCTCACACATAAATCTCTTCTCCCATATTTATCAGCCATGTTCCTTTGGATATACTTTCATGACTGACTACTAATACCTGGGATGAAGATAACTATACCTTTGATTTGGCAAACTATTCCTGGTTAGAAAATGCTTACTCATAGCCTCACTTTCTCATTGTTTTAAACAGGACTTAATAAATGTGCTCAAAGTCAACCCTATGCTTAAGTGCTTTTTGATTCAGTCCCGATTTGAGAACTGGAGATGAAATCTGGTAAACAAAGGGATAAGTTTGATTTTTCTGAATGGAGACCAACAAAACCCATGTTCATCTGGACATTGTCATTTACCAGACAGATTAGTGTAAATGTATGCAGAATTATTATTTAAGTATCTATTTTCTGTAACACGGTAATAAAAACAGAATTCAGATCTCTTGCCTTTGTCTGTTTAAGAGAAAAGCCATTCCTTTTGCCTTAAATTGTCTTAAATTGATAAGTTTTATACTAAAATGCTGATAAATCCTGTATCTGAAATATTTTTTGTGCCTATTTTCAAAGTCTGAAACTGTTACAGCCAAAGGCTGAATTGAGAATTCTGAACAGTACGTATAATTTCCTGCTTCACACAAATGTTTCATTATAGTATATGAGATTTTATAAAGAAAATTATCTATTTGAATACAAATTTGATTTTCATTTTTAATAGACCCTGCTACAGACTGACCAAGCTCAAGTAAAATATCATATAATTACACAAAGAATAGATTTTAGTCACTTCACAGTGATGCTGTTCTAAACTTGCACAGTTATGCTTGTCATGGTTTAACCCCAGCCAGCAACTAAGCACCACGCAGCCGCTCACTCACTCCCCCCCATCCAGTGGGATGGGGCAGAAAATCGGGAAAAGAAGTAAAACTCCTGGGTTGAGATAAGAACGGTTTAATAGAACAGAAAAGAAGAAACTAATAATGATAATGATAACACTAGTAAAATGACAACAGTAGTAATAAAAGGATTGAAATGTACAAACGATGCTCAGGGCAATTGCTCACCACCCGCCGACCGACACCCAGCCAGGCCCCAAGCAGCGATTCCCCGCCCCCACTTCCCAGTTCCTAAACTAGATGGGACGTCCCATGGTATGGAATACACCGTTGGCCAGTTTGGGTCAGGTGCCCTGGCTGGGCATGAGAAGCTGAAAAATCCTTGACTCTAGTCTAAACACTACTGAGCAACAACTGAAAACATCAGTGTTATCAACATTCTTCACATACTGAACTCAGAACATAGCACTGTACCAGCTACTAGGAAGACAGTTAACTCTATCCCAGCTGAAACCAGGACAATGCTGATGAAAAAATAAATAAACCCACATCAGATAATTTGGAAATAAATGTATTCACAGAGTGTCTTTTACTTCCAGTGAAGACTTCAATTAAACCAAGACTTAAAATTGTCAGTATGCTTAACCAGTGTTAAAATTAACAGATGGTTATTGTACCAAAAGACAGCATTTCAAGCAAATAATTCCACTTAAAATATTAAAAAAGCACATTTTCCAGTTTATACTGTTAAAGGTTATGGTGGCATGTTTGATTAATGGGCTGTTTTATTGGTGATGCAAATAATGTGTAAAGTCATATGACCCATATGTTGTAGATTAGAGAGGTATTAAACTTACCTTGGCTCAAAGTGAAAAATCTAAAATATCCCTCTGGTAAAATATATCATTCTAGAGGAAAAAGACATGTTGGCATTGCTTGTATTTATGCTTTTGATAAATTACATGTCATGTTTACTTAGTTTTAGTATCCAATCAAAATCTATTCTTTTTCATACTTTTGCTTCTCTTTATTTGTCAGACTCCTCCTGCAAGTTGTGGTTGCAATGGTGTCCTGGTTTCAGTGCTGTGTTTTGAGTTCAGTATGTGAAGAATGTTGATAACACTGATGTTTTCAGTTGTTGCTCAGTAGTGTTTAGACTAGAGTCAAGGATTTTTCAGCTTCTCATGCCCAGCCAGGGCACCTGACCCAAACTGGCCAACAGTGTATTCCATACCATGGGACGTCCCATCTAGTTTAGGAACTGGGAAGTGGGGGGCAGGGATTTGCCGCTCGGGGACTGGCTGGGTGTCGGTCGGCGGGTGGTGAGCAATTGCCCTGCGCATCATTTGTACATTTCAATCCTTTTATTACTACTGTTGTCATTTTACTAGTGTTATCATTATCATTATTAGTTTCTTCTTTTCTGTTCTATTAAACCGTTCTTATCTCAACCCAGGAGTTTTACTTCTTTTCCCGATTTTCTGCCCCATCCCACTGGATGGGGGGGAGTGAGTGAGCGGCTGCGTGGTGCTTAGTTGCTGGCTGGGGTTAAACCACGACAAATGGTCAGCAACTGTGTGTGAAATCCAACTGCATGTTACCTGCCAATTATAAACAAAGACATGGAGGAAGATGACAGTGTCTAATTGTTCATAAAATAAACTTGGTTTTTATTGCCATTTATCTAGAATGGTGAAAGCTACAACAGAATAAAGAAGGCATATGCATGCAGGAAGCGCTATGAGAAGAATCCTCAGATAAGCACTCTGAGAAGGATCCTCAGCAAAGCCCCAAGCCACACAACAAAAATTCACCAGGTTCCATATTGCATGGGAAACCTGAACCACAGGTCAAGGTCTATTTAAAGATTTGCTGAGATTCTGGGACCTTTGGGTAAAGTTAGTTGGTAAATATTGGCCTGACTTATGAATCTAGCTGGAAACTCTAAAAATCTCAGAAACTAAGCTCAGAAAAGCATGAAACTCAGTGGTTTAGGTTGAATTTTTCTTTGAGGTTTAGAATTCTGTTGACACTGAATGGTAGACTGGGAATCAGGAGGTGCACTGGAGCTTTGTGTGTACTGCAATGCAATGAAACTGCCAAGTTTCATGTTATTCTCTCCAGGTCTATACATGACCTGGAGCAAAATCTGGCTCTCAGAAGTATTTGTGTATTTGTTCCAGGGCCAAACACGGCTACTTCTTCTGGTGATAAAATTCCAAATGAGAACTACCCCTCAGAGGAACACAACTATCTCCTCTTCAAATTTCAGCTTTGTCTGCCAGTAAAGTAAGCCTGATTCTTTTTTCTTTGTTTTCCCCTCAAATTTCTGTTGACTTTGGTAACCTGGGAAATGCTTCCTTACTGACCGTGACCACCCCAGATGGGATGTCTTTTGCCAGCACACTGGGGCCTTCAGCTACAAAGGTAAAATACACCAGCACATAGGACTATGCAGCCCATTTCTAGAATTTTTGCTCAGACACATGTGAAAACAACCAGCCATCTCTCCTTATTCAAAGCAAACTGTAAACAGATGTGATTTTCCTACAGAAAAAGTCACTTCTGAATTAAGAGGAAATAGCCTTAAAATCTTTAATCTACCTCATCAACATTTTTTACACTTATGTTATTCTCCAGTACTGTGATCATGGAAAAAGAGCACTAGAAAAGCTGACAGTTTTGATCCAATAACTACAGTGGTCTTTCTTTGAGAGCAAGAACACTGAACCAAAATTTAGCCTGTGGATTCAGTTAAAAATGAGCCCTTTGATAAAGACTGGAGTCACAGCTCACACCACAGAGATATAAATCATCTCCGCTTTGCCATCTTGGCCAGCAGCATCCCAGGGAGGAAATCCCTTCAGGGTGTGCATGTGTGCACTGCTCTTGTCTCTCTCAGGTTCCCTCTGAGGCTGTGTAGCATTAGCTTCTCCTCAGATCCACTGGCAAAACTTGTCCTGTGCTCTAGCTCTTCCGGGCAAAGAAATTGTTGGGTGGTATAACCTTGGGCTGAATTCAGTTCCTTGAAAATTCCTTCTTCCAGAAATTCTGGTTCCACCACTCTCTTTACAGCACACACTCATCTGGAAATGATCATCTGGGCCCCAGTCTTGCAAACACTTACACATGTGCTGCACTGTACTACAGTAGATTGCTTCAAGAAAATCAGTGGGTGTCTTTGAAAGATTAAGAATGTGTGTAAGTGTTGACAGGATTTGGACCCTAGTCACCACAAGGGGATGTTAAAATACCAAGGTGGTGGTGGTGGTTGGGAATGCAGAGAGAAAAGTCTTCCTTAGCCAGAGATCCTGTTTTCATGCAAATGTGCTTAAAAAAATAAAATTAAAAAAAGAAAAAGAAGAAATATACTGAAAAAGTATTTTATGGTAGGTAGACCTTTCTCCCTAGGATGCCTCTCATCATATTCCAGAAGGATCCAGCCATGCATTAAGCACAGGATTAGTTTTCTCATCTTAGTAGCATTGTGACAGTTTAAAAAAGACTCTCATAACTAATGTAGCCTCCATACATCACAGAGTGATCATGTCCAAAGAATAGACATTGACAGATTTGAAATAATTATGTAAATTTACCTAGGGTCCTATTTAAATGCACATTTTTCAGACTTACAATCAAAAGAAAGAAAACACCCTCAACCAACCCTTAGTGACTGCTGAGGAAGCTATACCTACATGCCTACATTAAACCTAGCACAATATGCTATAAAAACCTCATTACACATCCAAGCTGTCTTGGTATCAGCATTAAATGTGCTTCCATACACATTCAGTAAATTACACACTGATAAATTACTCATTTATAATAGCTGCAGGCTGATGGTTACAGTGAAAATTGTACTTTTTTTTTTTTAAACTTGCCTTTTTTTGATGTGGTTTTTGCTTATCTGAGCACCTGATGATCCTGAACTGCCTGTTAATGGAAGGCAAAAAAAAGATATAAGGAAATACTCCTGATACACCCCCTTTTCCATGATTAACTCTACAATAATCAACTATGCCTCAAACTGGAAATTTATAGTGGCAGACATGATCATATCTTTCTCCAGCACATTTCTGCTGGAGTTAGTGTTGAATAGTTATTGATAGGTCAATAACATAACACTCAGAAAAGCTGTTACAATAGCTCAGAAGGGCAAAAGACATTATACTGCTTGCTTTTTCTTCATGAGGAATCATAACATGCATCTAGCTCTTTGGAACGACTAGCATCAGGGCACCCTGATGACAAACTGGGCAGGTTAACAGGCATTTAATCATGTCCTTAGCTACAAGATACCCTCCTGTATGCTTTGTCATCCTTCACCCAGATCCTCTGGTCCACCTGTGAAAGAATCCAGCCTTCAAAATGACCCATCTGCCAGGTGACCCACCTGTGCAGCTACCCTTAAGCTAGTCTGTCAAAACTGTGACAGAGATGCCATGATACCATCCCACTTTGGGAGTCCACTCTGGTATATGCCATTGCCACCTCTTCATCTCTCTCTCTCCCCCCCCCCCCCCCCACTTTTGTCTTTAATGATATGCTGGTTTTGGTAATGAAGCTGGTAGGAACATCTTTCACTAGATCAGGAGTATATACATTTGTGTGCCTGTGTATGCACACACAAATACATAGTGTTCAGAACACTCTTAGACTGTAAATAAGAAAGCTGAAGTTCTGCTGCCACAGCCATCAGTAAGGCTGTAGTCATGTACTCTCTCTCAGTTAATGAGTCAGTGCCGCTCACTTCAGTGGGCTCAAGATCAGACTCATGATGCCACATAGTGCATGCAATGGGCTGCAATTCAAAACACTCTGATGTAAGTTTCTAAAAGCAGCAGATACTGTAACAAAACCAGAAGAAGATATTATTTCACATAATACTCATATCATGTGTTGTAGCTTGTATAATACGACAGGAAGCTTGATTAGAGTGAAAATGTTCACATTTTAAGTCCATAAGAACATACCATGCTGCTGTGGTTTAACCCCAGCCAGCCACTAAGCACCACGCAGCTGCTCACTCACTCCCCCCCACCCAGAGGGATGGGGGAAAGAATCAGAAAAAAAAAGTAAAACTCTTGGGTAGAGGTATGAACAGTTTAATAGAACAGAAAAGAAGAAACTAATAATGATAGCATTAATAAAATGATAATAGTAATAATAAAAGGATTGGAATATACAAGTGATGCACAGTGCAATTACTCAACACCTGCCGACTGATGCCCAGTTAGTCCCCGAGCAGCGATCCCCCTGCCCCCACTGCCCCCAGTTCCTATACTAGACGTGACGTCCCATGGTATGGAATACCCTGTTGGCCACTTTGGGTCAGCTGCCCTGGCTGTGTCCCCTCCCAACTTCTTGTGCCCCTCCAGCCTTCTCGCTGGCTGGGCATCAGCAGCTGAAAAATCCTTGACTTTAGACTAAACATTACTCAGCAACAACTGAAAACATCAGTCTCTTACCAACGTTCTTCTCATACCTAACTCAGAAAAACCTAGCACTGTACCAGCTCCTAGGAAGACAATTAGCTCTGTTCCAGCTGAAACCAGGACACATGTCCAGCTAACTTTACCTCTTGAGTAATGTAGGCAGCAGAATGCTACCCATTAACTCTCACATTGGGATCACAAGCTGTGGCTGAGATACAGCTATATCTTTGACCTTGATTTAACTATTCAGGTCATAGAGAATCTACCACCTCCATTAGTCTTGTTCCAGTGCTTGATTAGTTTTGTTGCATGCCCATTTTGTAGCAGGAATTTTCCAGCTTGGCTATGTTTCTTATCAGGGACTATCATGTAATAACAAAGATGCTTATAGACAATAATGAAGTCTCCAGTAATGAAGTTTTGAGGTGATTTGAGCTCCTTAGGCCTTTCACTGTGAGGGATGATCCCTCTGAAATATTTATAGAATTTTCCTAAATGGAAGGAGGCATTGGAGGACAAAAGCAAGTCTCTTTGTCACCACATACTAAGGAGAAAAAACAAAGCGAGGAAATGCTTGAGGAGAAAGCTAGTCAAAGAGAAGATGAAAGAAGATGGAGTGAATGATGGAAGTCTGAGGAGCTTGTATGTGAGGTAGAACTCTACATTTTTCGAGGACTGGGTCCGCTTGCATGGACATCTGAAGGAGGCAGACAAATTATTCCACTTATTTTCTATGGATCTTTTAATTGTTTCAACTTTTATTGAACACGCTGTGACTTTGTTTGTACCATCTGGGAATTTGTAATCCATAAATACTCTAATTTTACCAGGAGGGATTTCTTCAAATAACCTTTTTTCTCACAAATACTTGGAGAAAGCAAAAGTCAAATTCATATTTGAACCTTTTGACTTGGAAATTAGCTTTAAAAAGTTATATGTATTCACAAGAAAAATAGAAATGTACAGTGTGACTTATGCCTCTCATCAGAAGTCTTGCACTGCCTTTTCAATAAGTAAATACTTATGCAAAGTGTTCAGAAAGCAAGATGCACCAAACCAACAAAAGCTGCAAATTAGCAAGACTGTTTCAAACAGATCAAAAGGTAACCTGCAGTTAGATTTAGAAATTGCTGGAAATAACAAGTTTTTCATCTGACCCTAGTGTCCACCAATAATGAACTGAAACTTTTGGAAACATGCCCCAGTATTCATTGGGCTATTTGTGTAAAACCTGAGATGACTTATCTAGGGCTATATTTATCAGAGTTATTCCCCGCTTGTGATCATGTATTTTTAAGTAATGTATTCTGGACTCTATAATTATCATATAGACAGAGGGTTCTTGAAAGAGCAGGCTAGTGTTCAGATCCAGGACTGCCCCAGTCAGAACTTTACAGTTTGATGTTTGTACTGTAAAACCCAGATGCTTTGCCTTTATTATACAATTTATATTGGACATTTGCAGCAATGGACTCTCACACCCTCCACTCCCACTTTTATGTTCATATTGAGAATTACTCTATTTTTGCTTTAAATGTGTCCAGCTACACAGCCTCTAGTTATTGTCTCAGTTCTCTCTTTATTGCTGCATTCAATCATTCCTTCTCACAAACATTCTCTTTTGCAATCTAACTTTGAATTACATCTTTTCCCCAGTTGTTGGCCCTTGTTTTCTAGCACAGTTTAGTTAATTCTTACCTCCTAAGTATCAGTAACTTAATGTTTAATATATTTTTCCCCTCTGTCTGTGTGCATGTGGTGGTGGGTGGGGGGAGGGAATAATGTGTTATCTTTAAGGTGTCTTTTGTAAAAGCAATGGATTTTTGTAGCTCCTCCAGTGGGGGTTCTTTGTGTTTCTCAGGTCACCGATGAAGAGACTGGAGAAAACTCATTGAAAAACAAGTTCAGAAGCTCTCCACTCTCTGTAAGAACTGCAGCAGCATTGAAGAAACAGTAAGCGATACTCTCTGATGATCAATTCAACTAGAGAGTGACAATAATATATTTGCACCTTGACACCTGTTCTATAATTTTATCACATGGGAACATAAGATTTTTTTTTTTTTTTTGGTAAGTAAACCAAGAGAATTAAAAATATGTATGTTTTCATCCTTGTTTCATATTATACTAAAAGCAAACCATGTTTCGTGCATGTTTTCTGCAAGAATCATAGTGTAACACAGCCATTTTCTCTTCTGAGTAGGGAAATACCTTTTTGACACCCCACCCCCCATGGTCCATATTAGCTCTATTTGCTATATCTATGATTAATGAAGCCTCATGAAACCCTATAAAGTACCCATTTTAACTAATGAAACTGAGGCCTGAATAGGTTGTGTGGCTCTATTTCACTACTTCAGTGAAGGTGAGAACTGAGGAATCCTTGTTCACTGCTCCCTCTAAATATTGACAATATTATTCCCAACACTTGAGTCAAGCTTGATTTAGGGGACATTTCTTCCCAAAGGTAGCTCAAATGATTAATGTGCAACAGAAGTGAATTGCTGTACCTTTATGGTAAGAAATGTAAGATTTCGATTTTTCTTGTCTTATTCCCTGGCTTAGGGTTAATATTTTATCTGTTTGACTAACTTCGTTGCTTTTTATGAAAAGAATAATTTGTTTTGAGATGGATATGGTGAGTGCATTTCAAAAGATACTGATAAAAACTAGACCATAGCGATAATTTGCTGTGATTGTGATAAAAGTAGATTTTTTATAAGAACATAACCCTAGGAGCTTTCCCAAAAGTAGGCAGATTCAAATTTCATTCGGAAGAAATATATTTTTACTAGTGAAGTCCAAGATTGATTAAGTTCTTTAACTGTAAATCAGTTTATAATATTCAGCTTCAGTGAAGCTTATGCCTATTTGTCTCTGCTGAGGACATGACCAGTTAAGTTTACCAGGGCAAGTAAACAGTACTTTTAGGGGTTTCAGAATCTTTGTTTAGAATTTTATTTGGGAACAAACTGACTTGAAGCTTAGGTAGTGGCACAGAGAACATTTTAAGTCCAGATTGCAATTGAAAGCGGTCTGAGATTTTAAACCTTGAAAGCTATCAGTTGTTGCTTGTTTGATGATCCTGATGTGGTGAGCTGGGAGATCATAGGCCAGTTCTTATGAATGAACATGTATTTCAAACCATGGGATCGCTACTACAGTTTGGTACATAGTCTCCGTACAGAACATGTGATTTTGGTAGAAAGGAGGCCAAATTTGAACTGTCTACAGGTTCCCCTCATCTGACTATCCCCAAGTCAAAAAAGTACTAAAAAAATCAGGACTTCACAGGGTTGGTGAGTGTCTTGTAAAAAACTTATATTTCCTTTTAGACTAAATAGATTCAGTGTTCTGCCTAAAAGCCCCTTTGTTGAGCAATGAGCTACGCTCACCTTTACAGCACTTCACAAGATACTGATAAAATGAGTTTAAAAATTGAGTGCTGCTGGTGAAAGGAAGTAGCTTGTTCTGTAAAAACATAACAACATCATACACTGTGGGCCTGGGGGCATATATGGAAAGCAGGGGGATTATCACTGTCTGCTCACCATCTTGTTATGCACTAGGCACTCCCTGGGTGTCTGTCACTATTCTCTCATAGTGGTGGCATACAAAGTTAAATGGAGTTTTGATCTGGCTGAGTACAGCCACTGTTACGTTCCCAGAATAAATCTGTGTGAATTGTGTTTGCTGTGGAAAAGCAAAATGTTTGATTAGATTTGCCTCCTAATTCATGCTCCTCATTCTGCATTGTGCCTGTAACATGCCTGCAGTAAAAAGCCTGTGAGTAGTGATTACTCACAGGTAGATTACATATTTAAAGGAGATGCCCAAATTAGGCATTTGAGCTCTCTATATTATGAGCTGAATCTTAGATGAATATCTTTCTGAAGCATCCCTGATTATCCTATGTGCAGCCTGTATGAAGGTTAGGGTGCTAATTCAGACATTTAAATTAGGCACCAAAAATATGGAGTGTGACTGTCCCTCTAGTAAAGGTGTTTGCTGATGATATGGCTTTAATTGTGTTGACAGTATTAGAGGCACTGCCTTACTTCCTTTAAGTATTCCATGCTGCTGTGGTTTAACCCCAGCCAGCCACTAAGCACCACGCAGCTGCTCACTCACTTCCCCCCACCCAGAGGGGTGGGGGAAAGAATCAGAAAAAAAAAAGTAAAACTCTTGGGTAGAGGTACGAACAGTTTAATAGAACAGAAAAGAAGAAACTAATAATGATAACATTAATAAAATGATAATAGTAATAATAAAAGGATTGGAATATACAAGTGATGCACAATGCAATTACTCAACACCTGCCGATTGATGCCCAGTTAGTCCCCGAGCAGCGATCCCCCTGCCCCCACTGCCCCCAGTTCCTATACTAGACGTGACGTCCCATGGTATGGAATACCCTGTTGGCCACTTTGGGTCAGCTGCCCTGGCTGTGTCCCCTCCCAACTTCTTGTGCCCCTCCAGCCTTCTCGCTGGCTGGGCATCAGCAGCTGAAAAATCCTTGACTTTAGACTAAACATTACTCAGCAACAACTGAAAACATCAGTCTCTTACCAATGTTCTTCTCATACCTAACTCAGAAAAACCTAGCACTGTACCAGCTCCTAGGAAGACAATTAGCTCTGTTCCAGCTGAAACCAGGACACATGCACATAATGAAATTAAGACAGGGTAACTAACTTGTGATGACTATAGGTTAAGCAGCATAAGATAGCCTGGGCAGAACATGAGAGTTTCACCAGAGCCCGTGGCTTCAGTGCATGACCCAGACTTGATGGTATCATGCTCCTGCATCAACAGCAGATCCATCTGCAGTAGTTCAGAGGTGTGTAAGCAGGGCACAACCCATTCTGAATTTTGGAGTATTTGATCCATTGCTAAGCAGTAAGCAGCAGTTGTTAGACTTGTAATTATTTGGAAATGTAAAATACCTAGCTCATGCCTGCCTTAAGCAGAGAATGTTTTCTTAAGGGGATTTAGGATTGGTTTGCACCTTTGACTTCCTTAATCTGATTGCCTGGTAGTAGCTGTCTGACTGTGTGAATATTCCAGCTTGCATTAACAAATACTTTTTTCATCTGGCCTTCACATTTCATGCATATTAGCAATTCATAAATATGTTAGGAAATTCTCCAGACTATTCCTTTCCCTGAATACAGATCCATGAAAAATGCTTGCCTGAATAAAATCTTAGTGGCAAAGTAGTTAAAAAAGCACTGCCTTGCATTCCACGTGTCTTAGAAATAAATTTTTTTTTTCCTTCTCTCTTCTCCTACCCTCCTACTCCATTTAAAGGCAATGTAACATCAGCACAAAAGAAACTTTCTCTTTTCTGCATCATAAATCATTCATTTCCCCCCTACAATACCCATCCCATCCCATTTGGGAGGCCTTCCACATTTACCATTTGTGGTATAATCTCCACTGTATTTCTGCCTGCCACATTGATTTATCCTTTACTAACAAATCAGTTTGTATGGAAAAGCTGCTGCTTTCCCATTCAGTCTTTGATGAAATGTTTGAGTGATCTATAAATCATATCTAGGATATGAGCACAGGGGAGGATGAAGTTAAGAGGAAAGAAGGATTTTTAAATAAAAGTTTACATTTGTATGATTGAAAAAAATCCAGTTTCACCTCTACCTTCCAGTGCTAATTAAATGTTGCTTTTGGGGTTATAAGTAGGTTAGGCTGGTAGAGAATCCTCTACTTAACAGTTCCTCACTTCCCATTCTGAATCATGGAACCTCTCATATAAGATGTCAAGCAGTTGGCTTGGTAGTGAAAAAACACATACAGAAGTTCATGTGCATGAGAGTGTCCCCTATCTTTTCTCCCATTTGTGTCGGTAGGGAACAAAGTCTTAAAGCAGAAGACAGAAAGTCTGAAGAGCTGACATTAATTCCAAACTGTCCTCAATCACTCAGTGTGACCAGGTGCAAAGCATTAGGCCTCTTTGCACTTGAGGCCTGCTTCTCTAAGATGGAGTTGATAATGCTACCTGGCAGGAGTGGTGTGGAGCTTTAGAAATAAAGCAATCAGAACACACTTTAGAACTTCATAAATGGATTTAAAGCACAGTGGTGGCTGCAGGATCCACTGTTGCTTCCTGTTATTTTAGTTCCCCAATTACAAGATAGTCTGTAGTCTCTGCTCTGAAACTATCTAAGCCTGCAGATAATTAGAATCATTATACCCCTGAGGAGGAGGGACTACAGGGACTAAGGTCATGATCCTGAATAGACATGAGTCTCAGTACAGGGTGACCCTCTTTAATCCAACCATTCAGGAGAAAGTGCTCGTGGATCATGGGGAGAAGACAGATTCAATTCCTGTTTCTGTCAAAGGGTACTTGATGCTCCACTTTACAGTAGCTAAATCCTTCAGTTCCTCTAATCCTAGGTCTAGATAACTTTAGCATGTAAGTCAGAGATGTCATCAGCTGGCAGAATATTCAGCCTTAGTCAGAAGTCTTGCGTCCCAATTCATTGCACAGGGGAAACAAAGTGCATATGAGCAGGACTGACAAATCAAACAGAAATATATGCAGGTACTGTTTAGAAAGGCTTAGCAAAAGGCTTAGCCTTTAGAAACGCTTTTCTTCTTATATAGAAAAGTTACTGGAAACTGGAAAATACCTGTTAAAATCTAGGCTAGCTCAATTCTTTCCCAAAAAAGAGAAAAAACGAGATATGTTTTTTCCATTTGTCACCTTAATCTTTGGATTTCAGAACTTTTCTTTCCCTTTCATCTATTCTAGTGAATAGTTAAGTACCTAGTGGGATAGGAAAGACTGAGGGAGGCTAACTTGGCACATGAGCTGTAAGTCAATGACACCTTATTTCCTAAGGAATGGAGAAGCAATTTTTTTCTGATCTTCCCCATTAACAACTTAATTTCCCAATACAATTCTAAGAGAATTAGATTAATCACTCTCCCCACTCTGCCAATTTTAATCGGAAACAATGACTGCCTGTGAATAATAATTTTTTTCTTGTTTGCAGCTCCAGATGTTTGTAGAATAAACCACCACTTCCTTTGCCTACGTTTAAAGCCTACAGGAGGTTTAGTTTCAACCCTTTGACTCAAACTGGGCAGAACTTTGGATTTGGAAAACAAGTCTTCCCCTTCCCTAAATTGTGGATCTTTGTATTCACATGTGCTGAAACCATTTCTCACATAGCTTAGCCTATGGCTGTTTTGGACAAGACGAAGCAGGCAGGTAACCTCTGGGCTGGGAACCCCAGAAGAATCCCCATATCCAGGCTCTGGATATGGGGACAGCTCTTAGGAGGAATGGATTTCGAGGACATATGAGGAGATGGATACAACTTGGATACAACTACAGTAGCCAGTTCAGTCATAGAAACTTCAAGGCCTTTCTCACAAAACACAATGAAAAGAGTACCAAGCAAGCTCTTGTAGCTTCCAAATCTTTTGGCAAAGACTGTTTATCTTGGTATCATTATACAACTAGCCTTCTTAACTGGCTTCTGCAGAGTCCTTCCACCACCCACACATTTCCCTTCAGTACCCCTCTGCTTTTGCTTTTTTCTCCATATAGCTTATCCCTGCTCTCGGTTGTGCTCCACCTCCATTTGCCAGCAGGAGAAGCAGCAACTCAGGGACAAGCTTGTTGATTGCCAGATGCCTATACTGTTATATCGCTTATCTTTGGCTTCTCTATTTTAGAAAGACTGCTTTTAAAGCAAAGGATATCTATTTTTCAATACTTGCAAAGTATGCAGCACAAGGGAAATTTCATTTATAGCTAATTTTATGTAAAGCAAGTAATTTCATAATCTTGCTAGCATTCAGCACATCTACCAAAACGTGTATGGAGAAGCACATACATCCACCCTCTCCTTTGGAAACAAATTCTCGTTTATGTCCCAAAGTCTTCTGGAATAATATTAGTCCTGGTCCTTAGATATCATCAAATCAAATATACTTAATATTATCAGCATAATTTTCCAGTTGATGCATTCTTGGGCAGTAGGGGTACTAGAATATGACCTTTCACCTTTCTTTTTCCACACTTCAAGATCTGTGGATTGAAAAAAAGCAGTTATGTGCTAACAGCTACTATTGCCAGGTAACTAAATGTATTATCTTCTGGTTTGAAACTCTACTTCTATATCTGAAATCTCTGTACACTAACAAGAAAAAAATACACCAGGGCTTGAAGCAAGGGAGTACAAATTTTCCAAACAATCATTAGATCATTATTTCTACCTGCAAGCTTGTCACCCCTATAACCTATTGTATTAATAAAGACCAAGAATGCTAGTTGGCACTGACAGACAGAGCAATGCGCTGCATGTTTTATGAACTATGTATGCAGCTCCCTCTGATTGCTATAGAGACACAAATTCATACAATTTCCTATCAAGAACCTGCTTCTTAATCATAAGCTAACATCCATCCAAATTAAAGAAGTGTAACTCTTCCCACGAAGAGAATGAGTCTTAACGGTTCTAACAGTTTGATTTATTGTAACATGACAATATTGGGAACATTAAATTTTAATATCAGTGCTGTCACTTTAATCATAAGTTAAGTAGAATTCTTACACTGAAGAGCTCAGAAATTACTTCATTTTTAAAAGGAAATTTATTGCACTGTATACGCAGGTGTGTAATTCTTTCTTTCAGAGAACCTGTGGCTTATCTGCTTTCAGAAGAGGCTGAACTTGTGATTCATATTTGCTCTATCACTTTTTTTTTGCATAAATAATCTCTCATTTATTTCTCCTTTTGCTTTTTAGCAGCAGGGAACTGAATGCATCTTTACTGCCTTGATAATAATAATTAGAAATAGAAAACTAATTTGTGCAACAAAATACAAAAATCAATTAGAAATTCAGTCCAGATCTCCATCAAAGAAAAATGTAGTTTTATTGTTAAAATAATCAAAACTGTTCCCTCTCTTCTGTTAACGTCCCTGTATTCTACCCATGGTCTCTATATTCATTGCTAACACTTTTATTTGTAGACAGTAGCAATTTCTGGGCTTCAAAAGAATTCTTGTGTTTTCACGCTGCTAGTTTGGTAAAAACACACAGATCTTTTTCACAAAGATCAAGCTGTCTCACTAGACAAGATCATCAAAGGATGATAGGGAGCAATATTATTATCTTTCAACACGTGGGGAATGGAGATATCATTTGAGTAAATTATTCATCAAGGTCTCTGTGGGGTCTTTCGTCCATCATATAAGAGGCATTATATTGGAAAGGTAGCTACAAGTCCAAGTAACTACTTGAATTCACCCTGTAGAAGGTATTTATGTATGAGGACTGATGATCTAATTAAGATCTAACATTTCCTTTAAGATAGAGCATGCTTCCATTAGGAAGCAGACAAACTACTTAGAGGTATTAAGCTCCTCTTGCTTTACCTACCAGTTTTGGAGACTGTTGCAGTCTGGTCCAGGAAGGCTGAAAGCTCACTTCTTTTTAATTAGGTTTATAGGTTATCAGTTTCCTAGGTCTGCAGCAGTGGTCTAATCTACTGCATTTTCTCAGAAAAATCATCAAAACAGCTTAATAAAGTGACAAACCTACAGGTGCCCAGTTAAAAACTGGAAGAAACAGCTGGGACCTTTGTTATGACAGAAGATAAGCCTGAGGAAGAGCCTGGCTCAAGGGAAAAAAGGTCTTATGGAACAAAAAGGTCAGAGAGTTTGTGATGGATGTGGAGAGAAAAATAAAACTTCAATGGGGTTGCCAGAACAAGGGAAGATCTCAGGGTGTCTGGATAAGCTGCAGTGATGCAACAGATCAGTTCCTGCACAGAGTACAAGCTTAAGCAAATCTTTCGCCAGTCTTAAATCAGACCCACTACAAAGATTCACACCTGACATTTAAGCTTGTCTGTTTGCAGTTTCTAATGGTGGAGGTACCAGCTGGATCCAATTCTCATTCCAGCTAATAGCTGGGACATGGAGCAGCTTGAGCCAGATCTCAAAACCCAGTAAAATAAAAATAGCCTTATATGTGTTGCTTTTATAAGGACAACAGAGATATTTTCATAGGAAGTAACAAAAGCAAAATCAGAAGAGAAACTGATCCTGTTTACCAGATGGGAAAGACTGAGTGGGAGTTTATAGCTGGCAGATGCAGAGTAGCCATTTTACAGCTGCAAAAAAATTGGAATTCAAGTTGCTGGTTTTCCATGTTTAAAGGGTCAAATTCCAGAAATTTATAAGAAAAAACAGTATCTGTTTTGCACGTATCACTACTGCTGCTGCATAGAGAAATTATGTGTGTTTCTGTATGCATATTGTTCAAAATTCACTGCAGTTAAATATAAAAGTCTTATAAAAGGGACTTTCTTCCAAAGCAAAATGATAAACTTATTTTCCCCTCCCCCACAATTCTCTTTAATTGCAGGTGGGTAAGGTGAGACAAAAGTACCAAATTTCTTTGGAATCCTCCAGGCTGAGGTATGGTGCAATACAAGACAAAGGTGTTATATATAAGGAATTTCTAGAGCAGATGACCTTTTTATTTAAGTAACAAAAATGAAACAGTAAAGCAATTATACTTTTCCAGTCATAAATATTACAATACACATTATTTAATAATTTTTCTTTTCCAAATGCCTACTTTCATGAGGAAATGTGTTCTCCTGCTTGCCTTGACAAACCTATAAATACTAGATGAATTTTTATTTAGAAACATGTCAGAATTGTAATTAAAAAGAATTGATAGTATTTGCCTATTTTCTTTCACAGTGATGGATTGAAGGCGGAATAGGAAAATATGTATTTGCATCTGT
The DNA here is from genome assembly GCF_947461875.1 of Haliaeetus albicilla. Lineage (NCBI taxonomy): Eukaryota > Metazoa > Chordata > Aves > Accipitriformes > Accipitridae > Haliaeetus > Haliaeetus albicilla. The sequence goes on from NC_091487.1 coordinate 20,704,536, forward strand.
GTAAATAGAAATAAAGGTAATACCTGCATTACATCTAGTGATAATATTAGTAAACCACAATGTGCTTTACTGTTAAGATATTAGATATTATTCTCCAGATGCACATAGGAACTGGGTAAAATCTTAACAGCATTTCAGATCTCTGTGTATTGATGACAACTGTGTCACTTCCATGACACTTCCCATTCTAGGAGCTTGTTTACAGATGCTCATAGGCAGTTCAACCAGTTCGGTTGATGTGCTTTCCTATGGCACTCTTTCTCCCTCCTTTCCTTCCAATTTTATTGTTACTCAGAAAAAATTAAAAGAAAACATACAGTTTTGCTTTCACTAAAAGTTCCTATTATTGTTTAGCTGAGAAACTCTGACAACTTTATCCTTTGGAACATGCACAGCTGCAGCTGAAGTTGGTCAGAAGTGTGATGTGACTTAAAACTTTGAACTATACTGTAATTTACAATATAAAACAAAATAAGAAGGTGAAGTTGTTTCAGTATGAAAAATGTAAATGATTGATTCTGAAAATATTTTCTGTCAACATTTTCTACTTTTTTTTCTGGCAAGTGTGGTGTTTGTGCATTATTTCTGTTTCAGCAGCACTTCAGGTTCTGCGTGGATAGACTTTCAGTGAAGGCTCACTGTCTCTATGGGAATGCAGTATGTTGCATAGTAGCCTCTACCCTCATGCTATGTGCACACGTCCATATGTTAGTTCATGTTTTCCTAGAACTGAAGTTGTTTGTGCTCCTGTTCTCTAGGATTCCTGAAAATATTTCAGAGAAGTAGAAATTTCAAGAGATTACTTTAACTTTGCAAAATACTACTTCACCTCTGCTTTCACAGACCTAGAGAGGTAAAATTGCTCTGGCTGTAATGAATGCTCAGAAATGCTTTATTTTGTTTTAAAGCAAGATATTTAAATATGCAAATGCATCACATTGGGAGGACGGTGTGGGCTGTGGGGTCCTGTTGTATAGCGTGAGAGTCTGGATGCACTGCTCAATGCTAAAGACCTCTTCTTCCCACAGTAAATTCTGTATAGAAGTAACATATATTGAAGATAAGCCACAAGACTTGCTCCAAACCTTGGGAAGTGCTAGAAATGAATTTTGGTTCTACACAAAGAAGGTTTCCTCCATAGACCAAAGACTACATTCTTTGCATCTGAATGTACTGATATGAACATCTATCCACCCAGAGACACTACACCTTGGAAAAAAAAAAAAAAAGATTGTGTCCTGGACAACATGGTGAAGGAATAATAATCAAGGTGTCACAGCTGACTCATTGCTCAGAGTTTGTTTAGGATTAACCTTAAATAACTTCACGATTCAAATGTATCTTTATCTTAAAAAAAAATCCAGTTTATTTTAAAATGATTAGAGGAATGTGGTGGGGGTTGGTAACAAGGCAATGTGAGCTCTCTTATGATCCACTTGCTCTGTTTTGTAGCTTTTCATTCTGGACATCTAGAGGAATGCCTTAGAAGTATTGAGGAAGAGATATGGTATTTTATAACAATACCTTCTGTCTTTGTGAACCTTCTAAGAAAGGGCAAGGAAATGCAGCCCACCAACATCCCAAAGTAGGATGCAGTAGCTATATAAAGCATTTCTGAATTTATGTGGGAAGGTTTCATTGTGCACAGTGAGTTTGACAGGTTACATCCAGCCATCGTCTGAGGGCTGAAGCAATCAGAGAATGGAGGTGAGTATGGAAATTCATGAAGATCCAAGTTACAGTCCTGTGGACTTGGACTAATGCAGGCGAGTGCTGTTCTGACCTTATCTACTTTGCCAGTCTTCATTAAGATAATGTTTGGTACACTACAGAGTGTTTTATTAACCTAAAGAAACCATCAAACATGCTGCCACTTATTAACTGCAGAAGATTTTTAGATTATGCTGAATTTAGACTCTCTGAGTGATGCATGTAGTAAAAACAAAATGAAGCATACACCTATTTTAAGAAACCATAGACGTTGCTTTTTCCCCTGGGAGAATTTATTTGGCATTCAAAGTCCTGTTGTGCAGGATCACAGGTACCTCCACTGTGGCTGAGCTGAATATCTGGGTACCTATCTTCCATGAAAAGCTGCTTTAGGTTCACAGGTCCCTGAGAATCCCAATTGAATAGGAGTGTTTAGATGACACTTAGTGCACACTGGAAGTACTGTGCTTATAACAAAACAAAACGGTGAAATAAATTTAAAGTGTGTCTGTGGGAAGAAATACTCATGGTGTAAGTGCCTTATGATTAGAAAACCTGTGCAGGAAGTTCAGATCTCACCTCAGCTGCAGGCAATTTGAACCTGCTCTTCTGCTTTACAAGAAGATGCCTTGATCATTAATCTGCTGCCTAGGTGCCTGTTTCATATCTTCTGTTGAATCTGGACCACCATGCAAGCAAAAATGCAACAGACCTGGTCATTACATTTGTTCTTATTCACAGTGTCTTCTCTTTAGGTTAAGTATCTGCTGCACGGAGATCATAGTCTGGAAAAAAAAAAGGTAAAAAAAACCCCCAATCAAAAAATCTAATGTAGCTTTGGATCTCTGGGTTACTTAGCTCTTGTTCACAAGTTGCCTGTTCCCCTTGCTCCTTTAGCCTCAATCTGAGGTTACTAACTAAACTACTCTATTCTGATAGTTTAACTCTTCACTCTGCAATCTTCGAAAGGATCTGGGTGATATACATTGATTTCACTTTTCCTTTCCCTTTCCTTTTCTCAATTTCCTTTGCAAGACTGTATTAAGAGACAAAACAGTCACACAGCTAAATAGGCAGATACTAGGAGAGGAGAAATGGAAATGGTAATCTCCAGTGTGAGAGTAGATGAGGTATGTAATGACAAGAAGCTGGAACATTTTGATGGTGTATCTGTGTAACCTTGATCAGCAGCAGCTGGGTTAGTTCACCTCCTTGTGTCCTAAGAAGGTAAATGGTCTTCAATTTGAAAGATGATCAAGAACTATTAACATCCACTTACCAAGACTTCCTTGTTCACTCTGTAGTTTATTGCTTGTGTAATGCTTTCTGCTAAGTCATTGAAAGATGAGATTCTGGCATATGCTTCACTGAAGAGTTAAATGGGGAATAGAAGGAGAAAGGGCGATTTCATAATACGGACTATAGGATCTCCACGCACCATTACATTGCATCCCAAGCACAGGACATATGGGATATATCTCTACTACAATAGGCAGTCCTGATAGCCTCTTATGCTTACTTAGCTCACTGTGGAGTGAAGGTATGCTACCCTATTCTAACTGAAGTATTTAGACTAAACAAACCTTTGCGTATCTTTAAAGTTAAAAGTTATGCCTAGCCAGAAACAAGGGCAATAATCAGTAATAATCTTTAAGTTCTACCACGATAAATAAAAGGCAAGGGCAGAAGTCTTCACTGGTAAAGTGCTTAAACCCTGACAACCTTACAAGAAGTTGAGCAGAGCTATCTCCTTTGTTTTGACAAGGTTTTCCTCCAGACTGATCACTGAGGAAGCCACCTTAAATGATGGCTCTTCCTTTCTACTTCCATGTGTTTCCTCTGGCAACCTGAGAGCACTGGAGCACTCTTCCCTTAACTTGCCATCTTGCAGGTAATCTGGAAGTCAGATCTGGGCCCTCTGCCAACCCTGGGCCCTTGGCTTTACTATGCTTTTCAATAAAACTTCTGTTTCACAAAGTAAACGCAGTGCGTAGAATAAAATCTTTCTGAAGTTTAGACTCCAATTTTGCCTTCCCAGGTGTGAAGAAAGTTTGATGAGTTAGAAAACAGCTGAGCTGCCTTCCCATGTGTAGAAAGTTATTACACAGGCAGGTCACAAATCCTCTTGTTCTTTTTCACAAACACATATTAAATGAGTTTCCAAAACTAGTGGTGCAATTGTGCAATGGTTGACACATTTCTCGTATCTCATGAACTAGAAGTCAGCCAGCTGACTTCTGAAGCTTTCAAAACCATCCATCTATCATGCTGAGTATTGATCTTTGTGCATTGCAGGCAGGTTTCCAGCATGGAAATATAGCATAAAACATTATTTCAATTATTTGCCCTAAGCTACACCAACGTTTTGGTTTGTTGTTAAATTTCAAGGGTTGATATATTGGTCATTCAATTAAGATGAATTACCAAGCATTTCCCTTTCCAGTTCATTCCAGTTTTACCAGCATTTGAGGACACAAACCAGAGTGAACACTAATATACTTCTCAGTTCTTTTACCGCTTGCAAATACAAAACTTTCTTCATTGCATTCCTCTAGAAAGGAATGGAAACTAAATGTTGTACTATGTCTTTTGGGTGTCTTGTGTTCTTTTGCTGGTAGCTGAAGGACTTTCTACTCTACAGCTCACACTTTTGCACTGACTCTGGCTACCAGCTATCCTATTATCTTGAAGTTCTGAGTTGCTGTTGTCATATTGGCAGAAATCAGTGAGTCTTCAGTGATGACAAACAATTCTTTGCAGCGCTGCTTGTAGATACTAAAGTCTTCAAGAGGCTCTGGATAGAAACTAGAACGAAGCTAAAGGGGAAACTTCACAATCAAAGTTTTAGTGCCAGTGGAAGCACAAGTAGTCACAGCCTCCCTCTGGCCATTCATTCTTGCCCTTGGAATGGCCCACTGGGCTGGTTTGGCAGAAATGCTTGTATTAGCTCCTATGCGGTGGGCTGAAGAGAAGAAGGAGGAAGGTGGCAGAGGGCCAAAAAAAAAATGGCTGGGAAGCTGGTGGTATCACTTACCCTGGGTTGTTCAAGCAGTTTCACTGTTGAAGTTTTAGCCACAGCCTCAGAGTTCAGAGTTCAGATTTCTGGCAGATCACATTTCAGGTTTTCATTCAAGGCACAGATACATCTGGGTCAGAGCCTGGAAACAGTCCCTGTCTGGTTTTGGTTTGACTTGACTGTAACTAAAACCAGAGGAGCTGGTTCAAAGCACCAAAGAATTGGCAAGGAATCAGACTGAGGTTCAAATGCTGGCATATCTTGAAGTGATGTTATCTTTAGTATGGGCTTAGTTTTTGTGTTGGATTTTGCATGTACCGCACGGCCTATAAGGTTTTACAAAAGGTAGAGTTAAAACAGAAAGTGTTCTCCTGCTACTTACAGGGTGTGAAAACCGTTCCAAAACCACATCAGTTGCACTTGCAATGCTAGCAGAAAAGCCAATCTGTGCTGCAGCATCCACAAGATAGCTTACTGTCACTCTGTATAAACTTGGCTATTTACTTACGAGAATGTAATTCAGACTATTCATTCGGTAAATACCACAGATTTCCATTGAATAATGGTGAGTTCATGAGCCTGATTTAGTTAGACATTATAATTAATTGTTCCAAAATGCCTGAGCAAAAGGGTATCATCAAATAATCAATTATCCAGTGGCTTTTAATTGAGATAGTTACGTCTATTTTTTGTTGTCAGCCTTTCAGAAGTTTAGGATCCTGTTTTAATGATCAGAAAATTATATCTGTGTTTATAGAGATATAGATACTTTAAAAAAAGACAAAATTCATGGCTGGTTCAAATAAATGTCTTAGACTGGCAGATATCATGAAAATACTCCATTTACTCCAGTATTAGAAGTTAATGATGTGTGTATATAACAATTTAAAATCTAATGTTTTCAAGTGCTAGCTGTGGATTTTCCAGAACAGCTGGATACAACATGCATGCTAATTCAGAGAGCAGCTGGACTTTCCTCTGCTGTTGTGAATAGGTGAGATTTAAATGGAAGGGTGCTACCCAGTGCCAAACATAATTTCCAAGTGGTTGTGTTCTCCTGGGTTGTTTTGATTGAATTAAGAGGTTTCAGCTAGTCCAGTAAGTGCAATGCAATGGGTAGCAAAAGGTCCTGATCACCACACTTTGCTGTACAACTACAGTACAGTACAGGATTTCCTACAACTATAGGAAATTTTCCTCACTTTTTAAGTCCACAGGTGAAAATTCCTGAAGTACTATCAGGATTGTCTGAGCTTTTTAAGTCATATTAGAAATTGCAATAGATTATAAAGATATCCAAACATTGGCCTGTCCCCCACATACTACATTATGTATTTATCTAATTCCAAACTAGAATGTTTTTTAAAGAAAATATTTGCCGTATGACAAAAAGCAAGAGAAATATGTTACTTGTAATGTCTGCATATGTCTGGAGGAAAAGATCCTGTACTTTTAAATTCTTACATTCTCACCTCCCATCCTTGCTACAGGACTTCCCTGTCTTTATTCTTGCCAGATTGATTTATCCCCAGAGCAAATATGACTTTATTATTCAATTTTTTACAACTTTGAGTTCCTGTCATTGTTTGGGCTGAAATCTTTACCATCTCTTTTTTCTTCTGTTTACTCAGCATGAAGATCCGGTACATGCAGTAATTCAGTTTAGCCTTATCAGACATGTGGTCCCATGGTAACAGTGGGGAATATCTTCATTATTAATAACATTATGAGTACAGCAGTCTACTTATGGAAGCTGTGTCTGCATATTTGTGGAGTTTGTCTAGTGTTATCTGTCCTTTGCTAATTAGAATTTAGCTGACAAAGGCATGGAATGAAAAGGAGGGAGGACATTTTTGCTTTGACTGCTTATTGTAGTCAGCTCTTGTAATATGTCTATACTGCAGATTGCAGCACAGAAGAGATGCATCTAAGTTAAGCTTTAAATTAATGTGGTCAGATAATAAAAGGAATTTAGCCATTGAAATATGGAACTTAATGTAAGATTCCCAAAGACAATGAACTGGGAATGTTAAGAAAAGTGAAAATTAATCTTCCCCAAATTGGATTGATTCTGTGGGATATACTGACTGATTTGCTGTCACACAGTGTTACTGTTACTCTATCTGCTCCATGCCATCACATCCTAGAGGTGAGCAATATGAATGTTATATGAATTCAACTGTACCGCTTTCCTGGGGTACTAATCTAGGAGAAGCTTGGAAATGGATATAGTGCAATGCGTCAAAATTTTGATCACCTTCCACGTAATAAAACTCACCAGGAGTAATGACAGCTCAGCTTCTCCTGGACAAATATCAAGAAGGAGCTGAAACTTCTAAGATACTGAATACATAGCAGCAAATATTCAGTGATGAACTGCATGTGTTTTGCCTGTAACAATGTCTGTGAAGGGGGGTAAGTATTTTGTCAGTCTTGAGTTTTTCAGCTTTTAGTTTCTTTGACTGTGCTTTTGACTGTTCTTATGTTACAGGAGAGAGAAATCAGACATAATATATCTTCAGCCATGGGTAGGAACTCCTTTACATCAGTATTGCATGAATACTAGCCACACCACGCTCTTCTGTCCTATGGAGTGGAACATGCTTCACCTGCCTGTCGGGACTCTGGCACCACATGATAGGAAAATGGCCATATGTCAAGGCTGCAGGTGGAAAGGGTTGCTTTCAACAGGGTTTCTTGGAGGGTGGGCCACCTAGGAGACACTTTTCTTCATACATTCCTCACTGGGGAGCTTCAGTGCTGTGCTGAGACTTTTCTTTAGCTCCATAATTCAAGACAGTCATGGAGTGGAGAACAGGCTGTGTGATGCACTCTGATATGTAGGCGGGGTGCTAGCAATGAGCAAATGCAAGGTAGAAGTCAGCTGTGAGTTTTGTTTCAATGAATGAGACTTCATAGACCTGAAGTAGAGAACAAAAAGAGTTTCCTTCTCCCAACAGTAGGCAGTTGGAGGGTTTTTTTTTAGATATGTATTATTTTTAAAGAAAACTGGAGAAATTCTGGGTTGATACAAGTGTTTTTCATTGAACAGACAGTCCTAGGTTCTGTTACACATTTATTCCATCAAGATAATTAATCTCCTCCTGGAGGAACATTCTACATCTGAAATAAATAAGGGAAGGTGGGTTTCCACTACTTACTTATCTCTACCTTGAAGAAACAGCTACAGAGGTATAACAAGGATTCACGTCCCAAATCTGAAATGAAGTTTGGGAGGTACACCTTGAAGATGAACTCTGAGCCACAGCATGTGCTGCTGGCATTGATAAAAAATGAGCCAGTACAGCAAAACAAAAAACAGGGTGGAAGAAGACCTCAAGAAAAGAAATAGCACAGCTTGTTGATAGCACTAATGTGTAGAGATGTTCCCACCATCAGGCTCTGAGACTGCACAGGGAAGCTGTTTCTTTTTCCATTACCCAGAAGATCTCAACAGGGAATGAAAACAGTTGTTTCTCATCTGTTCCTGGTCAAATTTCAGAATGTTTGGGCCCCTTGGTGGGATGATTCCTGGAGCTAATGTTTATAATTTTTCCCTCTTCTTTTTAAACAAAATCTTTTCAATATCTCTCGGGCTAGAATGGATTTGTGCTCAGCGTGAATGCTATTTTCTGCCCCTTACATCAGCGGGAGCAGGAGCAGAGCTTGTTTTAGAACCAGTGGAAATATTGGCAGGGACCTTGGAATCTGTGCATAACTTTGAGTCCTACAGGCAAATAATAGCATGCAGCAGAAATATTTACTGAACTGGATATCTAGTGATTTCTTTTCTAAAAGGGCAAGCATCACTTACAAAATTAGCCATCAGGATATAGAAACTGAGGCAAACAAAGACCATGCTGGCATTTTGACTTTGGTGCATTTGGCAAGGTTCATTCCTTAGTTTAAAATGGGTGTATCCTATGCAATCCATTTTGTGTTACTGAAGGAGGTGGGCATTTGGTGACCTTCATTCTTCCCTATTTTCTGCTTCTGTACTTCAGAGATAATTCATCTGTCTCTCATTGGTTAGAGGAAAAAGATGAAAACCTTGTAGTTCAGGTATACGGTTTTGACAGTTCTTTTATGCATTTTGCTCACATCCCTTCCAATAAGGACATAATAAGGGATTTTACTGTCAAAAAGGGAAGAGCAAAAAGAGCAAAATAAATTCAACTTCTAGAATAAAAATGACTGTGGTGCTGATTATTTCCTTATGGTTCAGCTACAGTCACTGAATGTAACATTAACAGAAGCAAGACTGATAGGTTCTGTAAACGCTTTTGGAAATGTAATTAATACTAGTGATTAAATGGTATTAATTACCATTACCTGGTGGTTAGTGGTTGTAAAGGGCTTGAAAGGTAATGTTAAGACACTTTTTCAATGGTCTGGAGAACATAAGGCTAGATAGACCCTCCTTCCCCAAGGATGTTAGCCGACTGTGGCTGTCAGCTCCAGGTGTTCTGGAGAGGCCCACAAGTGAATACAGACATGGCACTTGTGACCCTCAGGCCAAGCAACAGCTGCACTTTCAGCAGAGGTCTTTGTTAGCCTACATGGCTGTCCAGGCCTTTTCCTGATGCAATACAGTGCATTACTATGCCTCAGATGTCTTTTGTCTGAATCTTGAGCAAACAAATTCCTTATTAGGCAAGGAGGTATCGCACAGACAGTTCCATATGATCTATTGTAAAAATGGTTGCCAAAGCAATAAGGAATAGCAAAGGAATAAATGTGAAAAGAAACAGCTGATATTTCAAAACTGAATTGCAAATCTTGCAGCCCTGCAAAGTTACAAATATACAAATCTCATTACATATCTCCTGAGTGACTACATTAAGATGATTCATGAAAATATAGAAAATTCATCCTTGTCAGCTGGGGTCGAGAAGGATAAATTACCTGGGAACAGCTTATTATTCTTGTTCTTAGTACTTTTAAAATTACAGTTGACATTTATTTCTAAGATGTTATAATGTACAAGGGAGGATAACATTCTCTGCTACTATGGAGCTCTGAACACCTGCATTCAATAATCATTTGCATGTCTCTCTCCTCTTTAATCCAAGGATTTAGATTCCCTTTACAAATATTTACCAAATAAGCACGTCAACAGACTATGCTGTGGGAACACATTGTTTATATTTTATGGTTGTGCGAAGTAAGAATACAGAGAGGTTAAACGATTTATCCACAGTTGTACCACAGGTCAAAGGAAAGTAAAGTGTCAGGACCCAGGCGTCTTGCCCTATATAGGCTTCAGTCAGACCATTTTTTACATGTATATTTCTCTTTGAGTGATATACTCGTCAAAATGGAGAAGTCATTTTTCAGGTCAAATCGTACATATCCATAGATTTTTTAAAGAGAGATGGGACTATTGTGATCCTCTGGTCTGACCTCTTGTGGAATACAGAGGATTTCCATGACTTAATTCTTTCTTCAAGTCCAGGGGCTGTCATGGACTAGAATATTTCAGGAAGAAAACAAAAACAACAATAAAAAAGCAAACCAACCCCTTCAAAAATATTCCTCCTTTGAAGATTCTATCAATGAAAAATCCACTCTACACTTGATAGAATTGTGGCAGTGATTAGGACCCTTACTGTTAAAAGTGTTTGTCTTATTTCAGTTAACTTCAATTTCTAAACATAAGCTGCTGCTTTACGAATTATACTGATTTCATGGTATATAAGTTCCTGAATGCTGTCAGGGATACAGACCTAACCCTCAAAGCCTGAGTGTGTTTAGTTTTTCCCAAAAATGTTTAGAAGTGTTTATTCTTGTGTCTGTGGACATTTTTATTACCTTTACAAGTGTCCAATATCCTTATTAAATCATATCAAATTCTAACACGGATCTGTTGGTAAAAATGTCTGCAGTTTAGTTATGCAGAATGGGAGACAAGATTTCCTTTGAAATTTCCCTATTTAATTGATTGTCTTCTTGTTCATGAATGTTGAGACAAATATCACAGACAGTGTTGATTCCCCTTTTCATAGATAGTAATTGATTTTGTACATTTTGTCATATCCTTTTAGAGTTCTCTCACCTCAGGTAAACAAACTCAGTCTCAGGATCCAGTGTCTCTTCAGTGAAGACATTTGACCAGTCTATTCTCATTATTTTTCTTGAAATGTGTTCTTCTTTGTGACTTGTTAGTTTTTTTTTCCATAGGAAGCTCGACTAGGACTCAGTGAACAATGGGGAAAAAATAAAAAGCATCAATGGTAAATTAATCCATCCTGCAACATTTTGTGTTTCCTTTTGAGAATGTTAGAATGCAAATATTTGAGGAACAGAGATGCTGAGAGGAGTGACTCAGGACAAGCAAGATTTCAGTTGTGAGTCTTGGGATTTAGAATTGGCATGATACTAAGCTATATAAGCAATATGGTTTGATTTCTACTTCCTTTACTGGACAGTGTACGTAGCTCTTCAGCAACATGAACTAGAAATAATATCGGTGAACAAGTTATGTGTAGTTAAATGTTGGTAATTGCACACATCGGTCATCTATACAGAGTGAACTACATGTTATAGTGAAACTTGTATGTTCAGTGGTAATACTTAATCTGATTCAAACGCAGATTTAAAGTCCAAGAGTCCCTTGCTTATATAGTTCTACATAAGAAATGAATTTGCAACATTGGTCTGTTTGCCTGTGAGTATAAAGCAGTCAAAAGTCATAGAAGAAATACTAAATTACAGATTATTTTCTGACTGCTAGTCCATGCTTACTTGCTTCAGTTGTGTCCTGACCATTGCCTCTAAGCACAGTAAAATACAGAGAATGTAGAGCACACATACGGAAGGAAAAACTAGCACAGGGTATATGCTCTTAGTGGATCCTCTAATGTCCATGATAAAGGTCTGGTTCATTATTATTATTCTTTTGTATTTTAATAATCATAACCACCTGGGCATCTGTTATAGAGGACCTCCTATCCTTTTCGGTGCCATTATCAGGAATGAGGATCAGCACTTAACTCTCTCATTTGAGAATTTCAGAACTACTTAAGAGGATTAATTTGTTTTTACAACACAGCTCTTTCACAGGACTAGAGGATTCCTTACATTTTTTGAGGCAGGAAAATTACTTGCTTAGATAGCATGCTGTTGACAGAGGCAACAGCACAGTACATGTAGCCTAGTTCACACTTTTCTCTGTCCAAATTCCAAGCTCAAACATTTTCCCTCATGCTGCTTATATAATAAACCAGCCCAAGATAAATTATTATATTAACTGTTGGCTTGTTAGATCATAAGATTAATGATCTTAACAGAGCTGTCATCTGAAAATAAATGTGATTTAAAACAACAACAGTGACATGGGCACATCTGTCCAGACATTTCTACATGAAACTATTGCTCCTTCTCCGAGTAGAAGAGATTATATGGAAGCGTACACGATCTTTTCTCCTTTTAATCTTGACCTTTAATGCATTTTTAATATGCAGTGGTTTCTGTGGCTCCACAAGTGTTTTGCGAAGAAACTGGCTACATCCTATGTGCTTTATTCATGTCTGAATGCTGAACTAAACCTGATTTTTCGTTTTTAGTGCTTGTTTGAGCTTGAATTCAGTTTTCTAGCTGGTGGATAGGGAAGGAAAAAGAGGTCAAATTTCTTATGCAGCAGGCTGCAATAGTTAGAAGCCAGGTAAACCCCACAATGCACATTTCACTGTCCAGATAGCCTAGTAGTGTGCTGCAGTGAGAGCATCCAGTGAAATAAGCATGAAAGCTCAGATGGACATATACCAGAGTAATAGTAGAAGAGCCATACAGTAACATTTTTTCTGAGTGGATAATTCAGGTCTTATCTACAGTATCTGCTCCAAGAGCCACATTGAACTGCCCGGTAAGCTCAGTTAAGGTCTGTAAAGCCATTTGGAGATGGAAAATTGTTTATGGAAGCTAAGTCTTATGAAGATTGTGTAGGTAGGCCACGTGAGCAGCTGGAAAAGTTGAGAATGGAATAGCAAGGGTTGTAATGACAGCTCTGTGTGCATAGTGCATTTACCCAGAAAGCACACAGACATACCTGTTACAGAGTTAGTTGCCCATCTCCTTACCCAAGATTTCTAGTGTATTTTTAAAGAAGGTAAACATCTCCAACCAAAACATTCTGGTATCCATAGAATCCAATGGACTTACTCCAAGAATTAACTTATACAGAACAGGAGAGTGAAAAATATCACTGCAAGGATGGAGAAGTACATGGTAGGAGTGGTGAGCACTCCATGAGACTAGAAACATCAGTGAATGATAGGAGTTATGGATGAAGCAATGGTAGGTGGAAATTGGAATGGGACAAGATAAAAATAACCTTCCATGGAATTTTAATCTCCACCATAACACTACTTTTTTTTTCTGTGGCATTGGACAAATCATTGAGTTTTTATGTCTCTGTGTCCTCATTGATCAAATGGACAAAATGAGCAATCGAATGCCTGTAACCGTGTGTGCTAAGTGCTTTAGAAAAGACATTCTGATTGAGGTAGTTATGGGTGGGGGTCTTGGGGAACATCCCCTTGGCAGGCAGCCTCTGTCACTCACCATCGTGTCTACAGTACTAAATGCAGCAGAAGTACTTGCTGCTAACATGTAACTCAAAACCAGCTGTGTTCACAATGGGACTGGTTTCATGCATCAGGGGGACCCGACGGCCCTTCCAAGGTGCCTCCTGAAGACTTCAGCGGACTGTTGTAGGTCAGGATGGCCTGAAACATTTCAAGGCCACTCTTTGCTGATGGATTTTTATTTCAACTCACATCTGGCGAAATGCAGAGGGGGAAAGGCAACCACATTCTCCTAGGCAGCCGAGTAACAACTTTTCTGGTGCTGGCTCAGTCCACCATTGTAATTTCCCTGTGAGGGAACACCCTCCACGGCCGAGCCGCAGCTCTAGGCACAGCGGGGGACAGAGCCCGGCTCGGCAGCTGCCTGCCAGAGCTTCCGCCCCCAGCAGCGCCTCGCATCTGCCCCTGCTCCCGCCGGATCTGCCTCACAGCAAATGGCGGCCGTGGTGCGGCCACACCATTCCGGGGCGAGGCTCCCACTGGACCCTGAGCCCGCCCCAACGGCTGCGCACGCAAGGCTGTGGCTGCGCCGCCGCCATGACTCGGGGCCCCATTGCAGGTGGCAGGGCCTTTGCCGGGGCGGCAGCATGAGGCCTCCCCGAGGCAGCAGCCTTGGATCTGCCAGAGCCACGTCGAGCTCCCAGTTCCCTCAGCAGAACGTAGCTGGGTGCTCAGGAATGGCCTCGCAAGGTGTGGGTCGCTGAGCTGAGGGTGCCCCGGTGGCTGGCCGATAGCGTGCACCGGCAGGGGAAAGGGTGCGCTCTCTCAGGGAGCAACCTCCCCAGATGGACGGGCGGAGGTGAGCTTAATGACCAGTCCCACACTTTCTTGCGAAGTGCTGTAGGCAGCGTGTAGTTTTGGCTCCTGCTGATGTGTGTTAGGGTTGCGGAGTACCAGGTGGTGGATGGAGCCATTCAGGGACGGTGAGTCTGAGGGTGCCTAGTCTGTGATGGCTGGAGGGTTTTGGTTGTGAAAGGTGCTCTGAGATCCCTTTGGCATGAAAATGTGGCCTTGCTTGCTGTCAGAGTGATAAGCACCTGGGGATTTTTTTTAACAGATTAGGTGAGGATCGTGTGGATTATTTGTGTGGATCCAGACCTTCAGACCATACCTGAACAGGAGCTGGAGGACTGTATCTTTCTGTGCTGTGATGTCTCCCACTGTTCTTGTAAAACTGACACTCTGTGGGGCTGAACCTCTGTGCAGAGCAGGTCCCCTCAGGGGATGGATACAGGCTCGTTCCAGAAACAGAACAGGTGACGGTATTTTGAAGCAAACTTTTTAAGAGAGGTGGAAGCTTTGCCACAGCCCAATAAGCATATTGAGAGGCTTATTAAAATAATAACAGCACATTTGTTAATAACTAATCACTGGCATTAATGGAGGGACTTCCAGCCAAAGATGCTGAAGTTCTTTCCAAATTTCACTGACCAAAATTGCAAACAGATAAGAATTGCCTAATCCATCATCACGTATTGCCACCCCTGACAGCTATTTAATTACTCACAGGAGAACAACTGCTCAGTGGCTATCAGGGTGGTGCAGAAAGCAAAGAATATGCTGTATGTCCAATAAAATGTGGAAAGGAAATAGTAGGTGAAAGAGTGCAGGTGTTACTCCAAGATGGGCTTGGTCATGTAATACTGTCCCCACTTGCTAGCGGGGATCATTCATGAATCCCAGTTTACAAGCTGCAAAAGTCAGTCAGTTAGTCCCCACTAGCAGTGTTGCAGAAAGATGTGATGTGTTTAGAATTATTATTGTCCTCCTTTCCTGCTGAAAACTGGCATTCATGCCAATCTGGAGAATCTTTTGGATTCTTTCTTGCGTTTAAATACATTGAAAACTATGATAAGTCCTGTTACAGACGGCCCAGTAAAGCCTTGACCTATACCTGAGAACTTCATTTTAGCTCTGCTCTCTGATTTCATTGCCATTCTCTGGTAGCCTAAATTGGCTTATAGTGATCTCTGCTGACTATGGAAGAAGACCAGATGCCTAATTTATGTGCCTCAGTTAAATGACTAAAAGGTAGTGGATGTGAATCCAGCCAAAAATGCTTGCAAGTTTTTGACTGCATCTGACTGTCTTAGTGATGTTACACCTGTCTGTATCTGAATATATCTGCAACCTCTCCATATTAAATAGAGGAAATTTATCCTCATTATGAAATTGCTCTTGAGAGTCCATTGCTAATGAAGCTGCTTCTTATTTATTTTTGAAGTTGTATATAAACAACTAGCATTATTAGTACACAATTACCAGAGAGTAATCACAGAATTACTGTAAACACAGTCTACAAAACATACTGCAAATTAATATTCATGCATTCCTCTAATCTACCATTTGGAGCAAATACATGAATCCAATCTAGACTTCATCACAAAAGCGTAATATCTCCAGGGGAAACTGGAATGTTTTGTGCTTTAGAGGATTTAAAGAGAAAAATCCTGTGACTCTTTTCCCAGTTCTGGGGAGGGGGACTACTGTGGCTGCTGATGCACAATTCAGCAATGCACTGTGTCAGCGATAAGAAGGAAAAGAAAAGCTGCTCCTAGACATGCCTTTATGCAGAGATATTGCAGCATTCAATCAAATGTGTGCGGCTGAGTCCAACAATGTTGCTTGACAGCCTGGCATCTGTATTTGCAGGAAGCCTAAGGTTAAGGATAGCTAAAGGAATGTGTTTGAATTCTGCTGTTAATAAACAACCATAGGTGTTTTGTCATCAAAAGCAAAAAGAAATAAGTGAACTAGTAAAACTAGTGGCTTGGAAATCCATGCTGTGTAGCTCATTCATAATAAAACGCATGTTGCTTGCTCTGCTTAAACTATGCTTTCACACGATTGGGAATTGGCTAGTAGTCTAAGTTAAATTGAAATGATTACAGACCAGTAAAGTATTTCCTTTATCATTAGTATTAACACTTCATTCTTGTGTGTTTGGGGGTGATTTTTAATTACTCATTTTTAGATGGCAAGAAATCAGTTTTGCAAGGGATAAAAGACCAGAAAAATAACTACAGTTAATGGTAGCTGTAAAGGTGCGACTCTTGGGGAACTGAGCAGTAGAAAATGGAAAATTTAGAATTCAAATTGACATGGCTGAAACTGGGAGTCACTTTTGAAAATTTAACTTATACACAGTCATATAGAAAGAGTGGCAAAGCTGATTTTTGTCTCAATTTTTGAGAGATTAGGAAAAATAGGAGGAGAAAACAGTAGAAAATTGTGATCATTCTTCTGCTTTTTAAAATGACTTTGCTATAAGTGTTATCATTGTTCTTATGTGACTATTTCTGCAGAAGTCCAAGTAGTTGTTTTGTAGAAATTAAGGCCATAGTGGACCAAAAGTGATTTTTAGCCTAGATATTTCAAGACCAAAAATCTTGTTTCCACAAGACTGCAATTGTAAGGACTAGCTTGCTAGTGAGGACTGAGCACGTAGTTATGTGGTGATATGACCACAAGATGTGGTAACACAAGTGACCTTCTATCTAAGTCACAGAAACCAAGATGAACTATGTTCATGAACTCCCTGGTTACTAAAGTTTGCATATACTCTGGTACTTCTAAATCCTACATTTATTTCTTTTATACACAAGAAACAAACTGTGGTGTTGAACAGACACTCAGAAATTGTGCATATGTTGTTTTATTTCTCTTTCATTTACTTGCTTTCACATTGCATTCTATACTGCATTGGACACAGGGCTGTCTGTTGTCTTGTGGTCTGGGAATGTATCTGGAAGAAGGATAGGTACTCTGTTTTACAGAAATTCCAACAAAATTAAATGGAATCATGGCAAAGCCTGCTTTCCTTTCTGCCCACAAAAGAAAGCATTATTACATTTCCCATTACTTCAGCCTGTCTCTCAAACTATGCCCAACTGCAGCTCAACAAATAAGGCAGAGTGTTCCCATTGAATAATGTCTCCTTACGTAGGTAAGGCTCGTAGTTAGAAACATTATAATAGAGTTCAGGTTTAAAGAAAAAAAAAAAAAGAATAGAGATTAAGCAAGAAAAACTATATGTATTTTCCAAACATATTTTAACTGAGAATGCTCCAGTGAAGCAGAATGGTGTTGAACATATAGTAAGAAGCAGAAGGCATTTTCAGGTGCCAAGAGTTGTAGAAGGGGTAGATTCTTGCTGCAGTAATTGTGAGGGGACAGAAAGCAAGCTGGTCTCACCTTAAATCTATTTTGATTACCCAGGTCACAGAAACCATCATGGACCATGTTTGTGAAATGTACAGTGAAAAGATGAAAGTGTGAATCTAAGGCATCAAGGGGAAGGAGGGCAGAATATTGGTTTATAACACTAATATAAAAAAAGTGATGTGTGACTTCTCATACACTTGTGTTTCTTTACATAAATCCTTTGGGAATACATTATGCTTGATGATTAATATTATAGAATCTTACACTTTGTATTTCTAAAGATGTGTTCACAAAGGTTTTATAGTGTATGTGGGAAAGGTGGTTTAAATGTGCGTTCTTAGATACAGATTCTGCAGGAAAGCTAAAAAAAAAAACCTGATTAAAAGTGGTGAAATACAACAGCCAGCTGACAAAGTTTGACAAGAAATGATTCTGTATGAAACACAGCTTGGTAGCAAGAAAGGATACAGAAAAGACAGGGAAAAAAATGTAATGGGACATTATTTTTAGAAAGTTTGTTGCGGTGCAAGAGTTGAGGAGAGTGAGTATCTTTAGAAAGTCCTTAAAATCTCTCCTGGAAACTCTGCTCTGCATGTGCCAATGATGAAGGTTTTTCTTCTAAGGACATAGATGACAAATTGTATATTAACTTCTTGCTAGGCTGAGGACTTTTTTTTAATATTTATTTCCTGTCTGCATCGGAAAAAAAATCAGGGTCAGTCAGTTCTGGGTACTTGATGAAGGACCAAAATGAAAACTGAAAGATTTAAATTTGTATCCCTTGATGGGAAGGTAATGGCAGTGCTGACGGGAAGCATCTGCAGCTATATATAGAGGAAGATCAAGAAGAGGACTAAAAATCTAGGGGTAGCACTTAGATATATAGGGTAACACTGAGCAAAGAAATCAAAGGACAATGACTAACCTATTCCTTATTGTTCCTTTATTCTTGCTATATTTTTTCTGTGTATTTCTTCCATTAAATAAAGAGGAATGTGGTAAAAATGATTTTTTTTCCTTTCAGATTTAAAAAAGCAAGGGATGATGCATCATCTGCACTCAAAAATCACAAGAATTTGGAATCCTTAATAAAACTGTTAGAAAGATACAGCCATGTATCTCATTGCTCTGACATTAGATGAAGGCAGGGCACTGGTTTTTTTCCTACTATTTCTTGGTGAGGCTATTAGAAAAGTTGACCAGTTGTTGCAAAACCATCTTGTATATGCTGATGATTTCATTGCAGAAGATGTAGTGCAATAGATGACAGAGATTTGAAGGAAACAAGAAACAAATGGGATTGAATGTAACGAAGAAAAATTTCTCATGGTTATATGCCAGCAGAAATGTTCTGGATGAGCATACCCAGCAGTTAATGATCATGAATATCAGAAGATTGTTACTTAGAATGGAGTGACAATGAGGAGGGGGATAAGGGCTTGAGCACACAATGCAAATACCTATAAAGAGCAAAGAGTAAAGGTAGTTTAATTATTCCATATTCAGAAGGTAGGTTTGAAGTTTAGAACAGTGGGTGACAAACAAGCTACATCTCTCAGTAAAGACCATTCTGATGGTGTTTGACCTGTCACCATCATTGAGAATATGAAGGAATAATAATGATCTGGGAGGAAATTATTGGTGAAATGGTGAAATAGTCTACTGTTACAACAAGGTGAGGGCGAATTATGACTCTGTCCCAAGACCTATATGGTTTCAAGAACCTGGATCAAGCGGATTAGTATCCCATTAAAATGAGGTACTTACAGAGTGGATCTCTGCCTTGTGACAAAGGGCAGCATTCTCTGGTTCTAAGGGAATAATGGGAGAAAGAAGCTTTTGTGGAGAATATAAAGCTTGTCATAAGGGATATCAGAGCCTCAGTTAGATGGGAGAATATACCATAATGGATAATTCCGTGCTGTGAAGGTGATCGAGTGTGATTCAAAGAGATATTTTCTTCCCAAATTTCTGTGATTGTGTGACAAAGCTTTGATTCTTGATTTTTAGCCTTTCATTTGTTACGCTCATTTTCAGAAAAGATGGGATTTTAATATTTCTGTCCCTTGTTCACTGGTTGCATAAAAAGTAACAGCAGAAGATGGCAGCAGAGATTGCTTACTCCATCTCATTTCTTTATATGAGCCGCAGAATACAGATGCTCAGTGAAAGAACACAGGGTGAACTTTTCTTTAAAAACATAACTGATTTAATTCTGGAAAGATAAATTAATTGACTCTAAGAACATATTCATCAGTTCATTTTTTATGGAATTGACTTGGGAGTTATGAAAGAAAAAAACCATATCCTTGTCCCTTCCATATGTCTTAATGGCAACACTTGCAAGCAGATAAGATGGTCATTGCAAAAGATCATGGACACATTCCCTTTATATAGCCCTCCTGCCTTAGCCACAGCTCATCAGAAGCAGATGCCCTACATTCCATATAAAAACATAATAGATCGAAAATGATGAAAAAGCTCTGAAAAACTTTATATAAAGTTGCTTAAATTTTGACAGGTGACTCAAAGCACAGATAATAATGTCAAAAAAGTATCTTGGCCAGATTAGTTCTTCCTCTAATAACAAACCATTGTAAAGATCTGACTCTCTGATCACAGGCAGTGCATGTGGGTGTGAGCTTAGACACATTGATTTGTAGAGAGAGCAATGTATTTTATTAGACCAACTGATGTAACTGGAAAACAAAAGCTTTTGGACACTCAACCCCCTTTTCATGTCACAGAGAGACACATACCCATGTTGATTTGTGCACAGACTGTGGCTGTGCTTTGTGGCTAATCCTACCCCAGGGAGAGTCAGAGCATCATTTTTCAGAGACAGGGGAATACTGGGGTGGATATATTTATAAAGGATGGTACTGAACTAGATGCAGTGGAATATCAATTCCAGTTTTTTTTCTGCAGTGCCACTGCTGCCTTGCTGCCCAAAGTGTATTTGGAGCAGTTGTCTCTGCTTCTACTCTGGTTGCTACACACTAATGTTTTTATAATTCTGCCTGTGCCTAAGGAAGCTCACTTGAAATCTCTCTTGCTTCTGCTGCTTTTCTAATGGCTATAGGAAAGTGAAGATGCTCTTGTTTTTTTTCATACAGCATCTCTGCTTCTGTATTGAATATTAACGGTTTGCAGAACTGTATAACTGAGGCTGACAGACAACCTAATTGCTTAAGTGAAGACAGAACCATGACTCAGGTTTGCAAATTCAAGCCCTCATTAGCTTTCAGAACTATTCAAATTAAATGAAAAAGAAAATCGGTTGGTACATAATAACGCTTCCTGGAGGTGGCATTTTCTAGAGCATCCTTGAATTCTGACAGGAATTTTCTGTGCTATGTGTTGAAGAATTTTTGCTATCTCCCTTCCCAGTTGTAAAAGACTGCCATTTACAGTCCTAACAGGAGTTAGGAACACATCGAGTGTTTGACTAATAGTTCCACAGTGTTATATTTTCTGTCTCATACATGTACCTACTTTTCTCTCCAGTGAATGTAACTCAGTTGTTTTACTCTGGTAATTTCCTTACAATCCTACTATAGGTCAAAGTATTCATGACTACTGTGTCAACCAGAATAAGTTTCTGAAGTAGTAAACTCAGGTGTGGGTGTCATATCTTACCTCAATATTGCTTTTTTTATTTTGAGGTGAGAGCACTTATTCCTCTTAATAAACTTATTTTTTTCCTGGTGTTATCCTGCTTAAAGCAATCATGAAAGGATATGAAAAACAATTGAAGTGTATCCCAGAATACATTCAGTTGAACTCTGCTTGCTTATAGGATGAGGAATTATCCTTTCTGCCACAGGTTGCAGCGTGTTGCAACAAAAGGATGTCATAATCAATTACGTCTTCTCATTTTCTTTATATATTTGTGAGTTTAGGTTTCTAGTGTTTCTCTCTGAGAGACTGGTACTTTAGGTTCAGAATGGATTAGGTTTTGAAGTGATGGATGGGCTTTTCAGAGCTTGCAAAAATATTTTGTATGGCAGTTGCTACATTCAGAAAATGGAGGTGGAATATTGGTACTACCCTGAAACTGAAGCTAACTTGCTATGTTTTTTCATTACCTGGAGCTTTCATTTGTACTTAATTTGGCTTTTTTGTACCAGTCTTCAGAAATCAAGCATACAAAACATTCAGAATTGTGTGATTTCTGACCAAAAGTTCTGATGAGTAGCTGCTGTATTGTTTCTGTCTAAACTTTGTTTCATGTAGTTGCAGGCACCACCGGTCCTTGTCTAGCTGCTATCTAAGTGAAGGCCTTTCAGGACCAGTGTCTGAATATGATTGTGCCATATTTAACTTTAAAAGTATGGAAACAGCCACAGGAGAGCCTTTTTATATCCTAAGATATAATTGTCTCATCTAGCTCTGTGATGTCTTCTTGATTTTTCATTGGTAGAAAATTCAATCCAGTGGAAGCTTCTATTGAAGGTGTGGACATCAAGTATTTGGCCTGCATAGCTATTCTTGTAAGCATAAAGCTAGATGGACTCATACCAGCAGAAACTGATCTGTTTAAATATATAAAAGAATGAAAAATAATAAAGAAGCAGCCAATCCCAAACCACAGGTTTGTTAGGTTAGACTGGGGAAACACTTACTCCAAATGGGACATTGTTACCTAGTGTCTTAGAAGCTGGTAAGACCATGTAGTTGTAGTGGACTTAAGCACCAGACCCATAACTGTATAAAAAAAGAAACATGTATTGAGACCTTCTTTTTTTTTCTTTTTTTTTTTTTTTCCCCCCCAAATAATTTTTCTCCAAAGGTTCAAAAAGCTTATTGGGCTTCACAGATGGCAAGTACACAGGCATCACTGAAATGGATAGACAGAAGAGCCTGGTATCCAACTGAAACATATACATTGTTTCTTCTTTAATTCTTCAATTGCTTGGTTCCAATTTTGCCACCTTTCATTCCTGAAGATTTAAATAAAGTAGCATCTGATCAGCAAAGAGCAAATTATAGTAACTGGCCTAGGAAATGGATATAATTGGAAATAAACTGTCACCGCTGGGAAGATTGTTCATTCACTTATGTCACTGCTGTGTCTTAGTCCTTTTCTAAAAGGATGTGCTGCAAAACAAATCTTGACCATTTACTGGTTTGGGTCTCAGGAGCTTTGGGGTGAGGCCTGGTACTGGGATCTGACAGGCAGTTTGGCAGCTCTCTGTAGATCAAATGGTCATTTTGGTTTGAGTCTGGTAGGACTTCACTGATGCACTTACAGCTTCAGATAGTGGAGTTACAGCTTCTCAAAGAAGGATAGCAATATTAGGGAGCAAAATATTCTGAAGAAAGAACAAGATCTATTTTGGATCTCTGGTTTCCACAGTCATTTCCATTAAATGGCACTAATGTTTGAAGACTGCCTTCTTCCTGCTTCTGCAGTTCTATTTAAGAGTGCACAATTAATATATTATCTAGCAAAAACCGTCCAGTGGACAGCAGGGAATATATCCATGCTTTATGTTCCTGTTTAGACAATGAATCAGTCCTTCAGTGTAGCGTCCCATAACTGGACACTGTTGATGAAACTTGTAGAATTATCAGTATGTCATTGATGATTTGAGTTAATTTGCACACGGCCAATTGATTTCAGACTATACTTTAAGTTAGGAGGGTTTATCTATCACTTTGAGCAAATAAAAACTTCCATCAGGTTGCATTTTACTGCCTCAGATGGGGCAAAAAGCAGTTACTGAAAATGCCTTCTAGCTCTAAGGCCAAATCATAGAGGTTCCATCAATACTTTGTGCTACAGCTTTCAGGTTTTAATGATCAATATCAGTTCTGACAAAGATGTGCTAATTTTTATTGAAAGAGAATTCTCTCCCTTTTTTCCACTCAGTACCTCATATTGTTGCTATCACAGAACTGACATCTATGCCTGTAGGATATAGTAGTGCTGCCTACCAAGAAAATTTTCCTTCTTTTTCTAATTCTGAATTTCAAGCTTTTTAGGCCTGGAAGCAATGCTTTTCTTGAAGAAGTGAGTTAGTAATACGCTTCTGAAGTCTGGCTGCTCTTGAGTAGACTGAGGATGTTTCTAAAACCTTTGATCCAGACCCCTTTCCAATTTAGCTAAGTCTTGACTGTTCTGGTATTGACTGAATCCATCTCTCACTTTCCTAGGTTTCTGTTGGCCACTCTGTTCTAACTGAAAACACGAATTAGAATATGTAGCAAAAGCCACTTCATAAATATCATATGTGCTAACTATTAGTGTGTGCTGTTGTTATCCCTATTTTACAGATGTGGATGTGGAGAGAGACTTCTCCTTAGTTGGCTTACCTACTCTGACCTTATCTCAAGTAACTAGCGGTAAAACTGGAATCCCAGAACTTATGGAACTTTCCCACCTATCCTTAGTTGTTTTGGACATCTCTGTCTCATTGAAGATGCTGGTCTGTTCCATTTTGAAGGTCCTGTTCCATTTTTAAAATCTTAAAGACAGATGCTCTAATGGGCACAGGAGGTTCACATTTTATTCTGCCGTTAGCAGTGAAAAGAATGCTAGAGGAGTTTCTTTTTTTATGAGTTATTTACTTCATGTTTTAATTTCTTTAACTTTCTTTAAACTTTATGATAGTATTCATGGAATGAATTCATTTAACAGTAGAGAAAACTGGACAGAGAGGAGCAGCACAGACTGGGTGAGGTTGGAAGGAACTCCAGAGGTTATCTGGTCCAGCCCACCTGCTCAAGCAGGGTCACCTCAAGCAGGCTGCCCAGGACCATGTCCAGACTGCTTTTGAATATCTCCAAGGATGGAGACTCCACAACCTGTCTAGGCAACCCGCCCCAGTGCTCAGCCACCCTCACTGTGAAAAAGTGTCTCCTGATGTTCCAACAGAACCTCCTCTGTTTCAGTTTGTGCCCATTGCCTCTGGTCCTGTCACTGGGCACCACAGAGAAGAGCCTGGCTCCCTCTTCTTTACATCCTCCCTTCAGGTATTTATATACATTGATGTGGTCCCCCCTCAGCCTTCTCTTCTTGAGGCTGAACAACCCTAGTTCTCTCAGCCTTTCCTCATAGGAGAAATACTCCATGTCCCTTAATTGTCTTAGTGGCCCTTTGCTTGACTGTCTCTGGTATGTCCATCTCTCCCTTGTACTGAGGAGCCCAGAACTGGGCACAGTACTCCAGTGCTTAGTAGACGGGAAGGATCACCTCCCTCAACCTGCTGGCAATATTTCTAATGCATCCCAGGATAGCATTTGCCTACTTTGCCACAAGGGCATGTTGTTGGCTTATGTTCAACTTGGTGTCCATGAGGACCCCCAGGTCCTTTTCTTGAGGACTGCTTTCCACCTGGTTGGCATGCAGTTTATACTGGTGCATGGGGCTGTTCCTCCCCAGTTGCAGGACTTTTCCTCTTGTTGAACTGGGAAAGTGGAAAGTGTAGAAAATGGGAAAGTGTAGACTGTCTTTTGCAGGGTAGCCGCAAGACTTCTGTAATGCCAGATAGAGTCTATATCCATGCAATAGACCTGGAAGCATCCCTAGTAGCAAAGCAGCTGTGGTTTTTGGACTAAGCAGGATGATGAAGGCCCCATATACCTATATTTTAGTACTCAGCATGGAAGAGATACTTTGGATGGATAGCATGTGAAATATCTTCATAAGTAGGAAAGGCAGGTAGATCTGGAAGTATAGTCGGCTCCTATCCATGTGTTGATCCACCTTTTAGGAGCAGTAGAGCCCTTTGTGAGTGCTTCTGGTATATGGAGGGAAGCACTCTGTGTGCTGCTGACAGTATGTCCTGGTTTCAGCTGGGATAGAGTTAACTGTCTTCCTAGTAGCTGGTATGGTGCTATGTTTTGAGTTCAGTATGCAAAGAATGTTGATAATGCTGATGTTTTCAGTTGTTCCTAAGTAGTGTTTAGTCTAAAGTCAAGGATTTTTCAGCTTCTCATGCCCAGCCAGCGAGAAAGCTGGAGGGGCACAAGAAATTGGGAGGGGACACAGCCAGGACAGCTGACCCAAAGTGGCCAACAGGGTATTCCATATCATGTGACATCACATCTAGAATATAAACTGGGGGAGTGAGGGCGGGGGGATCGCCGCTCGGGGATTAACCGGGCATCGATCGGCAGGGTGGTTAGCAATTACATTGTGTATCACTTGTATATTCCAATCCTTTTATTATTACTATTATCATTTTATTAGTGTTATAATTATTAGTTTCTTCTTTTCTTTTCTTAAACTGTTCTTATCTCTACCCATGAGTTTTACCCCCCCCTCCCCCCCCCCCGATTCTTTCCCCCATCCCTCTGGGTGGGGGGAAGTGAGTGAGCAGCTGCATGGTGCTTAGTTGCTGACTGGGGTTTAACCATGGCACAGAGTAATGATATAAATTCAAGTACCTCCACTGAAGTCGATATAAGTTGCTTCAAGTTGTCATTGATGTACCTAGGAGCGGTAGCTTAACTACTGAGAGCAGTGAATTCTGTGAGGTTAGAGATACCTTGTACAGTCTCTGTTTATTATTTTTAGGTAGAAAGCATGTCAAGCGCAAGTATGGGTGAAAGATTATGTTGATGTGTGGAGTGTCAGCTACAGATATAAAGAAGGGATAATAGATTCCCCTTGAACAGAGATTCCCTCAGTGAAGACTACAAACATGTTTTTATTGTGTAGTAGTCTCATTCCCTGTCATCAATGTGACACTGTAATATTTTCACTGGCTTTAGTGTCAGATGTTTAAACTGACCCAAGCTTTCCCTTTGGCACTGCCTTAACTTCTCTAGAGCAAAGTTGCACAGTATGACCTTGTTTTATAGTTCTGGAGCAGCGAAACAATGCCAGTAAAGAGAGATGGGAGGCTATGTTAAGAGTTTTGGAAGGCTGTATCAGCTAGTTTGGATTTAGGGTTAGAAAAAATATGGAGAACATGTACAAATGTTAAATATTTTTAACTTGCTCCTTTAACAATGATTCCTTTCCGGTTTTCAGACATTTGAGGTATTATTGTTAACACAATGGCTGGAACTTTGCAGAAGGATTTGATTCAACGATCTGCCATCCTCTTTGTACAAACCTTAGCAGATCTTACAATTTTTTTGAGAATTCTAAATCTTTAGAGGTTTTTTCCCCGAGCTTTTAATTCTTATATTCTTCATTAATATAAATTATTTTATGATATTGAGAGACAGTCTTTCGAAAATGTATCTTAATTTTTGAAGTATTCCACTAAAAGCTGGGCTAGAATGAGTTGAAATCTTGGAAGGGAGTTTTCTTGGTGACCTTGATCGTCTATGCTTCACTTTTTCTAAGGGTAAAGAGGGAGAAAAAATGGCACCTTCATACATCTCTCTGTAGTGAGTCACAGTAAAATATTCTGTACTATGAATTGGTTACTTGGGTTTTTAACTGACTGAGAAATAAAAGAAAGGAAATCAAGCTCTTTCATATAGTTAGCATTAAGTGACCTTCGTAAAGAAACAAATGAGAAAAATATTTAGATAGTGTTTTATATTAGCTTTCTCTGCACCTATGCTTACAGCACCTGTCACAAGAATCTTTCGAAATGCTTTCTATTGCTGTGCTAATTAATATGTACTTTTTGTCTCCCTTTGGTTGCTAGGGAAACTGAGGCAGGTATTTAATTTGTCTGCAAACACACAAAGAATTAATATTTGAATGATGACAGAGTCTGGGAGTTGCCCGTCCCAGACTTACCTTCTACATCATGTTACAAATGTGGTGCAGTTCAGAATGTTAGTGTTGATATACCTTCCTCAGAGCAAGTATAGAAAGGAGAAAAAGTAATTTTGGAAATATAAGACACCTAGAGTATCGCAGAAATTGGAAGACAACATTGTGAGAAAAACACTAAAGATACAGTAAATTCAAAATAGAGAAAGAGATGAAAATGCCATTATGTTAATAAAAGGTAAATAAAAAACTTTCTTAGGGTAAATGGATGATTATTGAGAAAGGAAAAAAAATAGAAAACTCTGTAACAGTGTGTAGAACTGGAAAAAGGTATGTGAACAATTATTCTGACAGATCTAGGACTCCTATTGCTTCCTTTTTTTATGTGGGAATCTATCTACATCACCAATATGGGGTTATAGTCACAGAGGAATTGAGCTGATGAGATCTGGCCTCCCGTTCTCATTCTAGCATTGAGTCTGGTTTTCTAGCTCTGAGAAAACCATTCAGCTTATCTTTGTGAGCTGTGAGCTCTTACATACTTTCAAGCTTCTTTTTGAGAAGCTGCATGTAAATGGTCTCATTCCATGTATGATGTGGGAAGAGAAGGGATCTTATGCGTCTGTTTCTTTCATGTTTCTTCTGAGGTGGAAGACCATACAGTGATCATGTGGCTCTGTTAGCCATGTCCCCTAACCAGTAAGACTGGAAGCACAGCCACATAGGACTAGTCAGTGTGCCAGCTAATATACACATGCAAAATGGAGGATCAGGTGTCAATGGCAGTATAAGCAGGTGGATTTGTTGTGTTCTAGCACTGAGAAAGAAATGGCTCCTACAGGACATCTTCACATGTTTTTTCTTCTAAATTTGCATTTGTTCCAAGTTAGGAATGAGATATTCCTCACCCATGCCTTGGTATATAATGTGATAGTCTGAGTATCAGACTCAGTCTAACTTGGAATATTTAATACTAACGACTTCTTTGGCCACTTGATAATTTCTGTCTATGAAAAGAAGAGTTTTCTGTGTCCAGCAAGGAAGGAAGAAAGGAAGGAACTGGAAGCACCCAGGCATCCTGTTTATTTGCATCACATTGGTGAATAAAGTCAGTTAACAGCAAGCATGAGGTGAAGGCTATAGATGTGATGGAAAACATTTTAAAACTTTATATTAAGAATTATTTTACAGCCCATCTGTTTTGAATTTTCTGCGTATTTTTAAAATAAGATAATCCCTTAAAAGTAGTTACTAACCTTTTTTTAACTAATACTGAAATATCTCATGAACATTCTGCAGGTCTATATTCATAACAATTTTTATATATATTATTTTAGATTTTATACTGTGAGTATATGCTATATGCAACTTGGAACAGTGAAGTGTCTTTACATTCCCACATACTCTGCAAGGACATAAAATACATTTTTTTTTTTCCCCATTTTTTTCTAAAAATCAGAAATTTTATATTATTCAGTGGAATAACTGTAGTAGAGAGGATGCCCTTTGAGGTCCTAAGGTGAAAGAAAAAGATTCTCTGAAAAACACTAGATTATTCCTAAAACTGTTCAGCAGTTTTGTGTTTAAATGTTTTTCAGAGGCAGTTGCCATAATGAATTTGCTGAAAGCTGGTTTCTTTTCTAGGTGATATGGATTTCTTACACAGTACCTCTCAATGCACCTTTCTATGAGATGTGATCAGATGGACTGTAAGGAAACTGAGCTACTGTCACTTAGGTATCCTTTGCAAAGAAAATGTTAGCCCATCTGTCTGGCATTGACATTTGGGGTTGAAAAGGCAGTATGATTATTTAAAGATTAATCTCCCTAATGTTTCTGTTAATCTTCCCAAAACCTTAAGAGGTTTGACAGACAGCTCCATGAATTTCCTCTTCAAGTGTGAATGTGTGCATTTATAAGAAAAAAGGAGCAAGCAGGAAAAAAACCCAACAAAACCAGCATCCTAAACCCACAGATGCTTCAGGGGCCTCACAAACATTTGACACTGTCACTCACTTGCAGAAGGCTCTTGTCGTCCTCTCTAATAATTGAGTTCCTCCACAAACTACATGACATCCCTTAGTTCTGTGGACTGGAGAAGTCAAGTTTTTGTTCTTCTCCAATAATGCTGGTAAAGAAGGCTTATTAAGAGGCTGACCAATGTGGTACAACAAATTTAAGACACTTAATGCATAGAGAATCAGTGATACATTTTTCCTTCTGAGGTCAAATTGTTGTTCACTGCTATGAAAATGCAAATCTGGAAATTAACAGTTTCTATGGAGCAGGTGCCTGGCTAGGAATATCTGCAAATTCAGGAACAAGAGGAAGAGGCTTTACTGTAGCATATAACACAGATTTTATTAAAGCTAACCTAGAATATATTGAACTTGGCCAGTCATCTCAATAGTTTTTTTTAGTGAGATACATAATCTTTTGGGGATAGAGTCTGTTCTTCCAATCTGTTCAATCTGGGTACTTCTTCCTTTACAGGTCTCTGGCAAAACATGAAACACTTGGAAGTAAGGAGAAACAGACCAAACATGTATAGAAAAGCTCTATCAGACTGTAAGGACTTTAGTAGGTTTTGCTCAAGCTTGGTTCTAACAATGAACAAAGAGTGTCAGATAGTACAAGTAAATTATTGCAACTGCTTTGTTCTCCCTTTTTATAGCTCAGGGTTACAAGCTGTTAGAAAGTCTATGTAGATGTTGCCTGATTTGGACAACTAATTACTGTAGCTTAATAATGTATCTGTCTGTGCTTTGGTGTTCTCATCATCTGGAAAATAACTTGCTAGCTTCTAAATGCTTCCACAAGATGCATAAACTGAATAAAAAGAAGAGATAAAGAAGCTTCATGCTATTTCTTCATATGAATGCCACTATGATTGATTTCAGAAAAAAGGAAATTGTTTCCCTTGAGAAGTAGATTATCATTTCCTTGCATTCCTTGATGCCTTCCTCCCTGCGTGTGAAGAGCAGAGAGGTCTCCTGGGCTATAATGTTAAAAACTAAAAGACATCTCTGGATAAACTGCTCTGTGACCCAAAAGATTTGAACGGGGTCAGATAGATTATACTCAAGCTGACATTTATAAATGATGTTATCTGTTGGCTCCAGCCGTAGAGCACAGACAAAGCAGAAAAACTTAAGAACAGGGTAAGACTTCTTTGCTGCAGTGAAGGTTTAACCTTGCCCAGAGGCTGGTTAAGTGGAAGGCAACCAGACAGCACTTAGTCAGATTTACTGATATACTCATTATTATGATAAGATACAATTACTTTAAGGGAAACTGTCAGCTCAATACAGGAGAAATCGCTTGGTTTATTTAAAACTGGTGGGCAACAGAGAAAGAATGAGGTGACTGCAAGCTCAGGAGGAGAAATGTTGTTAACAGATATGAATTAAAAACCCAGTGATGGGACTCATTTCAGGTAGTCATGGTGCCAAATACGATGATGTTACACTTTGTTCTTTCCAAAGAGAATGGAAGTTAAGATAACAAGCCTAACTTGACTGAGCTGAGCAGAATGGAGGAAGAAAATATCACCAGAAAACCCCACTGCCTTGATGCTGGACAGTGATGAGACAAAAGCCATAGAATTGATATAAGATATCAGATGTTACTGAAGATCCTTGATCAGCCCAGTTGAAAAAGAAAAGCCCAGAAGGTGGTATTTCAGAAGGCTATCAAACTCCAGTCTACTTAGTATAGTTTGAAAGCAATTAAATAAATATCTGCATCTATATAAATAAAAAATTATATATACATACATGTGCACACACACACATATAAATATAAATTTTAGATACAATTAGTCATAGGGAAAAAACCCCTTATTATTCTGTCCTCATGATTTTCTTTTTCCATTAGAACAGGTGGAAATTACTGTGTTCTGAAATAAAAAAGAGATGGCTATATGATTGAATTAGATATGGTTGGTCCTGCCTTGGGACAGGGATGTAAGGGATGTACTAGATGATGTCTTAGTATGACCACCGTTCCTCTTGAGGCCACATTGCCCTTTATCTGGCAAATGGTTTGAAAGTCAAAGCTAGTGGAGACTGTGGCAGGACCGTTGACAAGGCCAGAGCCAAAGAGGCAGCTGGGACTTATCCCTCTTCCTCTCCAGTGCCAGGAGCTTCTGGGTCTGAATAAAAGTGAGAAGAGCAAGGGCCCATAGGACAGATGGAGAATGGTTGCTTTAGGAACTTATTCTGTCTGTTTTCTTCTTATGCTTGGCTCTGGAGACTCTTGCCCTGTGAGAAGGTGGGGAGCTGGTGATGAAGGGGTTGAAGTCCAGGGAAGAGCACCTGTTAGCTTAAGTGGAGGCAAGTAGGATAGGAAAACCAGCAGAATTTCTAACCTCTGATCTGATTGAACTTCCATACTGAATCCCTCCTGAACAGTGCTTGTAAGATCTGTAAATGAGTCCAGGTTTAGAATATGAAAATGCTAGCAAAGTCATGCTGTTGCAATACTGAAGGGCATGAGTTGTCATTTATTGACCTCCTTTAACAAACTAGAATGAGTGCAGATTGCTGTTTTAAGATGAACATGGAATAATTACCAGAATAATTGGCCTTTGCTGTTAAAACTAGTACACCTATAGTTACAGAAGGGGATTATGGGAGTTTTAATTAAGCAAAATAGTGAAGATCTCAACAAGGTTTCCGGCTCCCTTAATTTTATTGTGAATTTTGTGATATTTGGCACTACATCACAGTATTGGCCTGGGAGTTTTAGCCACCATTCAGAACAAATAAGCTTCTAGCTTGTGTGGACAAGGAAAAAGTTTAAAACACGGTGTTATGGGAATATAGGAGATAGCCTTGAGGGCTGTTCGAAATTACTGAAGCCAGTAGCTGCTTTGTTAGCTTTCATTTTAAAGCAGTTTGATTCCCCCACCCGCCCACCTCCATTGCTACATTGTCAAGTGAGTATTAAAGACTGAGAGATCAGAAAGAAACTAACTTCTCCATTTTTTTTTCTTTTTGGAAATATGATTTTCAGGATTTTTATGATCTGGCTCATAAGCTCTGAATACTGCTTCATTTTACATTTTATTTAAAGCACAGCCTTCCCATTAGATCATAATCTTTCAGCATTCTGGGAAGCTGGCTCAATGTTGATTTAAAGGTGAAGTCAGTCTACAGAGCTACCAAGTTTGTTTCCTCCCTCAAATGATTTTTCTGTAATAAATTACACAATAACCTCCTTCCTTGAAATGTTTACATCTTCTGAATGAATAGGCCAGTTGAGTTTGGTGCTGCTGAACTTCTGAACATCTCTCAAGGAGAGATATCTTTTCTTGTTCTTTTTATCATGTTTCTTTTTTTTTAGAAAGAGGTAATGAGGACAAAATTACAAAACCCCAAGCTGTTGGATGATGTTTTTGCTGCTGTTTCAAAAATTACAACTTCTTCATCAAAAGATGCACTCAAGAGTGAGGGTCTAATTTTTGCTGGTAGGTACCCCATTGAAATTCCACTAAGGGCAAGAGAAACCAGTTAAGTGGAATGGAACAGAATATGTGGATGCAGAATCCAGTGACAATTATCCTGTTTTTGTGAGAACTGGACCTGCAGTTACCTGCAATTCAGGTTGCTATTCTGTAGCTATGTAATCTTTCAGTAAAGATGAAATGGCGTTTTCAATGTGAAGGAGATCAGAGAATAGGAAGGAAGAATATTCACAGCAGCTTTAGAGATGGGGGGGGGCATTTATATGGCTCGTGAAGAGAAGCAGCTTAAAGCCATTGTGAGAATTATGCAGTGGAATAGTATGAAAGACTTCTGGAAATGTTTCAATTTGTTGTTCTTTCATGTCACTGCTGTGGATGGAAAGGTAATGTAACTAATAGCAGTGCAGTGGTTTAGCATCAGTGTGCAGAACCATGACAATTATATATGGGGTTCTTTTAGCAACTCCAGTTTTCATGTCTGAAGAGAACTGTTTTTTATAGAGCCTGTCTAGAACCAGAGGTAAATTTTTAATGAAATGTTTCTTCACTACAGTTGCATGAGAAGTATTTAATGAAAAGTATATTCTAGAATACTTTGCCTGGATGAAATGAGTACTTTTTGTCCACTTCTGCAAGTGATAGCATATAGACCCGAAGAACCCAGGTGTTATATCTCAGTGAGCTGATCAACAGAGAGCATTGTTTCTTAGTGTCAGTAGACTTTCCAGGTAAGTCGTGTTACCCTGTCAGGGGGGATATACACTAACGAAGCCATTTAGCAGCCGCTTGTTCTTTCTTCCAAAGGAGGTTTTACTATAGAGCTGTGGTAACTTCATTTAATTTGGTATTCTACTCTCAGCTTTTTAAGTGGTGCAATGGCCAACATATCTCAGAGCTAAAAGCCAAGAATTGGCTTGTGAATAGTTATTGCTGGACTTAAAACTTCTCTACATCTTTGACAATGGTCACTGATAAAAAAAGAAGCAGAAAGGAGTTGGTGCTGGCTGTGGAAGCTGGGCCAGCTGTGGCTGAGCTGGCTGGTCTTCATATGCAGGAGCACAGAAGAGGCTATGCAGTCATTGGAAAAGAGCCCTGCTCCTGCCTGCATGACTTGTCCTTTTTAATGACCTGTGCAAGGTTTTGCTTTAGCCAACTGTCCCATCTTTAGACTAAATATTTAAATGTCCATATGAAGTTTGAACAGAAGAAAGAAAAACAGATTCAAGCAGACTTGTTTGTATTCATACCAGAAGTCAGTGCGCCTTTCTTTTCCTTCTGAACACTGCTGTAGAGTTTCTACCTTACTCTGTGTGTTGTAACATATGCAACTGTTATCTAGTGGTTAAAAAATTTTAGTCCCACATGTAACTAGGTCTACTTATTACTTTGCAGCCTCTGAAGGAACTGAAAAGATGTAAAAGACCCCCATGTCCAATGTAAAGCATACGATCATATTCAGCACTTCTGCGAACTAAAGTATACAACATACTAAACATCTGTAGTGGCCCAAGGTTTTTCCAAAACAACTGAAAAAATGTGTTGGTTTTTTTTTCCCCACCATCTTTAAACACAAATATATAAAATATTTCCAGGTTTGTAGTCTAATATTTCATTGTTTAGAAAAAAAATTCCAAAGCTTCCAGTAATTTGAAGACCTGTTGCCTGAAAATCTATAGATTTTACTTAAAAGCACTTTGGTTTGAGTGATAGTGCTTTTTATTTTTATATATATGTGTGCATCTGTGTGATTTATACATATTGTAATAATATATATCTCATATATAAATGATTATATATGTAAAATAAAGATATCTATCTATATAAAATATATATTTTTAAAAGGAGAGGTGACCCTTCCTCCCCAGTGACTTATCATTATCCAAGGCCATGGAATAATTTTTCTTCTTCTTAAAGAAAAACAAGACCAAGAAGAAGAATGAGATTTCATTCCACTAACACAATGTCTGTTTTATTTCTAGTGTCTCTTTTGGCAAAGGATATCCTGGCAGAATAACTGAGTGACCAGAGTGAGTGTTTAAACCCCTAGAAAAATAATGTGTCCCTCATGAAAAATTCTGACCACAGAAATGTTGACCCACTACATTAAGTTGAGAGCATGATCGATCCAAGGGTTAGATGACATGAAAACATGTATACACTTTGTGTTAATCTTTCATGTCTGTGAAGGACAGATGATAAGCCCTTTACCCTACTGCCAAACTGAATAGGGATTCAATCTCCCCACTGGTTCCACTCTAATTAAATGTGGATTTTATGTAAACCGCAACCCAAACTTTTTATGAATTCAGAAAATGCTGGCTTCATTTTTCTTGTCAGGCTACAAAACTAGACCATGACAGATGAGTTTGAGCATTTGCTGATCATTCATCTACAAAACATAATAGTTTGATTCTTTCACTTATGGCTGTTTACAGAAACAGAAGTTAATTAATTGAAGCATTGGTGCTCAGCAAATTCTTTTTATTTTTTTCCCCTTTAGCCAGATTTCATTGTATCCTAAGAAAAATCTTTAATAACTTGATACAAACGAAAGATCATAGACACCATTTCTTATCGAAAGGGCACATTTATTTAGCCTTAATATAAGAATAATAACACTGGCTACATGTACCCATACAAATATACTGTAACTCAATCAAGAATGCAATCAACTGGTTTGGTGCTATTCATGCGGCACCTAAATAATTCAAATTAATCAAATCCCCTAGAATCAAATGGAGCAGTCACAGCTATGCAAAGCTGGTGCAAAATTTAATTTGTGCTAATCTGCCTTGGAGAGTGGAAGCACAAAATATACTAGAATATTAGCATCAGTTGCCTGTTTTGGAGTTCAGTTTCCTCTTTTTTTCTTTCTCTTATTTTCTCTGTGTCTTATAGACATGAACATATTTAAGGAAATGGGATTTTAAATTTGTTGTTTACATTCTAGAAAAGTAGAAAAGTCCTTGCTTAAAATAATGTTACCTTTTAGCACTTTGCCATTAAGGGGCAACTATGTTGCAGGAATATTAGAAAAGGAAATTATTTATTCACAAAAATGAAACTAAGCAACCTGTCTTTAGTATTGTATAGGAATGAAATCCATGAACCAAATTCAGATAATAAACAGAAGATTTTTAAGTAACTGCTTTCTTCAGTGATCCAAGGTATAGCAGTAGAAGTTGAAATCAAGACAAATACAAGTGTCAACTTAAGGGATAAATTTAGCTCTCAGATTCCTTTGACCTGAAATGGGATGTTATATACCTAGCACTCCAACAAGCATACTGCTCCTCCTGTAATATTGGAGGCACAGTATTGGTTAAAAGAAGCAGAGCAATGCCACCTCTGTACACATTCTAATGTGTATATAAATTTTAGATTAATACTTAGTTCCAAGATGATTGGCTAACAGTCCTTGTCAATACTTTTGCTTTAATAAAGTAGAGATTCTCTATTAAGATTTTTTTTTTTAGCTTATAGGTGAAGTCATTATTACATATTTTAATAGACTGCAATTTAACAAGTACAGGTTATTTCTTATTCCCATGAGAAGCAAGGGCCTGCATAGCTTAGCTTAGACACGTAAGATGCACAGAAAAGAAGATGTTTTTAGAATGGTAGCAGAGGTTGTCATGGTCTGTTTGATAGTCTCAAGCTAGGGACTGGTGTTGCTCTTAATGCACACTCCTTCACTTACAGAGTGACACTCTAAAAGGCCCAGTGGTGCAAAGGACCCTTTGTGGTAGTATAGTCAGGTCAATGTAAATACTGATGGACACAGGTGATCATACGGCTTAACAATCAAGAGTAAATTGAAGGACTAGTGTGATCAGACATGCCTTCTGTAATGTAAGCAGTAGGGAAAGGCTCACTTGGTGTGCTACACTGTACAAGTTGTCTACCACCAGAAGCCCCATTTGGTCTCCTGCATGAAGCAAAAACTCCCTCTGTTTCTTTGTAGTCCATGATGATCAGTGGAGGAAAATAATCTGAAGTCTGAAGCCCCATTGATTTATTTGAAATGGTATGAGCAATATTCTTTACTGAATAACACTGCTTGGCCTGACAAGTGCATCACCTCCTTTGTGGTGAGGGAAGAATTTGAAGAACAGCGTTCTGCAAAGCTGCATAGCTTGTGCCTCACCCGCGAGGAGCAATGTGGAAGAAGGGAAACAAAGCACAAAGGTGCATGTTTACAAATGTGACATACCAGGAAAAGAGTCTGGGATCATGGGCTGATATGCAACGAGAAATAGAAATTAGAGAAGAAATGGGCTGTAAGAGGCCTGAGGGAGATCAGTAGAGAAATGACCAAACAGAAGTGACATAGCTGATGTAACACTCCTTGCAGTAGTGTTCCAAGTGCCTGTAAGGGAGGAAAGACTGTCTTTAACAAGGCAAGAAACAGTCATACTGCTTGAGGAGAATTTGGATAGATGCTTTAGTTGTGTGGATAGAATAAATAGGAAAGGCTGGACAATAGAAACTTTACTTAGAACATAAATATAGGATTTGTAGTGTGAGCATGGTGGCTTAGAAAGACTATGGCATAAAATGAAAGCTTATGATGAGAATTATGGTCACTTTCTGCTTCTACAAGTTTATAAGATGAAGGTATTGATTCATCCTAAGCCACAATAAAACTTTTTTTGTGTGTAGCTATAGTGGTCTTCACACCTGCAGCCTCAGGGACGTAAAGCCACAAGAACTTGCCTAGTCATCTGTGTGCTATTTGGGCTGTGAAGATTTGCTTGAACAAGTCAGTCAGTTGATTTATTTCTCATTTTTCTTTTGCATATTAATAGTTACCAAAGGCAATTACAAGATATTTAAAAACAAAGATCTTCAAATGCCACTGTATCACCAGAGGCTGAAACCAGAGTCTGAGAGCACTGATTTTTTTTTTTTTTTTTGACTAAAAATGCACAAGCCGAACTGCCAGCTGCTATATATCAGCTTAGGTCCCTGGAAGAAGTTTTACACCAAAGGAGAGTCTGACTCTTCTTCCCTGCATTTTGATTGATTCCATCCTGTTTTCATTCAAGTGTGCTTCTGAGAGGATAAGCACTGAGCTGTAGTTCTTAAGGGCTGCAATCTCTTAAAATATAAAATAAATAACTGGCTTTGGGATAAACATTTTATTTCTGCCAGCGGCATAATGCTTGGGCTTGAAATGTTATCATCCAAGGAAGTTTTATCTTGAAAACCTTTTCATGCTGTCTTGCTCTGAACATCAACCCAGGTAAGATCCTGAAAGTACTGAATCATCTGAAAAAAAATAAGAACTGAAAAGTAGCAAGGATTCAAACCTTTCCCTAAACATTGCTTTGAGCAAAGGCAGTGTCAGGTCTTGCATATCTGTCATTAGAACAGGCTAATCTGAGATATTCATGCAGCTGAGGCATGACCGTATGTTCTGTCTGGCTCCATTTGTAATACTGCAAATCGGTACAAGCAGAAATAATTTGGGATTTGGTGTGTTATCATTAGAATCCTCATTACAGGAGCAGAAGTGACCACTGCAGATAATGTTATGAAACTGTTTCTACTCTAACATTTCAGATTTACTTGCTCAGAAGTGGGAAACTTTATGTATTTTATAATAAAGTTTTCATGTGGTAGCACTGCTGGAAATTTAATTATTTATTAAATTTTACTTGGAAATGAAGAAAGAAAGATCAATGGTTTTGGAGAAGAGTAGAAGAAATACATATTTATTGTATGTGTACCTCTGAATAAAGTAGGTACCCTGAAGCTGTCAGATTTCTCCAGTAATTTTTTTCAAAAATGTTTATTCCCATGCCTCATTCTATTTCTCTATTTTTTGATGACTTCCTCCTCCAGTTTTCTGTGGCCTGCACAATAGCTATAATTAATCAACTCCATAACTGCAGCCTTTGAAAATCCTTTGAAGAAGACCTTCCAGGCCATGTTGCTGTGCTCTCTGACAGGGTGGTCAGAGCATGTGTCTTCTGAAGTTAGTCTTCTCCTGGATGCATCCATAGGCTGAAAAATCTTTCTCTACAGAAGTTTTCCAGTGAAGGGAGTAAATCTTCTGTCTTATTACCATATTTTTATGCATATAGTACATATTGCACCTGATCTACTCCCATTTTGAAGTACTACTTCCGCTTGAAGTATCCTTAGCTAACCTGCACTCAAGATATCCTCCATTAAATCAGAGGAATGGACATAGGGCAGATGAAGCCATGTACAGGACACTGGTACAGGAAAGCCTACTTGGACAGAGGAAGTTAGCTATAGGAAAGCAGAGACAAGGTGTTCCTGGGAAAGAAAGGACTCTTGAAGTAACTTTCATATTTTGAAAATGGAAATACAGTAGAAACAGAAATACAACATATTGCTGCTGAATCACAGATTGGTTTTAATACAGGTAAGTTGTGGGCTATACCTGTGAAAATGAAGGGGAAAGGACAGTTTTTAGGCAAGTACATTGGTGTCTTAAAAGTAGCTTGATCCCTTCACCTTTTATTAGTCTTTTGCTATGGTGCAACCATATCTGTGCAACCATTTAGTTACACTGAAATTCAGTCACTAGATCATTTAAATCAAATCAGGAATTTGCAAAAAATGTTCACACTGGATAAAACACATCAAAACGGACAAATGAAACAAGGCCAGCTGTGGACTATGGCAAGTACAGTTTATTTCTAGTACTGCCAATGAAATGTTTCCTGTCAGAGGAAAAAAGTTAAAAGCAAACTGAGTCTGGATTATTCTGAGCTTTTAAGCTGTTTTTCACAATTTTATCTCCTTGAAATGATAAGGAGTCATTTTCTTTTAGTGGTTTGGTTCATGTAAAATAATCGTTCAAATTAAGTGTCCTAATTATGCATTTAAATGGAAGAAGATTATAATCTAAATTCTTATTGACTGCTAACAAGTTATTTAATAAGTATAACCAGAGTTCAGCTGTGTATATTACATAGTTGTTGCATGATTTAAGACCCTGTGGGATGACTCTCGAAGTGTTTTGCTTTGTTAGCAATCAAAAAGTTCAAATTCTCACTCATATTGTATGAACACTTAAAGCCGTTTTAAGGATTGAAAAACTGTCAAAGGCATCTTGTAAGAGTTCCTTCTTATCATCTATTACATCAAAGTCTGCAGTCCTTATATCACTGTAATACCTGAGCATCTTCCAGAACTGCATTAATGACTTGTCGAACATCTGCTGTGTGTAGTTCTCTCTGCTATCCCTGCTGTTCAGCTGGAAAGTAAACAGTAAATCTTACCTTTTTGTTCTCTCCAGATTCTTATAATGTTGCAATCACTATGGTAGCTGAAAGCCTTAGAGGCTGGAGTTAGAGGATAGTGGCTTGATATTTTAGGCTAATCTCAGTTAATTTTTGGTGGGATTCGTGTGGTGCAAGCCCTACTAACAAGGCAGCTGTTGGCTCAAGATTTGCCTAGCCATCAGACACTGCATGCTGCCTTCACTGTGAGGAACTGCAGTGTTAGGTAGGAACTATGTCTTAGAGCTGTATATTCAGGAGATGGTTGGTCTGAGTATTTTGAGTCAGTTTTTAATGTCGCGTCTTATCGCCAGATGTGAAAAATTTTGTACTAATACTATGTTCTTTTGATTACAATTTGGGATATGCAGTGTTGGATCCCGAAAAACTTTTAATGGAGGAGGTTAAACTTCCTATCTAAGGGATGGGAAGGGAAGGAACACATTTTCTGTGTATTTCTTGATTTTTATTGCTGAGGTGGTAGATTGGTTCCTGTTATGAACTAGATGGCCTTAAGGACAGCTCTCATTTATAGCCATAACATCTAACACTAAAGGATCTCTGAAAGGTGGAGTGTCCACCTGTGCCAGTCAGTGGTTACAAATGTTTAAAGGACAGTAATGCCACACTTGGGCAGCTGTTCCCACTCAGAGCCAGCTGTGGAATCTCTTGTGCTGGGGAATTCCTTATTGTCTAATGAGGACAGCTTTAAGAGGAAAACTGTAAGGAGGATGACCTGACTCCCAAGACCTAGCTTTGTGTGTGTATTCAGAGAGAGAGAGGTAAATCAGGTCTCTGAGAAAACTGAAATGATGAAAGCCTAGGAAAACCCTGGATTTTGCCTCAGAAGATTCTGTTCAAGGTATTAGCTTTCTCTACTGCTTATCACTATGCTTTCTAGAAGAGTCTGGAATTAGCACCTATATAATCCAAGTGATAAACTGTCAATTTTTGCTATCTGTGGTACTCTTTGGGAATGTAGTTACAGGCTAGGCTTCATTTGCTCCATGTGTTACAAAGAAAACCATTGGGGTCTGGTTTGCTTATTTTATTCTTTGTGTGGTCCTTTAATTTGTGTGAGCAATACTGAACTGTTATTTCTTATATTTCTACCACATATACAAGATACTTTTGAAACATATCCAGAAGATTGTGTGAAGAATTCTTAAAGCACATTTGTGAATGAATGTTTCAGAGCAAAAGTCAACTTTTTCTCTTTCACAGTGTCTGCCTTTCAAAACTGCTTCCTTTTTTACATATAAAAAGTAACTTAAATCTTAGTAATTTTTCAGTAGGATTAATTTGTTTAATGGGTTCCATGAATGATTGTATCAGGTGGAGTATAAGTGATATTTGTCTAGAAGGCAGGTGATGATCATCGTAGAATCACAGAATAATTCAGGTTGGGAGGGACCTCAGGAGACCTGTAGTCCAACCTGTTGCTCAAAGCAGAGCCAGCTATGTCGTCAGATCACATTACTCACTTGGCTTAAATACCTTCAAGAAAACAACTTGGATAGGCTTAAATATTTTATTTTTTATTTTAACTTTTTAGAAATTTTGGATTTACTGCAAAAGGAGGAATATTCAACAGGATTTCACAGGCATCTGTGACCTAACTTGAAAACTTTTTAATGAGCATTTGTGTGTCTGACATTTATTCAGTTCTTGGTATGTAAAGAGTCAAGTGCTGTTCTGGGAATGAAGTATATATTTTAGTAATTAATCCCTGATGTACAGGAAATAAATTAACACTTAATATTGGCAGAGTTTTGACAGCCAAAAGAAAATCATTGCTTTGAAGCAGCCAGTGTGGAAGTGGAGTCTGTTACAAAGGGTGTATATGATGCTGATAATAATTCTGGTGACAAACTTGATGTCATGTGTACATCACTAAATTAGAAAAAAAGGTTGCAAAATTGAAATCTAGTCTGTTGAAAGTTTGAAAAGAATTTCAGTCATTCTGGCTCCAATGTATCCTACAATGTTATTTGTTCCTGAAATATTTTTGTCCTCCATACTGCTGTGTGAAAAATCCCCTGCCTCAGAACACAGATGTTAGCACCTGACTTAACAGTGGACTGAAGCACTCCTGCAGCATATGAATTAACAAAAGCAGGGAGTAATTCAAACTGTTAACTGTCTGGGGGTGCTGGACACAGCATCCCTAGGCAGTTAATGGAGAAAAGTAAGATGTCACATAAGTTCACTGAAATTAAGTTTGTTACCTATAATAGGTGATGTGAATACAGTTCCAACTTTTTTTCTTTCTTTCTTTTTTTCCCACCCTGCCAGCGTAAGCCACTGTCCACCAGCCCTGGTAACAGGAAGCTTAAATTGCTGTTGTGCTTGAAGTCAGCCCTCAACAACATGATGGCAGAATTACAAGTGAGTTTCTGTGCCAGATGGGACCTAACTGAACATATAATTGAAACAGTGAGACCACCTGGATACACAATGCTGTCAACTATAAAAAAGGCATACTCCTAATAGTTACTAGTATAAACAGACTAAACAAATTTTACAGGCAGCATGGTAAGTGTTAAGGAGAGTTTTATTCCTTTAAAGCCTGTGTAAATTCCAGTTGTGGCTGCAGATTAATGCTTCCTCTGGAAAGATGATTTAGTGGGTTCCTGGCATAGCTTTTGGTTCTCCATTTACCCAAGCACCACCCAGTCGCCATGACACAGCTTTTATTTTCTCTTGTGATTTGAAGACGTTATGCATAATCCACCTCTTATTAATAATCCAGTCCTCTGAGGTACCAAATACTCTCATTTCCCATTCATTTCATATTTTACGGGGCCCTAAAAGTTGATGTAAAGGAAATACATTTTGGAACACCTATGTAGGTATTACGATCTTTTTTTTAAAGTAGATAAATTGGACCCATAAGGCTTATTGTGATTAAAAGCTTCACTGCTTATGGTGAAATTCTAGAGCTACCCATATTGCTGTTATTAGCATATAAATGCTCTTATCTGCCAGAGTTGGACATAATCATGAAATATGCCATCATTCCAGGATGAAGTTGGGAGCTGCCTGGGGTCCCATAACATTATGAGAATGAAGTAGCAATACTATTGTCATGGTTGAAGAAGCACGTTCATTACCAGCCCCTCTTTTTTGAAACTGGTAATTTTACAGAAAAAAAAGCTTATGTGTTAGCTAAAATTTCTGAGACTTATTTTAATGTCAGAGGTGACTTTTTTTTTCCACTACAGTGACTTTAATACCTTTACTTATTGTCATTTTTTGAGTAGCAAGAAAAGCTGCTTTAACTTTAATTATTCCAGATTCTTTGCATGCACTTGGAAAACAAATAGCTTCTTAACAGTCAAATTGTTAGGGATTTAATCTGCGTGTAAAACAAGCACCTCTGGAAAACTTTAAGAGATGTATGCCATATTTTAACTGTGTGGCCAGTTTTTTGGTGGAGCTTTTTAGGATCCACTTTCTTCTTACTTGCTCCTTATTTGTGCAGT
Source organism: Haliaeetus albicilla (assembly GCF_947461875.1). NCBI lineage: Eukaryota > Metazoa > Chordata > Aves > Accipitriformes > Accipitridae > Haliaeetus > Haliaeetus albicilla. The sequence goes on from NC_091487.1 coordinate 20,747,907, forward strand.
TTTGACTACTGCTGCACAAGGACCTTTGGCTGGGATCATCTACTGGGCTTTGCAGACAGGCAGAAGCTGAAACAGTCTTTCAGCCTGCCTCTCTCTTTGTCTGTGAATATGTGGAATATCATAGCTAAGAACATCCTTGACAGTGTTTTTCTGTGGGCCTAGAGAAAGGCAAAATAGGACAAGCATCCTTCCACACAGCTTTATTTTCCAGAACCACTAGCTGGGTTTACATTCTGCCCATAGTATTGCAATATTCAGGCCTTGTAAGGAGGTCTAAACTCTGCTAACAAGTATAAAAAATTAGTTGAAAAAATCTGGATCAGATAAACTCAACTGTTACTTAAACAGCATGTTTCTTTGAATTTCTTATGGTTAGATTAAAACCTTTTACTGTGCATATTTTTGCTGTCACCAAAGGCTTGTAATGCCATGACAGAGGTTATTTTTGCAGGACATGTAGCCTGTGTGAAACTTCAATAGCAATTTTAGAAAAGAGTCTGATCCTGCAAGGTTTCCAGCTCAGTTTGCAGACTAGCAGATAAAACTGGCTCTAAAACAGATAAGCATCCAACCTTTGAATCCTTAGCTAAGATGAACCTTTTGAGGTTCTATCCTCACCATTCTTCTAAGGGGTACAGATGGTATCAGTTCCATCAGTTCCTAGTTCCAGATCAATCAATGTTGAGCCCGGATTTATTTTCAGGAGTTTGTGGAGGATCCCTTGATAGCATGCATCCTGTTCATTATTTTTGACCCACTCTATTGAGATTGAATCCATATGTTTATTAATTCCACAAGAAATCAGCCTGAAATCTAAGGTGAGTAATTTATGAGCTCTGGCTATATTATAGGAACCTTTCTGTAAGAAAATACAGTACTCTAAAAAAAATTGCTCACTTATCTTCATAATCATAAATTATTTCATACCTAATTACAAACAGACAGTCTGAATAATTGTCTTCATTGAGAGCTGTTTGACACTGAGAATGTACTGCCTTATTTTATAAACTTTTTAATGTGCAGCCCATAAATATGTCACAGCTAAGGAGTACTGCATCTTTAAGTATATTAAATGCAGTCTTGTGTAACCAAACATAATAGATTTTTAAATGAATTATAACTGAAGTATTTAACAAACAACTTTTTAAACTTTCTACATGTGTAAAGCTTCTTTAAACTGACCGATTCAAATTAAATATCTGAAAAGAAACTTTGTATTTGGCAGTATTGAAAAAAATTAGTATGATTCTTGTTTCATGTACATTTACAAGCAATAAAACAGTTTCAGGGAAAATGGTTTTAATTAATTCCTTTAAAAAGCACCTGATAATGGGTTTTAGAGCAATACCAAAGTCAAGAAATGTGAGAAATGAGAATGCATATGCTTTGTTTCTGTGAAGGTCATGCTGACACCTTTATAGCTGCTTAAGGTCTGAACCTGATATATATTGTAGTAACTTGCAGCAGTAGGCTTCGTTTTTAACAATCTGTCTCTTCTTTTATATTGAAAATCATCCAATTCAAAACTTCTTCTTGAGTTGATATGCATTCATTAATAATGCCTCTTTCTGAGGGGATGAAATTTCATGTAAAAGCCATGTAGCAAACTTTAAAGATGCTAATCCAAACAGCAGGACAACTGTGGAAGGGGTAAGGGCATAGAAAGGGAGGTAATAAAAGATAGAAATGTTAAATTACCCTAAGTGTCCTGTACTCTGAGTACTAACAACTTGGGCTAAATGATGTATTTAAATACATTCTGCTTTAAGTACTCAATCATTATTTCATCTCTAGTCTGTTTTTTTTAGGAAGACAGCTGGCCTTCGTCCAAGTTGCATTGGTTCAGTAGTTAATTATGGCTCATTTCCAATCTAAATTTGCCAAACTTCAGTGTCCATCCATTCCCAGTTATAAAACAGCAGTTCTGGTAGCAGAGTCCCTGTTTTGCTGTTTCATATGCATGCAAAACATTGTGAAAAAACTTTCACAACTGGCATTAGGTTTTCTCTCTGCTCTTGAATTATACCTGCAGCAGATGTGTGCAGTTGTGAAACCTGCTAAATAGAGAAATGATGTATAGGCAAAATGTTGTGCTTACCCAGACTAATATGATTCCACAAGAACTAGTGACTTAATTACTCCATTTATATGCTTATAGTTGTGCCTTTCCTGAATAATTATATAGCCAGATTTGGCTTGCATTTCAGAGGAAAATGGTAAATTTCAGTTTTATCAAAAATTTATTTGTGAATTTCAGTTACACTTGATTAATAGTTGGGAGGAAGAAAAAGGAAATTCCTGAAAACATTGAAACATTTCATCTTCACATACTTGAAAGGATATTTTTCTTTGGAAAAGCAAGCTTATTTTCTTTTGACATTTTTTTACTACAAAATTCCTTAACTTTTCATTTTCAGGTTGAAACAATTTTTCATTTTAAAATGTCATGAAGTAAAAAAAAGAAGGTGAAATAAAAGTATCAAGTGAAACAACTCTTTGGATTGAGTTAGATACATACAGTGTTTTCTGTGGCGGCTTTTGTTTTTTTCAGCATCGTTGAATAACTTTAAATTCTGTTTCAGTTGACTTGCCAGAAAATGCTGGAGATGTTATTCTGAAAGAAAGAAAAATAAAAATCAAACACCATTAATCACTGTACACAGTGTTTAGAGTGTCTATGCTGTAATTCTTTCTCCTTTTTGTTTTATTGCATGAAGACTTAGGCCTCCATCTGTTAAACATCTCAAACTTATATGGGACTGAGTAAGATATTTGCTTTAAGAAAGTGCTGAAGTCTAGTGTGCTGTGACCTTAGTGCACACCCAGAATTGTAGGCTTCATTATAAAGACTTTCAGAAAGGATGAAGTAAATTAGATTGGTCAACCTAAATGTAGGTTACTTAAGAGTCCAGTTGATTTTCTCAGATATGTTGTGCACCTGGTAGCTTCTGGGAAGTCAGAGCTACGTTTGTAAAAACACTGTCAGTAGCTAAAGCTGAGGCAGTCTTGTTTAAAAAACAAACCAAACCAAACCTCCTACCTTATGTTTTCCTCTGTGCTTTTGTGACACAGCCTATGACACATCAGGCATTGAAAGAAAGACAGTTTTGTAATTAAATACAGTAAATAACATATTGAAAGAAATCGGCATATGTACACCTTCCTTCCTGAGCCCTGCAATTCTGCTGTTGTAAGAAGCGTTAATGGATTATGGCAAAATAGGTGTGGTGGTTGGTTTCTTTAGCCAACAGTGTTTCTGTTTTTCCACCAAAATACTAAACCCAGAGAGGGAACGTTTTGCCTGCTTGCATCTCACTTTTTAGCCTGTGAGATTTCTGGGTTAGGTACATTGAAAATGAGAAAGTCTGGTGGTGGACACACAGCTGGAATGGCCTGCTATGACAAAAGACAGTTGCGATTCTGAATTCTTTATGACTGGATGAAGCTGAAAGAAAATGGTGCTGGCTAATGTCTCGTGCCAGATGGCTTTCTGCCTATTTCAAGCAAGAGCTCAGATGCTAGACCACACATTAAAATGATACTTCTGGTTATGTTCAGTTTTGGGTTCACATGGCAGTGTTCTTTAATGCATGTCCATCATTATATTTTTCTTTATTTCCATGAAAACTTGTTTCTCTTTGGTTACAAAAGGGTCACCTCCAGGAAGGCATTATAGCATTCAAATTCCATTGCTATCATGGGGTGTTTTAAGTTATTTCTCATTTCATAACTTCTTGCATCATGTATCTGCAGAAAAATGTCCGTTTTAAAATGTTTGAACTGGAAAGATCAGAGATACAGCCTAACTCTTCACAACATGCATTAAGCAGTGTGATCCATCAGCACCACTGAGTTCAGTTGACTGGTAGTGGTCTACCTGGAAGTGATTAGGAAATTGGTTATGGTAATTGGAGGTAAAGAGGCAAACACTCAACTTCCTCTGTGCCTCCGAAAGGCTGTGGAATACAGCCAGGCAGTTGCCTGAGTTGTTTATCTGTCCGCCTGCCTCCTTTGAAGTATTAAGTCATAGCAGCAAAAAGAATTAGAAATACATTCTTTCTAGAGTATGTTCAGAATTTCCCTTTGTCCTGTTTTTATTTGCGTAAAAGACATAATATCCATAAACTCCACATTCTACCAAATACTAATTCTCTCATAAAGCCATGTCTTGGTTTCAGCTGGTATAGAGTTAATTGTCTTCCTAGTAGCTGGTATAGCGCTGTGGTTTTTGAGTTAGGTATGAGAAGAATGTTGATAACACACTGATGTTTTCAGTTGTTGCTAAGTAATGTTTAGTCTAAAGTCAGGGACTTTTCAGTTTCTGATGCCCAACCAGCAAGAGGGGTGGAGGGGCACATGAAGTTGGGAAGGGACACAGCCAGGGCAGCTGACCCAAACTGGCCAACGGGGTATTCCATAGCATGTGAAGTCACATTTAGTATATAAAATGGGGGGAAGTGGGGGTGGGGGGATCAGCGCTTGGGAACTAACTGGGCATTGGTGGGCGGGTGGTGAGCAATTGCATTGTGCATCACTTGTATATTCCAATCCTTTTATTATTACTATTACCATTTTATTAGTGTTATCATTATTATTAATAGTTTCTTCTTTTCTGTTCTATTAAACTGTTCTTATCTCAACCCACGAGTTTTACTTCTTTTCCCAATTCTCTTCCTCATCCCACTGGGTGGAGGGGGAAGTGAGTGAATGGCTGCGTGGTGCTTAGTTGCTGGCTGGGGTTAAACCACGACAGGCCACTATGTATCTCACATATCTGTAGTGAAAGAGAAAAAGGGTCAGAGCAGTAGTCGTCTTGCCCTGATCTTTCTTATGTCAGCATTCAGCATTGGAGATGTCAAGGCAAGATAAACTGTACATTGTAGGCCACAGTAGAAGGAAATTAAACATGTGCTCAGGATAAGGTTTGTCAAGGAAGAGAGTACGGGCTGTGTTCTGACTTCACAAAAATTCTATTTTAGCATTGAATATACTATACTCTCAGACATGATAAAGGTACTCTCCTGTTAACATTAATTATCCATGACTAATTTTATAGTATCGCATCTCCTTCCTGCCTAAAATGTCAGGCCTATTTAAGTAAGTGGATGCTTCCAAATGAAACTAGTTTGTGGTGGTGTTTTCCAAACTCTTGTAATAACCAGTTTCGTGTCCACCTCTGTAAACAACAGTGAACCCTACTTCCGTGACTGACACTGCCTTAGGCTCATAAACCTGTTGACTGATCTGAATTCAACTGGAGTAGAAATTCAACAAATGAAAGCTGTAAGCTGTAAAGTAAGGTTCAGGAAAAACTGAGGTGGCTAAATGAAACAAGTGCTAATGGGTATCTCTTTTTGGATGTCTCTTTTTTGAATTCTGCTTGCATTGGTACACGGAACTGCATGCGGCTGATAAGCTCCATCTTTTAAAAAAGAGGGAACAAGTTCTCCTATAGCCCCTTAACGGCCTGACATATGAAGTGAGCTCAGCACACACTGTGGAGCAAATATCTGGAAACAAATGTATAACAGTCTAAGGTGTGAGAAGTGCAGGGTCAAAACTTTCCTTAGCAGGCAGTGAATTCAAATTTACAACCTGTGAGAATACTGCAGTTACCAAACTAGGCTGAGAAGAAAAATGGGAAAGCACTATCCATTCTCCAGAAGTGTTTCACTCCATGGCAAGGGGCTCAGGCAAAGGATTATCACTGGAGCAGAGAAAACATAAAAACCTGTGCAGACTTGCTCATTCACTGGAAGAGGTTCAGATGAGTTCCTCCCAGCACTGCTATGCATTTTACTGAATGCAGAATATTTATATACACCAGTTCTGCAACAGATGTGGTAACTGAGATGTGAGCCATTTTAACATCTTCTGTTGATGACTTTGGGGGCTTTTCGGGGTGCTGCTCCAAAGTGCCTCACTGCCCCTGTGTACCGAGTGTCATAGGTGCTACAGAGAGGCCCAGTCACCTACAAAACTGTCTTTGTAGTGGTTATAGAATGTGGCTATGCTCTTTACTGATTCTTGCTGCATGTGAAACACCCATCTATTTTTTGAGATGTAGGTCTTGGAATCTAGATGTGTGCAAGTATCTTGTGTCTGTATGGGTAGAGAGGTTGACAATTATCATATGGAAAAAGAAAAAGAGAATATTAGAGAAGTGTTGCCTGTTATAAAAGCCTTTAGTCAGGGTTCTCAGAACTTGTCTTTATTTTGATTGTTTTGAAGCCTCAGCTGGGAATACAAAAGAGGAATATACTTGCTGCTTGTAAGCTGCATCCCAAGTAGATCTGAAGACAAGAGTAGAGAGCTGGTGGGTGGAGGTAAGCAATGTTTATTAGGAAGCTAAAATTAACTTTAATTTATTCATAAATGGGTCTATAAATTAGCATTGCTATATACTCTACTTTCTCATACATGCCTCAGGTGACCTCAGGCAGCAGTTTAAGCCACTGAGGGCTTAACAGAAGAGAAACCCAAAAGGTATTGATTGATTTCTCCTTGTATGCATAGACAGAAATGTCCTTGCTTGCTTGTAGTGTTTTTTGAATATAAGGTACCACTGTTTGTAATGCACTGGAAATAAAATTAAAAGCTGTTAGATGGTACAATTGTTTGGTACAAAACTGTACCAATTTGTGGTAATTGCTTGGTACAAAACTGTAGCATACTATTATATTTGTCTATAAATAGGAAAAAATATACTTTTTAATGTATTAGCTGTTCTAGAAGTGCCACATATTTTAGAAACAGCTTGTAGGCATTTTTTTTAACAAACAGCCATGTGTATCCAGGTAAAATTTTCCTGCAGTGTAACTGCATGTCCTGCAAAGTATCCTGCATAGTTTTTTATTGTACCCAAAAGGAAAATGGAAGAACCATTTGTGCTGGAGGACTTGCAGGTGGAATGAACCTTTTGCAAAGACAAGGATTTCATCGGTCCTTTTAGAATCTACCTCATAGTCTCTGGGATTTTTCAGGTGTTTACAGCTGGAAAGAAATCTACTGGAAGAGAGCTGGGCTTACATATGTCTAGGCAAAACACACCTCCTAAATTGCTAAATTTTCCAAAGTCATGTATGAATGATGTATCTGCTATGAAAGTGAAAGTGTCAGTGACTTCTTAGTGGCTGATTTAAATCGAATTAGTTTTAAAATGGCATTCACACTGGAGGTGCAGTGAAAGGGAGAAGCAGGAGCAAAGACTGTAATGGATGTTGGAAGTCAGGCTAAGTGACTGTATGGCTAAAGGAGCTGTAGGCTACCAATTACTTCCTTGCTTTGAAAATCTTATGGCCACTATTAGGATACAGAAGTGCTTGTTTTAATTTAGGAGAATAGGAGCTGAGGAAACAGAACTACTCCATGAATCATAAATATAACTGAAGTGTTTTGCAACCTATTAGAATCCCTAAATATGGGAATTCTTTTCAGACTGCCCTTGTTGTTTTTTCATGATCATTCAAAAACATGCCACGCTGAGACCCAGATAACTCGGCAAGGGAAATTCAATGAGAGAAAGTGCTTGCCAACCCTTCAATAAGTGTAGTTAGTGACTAACAGTTTTGATTAAAGCTGATTTACTTTCTTTAGGCTGAAGCAAAAATGCCTTTAAGAGGCTTGATTAGAAGCATTTGGATTTCATCTCTAGGGGAAACTACTGCTGAAGATTAAGAAATGTAGGGGGCACATGGGGTTTGTGTTTTGTTGTGGAATAAGCAAACCAAATGTGTAAAACAGATGGGGTACGTAAAAGTTAAGCACTGCGGCACCTAACTTTTGAGCATCTGGCTCCCTAAGAACCAAGAATGCCAAGTTACACTTTTCTGAAGTGCTAAGTGTCACTATAAACAGGATTTAAATTAGGCAGGGGAAAGCACATAGATCTGTCCAGCTGGGAAACAGTGAAAAGAGGGAGTCTTGTCTAAAATCCTGTGCTTCTCTGGACTAGAGAGACCTCATTTACAGCTGCCAAAGAATCCACCAACACCAAATCCTTCCTTGAAACTAAGTGGATACAATTGGTTCTAACCAACTTGGGTTTTAAATTTCAGCTGTAAGGATTCAGCTCATCTACATCCTGCCCAAATACATATGCCGGTTAAAAGCAGGAGACTCGTATGTAAGGTCTTTGCTAACTTACAGGTTCAAATTGATACTTGTCACCTCTGGATTTGCATTCCTTCTGTGGGCTGTGGGACTCAAATTTAAGGGCTGTAGTGCCTAATTTGTAGGTGTTGAAATCATTTAATGACTTCAGTTCTGAGTCCATACTCCATACTGTAAGGGTCATGAAGACCATCATGCCACCTTTCTCTTAGGGTGATTGCTGTTGCAGCTACCCAACACCCTTACTGATCAACAGTCAGCTGCTCTGTGCACTTTCTCATGATGATTTTCTTCTGTTGTCAAACATAAATCTCAAATGATGTACTAACTGAGGAGAGATGTTCCCTGTCACAGTTCTGCTGGCCTTTCACTACATTTCTAGATGCAGGAGATACTTTTGTTTCTTTGGTTTCCTGGAAATTGTTATGTTAGACCCCTCAGCAATACACAAAAGACATCTCCAAGTCTGGTATTGTAACTGATCACCCATTTTGTTACTATCAATTTCCTTGGACTCTGGATCCCACGGAACTCAGCACACTCTTTTTTGAAGTGTATTTCTAGTTGTGCACAACTAAGTTGGTATTTGTGCATTCTAGGAAAATGCCACAGTGCTTGGTTGGGGTACTCTGAAGAGCTGCCACAGACAGTAGCATCAGCAGATGATGCTACAGTGCCCATCTGCAAGAGAGCTTAGGGAAAGGCTGGCTGATTCAGACTCACAGGCTGATAAAGGAAGGATTTCCAAAGTTGTTCTGTGCCTTGTACAAGGAATGAGTATGAGATTATAGGGTAGGTCCAAGAAGGAACAAGAACATAATATGTATTTCTAAATCAGAGTGAAATGTTATACTGGAAATCCCTTTGGTAGCTCTCATTAAGCTATTATGTCTACATAGTGTAAATTAGTGTGTAGCTGTGTTATTTCTGGAAAGGCACTGTGCTGAAACCTGTTTGTTAGTAGGGCTAATAACATAAGGAGCAGTGTAGTAGTAATGTGTGTTTCCAGTTCCAGAGATAGCTTGGTCAGCAGCTGGAAAGGAGTAAGGCCAGGAACGGTAACCCCAGGTCAAGCAGTTTGGGAAACATTGGTCTAGAAGTTTGCTTACTGAAAAAAGCCCAATAGAAACAGACAAATTCCATGTTAAAGAGATTGCACTGAGGGAAGACCACATACTAGCTAGGATTTGATTGCTGTGGTTCATTCATAATCAAATAATAGCTGAGCAGTGAACGGGCACAAATCATCCTTAGAATTTACCATATCATTCTGCAGCAAATTACCAGGTATGTGTTAGAAGGTATTTAACCTATGTAAATGTGCAAGTTCACATCTTTCATGTGAAAAGCTCTCCTTTTTTTCCTCTCTCTGTATCCTCTAGATAGCAAAGAGCTTGGATTTAGTCCTTCAGATAAAAGTCAGATACTTTTAGTTTAATCCTACATTAGATCTACCCATCAGTTAAGTCCTCCGTTTGTACTACTGTGGAAGGCAAAGAGATGAGATGGACTTCCAAGGTCTTGTTTAATCTAGCTCCCAAATAAATCAGTGCTAAAATCTAATGTGTATCTATGGATATTAGGGGAGCTTTCATTTCTTTCTGATACATATCAGAATCAGAATATGTGTCAGAATGATTTTATTGTTCTGACATTGTAAAACAAAACCAAGAAAAGCTTGAAGAAATGAAAGTGTTCAGCAAATGAGAGACACCAAAATGGTTGACAAAAGGAAATGCTTTTGGTAAAAGAACCGTGTTATGAAAATATTTCAAACTTAACCACCTGCGTGTCCTATAGGACAATGGAGAAAAGAGAAAAGGAAAATAAATCAGGAAAATAGAAACTTCAGGTTTTAACTAATAGAAGCATCTAGGGTCTAATTCTGTGCCTGTTTAAACAGACAGTTATGCTGTTACTGCATAGGTAGGAGCTGTAGGGGTTTTGTCATGACTGAGTAGGGTGCAGTAATTAGGTGTGTTGTTGGTGTCACACTGCCGGTAACCCACTGCTTGCTGCCATTTGAGTATGGAAAGGCCTTTATAGCAACAAATTTAATAATTAACCGGTATGGAAAATGTCATTATGGGAGCCAGCACACGGATTTCTGTTTTCTCTCATAGTGCATAGCACAAAGCAATACAAAGTAATGAAAGGAATATTGCTGTCTCATGTCATGTAGCTTTGGGAAACATAGCATGTTCTGTGAACAGGGAAAATGCAGTTCAGGGTCTGACCGACTGGGAAAAGTCACAGTGCATGCTTTCAACAGAAAGCAAGGGCTGGTCTATTAAGATCACATTAAATGGCTCACAAACTTCCCATTTTCACAAAATTTGACAAAGCTTGCCTGTTGATTTATTATTCATATACAGAGTGCTGCTTCTTCAAGAAGATCGTAAATACAATTTCTCCAGCCCAATCAGCCTCTCTGGGTTCCTGATGAAGTGATAAGCACAATAGAATTCAGAAGGATTAAGGGATGAGGTGGAAAATGAAAGCTGAGCTGTGTTTCTGCATGTTGCCTTGCGTGAAACAGCCGCAGAGAGATAAGAGCCAAGTAGTAAGAAAATATCTGCATAAACCCCCTTGAAATGGAAGCCTGGGGCTCTGTCAAAACTCTCTTTCCAGGGTGAATGATTCAGATTCTCAGTTACATAGATTTGGGAGGTTAATCCTTTCTTAAAGAATTCTTCCACTTATATTTATTCAGAGAGTATGATTACTACATATTGAAAAAGATACTAAAATCCTCTTCAGATTAGGCTATTTATTTACTGATATCTCTGGAATTCTTAGGACTATTACTTTTATATGTATTAACTCCCTGGTGTTAATGTAGCTCTTGACTGAAAAATTTTAATAAGTGTGTAGGAAGATGATTTAGCTGGGATGGAGAAGAGACCTGTGGATCAGGACCATTTGCTTCTCTGTTCAGCTCCCTGTGTACTTACTATGTGATTTTGTCATGTTAGCTATATGCACCTCTGTATATCCATGTGTAAAATGGGCATAATATATTTCAGGGGTTTGGTGAGACTGAATTATGCTGAACACTCTTTCCAGATGAAGGGCTGTCAAAATAACTGTAACCAGTTTTATCAAGCAGCTTTGATTGGCACTGATCTGGTTGCTTGGTTTCATAACTGACCCTAGATGAAATTTGAAGCACTGTTGGGCTGAGGCTCTGTTGTATTGCCATTACTGCTTTATAGTATGCTTTGCAAAGTCTGGAAAATGTCTGCAAGTGATAATCTGAGAGACAGTTGTTTGTGGAAAGGTACTACATCCAGATTATATTATTTTTTCCATCAGAGTGTCACAACTGCAGGTTGAAGAGTTTTTAAAGTGTTGATCTATTTATAAGTTTACCAAACCCCTGACAAAATCCCAGCAAATCTTCCCTTTTCTAACTCCAAAGGTGCCTATCATATTTGATTTCAAGGTACTGTAGTTGCTTTGTAGCCTGAATTAAAGGTGCATTTCAGCCTTAGCAAGTAAATGTTGAAATCTAGAAGGAAGAGCATGGATTGTAGGAGAGAGGTGCCATGGGGAGGCCCTGGGCAGTGAGACTGTTAGCTGGGAAGCTTGCAATATCTTTAGAAAAGGATCCTTCTGTTAAGCAGCCTGGGGAATCTGTCCTGAGTATATCGCCTCCTCAGGTTTCACTGCAGTAAAACATCCAGTTTACTTTGCAGGTGTTGGTAACAAGGAGAGAATAACATGCTGATGGAAAACTGATCTCTTATTACCACTGCCCTGTTCCTCGCAGGCAGAGAAATCTCCCTGAATAAACCTTCTGTGGGATTTTGAGACATTATTAGGATCATAATGCATGAGTGCTTAATCTCTGCTCTCATATCTGACATCATTGCTGGCTTCTGTTTTGTTGGTAACTGTGTATTAGTGTTTTGTTACCAGTGAGCAGCATAAAAGGATATGAAAATGGAAAGAGGCATACTGATATTTTAATTAGACCTAACTAAAGACTGTTGCAAATTACTTCTCAAAATTGTAAATTACTTCCTCACAGAACTCACAACCTCAGCTGATATTCTAGAATCTCTTTTCTATGGACTAATAGCCTTTCTAATAAAGCTAATGGCAAAATTTCCATCAGCTTCATTGGTGGAGGGTAAAACTTAGTTTTTATTCACACTGATACTAAAAATTAATAGGAAATTTGCCTGGTGAAGTCTTAAGGAAGATCAGGCCTTGACAGTGTTTGGGGCACAGAAGTTTTACTGTATTAATTTCCTGACAAATTGTGGATGTCCAGCACTTTTTCAGAAGGTGCCCCACACCTTGCAGGAGTGCATGTTAAATAAAGGCCTTTGCTTTTGATCTAGCAGAAATAATAGAAACTGACAAGGCAATTTTCACTTTTAAACAAGCACAGTTCATAAGGGGGGGAAACCAAGGTGGCAGCCCTTGACATGCCACTCAGAGAAGGGAACTATTTTTTCCCAATGCATAAAACTAGCCTTGTGGTTCTGCAAAGAGAACATTTCAGGAGAATACCTGACTAACTTTAGTGCATACCATGCTATTCTTTTAGCTCAGTGAGGAGTTTAAGAGATCTTCTAGACATCTTAATAAGACTCAGTTCAATGATGTAAAACATTTGCTGAAAGGTACATCAATTCCAGTACACTTCAGTAGAAACAAAACTAGATATAGACTGAGGACTTTGCCTAAGGAAAGCAATATGTCAAAAACTTAAAAAGGGAGAATAGTTTTACATGGTCATATGAAGTGTTTCATACTGCCATTTTATACTGTCTTATATATAGAATTCTGTTGAAGACTGGGGTACCTAGGGACCATGCTTCAGGCCAAGTTCAGACAGAGAAAGCCTCTCTTGCACCCATGCACTTTCTCTGTCATTAGATTCGTATTCATTCCTGACAGGTCTGACTAAATATACACCAATCAGATGTAAAATTATATTAACCTGCTGCTTACTCTCTCTACTACATGCTGAAGGTCAGTACTAATGCTTTATTCTTTATTTATATTAAAAAGCTGTAGTTGTGATAATAGACATGTTCCTAAAATTCTGTTCCTGATAAAGCATTGTTGCTATTACGCTGGTGCTGTTCAGTAAACAACTGGAGAAAGGACAAGAACTGAGCGATTGTACTTGGGAAAAGAGCTGCCCATGAAGCTGTGTCTTTGATAAAACACTAGAAGAATCTGAAAAGATTTGAGAATTCCATTTCAGCCAGGAATCTCATTGTTAGTAGACCTGTCCTTCATGTTGTGAGTGTAGCTCAGAAGGGGTACACTCATTAGTTGGATGATGGTGGTGGGGATGATTATTTTTCCCAAAGCCAGATGCTTATTTGATCTTTGTTACAAAGAACTTTCCTGTATTTGTTAAACAGAGCTGGCAGGACTTGATCCTCTAAAAGACGAGGTGCCAGAGACGGCTCAGTACAGGGGAGAAAATGCCAACAGCTTCCAGGAACCTAAAGCCTCTGTTTGATACAGCCAGACATCTTTTGGAGGAAAAGGCCTCTTTTATAGTATTTTGGAGAGGTCTGTGTCCTCTGCCTGCCAGAACATGGAATTGCAAAGCTAGTGCTTGATCCATTGTTTTTCAGCTTTTCAGACATTGAGAAAGCTTTGGTTAGAGTTTGGAAAATAGTTTGGTTTTGTTTCTGTTTCATTGAACAAAATTTACCCCAGGCATGTGTTAGTAGGTGCAAAATGTTTAATGTGTCAGACTGCAGAAAGATGGTGGGGAAATATTAAGGTTATGTCTTTTCTTCTGTATGTATGGAAACTAGTAGGAAACTTAAATCTTTACAGTTGTCTTACTGCAACACTGTGAAAGGAGAAACAGTTTCCCCAGGAGATACTAATAACCAATGTGAGTAAAACTTTGAAGGTGAAGGTTGGCAGTATCCCTTGAAAACAACCAAAACTTTAGTAGACAAGGAACGTTTAAGGCATAAAAATGAAACCACTGTCAAAACAGCCAACGCTATGGGGTGGTATCTGATTGTCAAGTAATCTGCTCACTGGCACCAAAACAGAGGAAAGTTTACCAGTCACTTCCACTGGAATGACATTGGCTCCCAGATGTGATCAGTGCAGACTGTACTTATCATTGATCTCTGCAATTTACCTCAGCTGATCTGCTGCTGTGTTTTGTGCTTGACTGACATTTTTTCATATGACACTTAGTTTTACAGAATAGATAGCTTTTCTCACAAGCCCTAGTTTGCAAACAAGGTTGTAACCTGCTCTCTTGATTAAATTTTATCACTAGACAGTGACAAAATGTCCATAGTAGTTTTTTTTTTTTTTTTTTTTTTTAACTGCCTGTGGAATTTTGAAACTCCTGCCACTTTATTTCATTTGGACATTACCTTTATATATGCACCAAGCCCCTTGTATTTTATGGTTAACTGTGATGCCTTTTTAAAAAGAAGTAAGTTTGGGGGAGGTGTTGTAGTTTGTGTATTAACAATGTTTCAAATCTTCTTCTGCACATCATGTTTGCCATTGGGTTGCCTTGCTAAAATGTAGGCATGATTTTGAGGGGGAAAACATCTGCAGGGGCAGTGTGTATATATATCTGGTTGGACATTTGTCTCATTTTTTTTAATTACAGTTGCAGAAGATCTAAGTTCTTTAAGTTTTAGTTACATGTCGTTCCAGATAAGAATAACCACCTAGAAATATGGTGTAACTTAAATTAGGAGTCAATGCATTAGGGCCAATGATTATGTTCAATAATAAAGATTTCAGTGTCTTATCCTCCAAGGTCTCCACAAAATATATAGCTGTTTCTTCTTTCTTGCAATATGTCCTACATGTGTATGTATTTAAATGAAGCACCCAAGTAGTGGATTCTGAGATAAGATATGTAAATAATGTCACTTCAATGGATATTTAAAGACAAAATATGAGATTGTTTCTCAAATCAGCCCATTGCACTGATTTTTATTGCAATGACTAATAGCTAAGTAATCCATTTTAATAGGATGCACCATGCTAATGAAACTACTGTGAAGGTGTCTTCCCCCTGTTTATATAGCATCTAGTGCAATTGAGTCTTTTTCCTAGGTGCTATATTAATACAGCTAATAAATATGTAGCATACAAGTGTTTTGAATTAACTTCTTGTAATGTAGATATAATTGCCCATCCTTGCAGCCTTTAGGACACCTCACTGTAACTGCAGACATATTATTACCTATAAAAATGAGGAATGATGGCTTTTTGAAAATGATGCTTAGGTCTGCGCACTTAAAGCTGTCATGAAAATTCAGACTGACACTCTCACTGGTGTCAGTCTGGCATTTGGAGAAAACAAGCCTTTGATCTGAGGAAACCAATCTTAAAAAATGTTGGCTGTCTCAAAGTTAACTGTATTGCTAATCCGGTACTTATATATGTTATATCTATCTATCTATATATTTAATGGCAGACTAGAGATGAGATTAAATGAACTAAACTGAAAAAAATTCTCTCTGCAATTCTCACTGTATGTGCAGACTGCATATATATTGCTTGAATTTGACTTAATTTCTGAAGGAAAAAAATGCAGGTAAAAGCTGTCAGATAAAAGCTGTTGCAACTTCCACTGAAGTCAAAAGACCTGTGCAGAAAACAAACCGCCTAGGTAAGCTCTGTGATTTAAAGGAACAAAGGCAGGACAAAAAATGTTATTACTATAGCTGGATCCCTTCCTCAGCTCTATTTAAAAAATAATTTTTTTGACTTCATGTGAAGACAAAACACTGAAAGTGACCTCTCAAGACCACTAACAACTACCTGATGTTCATATTATGAGCAAGCTGACAATTATAAACTTCATTGGATGGCCCTGAATATATGATCCATATCACTTCAAATGGCAAAGCTGTACCTTCATCTTAATTTATGTGTAGCTTGATAGCATATATAGACCTCTTCTTGGTGTCCCACCTCAGGGACCTTCTCATAAGACACAAGAAAATTGATACCAGACGCATGTGGGGAGCACAAGGTAAGGTCATACGTGACGCGCATGAATCAAAATGAGCAGATTCCACTGATAAAAAGAAGTTTTGTGGGGAAACAAATTTAATTAGACTTCAACAGTTCCAGTATGTTCAGTGAGCACAAATAATGCTATAAATAGAGACATACTCACATATGTTCCTGTGTATGTGTTTAGCCATAGAGTGCACTTATGTACAAAAAAAAGCACAGTTTCTGGTGCTGCTTTAATAATGTTTTCATGTGGGAAAAGATATCATCAGGCTACCTCTGATATGAGGTAGTCAGTGAAATGCATTGTGTGTCATCAGATTCTGCAACACAAACTTCCATATTTTATAAGCTGTACAGCAAATATCTGTACAATATAGACATATTAAAATGCCACCCGCTGACTGGAGGTTTTATACCTCCATACAGTGTTATTATAAACAAAATATAATTCTAAGTGACAGATATATTCTGCACTGATATATGTTCTGTGTAGCCCTGTTGCAGTTACTATGCCCAATTAATTTCTGGTGCAATTTCACCAGAGTCAGAATGTTAGTGTCAGTATAGCTACACTAGGGGTGAACTAAATCCAGTAGGATTACACTAAGTGGGTAAGATTATTGAAATAAATGCCCACTTGTGCATTATGTCATCATTTTTAAAAATCAAAACTTGATTCTGTAGATCTTACATACAGAATAATGATCAAAGATGTCTAACAGGAGTGCTATCGTGACCCTGATCTTAGGAGAAATAGCAGGTTTGTGCTGTGTCCCAGATTCAGCAACTTTATAACAGTGTATACTTGACAGAAGTGTAAAAAAAAAATAGTATGGTCCCACTGGCTCTAACAGGACTAAGATTTGACTCTGAAGACACTTATAATTAATAATATTCATATGGGTGTTGCATACTTCAGAATACTTGCCAAAACTAAATTAATTCAAACTGCTGTTAGTAATTTAAAGGAGAAAGGATGCAATTCTAGATCTACCTGCCACAGTGTATGGGCTTCATAGATTTGTATTTCTAGATTCAAAAAGATAACACTGATTCACAATAGCTTTTCAATCTTTCCATTCTCACTTCACTCCTACCTAGCTCTAACACTCATCTCTCCTGTGATTTTGCTTTCCTTTCTTGAAGTAGCATCTATGTTGATTTTAAATTTTTCAAGATGTTTTTGGGGGGCCGGCTTTCTTGTTTGAACGATCCCCTCTCTGAAGTGTAGATGCCACCATGCTTGTTTCAATGTGATACCTCTTTCCTATGGTGCTGGTTGTATTTCAGTCTTGATCACTTAGGAACAGAAGCATGCCTGCCCTTAGCCTAATTTTGCAGTGTAGCTTTGGAGGAATTAAAAAACATTCTCTTCTTGAGCTTTTCTAGACTGATCTGTTCCATGAATCAAATATCTAGCATGTCACACTATTATTTCTTTAAACTTGGTTGTGTTTTGACATTACTCTTCAGATGGCTAGTTGGTGTATAATTACGCTTTTGAATCGGTATCACTGACAGCCTTCAGCCATTTTCCCTGAAGCTGTTGCAGATCAGGTGGGTGAGAATACAGTTGCACCAGAAGTGATGTGTTATGCACTGACAGAATGCAAACCACTTCCAAATGGGAAAGCTCTGATACACTGTCCCTAGTTTTCACTGCCCACGAGCCCATTATCATCATCAGTGCCATCTGAGGTCTTCTAAGAACGGTGGCTATGAACACAATAGCAGTTTCTGTATTTCTCAAATGCTGAATTTGTATTTCTGTAGATTCTGCTGCTGATGTACTGATATAGTGGAAAGATATCACCCTTTCCACTGAGGAGTTTTGTCTCTTTAGATACGGACTCTATTACTAGCTTTACAACCCAGTCTATTCTCTTTGATTGTTTACAGCTGGGTATTAAGTAAACCATTGACACAGTATACATTCCAGCATGTTACAATAATTCCAAAATAGGAAAATCCTTTCTTGCAGTGTGTCAACTTTCCTCATTTTGGTATCTGGCTGGAAATGAAACCAACCAGATGGTCTTCACTGATCTGTATTGTGTGTGAGACATCTCAGTGCTTTTATGTCAGGACACAGATTTTTCTCATCTAACAGTGGCAGAGAAGCAGTTCTTTTGTGTGTTTATTTGATGCTTGTGGCTCAGATGGCTGGCAGCATGCACAGTCCAAGAATGGCAGTCCTCCAGATTTAATAGGATGCTGAGGATGACTAGTGGAGGGAGTTGAAATGAACCGAGGAGGAATCATGAAAGTTGTGTTGTGGTATTTTGTTAAAATTATTTTCATACGGAGCCTGGCCAGAGTTAGGGAAGAAAACAAATGATCTGTCAACTGTTTTGTCAAGATCCCAGGCTAGGGGAAGACTGGTAAGTGGAAAAGGCTGCATGCCTACTGACCAAGTGTTCTCCAGCATGCCCATCCTTGGCCAAAATAGAGTGGACTTGAAAGACTTTGAAGGGAGTGTTGAGCAGCTTTGCTTTGTCAAACAAATTAGGAAGTATGATACCATAATACAAGAGCATGTTGAGCAGAAAATAAAAAGAAGTAATCTGTAGAAGAAAAGGATTATGGGAGTGTGAGAGAAAGGTGGAGTTTAGTTTCAGAGAGGAAGAATTTTGAGGTCTTTCAGTTTGTCACAATAACTAATATATAGCCCTGTCTTTTTCATGTGTGATAGTTTGTCATGGAGACAAAAAAACCCACTTCCTCCAAAAGCCTGGAGGCTCAGCGACTGTATTGTAGAAATCTTTCTGTATGGTAGACTGTCTTTATTCTCTTCCTTAAGCACCTGCAATTAACCACAGCTAGTTATGAGACAGTAGAGAAGATGAATATTTGGTCCAAACTTGTGTAGCCTTTTCTGTGTTTTTTGTCTTTAGTTGTCACTTTTCTGCACCCTGGAAATATCCAAGTTAAATTTCATTTGGAAGAATCAGGATTCCTTGTTTATTATCTGTTTAATTACAACTGGAAGTAGTTTTTGTTGTTACCTTTCTAAACTCCTAAGCAGTGCTATTTTAAAATATAAAAATCATGGAGCTGACTATCTCAGTGACTGGGAAGTTATCTGCAGTTTAAAGCACCTATAAAATCCAGATCATCTATGTTTTAATGATTTTCTGACTAGCCTGGAAAAACTGAAAAAATGGACCAACAAGTTTGTGGATTCAGTAAACAGTAAACATCTCTCCTGTGGAAGAGGAGTGCTCTTTACTGTGAGAACTGTTTTTTCTTGGTAGACAAGAGGAAAAGAGAAAAATTTGGTTTTAAAACCAATTTTTTAAAACCAATTGGTGTTTGCCCCACTACCCATTTCGTATTTGGAGTGTGACTGACTGATTGCTAATAGCATTTGGGAAAACATACTAATGAAACTTGTACTCATGTTCTCGCAGGAAGAATAACAGCAGAAAGGCTTTGTGTGGGCCAGGCTGGGATGATGAATGTGAGAGATGAGCCTGAGCAGAACAGAAAACTCCTGAGATCACTGATGTCATGAACTTTCTTCCCCACTCTTGTTTTAGATAAATGAAAACAAATATGCCTTCCTTAAGAGTTCAGCTGGTATATTTTTCTTGCCAAGAGGATGCTCTCCCCAGTGACTCCTTACCAATTTTGTTGTATAATTGTGCCTAGATTTCTGCCTTTCATATTCAAAATAGACTATTGTCCTACTGGCCAGCTGTTACTTTGATAGTAAATGTTCCGGAAAGAAGTGATAGGAAACAACTTCTGGTTACTTTGTCCACATTTTCTTTTGCAACCTGAGCTGCTGCTATTCTGCTGCACTCTTCACAAATATAAAATAATGTCTGCACATTTAATCACTTACCTGTGTAATTTATGTGGGCTTTTACGTATGGAAGTGGAATTTGCTACTTAATCCCATGTTTATCCCAAGATACTTGGAAAGATTCAAGGCAAATGGAATAATTCCAAGTTCAGCAGAGAGCCCTTGCCCTTCTGATCAGGATCCTCATGAAGAAGAGAGGAAGGATACTTTTTTCCCATTCTTGATAGTCTATCAAAATTACAGATTTTTCAGATGTTTGCTGGCATACGACGTTCACAGTTAAGCATTGGAAACTTCCAGACAGTGAATGATCAAGCCTGACTGGGAAGGCATAAAATGGGGAAGGGGTGCCTTTTTTTTAACAGTGCACATTCTCCTTGGGTTGCCTTGAGTCACCTTCAGCTGTCTAGCCAGTATGTCTCTGAGACATAGACTGAGGCTTTGCTTCATGCTATTCTACATCTATTGGAGATCCACATAGTAAGTGCATGGTTTTACTTCAATGCATCAGCAAGAGAAAAAACCTTGCCAGGATTCTGTTATAAATCTCTCTGACTAATAAGGGAGTTACATTCAGGAAATTAGCTCTATTCAGTGCATGGAGCCTTTAGGATCATTACTGTGTTTTAGGGTTAATACGAATGTTAGAAATAAGCCCCACAGTCCACAGAGGAGAAGCAGCTCCTGAACTATGACTGTATTGATGACCACAGTCCTTGCAAGGATGTGGTCTGAAGAATGGTACATTTTTATACATTCCATAATGGGAAGGTGAGAAAAATCTCAATTATTTTAATTGCTAGGGAAAGTATTATAAATGATACATAAAAGTTTAGATCCTTTAATAAAGGGTAAAATGAAGTTATAAGACTGACTGGCAGGAGAGTACAAGACATTTGTACAGGAGGGACACTGAGAGATTTTCACCTAATGAAAGAAATCCCTTTTTAGTTTTCACACTCTCTGGGCATTCTCCAGATATGCATTGGCATTTCTTTCCTAGGCACTAATGTGCCGGTTGAGAGAATATCCTTGGTAATGAATGACATTGAACTGATGACAAAGCAGAAAATAAGTACAGTAAGGGAAGAAAGTAAAAAGGCTAGCACAGTTGTTAAGATGAAACACCTGCTGTGAGTGCCATGAAAGGCTGCTGGGGAGCAGGCAGCTTCTGAACAAATCATTTTCCGAGGAAAGCTAAAAAATCCCTGCCTGCCCACAAGGCCTTTTCCCTCCGTCTCCTCAGTCTCTTTCCTGTGGATTACTGTTTTCATGTGTACATTTTCTTTGGCACATTGCTAACAGCTTGTAATACAGAAGTTGCACATAAACAGTTTTTGTTTCAGATTGATATCTAACCAAGATTTCTTATTCTTCATGTCCCATTGGTTTTCAAACTAACATATTCTTTCTGAGCACATCATATAAAATTCCAGCAAGCCCTTTTGTAAATCTCTAAGATGTGTTAACAGCCATTTAAAAGGGTCTAAACACACCATTTCAAGTGATAGCTTCAAAGGCCTTTGCTACACTGGCTCACCAGTATTGCAAAAAGTCTTTTCCTAGGAAGCCAAAAATGGCATTTCTACAGTTTGTCTTTAGCAATCCATTGTGTCTGAGTTTGGAATTCCCCCCTTTTACAAGTAATGGGGTTCATTCCTTTGCAAATGCAAAGAAATTTGAGAAAAGATGGCACTGATAACCTCTGCAACCTGTCTCTATAAAACTTAGCCTTGGCTAGCACTTAAACTCAGATACAACTGGCATGGCATTTCCTAAGTGGGCCTGATACCAATCTAACAGATGGGCCTGTGGGGGAGCAAACATGTACTTCAATCTTGGGTGTTTCAGGCACTGAGTTCCACTATGGAGCATTTGGACTGCAGTCTGCTCAGAGAAACATTAGCGAAAATCAAGGAGATATGTGACCTCTGGTATTCCAGTCATCAGTGGAATTAACTTTGGCGTCTGGTATAATGTAAAGCATGTTTTGGCGCTCGTCAGTCACAACTAGTATTTTGCTCACAAAGGAAAGAGTGAGAAGAAGCATTTTGACTGCTCTGTTGCTGATTTGAAGACCATACCCACGGAACTTGGCCTCAGTGCCAGTGGAGGTTTACTGCAGTGACTTTACATTGGTCTGTGCTGTTGCTTTTCCAAAAGACTTGAACTCTTTATTAGGATTTCAGAACATTTAGTGCACATAATCTTACTTTAACTTGGGCTGCTGCTCTCAGTAAGCTCAGTAAGTTCACCAGCTACACTGAATGGCTTTTTATTCATAAACAGGGATACAGTGGATATCACCTATGCAGTATATTTGGTAACTCTCTATTAAGTTATTTTTCCCTATATATTTAGGTAAAACAGTACACTGAGCACAAAGATGTCCTAATAATACGGGAAGTATCTCATTAGTAACAATGAAATGCAGAATTATATTTTCAAATGAACTGAAAGATAATGATTCCCAGACCATTGTGACCGCTCCAAGGAGCTGGCAATGCGAAATGTTCAGATGCTTTAAAGCACAGGCTGCTTTAATATGGTAGCAAAAGGTTTTATACTTGTTGGAGTTGTGTTTTCTGAGTTTTCCAGGTGGCCTCAGCTAGAGCCATATGAGAGAGGCACTATAGCATATGTTCATTCTCTTAAGACTGGGTCATCCATAAAAATGACTAGTGACTACATCAGTGGACAAGGAAAGAGCGACGGATGTCATCTATCTGGACATCTGCAAGGCCTTTGACATGGTCCCTCACAACATCCTTCTCTCTAAATTGGAGATATATGGATTTGATGGAAGGACTATTTATTTGATGGATAAGTAATTGGCTGGATGGTCGCATCCAGAGGGTAGCTGTCAATGGCTCAATGTCCAGATGGAGATCAGTGATGAGTGGTGTCCCTCAGGGGTCTGTATTGAGACCAGTACTGTTTAATATCTTCTTCAATGACATAGACAATGGGACCGAGTACACCCTCAGCAAATTTGCAGACGAGACCAAGCTGAGTGGTGCAGTTGACATGCCGAGGGACAGGATGCCATCCAGAGGGACCTGGACAAGCTCAAGAAGTGAACCTCATGAGGGTCAACAAGGCCAAGTGCAGGGTCCTGCACCCGGGTAGGGGAAACCCCCAGTATCAATACAGGCTGGGGGATGAGTAGACTGAAAGCACTCCTGTGGTGGGCTTGGGGGGTAATGGTGGATGAAAAACTGGACATGAGCCGGCAATATGCACTCACAGCCCGGAAAGCCAACTGTATCCTGGGCTGCATCAAAAGAAGTGTGACCAGCAGTTTGAGGGAGGTGATTCTGCCCCTCTGCTCCACTCTGGTGAGACCCCACCTGGAGTACTGCATCCAGCTCTGGAGTCCTCAGCACAGGAAAGACATGGACCTGTTGGAGCAGGTCCAGAGGAGGCCACAAAAATGGATCAGAGGGGTGGAACACCTCTCCTATGAGGAAAGGCTGATAGAGTTGGGGTTGTTCAGCCTGGAGAAAAGAAGGCTCTGGGGACACCTTATTGTAGCCTTTCAATACTTAAAGGGAGCTTATAAGAAAGATGAGCACAGACTTTTTAGTAAGGCCTGTAGTGATAGGACAAGGGGTAATGGTTTTAAACTAAAAGAGGGTAGATTTAGACTAGATATAAGGAAGACTATTTTTACTATGAGGGTGATGAAGCACTGGCGCAGTTTGCCCAGAGAGGTGGTAGATGCCCCATCCCTGGAAATATTCAAGGTCAGGTTGGACGGGGCTCTGAGCGACCTGATCTAGTTGATGTCCCTGCTTATTGCAGGGGGGTTTGGACTAGATGACCTTTAGAGGTCCCTTCCAACACAAACTATTCTATGATTCTATGATTTGATGAAATACCTCTCACATAAGTAGACCTGGTGATTTTAATAGATCTGTTCATTTAAAAGATACGCATTAGTGGCATAAATAATGACTTACAGTGCTGTTCCATTGTAAATTTTTCAGGGAAGAACATGTATATTTTGTTTTAAGAATACTTTGTATATTAGCAATCCTACATATACAACATTTTTCACAGTATTTTGTAAAGAAGTAGGGTCAGATTCATTGCTGGTGCAAATCCAGCAAAGTTACACCATGGACTAATTTATTCTGAAATTATTTTCAAAATATTCAGAATTGACCTATTTTGACCAAATAATTTTAGAATTATTATTTTGTTCCTCTCATTCTTAGCTCCTGAGTAGGAAAGAATTAGTATCGTTGTATCTTGCTTATTTGAAATAGATGAGTAAGAAGGCTTATCTATGCTTTCTTGTGCACTAGAATTTACTACATATTTCATTTTATGAAAAGTTTTGGTTTTTGCTTGCATCAACTGTGCTATTTTAACCTGCCACCTGAGGTCATTTCAATTATATCTGACAAATGAGTTATGGTAACCAAATGAATTGCATTTCTTTTTCATAAGTAATTGCAATGCAAATTGTGTTATGCCCAGTTTTCTGGAAATGAATTGGGCAGAGCTTTCTCTTTTCTTTAAATACTTCTTGTAGGAAAGATACAAATGATTATATAGAAACTAAAAGTCAATAACAGAAAATTACATTTGAAAAGCAACTTTGTTCCATGCAACACAATATTAGTAGTGACTATACATGTTTCCAGCAGGCTGAAAAGACAAAACAAAAAAAAATCTTCCAAGGAACATGTTATAATCTAACAAAAGGAGAAGAAGTCTTGGTTTGGATCAGATAACGCACTTAAAAGCTCCTACTTGTATCCAAACATACTAAATCTTTTCCTATGTCCTGGGTCTGGAAGTTCATATGCAAAATTTTTATTTTAACATTAGCATTTTCATTGCGCATCCTGGTTGACTCAAAAGACAGAAAAGAAAGGAGGGGGGTGGAAAGATGGTGTTGTGTGTGTTTGGAGAGTTTAAAACAAAAATCAGCCTTCCTAAAATACAGCTTTTTTAAAAAAAAAAAGGAGTTTCCCTAAACAGAGAATATTGGCTTAGTAGAACCTCTGGCAGAAGAGCATTGTGTAATAAACTGCGGTGTACTTCCTGCAGCACCCAGGGTTTTCTTTCAAATATGTCTTACTGAAAATCAGGTCATGCTGAACTGTCCAAAAATCATAGCTTCTGCTACTTTGGCTGTGATAACAATGACATTGGTGTGTATTAAAGTGGTTACCATCAGTGTGATATCTAAGATGCAGGCAGTTAATATCAAATGTTTGGTTATTGCCAGCAGAGCCCATATTTGTTGCCAAAGAGTAGGTAGTTCATGAATGTTTTCATGAATGTCCTGTTTCCATTTAACAATTGTGTACTGTTGTGAAGTAGAGGAAACACTAGTAGAGGCCAGATTGACTCCTTCATTCAAGCTAATTAGTTTTTTCACAGAAGTTGGTGTAAAGGAGAGAACTAAACTTGAAGTAAAAAGAAAAGTTGCTTTAAAGAACTGGGATACAGCCCTTAAGAAATGCAGTTACACTTCTTTTCTCAGAAGTGATATTCAGAGATATGTATTTTTGGGGCTTGGGTTACGGACAGTGATGAGAGGAGTTTAGCTCCTGACTGTCTTGGAACCTTGAGCACCAGCCTGGCAGAAATGCTGGGTGAAGTGAGAGCAAGCTAAGGGCATGGCAGAATGATGCTAGTGAAAGCGAGCCTGTGCTGGTATCAAAACTCCACCTTAATTTGGGGCAGAATGTTCTTCCTTAATCTACCTTTCATGGAGACAGAAGTGTTTTTCATGTTGTGTGTCATGTTGCAGAAACCCTGCCTAATGGCTTGCACTATAATTTGAATTAATTATGCCCTGATGCATCTTGAGGAATCTTGATAATGAAGAGAAGCCCCTCTACTCATCTTTAAAACCATCCATCAATTTGCTTGGTCAGAAATTCTTCCAGATGTTTCATCATCACTGTGTGAATTTAAGACCCATTTTAGTTAGGAGCTTAATGAAGTGACTGAATCCCAAAGATCCTAGGAACTGTGGCAGAAATTTTCTTTTTCAGTTTCAACAGATGCAATTTTTTGTGGGTCATTTTGCAAGATTCCTGGACTGTGTGGCTTTAAAGAATGCATTTGCTGGTCTGAACTAAAGCTATGGCTAAAATAAAGTGTGCAGAACAAGTTCAGTTGTAATATAGCAGTGATCATGTTGTATTACATGTAGTATGATGACAGAAGTGTAGAATCTGTAGTAAGACTTTTGAATCCTGCTGTTTCCCTGAAATCTGCCTGGATGTACTGTTTTGTTTCTGGGGGCAGGGGAAGCAAAGCTAGAAGAGAGTACAGTTCTGTACCTTGTGTCTTTGTGAAAGAATAACTGAGAGTCAATTACTACAAGGAGAATGTTGTGGTAATGTGTATCCATTGACCTATTTCCTAATAGACAGGATGATCAGTACGTCTGAAGTTAAGTGTACCCCTAATAGCAGAAGAAAATTGAGTAAAGTGCAAGGTTTGACTTTTAAAATAACTATATTTGCCATAGTTTAAAAGTGATTCAGGTGTCTAAAAAAATTCAATGTCTATGATAGAACGTCAGTGTATGAGACATCCGCACAGGGCTAGTAGGACGTCTGCACAGGCTACTATGTCCGTATGCAGGGGGATAGCCTGCATATTTAAACTCTCACTAGATGTCCATGTTTGAAAAGGAAAAATTAAAAGTAAGCAGAGGAGAGACTTTTGCATTACCTATGGACTACTTAAAAACCATTTGTGAAGCAAATGAGAGCTCTTGTTTTTTTGGGGGATAATTGCTGCTGTAAAAGACAGAAACGTCCCTGACAGTCTTCATTGGAAAGGACACTGCTTCACACTAACAGTAACCTGATTTGGTTACCTGAATCTATTAATGGTATAAGGAAAAAAACCTGAGTCTGGTATGCAATGTCAAACTCCATTTGTATCAGACAGTGAGGAAGCAAGGAGTGTGGTGGAAGAGAGAGGATGAAGCGTACCTGTCTTTCTAGCCTCAGGAGAAAACCAGTGGCATAAAAAACCCTTCCTGTTCAATTTCTGGGACTATCGTTAGTTTTTTTTGGCACTGGGAATTAGTTGCTGAGGCCATTCTGCAAGGCCAAGAGGCTTTGAAGGACTACAGTATTGGTTGCCCTTATCACAGGCAAGAATTTGCCTGACTCTCTACATTGTTTTGAACTCAACTAGTTTTCTGCCTTTTGCAGGAGAAAAGAACTAACTTTTGCTGATATTGGAGGAGTTTTCTATTACTTTTTTTTTTTTTTTTTACTTCACCAATTCTAGTGGCAGTTTTCAAAAGAGAAAAGCATAGTCTCATTGATAGGGTCCACAGTGTGTGTAAGTAGTGTGAGTCACTCATTCTCTGTACAGTCGGTAAATTTCTAAGTCCTTTCTTTAAAAAAACAAAATATTTGGGTAATTGTAAATGTATTTAGGAAATTTTGGGTAATCCCCAAATCCCTTACAAGCTGGGTGGTTCTCATTACGAAGAACAGGTATCACCTTTTAACTCTGAATTTACCTACTTCCCTTTCAAATTGTCAGTACTTGTGATTGACTGACTGACTTTTTTTGTTAGAAATCATGAGGCTGAGATTACAGGAAGAGTTCACTTGTCCTCAGTAAAATTCTCTTATATTTCTTTCAGTTGCCTAGTAGAATAATTTTTCGTCCCTCTGTTTGGATCTGTGCAAAAAAATTTTTGTGATCCCACATATAAGCCTTGGCAAGTTGGGAATACTGCTATGGTACTTGAGTTTGTTATTTAATGCTTGTACTGTTCTTAGTTACACTGATGAAGACAAATAAAACTAATCTCATTTCTCAGAGAAAAATAAATTTTACACACTCCAAAATAATTCCACCAGCCAATACCTTCCTCAGCCTCTAAAGTCGCAGATGTTGTTTTCTCCAAGTTGTCAGTTTTATCCAATTTGGTAGGAAGATTAGAGCAGGAAGCTATCTGTGGTACTGTACAATTTTCTGTACATCATGATGACCATCCAGAGAAATAACTTCACCCAGTGCAATATTTAGAAATGTAACATTTTCAAAACTTATCTTTTGCAATATACTTCGTATTAAAAAGTATTGTAGTTAATAGCTTACTAATTGCAACCAAAGGAGGTAAGGGCACAAAGATCATCAGGTGAGCAGGAACTAGACCTTAGGGTTTTTTGGTCCCAGGAGATGACCTAATCACTGAATCATTGTTTTTAACACTGTTGGCTTTCATGTAAGTGTATAGTTCACCATCAGCCTCTAGCATATTGGTCCTTAAGACATTTATTATGATCCTAAATAGTAAAAAGCTTTCTAAAATGAAACTGCTAACAAGCAGGATTGTACAATCAAACTAATATTAAGTACTGTAAGGCAAAGTTTTGAGAGAAAATAATATCTTCTTTTTTATGTAAACTAGATAACAGCTTTTCTTTAGCCCCAGGTAGGCTTCTAAAATTCAGATGATTCATTTAGTTGAAAAAACACTCTGACTTTTTTTTTTTTCCCCTCTGGGATCTCAGTATACATGGTTACTTCGTCAACATGATGCGTGCCTTTTCAACAAGACCACTGTAAGCTTGCTCAAAGCAAACTTGAAAGGTTGATATAACATGAGGTTTTGTCATGTCATAAATGATCTATGACAACAGAGAAATGATCCTTAATATCAGGATGTCTCAGAGCGCCTAAATCAAACTTCTTCTCTGAGTTACTCTCTAAAGAAGCTTGTCTCCCTTAATTGACTACAGAAGAAGTAACTTCCTAACATAGGTATTTGCACGTGATTAGTCGCCCTAAGTGTCCAAGCTGCTTTTGCAATACAAAACTGAAAATGTAAACACTCCCACATTGTTAGTGTTGATAAATAAATTGCAATATTTACTTTGAGGAGCTTCGGACTTCAAATGTTAATAGATAGAAATTCAAAGATGCCACCTTTTAATAATTAAATTCATCATTCAAAACCATGAAGTTAATTTCAGGTGGAGGTGTATATTGCCACAGGACGAGTGAAAGCTGATTTTGAATTCTTCACTGAGAACTGTATTTTTGCTTCCCAGGTGTGTTCTCTACCTATGAAGTAACAAGTAACTAAAAAAAATCAAGCAGTATATGTCTCTATAATTTCAATGCTATAAAATCTTTTCAGATGTTGGAAGCATAAAAATTTGACATATACATGTATGACTTAATTTCAACAGAAAACATAATAGAAAGTTTGTGAACTGATCTGTAAGTGCCTTTGTTAAAACTAAACTTCCTAAGAATATCTTGGTTTTGCTTTATCAGCTCCATTCTCGGTGATGGATAATGTTTCTGAAATAATTAATTTCCCTAATATATACTTGTTCACACCAGGTAATTGCTAAAATACTGGTTTTGCATTTACATTTGTGTTTCCCAGCAGGAGGGCAACTGTAAAACAGTTTCCTTAGTACCAACTATTACAAGTTAAATTTAAAAATAAAGGAAATAATACCCAATTGAAGAAATTAAATTTTAAAGCTTATGCTTATTTTTCAGTAGCACACAATAGTCTTATTAAAGATACTGAAGAAAAAGTTACTATTTTAATTAGAGTAGCATATGAACTTCTAATTGCCACTTGAACAACTTTGCCTTTCACACTTTGGGTTGTACCAATTGATCACAATTTGCTTTTGCCATTGTTGGAGCCCATCTTTCCAAGGCCTGTGACAACACTTTACTCTTCAGTGCTCTTAATGTTCAACTTTCAATTCCTGGATGACATCCAAGACCACAAAGTGACAGTTGTTTTCCAAGTTATACACACAGCTTTGAATCCATTAAAGACTCTTCTGCTGTTTCTTCTGTGACTTCAGCTGTTGTGTCCCAGAAAGAACCAGGCAAAGTTCCTTTGCTCTTCAAGAATGTAATATGTCACGGCTCATTTGAAATATCATCTCCACAAAGCAAATCTTTATAGCAGAAGCTAAGTGTAGCATCCTTGAGTGGCATCTGGCAGTTTGTGATGTAGAGCAAATAAGGTTGGAGATTGTTATTCCCCAGAGCATTTTATGCAAAGGAGCTTAGACTAAGCAAGAATGACTTAAAGTGCCATGGGTTTCATGCTGGAGAAGTCTGGCTTTGAATTCTGTATATCTGCAGCCAAGTTCCTAAAATGCATAACAATCTTTTAATCTCTTCCTTTTATCAAAATTCATGATAAAAAAATAGAGAAGAAATCAGCAATGAAAATAGCTTTTACGTGTACTGAAATAGTATATAGTACCGCTGGAAACCCCATAAAAGTGGAAGAAGATCTGGTCTCTGGAGAGCAGTAGCAATAATACTGCATTTCTGTAAGCCTCTTGATCAGCTCTCTGAATTGGTGAAAAGACGGTCCATCTTCTATTTTATTTAAGTAGAACAAACAGAATTAGGTAGAATAACTGCCAGTTACATGTGGAACTAGATGACTATGAGGAATTGGAGAAAAGAACTTTAGAACTATAAAATTAGTCAAAGAGTTGTGGAATTACCTTTCAATCTTAAATTAACCCTAATTATTTTTTTTTGTGACCCAAGTATCTCTAAAACATTTCATTTTCTGAACGAAATCCATGGTGAAGCCACTTAAAAATAGGGAAAATAAGGCAGACAAAAATCCATTGTAGAGAGTAATCCTGTTTTGAGGAAGGAAATTCAATAAAATGCAATTCTTATCTACTGCGGTGAGTGAAATAAAATGGCAAGTATTGCATAGTGCAAATACATTAGTTATTGTTCAAGATTCAGATGAATAGTTGTGGTTTACAAACTGAGAGCTGGAAACAATTTTTTCCTTCCTTTGTCATGGGCAAGTATAAGTAATAACCATCCCAGATTCACAGCTTTATACTGAGAGCCTCCATACGTAAAAATAACCCAGACAGAATTTGTGTTCATTCTTAACTTTGTGCCATTAATAATTCTAAGTTCTAAAAGAGAGTTAACATGGGGCTGTGTATCTGCCTTTTTCTGCCCTGCTCAAAGGGGTACTGGATCTGGTTGGGACAGAGTTAATTTTCTTCATAGGAGACCATCTGGTGCAGTGTTTTATATTTATGACTATAACAGTGTTGATAACAAAATGGTGGCTTAGCTTTTGCTGAACAGTGCTTACACAGCATCAAAGCCTTCTCTGTTTCTCACTCTGCCCCCCAGAGCAAGTAGGTTGGGGGTGGGTAAGAGGTTGTGAGGGGACACATCTGGGACAGGTGACCCCAGCTGACCACAGGGATATTCCATTTGCATACCATCATGCTCAGCCATAAAAACTGAGGATGTAGTTTTAACAAAGTAGCCATTGCTCAGAGACTGGTTGGGCATCGGTCTGTTTGTGGGAGGTGCTGAGTGATTACCTTTGCATCACTTGTGGGTTTTTTTCTCTTTCCTTCACTTAAACCATCTTTAATTGGACCCACAACTTTTCTTCACTTTCGCTTTTTCTATTCTCTCCCCTGTCCTGCTGTTGCAGGAAGTCAAGCTAGTGGCTGGGTGGGTGCTTAGTTACTGGCTGGGGTCAACCCACCACAAAAGGAGTGAACTTACTTAACAATAAACAGTTTGGAGTAACAAAATGGGTCTTTCAGTGATGTAATAAACTCAACAAGAGACATAAAAATGAATAAATATGAACTCTGAAGGAGAAGAACAAATAACTTATTTTTGTGATAGAGCAACCACTAGGCTGAAAGTCTAAAATAAGAAAGCTAGTTGTAACTTTACTTCCAGATGAAGTACAATAATCTTTCTGAATTATAGGATTTGTTCTCTTTTGGTTCAAAATTGCCTGAAAAATATTGCCTGAAAAAATAACAGTACCTTTCTGAAAATAATTACATGCTTTTGTGGATATCTGCAGTGCACCATTTTTACACTGCCCAGGAAGTTTTCTCCTTTGCATAAGAACCCTGTTAGGTCTTCATAATAGTATGCAGGTGGCCTGGGAAGAGTGAGAATCCGAAGTGTAGCATTGTCTGGTTTTAGAGATATAAACCCATTCCCTCTTACTAAAGGAAATAATGAGTTAAAAGGGAAAGTCAAACCCAAACTAGTAGAAAACTCTCCCTTGCTCTGCCAGTTTGGAATAAACTTAGCAAGTGGTCATTGATATAAGTATTGTTAACGAAGAAAACTACTAAGGCATTCAGTTCCCACAACAAAAAACCCCCAAACCCTCTACAATTGAGTTATGTCATAAGTTTTCATCTTCATACCTCATAACCCAAGGGAAATAGTATTAGAGAAAGATTAATACTTAAGATAAAACAAAAGTATTAAGAAACCAAGAGCCAATCATCCTTTTCTCCAGGTTCACAGCTGATCTGAAGCACCATCTTTTCTGTAACACAATCCTGAAGAAAAAACCCTTGATCTTTACTCAAATATCGCACAAAGCCCTTTTGATGTGTGCAGGTACTTAATGATTTTGCTCCAATTTGACTTAGTATGATTTTTCCTGAGACAAAAAAAGAAAATAATATCTAGAGAAAATGGTGATTTTCTCCAAGGAATAAAACCAGGATTGAAGGCAAGGATTTCAATCTTGCACTAAGAGTATATTAGGAATATAAGGAATTTTTACTGTGAGATAAAGTGAGAAATTATGTGACAGAATGGATCATCTGCATTTACTATAAATAGACAGCCATTTCCCCAAAATAGAGTCTCTTCTTAAGTAATTCTAAAAGCTATTTAGAATTACTCCTCAAAATGGAAACTATTACTGTTTCACTGGCAAGTTATGCTTTTCCAGGGGATATTTCAGTAGAATTGTTTGGTTTGGTAGTATAATCTTATGCATTTTTTGCTGATAATGTGGTTGGAATTTTGATCAATATCTCTATTTTATTACTGTATTGGTGTGGCTCTCTGCATTCACTTGAAATAATTTCTGACTATTTTCACAAAGAGAAGTTTGAACACTGAAAAAACCTGTTAGAATCATTGTAAAGCATGCATCTCATCATTAATTGTTTGTCACCTGTGTGGAAATTGTATTTTATTTACCTACAGTGTGGTGTCTGACACAAGTAATGGTACAGTGTATTAATAGCTTGGAGAAACAATCATATTATTTGTAACACCTATCTGAGTACACTCTGCCTGCCACTCAAGAGTAAAAGCAAAATTTAGAGTCTGAACTTCCTGTTGAGGACTACATGTTGGTATAACATAAGGCTGAAAATATGGAGCCTGATTTCATTTTCAAGCGTCTCACAGTCTGGAGATGCTGAAATATCTTTTTATAGAAATACAGGACTGAAAGAAGTTTTCCAGGTCAGTATTGCACTAGGCTGGGTGAAAAAAAAAAGGGGAAAACCCCCACCAGCTCTTGTGTGCTTTCATAGCTTGTATCTTTGATTTGCTATTATTACTAAAAGTCCAGTATTTTCTATTACTTCATAGTGATAGATAGAAACTGTCTTCCTCATTAGGCCTGTTTTGAAGAAAAGGGTCAAAATGGATTTGAGTTTGAACAACTCTGCAATTTGCTACCTTGCACCACAGAGTGTTTGAATTTAGCAGATCTTATCTAGAGTCATGATAAGAAACAAAAGAATGATTTATACAGTGTTGCAGAGATCACCTCTGTGTTTTTGAAAGGAAAAAGAAGCATGAATTATTAATACAGCTGTCAGATACTTTGACAATACTTTATCTCTTGTAACTCTTAAATAAAACAGCCAATCATTTGCTTGCACTGAATAACTTCTCAACTTTGTACCAGTAAACAAACAACATTTTTGTGAGATATAAGAATTTTTAAAAGATTGGAGTTCACTTAATGCAAGGATGAGCTGTGACAAAAACAGTCTTTGCTTTTTCTGAACATAGACAAAATAAAAAGGTATGATCTTCCATGGAAACTAAACTGTTAGAGAACTTTTTCTCTGTGTGCTAGTCAGTAACTAGCTAAGCTTCGCATCTTAAAAAAAATAAAATCTTTGGAGAAATATATCCCAGGCAGCATTACTATGGAGAGGGTCTCAATATGCTATTTGGCTTTAGCCAGGCAAAAACCTATTAAAAGTTTTGTTTTGTTTTGTTTTGTTTTATCTTTTTTTTTCCCCAAAGAACAGAATTACAATAGTATTTCTGTGCAAGAAGATGCACCCAGGAAGAAAATCTGTGGGATTTTTCCAAAAGTAATGAACTTTATGGGCTAACTCAGTGAAATTAGTTCTGGCTTCAGAACTGCATTCATTAAATATGATGGAGAAAGTACCCTGATGGCACTCTCTTTGGCCATCAGTGATCTCTCTGTCACTGTCAGAATTGGGTGTTATGCTACCAACAGAATTGCATACCCATGGCAACAGTGATTTTAGATCTTAATCTGTGGTTTGAATTCTTCTTTAAGAATGATAAGCAGCAGTAACTGTAAAGTCTACCCAAAGTCTCTGAACTGTTTAGAAAGCATGGTTGAAATGAATTGACAAAGGAGAAAAAGGTCAGCCTACACTGCTTAAACAGGTGCTGTAATTCTGCATAGACTGAGTGAATAGCTGTAGCCAGAACAAATGAACAAGTTGTAAAAGCATTAGGCATTACTGAACACACTAAGAAACTCCTGAATCAGCAACATGGGTATTGCACAAAGACCCCTTGTGTAATTTTTATAAATGAGGCACTAGTATAAAATACTATAATTTGTTCACATCTCCAAAATGATTATTTATTCCTAAGTTTAGGTATTCAATTAAAACCAAACATCTCTACTTAAATATAAATGCAGCAAGTGCAGAGTTTTCACTCTGCTGCACTCTTGTACCTATGAAAAGAGGAAGTCTTGTTGTGAAAGTTAAGTTTAACTTCATTGGAAAGATACAAAAACTTAAATATAATATACTTGCTTCAGATATTCCTCTTGGCCAGCTGATGATCGAGGAAAAACTGACAAGTATGTTGAACAACTAATTACTCTTCATCCTTTATATAACCAGCTCATTGCACATGGGTTTTTTTCCAAAGTTACTTCATGTTTAATCATAAGAAATTTTTGTTTGCTGGCACTCTAGTTAAGAACAGCCAAGGGCAAGTTAACAGTTTTCTTTACTGATGAATTTAGAAGAGGGAAAAAGTATTACTTTGTGTTGAATGAAGTATAATCTTCATCCCCCAGTGAGAGCTGTCATTTAGATTTCAGCACTTTTTTTCTGGAATAGATTTCCTTGTGTGGTTTTTTTTGATTAATGAATTGAAAGAAATGCTAAAAGTGTAGTTCAAAATGAAACATGGAAAACACTTAACATCATAGGAGATTTTGTTGCCTTAACTTTCGTTTTCTCCATTTGAGCTAGTTGACAAAATTAAGAAAAATGAGCAAAACATATTGATGGTTCTGATTGTTCTTTTGCTAAAAGAACCTCTTTAAACCAGAAACTTTCACTCAGGGTCTCTGTTGCTTCTGTAGATTAGTCAAGAGACTGTGCCTTTGAATAGTGGTTATCCTTTACTTTTCCTTTGTTAGATGTGCTATTTAACAAAAAGTTGATTTGCTGGTCATCATGGTTTTTGTTTGACACTGCTTTCAGGCCAAGAAATAGACCTTTGGGCAGCGGAGTTTGTACAGTATGTGTGGGAGGAAGGTAGAGATAAAGATGCTCTTTAGGAAATCAGAAAGTACATTAAATTGCTTCTTGCTTCACCTGAGTTATTCTCTTTCCTTGCTATTGCTTTGGTTGTCAAGCCTGGAGGAGAAGGGAAGAGGGGGAGGAAAAGTCAAGTATTTATGAATATTATTACCTATTAATAGTTCAGTTTAAACTGTGTGCAGCAATGGCTGCCTAACTGAGAAACATAGAGGCTTAAGGTAAAAAAAAAACCACCACAGCATCAGTGGCAGCAGCTCATGGCAAACTTTGAAATGCCTAATAAGTAGCTGTCAAAGCAGAAAGTCAAAGCAACCAAGTGCTTGTGCACAATAATGGACTAATATGTGTAAGAGAAGAGAGTTAGTGTGAGTGTTTGGGGGGGGGGGAAGACAAGAAAGTACTCCCTTTGAAGAAGAGGAAGATTAGCCACTATTAAAGAGGAAGATTTATGAGAAACACCCTTTGCCTTCACCTCTCACTTGTTCTTATACCCCTACCATAATCAAACTGGTGTATGTTGGCAATACACTCATGCTATACGTAGGTGACTAGGTTTCTTCAAAAGCCAGCTGAGTTGCCTAACTCATTTTCATGTTTGCAGGAATTTCAAAGCAATGTCTAATTCATGCCCAAATTTTCTGAAGGCTCTGTGGCTGAGTCATTCAGAAAGCTGCTTCAAAGCTTCCTGAAGTCAAATGGAGTTTTTCTGTTGGCTTTAGATTAATCATCTAGACAGGCTCCTGGAGAGCTAAATCCTATACAGGCTTTAAGAGGCTTGGCTGTAGAATAAATATGTCCAGTAATTTGCATAAGCATCTTTGTGGTTCATTTCAGTGCCCTTGCTTCAGCCACAGGAAAGATGTGGTTCATCTGGGAGGTTCTTCTTGAGCCACACTCATATGCACCATTTCCTGACTGCTGTGCAGTCCACATGAAGGAGAACAGCACTTTAATCTGATGAAAACAGTTTAGAAAGAATGAATGGAAAAGATTGCTAATCACAGAATCATACAGAATCACAGAATGTTTGAGGTTGGAAGGACCCCTGGAGGTCATCTGGTCCAACCCCCTGCTCAAGCAGGGCCACCTGGAGTCTTTTGCCAAGGACCATGTCCAGACGGCTTTTAAATATCCCGAAGGAGGTAGACTCCACAACCTCTCTAGGTGACCTGTGCCAGTGCTCGGTCACCTGCACAGTAAAAAAGTGTTTCCCAATGTTCAGGTGGAAAATGCATCTGTGCATGTTAGAGGTGGTTTGGCAGCCATGGGACATGGAAAGTAACACCTTTCTGTCTTAGGTTTAGCTTTTTATCTTTCAGGATTATGAGGAGACTTCATTAATGTAGTTTAGCCTAGGGATGGTTGTGTGGGATGCAGCAAATCACATCTCTTTTTCCATGGAGAAGAACTGCTGCAAGTGATAGTGTGTGACATTGCAATAGGAAGAGGGATCCATCATAAAATACCATTTACTGCGGAAGAGTCTTAGGTATAAGTATTGCTGAAAAAAGGCATTTGCTGTTGGAAGAGTGAATACCAAAAAGCCCAGTTTGATTTTCATCAGTGAGAGTAACTGAGCAGGTGCTGCAGCTGCTGATATGCTTGTGTTTTTAAGCATGTTGAGGGTGAGCTGCTGCATTGACTGACTGACCAGTGAGTGTCCTCACGTTTGAAACCATCATTAGGAGTGAAAAAATGAATAAAGTATCTGGAATAAAGTAAGTGGAAGTTAGCATCTGTGTAAAAGCAAAAAACATAAAACAAAATACTTATTTGTCAGCAAAATTACTTCCTGTTAAAATTGGCAAATTGCTAACAACAAAGGCAAATCACTAACAAATAATTGTATGTTTCCTTAGACGGCTAAGGCTTTAATGAGAGAAAGCAAAAAGCACTCATGCTTAGCCTAGGAAAAGGGTTAAATGCTGCCACATCCGGTAGGATTAGAATAGATACTGAAAACTGTACAAACTTTCTTTGATCTAGTGTGATGCAAGTATCTAAATGGTGCAAGATTCTCAGGCTTATGTAGACCCGTGTTAGACCCCTGTCTCCTTGCTTCTTGGGTTATTTGGAGATAAATGCTAGACCATTCTTTTTGCTTTTATCTTATTGGAACATAACAGAATCAAGAATTGCAAGACCAAGAATGAGAAACATTTTGATGGAGTCAATCCCCTATGTTAAACTAAAATGTCATCACAAGGAAGTTAAAAAAATTCCCATATTATTAAATATCAATTACTTGTTTATAAGATCATTAACAAAAGGCTAACTTTATACCTGAAAGATGTAAGTTCCAATAAATAGACTCACAGTAGTAGGAGATAGCTTTTTCTTCTTTTTTTCTCCCCCCCGTATTTTTTAAAGGCTTTCAACTACTTGTGGCTTTCAGCAAGAGACTGTTTTGAGTCAAGAAAAGCATAATTACAAAAGAAGCTACTGAACCATCTTCATACAAAAGGATACTCTGGAAGGTACTTTGGTCATGTTTTATGACCCTAATCTTTCAACCATATCTACATGGATTTGTGTCTAGGCCCACTAGTTTGAATTCTTAATGTGTGCAGTCCTCTCTGCAGAGTCATTTTTATTCACCAAAAGCTGGTTTCCATTTAAAGAAAGGATGATTGACAGCTTGATATACCTGAAGAAAAGCTTTGTTCAGAGGGAAGTAAAATTCATGGTTCACTTCACATGTTAGGAGAGATATTGAATAAAATCCTCAGTACGTATGAAATTGAGAGCCGTGTAGGAGTCACATCAGTGTGTAGAATTTGCATAGCCTGTGGTGGTTTGGTTGTTAAATACTTGTTTGTGGGACAGGCTAGTGGCAGATACTGAGATACATGCACCAAAAGCCAGAACTCTGGTGTAGCTTATCGTTACGTTTAAATCCTGGAAGAAACCCCTTATGAATAATTTCCTTCACACACTTTCTACATATCTTTATTATCTTTAGAAAACTAAAGAGAGGGCTCCCACACTGAATTCTCCCTTTGAAAAAAAACTGTCCCTGACTCAAGCCAACAGCTGCCTTACTCCCTGCACTGAAAATTGGAGACGTCTCCAGGTTGACCACTTCTATTCACCTATCCATTTGTCCACATCTTAAAAGTCCTTCACTGGTGATGTCCTCTGCTTGATGTTCAGAGTTATTAATGAAATGGTGAGATTAAGATTCTGAGGTGACTCACAGTCAACAAGGGCTTTTGTGTTACAGAGGAGTCGATGCTTGCTTACACTTCACGGTTTGATAGCTTCCAAATGTATGCCTTTCTCCTTAGAATTGAAATATGGTTTTGGCGATCAGAAAGCTCTGGAGACTACATCCCTTTGACCTGGAATCCAGCTGAGAGTTGCAGATGATTGTTCAATATGTTAATTACAGCAGTATGTCAGAAGAAAGACCCTCTTCAAAACCAGCTCCCCCAAACACCCATACTTGAAATGGGCTTGCCAACACCTGCAGAAGTGAGGTGGATGGCAGAGACTGTCCCACAGGCTTCTTGAGCATGGGGGACTACCTTACCTGGGTTTTATCTCACGTCTGGGTGAGTTCTGTCGAACTATGAAGAAACTTGTAGGGTCTGTCTGGAAGATCTCTGTACTCTTAAGCATGTTCCAGGGAGATGACAGAGCTAGCCAAGCAGCCCTTCTGGGCATTTTCACACAAGATTGCTTTTGGAAAAAAAGCACGTTGTGTCAAATAGGAAGTATTTTGGGATAATATTCTGAGGATTCTTTCATCTCTCTCTCTTTTTCCACACCTGTGCTCACACACATACTTTACATTATAAAGACATACTCTTTAGTTGTCTAGGTATCCTGTATTTGTGGCTGCAGTAGTCACTGGTGCTGCACAGCGGCATGGTTTCTCTCCTGTCATCTGCTGCAGAGTACAAACAGCTATGCAAGGTGCTAATGAAAGCATGATGGCACAGAGGCAGCAAGGATAGTGCTTTCACACGTGCCCCTCTCAGGAGCTCAGGCCCTTCCTTTCAAATTCCTAAACAAGGATCTGAAGGGAGTGCCAGATCTTGTTGATTGATCCTGTATCAGGGGCCTGGCCTGCTCCACACAGTTTGCAGATTGCTTACAGACCACTGTCACCAGGCCTCCAATAGGATCCCTGAAATGTCTAGTTTCCTCCTATGAATAAATGTGAGGAAAAGTCTTTCAGCAATTTCTTTTCAAACATCTATATTTGTTCAGGTGAACTTCATATCAAAATGGAACCATAGTAATGATAATAAGTAATAACCATACTTTTCCATAAACCACCACAGAATGGACATTTTCTCTTATCTAATGGTGTAATTTGGGCAATTTAAGAAAAGTTATGATTTTGTTGGCATTTATTTTCCAAGAGAACATGGAAATGTTAAATATTTATACAGATAAATCCATGGCTAATGTAGTTCTTGTTCAAACATTGCATGAATTTTAATTGGCAACATGAATTTTATGCTGTAGGATATTGCACAATGTTGTACACAGTTGGAAAAGTACATGGTCAAAACCACAAAGAACTGAACCCCGAAGAAATGAATATAATTTGAAAATCATTCTTTCACATTTTTAGTGTGATTCTTTCCGTAACTGACTCTATTGAAGAACATGCTTTGTCTTTATGCTAACAAAGCCAGGCTGGTTTATTGCTGAATTTAGAGGTCAAGTTGCATTTTTTGGCTCAGGATCTTAAGCATATGCAGTCCTGCCCATGTGTCTAAAAGCTCAAATATGCTGAAATGCCATGAAGGCAAAAAAGAGCTCTCAGGATACTATTCATACCACGTCTGCTGGCTGCCTGAATTATTTCTGAACTAGAAGCTTCTGGTAGTGGCTATGTAGCTGTATAGCAGGGGTTTTCTTTTACTTCAATTCATGCAAGGTAACATGAAATTTAATAAATTACTGCTCTCCTCCTTACTGAAAAAAAGGACCCCCCCCCCCCCAAAAAAACCCCCCTCAGAGTAGAAATGTAGTTTGTGTTAGACATGAAAGGAATTTATTAACTTCTCCCAGTTTAAATTCCTGAGTCATTGAAGTTTCTGAATCAGAAGCCCTCATCACCTTCAAGAAATTTAAGAAAAGATCTTTTCCATGATAAAAATGTCTTGCTGGGAAAAAAGGCATCATTCTCTGTGTCTGTTGCCTCCCTGGGAGTAAGAAAGCATTTAGTGTGAGTTATTACAGCTCTACATCAGAAAATGGTTCCCCAGCTGCAGTCTTAAGCAAGATATGCTGCTGCTTAGAATGAAATAATTTGGGATTCATGAGCTACCTCAACCCTATCAGACTGGCCATGGAGCAACTCAAGCTTCTCTTTTCCTACTCTATCTACTTCTCACAATGGTCAAAACTTCATGGCTTGGTGCCTGCATGTGGAAGCTCTGAAGACCTGGGCTGCACCTGTACTGCTAGGTTAAGGACGTGCTGTGGTCCCCTGCTGTAGGAGGCATTAACCATTCTCTGTTTAAATACTAGCCTGATTGTACTACAGAGAAAATGAGCTCAGGATATCTGCTGGTAGGCAGGATTTCACTGCAGTTGGTTTTGCTTATGCACTGTATGTCCAGGGCGTGACCTTTGTCAAGGTGCCAAGTATGAATGGGCACTTTCTGGTGAGAGAGTTCCAGAAAGTACTTAAAATCTGCAGAGCACAAACCTGCTCAGAGAAGAAACAAATACCATCTGTGAACCTGGATATAGGCCTGATAATGAGGAGACATGAGTTTCATTGCTGGTTCTGCTTTTTAATTAATATCTGCTTGCCAGATCTGGTTAGATAAAACCTGAGCAAAATGGGTGAATTCCTGTGAAAAACTATTTTGGATAAATTAAGTATTAATCTGGATTTGATGAAAAACCTATGCTGATTGCACAAATAATGGGCTTCTCAAAAGAATGGAACCGCTGGTTCTAGCTGCCCCTCCCGGAGAGCATGGACTCCACTGTGGTCATAGACTAACCTGCCCTGTCTGCCAAACACTCCTTAAACACACAGGTGCCTTGTAGGCAGTCTAAGCAGTCTGCCCTGTTTAATAATTTCGGGGGTGTATTCAAGAAAGGGGATTTCTTCTGATTATTCAGGGCATGTCCCAGCTACTTTTAGCTTCTGTTTGCAGGCAGGAGTATTATGACTGCTCTTGGCAGGCAATCCCATGTGACAAGACAGAGAAAGAGGGAGATTTGTGACTTTGGGGAGGTGGGGGGGAAACTGGCTATAGGGAAGAGATCCTCACCAAACACAGACAAACTTACTCTATAAAAGGAATTCCCAAACACTTGTTTGGACTGTTGATATTTAAGGCCATAATGCATATTCTGCAGCTTGACTGTTTTGCAGTAAGCATTATTTTTGATTGTTTTCTGTGCAGAGTTTGCAGCTGAGGGTACATAACAGGCCAGAGGAGTGGTGATGGCTGACAGGAGTCTTTTGCTCAGAAAAAAAAAAAAGAATCAGTGCGCTACATAATTCACTGACATTAGTCCAGATTGAGTGCAAATATCCCTCCTGAGAAATACCTTTGTTTACAGCAGGATCTGATTTCAACTTCCACAGAATATCAAGTTGGTGTGAGTTACATGTATTTTGCACACCCAATAAATGTCAAGGCACTGGAAGTTATACTGCTTTGTAGCCACTTAACAAGATATGAATTTTCAGACCACCCCACACTGCATTTGTGCCTGAGTTTTCTCATCTGTATGATGGGAACAAGTCCTTACTAATCTACTGTATCTCACAGTGTGTTTCAGTTCATTCATTAATGTTTGGAAAGACCACTGAGACCATTTAATGAATGCATTATGGAAGGACAAAGTCTTAATTATTTTTAGATGGCTACAGATTTAATTATTCTCACTCTACTACCTGAGAGCTGTAGAGTTAAACTTTAATGGCTCCAATTATTCCAGTGGGCACATGCCATTTATAGCTCAGTACAGTATAATTTTTCATGCAATGATCTTTACTATCAGATTTAAGTCTAGTTTTCTTTAATTTAAATTTTGCTGAAAACAGCCATATTGCTACAAGCATAAATTAAGGTAGATGAACATTAATGATGTCAGTTCACAGCTATTCTTAACTTAAATAATTACCACTCACTCCCTATGATCAACATTTTAAACGCCTAAACTATTCAATTAGAAGCACAAAGCACTTGCTTCTGTTATTACTATTAAAATCAGGCTTTAGCTGAAGTACCTGTAACATTCGTGTTATAGAAAAATATGATTGAGGCTGTTGATTTATTAACCAAGCTGGTTTGTGTTTGATGGCAGTTCTGAATGTGTGTAGCGTTGCAAATGCATTTAAAAAACCATTGAAATTAATGCTACATTAATTACTGATTCTATGAACACTCTAGCATATGCTGCTATTAATTGCATCCATTATCATAAAATAAACATCTCTTTATAAAAACAAATGATGCTTCATCTTAATATTCTTGGTTTTGATATCCTCCTTCACAGCTGTTGCTACTTCTGTTTTAGCATTCTTGCTATAAAGAGCCACCTGTTAGTTGTAACAGATATTTGAGATATTTTTATCCTTAGGAGAAAGAAAGTCTAAAAAACCAAAAATATAATGGAATCTTAACCCTCTGAATAATTTAATAAAATCTCGCTAAGATTTTTGCAAGGCTTACCCCACTTAAATACATCAAGATTTTTTCTCTTTCAGTTGAATAATAAATCAAATAATCAAATGCAGTATCCTGTTGTTAATATTTGTACTACAACAGTGACATTTGTGTTCAAGAAACTGTTTAGGCAGGTAGTAACAAAAGTATTTGCTTAACGTAAGATTGCTAGTTTTGTTCTGTGGATAAGAATTCCCTTGATAGTAAACCCCCAAAACTTGTTTCAAATGGGCTATATAGCTATCTGAGAAAGTAGTTTGGGATTAAGTTTTGCTTTGACCTAATGAATGATTGTTGCCTACCATGTAAATCTGCCACTTCTTAGCCAGCCATTTCCATGGTGAAAATCTTTAATCAGAGAGAACAGAGTGGCTTTTAAAGTGCCAGTTTCCTTTGAAAAGTGTCTCTTTATAAATCACACTATAAGGTTATATTGATTTTGTTTCAGATTTATTGTCTTTCAGTTTATATTTTCTCAATTACAACTAGAAAGTTTTTGCTGGGGGAGGGGACGAATCTTTTTATAATTTTCATCTTTGCAGACTGAACCTGGGTTGTGCAATTTTTATGTTTTCTTTCTGCCCTGCACTTTATCATCTGTTAAAGATCCAGCTGGACAAAACTGGGTTGTGAGTCACTGTACTGTTATTAACCCCTCTCCACAAATGTCTTAAGTAATCGTATCTGAGGGCAGGATTCCTGGCAAGGAGAATGTAATTACCAATTCTTTCGCTGATGTGCGGTAAGAGAACCTATCTCCTTGTCATTTGGCGATTAGCTAGGGTAAGACTTCAGCATTAGATGTAGTAAAGACTTTGGAATTAATGCATAGAGAAATGTAATTTGTGATGCTTGGTGGTGCTTTAGTTTCAGCTGGTTCTCAGAGTGGCATCCACAGGCCTGTGTTAGATGTCTAAATTGTATGATTTATGGGGTAAGTCAGACACTTCACATGGGATTCACAGAAGCTTACAAATTGGGAGGAGGAACCACCTATGATATGTATTTTGAAATGTGGAGTACAAACTAGCTTTCTGATCAGACTGCATGGCCTTCTTCTGAGGTGAGGATACAAATTCAAAATCAGATCAAGACTTTCTTCCCTCTGTAGGACCACAAATAGAGCCAGCTGTCACTGAACAGTGGAAGCAGGATGACTTGCTGTGTCTGTGCTATTTCCTTTGACATTGAACAGGGACATTGCAACTATTTCTTGCAATAGTCTTTATGTCTAAACGTTTATCTTGGAAGGTTTTGTTTGTTCTGGGGATAGGTTCTTTTACTCCAGAAAATAAGTACA
Source organism: Haliaeetus albicilla (assembly GCF_947461875.1). Taxonomy (NCBI): domain Eukaryota; kingdom Metazoa; phylum Chordata; class Aves; order Accipitriformes; family Accipitridae; genus Haliaeetus; species Haliaeetus albicilla. The sequence continues at coordinate 20,792,370 of NC_091487.1, forward strand.
ATAAAATCAATTGGCAAAGAATATTGTTAAAAGCTATTAATATTCCTAAAAAAGCCCCAGCTGTTATATAGTCTAATTTTCCTACAGCCCTCCTTCACACACACCACAGTCTTGCACTAGTTCACTTTTCAGAAGAATGCTGCCATTGCCCAGCTCAATTTTCTGGACTTCCCTGTTTCAAACTGGCCCATTCTGCTTTGTCATTCTCTCTTTATATCTAAAGTATATTCAGCGTACCCTCAAGATCTACAGCTTATGGTCACAAGCAGTTGTAATATTGCTGCTTTTTTATTCCGTAGCATAGCAACTACAGCAGTCATTCAGGTACTCAGTTTCAAGGCTGTCCTCCATCTGAAAGGATTAAAATCAACATTTCTTAACACCAGAAAAGTGTCTTAGCCATTTCTGTGCAGGGTGTAAATGTTCTCTTCCTGTTAAAGCAGTGCCATTTAAAAGATCTAAGGGCTATGAATCTATTATAGACTGATATGGAGAGTCACTGGACAGAGAAGAGTGGTTGACTCTA